>NC_141466.1:128005902-129297152 GCF_009769465.1 Tauraco erythrolophus | reverse complement strand
CAAGCACTTTCCGAATATCCTTAGCTTCCATGATTTCCATCACAAGGGACTAGAAAACCTCTACGGGGATGCAGGACTGGGAAGAGGGATGGGGGTGGACGGGGAGGGAGGGCGGGGAGGGGGCGGGTACGAATATACCTCTATTCAGTTTTTATCTCGTTATTCAAGACTCGGTCACTGTGCCATTTTTTCATGTGTTTCTCCAGGGTACTGTACACGCTAAAAGGCATCTTACAAATCTCGCATTTGTAAACGTCCTTTCCCACCTGCCCGTGTGTTTTCATGTGCCGGGTGAGCTTGCTACTCTGGGCGCAGGCGTAGTTGCAAAGCTCACACTTATACGGCCTCTCGCCCGTGTGGCTCCGTCTGTGGACGGTGAGATTACTACAGTTCTTGAAGACCTTCCCACAGTACTCACAAGTGTCGCTGCGTCTGCCCTCTTTTGAGCTGGGCCTGCCAGGGCCCGGGCCACTAATATGGGGGGTGCTCCCTCCGCTTCCCGTGCCGCTGCGGCCTGAGATCCCTCCGTCCAGCTCGCCCGGCGGCGTGGAGAAGCGCAGGCTGCCGTTCTCCGAGGAGTGCTCGGAGGAGGAGGCGAAGGGCGATTGTCGGGAGTCGCCGAAGCTGAGGAAGGGGTCCTTCAGCTGCCGGGAGGCGGCGTAGCCCGCCAGCCACTGGGAGTAAACGTTCTCGGTGTTGGGCATGGCGGCGGCCGGCAGGTCGAACTCCTTCTCCAGCTTGATGCGTTTGGAGAAGGGGCTCAAGGAGCTGGGGCTACCCAGCAGCAGCTTTTTGGACAGACCTCCCGAGGCGGACTCCCCCGGGGAGCAGCCCCGGCCGTTGACCGCCCCCTCGTCGATGCGGTCGGACTCGCCGGCCACCGAGTCTTCGTCGCAAGTGTCCCTGTGCACCTCGGGCTCGGGGAGGTGGCCCCGCTTGTGTTTCTCCCCCAGGACCTGGTGGAAGGCCTCGCTGAAGTGCTGCATGGAGCTCAGGACCATGCCCTGCATGACGTCTGGCATCGACCGGCTCTCCTCGCCGGCCCGCGAGTTGTTCTCGTGGTGGCGGGCCGCCTCCAGGCTCATCCCGAAGCCGTAGTCCGGCCGGTCGCTCTCGTTCAAGTCCTCCTCCTCTTCCTCCTCCTCCTCCTCCTCCTCCTCCTCCTCTTCCTCCTCTTCCTCGTCCCCGTTCTCGGGGATCATGTTGGGGTCGGTCTCGCTCTTGAACTTGGCCACCACGGACTTGAGGGCGCTGCTGGCACTGCCCACCAGGTCGCTGGTGCCCGGCTCGGGGGAACTGGCGGTGGAGAGCCCGTCGTCCGACTTCACCGTCATGGGGGAGGACTTGTGCATGTGGGTCTTCATGTGGCGCTTCAGCTTGCTGGCCTGCGTGCAGGCGTGGTCGCAGAGGTTGCACTTGTAGGGCTTCTCCCCGGTGTGGCTCCGGCGGTGGACCACCAGGTTGCTCTGAAACTTGAAGGTCTTCCCGCAGAACTCGCAGGACTTGGACTTCATGGGCGGCTGGGAGGGAGGAGGAGCGGACTGCAGAGGAGGAAGGGGTGGCGTGGCCAGGAACGGGGGCTTGCTGCCGGGCTGGAAGGGCTGCAGCAACCTTTGCATAGGGCTGGGCCGGCTCGGGGACAAGGGCGGGCTGGAGGTGTTGCCGGCCAGCTCCCGCAGCCGCCGGGAGAAATCCATAGCGGGGGGCTCCATCGCCATGGGGTTCAGTCGCAGCACCCTGTCAAAGGCACTAGGGTGATGGGTGGCCAGAGCCATTTCTTCCGCACCCAGGCGCTCAATGCGATGCGGATCCAAATGGTGCCTCGGGGGAGGGCTAAAGAGGGGCGGCGTGGGTGGGAAACGCCCTTCTCCCAGCCCCGACGCCTCCCTCGAGACCGAGCCGGGTATTCTGAGCAGGTTAAAAGGGTTATTGTCTGCAATGTGAATCCCGTGGAGAGGTGGCTGGGAAGGGCACTCTGCACCTAGTCCTGTTGGGATACCAACCCGTGGCGTCAGGGGGCTGCCGTGCTCGCTTTCTAGGTAGATCCGTAAGCCGTGCGTGTTCTGTGCGTGCTGCAAGAGGAACCAGGCGCTGTTGAAAGGCTGTTTACAAGTCGTACACGTGTAGCTGCTGGGCTCGTCTTTACCTGCAAAACAACACACAACAAGCAGCGTCAATCTCCGGCCGCCCACCGGCAGGCGAGAGCTCGTCTCCCCACCTAAAGCTCCTCTGCTCCGGGGCACTCGGCTGGGAGCTGGGGAAGGGACATCCCAGCTCAGGCACGGGCCGGGGACGGGAGGAGGTGAGGGGTGGGACAGGGAGCTCCAAACCCACCCAGAGTACCTCCACCTTGTCCCGCCGTCCCCAGCCCTGGGTTCCAAACCGAAGCCCGGTAGGTAACCGTGGCCAAAAAGCTCTAAAAAAAACCCAAAAAGAGACGATGAAGTCAATCGCCGCCAGCTACGACTCGGCAGATTTTAGAGGCTGCTAATATTTAAATAGGGGAGAAACTCATTAATTAAGTAAATAATTAATAAACAAAATTTAAAAATTAATAAAATTAAATCAAATGTAAAATTCCCCTTCTGAAAAGCACTCCAGAAAAACATGTGTGTTGGTTCAAAGGGGCAACCCAAAGCATCTCAACCGCTAGCAAGCTGGGCACCGTCACGTTATTCGCCTCCTCCTTATTTTGAGAGACTAAGAACGTGCACGAAATTAGGCAGCATCTCCTGCCCCTCAGCAGAGATTCAACTCTGGGGCAAAAAACCAAAAAAGCCCCAAAGTAAAATTCAATAAAATAAGAGTGCAGGACAGGGAGAGGGAAGGCAGAGAGAGCGGCAGCTCTGCCAGGGAAAGAGCTGGAGGGTGGCCAGGAGCCCTGGCCCATCGCCCTGCCGGAGCCGCATTATTTCTCTCGCACTGAAAAGAAGCCGAGGATGGTAAATGCCACTTTGGCAAGTAGCGAGCTCACTCTATTTCATGATAATTTATTTTTGGAGATAACACGGACATTATAAAAGAGCAACCAACTAATAAATAACTAAACAAAAAGCCGGCTAATAATGACGGCAGAAAGCAGCCCCTTCTAATATATGGCAAAACGAGGGGGACGAATAACTTTTTGAGGGCCGGCCGTGAGGAGAGAGCGGCGTGAGATATGGCGAAGGTGAGCGCGCGTCTATCGGTTACTCTAATTTTGGGGATAATTCACTTTCCACCCCCTTATGGACGCTTTTTAATAAATGCTGGTCAACTGAAACCGGAGCTAAGAGAACGATAAAAATTCATTCCCAGCCCTTCCCACCAGTTCTCAGAGAGCTGCTGTTTAGTGATACTTAAAAAAAAAACAAAAACAAACCCAAAAATAAACCCCAAACATATGCTCTTGAGGTTTGAATATTGAGCTCCGTAGGGGCATTTTCGTTCTGCGGCGAGCGGAACGATGACTTGGGGAGATGATCTGCCCCGGAGCAGCTTCCCTCCCTGCTCTCTGGCTCCGCCGTTATTCTACGTTCGGCCTGACAAGCTGAATCGGGCGCGTGAAAAGAGACTCGATCGTCTACAGCAGGCATTTAACGCTTTAATCACTTGAAAAGCCCTTGGAATAATATTTAACGTTTCACGCTGAAGCCGGTGTCGGAATAAAACACGCCGCGGTGTTTAGTATGTGCCAGGCACGCGAGCGCAGATAAATACTTAAATCTGCTGAAATTAGAGGGAAATTCAATTGGACTTTCACATTCCTACGCTCGTTTGTGAGCTAGGGGGGGGAAAAAAAGTCTGAAACGGGGAAATTTCATCTCGCTTCGCCATAATGAAGTGTAAGTTTTTAACGCCACGGTAGGAGCTAACAACGTAACGCTCCCTCGCCTCTCTACCTTATAGAGCAGGTCAGAGAAAATAGCATTTTATCTTATAATGAGGATACAACACCGAGGCGTTCGCTACCGCGTTTTAGTATTCCCATCAACTAGATATTCCAGATCATAAGGGCAGCTCGTGTAATCATAATGTCAATGAGAAGGGCTGTTACGACTGAGACTAAAGATTACATGGAAAAAGCTGCTTTGAAACTGGTAATTATTACCAGTCCACTAATAGCAAATGATGCATCACAGTTTCACCATATAATCTGTATTTCACTCAGCTCCTGCCAGTACGGCTTTTTTATATTACAGCACTCACAAATTCTAAATTCCTAAACGACGGTCATCAATAAATGCGTTACTTGCCATAATTTGCAAAATTACTTTGTTCATAACATCTTCGACTGTTATAAAGACTGGAATTGATTTCCTGCATGGCAAAATTAGGGCTACATTGATTTAGTGGACTGTAAAATGTAATATTATTCTTCATTTGCTTGCCTGAAAAACAAGTTCTCAATTCACCCTCCGTGTTTGGTAATCAAGATAATAATTGAAATTTAAAATCGTGTTTATGTACAAAACTTCCCCAAACAACCCACCATTTTCAAGAGAGCAACGTCAAACCAGGCAATAAAATAAAGCAGCGAAACAGTTAAAATCCACCAGCCGTTTGCCTCCACCTCCTGCTTTGAAGAGACACGATTTCTAATTTGTCTATTAGTGCTTGATTAATTATGACGGCTATTGACTGACCATATCACCACCTAGAGATACGTTCCAGTCTGATGCAGCCTTGCCAAACTGCAAGAATTATGGCACTAATCCACGCGTCGCCCGCCAGCGGCAAGACAGGTCCACAGATCGCCGTGGCAAGCCTTGGTTTTGGAAGGGACTCGCCCTTCCTTCCTCCCGTCCCACCACCATGCTTTTTGGTACAGCGTTCGGGTCCCCCCAAAAGCCGGCCGGGATTGTAGGACCCAAAGGCTGTGGATCCACCGATGCCTCCTAGCTACGGGCCAGCCCTGTGGCAAGACCATGGGCAAGCCAGGAGAGCACAGCAGGGAGATGCAGTAACCAGTGCTGGCGAAGGACAGAGCTGGAGAAGGTCCCACAGGGCTCTTCGTGCTTCATCATCCACTGGGGCAATGTGATGGGATGTGTTATCCAAAGCAGCGCTGTGACGCCATCGGAGCTTTGGCCTATTTCCAAGAGGCTATCGGGAACCCCTTGGATCGAGTTGCGAAGAGGGTCATTGCCGAACCAGCCCTCCTCAGCCACCAGCAGCGGGGCTGGAGCCCATGTCCTCAGCTGCTTTGCATCGAGGAATTTAAGGGTGAAAGGGACCACCAGCTCTCACTCTCTGACCTTTCCTGCATTACATGTCGCTCAGTTGGCCTATGCCATGACCAACACCATGTCTTGGTTAAAGTGTAACCTTCTCCAGCCCCGCAAACAGTCTTTAGGGCAAAGCACAAAATCCCAGTGAAAACCATTTAAATCAGCTCAGAAGACAACAAGAGCACCCACTGCTTGTCACTGCAGTAGGTTCCCACAGCTAACCACATTCCCAGACAGGTACTGGAGTCCACTTGAATTTCCCTGGCTCCAACCTCTACCCATTCTCTTCTTCTGTAGAGTTTCTTTTTGGCCAACACACTCAAAAGCCTCTTAGTACACAATGTGCCCCGCCACGCACACCAAGGGTACTTGTGCACCCTAAAATCAAGGTACGCTTCAAAACATACTTATTTTTCCATCCTGAAGCCACCCCTCCATCCTCCTCCACTACTCAAGGACCAGCTCAGCCCTTCTCAGCCCAGCATCATGCTGGGAAGGAGCTGATTTTCCACTAAGCCTCCCGCAGTGATGCTGCCTTCTGAGGTACCGCACTCTGGATGTGTACGTAGAGCCCCAATTCCCCTCTCCTAGCCAGGCACCATGGCAGGTGGTACCCAACCATGCTCTCAACGCGCACCGCTCGACAGCCTTTACAAACCACCCCATAAACCTGTCCCTGTTGCTCTTCATCCGTCCACCCGCCTTTGCTTTATCCGCAACGCTAATCACTCACAATTGCATATTCATTTCTAAATCACCAACAAACTTCTAACCACCACTGCAGCTTCCACCAGCCCCTGCTGACCATCCCATCCACCGATGCTCCTCCAGCTAAGCCCCCGCGTTGCCAAATCTGTCGGCTGGCTCTTAATCACCCGTGCTAGCAATACCCAGTGCTCGGTCTTCCTACACACAATGTCACGCAGCGCCGCGTCCAACACCTTGCAGAGTCTATTTCATCTACATTTATCAGCCAAAGTTGTCATCTGGAAGAATGAAATCAGGTTTATTTGACACGATCTATATTCCATAAATCTAAGTTGAGTGGCATGAATTACATTTCTATCCTTTAATTCTTTATCAATTGAATCTTATATTGTTTCTTCAACTATTTTGCCGAGCAGAGGTAAGCAAAGTGTTGCCAACTCTCCCATGGTTACCCCAACCAGCTTTTGATGGTGTTTTCCCAGTCCGTAAGCTTTATTAAAAACCAGTATCACACACTAACTATTTAGGGATTCTTGGGTGCAAGTTGTAGGGGCCTTTCCATTTAAAAATATTTATCTCCATTGGACCTTGTATAAAATCCTCCTTGACTACTAATGAGCTAGAAAAAACGTCATCGCCCGCCGATGACACAGAAACATAACACTGCTGCTTTCCAGGTGTACAGCAGAAATATTTATTTAAAATTCCTGCCTTACTGCTCCTTCCATCCATCACTTCTAGGGTTTCCCTTTTCTCCAGGACCCTAAGAAGCTCTCCTCTTCTCCTCTCCCCATGCCAGCAGGAGTTTTCCTTGGCATCTTCAGCTCCCCTGACCAATTCTCTATCCATCACGGTTTCTCACTGTGATTGATTGCTATCTATTTTCCATTTTTTTAATTGTCATATATTGATTTTTTTAATATCTAATTGCTGTTCTCATCTCACCACTGAAGCGGGTGAAGTGGGTTTTGGATTTGGGCCAAAGTTGCCCTCTCCTTCCTGGACAGCTCATCAACTCTTTACAAATAGCTTCCAATTACTATTCGCATTTTTGCCTGTACATTTTTCCTCCCACTCGATTTTGCTGCTCATTTTCTTCGTATTTGAGAAATTACCTCTTTAGGAGAATTACATGGGGATACCATGTACCAAATACAAACGTGGAGCCAATATGAAACTCGACTGGTCCTCCCCAGTGAAGTCTCACCCACCGTTATGTATTTATTCCTTTTCTACGTTTTGGCCAGCAAAGGACTAGTGACAGGGCACGATATTTCACTACAGCACAAACGTTTAATGTTTCTCAAGTTATTGGCTCCTGCTGAAAAAAAAAAAAAAAAACAGCAGCAAAACAGCTCTTGCCTGCCATGTCCCCAAAAGAAGTGATTTAACCAGTGACACACGAGTGACAGATATAGCTTCTGATCCGAAAAATGTTAACAAATGGGTGGGATGGATATTGGCATTTGAGTGCCTTTAAGGGCACTTGGCACAATTACTCAGTAAAATATGAAGAGATGGCTGCTTTCAGCATTAAGGGGCTTTTTTATAGCAAAAAAAAAAAAAAAAAAAAGCTGGTTCTTCTGTCCTGTGTTCACAGATACACCCGGCGCGCTCAAAATCCAAGTCGAAGCAAGCCAACGTCTCCAGGCACAATCTAGCTGGCTCCAAGCAAGACCCACAGCCATGTCCACAGCCACCGGCAGCAAAGCCAGACGAGATGCTGTGGAGAAGACCAGCTGGGAGAAGAAGCTGTCAGCTAGATGCCACTGCTGGGAGGGGGTGGGGGGGACAGGGAGAAAGGATTTCTGGAGCTAGGCATGCAAGTTCAGGCACTGCCAAGTGAGTAATGGAATAATCTGCATGAGCGTGCCAATGTGCTTTGGAAGAGCTTTCTCCGTTTCTCAAAAGTCAGGGCTGGATCCAGGAAAGCTGCTCGCCGGACACACCAGCGGCTTTACGGAAAAGCAACACTGAAACACCACGTGCAGCATCCTCTCGGTGCCCCTATCCCACACAGGCAGCCCATGGTGCAGGACGTTGTTCGGGAAGGAGCTCCAGTTAAGGAGCGCGACGTTGTTATACCCTGTGTTTTACTGCGGGGCATTGTGCGGGCTGCACACCAACACCCCAGTTTCCAGTGTTTTCACAAACAAAACGGCGGTGTAAGCAGTGACTGCGTACGTGCCAATGGTGTTCACAAGGATTCCGTGCACAGCTGCAGATTTACTCCCTCGGAGAAATCCCCGTGCCAGAGAAATCTCCGAGCAGACCAGGATTTGGCCCTCGCTGCCCGGACGGTCCTCGTTCTCGGCAGCGTCTCTCCGCAAGCCAGCACCACCACCCTTGGTGGCTTAGCTCCTGCGTTCTCCTTCACCTTCCCCAAAAAACCTGCACGTGTAAGCAAAGCCAAGGTGTCTTTACTGGGCTCCCTGCACCTATAGGGTGCGTACATACCTTCTGCTATCAAACTGCAGAGAACAAAAGTTAAAAGCAACTCAAACACCTGCGACCTGCAGCAAGTGTCTCCCTTGCTTCTGCTCGCCACCAAACAATTATCAGAGGAACACTCTGAGCCAAACCCAGGAACTTCTTTATTCAGCTTTAATGTCAACTGACTGCTTAATTTTTGGACCAATAAATTTGGAATTGGTATGGTATTTAAAGGGGAGAAGAAAAAAAATTGAGTTAATTGTTACCACTTGTACTTGACTCGGTTCTTCTCCATCTGGCTCATCAAATATCTCTTCCCCCCCCCCCCCCCCTTTCCCTCTCTCTCTTTTGGAAATCCGTACTGTTGAAATTCCCTTCAACTGAAAACTAGAGAAGTGAAACGGTTGGGACACAGGAAGCGTCGCAGGGCTGGGAGATAAGTGGGTCCACTCCACGCCTGCACCAGCCCACTTCTCCCTTGGTAAGAAAAAGCTGCTTTGTCGTGACTCACCTTTTCCTGGTAGTCGGTAGCATCAGTTTAGACGGGAAACTGTAACTGTCCAAACATATTTTTTTCCTTCTTGCGCTAATTCTTCCTCCCGATTCTCCAGATTGCAAAAGGCGCGTTATTAACCTGGTCCGTCATTAACCGGTTATAAGTAGCTGTCGGCACTGTTAGCATTGGCATGGTCGCTGCTGTTGTCATAATAATTATCATAATAATAAATAACAGCAGTAGCTGCATTTACGTACAGCAGGGTACTTTCTCTCTAATCTTTTCTCTTTATCACTAGATGAACCGGATTCAGACGGACCGAAGAAGGAAAACGTCCCTGAAACTCTCTAGGAAGTGACGCAGTGTTGCTTGTGAAACGAGAAGCACCGTTGCTGTTGTGCATTTGAAAAATAAAATTCTGCCAATCGAGTCCATGTTGTTTACGAACAGGCCTGACAGTGGCTCCTGGGACGGGCTGAGTTGTGAAAACGTCAAAAATCTAGAAGATGTTTTGCTTTGTGGGACCCTCAGCGCCTCATTTGCCATCTTTACCAGCCTTTCGTTATCTACAACTGATTGATAAAAGACTTATTGATATTCCCGAAAAAAATTATTTTTCCCACAAATTCAAACTCCCTGAAATAATTTTAATAAAACTGGCAAAATACATTCTAAACCAAGTATCAATAATGCCGTTCTTTCGTTACACCTCCTTTTAAAAGCCTTTTAAAGAAAAAACAGGTCGAAACACTAACGCCGAGACCCAAACTCCAAAAAGAAACCCGAAACAACAGCACTAGTACAAACAAAGGCACAGCTGGCACTGCCTTGTCTTTCAAAGGTTTAGATTGGAGTTAGGATCTCCAGGAAATCACCTTTTTCTCCCAAAGCCAAATTTTCATCACAGAGGGTTTCCACAAAACAGAAGCTTTTTGGGCCTGAGGAAAGAATGAGCAGGAAGGGATGGGAAGAGGGAGGCCAGTTCCTCCCTGCAGAAGAGCAACGTGCAGCATCCTCGGCGGGGGACACAGCCAGGCTCCTCGTAACCCTGGGGACCATCTGGCCCATGTAGGAGAAGTGCAAACTTCATGGATGACCGTTTTGGTTGTAGCCTCAACATATTTTATGTATTTACTCATTCTTCTAAGCAGAACTGAACCCATAACACCTAGTTTTCCCACCAAAAAAGAATATTTTGTTAATGATCAGCAACAAAATGCAGGGTTTGTCGGAGCCTCGGTGGGGAGGAGCAGGGTGCTGGGGTCCCACCGGAGCACACCAGCGCTGCCAGGCGTACTGGCCTGACCTCAACGTCTGTCACCATTTTCAAGGCGATTAGTTTGGCCACCAAAAGAACCTGCTTCGAGATCCAACTTGGCAAGTAAGTAATCAGGCTGCGACTGATTCTGTGCTTTTTTAAAACTTAAGGGGGGTGGAAATCTGTCGCGTTTTGATTAGCGAGGAATGGAAGAAACCTGCCGTCAGAAAACAACGTTGTGCTTGAAATTCAGCTTTGAATGAAGTTTTAAAAAGAAACCCTCCAGCAAAGAAGACCTGATCACACACACGTATGCACCCTATAACACTAACACTATGGGGATGGAGAAACACAGGAAGTGCAGACGCAGCATCGCACGGGGAGTAGCTCCATTAACTTCCAGCACCGGCAGCAGGACCTAAAGGGCAAACTACATGGTCTTGTCAGCCCCATAGGAGGAACTCCTCACCGATACCATCTTGTTTCTCTAAAAACATCATTAGCAAAGTAACCAACATCCCAGACGCGCAGGCTTCCCCGCCCGCCTCTCCCGAGCACAGGCACAGGGATTGTAAATGAATGGACTCAAACAGGAGCGGGATCGCGGGGATGACACCTACTAAATCAGCTCCTCTGGACCTACTTGGTACCAGATGTGACCCTTGCTGGAAGGTCCACCTGGGCTGTGACCCACCAAGGATCAAACCTCCTCTAAGCCCTGCCCCAAAAAGAGCACTTTTAAAGCCCAACCTGACCATCTAGCAAACGATACCTTGCTCCAACGGTCCGTAATTACGCATTTACGCAGTGGCTGCTGGGGACAATCAAGTCAATAATTCACTTTTTAAATGCAGTGTTGTAATTATACAGCTACAGAGAGCTTCCAAATCATTTCATTCACTCTCATACACTTATGTGATGAATTGTTTCCTTTTCTACTGTTTTCTCCCCGGCCGGTGGCATCTGAAGGCAGAGTGCACTTCAAAAAGTTTCTTGCAAAGGAAAGAAAGGAGACGATCTAGCATGACATCTCAGGTCATCTCTGCTGGCATGGGGTGGAACACAGCACAAGACTCCCGAGCCTTGGCAGATGCTGGCCATGGGGTGTTTCTCCTGGTTTGTATCGCAGCTTCGGCATCGCTCAGCCTTGCAGCCGGCACCCGGCATGGCTGAGCATATGTCACAGACACTGCTCTGCAATGCACATCATACACGAATTTATCTCTTACCTATAGAGTATCTCAGCCGCACGGCCAGGATGCCGCTTTCCTGAGAAGAGCCGCTAATGCTCGGTCACCCAATTAGCGCCGCGGGACCACGTCGGATGATGCGGCGGCTCTACCGCACAGGGCACTCCTGGGGACGTGGAAGCACACTGGCATTTTGAAACGGCTGTGAGCCCTCTCCCAGAGAGAAACAGGGGCTGGTGTCTTCCCACCGCTGCTCATCAGCACGCACGCTGCTGCCAGGGCAGTGCCGGGCCGTCGAGTCTCCTCATCACCTACGGCTTAGCTTTGTTTTTGCTGCATTTCGCATATTAGCATCTCTATTTGACGTGCCCGGTGCTGTAAAGCACGTACATTTCAACCATTGCCTTGCAGAGATGGGGTGGTCCCTGCCAGCCCCCCTCGGCCCTTCTCGCCAGCCAGGCACTGCCAAGGTTCCCTTTTCCATCCCACAGCACCCCTGCTCCCACCAGTGTTTCGGACAGGGTGTCGGCAGAGCCGAAAAGCCCCAGCCCTCAGTAAAGTGATGGGCTTGGGGATCTGCATGTACAAAGGCTCTCCTTGAGAGCCGTTTTCCACCTTTTCCTTCCCAAAATGGATCCTCTTCAGACTCTCCTCTTTCCCAGCCTTCCCCTTTGGCTCCTTTTCCTCTCACTTTCAAATTAATGATATTTAGCCAGCAGCAAACCATCCTGACAAAGTGGGTCAGGGGAACTGCAGGTCCCCCCGAAACGACACCTCCTCTGCAAATCATCTGCCAGGAAGGCAAAGGTTTATTCTGTCCCTGAGCAAGTTCAATGTCACCATGGAGTTGCAAGCACAGCAAGTGCTGAACCACAATCCTACGACGTTTAGTTTCATAACTTACACAAGTGAGTATTAGTAGAATCGATAATATATATATTTTCCCCTCTCTGCTTTGCAAATAGGACCAAAAGGTGTCGTAAAGTTGTCCGGTCTCCTCCGGTTTATTCTGTCTCCTCTCCATCGTTGAGATATCCTTGAAGTTGAAAATGATATAATACTCCGAATATCTGGAGTTTGGAGGATGTAAGACTTGTAAGAATTGCTACAGCTTTATTGCGTTCTCGGGGCACGGAGAGGATTTACCATACATACATCAAGTCAAGGAATGCAAAAAGGGCATACAAAAACGTGGCGCTTCGAGCTCAGGAGTTTAAATTCCCAGAAAGGCAGATAAAGAGTGGATTTTCTTATTTATAGATTTGCAGATGAAATCCAACAAAACTGGCTTTCTCCCCCCACCTAAAAAAAAAAAAACAACAAACCCTCCCTCCTTTATGTCAGTAAGGCTGATTCAATTTCCAGGCTTGCAAGGTCTCCTCTCGCCGAGTATTACCCGACCCCAATAACACGCACTGTTCCAAGGTTAAGATCTGTTTCCTTACAATAATGCGGAAAGCTGTTGTTTCAGTCGCGGCTGCAGAATTCAGCTTTGAAGGACAGGTTAGTACCACACTACATTTAACTGGATTCAGTTCATCTGATTATACAGTGCCTTGCTTTCTGGAATATGTAATCATCTCTTTCTGATGACATTTTAAATATCCAACTAGACAAATAATTGCAGCAATAATTGATAGCTGAGTCAAGCTGGAAGATTATTGATTGGCACGGTACCCGCTGAAACAAATGTTCATCTTTCAAACATTACAGTGAGGATGCTTAAATCTAACTTTTGCTGATAAATGATAAAAATTTGATTTACTGATAAAACCACCGGAATAGAATAAGCACTTCGGGATTTGATTACCTGCTGAAATTTTTCGAAGAAAAATTAGGCAGCGGGATTTATATTCTATTTCACGTGAATAATTGCCAAGATACGGATAAGCCATTGAACATAAACACACACGGAGAAGTCTTAAAGAGTTGCTGATTAACTCTCTCCCTTCCCGAACGGTATTCATCTGTTCCTAATCACTGCTTACGTAGGAATTTATCCCGCCGCCTTTCCGAGGATCTCATTACCGGTGACGGGAGTTACGCGTCGGGAAAGATCCCCCCCCGTCGTTTCCCCAGCAGCTCCAAGCCCTCAGTTTAAATGTGCATATTCTTACTCCGCTGTGAACGCAGCCCAAGTGAGGGTTTCATCTCAGTTGCCGCGGTGTAAATCAGGAGCGCCAGCGCCCAAATCCGCGGCGCCGCATAAAAGCAGCGGGAGGGAGGTCAAGACCAGGTGCGTCCGCAAACCGCATTCGTGATCTTAAAGGGAGAGGGTTTAACGCCGAAATAAACCCACGTTCCAGCTTTTATTACACAGGGGTCTGTTTAAACGTGGGTTTCCTTCTAATTATGAAATTCCCAACCCCGCAGTGCTGTCTGTATGTCAGGGGGAGAGAAAGGGAGGGGAATTTCTGAAACTTACTGATTAGGAGGAAGAGCGAACGGCCACGGCAGAGGATCGCGTGCGGGGAAAGGCAAGCGATGGGCTGCCTAGTAGGGCAGAGGAGCCATCGCAAGGCAGAAGCCTGAAATTAAGGAAAAGCACCGGAATATTTGAGCAGGGAACAAAGAGCATAAATTCCAGGGTAAGAGATGAAAAATGCACTGAAACATTTTGAAACGGAGCCATTAGGAGCTGATTGAGTCTCAGAGCCACTGTTAAAAACCAGCCGCTTGTTAGACGCGGCGCTCAGCTGAGCCCTGACACTTCAGGCGTACGAGGGGGCTTGTCGAGCGGCTTCGCTCTAATTTAGAGATCCTCAGTTAATTAGAAAGCCCTCAGATTTTCTGCAAATGCGGGTCGCTATCGACAGCTCGTGCTTTTGATGCTTTCCGGGTGACAGTTGCCAGACTGACCTTCCCGGCGCTGGCAGGGCTGCCCAGACCTTCGCCATGTCGGGGAATTCAATCACGGCCGCCGGGAAGTCACAAGTAAGGTTACTCTGCTCCTACACGCCGTTTCCTCCTCTGAAACACGCCCTGATGAGATCTGCATTTGCTTAATGCTATACATAGCTCCAGCTTGGAATTATTATTATTTTCTCCCCCTGCCCAGTGGATGTGAGCCAGCCCAGGACGTTGGGGTGGGAGTTTATCGAAGACGGTACCAGCAGAGGTTGGAAGCAGAGATGTGCTTTACGGGGGATGACTTGCTCGTGTTGAACCCATGCTGTGACCGTGGGAGGGAAACCTCCCTTTGGGATGTTCATTCCTCCAATGCCTACGGCAGGTAGTGGTGGCTGCAGGGGATGGAGCCTCTGTCCAGGGTGCAGCACACCTCGAGCGCCCCATCCCACAGGGATGACTTTCCCAGCTGCAAGCAGGATCTGGTGATGCTCTCGGAGTAGAAACCACTGATAATAGGTAATGCAGGGCAAATACTAACACAGGCAACCACCAAATGAAACGAGGCTTGTTTGGAAACACAAGGGAACAAGTGGAAGTTACAGTGACAACCCAAAGGCGAGATGACGGACCTGCAGTCACACAGGGAGTCGGCGGCAGACACTAGAAAATTAACTCTCAGGAACAGTCTAGCATTGGCAGGGAAATGAATGAGATGATCTAAGAGATATTTTCCACCTCTAATAGGATTTGATGATGATTCTGCATAGGCTTTTGTGCTAGCCTGGCTTTTGATAAAGGCATGGTGTCTCTTTTCAACCCACATGCAAGAGAGAGATTAATAAGTTGCGAACTTGGCCCACCTCGGCTATAAATGCTTCCTGTGCCTATAGGGGAAAAAAAAGCCAAGCTATGACTGATAAAAAAAACCCTCAGTCAACTGAGTGTGGTTAGTGCTTTTACACCCAAATCTTCAGTTATTAAGAGATTTAGAAAGGAGAGGAAGATTCTCCTCCAGCACCCAAAAAAGCATCAATTTAGTAGGCAGATGGACAGCAATGCACAAACCACAACCAGTTTAGGAGCTTTGGATTGAGATCTTTCCAGGGAGAGCCCCACTGGGGATGGAAGAGGAGATGAGATGGCTTCAGCACGTCTTGCAGGTCACTTTTGCCCCACACAGGTGATGACAGAAGTCATCTGGGGAGACCTGGCGTGGAGACTTTTGCCTGCTCACAGCCTCAGATCGGTGAAGGACAAGACCAGAGGACTGGCCTCGGAGGATGGAAGAAAGATAGCACTGATGGTAGAGAATGAAATGGAAACAAGAGTTTTTAAGCACACGAAACAGATTGCAGAGAATCGCATGTTTTTGCAAGATAAGCATTTTCTTACAGGAAAATGCAATTAAATGTTGTAACTGCCAGCACTTAGATACCAGTAACAGCCAGCAACAAAAAAAACCCTAACCTCACCTGATTAAGTGAATAATCTTCTGCGTAATCTACGTCGTCATACCATGATACCCTTTCCTGGGAAAAATGCCCCCTTATTCCATGGGCTGCTCCGCTGTTATTTTTGAGCAGGAGGATTTGGGGATCCAGGCCCTCCTCTTTAGCACTATTAGGATTAAATCCTGAGCCTTGCTGCTGTCTAACCCTTGTGTTGGGCCTAAAGAAGGTGGCTGCTGTTCAGAAGAGAGCCACTCTCCTGCTCTTCATCCACGAATCTTCCTTTTCTGACTCTTCACCTCTTTACTTTGACAACACATCAGATAAGGGGTCTGGGACGTCCATCATCCACCCATCTGCTTACGCTAGCAAAGTCAGGCCACGTAGGTTGCTGTACATCCTGGCGCGCAGGAGGACACGGGCCACGCTGTGACCTGCCAGCAGCACCCCTACATCCACGCAGCTGGCACAACCCATCAGGGAGCCACGTGCCCATCTCTGCCGGCATCGCTTCCCTCGCTGCCAACACACAGTCTCCCACAGGGCAGCTCCGCTTTTCGGGAAAACCCACCCACGGGGCCAAAGACGGGCAATCAGATACATCTCCTCACGCCTGGCCACAGACTTTTGTCTGCAGTGAGCGTTTCAGGTGCAGGGCTGCCGTTATTTGCCAGGTCCGGCAGCCGCCACGGGGGACCGGAGCCCCTCCGAGCACGGCACTGCACCCAGAGATAATGAAATGACAGTGCCTGCCCCCGGAGCTGGCAATTATCGTCGTCGCTATTATAACCTGACGAGAGGGGCTGCCAGTTTAAACAGGCTACCGCTCCGCCGCCAACGCTTCCCGCTCCTCGGGCTTAAGAGCGCTGAATATTTCAGCAGGTAAACAGCAGAAGTCGCAATCCTGCCATTTGCTGCCACGTCTCGCAGCGCTTCTGGAAAACCACAGCGGCGCGTTCGCCGTTGGAGTGAAAAGAAATTGGCCTCATGTCATTTTTTAGCAATGATACAACAAGAGAGCAGTAACGTTAAAAACAATTAACATCAAGATGTTGCCCTCAATCGCACCTTAAGTCCGAGGAGCTCAACGTGCTTTGCAAATGGCCGTTAATGCCATGAAGGCCGTACAGGGAGCGCCCGCAGGGATGTTTTCCAGCTGCTTGTCTCTGGGCCCTCATTCCCTCATTTTTTGGGGGATGGGAGCACTTTCCAACAAGGACTAGCAAGCACACGGCTCGTATCTGTCACCTCCAGCATCTCCGACACCTCATCTGCACCCGACCCACCACGCTCCCCAGAAAGGGTGCTGGATGCCACGGTGATGGGCGGCAGCTCCATAAAAGATGTAAAAGTCCGCGAGTCGTCGCTTTACCTGAATGTTTTATCAGAAAACACCCCGTCCAGGGGCAGGCTGGGAGATGGCTGTATATACAGCAGGTCTGAAATTGCCATCAGCTTCACCTCGATCCTTTTCTGATGTCCTTGGCCATCCAGTTAAGATCTGACAGCATTTGAAGATGACAGTGCTTGAGGTAATGGGACAATGCCATAACAGGATTACAGGAAATGTGAAAGAAAGGACATACGTATGTAATGTCATTTAGGTAATGTCATCTATGAACAGGTTTTGCTGCAGTTTTTGCTGACAAAGAAGTCAGTCTCACTTATACAATTCCTTTTAAACTCTGTTATTGCCGTAAATAGTTTACTTCTTCCTGAAAGAAAGCTGTTTAGACGCATTGTCACAAATATTTTGTCCAACTTTCTCACTGTTCCAAGGTGGGGTATCCTGGGGGAAAAGCAATACGAACCAGCACAAGGCAGCAAGCGGGACGAGGCAGCAGGACTGAAGCCACCCTTCCAACCTAGCTGCAGCACCCACACTTCGTAAGATCCTCCCAATTAATTTCCACCCAGCTATTTCCTCCCCATGCCCTTTTTCCATCAGTATTCCCCTTCAGTCCCACCGCAGCTGCCCCCAAAACAGCTTCCTCATTGTCCCTCGCCAGAAGTGGTGTATGTGTGCCAAGCAACTGACCGCAAACAAAAGCTTGTTTGACCAACGCTTGTTCCGAAACAAAACCCCGGCTGGAGAAGGAAATCCCGCAAAGGAGGGGGGATTGATGCTGGGATGATTTGGAAGGCGAGCCCAGGCGCGCTCGCCCCCGGGGACTCGCATTCTTGCCAGACAATGGTGTCTGGCCTCCCCATTCACCGCCCGCCTCGCACCCCTCCCCAAAAAAGCCCCCCTAAAACCCATGTTTATTATATAGTCTGATAAGCAGGAGAGATGCCGTTAAATCGAGACCACGACCATCTCACGCACTGCCTGCAGCGTCTTGCGGACAGAGAGTGGACAATAGAAGAAGCCTCTAAAGGACTTGGGGAAAAGTTTCTGGAGCTGAACATATTGCTAGGAAATACTGCGATGGGTCAACTCCTACGTTGGATGGTGAAAATTAATGGCCAAAGGGGTGGCTGTGAGGTCCCCCACTTGCTACCCTTTCTCGGGGAATATTTACTCTTTCTGAGCAAAATGTTTCTTCCAAACTCTCCAGCCTCGCCTTAGATGACTCCTTCCCCTGAGCCCAGCAAAAAGTGGCTGTTATGAAAAAAGCCAGCCTTTGCCCCCAACACATCTGCCTGCCATTGGCATGTGAAGTTACCGATTAGAGGAAACACCCTCCCTGGGCAGGCAGCCCCCTCCCTCGATAAGTACGGTTGGAAACCACAGGAGTTGCACAGGCCGGCTCACGCGCCGTATGCCGGCCTGACCATCTTATCCGTTAATAAACAGACGTTCAGGTCTTCGTCGCATTGAGCAACGTTGACATCTGCCCGTTTAGGCAACGCGTTGGGCAGCAGCTGGGTTTGCAGCCGGGGTTTGCCGCAGGCTCCCCGCGGGCAGGATCCTGCCGCCTGTCCGTCTGTCCGCTCGGGCACACGTTACTGCTGGAAGACGCTTGTAATAAACACAGGTACGTTAAAATTCCTCCCAAAGTCCTAATACTCGGCCCCTGAACGGCACGTCCCAGCTCAATCATCACCGCGCCGTCCTCAGGAGCACCCGTCACCACCCCCTGCACCAGGTACAGACGGAGAAACCGGCCGAAGCAGCTCCAGTCCTTCCCTTTGCACCCACGCTCCAGTCACCACTTAAGGAGAAGAAAAGCTTTTGCCGTGATTAAAGGCAATTTTCTAAAGCGTATTTACCATTTCAGTGCTTAGGCCACTCAGGGTGCTTAGTAAGTCCATGTTTGCAAGCATATGTGTACATTTTTTATTTCTGCCCCGCAGAAGTGCTTGTGCAGGTGCTGTAATAAAGTATCTACAGGATATGAGTACACAGGGACAAACCACAAAACTGAGATGTAGATTTTGGTACCGTTCACGGAGTGCCAAGGCTACAGCCCCAATCCTGGGGCAAACTGATGGTCCCTTCCTTTCGGAGTAGGACGTGCCCCTCCGGACACTGTCTTCCCACCAGTTTTGCTGCTGTCTGAGCTTCCAGCTGTACAGAGATCTCACCAGCGCTGAGCTTCCCCATGGCTGAGAGACGGCCCTCGAGGACACTGAAATGGGAGGTAAGGAGCAGGACCCATCCCCTTGCAGCAGCTCCAGCAGCACCTGCAGCTCCCTGCCCACTTCAGTAGGACACATGGGTGATCAGGATCAGACTCAGGCAGGTTGTAACCAGCTGCAGGGCTGCAAACACAGCCCATGTGCACGTGCCTCGTGCTGTACATCTCACATTTTTAAGCAGTTTTAAGCACTTCTGCACTTACTTTCACATCTTTTCTAAAGCTGAGCTTTTAAAAGTCCTCCAAACCCATGTGTGCCTACAGTCACCACTTCTGGCACTCAGGATGAGGATGTCCCGTGCCACAGCACCCATCCAGAGAGGGACACAGCTACTGCTCCTAGAGGAAACACCAAGGGGGACAGGTGACCACTTCGAAACCTGCCCGCTCCAGCTACGCTGCCTGTGGGACACCAAACAAAATGTTTCTGGTCCATAGAGCTGCACTATATGTTGAGCAATACACTACATAGACTTCTACTTTTTGTGAAATTAATAATGCCACCTTAAACTTGCCCTCAGCACTTACTGTTTCCATCTGCCTGCTCTGAAGCCGGGACGCTGCAGTTGCAGAGCACATCCCTGCTGGAAGCTAAAAGAGGCTGCCAGGGAAGCACGTGCAGCCCTCCCAAGCCCATTAGGCATTTTTAAACGTAACTCCACTACTTCCAGAAAACCAGTCCGAATCGTTCTTGCCCCAACGAAGCCTCTCTGAGCACAGCACTGCCCCATAACAGCTGGAATAACTCCGCACGGAAGGAGGGGAGCTACTCCATCCCATCCGCTGCACGGATCCACACCTCACGGCCAAATGAGATGATTTTGACATAACATGTGCAGGTGAAATTTCAGGAATGGGGTTATTCCTGTTAGAATACAATCAGAAAAAGAGGGTTAATGCCCTCGTTATCTGGCTAACCATATTGCTGCGCCGTGCGGGGTCCGTCCAGCGATACTGGCCGGTTGGGTGAGCGGGGATGCTGCGGCACCGGCTGCTGCAGGAGCAGGGTCAACACAACAGTCCCAGTGAATTAACCAGCCACCATGGAAAATCTGGCTTTATTCCTCACCGGGAGCATCAGAAGGCGATTTCCTCCTCCCTGACTCACTCAATCCTTTTCTTGCAATGGGCTCATCCATCCAAGCCAGCGTGTTTGCAGCAGCGGAGGGGATCGCTGGGGATGGGGATGTGGATGAAACAGCCTCGTGGCTCTGCTCTCGTACAGCAACGGGTCCCAGGCGGTGGGCTGCCGCGGAGAACAGACACTGCTCCTCTGCTACCTAACGTAAAAGGCTGCTGGAGCACAGGCCACTGAACCTGCCATCTTGGACGCTGCTCCAGGAGGCCAGAGCTGAGGCATGCATGACTCATTTATAAATTATATACCATGGCTGTGTCGGGTGTTTTTTTTTTAATTTAAATACTGTTAGGCAGAAATTCCACAGCAATTTGCTTTGTTTCTTTGATCATGGGATTGGTACTTTTCTTTCCCTGGGGAAAAATATGCCCTAAAAGCAAACAAATGCTGCACTGGAAGTAAAGAGCCCACTCCTTTGAAACCTCTGGAGATACGCTCACAGCTGTTGGAAGACACACACTCACCCCTAAAAACCAAAACTATCCTGAGCTGTGACACTGAAGGACACACAGGAGGCCCACAGCAGTCCCAGACTCCGGTTTCACAACCTTGAGAACGTTTTCCAAACTCCTAATCTTACAAATAAGTGTGCAACAGGCCACGCAACCGCTATCAGCACATGAAAATATGGGGCTTTCTCTGCCAAGGCTGGAGCAGCTACTGATGTGCTCCAACCCCACTCCAGGACAGCAACTCCTTTCCACTGACCACATTCAATCTATTCAAACAACTTCCATGAAGCCTCCAGCCCCCCCTACCACCGACTCCAACTCTTACAGATTTTGTAGATCTGGAATAATCTCTTCAGCCTGACGGCAGCAGGCGATGCAAACCTTGCCTGTGTATATTTGATCTGAAGTGGGACTGAAGTCTCATTTTCAAGTTTTATCCAGAGTGTCAGTAGGATCCCATAATCCCACGGCTCCAAGAAAGCTTTAAGAAAAAAACACAGATGTGGTGAGAATCACCATCACACCATACACATCGGCAATGCCGAGCTACCTACCTATGTGGATATTTGGGCTAACTTCCAGCAGAAAAGGCACAAGATGACTTCTCTTCTACACCTAGCCCAAATCCATTTACATCTGGCTCTGCACCCCACCAGCCTCCTAAACTCTCCTTTTGGGTGATGACTGTCATTTTCCTATATGACGTGACGTTCAGTCGATAGGAAGCCTCTCACAACCAGTCGCAGCCTTGGGGTCACACCCTCTGCAAGGGAGGAGCAGCACATCAGGATCAAGTGGGAATTTGCAGCCTGGCATTAAAATGTGGTTCTCAAATGCAGGGGGGTACCTCTGCACCCCCCTTTGCAGGTGGCTCTGAGCTCGTTCAGCCCACAATCTCACTCTGCGGCTGCTCTGAGTCAGCCCCGCGCCATGTGATTCCATAAATTCAGTGCTAAGCCTGAACTAATACAGGCAGCTTCTCCGCAGGGCTTATCAGCTCGGGCTGGGTGCTGCACGGGCTTGGCACTTATCCCGCTCCCAGCTGGGCGACGGCGCGGGTCCAGCCACCTCTGAGCACGAGCAGAGCTCGCTCGCGTCCACCGACGAAATGTATGCAAGAAGTCCGCCTCGGAAACCCTGGAAATCTGACAGCTTTTTGTGTTGTAATAATGCAATTCAGAAGACTATCGGGATTGTATAAATATTTGTACAGACACTTATCGCTGCAGCAGTCGGATGCTCGGGTCCTCCTGAATCAGCTGATCTGCTTCAAGTCCTCGCCTCCAGTTGCAGAAGCCGGCTAAGCAAAACCGTGCAACCCCAACGCGACCGTCTACATAGCGAAACGTGAAGCCTCTGCTTATATAAATAGTCTCCATCCTCTACCCTCCCTACTTGCTGGGCGGCTGTCAGCAAAATAAAATAAAAAGTGGGATCGGATTCCCAGCCCACGAAAAGAACTCGAGCAGGATGTACGTTTCAGCCAAGGAATTAATTAATTATTATTAACGCAATGAATGCTCGCTAGGAAATATTTGTACTTTGCCATTGTAATTAAATATTCTCACTCATGCAGCTCTCAGCCTTCAAAAATTAGTATTGCATTTTATAGTCCAGTTGTTTTTTTTAACTAAGAAAATTCTTTCACAGTGAATTTTTCATTTTCCGCTGGCACAGAAAGGCAGGAGACGGTCTCTTAATATTCATGCCCATTTTCCTTTCTAAACAATCACGAATACTTTTTTTCAGCGGCATACACAGTTTTCACACTTAAAAGTCCTCTGCCATTTTTGCTCCCGTACAAGTTCCATCTTGACGAACAAAGCAGGTCCCATCACCCTTCCACCACGTGAGCGGGTGCCTCGCTCTGCACTTACGCCGCTGCTATTTCTGTCCCCATGAGCTAAACCGCTGGTTTCTTTTATGAGTAGGTACCTACGCAAGGCATCTCTCATCCAAATCAATGGGAAAACTCGTTCAAGGAAGGCCTCACTCATAGCACAAGGATTTCAGCACCTAACCCTAACGAAGGACCGGTTTCTAATCCCTTTACTCAAGGTCCATTCACTTCAGCCAGCTCCTTACAAAAAAAAAAAAGGGCAGCAGAATCCAGCCCTCCATCTCTGTGAAACGGGTCAAAGCCACATAGGATTATTACTAATTTGGAAAGAAAGCACCCGAGACATAACGTAATTCCACCGCTAGATTTTATCGCTTTTTACTCACAATGAGCAAATACCAGGGGAATCACCAAGAGAAGGGATTCTCACCCGCTCAGAAGGAAACCGGACCCAGCTCCTACCTGCCAGAGCCACCACCGCAGCCATCACCGGAGCTACGCAGCCCCAGCTCCCAACCTGGGTAATTAACTGCCAGACCAAGTGAGCTTCACCTGCCTCACCCTTCCCTGAAAATAAAAAGCACGGCAGCTCAGGTTCAGGGATTTCATTTTAATCTTCTCTTTACCCTCAGATGGACACGCGCAATCGCTCCCTTTTGCCATCCCCAGCCGTCGCTGATTTAGCTAATGCTCCGTTCCAGCAGGAAACATCTTAACTCTAAAGATCCGATGATTGCCCCAGCAATCAGTTGTTCAAATAGTTGAAAATTAAGACTATTGCACGCAAAGTAAATTAAGTAATTTTCTACCCTCCTAGGGTCTCCCAAGTCTATCAGATTTCCCACGACTGGTATGTCACACTGCCTCATTACTGTAAAGAAAATACAGCTCCGTGAGTCCTTTAAGTGGACTACCCTCAAAGACTCAGGGAAAAAACAGATCTTCCCAAACACAAATCCCACTGAAAATGACACCAAGAGTAAGAAGATAATCAGCAGAGCACGTTTATCTGCTCCCATGCTCAACTCTCATGCCTTAGGCTGCATAAACCTCTGTGAAACCCAAAAAGGGTGTATGCAGCTGCCCTCTCACTCCAACTTTGTCGATGGCAATGGCTTTGTTCGCAAGGATGCCGGCGGAATCGGGGGTGAAGGGAGACACCTTCCAATGTAAAAAGACTGCAGTCTGAACCTCAAGCAGGTACCAATTCAGCATCCTTAACACAGCAGTCCTACCTCTCAGTCTCCTTCCTAAAATAAGTCAGCAAGGCAGCTTTTAGGCCATGACTGCTCCTTTTTAAATCAGTGTTTTCAACTCAGGCTGCAAACATTCCTACTGCAATGCTATGGGATGCTCTGTTAGCTTTAGCCATTAAAACAAGCCCTGAGCGCAGGGACGGTGCTGCGCCGCTCCCTGCCGCTCCCTGGATCCCTTCCACCCTGGCTGCGGTATCTCAGAGAGGTTTTGTTCCCGAGCCCAAACAAGCTGGAATCATTCCCAAGCGTTTGGAAACCTTCAGCGGAGCAATAAGCACTCGGCATTATGGTAATCACCTGGTGGTGGCCGCTGTAACTTCAGTTCTATGTTGAGACTTTCATTGAAACCCTCTGGTTTTGGACTATTTTTTCTTTGCAGCAGAAACTCTCCCTGGTTGGTCTCGGGCCAGAGGTGAGCTTTTGTAAGACAAAAATATATAAATCAGTCACTTATTTTCAGCTAAAAAGAGAGGGGATGGGAAAATCCCACTGACAAGAGCTTTTTAAGACAGTTAGTCATAAGTTACCAAACAAGGGGACAAGCAGCCACCCCATGTTTGCATGCAAATCATGTCCTCAAAGAACCAGGGGTTTATAGATTGGTGGGGAAAGCAAGAGGAAAAGAAAGCAAATGCTATTAGAAGAGTTGAATATCTTTGTACGTGCTTCAAAGCATGTCCAGTAATCACTTTGTGCCGTGTTTCTTCAGCAGAAGCTGGCCCATGAGGCTGGGCCCCACCATGGAGGTCCATCAGGATGTACAGAGAATCCACCTTTAATCTGAAAGATGGACAAGAAACTGGAGCTCTTGAGTTCTTCTGTCCTGAATGGGCTTTCTAGAGAGTCTGACTTTCCAAAACACCACACATGACCGCCCCCAAACGCCAGATTCACTAGGGGCACCTCGAGTTGAGAACTCATCTTTCAACATTACTTGTCCTTCAGCATGAGGCTGGAAGCATGTGTCAGCCTTTCAAGATCAGGGGGAAATTAGAGGCATAGTATAGGTGATGAGACAGAAACTATCAGAACTTGACGAAGAAGCAGGCGTCCACTGCCCAAACAGTGAGGCCAGTCACTGGGAACGGTGCCAATGCTCCTATGGACTCCTCACGCACACCTCTTTCCTACCAATTCCTCCAGCTTGAGCAAGCATGGATCGTGGGTGGCATCCCCTTCTGCTCCTCCAGGCTCTGTCTGTACCCACATCTCGCCTCAATTCCAGCCATTAGTGAAGCCACGCTCATGAAAACTTCTCGCACAGGCATGGAAATCTCCTGCCTGGATCAGGAAACTTCCGCTAGTCTCCACAACCAGAAAAATCCCTTCCTTTCATCTGTGCAGGTGTTTTGCATTAGCACAGGAGCACCACTGGCTGTATCTACATCGGCATTTTCATCTAGAGGAGGTGCCCTGGTTGGCCCCATTTGCCGTGTCTGGGTTCGGTGCAGCGAAGAGTTTGTGTGCGTTTTATCAGGTGCTTTGCAAGGGAAACTAAGTGGAAGGCTTCGCCCCGGAGTGTGCCAGACACGCTCCGAGCCTCGCTGCAGGCGCAGGAGCCCAAAGCAGCGATGGGTCCTGCAGGCAGTCTTGGATGAGTTTGGTGGGGACGTTTGGCTTGGGCCACCAGAGTACAGCAAAGCCAGCATAGAGCTTCCAAAGGCAGCATTTGGGACCTAATCCCAGGTGTACGAAACGCCGCAGGATGAAAGCTGGGTCCAAGCAAAGCCCGAGTAGAAAAGCTACATGCTGGAGAAAACAAAGAGTAAGACTGTGTAGAAGAACACGACTACTTCTCAGCCATCTGCTAAAGCCTTGGGTTGTTCAGAGAAGTTCTGTGGTGACCCAGACCTGCTCAGTTACTCCTCCTGCCCCCAGGTCCCTGCCTCAGCCATGCCTTGTCTGGGCACGAGTATCTGGAGAGATCACCTACTCAACAATGGCGTGATTTGGGGAGAAAAAACACACCTCAGTTGACCACCCGAACCCAGATAAGCACCAGGAAGAGGCTCTGAGTCCCCACACGCAAGCATAATTACAAAATAGATGGAAACACCCCAGTGCTGAGCCCGATGTGTTTTCCCTACTTTGTTTGCCATACAAGAGCCTGAGAAATGCCAGGGACCTGCTCACCAACAGCTTATTTCCAAACGCTTCTCATCGCCTGGATGTTTAGGTCCTGCATATTCCCCCCACCTCTCCTTCCTCTATCCCTGGAAGCATGCAGGCACCTGAAAGGAGATCACTCACACTGGCACAAGAATGTTGCACAAGTAGTGACTCTCCTCTGGTTAACCCTTATCTATCCCCAAGCCCTGATAAAAATCAACCTATGAACCTCCTGCTCTTTTTATTTCTATTCTTTTTCTCTTTTGAAACCAGACTCGCTCAGCTCTCCGGATCCTAAAAGGGAGCCGCAAAGAGCCCAGCCCCGCTCCCGCTAGAAATGCTGGGATTTTAATATTTTGCTTGGAAACGGGTGCGTGCAGAAGCCGCCGGTGTAAGCAAAACAAAACAACGCCAGAGTGGTTTCTCCCGTCCTTTCCTAACCAAGCCTGCTATTCTTGGGCACTGTCAAACTGAGGAATTTTCCCTCTCCCTCTCCTGACAATACATTATTTGAAAATGTTTACGCTGAGGATTAAATCCCCATCCGGGTTGGAGAGCGTCGTTCATTCACAGCTTCTGCTCCTCGGCGGCGCTTCCTCCGAGCTGGCTTTTGAAGGCTGTTTTGCAGCTCCACGGCCAGAGAAGGCAGCCCACGGCCAGAGCCTGCAGGTAAAATCCAGTACGGCAGCTGGCGAGCTTGGGAAACTGCTCCATGCACGACCAAGAGGGCTTGGTTTCAGTCGGAGAAACATTTTCTCCAGGTTGGCTAACCTACGACTCTGCCCTCCTGCAAAGCGCCGGCTCAGCCCTTATCTCTCCATCAGGACTCATACGGGCGGTTGTTTTCCCGACCCCAGCGTACCGGATCAGGCCACGCAGCCATCCAGCCAGGTAACTCCTCGTCAGCTCCTGCCACGGGAAGGGGCACCCACAGAGGTTCGTGCCGACAGCCGGGACGGTGCCCAAACCCAAAGCGACTGCAAGCACAGGCACTCGTGGTGAAGTACCCCAATTCTCCCTCAAAAACACTCGATGGAGTTTCACTTCCCCGCCGGCAGGCTCAAGGAACATTTTAAATGCCAAGATTTATATGCGGACACTTATAAACGTATTCCATTATAGCCTTTGCAAAACTACATTTCAACCTAAACATTCAATTAATGTCATTAAATTGCTACCTGGCAGTATTATCTAATTTCACTTCGGATCTGTGCTATTGAAAAGCATGTGTCTTTTAGCACTGCGACTGGCAAGACATGTGATAAACAGACCTATAAACATGTTGGCTCGACCGAGCTGTTTAAAAATAAATTAGCAAACTATAAAAATAAACAGTAACATACATATGTACTCAATTATGAACTAAGTCTAATTTTTGTTCTGAAATACTGTCTTTGACCTTAGTCATAAACAAGCACTATTAAAAAAACATAATATCTCAACAGACAGAAGGGCAGGGATTAAACGCTCATCGAGCGCGGCGGAATGCAAAATAAGGGATGAAAAGAAAGAAGAAAAGAAAGAAAAAGGGGGAAAAAAAGCCTTCCCCCTTTATTAAATGCACCTATACCCACCACAAGCATTTATGTTGATTGAAGCTGCTTAGATTGAAGCTGAAAAAGTTAAAAACGAGTGAAGTGCACATGGTTAAAAACCTTGTGAGGTCTGAGGGGAGGAAAATATCATTTTAGCTTGCGGCACGGCTTTGGCAGGGAGCGTAGCACGGGACCCATGGAGCGGCCCGCGGCCGACGGCTGCCCAGGTGCAAACCCTGCTACCATCTCGCAAGAATTCTGCCATCTGAAAACATAGTGCAGAAAGGTGGGAACCGTCCTCACGCTGGTCACACCAGAGCAGAAGGGAAAAACCAAACAAACAGATTTTTGGAACACTGTAAAGCAGCGTCCAGGCCGTGGTTTTGCCATTAATCTATCGCTCCCATAAGAAAAGAACAAGGCGCCACGCTGCGACTGCCAGCGCTGTTAGATTTTCTCTGGGAAGGAAGGCAGAAAGGAAGGAAGAATGAAAAGCTGATGCAAAAAAGGCATATTTTGCAGCCGGGACAGAGATTTTTCAAGGCTTTCAGGCTACACGGAGGGCACCGATGTCCATCCCCACAGCCAGACCCATGGCTACACGCACACCTACGAGCAAAACCTCACAAGAAACCCAAAATCACCAACAAAAGTAGTTGAGCAACTGCTAAGTGCTTCTTCATCGCAGAGAACCAACCTAAAACACCACCTGATGGTGGGCTGTCTCCCCTAAAAAACCTTGTGTAGAGAAAAAATAGGAGGCAACTCGTGTTCATCGACACACGGGCTCGAAAACAGGCAGAGAGAGGCGGGTGGAAGAAAGGCTTCGCCCCAGGCCAGCTCCTCACCAGCGGTGAAACACGTAGACCCAGCTGCGCAGTCAATAACGACACTGGGTGTGACATTTCCACGAACAAGAAGGACTGCCAGCTGCTGAGACACAAACAAAACATCCACAAGGCACGTTTTTCAAGGGATGCAACAGGAAGGGTCCATAGGAGCCAGCAACAGCATGCATCTTTTTTTTCTGAGGACCTCCACGTCAGCATAAGCGGGATGCCGGAGAACTCCGTGTGATGGCGGAAGTCCCAGCGGGATTGGAAAAGAGGGTGGAAGTAGAGATGGGCAGGACTGCGCTGGGTCTCGGGACTGTTCAGGAAGACCACGCAGCTTGAGCGGTGTGGGAGTCACTTCCAGCCATCGGAGCTGGCACGTGTCGCTGCTTGGTGAGGAGCAGCAACGGCCTCTCCTCCACAGTCCTCAATACTATCAACAAACCCAAAAGGATTTTCCTTAATTGCTGGTGCAAATATTTGCCGGTTCCCCCTCCCTGGCCACAGCATTTTTTTTTCCTATTTTTTCTCTTTTTTGTTTTAATTTTGCAAATAAATGTCTACCAATCCCTTAAGCAACTGGTGGATGCTGCCACTCAGGAATGACCATCAATGATCAGTCAAACAGCAACCAACAAAGCATCAGTGCAAACGGGAGCTGCTCTCAGCATTGTGACTTTTGCACGATTTGGCAGCAGGAACATCTCACGTACGTGGACTGACCAGCACCTCCCTGGATGTTACAGACCCGTTTTACCCCACGCCACAACCATCCCCTCACGCTTCTTTCGGAGTCGGATATCTCACTCGCATTCTAACAGCAGAATAAGAGTAATAACAGCTCCTTTCCAGACTATCTGCTCCTTTCCTATTTCTCTGGCAAAAGGCTTGAACTTGAAACCCAGCCACGTCCCAAGGCCACCTCCCCAGCCCAGAGCTTACCCTGACCCAGAAGACGTCTGTCTTCCCTGACAAGTGACACCAGTAAGAAACTGCAATTCAAGCAATGTGCCAGTCTGAAAACGAATGCCATTTTCTGCCCATCCTCCCTGCTCCGTTACCAATAAAACACTTAAAGACACTATTCATGCAGAATAAAGTGCTAATGGCTACCTGTTAACATGTTTCATCATGTTAATATTTTTGCTTTGATTCTGACAGTTCCCTTTTTGTTATTTTAAGCTAAGGGAGCGCTAATCCGGGTTGGAACTGAAGGCTGCAAGAATTACAATCTACACAAACTGCACAATTAATGACACCGCTTCCTTCCACCCCGCACCATTTCGCGGACACAACCTTCTCGCAGCCAAGCTCTTTTCCAGGCTATAAGAAGCTGGAAGTGCAGGAGCATAGAAGTAGCCTGGGAAGATGGTAAGATGTTACTGAAAAGTGCCATGAATTCTTGCCCGAGACCTGTGTGTTTGAGGGCTGATGGGAGGGGAAAGAGCAATGTGAATGGCAAAATCCGGTGTACTCGAAAATTCATCATTTTTAATGGCTTAAGGAGAAAAATTCCGTGGTCATTCCCATCTGACTTCAGGGATGAGTCTTCAGGGCTAGAAGATGCACTGGTGCAAACTGGCCAGGCCAGTCCCATCTGATTTACACCCCCAAGGGTTGCCCTGGGTGTGACACCAGATCATTCACTGGCTCTTCTGGACACGCAAAGAACAAAACTCCTGAAGTAACTCCTTAGTAGTCACTGGCTCCAGCTGGACGTCTGCACAGGTACTCACTGCCCAACGTCTTCCACACTCAAAAATGCATCAGGTACAACTCTCACTGCCTTAAGTAAGCACAGATTGAGAATACTCCTACTGACATGCACCGAGTTACACCAGGTGAAAACCTGCTCGTGTGGAAGAGCCTGGTCTTCTGTGACTAACAGCAGCATGGGTCAAAGCCGTGATCTGATTCTCCATGGAGCAGGAGAAGAACAGAAGCTATTTGGTCTCCAGAGCTGTCGCAGCTCCGAGGAGATACCCAGCGGCTTTGAGCCTGTACACACAGGGACATTTCCTTTCCCCAGCTTTGCAATTGTTTGTTGTAACAAATTAAGAGCGCTAACGAGTCTTACTGGAGCCCATTGCATGGAGTTTAAGAAATGTGACTTACCTGATGCAATCATCCACGTAATGCAACCTCCCAAGTCCCAGTTCAGGCAAAATATACACAAGTAACCAGAGGGGATGGACATAACCTCAGAGAGAGTCAGGGATGCTCTAGTCCAAACCGCAATGCCGGAGAGGAAAGACAAGGGAGCACAGCAGGGGATGGGTAATTCCCTGCCTGCTTTATATCTTCCGCTCCTTCCAAGGGCTCCCATTCTGGCCCAGCCAGAAAGAGGACACAGGTTCAGGCAGACCTCTGGTCTGACCCAACATGGCTAGTTTTATATTTTTTATGAAAAGGATTGCTCTACAGTACAAGGAGGTGAGGGTAACGTAAACATGGGCAGGCTTCACTACCGATGCCTTGTCATTTGCTGGCCACTGCTGCAAGGGCAGCATCACGATGGGTCAAGGTCACCTCATCTGCAGACCCCGTACGTCCAAGCAGTGCTGCATGACACAGCAGTGAGTGGCTGGTGTATCAGATGGCAAATGCAAAGCAGGCGACAAAGGCTCTTCCAGCATGAGTAGAGATACGGGGGAAAGCAGGCCAATGTCTGATGGGTTTTTCCTCCCATGGGGACACTCCTTCCCAGCACACTGCTGTCCTCCATCCTCTGCAAAGCTCCAGCACTGCTATGCTTGGTCTGCAAACAGGTATTTGCCTTTGCTTGCAGCCGCAGGCTCCTCCAGCTCCAAGGGGAGGCTGCTCCAATCCACCTAAATAAACGCTGTCTGGGCAGAAGGGTGTGATTGGGAAAACAAATCCTCACATTTCTAAGGTTGTTCCCATGTTGACCTGAGCCCGGCTCCTGCTACGACCAGCTTGCACATCTCAACAACGTTACCTGGAGGTTCAGCCTCTCGCAGCTCAAGTCACCAGTGCTCCCAGGATGCTGACCGCCACGGGCAAGCACAGCTCCCTGCGGGAGTCATTAGCCAGAGGGTGTTTACTTACAGCGAGTCCCTGCACCGAGCCCTGGGCCTCGCTGCGCCCACCAGGCAAGAGGGACAGGATAGCACACCTGCACAGGGAGGTTTCCACCACAAATCAGGTTGCGAGGCACGAAAGGCGGGAGAGCAGATAGCATTTTCGAGGGAGCATGAGATAAGAGGAGGTGGAGTTTCCCGATAAAGAGGATTTCCCTGCTCAAATATCAAAGGATTCACACTAAGAAAAGGGGGGAGAAGGGGAATTACATCAGTCTGAGGCACACTTTCTCTTTTAAACTCTGACCTTCTATTGTCTGTCTTCTTGACTAGGATTTAAAGGCCCTTTGTTGGGCTGTGTTACATGGTGTGATCTAGAAAGCCATCGCAGATGAGACACCGTGGGCTTTCGGCTGCGCCGACGCTTGGACTCCCCCCTTGCCTACACCGGACTTTCAGAAGGCGTTGAGCCAGCTCAGATAAGTCGGCACTTTCTGTCAACACCCTTTCGAAGCCAAGCCGTGACGCGCCCTCCCAGCGCCCCAACGCTACGCCTCTTCCAGCACAGCCAACGCAGGCTGATGGAGCCGGGCTTCACGCTAGTGGAGGTCCCGGCGGGGAGGTGGGCTGCTCCACCACGTCAGCCTGCTCGTCGTCTCTCCCCAGGTCCTCTCCAGGCTCTCCTGACAGCGTCCTTCCCGTCCCAAACACAAACGAATGGGGAAGAGCAGGTGGTGGAAGCATAACAGATGCCTAAAATGGTTTAGAGTGATCTACGAGCATCTTTTGGTTATAATGCTCCATTAATGTGACATTTATGTGGGGTAATATAATACCGCTCACTTACAAGCACCTACACCAGGCAGTTAGGTCTCCATGTGCGATGGATGATGCGGATAACCATGAGGCCAGGTTTTGACATGGCCAGGGACCCTACAGATGGGATTACAGGGGACGGAAGGCATCAGTGCTAGAAGGGGATATGCCGGGTACCATGGCCGCTGTCCCAGAGGGAGTGGAGGGCAGGGGATGTTGGGCAGGGAGAGGAGAATGGAGCAACACCTCGGGAGGCAGAACTACAGAGAGCCACAAATGGGGAAAAACATGGCTTGAACCTATGGAGCCGAACAGCCCCTCTCTGCAGAATGGGAAACGCGATACCCAAGGAAGGTTTGACCCAGTCCTGAAGGCACAGCCTTGCTGTCATCCCCAAACAAGCTGCAGCATAGTTAGAGCATCCCTCTGGTCTTACAGCAACCAGCGTTACACTTTGCAGCTAAATGCACCTTTAATGTCACACAGGCCTAATAAGGGCTCTCGTTTTGTTACCCTGATTTATAAGCATCGCCGCAATGGGCTGGAGAAGGGACAGCCTGGCAACCACAAGCTTTCGTTATTCCCCGCAAATGACTTGTTTGCTGCTTCTGAACTGCCTAATTTATTTTGCCCCTACGTTTTGGTCATTCATCTAGTCTCTTCCTAATGGTGCTCCGAACACTGACACTTTGGGAAACATCTAAAATGCTGTAACCTTTACACGGCCCCATGGAGGTGAAAGGATCAAGGGCAACCACTGAATCTTTCCAGAACAAGAGAGGGATCATCCATCTCCTCCTCCCCACCCACCGCTCCACCACAAGCACTGTTCTCATCTCAACGTATTTGAGTAAAACACAAAACAAGGCGAGATGCAGCCACCTCGGCATCTCTGGATGCTGAAGGCATCGTGTGATGGCCTCAGCCTGTACCTGGCAACCCAGGAGGTCCCCCCTGGACATTTGCTCCTATGGCTCTGTCCGTAAGAGAAAGCATCTGAGAAACCAAGAGGCTGGTGGAATTCAGGCTGTGGCAATGCCATCTCGAGAGGAGGGTGGAAAATAAATTGGCACACTCTGCCATCTCAGGCAAACGGGGAAGGAATGAAATCAGAAATTGGAGCCAGATCCAAAACTCAAGTCAACAGAAAGAGTTCCATGGATTTTGGCACCGTTGTGTCATCATTTAAGTGCACGCTGGACAGAAAGTGAACAACCAAAGGCGTTTCACTGTGTGTGCCCAGAAAATGCAGTTGACGGCTTTCAGCATTTAGGACTAAATGCAAAAATTATCGCAGGGTGCTATCACTAGCCTTTCACTAGACGCCTAGAAATCCAGAAAAGCCATCTAGCGTCACAAGGAAAAAGCCGAGAACCTAGAAAGCATCACCAAAGGACAGGCAGAACAAACACTGAACAAACTCCTACCAACAGATTAAATTCGTGTCACCGTATTTTACCCACATTTTGCACTATTCGGGTACCTTGAAATATGTGCACGCAACCAGAGCCACGACACCAGACCTTTCAAGACGTGAGAGCTGCAGATTAAAAACATGTTGGAACGCTTACCGTGTCCAGTGCCAAAAATGTGTCTCTAACCTGTAGGAAGAAATGGGTGTGGAGCTGCTCACAGAAAGATCACTGCACTCACATGGCAGGGTACAAGGTCCCCCTCTTTGTTCCTCCCTCGTGAGAAAAACAGCAACTAAAAGATGACCGAGGAGCTGTCTCACCTCCCCAGATTTTTAGAAAAGTGCACACAGCTGGCCAGGAAAATTAGGTGGGAACTGGAGAAATCCTGTGTGATTTGTGAAGACTAAAGCCACTTGGCCACGGACCGACACAAACCGCTGGAGTCGGTGCTCGGCAGAGCATGGTGCTTGCTGCTTCTTTTTGGAGACTTCAGTCACCTCCTGTGTGGCACTGAATCGCTGCGGGTAGGTACAAAAACATACACAAAGCCTAAAAGTATTTCACTGGAACTGAAGCTCAATTTACAGCTCCCTAGACTCAAGGGTGTGTTTGAGCAGCCCTTTGTTGCAGGGTTTTGTCAAGGTATGTTCTGACTTGTCCCCTGCATGGTTGTGCAGTAATTCGTGATACTGATAGTCAATTACTTTGTTCACGTCACTCAAACACTGACTTTTTTTTTTTTCTTTTTTTTTTCTTTTCTTTTTTCTTTTCTTTTTTTTTTTTTCTTTTTTCCCCTTCTCAGCGTGGCTACTCCCAGTAAGACAACACACAGCCAAACCGCCGCTTCGAAAGGCGTTAATTGGTGGCCAGCCCAGGCTGGGGTCCGCAGCCTTCCCCTCCTGCCCTGCCAGGCACCTTCCCCTTTGCTGGCACAGGTAGGAGAGCAACCTGCAGAGCAAAGAGCTCTCCTTATCTCTCCCAAAATATGAGTGGGTCCAGACTCCGCAACTTCCTTCCCAACGGGATAAGCACTTAGCCAGGTAATCTCATTAGAGCCATTGTTCTCCAAAGGTTAATAAATACTTACCAGGATAAGTAAAGGCTCCGCAATCTGACCCCGACACAGCAGAAATGATCTCTTAGGGCCAAATTTTCATACTCTTATTATGCTGAACGCCGTATTCCTCTGCTAGCAGAGCAGCGTTAGCATCAAAATAAATGTGAATGCTTGCAAATAAAGTGTTGGCCCCACTTCTGGCCTTAAGTTTTTATGTTACCATCATTGTGATAGCTCTGAAAATTAGCAGATGCTGCCAGTTCCTAACAAATACATTACTAAATTATCCTGAAACAACAGCAAAACCAAATTATACAAAGAATAAAATTTGAGGAGATGCCTTTCTCTCCAATTTCAACACGTAGAAGAAAATAATTACAGGTTTTTGTTAATTTAAGGAAACACTTCACTTTTTCTCTCATCAGACATGAGGTGTGAATTATGCAAACACGATTTGAATTTGACGGAGTTACTTACATACTGTAGCCCCTACAACTAATGTAAATTTGAGAGTTATGGAATCAAAAAACGGGTTTCCAAGAGCTTCTTAGAAAGAGCAGTGGCCACCACCCTCCCCAAAGCGAGGTCAACACAGCTCCTCGGCAGACGCGTTGGACATCCCCATCAAGACGGAGAACAGGATGGTCAGCACTCCGTAAAATCCTCCTCCTAACTCCCAGACTCGCAAAATACCATGGGCAAGGAGGGCTTTCCATACCAACAACATCCATTTCAAAGCAACGCTACCATTGGTCAGTCAGGACCACTAAAACACATTATCCACTCATCGCAAAACTCGTGTTGGCAAAACATATCGGTGAGGCGCACCTATAGATGTGCCCAGAAATCCATACGAAATGTCAGACCTGTGGAGAGCAACCGATCTTGCCACACCACCAACCAAAACTCTACGTAAGACAAGGTGAGCGGATAACTATTTCTCAATGGAGGCTGTCAAACCACTGCGCAGTCATTAATGATTTAAACCGAATTTCCTTCATAGGAGGTCCGTATCATAATTAGCACAAGACATAAAACATATTTTCCATTTGGTTTCCAAACAGAAAATTCAGAGGGAAAAATTGCACGGAAATGCAATACGAGATGTTTAGATTTTGATTCAGGGATCAGAAGTTTTCTGAATTTCTTTTCTTCTTTTTGCCAGCCGAAACTGCATCTGAATTCACCCACTCACACTTCCCAGCAAGTATATTACACGCCCAAAAAAGGTTCTCATTTTTCAGATGAACACGCTACCACGTGCTGAAACGAAGAGACCGAATCCTGTCCCTGCAACTAAACAAACACCACGTCGAGTTGAATTATTTGTGACTCTCCCAAAGTCCCCCAGGGAACGAGGGAAAGTGCCAGGAACAAAACTTGGCCAGACCCGCTGCACATCCCTGCGGGCTGCTCAAGGACATCTTCAACTTGCCAGGGGATGCAAGGGGCAATCAGCCTCCTACACCGAGGCTTGCACAGCACCTGCATCACAGCTCCATTCCTTCTCCCACCACCATCCCAACCTCATATTGAAAGGTGGCAAATTTAATGGGATAATCAGGGTTGCCCAGCTCAAACCCAAAAGTGAGGCTGGGCATAGAAACCAAAGAGGTGTTTCCACTTTGCCCTTTGCCCATGAAAACCTTGGCTCCAGAGCCTCCAAGACCATACCTCCGTCCATAGATGTAGAGGTGACCATACAGCACCCGTGCACGCCCCACTGAAACGCACCCTGCACACAAACCACAGCTGGAGAGACTCTCCCTTGCTGGGAGACAATTAAACAAGAAGGACAGTGCTGAATGGGGCGCAGGATTCAAGAGGAAGCGCACCAGCCTGCCAGAGCTGCACGCCAGCCAATACTGAGACATACAGAAAAAATGATATTTGCTTATGCCAGTCGTTGAACCCAAAGCCGTAAGAAAAGATGCCAATAAATTCAAGAGGGGGATTGCGTTTCAATTCGGCAATTACCTGTTGTAACATCTGCTTTTTTCTGCTAGTTCCACCCAGCTTGACTCAAGACAATGTGCAGAGCGGCTGCTCCCACCAGCTCTGGGCTGAACCTCGCTCTCCTGCCCCGCGAAGCCCACCGCCTCAGGTTTTTAGGGCGATGACTGGTCTGGTACCTCACTTCAGGAGGGCAAGGCGCCAGTCGACCCACAACAGCATCATCCTGCTAAAGAGAAAAATATCTCTTGACATGAACAGCCTTGCTGACTACTGGCCGGCCACTACCCTTCCCTTCTTGAGGAAGGTTATTGAGAAAGTTGTTTTGGAGCAGCGCCAGCCATGTCTTGATCTTGTGAAGTGTCTTTGATCCCTATCAATCTAACTTTAAAGATAGAAGCGATATTAGATCCAATGTCTATGAATGCCCTTCAAGCAGGGGATGTCGGAGAGAGTTCTCCTACCAGCTCTTTTTTCCACCTATTGCTGGCCCAGAAGAACCCAATCTCTGACGCGGACACTGTTTTTGAACCCCTTTCTCCCCACACCTCCATTCGGGATGACTGCCCCTTGTGCCACCCACCCACCGCTATGGTTAGCGATTAGGGTCGTCGCATCTCTGACAAATTTCTGAATCCACATCCACAAATTTCTGGATCTGGCCTTGATCTGATCTGCAGAAAGTTCTTGTAGGCCTGCCACATTTTAGCCAAAAATAAGTAAGACCAAAACATGCCCAGCAGCCTAAGGAACGGATTGCACCAACAGACCGTCAGTAAGTAAATAATATTTATCCCGGGCTTTGCACTGGTCTTTGGACAGACACACCAAAGACGAGCGCTGGTTTGGTGTGCGCACTGGCCGGCCAGTCGCATCTAAATGCTCTCCATCTCAACACGCCTTGGTTAGTAGGGACATGGCCCAGTCTTGAGCCAGGGACGCGGGCGCCCGCACGCCAAGGGAAGGTGTTTTAGGTACCTGCTCCCAAAACAGTCACCCACATGTTGAGACCCTCCAAGCCCAGGTGGAGAGGAAGACCAGCTAGGGCTCCTCATCCTCGCCGGTGCCAGATTACATTTCCACAGCAGCTGCTCCTTTTGTCTACACTCAGTAAAGCCAAACCAGCCTAAAATTTAATTTAATCTGCAAACCCAAGTGTCAGGAGCTTAGATGGCAGCTACAAGCGCCACTCTCCGATAACTGAGTGACACCGGCTAATAATAGCCCACGCATTAGGAGAGCAGGAGCGGACATTCTGTGTAACCAAAGAGGAACCTGTGCCTGGGAACAGGCCAGGGTGGCCGGTCCCAGCCCTGCCAGCGGCAGACGCCGCGCGCCGAGAGCCCACCCGGCCTCTTATGTGATTAGCTGCACTAATACCACCGGTGACCTCTCTTTCAAGCTCGGAGGCAACAATAGTCCTGGCTTTTGTTAGCAGGAGAACAAAATGCCACCTTTTACAGCTCTGCAATCATAGCTGGCTTCCCTTTTCATCTCCCAGAGGCTCGAACCAGACCTTGCTCACCGGGAAAGCTGGTTAACCCTTGCCAGGCAGCCCAGCCGCAGCGCGGAGGGAGGGGCGGCAGGGTCCCCCAGCTCCTCTTCTCCCACATCTCTTCCTTTGAATGGAAAACACCAAACGAGCCCTTTCTGATGGAGGATGCAGGTGCGCAAGAGGGCTCTTCTCTGCCAGATGTTGCCATACGCAGTAAGTAACCGGTGGCCACTTGAAGGCCCTCCGGTGCGGTGCATCAGTCGATCACCAAAATCCATGCTGAGCATTCCCTCCTCACCTTGCTCTTGGGAACTGCCTTAATGAATAAAACACACCCACCGACCAGGAACTAGTTTAACTTCGGTGACCTTCTGTTGTCTAATTTTAAGAAGAGCAGTTTAGAAGAAAAGGAGACCATGTTTTCCCGAGCAGCGCTTCCCAAAGCTGCCGGGGCTCAGTAACTCTCCCAGCAGAAACAGTAAAGCCACATCTCATGGAAGCACCTGGGCTGGTGCGAACATGCATTTGGGCTCGCGTGTAAGGCTTTTCCCAAAAGAAGAGGAATGATGCTCAGAGGCGCTCACTTCCCACCGCCCATGCTGCCCACAGCTGGAGCAGCGCTTGCTCAGGACCTGGGGAAGACCAGCCCTCATCCACCTTGGGATTCCCAATGGAGCAGGGCATCTCATCCACTCCACGCCCATCCCTCTCTCCTTCTTCTCAACAAGGGCTACAAGGAGCACAGGGAGCTTTCTCCCGGGGCGTGCAAGGGTCTTGGATGCACAGCTGACTGCACGTGTCAGTTATGCTCCAAATGGGTTTTCACAGGTCAAGGTTCTGCAAGCAGCAAGAGCAAACGCTATTTTTAGATGGGATAAGGTCACGGTGCTTTTAGAGACAGTGAGGTCTACAATAAAACCTATTGATCAGTCTCTGGAACTAGCGCTCCGGAGAGACGCCTAGATTGAAACAAAAATTGCCTGGTCGTTTTCTCTACAGGCTCAGTGGGTAAAAGCTTGCTGGACTCCGTCTCTTTCAGGAGATAAAACAAGTAAGAAGAACCTGTGTACAGACCACAGTTGTCCATTTAGGCAGATGCGCGGGGGCGGAAAGGGAAAGTGGGGCCCATGGGAGACCAGCGAGAAGCTCTGAGCACACTTCTGCCATGGAGGTAACAAGCCAGCTGCCCCGAGGGCAAAAGCCACCCTTGTCGTGCCCATGACTCCAACTTCTGCAGCCCACTTGCCCAACTGAGGCATGAAGGCACTGGGACAACCTTGATTTTTAAGAGAACTCATGTTTTACTTGCATCTTGGAGGGTAAGGAAGGCGTCTGAAGGCATTCATCACTGGGGTCCCCGACAGCGCATGTGCACGCACCTATTTGGCTCTTTGTTTCGGCGATGAAGACCACCCAGGTGATGTGTGGAGGCTTAGAGACGGAAAACAGACTAATGTTTCAGCCAGGCAAATTACGTAGCTGGATGATTCACACATTTACCAAGGTTTTCACAACAAATCCCAAGCATTTATGTGGGTCACATAAGAGCTTGAACTAGAAATACGCAAGTGGTGGACTATCACACCTTCAACTTCTGCCAAAGACCTAAATCTTCAAGTCTGCTATGGGCACATAAATACTTCCCCGTCACAAGATGCTCTTTATTGAGACCACAGGGACGAGCGTGAAACCATGGAGTATCTTCATTGCTCATCTGCCCCACTCCCACAGCCTCGCTCACAAACAAAACATGCCATGGTAAACATAATCCATACCTCATACCCTGCCACGAGTGACCCCATTAGCGAGCGGAGCCTGTCCGAGCCGGAGCACCCTACCATACATTAGCAATACAATGACCGATGCATTTGTAGGATATAATAATAATAGAAATAATAACAACAGATAAAGAATACTGAGCTATGAAACACCAGTACGGGCGATGGGACACACAGCTTACTTTCTGCTCAGGCCAACAACTACATGAGCAGAGAGACACTCTCAGCTGCTCAGGCAGAAGCAGAGTGCGCAGAAGCAAAAGCGCTCGCCAGCCTGCGGCGCGGTTTGCTCCCGTTGAACGGCCAGGTTAGGCCATCTCTAAGTTTCTGCACAAAAGATACAACGAGATGCAAAATCTCCACCAGGATCTCGTCGGCACGGTGACCGCGCTACAGAGGGATCACAAGAAAAACCATGTTTCAAAGCAGTACAATAACTGTGATGCGAGTTGAAAAAAAGGAAAAGAACAAAAGACAGGCTGTTCTTTCCAAAAACGCTACTGCCTTTAGAAAAACCAAGATAATTATTCTCTTATTTAGGAAATCAGGCTTGGATTCTGTTTGGTTTCTCTATATAAAGGTCCTTAGGCTCCTACCAGCACTTCTTACACTTTTATGATTTTCTCCCAAGTACCCTGTGACTCTAGGACAAAGTTTGAGATAAAATGATTATAATAAGTGAGGACAAAGTTATTTGGGAATCAAGGACCCTGCTGCAGCCCCTCGTCTCCTTAACTGCCAAAACGAATGGAGCTTTAGTGGAATATATGTCTGAGAAAACCGAGAGCTAATTTTTGTTTATAATTACTGATACCATACAAGTATGCTTTCCAGAAAGTGTACTCTATCACCCAGAAAGCAGATGCAAATATGGGTATAAATACAGAGTGCAACGAAGCCTGTGGTAATGCTCACATTAACTGCCATGCAGGCAGATTTTTACCCCATATATGTATATGGGCACCCGCACATGCACTCCTCTGGCGATTTTTGACAGATATCACTTGCATCCGGGCTCGAGTCGACGCCTGCCGTGTTCTCCGAGTTCCTAGACTTCTAGGAAAGGTCGTTAGGCTGTTAGATGAGGCTCTCTGTCAATCTGAACATAAATAACCACAAGGAGCTCGATCCCAAGCTCCTTTACGCCGCTGTGCCTACCAAGTGACTCTCCTGGCTGCAGGGGAGCCGCTCAGGATTTACACCCTGGGTAATTCCGAGCGGGATCTGCCCCAACAGATGCTTTCCTCCACGCCTGCCCCTGCCCTCAGGTTTCACTTGAGCACAGAGGCAGGGAAGGGATCCAAGCATCCTCTACTGCTGCTCAAGAGGGGCTTTTGTAACCTGTTCAGCTGCTGTTGGGCATGAAACGGAAAAGTTGAAGAGGCTGGCATGGCAGAAAGGGGCTCCATCGATTTATTTTACTGCAAGACACATCTGGATTTGTGGGGTTTCCAGTACAATGAGGCTTCAGGGCCAGCGTCTCCATGAAACGGGGATGGGGACATGACATCGCGCTCCCCGGAGCCACCTTCGTCCCTCGCATGGGGAGGGCACAAGGTGCTGAAGGACCCAGCTCTTTCCAGAACCAGGAGGGAGGGAAATAAACCCCCAAACTTTTAATTTTTGTCTTTTCCCTTTACTTTTAAATTAGCATTCAGTGTCTGATGCCACGACAAGGATAGCTAAAAATGTGCGTGCAGATATGTCAACCATGAACAAAGTGGCTCGTGTTTGTTCTTTATTATTTAGGAAATGCACATTAATTACTGCAGATTTTCTCCTATACATCTACTGTATCCCAGACAGAATTGCTGAGAAGGGTCTGCAGAATAAAAATGTATGGGGTAATTAAATGGATATTTATAATTAGAACTTAATAATTTGCATCGGGGACAAATGAGCTCTGATTTCAATCTGTAGTGCATTTAGATTAGCCTGAAGATAGTGTAATTTGATGTTTTATAGTCCTCCTCTCAGATTATGAAACAATACCGTGTCTTTAAAGCAGTCGTGTTTGTGTCAGGAGTGTGTTAAGAAGAAGCTGCAATGAAAATGTTTGACAACGTGAAAGCAGCCATAAATTACATGACAACTGCGTAAAAGTCGTGATGAAACAAATAAAGGGCTGACCTATAACGCATCTGATTCAACACCGCACCCGGACCGCTCGGCACTCGCCCCGGCGAGCGCATCCTTACGCACGCGGCTACTTAGCACTGAGAAAACTGTAAATTATCACTAGCCAACAACATTGATTTTTAGTCAACGTTTCAATCAGTTTGAAGTAGAAATACTACACCGCTCCCCCGGCAGCCTCTTAGCCAGCCGGCTGCTCGCCCGTAGCCTTTTCGGTCGCCGCTCTGTTACAGCCCCATTGTTCCCACCATACAATATTTATCACCGGCTCTCCAGACACAGGTACTTGACCCAAAAGGTCACCACCTTGTCTCTTGGACATACAACCTACCTTCCCTACCGCCACCGTTCACCCAAATGCGGGGCGCCCCCGCGAAGCCTGCTACCTCCCTAAAGACACGCAGGGTGCATCTCCCCCGAGCGACGGGGCACGGCACGACCGCCGCCAAGCGCGCGTCCCCCAGACCAAGCGCCTGCATCTCCACAGAGCTCAAACACGGGGCTCACAAAGAAGCGGTGTGAACCCTGGCAGGGAGAAAGGTCTTGGCAAAGAGATGGTTTGAAGATGCGCCCGTGTCTTTGCTTGGCTCTCCAGCCTTGCCCGGCTACTGGTGGGGACGGTACGGGGCTCCCGTCCCCGCTTTGCCGCAGCTCTCCTGCCTTACCTGGGGCAAGTCACCCAACCCGTGCTGTGCTGTAAAGCAGCAGTTGCCTATCTCGCCCCGGCATTGCGAGGGTGTATTCATTAAGATATCTGAGGCACTCAGGTCTTCACATAATGGATGCCGTAGAGGTAAACACCACGATCAGCAGATAAGAGGGAGTCCTGTGCAGGCATTACACAGGGGAGCTGTGCACGTGCGCAGGCAAACGCCTGGGAAAAAAATACCAGGGTGCCAAGTCGCTGGGAAGTTCACAATCGAACCAGTTACGGTTTGACACGCAAGGCGGAGAGGAAGGGAAGAACCAGTTTCAGGCGAGAGACTTCCAGACCCAGAGCCCTGGCACCCAGCACCGTGGAGCCATATCCCACAGCCTCTTCCCAGCCTTTGTACTTCCCTCCCACAGGGCAGAGCTCGGCGTGCCGCGCATCGCCAGCTGCTAGCGAAAGATGCAAAGGAGAAGGAGAGGAAACAAGGCTGGTTTGAAAATCCCAGCCTCCTCAAAAACGAGGACTCACAGACACAGATGCCCCACACGTAGCCAAGTGGCCGGGCAAAGCTTTTGCCAGCAAAGGCCATCCCTGCGCTTGCCCCCTTGCCGCCAAGGATGGCCGTGCGAGATAGAGCGGCAAGCACCGAGCAAACCTCCTAATTCCCAGCGAGGCGTGACGCTGGGAGCCCCTGGAAGGGGGCACAGGCCAGGCTGGTGACCCACTCCTGCCCACCCTCTGCATCTCTGAAAATGCCTCCCTTTGCAGCAGGGGGGAGCCTGAGTTTTCCCGGCTGTGCCGTTTCTGTGCGTTTTGAAATCCAGCCGGTATCAGAAGGCCGGAAAACAAGGCACTGAGATCTTCCTTTGAGGAGTTTCTTGTTTGACCAGAGTACACATTATTCAAATCAGCCAGAGTGAAACGCAGTTAAGCTGCTGTTTGTTCCAGCACGATGAGACCGGCCTGTTAAAAAGCAAAAATGTCAGGATGTTACAGGCTCAGCCTCCTGCCAAGACTGGTAAGCAGCTGAACTGTCAGAAACAGACAGTATAATCGGAAACTGAATATAAAAAAACCCAAAACGACCCTGAATGCAGACCCCCCAGCCAGGTGCGCTGGGGAAGCTCCAACCCGGCACTCTCGCTGCGAGCACCCAGGTAGCATCCGCCGCAGCCCCCTTTCCTACATCCCTGCCAAATCCGCCTCTTGCAAAGCAAGTAACTTTAAGAACAAACAATGGAAAGGCAGCAAACCCCCGATCTGTCTTTATTCTCACCACCCCGGTGGTACAAGAAAGCACCTTGACATGACGCGCGCACCGGCAAAATTTTGGGACGGCTGAGTAGAGGCCAGAAGCGCAGCCGCCTTCGTGCCGAGCGCAGGTCTGTGCCAGGGGGGCACTTCGATTTTTTTTTTTCTCGTAAACTTTATTTAAATGGTGGGAGCCACTATGTAAAGGCACTATTGTTTGCAGGCTGCAGACCCGTGCTCGGTCCAGCCCCCGGGTTCGCCCTCCCCAGCCGGGCAGGGATTGCCTTACGGATGCTTTTTACCCTTGAATTTAACTCCTGCTATTTCTGAAATCTCCCAGACACACGCACGCCCCTCCTGCTCTCACACACTCTCGGAGTTTAATTTGCCTCTCAGAACACCAAACCTCTTTTTTTTTCTTTTTGTCCTGGGCCCTCAGGTTACTGGCACGATGACAACTCTTTTTTCCCAACAGCGAGCCAGGAAAGATGATAGAACCTGCGTGCGTGGCCAAGGGACTGGTCTCAACTGGTTCAGAGGGAAAAAAAAAAAATAGAGCTGTGTCTTTTTTTTTTAATCCCCCCCACTCTTCTTGCCTTTAGCCAAAAGACCTGGGAGCATTTGATGTACAGTCAGCAGGTATAAAAAAAAAAAAAAAAAAAGAAAAAAAAAAAGGAGAAAATTATTGAAAAGGCTGGCCGGCTCCAGGGCTGTGACACTCTCTCATCAAACTCTGGACTTCAGCCAAGTTCATCTGTTAATGGAGAGCCACAGCCAGGGCCTCCCCCCACCGCCACCACCCCCCCTCCCCTGCCTCCTCTACCTCTTCCTCCCTCCTAAAAAACTAGACATCGATTATGTCTGTGCTTTTCCCTTTCTATTCAAGATAAACAAAGTGCTTCAAGTTCAGGGCACACCCTGGGACCCTTGACAAAGCAATCTATCATCCTGTCTGCTAAACCAGTCTGGCCACACCACCGCCGAGGAGACTAATGCTTCCAGTGTACAATTTTCCCTTTGTGCTGCTGCCCTATTACTAGTAACCTCTTTTCTTCCCTACCTTCCCAGGAGCAGATGTGCTTGACCACTTTGCCTAAGCCCCTCCTGGCAAAGGCATTTCTCTCTGAAAGCAACCTCAAGAATTAAAAAAAAAAAATAATAAAATAAAAAAATAAAAGGAGCTGAGCCCCTGCCTGCCCCCTCCTCTCCCTAACTCCTGTCTCCATCCCTACATCCACCAAAGAAATCCAGCACAGAGTTTGATTTTTCCTTCCTCACTGAAGTATTCTTTTTAAGGAGTGAATTCGGGTTTAAATCATATCCACTAATTCATTCTGACTTGCAATTAAATGCAAATACACTTTTATAGCCAGCACGGAGTGTATTAATTTTAACAGCAAATGACAAAATAAGAATACAGTCCCTCCAATACCAATAATGAATCGTGCCATAAATCACATTAGTGGTCACATTCATTAAAGCTTGTGAAGCGCTTTGAGATCCGCAGGTGCAACGTGCCATCGACCTACGAAGTAGCATCAGCTCGCCCGGACCTCGCTGCCGTCACCCACGTGTCCCAGACCCCGGCCAGGGGGACACCGCCAGCTCCCTCGCCAGCGGGGAGACCCTGACCACACAGGGAACACCCCGCCGAGTGCCGAGGACCCAAATCCACTCCCTGTCCCTCCTGCCAGCGCTCCGGCGAGGCTGGTGCTTCCCAGCCAAGCGGCGATGGTGGGATTTGCAGCCCAATATTGAGGTCAGGTCTCACTATGGGACCAAGCTGCCCAGACAGGGTGGTTTAGGTCAAGGGAAGGGCCAGGCTGGGTGCTTTAAAAAACAGGGCAGTCACAGAAATTAACAGGAAATGATAAATCACTGTTTAAGGTGCGCTTCATAACAGCTAGCGTGGCCTTTTGCTAATGCTCCCGGCTGCAGACAGCTCTTACCCCTTCCCGAGGTCTACACAGCTCCATCCAGTTCCAGCACTAAGATCCTCTGCACCGTTTATTAGCCAGCATGGGGGAAAGTGAGGTTTTTCTGGCTCCTTTGTTTTGTTAGGACAGCTGTGTGCCATTCCCACCCCCTCCCACCCATCTTCTCCTAAAGAAATAATTAAATCCAATTAGGACCAGAAAGTAATTTACATTTTGGTTCTGTGTAAGATGGGGGAGAGGAAGAAAAAAAAAAAAAAATCCCATAAAACACGTTGCAATGAAATTTCATTCCTTTGCTACTTATTTGCCTGCTTTTGCATTTGAAGATATCTCAGCCTGCACTTTCCCTCCTTAAAGGTCTGGGCTCGTTGGGTTTACATTTCGGTGCATGGACTGAGAGGGAGAGGAGGAAGATGGAAAGAGAGAAAACTTATTCCCATTCTCTGCTCTGTGAACAAGACAGTTCTGCTGGGGCAGCCCATCCTGCTCCTGCTCCTGCTCCTGCTCCTGCTCCTGCTCCTGCTCCTGCTCCTCCCCTCACCGTGCCGGGGGCTCCTCCGCCGCGGTTTACTGATTTACAGAACCTTGGTATGTGAATGGCAAAAATTCCTTGGCATAAGTATATGTTTGCTGATCACATTTCAGATCATGTGTTGTTCATTATTATGACTTGCTCAGAAACAGTTTGCTACAGTTATGTGGGTTTGCCTTGGATAGTTTTTCTTCTTTTAGTACACTGGAAACAGCAAAAGGGGGGGGCAGCAAATGTGAAAATGTTTTTGGGTCTACACGTTACCTCAAATGGCTATTCAAAAAAATTATAAGAAGGAATACACAATATTCCAGGACTGGGAAGCAGTGGGGAAAGGAAATGAGATTAACAAATCATTTCTCAAAGACCAATGTAATGTCAAATTTTGAAGTGGAATTTTTTCTTTTGGATGTGTATGGCATTATATGTGGATTTGATACTTATACACTTCTGAACTATCTAAAAATACATCCAGCCAAACCGATGCATTGAATTTAATCTGGTGCACTATTTAAGCAGCTAGAATAGAAGGGGTTTTGGCCAGGCAAGGCTACTATCTGTAGCGCAGGGCAGCAAGTCCAGGACACATTTATTTCTAAAAATACTACCCCTTGCCTTGTACAGGGAACTTTTTTTTCCTGAGTCTGGCTTCTGACAATTAGACAGGCAACTACAGCATCGCTGAAGAAAAAATAAACAAAGTTTCCAAATGAGGCGAGTGTTTCGCTTTCACCTATGCTGTAAAACTCCGATTAATTACAGAGAGTTTGCTCTGAGCTCCTCCAGCGATTGAGTCTCATCTTTGCTCGTGGGAGACAGCACAAGTGACTTTCCCTTCGCCGTGTAGGTAACCTGGGCGCTCTCCTCCCCACGCCCGGCGCAAAACACGAACATTTACTTTTTTGTCATTTTCATATAGTAAATTATCCATTAGATTTCATCATATCTTACTAAAGCAATTACATCAAGAAAATGATAGCGCGTGTGGAATCAATTATGCATGCACTTGGCCGGGGACCAAAGGCTATGAAGTCGGAGAGGGCAGAATCGTTCGACACACACAAATAAAAAGCCCCTGGATCTCGCAGATGGACCCCATCAGTTCATCTTACTGCCGAAAAAGTTCATGCACTTAATAATTTATTTGTGTTCTGGATACTGTTTCCCAGCTGAATATTAACAACTTCGAACTGAACCGTGCTTTTAGCATGGTATGGGTGGAAGTCATGGAAGGGCAGCGCCAGGTCTCCTCTGAGGTTAAAATTATACTTCTGCTCCTTCCAGAATGGTCATTTTCCCTCTCCGTTTATTTCCTTTCATTAAGCAGTCCCTTTAATCAGGGTATCCGTTTCACCCTTCCGATTCATCTTCTTACTGCTGATAAACTCTCAAACCAAAGTTGAGCATCAATTACCGAAGACGGCCGACTGAACAGATGAAGCAAAGGCAAGGGCCCGATCTCCCAGCCGAGAGCCGCGGTGCTGCCGGCACGAGGGCTGGGATGGACGGAGACCCAAGGGCAAAGCCCCAGCCAGGCAGGAGGGGTGGCAGACGGCCTCCGGCGGTGGCCAGGCGTGGATGCCGGGCAGGTTACGAAAGCCGGGCAAGCTTCCAGCCAGGCTGCTCCCAGTTTCTCCTCCCAGCTCGCAACGAGGGTTGGACGATTAACGCCTTGCCCGGGCAGGCAGGAGGAAAAGACCCTTCCTTGCGATGAGGCAACTGGAAGACTTGATTGGAAGAAGAGCGGCGCCGACAGCACGACCTGCTGCTCCTCTGAACCGGGCGCTCCCTCCCCGGCGCAAGCGTCCCTCGAACGCAAAACCGCCACCTGAACGCCAACAGCAGCTTTGTCGAGCCGGATCGGGCCCAGGGTCTGTGTCTTCAAGGCTGGTCATGCAAAGAAGAGCCTGGGCCTTGTCGCATCCTGCCCTGCCATCACCATTCCCTTCTGCCCAGGCTGCTCCGATCACGGGAAATAGTTCTTTTCTATCTATACATACAGAATTAATTTTTTTTTTAAAGGAATGTCTCCCCCAAATGGGAACAATTTCCTTCTACACTTCCAACCAAGTGTACTTAACATTAAAAGAGAACTGATAGAACATATTTAATTACTCAAGGTTAGACTCCTAATTCCTCAATTCACTAAAGGAAACTTGGCAAGAAGATGCATCATTTTGCTGCTTTCTACTGGAGCATCTGAGGGAGAAGAGCCACTGAGGCAGCTAATACACAAAACATGATCAAAAGTGATTAACAACAGCTTCATATGCAAATTGCATTAATGAAGGAGTGCAAAGTCATCATGTAAATTAAATATGTCAAATCTCTTGGTGAACTTTCAATCTTGAGAAGAAAAAACACCGCTTTAATTTTTTTACATCATCAATTTTCCAAGATTGAAAATCTAAGAATCTTGGTGCTATAAAACAATTTTCACCTTTTTTTTCTCCTTCAGCAGCCTGACAGGCTGGCCTGATGTGTGCCGAATGCACATGTTAATAGGCCAATCAAAAATGCAAAACAATTCGCAATTACTGCAAGGACCTAATGGTCATTAGAATTTACAACTAGGTAATGAACTAAAGTCTGCCCACACCATGCATATTCATAAAGCAATTTAGCCTTTGAAGATTAAAGAAGTGCTTAAAATTCAAATGAGCTTTAGCAAATTATCAGTAAGATTCATCCAAAAAGCAAAAGGGTTTTTCTTCCTGTGATTTCCTTATTTTTTTAATGCAAAATTGTTATATCTTCCAGACCGAGCTTCAACTAAACACAGGGCTCCGAGTCAAGCCAAAGGGGCTGGAGACAAACAGAGGCAGAAAACATTGTTATGGACTTTGTTCAGAAAAATAAGCCCTTAAGAGCCAAACCTATCTCTAAACATGGTAATTTATCAAAAGCAGCACAGACTGCTCATAGGCAGTATTGTGTGCCGCTCTCCGAGAGCAGATTAACAAGATTTCCGCCACCCTCCAAAAAAGCCTTTTTCCCCTCAAGTCACATCTTCCGTGTAAACAGCAAACGTATTATAAAACATTATTTTCATCAAAGTGCAGCAGCATTAATTTTAGGAACTCGCTGCATTTAAAAAAGGAGGGGATGAAAAGATCTCCGCACCGGAGCGTGCCACCGAGAAAGTCGCTTTGCTCCCAGGGACCGAAGCCGCCGCCGAGAAAAAGAGAGAGGGAGAGAAAGGAGTTGGCGGGGGGACAGCCCAGCGCCGGCGGCCGCTCGCGAACTTGGCCGTGGTCTCCGCCAGCCCCCGTCGGGGCCTGATCCTGCCAGCACCTCCTGCGGTGGCCCGAGGGGTGCAGAGGGAGGGAGCCCCGGCTTTGCCAGCGGCCCCGGGGGCAGCAGGAGGTTGGAGAAGGAAGGCTGAGCCGCGTGCCTCGCCGGCACCCCGAATTTGAAGGATGGATGAACGTTCGACGAGTTTCTGTTCCCACCTCCCCAGCCTCATGGCTTATCTCACCTGCGCCCCTGCAGAGCCAAAAAGAGGATGCCCGGGGCCATCCTAACATCCCACTTTTTTAACATTTATGAGACAGAACAGGACCTGGCGCCGTGCAACAGCCGCACCACCAAACATCTGTCAGCAGCCACAAGTCCCCGGTTTCGACCGATCCCCCCCCTCCCAACACCAGCATTACTTCCCACGAGGAGAGCTCAGGGAGGGCCGATACGGGACGTGACAGCATAAATCGGAATTAGATTAAAACCAAAAGTTTAGAAACTACTGCTGGGTCGCCGAGCTGCTGAAGGCCACTTCTCCCAAACTGCCTTCAAGTCATCTCCCCCATCAGAAGACTTCTTTCCTCCCCCTCTCCTTTCGTTGCTTCTGGAGACGGCGCACGCACGTAAAAACCACACCACTGGGCTCCGAGTATTCCTTAAAATAAGGCAATTAACTTATTTCCAGGCTCCAGCAAGCGATCGTGACAGCCTCCCCTCGGCAGAAAGTGGGAGCCGTGGTCCCTGACCCCTGGCCAACACAAAAGAGGCAGCCCCAGCACAATGCCTGCTGTCAGCAACTGAATTATTTTTATACAGGAATTTTTATCTCTATTGTACAAACAAGTATGTGTCTGTGCTGACTTGTTAAGCAATCCACTTGTATGTAGAATAAGATTTTTTTTTTTCCTCCCTGCTACCAGTCACACAGCTCTAAGATCAGAAGAAATACATCCTCTTTGAAGCTCCTCAAATGTTTTAGTTAAAAGGACAGCAGTTGTTTTCAAAGATCCAAGAGTATCTTTATCAGAATTTAATTTTGCCTTATTGATTTTTTTTCTAACGTAACACAAATTTAACACAGGACAGTTTATAGTTTATTACAAAATAATACAGCTTCTAAATAATCTTTTGGGAGGTAATACTCTCTCTTTTCTAACGCATCCCACTGTGTTTTACCTCCTCAAAGAGAACAAGGCTCCCCAGCTACTGGTTCCTTTTGCACAACAACTACTTCCTAAACATGAAAATCAGCATCGATAATAGAGAAAACACAGGGAAAAGCCCCTGGCCACCCTCACGCACTAAACACGATACGATGCCCTGGCTGGAGCACGACAGCTTTGCCGATATATTCTCTTACTCCAGAAAGAATAAACTCGGTAGGTAAAATGCAAGGAAACCCAGATGATTCACGCAACGTCCAAAAAAAAAAAAAAACCAGCTGTGATGCTGCAGCGAAGTAACGCCGGGTGACAAATTAATTGCTGTGAATTTGGACGGGGGGCGGGGGGGGAACACGTTTTTATTTTTTTGCATTTTATATCTCGCTGCCTGCTAGATCGATTAAGCCGCGAACGCAAAATGAAACTTCTTACTTCCTAAGGAGTGAGGAAATGTAATGTGTGTTTATTTCAAAAAGGTAAATAGTTGCGGTAATAGTAATAATAATAATAACAACAATAATAATATCCACAAGGACAATAATAACACCACTGAAGGCAGGGCTCTTCTTTAAGCCTTTGTTGTTCAGCAGTAATTCCATTGTTTATTTAGGCAGAGGTTTCTCTATCTGAAGCTAAAATCAAATCGCAGGTGTAATTTGTTCGGCACTTATGCAAAGCAGGGGGAAGATGGAAGCAGAAAGTCGTCGGTTTTGACTGACCAAAGCTCCCCAGCTCTCCCTCCACCAACGCGCCCGCTCCAGCGCGAATTCAGCACCCTCTGAAGCTGCTTCAGACCTCGGTGCCACCCTGACAACGCCTACCTGGAAGGGCAGAGTTGAAGCCTTGCTTCTCCCCGACTGCTATTTCACAGGGATATCAAGCCTCGTCTCCTTGACAGTAATGCAGTCGTTTGGTTTTCGCTTCTTGCTCCAGTCTTTTGGTGTTTTAGCTATTTAGTATGAAACACAAAAAAATCTAAGCTCCAGCTGAGCTCCACACCCATCAAATAGGGGAAAGTGGTGGGTTTTTTTTTTGAACAGCAACCTGTTCAGGTAAGAAGTTCCAGCAGAATTGCAGAAGGCAAGCGAGGAGAGGTCTCCGGGGAGAGCAGAGAGAAGAAACACTTCGGTGCACTGTCTGCAAACCCAGAATTCAGCAGCTTTTTTTTGGCAGCCAATTTGTTTCGCGTGTTTTGTTTCAGGAAACGTATGTATTTTTCTTTGTGCGTTTTGTGGATTTACTACAACCGCTCCTGACAGCTGTTGATTCAGTTAAATGAGCACATTATTAAAAATCCTCTAACGTCCTCGTGCCAAAAAACAGACACCTTTGGATAGAGCTGGAGATCTGAACCCAAAAGATGCAAACGAAACCTCTGTGAAGAGAACGTAGAGCCTGGGCTGTGCCCGCAGCCGGGGAGGGGGCAAAGAGGGCTCCAGCCCCTGTTTGTGCTGACTCTATTTTCTTTGTTTCCACCAGACCCAGATGCTAAAAAAGAATTAAAGGCAAAGCAAACGATGCCAAGTACGAAAAATAAATGTTTGCTAAGACTTGGAAAAATCACATCCCCAGCAGGCTGGCGTTAATGTGCTTAAAATAATTCTGCACCGTGCCCCGTACTTGGTTTTCTTTCCTTACTTCCTAGGCACTTCCGCGGAGGAAGAACACCTATACGAAACGAGGAGGGAAAGAAGTGGATGTTTTCATTTTGCTTTAGATCAAAGGAAAACAAGAACGCAAACTGTGGCATACTGAATATTTTTTTCCAGCGCTGTCATTCACACTAGGCTATCGAAGTTTTATACAATTCCCCAGCCCGGCTGCATATTAAGCCGGCTGTGTACAGCTTTATTATAGCGCGGTGGTGAGGAAACATTAATATTCCTGTGTTGCATCTGACAGGACATTTACATGCGCCCATCTGAGCTCACACCTGAGAGCTGCTCCAAGGTACAGTAGCTGTGCTCCGATTGTAAAGGCAAATGAAGAACACAAATTCCCTGCTGGGATCGGGGCTGACCTCACCACACCCCACACCGCAAATCTTTCCCTTGCCAACCCGAGGCGATGCCACCTTCGAATGAAGAATGAGCCGGGGAGCAGCCACCGAGTTACCAGCCCTCGTGGAAAAAAAGCAAAAAAAGCCTCGCTGAAATATTTTAAAGATGCACGGCGAGTGCAGCTGGCCAATAAAGGTTGGGAAACAAACTCACCGAACCCCGTGCGGGGTGCGTTGCATATTAAACCTGATTAGAAAGACGGGGAAGATGTTTATGGGCTTCAAAATGGGTTTGGCATTAACACAGGAGGGTTTGAACAACGTCAGCGCTCGTTCTGCCCGTCCGTGAGGGTCCACAGTCGCCGGCCCGGATCCTACAAGCGTTTAAGCACGCGGGTGATGTTCGGTCCGCGTCCGGCAGGGCAAAGTGCACCCAGGATGGGAGCCCGAAAGAGCGACCCGTGATTCATGGAAATTCATTACGAAATGGGAAAGAGATCATCCCAGCCGCTCGGGCGGTTTGTGGGTCCGTTAATGTGCCTGTTATTTTTAAAAGTACGTAATAAATCACAGCAATCCATGCACTGATATCAACCATGGTGGGCCCAAAGCTGCCATGCCCGACGTTACCAGGAGGCAGGCTGGAGCTCCTGCGTTTATATGGAGTGAGATAAAATATGTTCATTAGCCCGGGGCTGGGGGGAAGAAACAACCAATGGTTAATTTTAGGGCTATGCTACCAGTGTGAATATAGGTCTTAATGTATTAAAATATATGAGCTCGGCGTTTTTTATGAACTTGTGCAATATCCTAGAAGCTGACACATAAAATAGAGCCCTCCCAGATGGAAGCTGCGTTCGGACGCCTGCCAGGCTGAGAAGACGACCTCCTTGGACTCGCGACGTCGCTGGCAGCACCGCGGCCCAAACAGAATCACAACAGGCAGAAAGGTAACGAAAGACCCTCAGTGATCAGCTAAAAAAAAAAGAAAAAAAGAAACAAACCCCAAAAAAACCCAAAACACACAAGTGGCAATGTGCCAGGCCATGTCCAGCTTGATGCTAAACGCCTTTTATTGCACAAAGCTGGTACTATTGGACACAGTAGCAGACCGATGCTTGGAGGGAATTTTGTCCAAAAAATTCCCATAATGAGGATGCGTGCAAGCAAACAACTGGAGGCTGAACTCCCGTTGCCTGACACTGCCTCGCAAGCCTCTTTAATCGTCTTTATTATTTGAATGAAATAAGAAAGAGCTCGTGGGCCGAGGCTTGCATATACAAAACGGGGCGATGCTAATAGGCCTCCTCCTCTTTCAAAAGAGGCATTACCAAATTATGGGAATGTTTAGGGAAGACTTTATTTCTCCCACCGGGCTAATTAGAAGGTGTCTAATTTACTCCCTGCCTCAGTTTCCATCACCCGGCATTCGTTGCTGGGACTCGCTGCACAGATCCTTACGTTTATTACGCGCTTTATTTCCAAAGCTTTCGGCACGTGGTGCTAACGTGCACCTTTCCAGACCCATGCGAAGCCCAACGTGTGCCGCGCCGTCTCTTCCACCACAAACATTTGGGACGCAGCGACGCTTCAGCCCATAGCGAGCTCCGCAATTAAACGCATCCCCCCATACGACAGGAGAAAGCACGCAGAACATATTCCTCACCGGCTAAACCAGCGGATCGGATTGGCAGGAAACAAAAAACCAGAGAGAACCAGGGCACCGCAACACTCTGAAGCTCCCCTGGAACTACCGCGCCGGGGTAAAGGAAAACTTTCTACCCCGCTTCTGTGCTTCGGGTGAACTCGTATTTGTGTTTCCAATAAAGAGCTGTTCGTACATCAACTGTCTGTTAACAGCAGGGAACAGGGAAACGAACACAATCTTTACCTCGTACAAAGGACGACGTTGGTGTCACGTGTTTGCGTCTTCAAAAAAACGTTATTTATAAAAGGCAACGGGGAAAGCTGAGAAACTATCGACTCTTCCCCGTACCCCTGCGCGAGTAGCGTTACAGCAACTTTTTGATCCCTTACATTTTTTACATTTCCCTCCCCCCCGAGAAGTAAATTTCACAGCCGCGCAGGCCACCGCCTTTAATTAAGCTTTCAAAAGTCTTCTGACAAAGCCAACAATTGCAAGACACTTCTGGAGCTCAATCATGCAATCATCGTGACACTTCTATTTACAATTTGTCTTAGAAAGAGTTTCTCTGACATTGTACTTTGACAAAACAGCCAAGCTGCCGGTTCACAACCTTTCTCTGTCTTATTTGCAAATACAGCTTGTACGCAGGGCTCCGAATCTCGGGAGCGGGAGCCTTCGGGTAGCACCCTCACTATTTTTCCTGCCTGCGACTGTTTTACCCTGCCTGTGCTCTCTGATTCTTTGTATGAGGAAAGCAGACAGAATTTGACTCCAAAATATTTCCATATTCCCTTTTTTCCTCCCCCGTTTTTTTTAAGCTTTCATCTCATTATCCAGATGCAATGCTAACTATTCAATGCAGACGTCGATTAATTTTTTATCTCCGGAACAAAACAAAATAATAAGGAATCGCAATTTACAACCTACAGAATTATAATGGCAACTACTGATAACAGCCCAGGAAAATTTCTGTGGTGTAATGACTACTCAAAGACATTACCTCCTGAGAACCGTGATAATCAAATGTACTTGATCCAAAATTTAGTACCAAATTACATCCACCTTCCCCGATTACTGCAGACAGAGGTTTCTCTCATGTTATTTTTCCACATATTTTATTTGAATGCCACAAGCAGCTTGAGAATGAAGGATTCAAGCAGGAAAAATGACCTCCCCTCCTCCTCCCCTCTTTGTACAGTAAATACAGCACCCGCAGATACACGCTCGGCATTATAAAGGGGAATATGCAGCAGCACTCCAAACTCTTCCTCCAACTGAATCCAAGTAACATTTAAGATCCTCCCTCACCCAAAAACCAACCTTTCTTTAATTCCCTCGGATTTATACATTCAACAAACAAACCGCTAAAACCTGACACCGGCGGACGATAAATATTTCCTCGGCCTTTTCAATAAGCGAACAGCAATTTTACATTCACTGATCTCCAGATACTTCAGTTAATATTTCCCCCTATTGTAAAATATGAGAGCGGATGACTAAAGCCCTGCCGTAGCACTCACTGCAAATCACGGGCTGCCGGTATCTGGTGGTGAGGCTTTGACATACATATTGATGAAAGCTGCCTCATCGGACCCACACAACATATCCTATTAATTTTCAGTTAAATTTATGACATTTCAGCTATAGCGCTGGATCAGCATCACTCAAAATTTTATAGCGAGTCCAAGCGACGCGCAGGCAGACACCCACACGGAAGAGGCAGGTCCGCGTGCCTGCACCTATACGGATCTCACAGCTACTGCACAGGTTACACACGGACATATAAGCTCCTGTAATCATCCCCGTCTCTGGAAAATGGTGAGGATAAAGAGCAGCCTATTGACAGTTAAAACAGACGTCATTTCTCCCCGCATTTGAATGACTCGATGCCTCCTTCCTTGTCTTTAGATGAGCCAGTCCTTAACTGTTACTTATCTTAAGATGATTTTTTTACTGTAAAGCACCAATTTACTGACTACAAAACTGCAGGCAGAGCACATACTGCATCTAGAGCTACCCTATAGCACCTCTGCATCCACAGCTACCCTATAGCACCTCCATATCCAGAGCTAACCTGTAACACCTCTCTCAGCCTAACAACTAATTAGGGATGTTTCTACATTGCTACCAAATACCTATTTTCTGGTCTCTTACCAGAAAGAATCAGTTCCCTCAACTCCTGTATATTTTTCTAAAGGCAGCCTCTGTCCTTTATTTCCGTGAATTACACGCTATCTTTTTCCATTTTGCATTCTTGCACAGAAATCAGATATAAAATATCCAAATTCGAAGAGCCCAAGGTTCACTTCAGGGACCTTCCAGAAACCTGAACTCCACAGCTTCCTCCAAGACCCTCACTGGTAATTTTACTGCCGGACCCTCCAAACTCCTGGCCACGGGTGACTCCAGCTACTGCTGCACCCCTTTGGGATACAAATGAGCTAAACTCATCCAAGTGAAAGGAAAGATGAGAACACGAAAGGGAGGGAGGGACAGTGCAAGACCCCATAACTCCTGGTGCTCCTTCCGCCCTCCAGCTACATTTCCCACCACCAGGAACAACCAGGGGACCCCAGTGCCTCTCAGCTCTGTCCTGGCCGGGGACGCACAGGAGAAGACCTGTGTTCTTGGACCTCCTGGCCATGGGCATGGCTGGGCACCACCACGCAGAAAACTCAGGGTGGGAGATGCCCAGACAGCTGCAGCTCGGTCTCTGCTCGCACCAGCACTCGTGGCTCGCGCCACGGACCCCAGCCCGCTCCCAGACAGGTCCACCCACACAGCAAAGGGGATCCCTACATGTAAAAGCAAGCAGGATCAGGCCCCTGCCGATGCACACCTCTCCCTACCCGTCGCCCTCCGCTCACCGAAGCGTTTAAAGTCAGTTAAAACCACAGCCTTTTCTGAATTAACGGCCCCGTGACACCGTGCGAGGCCAAATCCTGCTCGCTTCGCATCACCGGCGCCACGCGCAAGCGTGATTTGGCTCGCCGAGTCTCCCGCGCCGAACAAGTGCCAGAGCAAAACCCTCAGCCGAGGAGTTTCCCCTCGTGCAGAACTCCCCGGCGTGGCCGTCCCTCCGCCCGAGGGACCTATTTGGGACCGCGGCGAGGAGAGAGGGTTTAATTCTTGCTTGACAGATACTGTGTTTTGTCTTTTCAACAGAGCGGTGCCGCACGTAAATACAGCGTTACATCATACCGCAGCTCCTCCATATTTGGTGATTTAGTATGGCTCCAGAGCTGGGAAGACTACAAATCCCTTCCGCCAGGCTCCCGCTTCATTAATCATGCCCTACGCTTCTGCTCGTTTTCCGTCGGGTCGCAAGCAGCACATGGAAACGGGCACTGCCCTCTACCACTCTGGGAAAAAAAAAAACAAACACACAAACCACCTTTAACATCCCTGGCTGGGAAGTGCAACATGCGGAATTGTCGGGTTTTTAAGTCTCAAGACGTAGCTTAGCAGTAGCCGAGCCTCTTATTTCTGTTTAAACGTATGTATATATACATATACAGGTAGCCAAAGTAGTACCTACTGCTCTGCAGAAACAGCGTGTAGTCATTCACACAAGCGCGCGTGCACGCACACGGCTCTGCGTACATACGTGTGCGCAGACAGACACGCGCGCGCGCTGATACCCATTCGCTGCCACCACGAAACCTTCAAAACTGCAGCTCTCCAGCACGATTTGCCAGCCAGTTTGGAGGCCAGGGAGGCTGCGAGAGCATCGCGCCCAACCTCCCAGCGCCTACTGCCCTATTATGGTTTAACTTTGTGGCCAGAGTAAGCCCAAGACAAGCTCCTCCGGCACCACGCATGATGACGTGCTGCGCCTCTGACAACCCTGAGTGGTCCCATGGGCTCCCCGAAGAGAGGTACCGGCAGTGCCACATCCCAAACATCACTGGGAAGGGAGGGGGTTTGAAACTGGTTCAGGCGTTTGTTGGTTTTGAGATGGTGCGGTCTTGCCTTTTTCGACCGGTAGCGCCGGCGCGGTTCGAAGCGATTCGCAACGCTCGCCGCAAACGGGTAGTGCTCTTGTTTACTAGCAGGATTTTAAAAGCAGAGCGTGCCTCGTTACGCTCCCCGGGCTCTGGGATTTTCTTTCGCGTAGTACGCTCTATTTTTTTTAACCTCACTTGTGAAAATATCTGCACGGCGAACGGCTTTCCGGTTTAAAAAAAAAAATAAAAATAAAATTATGCTAAGAAACGGAATTATTTACCCTTTTTTTTTTTTTTTTTTTTAACTCACGTTTCATATTGTTTGTTGCACAAAACAGAACTCTGCCTCGGACATTTGTACGGCTGACATGTGGTTGTGTAAACCGCAAACAAAATCAAGATACATCTGTCAAAACCACATCAGAGACAAGAGAGAGCACAGCGAAGCATTTATCATTTGGCTGAGGAGGCAGGCTGCAGAGAGCGGCCTTTCCTGTCAAACCAACCTTTTGAAATTTCCAACATGCCCTTAAACTTTTCGAATAAGCATGTCTGTGCGCTTCAGCAACTGCCCTCTCTACTCTGGCCTGGCCAGTCGAAAATGGCATCTTAAAGTCAAGGTCGGTGGTGTCACTTTGCCATGGGGCTGTGTTTAATTACAGTCCATACGCTGACAGCCAATATGGAACCAAGGCTGGCTGATGCTCGGTTAACTCTTTCACCCCTGACTTTGCCAAAGACTCGAAAGCTCCTCGCTTTATCGCGCGGCAGGCTCGGAAATCTCCTCCTGCGGCGCTACGGCAGGCGAGACACCGGGAGACGGTGACTACAATACAGGCAAATCACGAGAGCAGCCTCAAACAATACCGTAGGAAATACCGGCTGGCACGGCACGTGCCTGTTGATCCTGCCTCCGCGCAGGCACCGGGAAACGCCGGTCATGCGCTCAGCGCTAACCGAAGGCAGGGTATTTAACACGTCGGCCGTCGCGGCGAGCAGAACAGGGAGACAGACACGGCAGTTTACGACTGCGAACATGCTACGTTGCAACTGAAACGGAAATAAATTCGCAAACACTTCTCCTTGCTTTAATTTACCTGCTATATGTTCCTGTTTAGGGCAAATTCCTCTAGATGACGTTGATAAACAATCGTCATCCTCTGGCGTAACCTGGATGCCAACCTCCACAGGATTGGATGCTTTTTTCAGCTCACTTGGTGAGGGTGAAGGTGGCTTATCCACAGCCTTCTCTAAGCAGAGACTGCCATTGCATTGTTTCCGTTTGTGCTCAATAAAAATAAGAATGTCCCCCAACGGGAAGTTCATCTGACACTGGCCACAAGTGAGGAGGTCGTGGTCCCCTTCCGGAGCTCCCAATGTGCCATGTTCAGGTTCGTCATCAGTGAGAATGGCTTCAAGAGGTTCGGCTGCAGTTTGAGAAACAAAAGGAGAATCATTAGAGCTCTCGGGAAAGGCACCGGGTGCGGGGGGAGGAACGCGCCGAGCCCCCCTCTTCGTGAATATTACACCCGGCTCACGACGTCCGCCTGCTCCCCCCCAACTCAACCCATGCAACACGGCTGTTCGCACGGCAGCCAGGAGGTGAATTCATCAGCTACAGGGCAGAGATTTTGCAGAAGCAGCTGTAGCACACAGAACTCAGAGAGCGAGCACCGCTACTGTCTCTGCGTTCCTACACGGGGACAAATTTGTGACTCGATCGAACGACTCGGTGGTAAAATTAAATGAACGGGCTGAAAGAATACACTGCAAAACTCCTGTGGTACTACGAAGAGAAGCAAACAGGGTGTTTTATTGCTGGATGTATTATTTATGTATATGAATTGAAGGCTAAAAGCACCGCACACACTCTCTCACACGCACACGGGTGTGTGTTTCCCACCAGCCGAATCTACTTTCTAAAATTTAGAAGCCTGAGCTACGCGGGTGCACACAAAAGGTGTTTCGACATATAGATATTGCATATTCCCTATAGAGGCCGTGCAGGTAGCATGTCTGTGTGTGAAAGAAAAGAGAGGGAGAGCCAGACTGCATGGCCGCACACACCCAGGCACCGGCACGCGGGGCACACGCAGCCCTCACAACGCACGTGCATACATATACGTATGTATTTGTGTCGCTGTCCCTACCAGCCGGTTTGCGGCTTCCAATTTAAAAATTTGAAAGCCGGGAGTTATTCGTGGCGGAGGGAGGGGAGGAGACAAATAAAGAAATAAATGGCAGAAACCGAAATGATAAAAAGCGAGTGCAGCAGAAATGCCTGCGGGGCGGGGGGAGGCACCTCTCACTTTTCAGCTACTCCTCAGGATTCAAATAAATACCAAATTCACGACTGATCCCATCCAGAGACACTGGCGAGATGGGATATTTTTCAGTACTTAAGGAAACAAGGCAATCAGTCATTTTTACTTTTTCATCCTGAAATAAAGGAATGCCTAACTGATCTTGAACGTGTTAGCACTGGTGGCCCTCAGCATCTAAAAATCAGCGTGGCCAAGCGACTGCCACATTTCCTCGCAACACTGAGAAGCGCCTTCTCTAAACTCGAAATACCTTGCCTAACGTTGCCAAAGTTGACAAATTTTCTGAATGAGCTCCAAAAAGCTTCATTATGAGGCTATTTCTGCCCACAGAATAGTCAGTGGGTGCTCTAACGAGGCAGACGCAGCTCTCTTTTCTGTTTGCCTTTTTTTTTTTTTTTTGTTAAGTTTGCAGAGAAATACCTCGTCAATCTGCGTGCGTGCAGTCTCCATCACAATTGCCTTTCACGAGGAAAAAAAAAAATAAAATAAATCCCGGCAGCGTGTCAGTATTCCTCTACCTGCACGATACAACACGCACGCTAACGGCAGCGAGCAGGAGGAGAGGGTACTCCAGACACAACCCACCTCAAAACACTGCCAGGTAACGCCAGCGAGACAGAACACAACTCCTAAACAGTTAATCAGCCTGACCTTCTTTAGCTGGCTGCCAATTTCACATTTAATGAACTTAAAGCCACAGAGAATCAAAAATAGATTTTAATTTGACTGCACGATATTGGAACTGATTTTGATAAAGTGCAAAAATCCAGTGAACTCAGGTTAAATTTATTTCAACCCTACCTAGGCTGAATATTGAGGAGGAAGATCTGGAGTAGCTCCCAGTTGTGTTGCGTAAAATAATATTGAAGGAGCACACTACCTCACCGTACCTCAGCTCCAACTAGGACACAGGGATCCAGCCCATCATTTCTCGCCTCTAGTACTACTTCTAATTTAACGTAAGGTCAACCACAGGAATATGAAGGTTACGTTCATATTAATAAAAACAATGTCTTAATCGCTGGGGTTTTCTTCTAAACTTACAGACCGACAAGATAAGCGGCACAACGCGCGTTCCGCGCTCCTTGGGAAGCCGGGAGAGGAGGCAGAGTGTTTTCCGCGGGATTGCCGGGCACGGCGTTTCTCTGCCCAGCCGTTCCTCGCCTTCGGAGCGAGGGAGTAAATTATGGCAGGACTAATTCCACCAGTAGCTCGCTGCACGCCGCAGACAAAGGTATTTTGCAAACCTAACTTCTAGCTCACCGACTCCGGGCAGCAAAAGACACAAAATAACCCGTATTCCCCTTACGACTGGCTTAGCGAGGAGCTCTGCATAATCATTACTCAATTATAATGTTTTCCCGCGGCCTGATTTCTTTCTGACGCTGTCAGGATTATTTAGCAGGGGAAGGTAACCCGCTGCTTCCACACCAGACGGTTGAAAGTAGCACTAAACAAAAATAGACTTCGCTAAAGTCTGTACCGACTGGGCTGATTTACAATCAAAACCAGGAAACGAAGTGGTAATTCAGAGGTTGCTGATTACACCTCCACATTTCACCTAATTAATTTTATAGGAGGCAAAGTTCTTGAAAATAACAAGACGATCAAATGTACAGATATAAAACCTGTAACCTCAACGTTTTCTACGCTCTTAACGTAAATTATTGCTAATTAACGAGAATTATATACTAATGTATGAAACACGGCTGGCACCGCGTTCGCTGCAAAACATTTGGCTCCTGATGGAGGCAGAGGCAGCAAAAATGTCTTTTTTATTATTACTGCGACTTTTCGAACAAAATATCAACCACCGGGTTTACAAAAGACAACGCCAAAATACAATTCACCTGGTCTCGCCACTGATTCTTTTAATTCTGGGGCAATCAAAATTCCCCTGCCTGGCTCCCTAATCATCCGTCCCTATTTTTCATGCAAATTGCCCTTTTCCACCAACATGTCTTTTCAGCTTCCCCCCCCTTCCTTCCCCCGCCCCCCCCCTTCTCCTTTCCCAATCACGGAAACAGCCGCACCGTTTCTCTGGCAAAAGAGGGATGGATTTTTGGAGTGTCGGGAGAAAGGGGGTAACGGGGGTGATAGGATGGAGGGAAAATACCAAGGTACGGTGCAGGGAAATGCCCCGCGCTGCCGGGGCATTTCCCCACACCGTACCATGGGAAGGATGGAGAAGGGCCTGTTTTATCCCAAGTTTTATGGGATGGTGTGGTGCAAGGAAGTGGGGGGACTTGGGGAGTACAATGGGAACCACCAACACGTTATTGGGGGGGGGGGAGGAAACCTGGGGAGGGGGAAGGCGAGCATCACCCGCTGCAAGCAAACTCCGCTCAAAATTAAGAACAAAGAAGAAGAAGAAGGGGGGGACCGGGGGGAGAGATGGAGGGGAGGGAGCTGGGCGCCCTCCCCCACCCCCCTCCGCCTCCTCCCTTCCCCTCCCGCCGGCCGGGAGGCAGCGGAGGAACCGGCCAGGTTCAAGTTCGCGGGGCTGCCCGGTTGTTTGATCTCGCTGTGCCTCCTAGCGACAGAACCGGGCAGGCCGCCCGCCCGCCGCCTCCGCCGCCCCGGCTCCGCCACGGCATCCCCATCCCCACCCCCCCCATCCCGCCCCGGTTCCCCCAACCCGGCCTCCCTCCCTTCCTCCCCCCTCATCACCCACCCATCTCCCGGCCCACCCACACCCCCCTCCCTAACTCCGGGGCGGCTTTTGCCGGAGGGAGACCCCCACATACACCCCCACCCCACCCCCGGGCCCGTCCCAGCCGCCGCTCCCACCCCACACGTGCGGAAACTCCGCGCCGGCCCGCGGGTATCTCAGCGAAAAGAAGCCGTGGGGATCTCGGGGGGGAGTCGGAGTCCCCCCCCCCGCTACCCACCCCTGCCGTGATTCCCTTTCCCCACACCCACTCCCGGGCAACCCGGCGCTTTTTTCAGGACCCCCTTACCCTCAGCCCGTACCCCATTTCGAGAGGGGGTCGCACCCCCCACAAGCGTGCCATTGACGCTGTAACCCCTACCCCAACGCAACTCAAAAGAAAAAAGCCCCGAGAAGTGGCGGAGAAGGAGGGAGAAAAAGACTTGGGGGGGGGGGAGGGGAAGGGGGCGAGGGGCTGAGCCCCCGACACACGACAACCCCCCCCTCCTCGGATTTTAGGGAAAACTTTGGGCAGGGCAGAGCTGCCCGGCCGGCCGTGCCCGCAGCGGAGCGGCTGCCCGCGGAGAGGCAGCGCTCGGTTCAGGAGCTCCATGTGCGAACCTGGCTGCAAACGTCTGTGCAGCCGTGGGGGAGAGAAACCGCAGGGTAAAGTTGTAGGTTTGGGGGTTTGGGGTTTGTTTGGGGTTTTTTTTTCTTTTTTTTTTTTTTTTGCGAAGGGAAGAGGGAGCAGGGGGTGGTTGGCAGGAAAAAAAAAAAAAATCGCCCTGGGTTTTCTGCCATCCCTGGGAGGGAACAAAACCCGCCGGGAGTAATGGGGGAAAGAGAAGGGGGAAAAAAGAAAGAAAAAGAAAAGAAGGAAGGGAGAAAAAGGAGCGAGGAGAAGCATGCAGCATTTCCCTTTCCCCCTCTAGCTCACCCAGAGGAAAAGGGGATTTGATTTGATTTGATTTTTTCTCCCTTCCTTCCCACCCCCCTCGCCCCAAACCTTTCCAGCTCGAGTTGCCTTTTGTTGTGCAAAGAGCGCTCCCGCTTATCTTGCATCTAGCCCTGGTGTGTGTGGTGGCGGCTGGAGGGAGGGAGGGAGCCGGAGAGTTTTTGTTGCGAACAGTGCGCTGGGGCTCGGGGTTTGGTTTTTCTCTCCCGGGGAGAGCGGATTTGGTTTGGGGTTGAAACACGGCGGCGAGAAAGGGCCGATCGCGGGTGCGGAGGGTGCGAGTGTGTGCGAGCGCGTGTGCGTGTGTGAGTGTGTGTGTGCGTGTGTGTGTGCGTGTGTGTGTGTGTGTGTGTGCGTGTGTGTGTGTGCTCAGCCCGGGCTCGCTCTCGCCTGTGTTTGTTGGCAGGAGGCTCCCCGCACACGCGGTGCTTGTAAACATTCAGACACGAGATTTTTCCCAATCAAAATCCACTTCCACTTTTTTTTTTTTTTTTTGAAAATCTTCCAAAAAATAGTAAGCGAGCGGGAGAACGCGAAGCGAGGGCGAGGAGGGAATCCCTCCCGGCGCGGCTCGGCTCGGCTCGGCTCCCTCGCCGCCCGGTGCCGCCCCCCGCCCCAGCCCGAGCCGGAGCGGCGGCGGGGCGGGCGCGGGGCGAGGTCGGGGCGGCGGAACCCCCGCACGGCGCCGGCCCGGGGCGGCGGGGAGCGGCGGGTCGGCCACCCCGCACCCCGCGGCGGAAACAAAAGGGAGGGCGGCCCGGCTCGGCTCGGCTCGGCTCCCCCCCGCCCCGAGAGGGTGCCGCGGGGCGGGCGAGGCGAAGGGGCGAGCCCGCCGGCGGCGGAGGGGCTCCGGCCGCCGGACTTTCTCCCCGCTCCGCTCGCCCGCAGCTCCCGCCCGGCCGGCCGAGGTGTCCGGCGTCCAGCCCGCTGCTCCCGCAGGAATTTCTTTACACTTTCGGCCGGTTCTGCCCCGGCAGCCCCGCACCGTGCCCGCACGGGGCGGCTCGCCGCCTCTCCCGGTGCCGGGGCGAGAGCCGCCGCTCTTGCCGCCAAAGAGCGGGGAAAGCGGGAGGGCGAGAGGAGCGGGGAGACGGGAGCGGAGCGGGGGCAGAGGGAGTGCGCGCCGGCGGGCGGGGGGCAAAGGGAGAAAGAGAAGAAAAGTGATCAAGGTGATTAAATTCGAGAGGGAGAAATTAAGGAATGCCGATAATCCCGAGCCGGCGTTTGAGTTCATTTTTTTCCCCGACTCGCTCACTCGCTCTCACTTCTATTTTTTTTTTTTTCCCTTGCTCTCGCTCAAATTAAAAATTAAATCCATGAAAGGGAAATTAAATAAATCGCTCTCCGCGTTACTTACGTGAAAATTCCCGTTTGCTTAAGTGCTGGGGTTTGCCTTGCTTGCGGCGCGACATGGTGGGTTGGTGGCTTCGGTGGCTTGTGAGTCGCTCGGTTCACATCGGGAGAGACGGGTTAGAGAGGAAGGAGACTCCAGAGAAAATATCTTCATCAATGTCTTTTGACATCCAAAATAAATTAGAAATAATACAAAGATGGCGCAGGGAAGATGAATTGTGGGATAGCAGTCATGGCTTTTTTTTTTTTTGTGCAAGGAAAAAAAAAAGAGAGAGAGAGGGAGAGGGAGAGAGAGGGAGAGAGAGAAGGAGAGAGAGAGAGAGATGAAAAAAATGGCAAAAGCCCCCCTGAGCTGCAAGTTCAAGTGCGGACGTGACGTCCCTGCGAACTTGAACGTCAGGAGCCTGGATGGACAGAGACATACAAAACATGGGCAGGGCAAGCCGGGGAGAGGGGAGGAGGGAAGGCGAAGGCAACACCAATGGACACTCATCAGGGGCTGGACATGAAAAAGAGAGCAGGACAAGCCAATGGACAGTGATCGCAGGGGGGAGAGGGGAGGGGGCGCGGCGGGAGGGGGTGCACCGGCCGCCCGGCGCACGCTGCCGAATGGAGCCGGGGGGCCGGGGGCGGAGGGGGCGGCGGCCGGACCCGCAAGTGGCCGCGGAGGAGCGGGTGCGGGAGGGGAGCCGGGAGAGGGGCGAGGGGGGGAAATTAAACACGCACACGCGGAGAAAGAAGGGAGGAAAGAGCGAGGGAGCGCGGCAGCGGGCGGGCAGGCAGCGGCAGCGCACGCACGCACACCCCCGCTGGAAAAGCAAATACATCGGTGAAGCGAAGGGCAGGCAGCGCGGGCTGCGGGGCAGGCTGGCCGCGGGATGTGCCGGGGAGGTGGGAGAGCTGGGGGAAGCCAGGTAGGACCGGAGACCACCCAAAAAGCAGGCGGGGGCCATCCTGCTCCTGGCTTCCCCACTCGCGTCGTCCTCCCCCCCCCCCCCCCCCCGTCCTTCACCCACCCGCGAAGCCGCGGAGTCCCCTCCTCCCGGGAGCTGCGGCCCGTCCCCGGGGGACGGCGGCGGCCCCGCGGGGAGCTGGGGGGGCGGCGGGGGGCTCGGCCCCGGCCGCGGCCCGCGGGAAACTTCGGCGGGGAGCGGCGGGCCTTGCCCCGCTACCGAGCCGGGCTCCTTGCCCCGGGGCGGGCCGGGGGAGAAGCGAGCGGAGTTTTGGCGAGCGAGGAAGCGGCAGGCGCGGGAGGAAAAGCCGCAGGAGCGAGGCGAGGAGGGGGGTGTGGAGAGGAGGGCGGCGGGACCTCGCAGCTTTCCCCGCGGGCTTCTCTCGCCCGCCAGCCCGGAGCCCCCCCCCCCCCCCCCCCGCCTCCCCCGGCGGCGCTCCGAGCCCTGCCCGCAGCGACGGTCTCTTAACGAAAGCGAAACGCGGGGCTGCCGGCGGGCTGGCAGCGGGGGAGGGCGGGGGAGAGGCGAGGCGGCGGTGGCGGGAGGCACCGAGAAGTGGCTGGAGTTGGGAGGATGCGGCGGCGGCGGCGGCTGCAACTTCGCCGAACACACACACGGAGGGACGCGGACGCAGACGCTGCCGGCGCGGGGAGGGATCAGGTTGCAGTAGAAATAAGCTCCGGAGGCGATCGGGAGCTTGGAGCGAAGCGCGGCTGCGAAAGGAGTGCGAGGGGGATAACCGTGCCCAGGACGGAGGCGGAGAGACCGAGCGGCGGGCGGCCCCGCGGGAGAAGAGAGCTGGACGGGAGGCGAGGGGGGACGAGAAGCTGCCCGCCACTGTAAGAAACATTTTTAACGCGCTGAGCTGCGGTCGCCCGGACGCCGCCCGGGGAACCGAGGGGGCGGGCGGGGGCCGGGGCTCGGCGGGGACCTGTTGGCGAGGGGAGCCCGGCCGCGCCGCCGGCAGAGCTGTCAGAGGCCGGGGCGAATCGCTCCGGCGTGGGACGGTTTCAGCTTCCCGCCAGCAGCCTCCCACCACCACCACCCCCCCCCGCACACCCACCACCCCCTCTCCGCCTTCCCGCCCGCGGCTCCGCCCGCCGCTCCCGTCCTCCGTACATCGACACGGGCGAGCCCGGCTCTGCCTGTCACCCCAGCGCCGGGGGATGCCCCCCGTGGCTGCTGGGGGGGTGTGGAGGGCAAGCAGACGCCTGTCCTGCGTGACTTTCCGGGGGGACCCAGCCGCAGGTGACAATAGCCAAGTGCTCCCGGCTTCGGGGCTCCCGCCGCCTTTCGGGGTCGGCTGCCGTACCCCGGCGTGCGGCTGTTCCCGGGAGAACCGTATCTAAACGGGCGCGTGTGTGTGCGTGCGTGCGGGAGAGAGATGTATACGTGTGGGATTTGATTTATATCTAATAGCGCGTATAAAGCTTTTCAAGGTGGCTGCAATGTAAAAAGTAATGACTTTATTACCCCTGAAAGGTTCTGCGGTTCGCAGTTAACAGTCCTCTGAATTACGATTCATTACGCAGTTGTGCGCTCTCTCAAGCCGACCTGCATCAGGATACCTGTCTGTGGTTATTCCCAATAAATAACAGGCTACGTGTCATTGATTTTCTTTTAAAAATCATAGCAAATTAAGCACTTAGTTCCAACTAAATCTGGTTGAGTATCGCACCGTGTTTGAGATTCCAGAGGTGACTTCCCAGACCGCATCTGAAAACCTACAGTCAGGAGCTAATTTTACAGATGCTTTCCTGAATGGCAGCGAGGATGTTCCCACCATTAGCATGCCCTTAATTCCGGCGCCGTAAAACGCCTCGAATTAAATGGAAACTCGCTGCCTTAAAAAAACAATATTTCAGCCTGGCTGGATAATTATTAATACTGGTATTTGATCGCGATAGTGCTGTGCTCCCCTCCCTCCGTCCCGTCGTCGTCGTCGTCGTCCCCCCCCAAGCGCTTCGCATTGTCATGTGATTGGAGGGAGATAACAAACCTCAGGAAAGAAAAAGGAGTGAGAAGACATTTTTAACACGGCATAACCGCAGATTAATAATGCAGGTGGGTTTTTATTGTATTGTATTTTTAGGGGAAGGGAACGAGGCTGTTTAACGAGCAGTCGTGGACACAAAGTAACTATATTTACAATCCTTGATGCGGCTTTCGGTGGGTAATAAATTATGACAATATTAAAATTATTTTCTGGCAGCCCAGTTAACTGCGTTGGGGACCGTAAAGTCCTTACTGATTCCATTTATGCCTTGTAATTACGGTCCACGGGCTCTCTCTAAACCCTTTGGTGTATATTGTGTGTAAACTTTTAGCTAATAGACCTTTCTTGAATGGAGGGACTTTTCTCGGTACTTCCTGCGGTATATATTCTGTCTCTGATCTCTGTATTTAATGGCCAAGTCCTGGTTTATGCTTTATAATGTGTTGACAAGTTTTCTAACAGACTTTCTGAAATAATGCACATATATTCACGTCGGTTAGAAACTCCACAGTATTTTTAGAGTCTAGTAGATCTGTATCCTAATGCACTGAGAGGGAGTGTAAATCATAGAGGATTTCATAGCCCTTTCAGTAGTTTTCTGTATGAAGTATGAGCAGCGTGGCCTCCAGACGTAACCTTTTAGAAAAAAAGACAGTGCTTTTATTTTATGGTGTAAAGTGCTTTTAGCTTCAGGGCTCTGAACGTGAATGTGGTCAACAAACAGCTCTTGCGAGGGAGTTTGCTACAGCCTCAGCCCAGCGCCCAGGCGCTGCCTTCGTCAAGGGGAGGGTTACGGGGCCACCTCCGGCCGCAGGACCGGGCTAACCCCCCCAGTCCCGTCCCCCTCCCTCCAGAGACACGGTGACCCCACAAACACCGCCCCGTCGCAGCCCGCCCCGCGCCCCGCCGGGCTGAGTGCCGCCCCCCTCCCGCCGGATCCCCCCCCGCAAGCCTCGGGCCGGACACCCCGGGGAAAGGGGGGGCTGGATGGCCGCGGCGCTGCCGAAGAGGCTGACGATCGCGGGGTCAGCCCCGTGGGGACCGTCCCCAGCTTGGCCGGGGGAGGGGGGGGGGGGTCGGGAGCGGCCTCCGAGCTCACCCCGGCGGCAAAGGCAGGGCCAGGGCGCAGAGCCCGGAGCGCGGCTGGGGGCGAGAGCGCTTCGGGAGTGAGGGCAATGCCCCCCGTTGCCCCCCTGCACCCCATCCGTACCCTGCTCCCCCTGCATCGTCTCCTCTCCTCCCCGCTCCCAGCGCAGCCGCCAGCCCAGCCCCTCTCCGACACACGGAGCATCTTTTGCCTTGTCTGTGCCTGTAACCCAGCGGTGTCGCTCCGCTCGGTTACACTAACGAAGCGAGGGAACGTGGCGGGTAAAAACAGTTAGAAACGCTCAAATACTGACTGCTAACCCTAGAAATGCCGGTAGATTAGACGGGCAGGTGAAAACAAACCCAGGCCAGCACTGAGAGACAGCCCAGCGACCAGGCTCTGAGGATTCACACAAACTTGTGTATCACCTGCTCCTCCACAACCTTTCGTCACCCAAGCCGCGGAGGACGCCCCACAATGCTGCTGCGGCCGTTTGAGCTGCTGTCACCCTCAGCCATCTTATCAGCTGCTGCTTGGTGACTCCCAGCCCCAGAGTAAAGTCAGCCAGAGGAAACGCGGCCCCACATCCCTGCTGTGTGCGGGCAAGCTCCAAGGTATGTGCTGAAACCAGGGCTGTGGTGGTTTTCAGGCTGCCTACAAAGGGAGGCCAACCTTGGAGAAGAGTCTGTCTCATCAGCTGAGCAGCTGTCCCACCTCAATCTGTCCCATGTGAACCAGAGCCCTGAGACACCAGCTAAAGCCCTGGAGCAGCTGAGGGCAGAGGTGGGCACCTGTCCCACTCAGCTGTCCCAGGGCAGTAACCTGCAGCAGCAGGGCAGAGTGCCCAGGTGAGAACATTTACACTGTAAAAATTAAAATTTAAGTCTGCCAAAATGTGTATCTCCCTCTTCTCATGCCTCAGGTCTCTGCCTGAGAGAGAGCGTGATCCTCCCTCCGTTCAAGCATGTGAGATGCTTAGAGGTTGCTGTAGAAAGGGACATAAAACTGCTTAAAATTGAGAAGCGTGGCCTTCCTCCATCTGGCAGGCAGGCAGGCACGCTGTCCTCCCGCGCAGGATTGAGACCCGAAGGTGCACAGGAGCGCGACACGGTTCGTACCACGTACTGCCGTCCCTGCCTCTCTGCTGATTTAGTGACAGACTTGGCAGTGGGTGAGTTCAGCAACTTTGGTGGGCAACTGTTCCTGCTCAGAAGCTCCAACTGTCAGTCAGTCAGAGCAGGAATCTCACTTGCCAACTCGGTACAGAACATTAGGACCAAACACAATATTCCAAAATTCTGCCAGTTCCCTGGAACTGGGCTGCGTTATATAACGGCAGATCGCACGGGGTGCTTTCCGACGCCGTCTTGATAGTCTCAATCAGGCGGAGGCAACGTGGGTGGAACTCTTTATCATACCAGGCTGACTCCCCGTGAATGAGCAGAGGACTTGCACATTCTAGAAATAGTACGGGCATTAGTATTCCCGCATGAGAAACTTGAGCACGCTGCTTTTCCTTTTCTCTGTTTTGTTGTTTTTTTTTTTTCCCCCCTTTTTTAATAAAGGCTCAAAACAAATGCAGATTCTGCAAGCACTTACTAGCACGCACAGCAGCGAGCCCGTGCAGGGTCACAGACATCTGAGTGCCAGGTGACAGAAAGATTTCGCTATCGGCTTGCCCTAGGCAGGACCCAGAATAAACCCCTGAACTTGGGGAGACTTTTTCCATGGGTTTCAGCAAGTTCTGGGATTTCAGCCTGCATCTGCTTGCACAGCATCCAGCACGATGGAGCCCTGAACCTTGACTGGACTTTCTGGGGGTGACTATAAAATAAATGGCACAAAGCGCTCAGGAAACAGGTTTTTCAAATGGTAAAAACCCTCCTCTGAAGCATACAAACAGTTCTGCTTGTGCATGGGCAAGCAGAGGAAGGTGCTAGTAAATGCCCATAAAAGCTCATTTTTAATCAAATGTTTGATTTCAGCCAAACTGGTTTTGGTTTGTACTGCTCTAGTACTTACTTAGCTACTTGTCATTTCGTATCTTTAGTGTTTAGATATCTTTTTATAAGTAAACACATAACATGCCCCTGACAGTTTCTATCCTAGGTTTCAAGCCAACATGGTTTAAACTATGTGCATTTAAAACCTCCCAGCACTTGACCTATAATGCAAATCCATACAGTCTTAATTATAGCAGCACCAGCAGCCACCGCACGAGTGGAATCGTTGAGCTTTCCTTACTAAAGAGGCACAGTAGTTAAGGTCTGCCAGCGCTCCTGTTACAATCCCCATCTTGAAGAGGTTATAACTTGGGCTGTGTAAATTTGATTGAGCTGAAACTTGGGACTCAAACTGTCAGTCCATATAGGGAATTATCTTATGAATAATTGGCTAACCCATTGCTTGATTCACAGACCTTTATAAAACAATTTTTAATGGGGTTTAATGTTTTTTTCTTTTACTGACATCTAGGGTATGAGTTTGGTACTTCTGGCTCTTCCGAAGCTCCATACTGAACAGTGTATGTGTCGGTACCCAAGTTAAAGTTACAGCTACCCAGAGGAGTTCACGGGGCACACATACCACACTTCCCCATCTGTGTGTACCCGTACACCAATATGAGACTGGGAACAAGAAATGGCACTTAAATGCATCTCAAAAGAGTCTCCTAAACATGTAAGATAAAGAGAACATAAACGCTTCAAACGGGAGGGAGCTAAAGCCCATATAACACGTCATCTTTGTACTTCAGCTACACTGTGATTGCTGCCATCCACGCATCTCTCAGGCCCCTTTGTATCAACCATCATGCATGGAAGGAAAGGTGCTCACTGAACCCACAATCCAAAATACAGCTCCGGCACGCTACAGCAGAGTGTATATGTCAACTCGATTACCTATAGGTGCAGCAAGGGTAGCTAGGAATGAGACAGCATCTGGCAGAGTGTGGGTCACTGTTATCTTTGCTAACAGTTTCTCAGAATCTTTTAATCTTGGCTTTTTTTCCCAAAAAACTGTGTGGAAGTGAGTCCCACGTGTGGGTTGGCATCGGAACAGCCGCAGTGATGGCACTTTGAAAGGGATGAGCCCTTTGACTTTCAACATTGAGCCTCAGCTTAAGCATCACTTTGTGTTACAAAGGATTTTAGTGAGAATTGTTCTCTGTAACACTTTTCACTAGTTTTAAACTTCTGTTTATGAGATGAGTTTTATCACCTCAAATCACACGAAGCTGGATCGTGCCCAGTTTGTCAAGGTGGAGGCTTAGAATTTTCCTTGATACTAACAGAAAAAGATGGCAAGCCCAGGACTAAAAATACAAGCCACTGACCACGAGCAAACATTGCTCTCATAGAGCCAGGCCCCACAAAGTGTCCATGCAGGGACACCATGCTGCACACCTGAATGGATGAGCAGTATCTCCATCAGTTTCAGGAAGAGTTTTGACCAAGCCAGGCTGCAGCATCGGGCTCTCTCACTGCAGGATTGTTGTGTGCAGGTTGTTCTGAAACAAAGTGCTATGAAAAGCCAGACTTTCCTCAGCAAGATGTTCCACACATCCAAATCCCACATTCATCAGGGCTGCTCTATTTGGCCTCACAGAAACTGATGACAGCACAGGCACAGAGAAGTTGGTCTTTTTGAGTCACTGCTGAGATTCCAAGTCATCCATTTACCTCAGCAGGTCGCTATCTTCAAGGCTGTGAGCAGTAAGGAGGACAGGTCAGCGACACAAACGTCTGTTTTGGTTCATTTTCTGACTTCAGCTGCCAAGTTTGGGGAGGTCCCTAGCTAGGACAAGGTAAAGAATTACAGCCAGTTCAGGCCATGGGGAGATGGCACCCACCAGCACAGAGGCAGCTGGACTCAGAAGTGATGAGCAAGCTGCACAGATAGGAAAGGCCAAGCCAGGCTCCCAGCCCTGCAAGGGCAAACTCTTGGTGGGGTTCAAACCAGGAACAGACAGCACGTAATGCGAGGTTTAAAATAGCAACACGTCCAACAATGGCACCGTCACGCTTCATCTCCAAAGTATCTGTTCATCAGTGAAAAAAGGCAGGAGAGCTGGACAGACTTACTCTGATCCTGACCAAATAAAATATGTGGGGTGACTGCTGATCTTTTAGCACAGCAGTTGTTTATGAACAAGATCTTCTCGGGATCATAAGGAGAAGCTTTTCACACTTCTGTGCAAGATGAGATCCGAGGGGCTCAAACTCTCCCTAGAAGGAAACCTGGAAAGCCCTGCAATTGCAAAGGTTTTGTCTTGAAGAATAAATCCAACTCTACTTCAAATCAATTAAAAAAATTAAATAGAATAACCAAAATAAGTTACTAATCTGAGAAACCAAATATCAGCAATCAAAACCAAGTTACTTCGGTTAAGAAATTAGTTTTGCTACACAGGATGAGGAAAGATTTAGCTGTTTTCTTGTATGCTGCTGAACATAGTCCCTTCTTCTTCCTAACACGTTTGGCGTGAGGGACGACAGAGGAGGACAGTGCAATAGAAAAGGCTTTTCCTCCTCTAACCCTGTTCGATATACCCCCTAGCAGAGAAACCTACTCGGCCTTGGGTACCACAAAATTCTTAGCACGTATTTATCTTTGGGCACATCAGCTGTATTTACACACTTACAGTAAGCATGTACTCCAGCACGCTGTTAGATTGGCACCTTAACATCTTTTGTAAATAACTTCTATCCTGTTGCTTTTTAGAGCTTCAACTTTTAGGCACTTAGAATGCGCTGAACTGAGATTTAACATACACAATCATCGTTCTCTATATTCATTTTATATTACCTTTTCAGGTGACATTTAGGTTTAGCTTTTAGCTTTAGCAAAGAAGAAACGCACGTGCTTTGCAGAACATGACACAGTTTGTGTGAGGACCTAGATGAAAAAGAATTTATTGTTGAGATAGCAGAGATCTGTTTCTGCCTTTAAAAATAAGGACAGCTTTACTGTGGATTTTCCACTTTGCCGTATTTATTCCGTGTAAAATTTCAGCTTAATTGTTAGAACACTTACAATAATATTTTAATGCAACTCTAGTCAGAAGAATATATTATTATATAGCCCAAAGCTGCAGGGAAAGATGCAGCGCTGAGAGGTAGCGGGAGTGGTGGTGAATAACCTGTGATAAGAGCCCGCTTCTTGGAGCAGTTTGGATAGTTTTGCCACCATTTGTTATTGTCAGCACATATAATTTTTACAGTGCAGTATGAATTCTGACAGCAGTGAAAAGAATGCCTTCTACCACCAGTATGAATGAGATTTCACTCAATTAAAATAACATGCAAGTATATTGTATAGCATTACATAGAAAGCTGATGTGCATTAAGTATGAATGCTGGGGCTGGGGGAGTTGTTGTACTAACGCTATTGTTCAGCAAGCAACTATTCCCCAGCATTTAAAAAAATAAAAAAAAAACAGGGAAATTAAATACAGAAATCAGAAATACATACAACATTTGATATTACCATACTGAAATTAACGTATTCACAATTTTAGACTTTAATTTGCCCCGTTGTATTAAGTTTCCCAGCATCTGAGTGCCTAGGGAGGGAGAAGTAGATGTAAACACATGGAGAGAGATCCACAGACTATCTATGCCGAAACGCACCACCCTGGCACGTTGTGGTGACGGGCGCTACAGGTACACGCAGGGTAAATTCAGGCCGTACCACGGCACCAGTTCACCACTGGCAGCAGCGAGAAGTTTGGTCTAGGTGTGACTGGAGCAATGTGGTCTGCTGCGATCCCCCCTCGTCCTGAACAGCTCTGAAGGGCTCCTCAGCACTGGGGAGAGGTGAGCTATAGACCTCCTGGCCCCCTGGTTCGTGCTACCCGGAACGGAAGGTATTTGCACATATAGGGATGTATAGGGATGCAGCCACGGCAGTTCCTATAAGGAATGCCAAAAGTGTCTTGGAGCCGAGGTGTATCTTAGGCAGCTGTTGTGCTCGGAGCCAATAAAAATGAAACTATTCTCTATTGAGACCTAATTAGCTTTTATATTCAAAGCCATGCTGCACATTTGTACATTGCTTATGAGTGGGACTAAAAAATATATGTACCATGACACTATACTTTTTAAAGTGTGTATTGAATGTTTTTCCCATTCTCCAAGGATTGCTTCCTCCTTAGATGTATACATTCAGCGAATATGACGAGGCTAATTATTTTTCCCCGAAATGATCAGTGCTTGTCTCTAGCAGTTGACGCAGGAGCGCGGACCTCACGTCTTTCAGTCTCGGAACTTAAAAAAAAAAATTAAAAAAAAAAAATATATATATATAAAACTGTCTTCAAATCCTAAGACAAAAAACTGGTAAACGAATTTCCTGCCAGGGGCTTTACAAGGCTTACTCTTCTATCAGAGCCCCGGTGCATGTATGAGCCTCTTTGCCTTTTTTTTAGAGGGGGTTATATATTTTTCTGTTACCTTTCCTGCCTGTAAAGCAATCAGGGAGAGCGGCAGGAGGCACCATAAATATGCAAATTGCTGCCAGATAACTGGTTTCGCTGGTTCCGCCTTGGGAAGCGGCATCGCCGCCGCGGGGAGTTGCGGGGTGTGTGGGGGGGGAGATCCGCGGGGCCCCGCGGTCCCTCCGCGCCTTTCCGCGGCCGAGCCTTCCCACGGCTCCGCCACCGCCTCCCTCCGCGGGGCCCCCGGAGCAGGGCTCCAAGGAAAGCGTTCCTTGGATTCCCACTAATTCTCTTGAAGTTGTGTCCGTGCTCTCGCTGGCTCACACGGCCTTTCCGTGCGTGTCCGAGGGCTTTTCCACGACTTTGTTTTTTTTCCGCGAGGGGTGTCCTCGTTTGCCTCCTCATTTGCCCCAAGAAGCGCTGGCCCTTTGGTACCACCTCTGTCTTAATCACAAGGTCAAGGTTTTTGCGTCTCCATCAGCTCACCTGGGAGCTGCTCCTGGGAGTGGCGACTGGCTCATCCCCGCACGGCATCACGGACCCACTCAGGAAAATCTGGGGACACTCACATACGGATCCGTAGTCTGGAATACGTGCTAAGGCCCTCTCCTTTCTAACTCGGCATTTGAGGGATTGAAAGGAACCACTGGTTTCCAAATTAAAGTATAATTCACTGCTAAACGTTTGCAGAAGTACACGAGGCCGTTGAAAAAAAATCACCAAGAGAAAAAGCAATCTTGTGTGGATTCTGGGTTTGCCCTGCAGTTAAATTCAAAGCTGCGTTGCTTATTGCACCGTTTTGCTGGGCGTTCATCAAAACCACGGACTGGGCATTTGAGTATTTTAAAAAAAAAAAAACAAAACCAAACACCAGAGTAAACAATACAGCTAATCTACAAGCGTTCAGATGTGCAGTAACTTTGATGCAAATATTCCTATCGTATATGGTGGTGGCCCCATATAACACAATAAGATACAATTCAGAGCTGTGACGGTCTATTGAATACGTAATATGCATTTTAAAATTGCCTGGAAACGTATTCATACGGTAAAATCTAATGATTCAGGCGGAGCTTTTACTCTTGGTCAAATAATAAAAATTGTTAGAGACCACTCTGTCATCTCGTTGCTCGCCAGCCTCCACGAGGACTGTTTTACGTTCCCGTTTAAATAGGACAGGAGAGCAAGAAGGAAAACATAAACCACAGAAGAGTTACTACAGACGTTAACTTTTAAGCCAGAAAGGCAAGAGAGCTGAGACAGAAAGTGGGAAAATTGTCCCCGTCGCTCCGCATCCGTCGAGGTTTCCTACACCTGAAGCCTCTGGACGGCGGATCGCGTTAGGACGAGGTTGTGCTCACCAAGCCCCAGAGGCTGACTTGGGCGAGGTGTATCCATTCCACCTCTGAAATACCTTCTTTCTGTGGATTTAGGTCTGCCAGGGAAGGGGACTAGCATGGACTGACAGACAGAGCCCGCGGACAGACGAGAGTCCCTGTGGGACACAGCGGGCGGTGACGGCCTTGTCCGCAGAGGATGAATCTGAAGTGCAGACTAGTAATAGTAATGGTGGTTACTATTAAAGTGCGGAGCTTTTCATTACTGAAAACTTCAAATAACTCTCCTGAACTATATTTGAGATGTCTTTTTTTCATGTTAACTCCAGGTTTGATTGCCAGAAAAGGTTGACTCCTAGCAAAGGAAAACCAGTGCAGTGCACAGCAGTGGGGAATGGAAGCCCTTCTTCACCAGAACCCCTGCCATATACGTACTGTCACTCACCTTCCAGACACTCAGTGCAACCATTCAATCTATTGAATCAAGAGACTGTTTGATCTTATCTGCATCTGTGAGCTGACTGTCAACCTGCTTAGGCTGCATATTAAATCATCTATAGTAGCTGTATCAAGCTGGGATGATCTGTTAATTCTAAATTTATTAACCCTTAGAGTGCAGTCATCATGTTTAATCTAGTGTAGCCGGCATTTATTTTACAAGACTAAATCCTTCTTTAAGATATAGCTGTGCTGTAGGTTAAAGAATCAGTAACGTGGTGGAGATGGTGACTGGGAAGGGCTCACTTTGATCTCTGAGAGCCAGCTGACAGCATCGCTGCTCCAAACACGTGTGCGCGTGCTCGTGTCACGCTCCCGTGTCCAGCGCTTGGGGTGCTGGAGCACACGTACGCACCTCGTAATGCTTCCTCGCGGAGAGTTTTGCTGGAGACGAGAAAGAAAAAGAGAAGCCTTGCACAACACCTCAGCTCCGTGCCTCCACAAGGACTTAAAATCAAAAATCCAAGTGACGGCACACCACCGTAACTCAACTCGAGGGTGGCTGCAGGCGGAGCCCTGCCGGGACCCACTAACAAACCTCTCCTCTGCGTCCCACCTCGCGGTCCGTAGCTGCCATCCGAATCAATTAACGCAAGTCCTCGGGACGCTGAGGACCACGGCCGCTGCAGGACCCGCACGGAGTCGAGCGCTGCAATCTGCGTACGCACAAATACACCCCCGCGCAGACGCACCGACAAACAATTTGTATATAAATATATATACATGCATCAATATGGTAATCTGTTCGTTACACGCACACATCTCCTCCCTGCCCCTCTCTCCTGTTATCTATTATCCTTGCACGTTGCCGATGGTATCAACATATTCACAGCTTTTATTTCAGTCGCAAACTGCTAGGCATGCTTCCTTTTTTGGTAATCACGTGCCCGGTGTCTCGCTAATGTAGCCTAATAACAATTTTAGCATTCAGATGAAGCGATTTCATTCTGTGACTGCCTTTTCTATTAGATTTGATTCTGAGAAGCCCCAGTGGGTGCCTCCGAGGCAGAGATCTATCTGTGAGGCTGCAACCGATTCAATAGCAGCCTGAGCTAACCTTGACCTTTCCCTAGACCCTGCTCCATCTGGTGCCAGCCTGGTCCCCCCCTTCTCCTCCTCCTTGCTTCACAGTCAGCATTGATCAAGGCGGAATCGAGCGTCTCTCTCCCTCCAAGGGCTGGGCAGCCACGGAAAGGACAGCACATTTCAATATATGGAAATGATCGAGCCTCTTATGCAATCATAAATCTACATAGAGCCTCGTGATTTGATATTTCATTCACCTCCAAAGATTCCCTCCCTCCCTCCCTCCCCCAGCAAGGATTTCTAAACTATAAGACAACGGCTTTCCCCAACACCTGGAAATTATAAAGCTTGCTGTTTATTGGGAATGAACGCCCAGCGATTTCATCTGATTCACATCCCATTTTATTTATTTATTTGCAGCTCACTCGGTTGTTCCCCCTGCGTGTTTCGGTGGTGGGTTTTTTTTTTTTTCTACAGTGGGTCCCGCCACGGTCCGTGCCTCCCCCCCCTCCCCGTTCCGGCGGTGGCAGCGGCCCCGGTAAGGGCTCGGTCCGACGCCGCTGCTGTTCCAGCCCCCGAAGGCAGCTCGCCCGGGCCCGCCGGCCCCTCGGTGGCGGCTCCAGCCGCCCCGAGCCCCGCTCCGCACCGGGCCGGGGGTGACTCGGGCCCGTTTCCATCGCTGGAAACGAGCGGAGGGCTCCCGCGATAAACCAGCGCTCGCCACTTTGTCATCTTCCTGCTTCTGCTTCGTTTTCTTCTCCCCTTCCCCGCGCTGGCGCTCCGCTCCCCCCCATCTCCCCCAACCCCTCTAAGTGGAAGCCCCCCAGGGCTCCCCCGCCCCGACCGAGCACGACCGGCGGCGGCGTGGCCAGGGCCCCTCGGAGAAGCCACGGATCACATACCACCCCCCCCTCCAAACTTCACCTCTGGGCAGTGGCTGCCAGGCTTCGCCTCCCGGGTTTGGGGGGGGTGTCCCCCCCTCTACTCCCAGCCCTGCCGCCCACCTGCAGCCCCCGACTCCCCCTACCAGCGTTACATATTTCCGAGCATTAATTTTATTTTTCTTCTGAAGAATTCCAACACGGTTTTGTTTGTTGGGTTTTGTTGTTTTTTGTTTTGTTTTGTTTTGTTTTGTCGCATACCAGCCTTGAGATTATATAACAGATTATGTAAAATCGTAATTACAAGATAATATATGCAAGACTTAATTATTATATAGAGCTTCCTGTGGATCTATAGCTAAGCACACAGCACCTATGTTAAGAGTCAGTTCTGTGATATTTGCATAGCCAACGCTTCTGGTTGTAGACGCGGCGTGGAAAAGGAACGGATAGATATTTGACAGTACATATGTATAAGAGAGATATATTACTTAATGGGAAAAGGTACGTGGAAATATATTTCTCTCTGTTTTGAGGAATTTGTTTTGCTTTATCTCCACGGGTAGTAAAAAATAATAGGAAGAAACTGTGAATTACATTGAAAAAAAAATAGATATATTCAATTTGTCAGTTTAATATTACACTTCCTTTCTGCAACGCTACAAAGATTTCCGAAACTTTCAGCTCTAATCTGTGTCTCGGGTTTGTTTGGAGGACCTGCCACTGCATGCCAGCTAAAAATGAGTGTCAATTAATAATAAAACCCACTCTTCCTTATTTCTGCACTCAAATAATTTAACAGGTTTTGATAAAACCACGGATGCAACAGTGAGAGTTTTCCAATGCATGCAGCATTAACAGTTTTCATTCTAAAGCACCGAAACTTCCCAAAATAGAACTGCTGAATATTTCTTTGCTTTTCCCAATGGCCATCTACACACATTATTATACACTTTAAATATAAATAATATTTAGCTCCTTAAAAAGCATGGTTTGTTCTACCAGGACCATAGCTGGTAGAAAAAATCTCAAATCTAGGCGGTTAAAGTACGCTATGTTATTTGTGGCCTCCAAAATTAGAAATAATTTGAAACAAGAAGTAGGAGAGTTTTTAGCTTGTGTTTTCCACCACGTGAGAAGTAACCGGAAAACATTCACCCGTATAACGCAACAGGGTTCATAAAGTCTTTGCTTTCTGAGCTACCTGAGCAATCGTGTAACCTCTGCAGAAGCGCCTAAGCGTGGTTTGTTGTTGAAAAGCATATTGTACTTATTAGTAAAACGTGAAATGGCTTAAAAAACAATTTGAGCTATGAATTGCCATCTGCTCAATGGGGGGAAACAGAAAGTAACTGAATATATTTTCTCACCTTTTTTTATAGTAACATAAACAACACTCCAGAACACTATCAACCTTTAGCTGTATGAAAGGCGGCGGTACAGTTCATCAGGCTTCGGGTCAGGACTTTGTCCACACTGTTAGACGCTGTTTCTTTTAATTATCTGCAAATGTCCCAAAGTATTTCCTGCCCACCCGGTTAAATAAGACTTCCTTTTTAATTTCAGGGATTAAAAGTTTGATCCCGCTTCCCACACGATACTCTGGAAACTGTCCTTGATAGAGAGCTAGCCTGAGATAGAGTGCACCTTGAGACGTCAAATATGGGTACAGCAGCGTATACAACTCGTTCTCTGTATGGGAGGGGAAGAGGGAAGGGTTTATGTTCCTCAGCTTCTATGTAGCACTTTGCATCCCTAGTGTCCATCGGGAGAGGAATTCATCTTTGTCCTCTCTTTGCCCCTGCCCCCTTTTTGCAGAGAAAAAGCACGAGGCACCAAACAGGACTGCTTCCTCTGGTATCGAGCTTTGCCAACGCCAAAAGCACATTCCTCCGGTGCCTGCAAACTCCTGACCTCCCCGAGTGCTGGGAGGGCAAGGCTCTGGAATCAGCTCGGAGCGCAGGGAGGCCTCTGCCCACCCCAGGAGAGAGGCCCCACAGCAGGGCAGTGCCTGCCCTGGTCTACGCCGGGAGCAGGACTCCCCGCCAGCACTTAGGGAAATCCTCCATACTGGCAGCTGCCGCTCCTCAAGACAGCTTGCCATGCAAAAACTGCAACAGAAAGAACAAAATAATACATCCTTTTATTTTTTTTCCCTACTCAGCTGGAGTTATTTCTTTGCTGTCCTTCAGCTTTATGCACCTGGCAACCCAGACTTTTTTTTTTTTAACCTGTTTGTTTTGTTTCTTGCCTAACAGCAGCTCAGCTCTCCTGCCCCCAACGCGCAGCTCCTACCAGGGATGGATGGGAGGGGAGAGCGTTTGGAGTGCAGGGAGCCGTTCAAACCAAACGGCCGGGTTCAGGCACATGGAGGATGTGAACTGGAAGATCTCGACTCGGAGTGAGTTTCGCAAGGAGCACGAGGACAGGAGAGTTGTGAACGGTTACAGCTCCATCCCACAGGACGAGCACGTGTTAGACGGTAATTCTGCAACGCAGAAATTGTCTTCATCTGCCTGCCTGATGCTTTCACCTCTCTGAAAGACCAACTTGTCGAAAGCATCACTTAAAAATAACGACGATACGAGCAGCAGCATTTCTGCTCCCTTGGAACTTGGCAGGAGTATAAATACGATGTAAAGGAAGAGGGGAATTGAAAACTTAACAATTTGAAAGGGAAATACAAGGGCATAGAAGTGGCCTGCACCCCTTTAATTTCCACCAGTGCTCCTAGTAGTGCTGGGCACAGCAAACCACCTCGAGATTTGCATGCAAAGCATGTGAGCTCATTGCAATAGCTGTACCATAGCGCACGCCTAGGTGTTCTGCACCTCCCATACAGATCACCCCGTAGTATTGAGATTCAAATCGCCCGTCCTTCGTCGCTAATAAAAATGAAATATATTAGGGGAAGCTTGAATACAGCGGCTTGACAGAGCATGTCATGTCTCACACTTGAAAAAATGCTACAAGTGCATGATCAAAAAGTAGCTGCTCGTTTTTGTGACATAAGATTTTTCTGTTTCAAGGGGCAAAACGTGAGCTTCGAGGTGAGGTAAGCCTGAACCCTTAAATTAACTCCTACAGCCCCTAAGAGCACAGCATAAGGCCAATCTGTACAGCAAAACTCCCTGCTATGCTGAGAAAAACAGAAGTTTCTATGAAATTCAGATTTTTTTGTTAGTTTGTTTTCCTTTTTGAGTGTGCAGAAGGTAAGGCGAAGCATGAGAAGTAATGCTGTGTTTTGAGTGGTCCTTTCCTGATGAAATTGCCACAGCAGACCACCACCCTACGGTGGAAGTTGCCAATATTGTCTTATCAAGCATTGGTCAGTGTTTCCATTCTAAAGCCTCTAACTTAAGAGGCTTATTCTTGGCTGTTAAAATAACTCCAGGCTGAGTTAGATCAGGGGAAGGTAGTTTTATTTTATATTACAGTTGGGGAATCATCTATCAAGTCTTTTATTTATGTTTAACTGGGTAAAGGTAGGAACAAAGAGGGGTTTGTGGGTTTTAGAGGTTTGTGTGGATGTTCTTGTGTTGTGGAAACGACAATCTCGTCCAGGTCATGGAGCCGCAGCCTAAAAAACCAGGGACCTCAGAGCTTTTGTAAGGAAATAATTTGAATATCTGACTGCTTTACTTAAGCCATGTGAGTTTGTCACAGATACATGACAGCCTTGTTTGACAGCACATACCAAATCCAGGTGCAGGCTAACTCCCAGAGTGCAGGCGCCCGGTGCCTCCAATGCCACGCTCACCATACAGTCCCCAGGTCTCTTAGGACACTTGCAGGAGGTCTGGAGGGGGGCTGTTTTGCTACAGCAGGAAAGCCTTCCAGCTTTCAAGCAGCTGTGCTTTCTGAGCAATGGCTAAGACCTAGATCCTACTAATGCTTTCTGGAAAACAGTGCGTCAGGCAGGTAGATGAACACATCTCCCGAGAGCTGACAGAACCTGGAGGCTTTTTCAACCTGTCCTGAGCTTGCTGCTTCAGGAAAGCGCGAAGCCAGGCAGACTTTGGGATGGAAAGTGTGTACAGCGCCTCCGTGTTACAAAGCAGCCCACAACAGCCATCTGATAAGCAGTATGCCACTCTAAGCGAGATGCAAACAAAGCACAGGGACTGTCATTAAGGAACCACGCACAACAGGTATTTTGTTCTGCCTGAGCAGCCACAGTATTGACACAAGGATGGACATTGCCAGCTCCTCACCTGTGCTCAATCTCTGTTGGAAACTGCGCCCCTCCTCTAATTGAAGGGGTAGAACTGATTCAAAAAAGGTGTATTACAGCTCTAGGTGCTGGAGTCAGAAGCATTTGTAAAGCCTGTTTGGTGTGGATTAATGCAGTAGGCAACAACTACTCCAAAAATTGCCTCCGCTTCTAGGAAAGCAAATGCTTTAAGTTGCAAGTAGCCTCTGGGAGAAGCCCCATGGAGGTGTGTCAGATGTGACCTCTCCAAATCCACCACTTCAGCAGGCGGTCCTGATTTTGTCATTTTGAAGAGGTACAGACTCTGGGGTGCCCTCTTCCTCCCGAGCTTGTCCTTCCTGAGATCAGGCTGGTGGCAGAGGGAGATAGAGGAGGAAAACTTATTGTGCCACTGCTTGTGCCATACCTGTTCTGCAGATAGCGTGAGGACTTTGCTCTTCAGGACTGTCCATCTGGCACCATTCCTGAGCAATAAAAGCTCACCCACAAAGTATTTTAAAGCAAACACAGTTGGTGTAATGAATACCTTAATACTCCTGTAGCCAGACAACAATCCCACAAATGGTAATTACTCTAAAAGTACTCACTCTGTAAAAAGAACCCAAGTTCACATATCAGCTCCTTTGGCCAGGGAGAGCCAGGACCCCGCAGAAGCTGTGTGTTCATCTCACAGCAGAGTGACTGCTGTATCACTCCCCAGAGATTTCCTGTGGCTAATCCAAACACATCGGCACACTTTCCAAAAGAGGAGGTGTTTCAGCAACCCTTGAACCCAGTGAAAAGGTGAGCTGGCCACCTGTGTGGTGTCTTAAAATAAATCGAAGTGTGTGCATGTGGGTGTGAGATCAGGCATCAAATATTCTTTAAAAAAAAAAAAAAGGTTTTCTACACTGTACCACTTTCCTAAATCTTTTGTGATCTCTGCACAGATTCTCTCCCTACCTTCATCTAATTTAATAAAGCAGGGCCACTGAAACAGCCTCAAGAGCCAAATACTATCTCTGATTCATCAGCACACATCACACACAAGAGCAATAGATGATTTCATAAGATACCTGGGGAAAAAAAAGTCTTTATCGTTTAAGATCAGAATTTGTTTACCAGGGTGTTATTTAAACTGAGAAATACAGGCAGAAATCTGACTGTAAATTACTTTGTTATGAACTGTATTATTGTTCTTGCAGTTCTCTGGGTGACTTTACAGTAGGCAGGCTGAAGACAACATGGGACAAGATACTCTGTGGAGAGTTGCACCCTAAACTCTGAATTCCTTGATTTGATTTTTGTTGGTTCAAAAATAGATCCCCCTTTTTTATTTTTGAAACTGTTTACTGTATGAATGTAAAATAATTCCTGAAACCAGGTGTATATAAGCATTGTACGTAAGGAAGACTTACAGTACCTCAGAGATAAAGAGCACTGTGTGGAGCTTTTTTTTTTTTTTTAGCATAGTACATTCAATTATTTCACTGTTTTGTATGATTTTACCATTAATAATACTGCTCTCTATCTAAAAATTAAAGCAGTTTAATTCATAACCTTCTAGTCCAAATCATACAGGTAAAAAAAAAAGACTCTTAATTTTAAAAAGAATAAGTGTATCTTCCACTAAACTTACAGGTATTTTTTCATGAAAGCAAGCACTGTTTACTGTGTGTGGCTATTTCAGTGAGCTAAATATTTATTGAAAGCTCAAAGCATTCACTGGCCTCATTTTCTCTAGCTGTTGCATTCAGATTAATAAACCTGTTTCCTACTTAAAATGAATAGAGAATTCAGAAATGTTTAGCACGAAGTGAAAAAATCAGCAAGAAAATGACTAACAGATACCAGCACATTGCATATTTATTTTGTCCTGTCAATTATTTTTAAAGAATTCCCTGCTTATGGAGGAAGATTTTTAAAAGACCTGGACTATCAAATAAAGATGTCCACAAACACTTGTTTCTTCATTTTTTCTCATTTTGGAGGAAGCGAATACTGCAAGGGTGGTTTGCTTGGGTTCTTTCCCTTTACTTTATTATACTTTTGCCAGTACTGAAAAAATATCCTGTTTCAAGGGTCACAGACTAAGCCTGCATAAAGGGTTTATAACACTACAATGACACATTTATGAAGCTGAATGCTCATCAGCACTTGCCACGTAAGGAAATCGCAAATATCCGATGTTCTTAGCAACACTTCCAAGCAGCAGCCCAACGTGAAGTTCCATAGGTACCAACCACGCCAGGGGCAGCGGTGGCTCCAAGTAAAAAAGTCTCTTTCGGAGACCCAGAGGTAATTTCAATGTGTTTGCATCCAGTCATGGACACACAATCACCTATTGAAAGTGTCTGGCTTGGAGCGCAGACAGATGGAGAGCACAGGGGTTAGTACAGCCAGGCCTCAGACTGACCTTTGCAGAGGGAATTAAATCAGTCTGACCTTGTTGTGAAGCCTAAATTATATCCATAGACCCCCAAATAATGCATCTTTAATACATCACTGCCCTCTTTTTATCGGCCTCCTTACCTCGAGGGTATCTTGTTTGCTAACTACCGATGTTAAATTGCAGCTATTTATTCTTACGTTTGTGACCTTGGTGGACATCTTGTCACATTTTTCATGAACACTTGAAAAAAAAAAATAGAGAAATATTTAGATAGAATATCTAAAACTAAGGTCTTGTTTCACTTGAGCGTAAAATAAACATGGATAGGAAAAGAAACCTGCTTCAGCCGGAGGGCACTGTAGTCATTGTGTAAGTCTAACACAATAGTCATTGTATGATTCTGAGCTTCAGTATCATCCATAACCTATCGTCTGGACAGCCTGGAAAACAGACCAGTGCCACGTAACAGGATTTCCAGTATCTTAGAAACACCTTTTCTTCTCAGATATTTTTAATATCTCAGAATTTTTTTAATTCAAAATAGTACTAAGAACAGAGTAACCCCCGTGACACCTGTCAGTTTTGGTAATACAGACCTCTGGACAGAAACAATACCGAGTCTACAGGCTGGAATGTCAACTGGAAACTGGCTCAGTTCAGACTAGGAAGCGTTTAATTGGCACTTCTGTTCACTGTAACAGCAGAGGAGCCCAGTGGAAGTTCAGGGGAACTGCATCCCTTCCCACTGGCGAAAGGTCTGCGTTTTGTGGTTTACTGTTGTGCCTTAACCTGAACAAAAGGTATGTAGAAAAAAAAATTTTTGATCCAGGATATTGCTTTCCAAGTACCTTTATTCTAAGTTGCATTCAATTCCTTTTTGGTTTCTATTAATCAAAATAAAACTTTGATTTAAACCACAGAAAGGAATGAGGTTTTGTTCCTCTGCAGTTAGTTTAGGATTTTTGGCTCTGCCACCATCTGTCTTTGTAATCCTGGGCAAGTCACCGAGGCCCACGATGACAGGGAATCCTCCGGGAATTTCCACGTGACGAGCTGTGACTCCACAGGCCAGCCAAGCCCACCAGCCACAGGGGCGGCATCACACCACTTCTGGGAACGCTTTTCCCAGCAGCGGTGAGCTATTAGAGTGGCTCACCCATCTTATGGAATCACACTTGTCCACACAAGAGATGCTTCCACCCCAGGTTTGGCACTGCCACCTGGCTGACCTCATTCAGCTCTCAAAGCCAACAACAACAACAAAAACAAAAGTATTTGCTACCTTTTGCCGAGACGATTTTCTGCTGGTTTAGCAAGCTGCGTCGAGCAAGTGAAGGGAGAGGTGAGCACCAGAAGCAGCACACGAGAGCTCACAGCTACGGGGCAGAGAAGAGAGCAAACCAGTGCAGTACTGATTTAAATCAGCTACAGAACCACATCATTAGATTAAACTGCTGATGAAAGTTAAGTTTGGTCTAATACTTGGCACTGAAGCAGCTGAAGTGCTGGAACATGATTGCTTTCTCCCAGCTTTGCTCTACAAGAGGAGCAAAGCAGACAGGTCACTCACTCCTTAAATTGAAAAAAAAAAACAACAAACCAACCCCAAACCATCACAATTCTGCTATTTGCATCACTAAAGCGCTGCCCTCCAGGGTGGGCTACAATAACACTCCTCAGATGCTATGCTGTTAAGAGTAGCATTTATATACTAAAGTAAAAGTTATTATTTTACAGCTTCCCTGCCAGATTAAACAGTTTATTTTCAAACTAGATGCAACATGGTGATCACCATCCCAAACTGCCCACTATTAATTCTTTAAGAAGTTCATTCCTTACTCCAGAAATGAGCTTTGGGATCAAGACAGCCACTAGGCATCCTGCAGATCTCCCACTGCCGATACTGGCAGTGAGCATCCCTAATAGTTTTACCTGTGCTGAGGAAACCTGTCCTCAGAAAGTAACAACTGTTGGTCAAAAGCACCAGCCCTGGACATAGGAACAGTTACAACTGCACGTGATGGAAACAATATGTTGTTACTTTAATGGGGCTTCCTTAGCTTACAAGCCTACAGGTTCTACCAGGGACCACGCAGGTATGATCTAGTTGAAAAGCAGAGGTCAGTGCAGCCCATGGAGCTGTGCTGGTTGCATTTTCTGCCTGATAACGTGCTAGAAATCCCCACAAACAGAAGTTTCATGTAGCCAAAAAGCACACTGCAGAGTGTGAGCACCAAGCTCAACCACGCTTCCCACAGATGCTTCCTGATATTTTGAGTGTCTTCCAGATAAATACAGATTCCTGTATTTAAAGGGACTGGACCAGCAGCTGACTACAACAGCAACCAGTCAGGGTCTGTCAAGTCCCCCAAAGCCATGGTTACTGCTATGGAGTGAGTGCTTGGGGTGGCTGCTGCAGCCCAGGTTGGAAAAGCAGCTCCCTTCTGGCAGCAGCAGCAGTCTTTCCCACCTTAAGACCTCTGACAGCTCCAAGGTCACCAAGCCTTGTTCCAAGATCTCATGGCTGAGGCAACAAAATTCAGTCTTGCCAGCCCTGCAGAGATGTTTTGCTCCAGCTCTGACCCCACTACTCTTAGTTCTTCCTCTTCTTATACGAGGTTCTCTACGAGGGTGTGCGGAGCAAAGAACAGAGGGCCCAGGAGTGACTACATATGTTTGTAGTCTACTGTGACATGACTACCTGTGTTTGCCCAGCCATGAAAGAGACAATCACAGGGTGGAAAGGATATGGGGCAGAAACAGGCTAGGGGATAAAAAGGTCTTCAAAAATCATTTCAATCTCCAGGGCCACAAGCTCCAAAAAATTCAAGTCTGATCTAAACAGCCATATAGAAAATAATGAGTACAAACCACTACAGCTATACAAAGCAAAAAAAAAAAAAAAAAAATCAGTGGCAATCACACTATTTGATTCCATGATCTGATTTCTGTGTTACCTTATTTCCCAGAGACTATAGCTCTGCATACCACAACATGCCTGTCAAGATGTGGATTTACAGGTTACACTGTAGTAGAACCTGCTGGTTTTCAGCTCCGATCGACATTTGCTTGTTGGTACATGCCTGACAGAGTTGCAGTCCAGATTAGGAAACATTTGTTTATGCCCCAAAATCCCCAACATATTTTTCCAGCTCTGTTCCCAGTGCTGAGCTCCATGCCACTCCAGCTCTCCGGTAGTCAGCTCTCACACTGCTTCCTGGTATAAAATTGATTAGAAGCAGCGTGAAATGTCACCAAGTTGACCCTCAGGAGGCTGGACCCAAAAATAACAGATGGGAAAAGTGGCCTTTTGATTAAACTTTCAATTGCCAAAAACTGTACATTTCCCCTCACCGTGCATGTGCACACACGTTGGAAGTCAAGATAAGTCTACGCGAGCTGCAGACGCAACAGCGAATTTAGTGTAGACCTATTCTTAACAACTTTAGTGTTGCTGAAGTCAGCAGGACTCTTGCCATCAGCTTCAGCGGTGGCAGGAAAAAGGTCCTTTGTTCCACTTTTTATTTCGCATCTCTTTCTTCCTGGTGTCGCTCAGCTGATACCAGAGAGGGGATGCGAAAGTAACACAGAGCAGGCCCAGGCTGGCCATTCGTGACATAAGAGCTGGTGGTGGGGGTGGTGGCAGCTTCTTGGGAAAGCAATGCAGATTTTTTCAGGCATTCTATGAAGCCCATGCCAACATGTTTTCTGGGTAGTGTTGGCTAAGTGCAGTTTGTACCTTTCCAAGGAGCTGTGACTCAAAAAAAAAAATTACCAAAAAGCTCTTCTGGTAAAGTCCTAGGAGACACAAGTCCTGCTCCAAGGAGACAAATGAGCCACAGAGGTTTTCGGTGGGAAGAAAAATGACAAAAGAAAAACACATCCTCATGCACAGCTATGCCGATATGAACCTCTGATAATTCAAATCTGATTTACGTATTCATATACTTCTATGCCTGACTGTTCCCATTTCAAAGAGTCTTATTACCTAAATTGCCGCAGAATAGCCAGATGCAAAGGAATGAGGGAAGGACGGAATAGCAGACTTCGGAACCTGAAATTCCAGGCCTCAGTAGCTTTGCCACAATCTTGTTTGTAGAAATTTTTTTACTCTTAGAAGTGGCAGCTTACATCAAGCCACTAGTACCTATAGCATCTATGCTAAAGACTAGTAACAAAGCAGCTTGACAAGGGGTTGACACACAAACATTTACATCTTCAGGTCCAACATCTAGAGCTTGTCCTTCACCCAGGTAAAAATTGGTGATACCTAGTGACAGGCCATGAGCTGCTGCCATTTTGAGAATAGCGTACATCAAGATTTATCACTGCTTTCCTGGACAGTTCAATGCTGTCCAAGACCAGAACCTGCCTCTGTGGGGCTGTATCTGGGCCACGGCAGGATCCTATGGTTACTTTTTTTGCATGTCATGCACAGCCACAATCAGTTTACAACTGTTTTTTAGGAGCTACAAATGAGTGACAAGAGACAGGCGTTGTAACAAATAATGACTACTATTATTCTGAAAACAGGGCTTGAAATGATCTGGCAAGAGCTAAAACGATGTATGGCAATACATATTTGTTCTGCCTCCTCTCACTCAGGCTTCTCTTCCTCTCTTTTCAGAGGATATGGGGACCTTGCCTCAACCCCAGTTGTAGTTCCTCAAAATTTGAGGAGGGCAGCTCCATCACCACACTATGACTTTCCCCACACACACACACACTCTTTTTCTCTCTCCTTTCCCATCATCTTCAACCACTGAGTTTGCAATGTGTATAATAAATTGAAAAAAAAAATAGTTTCCAAAAGACTTCTCTAGTAATTCTCAAGGATTACCAAGTCCATTATTGAGGGGGTATTTGGGAAGCAATGGAAAGAAACGAGAAAAGTCACATGTGTGGTAGGGCATATCCGTCTTGAGCAGGGAGTCAGGGTTCAGTCAGTGCAGTACGGTGTACCTATGTGGAACCCGCACACCCACAGCAATTTCGGGTAATATTTTGGTCAGCAGGCGGGGACCCCAAGTACACAGTGGTTTAAGACCAGATTTGAGAGAGGCAGAAACTGGAATCGCATTCTAGGGCTGTTGTTTAGCATTCTACGTATGTGAGATAGGGAACGAAAGAATAAGAATTATCTTAAAATCCCTGCTAAATCATGCCCTGCTTTCTCAAGGCAACCTCGAGCTTTAGTAGTTCAGACAGATTCTCTAGCTGACAATTAATATTAATGGGTAGATTTCACAATGTGGCATTATCACACTGTGAGATGGGTGGGCATACCATCTGGGTTTTGGCAGGTATTAGATGTAATCAAAGGGATTACTTGGCTCAGGGAGAAATAGAAAACCTTAGGTTTGTTTAGGCTTTTTCTTCTTTTGTTTGGATGCAGCTCTAGGTGTACTTAACTATTTTTCCCTTGTCCTTTGTTTCTTGTGATGAGCGTTTCTGAGTTTACAGGGGAAATGAGAGCCAGATACTCAACATATTGTATTAGTCGGAGTCCTGACCAATTTGCTTGAGAGTCTCCCTCTTTCTCATGCATTGTTGTTTTGGGATCGATTGTCAGCTCGTTTAGGGCTCCTCGGCTGCATTTTAGAAGGTTAAGCTGCGAATTTAAACAGTGAAGGAATTAAAGGCAAAATATATTTAGATAATCAACCAATCAGACCTTTTTCGAGATACAAGCTGAAGAAATCAGGTGTGTGAACAGATACACACGCCAAGAAATAGACTTTGTCCTCTTCTTCCCACAAAGCAAATACTAAGTGCCAACTTTCCGGGGTGCGGGGGGAGAATTTCCCTCTCTCCCTTTTCCTCCTCCCAATCCAGCCACAACAAGCCCCCGAGCATCAGCAACACTAAAGGGAGAAGGTTAAGTTCTAAACTTTGGGAAAGCTATTGATTTGGCAGCCTCTCTCCTCTCCTGTCTGTGCCCCAGCTGATGGTAACTAAGTAATCCTCATCAATCTGTGGTAATGCAGGACCATGTTTATTGCTGTAGTAGTTAAGTTGTTGTTAATTTTACACTAAACGGTTGTTATGATGATGAATGAGTAGCTCGGGCTGCAAACCCAGGGGACTTCAGCCCATACAACCAACAAAAGGGAGATGACAAAGGGAAGACTGGGGAAAAGCCAGAGCGCCCACTCGGTAACTTTTTGCGGGACCTTAAAAAAAAAAAAAGAAAAAAGAAAAAAGAAAAAAGGAAGAAGCTGATCTTCAGGTTCGTATTTGAATTTGGATGCTGTGGGGTAAAAGGTGCTGCCTAAGTATAATTGCAATTCTTTTACATACCGGCCAGGATCAAAGAGGGGAGTGAAAGTACAAGTGATTTCCCCCGCCCCGGCCCACTCCGGCCTGGCAAAGCGACCGACGGGATCCTGCCCAAAACCATCACGCCCATTTGCTCTTGAAAAAAAAAATTCCGTCCCTCTCGGGGTTTTCCTGCGGCGTGAAGGTTCAATAACGTAACCAGCGAGCCGCAAGCGCTGGCCGTGAGTCACCGGGAAGCCTCCGCCACCGCCGGCTATTCTCTCCGGCGAGAGCCGCTCCCCGCCCTCCTCCTCCTCCTCTTCCTCCTCCTCCTCGCCAGGCCCCTCCTGGCCCCGGCCCGGGGCGGTGCCGCGCGGCCTTTTGTCCCGGCGCATTCGCCGCGTCCGCGGGCGAGCGGCGCCCCCGCGCGGCCGGAGCGCGGCACTACCGGCCCCGCCGGAGCAGCGGCGGGCGGCCGCGCTGCGCTTCGGATGGGGCTCGGGGCGCCCCCGGGCACCCCCCGGGCACACCGGCACCCGTGGCCCTGCAGCGGGTCCGCCGTGGCCGCGTAAGCTCCTCGCTGCCTGCTCACACCAGCGCCTGTCCTCAGGATTCCGGACAGAGTGAAAATTGGGATGCTGACCTACGCCTGGATCAGTGGAATCGTCAGAATGAGCAGTGGACACAACTGCTGCTCTTACCGTTGAGGAATTTTCCGTTCCAGTGGATGATGCTGTCCCGAGAGCAGCATGCAGAGGGACGACCTAATGCTCTCCAAAGCTGAACAAGCTGTAAATCCTGCCCCAAAGACAAGTTCTTCCACCACCACCACCTTTTCTGCTCTTGTAGGAGTATAATGGAACTGGGAGGCTCTATCACAACTGCTCAGTTACACACTGTGTCATCTCCCTCCAGGGTACTGTCCTTTCCCAGAAGAATTCATGCAGAATCTGGGTATCTCTCGGGGTGCAATAGCCCACGACTGGGCTCAGGGAACCCTGGGACATTTCCCACTATGGATTCGGAATCACAAACCCCCTTGAAGCAGATGACAGCAGATCAAACAGGTCTCCCAGGCCCACAGCTGTAATCTTGCTGTGGGTCAAAGCTCAACACTACTGGGAAGAAGCACCCAAAGCCAACCCTCCATCACCAACAGCACACTTGGAAACATCTCACCCAGAATCTGCCTACAAGGAAGCTGTTCCTGGAAACACTCATCAAGGGGCTCTGCACAGAGTCCATGCAACACAATTCCCAAGCCATCCGCATTTATCCTGACAGTCCTGGCATTTCAGCATGCAGGAGACACTGCGTGTGTTGTGCAAGACTATTAAAGTTCTGAGTACTGTCCCAATGCCAGGTGGTAAGATTACTAGACTGAGAAACAGAAATAACTGGGATTGTGGCAGGTTGAGTTTTATTTCTGTGCATCTCTGAAATCCGATTATGGGCATGAATGTACAATTTTCCCAGCCACTATCAGTCGCCTCAGTCAGGTAGGATTGCATTTCCATTCTGTGTCAGGGCTTAGAGTGAGCAAGAAGAGTGAAATGTGGCAATCTAAGATGAGTCCCTGGGGGGCAGAATTAGGGAATCCAGGAGCTACAAAGAGGTCCCCTATGAGGGTTCAAGGACCAGCTCCCAGTTGGAGAAATTAGAGGCCAAAGTCAAAACTGGATCTTTGTAAGTTTATCACTTTTCTTCACTGCTTAATCTCCTTTCATTTCTTCCCTGCCTGCCTCCCCCAGTGGTTCACTAAAGGTCTGCAGGAGGAAGGGCTCCATCAGAGGTATGAAACAATACAGCCGCCTTCCTGGGTCAGAGCCAAGTGTGTTAGTGGGACAGCAGACAAATCACATTCAAGAGGGAATAAATAGATCCTCTCTTCTCCAGATCAAGAAAATAATCCTACTCTGGGCTTTTACTTCCAAGCAACAGTCAAACACAGGAATAGTTAAAGGTGTAATCAGAAGGTAGCAGTCAGTTGATCTTATCTCCCATCCCCACACGCTAGAGAGAGGAAAAAATATACCAAGCAGATCTTCTGAGCCCAACAAAACCCATAACCAAAAGGCTCATGTTCAAAACAGACTTCAGCTATCTTAGAAGATTATTCTAAAGAATTGTATCAATTTGTCAAAAGCCAATATAAGATAAAAACTATCAGTATCTCTACTGGAAAAATACTGTGCCTGTTTTGCCTAAATGATGGTGCTTTTTCCCTGCCATGACACCATCTCTGTAGCTTAGATCCAGCATCTAAAGGAGTCCCCTAGTTCCGAGGGGTGTCCCATAGCAGGCTGTGACTGCTGGGATTACAGTAGATAGCTCAGTTGCCAGGTGAGATGTTCCTCATTTCCAATGTTCAGACCTCAGGAAAGCAGCTCAAGCCCATGAAAGTCAGAAGGGGCCAGAAGACAAGATTTCAACTTGCTCTGACCTTGCCCCAACTCCAGACTAAGCTAGACTTGCTCAGCAAAGCCCCACAGCCTTTTCTGAGACCAGAGCTGGGCAGCTCAGAGTGATAATGGTTCAGGTCACACTTCAGAATGGACACACCCTAGAGCCTGAATAATCTGGGTGAAAGCCAGATGTGGGTGAGTCTCATAACGCAAAAGTTATGAGACTCAACCATTCTCAAGATGTTAAATACATCCATCTTTTTTTTTTTTTTCCCCTATCACACAAAGGAACACATGAAGCACGCTAGCACATTAAACAAAAGTACCATTAAAATAGGTTACTGAGAACCTTTGGTCATGCAACCCATCCTAGTTTTCCATGGTCATTAGCATCTCCAGACTCTCAGTCTAGTAAGACAATTGTTCCTCTCCAACCTCTTCGCAACTCCAGCTCCAAAGGGGCTATTACAGGAGTGTTCTAAGAGCTGGGAGACTCTGTAAGCCGTATATATGGCTACCATATGCTTTCCATACCTACAGCGAGCACTAAATTTGGCATACAACTCAAAGCATCACCATGGTAGCCCTCTCCAGATGCCGCCAGCCAGCCCTGTGCTGAGATGTAATCATGGTAGACAGGATTCTCATGAAAGCCAACATAAAACTATGGATGGCTCTGAAAGCTCAACGGCCCATCGCTAGTCCTTTGCATATCCAGCTAGTATCCATACTGAGTAGGTGACATCCATCCATCTGAGATTTAGAGATGTCTGTTACAGAAGAAAAACATCACTACAAGTACCAGATGAGTAAAGCACTCCATTAGCCTGCTCCTGCTCCTTACCTTCAACACCACAGCCCAGGCACTGCTCCTACATATTGTGCATCTGCAGTATTTGGACTCCTGTAAATCTCTTTGATAGTCACTAACTTTGAAGGTATCCATGAGATGTTTGTGACGGCGGCCTGTTTCTAGTACAGCCTATCAATTCAAAGCAGTGCCTGCCTTAAACACATGCCCTGTTTACAGATTTAAAACTTTAAGGGTATGTGGAAGATGACGAAATGTAATTTGAAAAAAATAATCAACCAACATAACTCTAGATTACAAACAGCAGATTATCTTTTGTTCCCTTAGAACTTCCATAAAGCAGCAGAACATGCCATTCTTTAGAAGAACAGCAAGAAATATTGTACTTATGCTGCTTCAGATACTTAATTCTTCCTGGACCTCCCCCCTTGCAGTCAGAATAGTTGGCAATTGGTGACAGCTCACTATCAGGCCCTGCCATACTGTCACCTGCCTGGCTCCACCTGCCAGTTTTATCTCAGAGCAGGAGAGGACATGCGACAGGCAACCTTTGAACTCCTGTTCCCCAGTTAGGAATAAGACTTCATCACATCAGGTGCTGAGCAAAAAAAGACAACTTCTGCCACAAATCGCTTGTGATCCAATGTGTTCCTAAGGCAGTGGCCAATATTTACTCCCTGTTATGATTAGCTGCAATTGGACTGCTGAAAATAGGCAAGCACATCAGCACTCCTTAAAATTAATTAGTAATAAACAAAATAAATGGATGCTAGTTCTTCCCTATCGACATAGCTGTAGCTGTTCCGAGCATGATGTTACTACCCTCTGCTCTAAGAGGAGTGCAGCTCCCATGACATGGAAAGCCTCGCGGTACCCTAAACTGTAAGAGGACACACAGAGAGCCCTGCACAGTGACAGCCTCTGGATACATTTAATCATACAGCACTGGTGTTATTGTAAGAAGAAAATACGTGAGCCAGAGCATACGATAGCCGAGCCTTTTCTCAGATCTGCCGTTGCCTTTCAGCAGTGCTTTGAGCAATTTGCTCAGCCAACTGCATTTCTTTCCCCTCGCCCCGACTGACAAGTAGCATGTACGAAGCCAAAGGACCCGATTCATGGCTCCCCTTGCACAGGAGAGGGCTCTCTGCTGAGTTATCCTCTGTGCATACGTATCTGTGCTCCCACGCAAGAGACCCTGGCAAAAGGCACCATCATGTCAGTGGCAGGCAGGGAGAAGGGGCTGCTGGGTGGTCCTATCCCTAAATTATTTGCTGATTGCTTCCCTAGGGACCATAGCAACTGTGGCACAGACAAGAGAATCCCTAAGGACTGCACTGAATTGGGTCACAGCCAGCCACTTGCAGAAGAAAAAGAGAGAGGTCCTCATTTTGGCAGGGGAATGAGGTGCTATCCCTGTATTGTTGGGGCCAAAACCATCTTTGGCCCCAACAATCTACACTCTAAATTAAGGGCTACTGTCCATCTGAAGAAAGGAAGGGGGGAAAAAAAGGAAGCAGTAGCTGTACAACGAGACAAGGCATTTATTCCTGGCTCACTTGCTCTTAATGGAGATAACAATACCTCGCTCCTTGACAGCAAAGCAGGGAGACTTAATGCATGGAAGTTTGCCAAGTAAATTGAGATCTTTGTACAAAAGGCACTTTCGACATGCACAACTTCTGGCTTATTAAAGCAAAACAAAAACTGTTCACCTTGAGGAGTGTTCAGAAATTAGGAGCCACGGTTCCCCGTGGCACAGTGCCCTGCGTGATTATTTAAGCTTGCACACCTCCCAACAGCAGTGCCTGACTAGTTTAAATACCTAACAGGCAAGGTGGAAAACAGTGAAGATGCAGGAGCGCTCCGTCTCTTCCACACGATTTGCCAGTCATTCTCCAGGCCTCAGATGCTGCTCCAAGGGAGTGGAGCGAAGTCATCAAACAAGGCACTGCATTGTAACCTGATCACATGCTTACATCTACTATAAACACACGTACGAGAGAGGAAGGGTTGCAAGTAAGTGGCCTATTTAGAAAGGTCCCAGAATACTTTTTGTGCTATTTTCTTCTCGCTTCCCCAGCCCTCCCTTCTTCTGAAATGGCAGGTAACCTGAGCAAGAGCAGTGTGTGAATTGATTTGGAGGCGATCAACGCATTGGTGTTCAGCTCTGGCCAGCTGCCGTGTCATTGATTGCCTCGGGATCGATTTGCAGACCATTCCCGCTCAGCACACCTGCCAACTCAGATGGAGAGGGAACAATGAAGTGAAAAGAAAATTATGTATTTGTGGTAGACGCTTTCACCTCTCTCCACATCCCCTCCCTCGGGAGAAGTTGAGGGATCTGGACCGATTTCAGTGCTACTTTTAGCAAGTGCTAGGAGAGAAGTCAGTACGAAAAGGGGAAGAGCAGGGATCCAGCCCCCTCGTCCAGTCCTCTGACAAGAGCCACCTACAAAACTTCAAGAAACTAAAGTTTCTGCCTGTAAGAGAGATATAACAGGCCAGAGTTTCACCTAATACATAACAATCTCTTACAGTACTATGCTCTTGTGCCTGGAGGATACAGGTTTCCCTTTGCTTACACCTCATCTAAAAGAGGTATTAGAGTACTCCAACATATAAGCATTTCACAGAAATGTACTACCAGTGACAACAACCATGAAAAACAACCAGAAAAAGTACGGTCAGGAGGAGTTGCTGGAGAAGCCATCTGATACCTGTTATACTCAGTAAGATTGTCTATTGGTTGTCCTCAATGGAGGAAAAAAAGAAAAAAGGTTTCTAGGCAGGGCAGATCAGTCAGGGTTTGGATCAGCAACCAGGATACTGTCTATGCCAGAAGTTAGTGGTAACTTGGCTTGTGTAAGACGTGCTGCTAATATACCCTTTATTGTCTATACTCTTTTCCTTTACAACCAGGAGGTTCCAATATCCCAAACCAGCCAGTTATGTAATTTCTTTCACCAGATGTGACCCCTCTCCCCCCCAAGTCATCATCGCTCTCCTGGAGATAGCAGGACTCTTTATCAGGTCAAAGATTTGTTGCAGTTTGATACAAAAGCACTGCATGGTGGCACTTGCAAAAGCCTCCTGCATCAAGAAAGGTGAGAAGTTACTCACCCATCTTTATTTCAGCTCTAGTGTCACATGTCAAATTCTAATTAAATCCTGGATAACCTTAAGTTAAAAATATTCCATTTCTACTGTCTTTTTTCCAAACACACAACAATGTTCAGATTGTTTCACTACCTTCATTTCCAAAACCCTGCACAGATTCTGGCAACGTTTTTCCAAGATCACGTCAGAACTCAACTCTCATTTATCAAAAATAGTCGGTGACTCTCAAAAGATCTAGTTTCTTATATCACTTTTAAAAATGGGCATTAGGCTCCTAAATCAACTGGAATGCAGTGCACATAACACCTAAGTGAACAGGAAGGCCTGGATGCCAATGTGCAGAAGCTATCTTAAAGCAAATAAATGTATTAAAGGGAAAGGATTATTCTGGGCTATCAAAAGATGCTTCAAATGCAGCCTCAGAAAATTTCTAATCTGCAGACTGCTGAAAGTAAGAAATTATAATCCAGACAGTGGCACACTCTGCTTGCCACATTTTATCTTCTCTCCTTTATGCATCTGCTATTGGTCACCCTTGGAGACAAAACTATGTGTTAGGAGTTTGGTTTGACATTGTAGAGACATTCCTATGCTCTTATCTGTTGGGAAATTTAATTTTCACAACGTGTGTGAAATAGGTGTTACTTTTCCTTCCTAAAGAGTTTGGAGAAACAGGCAGAGTAATTAAAGGTTACACTTTCGGATACTTTCACTATTATAGTTATTACACAATACAGTCATACTCTTACAGTCACCAGTGTTGTGCTCCTCTGGTTTCATCAGCCCAAGGCACTGACTTCCTAATTTTCAGATACACTGCAGGCTTCTGGTGAAATTTGGGTCTGAATAGCCATTTAAAAGCACTAGGTAAACTTTGTTTTGTTATCCTATTTTCAGAAGAACTCTGTTTACATTTAAGCACTGTCAAACAAAACAATCTGGTATCATAAATTGACCAGCAATGTGCAGTACCTTTTGTGTGTAACAGAACCTGCTGAATGTAGAGAAACTAAAAATTGCAGAACTGTCACCAAGTTTTGTAAAGGCCCTGCCTTCAGAAACCAAATCCATTCATGCAGGTCGAGGGAGGTGATTCTCCCCCTCTACTCTGCCCTTGTGAGACCTCACTTGGAGTATTGCGTCCAGTTCTGGAGTCCCCAACATAAGAAGGACATGGACCAGTTGGAGAGGGTCCAGAGGAGGGCCACGAAGATGATCAGAGGGCTGGAGCACCTTTCCTATGAGGACAGGCTGAAAGAGTTGGGGCTGTTCAGCCTGGAGAAGAGGAGGCTCCGGGGTGACCTGATAGCGGTCTTCCAGTACCTCAAGGGAGCCTACAAGAAAGATGGGGAGAGGCTGTTCAGGAGGGCCAGTTGTGATAGGACAAGGGGTAATGGTTTTAAAATAGAGGGAGGTAGATTCAGGTTGGATATTAGGAAAAAATTTTTTACCGTGAGAGTTGTAGAACACTGGAACAGGTTGCCCAAAGAGGTGGTGGATGCTCCATCCCTGGAGACGTTCAAGGCCAGGTTGGATGAGGCCCTGAGCAACCTGATCTAGTTGGAGATATCCCTGTTCCTTGCAGGGGGGTTGGACTAGATGACCTTTGAAGGTCCCTTCCAGCCCTAACGATTCTATGATTCTATGACAGTGACTGGTAGGACCCAAATACATTACTCCAAACACTCACCTTTAGGGTTTTATACCACTCTGTGCTACTGACAACCAGGGCACAAGTACACTCTGCCCATACTGACAGTTTGAGTGCAGCCAGGGTGCAAAAGTACTAGGGCAAACATTAATTATCACAGGCCTCATACTGCCTTTTCACAGGTAGGATTGAGGGCTTCATCTCATCACACTTCAGATACTCATAGAAGTGTGCATACATATATGCATACACACACTTATACACATTTATAAGTAAGACTACTTATAAGTAGGCACACACCTGAGCTATTGTCTAGATTCCTTTTAGAAAGCACGGGAAAACACAATCAACAACTCTCAGAAATACAACTCAACCTAATTGAAGAGAAAACAGCACACTCTAGTAGTATTTTTCCCCTGCATTTACTATACAGTGCATTTAGATAACAAGCTGAGGTATCAGTACCTACAAGGCAGGCGTCCATGTTTAGTCAAGTGACTCCCATCCTTTTAGGTTTTCCTAAGATAATTGGTTTCAGAGAATAAAACATTCATCACCTAATTCCAGGCAGCATGTCACAATAATCCTTCTTTCTGTCCACCTTTTCCCTTCAGGCTCTCCTTGATCCTTTCCACCCCACACAGATTATCAACGTTCCTTGTCTTTTACCCCGCTCATTTTACTCTGCACTTTGAATTCCTCTAACATACCCCAGGTGTTTCACCACAGCATCTTCAAATGCCTTGTCCTGAGCTTCCAGCTTCCCCTCCTCACTTATTCATCCTTGTTTCTTGCCATACAGCCCCACACCCTCAGTTCTGCTATTAAAGCTTCATCAGCATCATGCACAAACAGCCACATGCCCAGAAGGTTCTCTCTCACCTTTGCCCAGCCATAAACTCATCTGTAAGGCATTGTTCTTTTTTCACAACACAACACAGGACTTGTTGCTTTTGCGACACCCACAAGAAATTGATAACAAAACTAATAATGAAGCTGTTATTGATTAGTTAGGTACAAGCAGTCCATATTACACAAAGTTCATAAACAGTGGATAAAAAAAGAACAACTGAAAATGGTGATAAATGATTTAGAATGCCTCATTTTTCTGAGCTAATAAAACCGTGCTAAGCATCCATCTCCTGAAAAATTAAGCTTTTAAACAAAAACACATCTGGACACTAGAAATATCTGAGGTGACTCCACAACGGTGCAAGTGATTTTGAGAAACTCTTAGAGTAACTATTTTTTAAAGAAAAAAAAAAAGAAAAACTCACATCTTGATAGTACCACCTTTTCTCCATTACTTATGTCATTTATGCCTGCTAGATTGAGTTCCAGACACACAAAGTAGGAATGAGTAAATCCTTAAAATGAGTTTCTCAAAAATAGATCGTGAAATTACAATTTCAAGCTTTCCTCTGTTTCAGAGGGTTGCCAGCTATCCCCTGGGTTTTTCCTGAAATTCAGAGAACTTCATGAAGAATAACTAACCTGAAGACATAGGAGTCTTCAGAGGAAGCTGGAAGACAAGAAGCATTTTGAAGATGGATTCTGATAGAAAATACCTGAAGACAGCTAGCCCAAAAGACAGAGAAGTGTGGTCACTACTTCTCTCCACAACAGGATGCTGCTGCATGCACCAACTGGAACACAACTTCCTCGATCCTGGTGGCTGCTGTATTCTGATACAGATATATTTAATTTTTTTTTTTTTCAGTCCAGCATACCAATACTGTGTCTTATTCCACCTTTTGCAATAAATTCAGTGGAGATACATAGCTAGAGAGGTTAAAACTTCTCTCTGGACCCCGGTTCAGATACACAACCCCAGTCCTGCTGCGACCACAGCAATGTTAAGAACGTGCAGTCGTGCCACACTTACAAGTGTGCAGCTGCTCCACTGATATATTGTGGCATGAAGCAGCACACTGAGCAGTGACGCAAATGTCAGATGAATAAGTAGCTCTGCATAAACTTCCTCCACGGCTCATGTTAGACCTGGTATCTTGGTATATTTTAGGTGCTCTACAGAAGAGTTACTTTTAGAGTCCAGGTTCCAAGAAATATATTCTGTACCATAAAGTTTTGTTTCCTGCTGGAAAAAAGGGGTAGTCTTTCCAAAATGAAAGTAGTAACTTTCTGACACTCAAAGCTTTAGCTGTAGAATATAAAATAGGTTTTCACAAATAATCAACTCCATTGAATATAGTTGCTTTGAACTCAGTTCAGAACACATTCCATTCCATAGAATGGAAAAAAGCAAATATAGCTGGGTGAATCACGATGGGTTGTGAAACAAAGTAAGTTTGCTCTGCCCTTTGGGAAAAGTAAATCTTCACCAACATCCTCCTTCATTCTGGTCATATCTAGAAGGAAGCAGATCATGGTAGGCTGATAATTTCTGAAACTAGATTATTTTTGCACACTCCTGCTGTCTTCAGAAAGGAAAAGTTTGAGAAATCTTGTTTCCTCCCTCACCACAAAAACATACAGCCTGGTGGCCACCTCTGTTCTCTGTATATCTTGCATCAAGCTGAATTGGAACACACCAGGACATCAGAAAAATTCCTGTGCCCCTCTACTTCTATGATGGCTTGTTTCTCAATGCTGTTTGTAAAGTCAAAAGCTAACCACAGAAAAGAAAGGGATTCACGTAGGGACTCTTCAGATAATCTACTGAAAATCAGCTTGAATCAGATAGTTGCAAGGGGTGGGAAGGAAAGGTTAACTTTAGAATGAGAGGAAGTGAGCTCTCACTTGATATTTTTGAACAACAGTGCAGCTGTCCAATGCAGAAATATCTTTCTCCCTACAGATGTGGCTATGACTAACCAGATCTGCTTCTCTGTTGAGCCATGTCCACACACAACAGGTAGTGCTTTAATTGTACCACAAAAGACCCTCTGAAGACAGTGAGGCTGTTGACAGAAGTCTTCACGATTCAACCGAGGACAGTGCTGCTGTGAACTGTTTCTCCTCATCCACTCTTCTGCCAGCAGAAGAGATCAGATGTTCACTTTCTAATGCATAGACAAAAATCACGTGGGTGAGTTCAAGCCAGTTGTTTGAACTGGTGAAGCTAAACTGGCTACTTGTGCCTGAAGCAGATGAGAGACTGTTAGGGTCGCTGCCTCCACAGCTCCATCAGTAGCTGGGGCACTATTGCCTTCGGCCTGCACAGAGAGAGCCAGGAGAAGACATCTTGTTGGGGCACTGCATTACGATAAAGGATATTAATCCCTTCCAGCTATTCCTATGAAGGAAGGATGAGCAACGTGGACACAGGGCACTTTTTCACCAACATTTTTACCTCCACATAAAGGTTTATATCTGTTATTTGGATAAGAGAAAAATCACACTAAGTTTAAGTTTAAACTTTCATGCCATCTCACACATTTACACATGCACACCAGCTTAAGATAATGTCTTAGAGATGAGTTAACAGAAAACAAAGCCTTATTGAGCAACCTCCCTCTTATGTTGTAGGTAGTTAATTAGCACTCACAATTTCTTTGACTCTTCTTCAGTTTCATTCAAACCTTTGTGGGATATGGGCCAGTCATTAAAGGTTCACAGTAAATATTGAGTATTTCATCCACAGAGAAGAGACCAGAGGGTATCTGTGCACTGTTCCACTTAAGATTCTGCATAATATTAATTATGAATTATCCAGTTTGTGAAATCTATGTCACAAGTCACATGCTGTTGCTTCTACTCCTTAAATGGACTAATGTAACTCTGATAAGGACCTAATAAAATCAGCCCATTGCTCAATATTGCCTAGATGTTTTGTGTACCTATGCTGAATCATGGCTGATGTGTGCTCACCTTGCTGTAAGATACATACCAATCCTACTAAAAAAAAATTTAGCCTTGTATCCTTGCATCTAGTACATACGATCCAAATCCCATAGTTTTCATCTACAAATTCAAGCAGCAAAAGCCAGAGACATACATACTACTCAAGTAGGTCATTCTTCTGTTTTCTAAGTGTTCTTTACAAAGAATCAAGGTTTTGAAAGCTGGGCACCAGAAATGGGTATTTAGATTTATTATAATGTAACTGTCATAGAAAACTTATTTCTTGGATATAAGCAGAGAGTTAAGTCAAAGATCTGGGAAACTGATTTAGAAACCCAGTATGGGGAAGCAGCTTTATAGCATCTGACAAAAACATTCAACTCCTCATGGATCTCAGACTTCTTTTTTTCAATCCACCTTCCACTGTCTTCTAAGTGGCTGAAAGAGAAAGGGTTGAGCATTTTTGAATAGACAGGGACGTATATCCTAGAAAATTCTGGGTAATTGTTGACTGAAAGGGAGCAACTGCTCAGATGATACAGAATCAGGCACAGATTTGTCTTTTGCTGAATGCAGTAGATTTGAAATTTATCTCAAAGAGACTAGCAGTCAGTAGACTCAAATGTGTGGAGCCGGGGGTAGACATATGGAATAAAAAGGAAGATGACAAACCTAATCTCTAATCTAATCTAGGAACAGCACTAGCAGAGGTCAAAGCCACATGTGAATAAACCTCAAGCTTTTCTATCAATAAGATCAAAAGAGCAGTATCTTGACCACCACCAAAAAGTGCAGGAGAATAATAAGGCTGACACATCATAAATCTAAGCCCACACACCACTGATGTGCTAAATTCAAAGCCAGGAGTTCCATTCTTCCTACTTGGTGTATTTTTTGAGCATGAACAGCATATCCCAATTCTATGATGTCTGAACTTTTTTTCTGTTGTTTGACTGTGAAAGAGAATCTTCAGTTCATGCCCAGAGTTTTAACCAAGGCAGTGAAACCTACCTGAGTTAAATCTCAAATAACAACCAAGAAATGAAAACTCTCTCACCTACCTTGGGATGTTAGCACCAAAGCATAACAATGGCACATAAGAGGTCAGCATCAGCTGTTCTGCTGAGAGCATTATAGCGGATAAAATGGGAAAGTGGTGAATAGCAAAGAGTAGGATCTGGAGCTGCTGCAGGGAAAGAAAGAAAAGAAAGGAAAAGAAACAGAAGAAAGGAAGGGAAACATACAGTGGTCCTAGAAGAGGGCATATTTCCCTACAGCACAGGGCTGTAACGAGGGTCTAAACAGAGATGAAATAGGATTATCACTAAAATAGTCAGTGCACTAAGACAATTAGTCTTTGTGAACTCCTTCCCATCAGTGGCAGTGCCGTTACAGACCGAAGGAGGGATAGTTCTACATTTACACATTAGCCTACAGATCAAAACAAAATACAATTAGGCATTCTGCACCAGATTACTTTTAACTCACCAATTTAGACAGATCCCTGCATTACTAAACCGATGAGAATCTGAGGAACGAAGTAAAACAGATGTCATTTCAGGAAAACAAAGCATCTCTGTTTTGAAGTTTAAACTATTTGAGGCTTGTCTGGTGAAAATTTTAACATACTTTTGCCGTTAATGACACTTGCACAGTAACTCATTCCAGTTGCATCACACCACTTCCATCATGCTCCACCACTGAGAGGTCTGTACACGCTCAGACTGAGGGAGGAATGTTTCATATCTGCATAGCTTAGCAGAAAAACTCAAGAAACTCTGAAACTGTTCGAACCAACTAAGGAAATAGGCCGATACTGACTTTTACAGGTTTATTTTCTTTGAAAGTTTAATTGAATTTCTTGGCAAACACATCAAGAAAAATAGAAAGAAACTGCATTAAACCAAGTTCTATTTTCTGTTGTTAGAATTTGAACCTAAAAAGTACTGGCAAAAATAAAGAGTTGATCTCAGCACTCCAAAAATTGAGAGGTGGCAGAAAGGAGCGCAGGAAGGGATGAAATGTAGGTCAGAGGAGGGTGTCTGAAAAGCACCTGGGAAAAGCAGACATTTAAAACTGTTCACAACCTAACAGCTAAAAGTGAAGCCTGTAACAAGCAGCCCTAAAAGCAGTTTCTGAAGCCTTTTCTAGTGCTCAAGTAGCAGCTGAGACTGCAGATAACAACACTAAATCACAATTTAACTACTGCAGATCTTAAAACACGTATCAAGCCTGCCTTTCTGTGGAGAATGTTTTTCTGCAGGTTGACAGTGATGGACACTCCAGTGCTCACCACACTGTCCCTTCACCCAAACCTGGGGAAGCAGCCATGTAAGGCTGCAGTCTCAGGGTTTCCAGCTACCGACTGATTAGCCCTCTTCCCCCTGGAGCCTATGCCCAGGATGCAACCTGAACACAGAGGAAACCAGAGTGAAATACAAGCTTGTTGAAAACTCTTCTCAGTGCTCAGGTATCCATCAGCAAGTCCAACTGCCTTCATCCACACACACACACTACTTTCCATTTTCTTCCTCATCTTTGCGTTGTGGTACATTCTTGCCAAGGCAACTCAGCACCTTGCAGTAACACATCCACGTGTCCCTGATCTCCTCCTGTTAGCTGTTTCTCTTTGCCCACTGTGTCACCTTTTCTGTTCACCTTCTGCTTTCTGCTGTCATTAAGGACTGTCTCCACAGCATCACTCCAGTGCACAGCATGGCACCAGAGATAAGCTGTATCAGCAAATACGACGAAGGATGGATAACAATTATAAGATAGCTTTCTGGCTGGAGAGTTCTATAAACAGAATATGTCATAACTGTAATATAGAGACAGACTGTATATGAGGTGAAGGTGAACCCATTAACTGCTTGATTACATCACCAGTCAACAGTGAGATAACTATTATCTTGTGGAAATAAGTCCAATATCTTTTATACAGCTACACTTAAATAATTCATTTGCAAAACAGAACTTTGATTTCTGAAAGATAATAAGAAGGGCTCAAATCAAAGTATAGTTTTTATTTTCCAACTTCTCCTATAACCAGAGACCACTAATACTACACTTCTGGAAAACTTGTCTGCTTTTACTTCCCATTTCCAAACAGGTGTACCTGTCACTTAAAGAACGTTAATTAAGATGGATCCATTGTGATTTCAGAGTATTTTTTTGTCTAAACTTGATAAATTTATCACAGACAGCCTTAACAATACATAACGAGTTATATCTGCACTTTCTGCAAGTCTATGCAATTAATTTTCTATTTGTGAAAGGAAATGGAAAATGAAATATTGTGCCCTTTCTAATGCAGAGGCACATGTAATGAATGGCTTTGGCAAACAGTTGTCAAAGGATGTTAACTAGCATCTACAAATCTTTTCCTTCTCTAACAATAGTTTTAGGCTCATGATAATTCACATCCCTTTTTTTTTTTAATCATACTGATATGGCATACTGAATCCATTGTATCTAGATAAAAGAAGCACAATTTAATTCAAGTTGCAAACCCATGGTCTTCATTTTTTAACCACTGGCTTGAGATCCCAATTGCAGATTAAAATCCACAAAGAGCACTTCTTCTCAGTATTCCCACGGAAGAACAATACTCTGACCAGAAATCTAGTAGGCAAACACTTGAACAGAAGTCTTCCTAGATCTGGAAGAGGCTGTCAACACATACCAGTCATCCTTCTTACAAAGGGAACAATCCCTGTATCCTGCACCTCTTGTCAGCATCCTTTCTCTGGGTGAGGACACACACTTTCCACCTGGACTTCAAAACAGACTTCAATACCTTTAAGCCTTACTTGTGCCATCAGAAAATACCTATAAAACTTGCAAACAGAGCACCCCATTCCCATTCCAGGCTGTCAGATAGTTTGCTGCAGCTCTCAATTTTCCCATTAATGCAAATAGTGAATATTCATAGGGCAGATCTAAAGAGTCTATTTTCTGTTGTCTTCAAAACATGGGAAATTATTCACCCAAACCCACATGAGTTAGATTTTAGTTTGCCAACTTTAAGCTTTAAAAGGTTAAGCAGCCTTAAATTGAAGATTATCAGTAATTCCTTGAGTTTGACGCTTTGGGGCATTCTGAAAGGGTCTTTAATTACACGACCGCATACTATTCAAACCCCACGACCAGATTTCTTTTATTCACAAGCTGTGGAAGCAAAGCATGGTTTCAAAGCTTTGTGTTCTTTTGTTTCTTCACATGATTAAGGCCTATTAATGCAGCCCTAAAACCAGACCAATATCCTGAATTTACCACAAAGTTACTGTTACATCAGGTAACTTGTATTAACACACAGCAAAATTACAGTGTTTACATATTTTTACAAAATTGTTATTGTATATATTTTACCTACCTGGAGGAAGGAATTCGGGGGTTACAACAGCAAGGAGGACCCAAAATGTATAATCATTTAATTAAAAGTCACTTCATACTTGTTACTAGAGGCCTGAATTAAAGTTCTCCAAGCAGTTTTGACTCAGGCTTTTCCTGCTTTTGAAGGTCTTACCCCTTTCCTAATACTCTTAAAACAATTCCTTTTAACTTTTGAGCATATGTGATATTAGTGCAATGCAAAACAGCAAGGTTAAGTGATTTGTAAAGTCTGAAATAGTACAGCAGTCAAGGATAAAGCAACAGGGCACCAAAAGAAAGCGACACCGAATTGCTCGTAGGTCATCAGTGAGAGCACTAAGCTACAAGAACTTCTTCAGCATTACGCAAAAGAAGGAAGCAACACCGCATCCAGAAAAACAAAATTCAAGCAACACAGCAGTGCAACAACCATACCATTCGATCTACAAGCAGACTAAGCAGAAGGAACATCTGGTTAAAAAAACGGTAGCACAGAAGTCACTATTCCACCTAAACGAGTGACGTCGTGAACGCGGCAGCTCTCATCTTGGGAAAAGTCTCTCCTTTTATAGACTCTTCAAAGCCTTCTGATTTTGTGATGTTCAGCATTGCAACACTCAGATATGCAGCTGCCTGGTTGCACATTTTTCCACAAGGATAGAGGCACCCCTAAACAGGGAAGGCTTCAGAACCAGTCTCCTAAACTGGCCAGGCGTGAAATGCATAGGCATTGGTGGCACTTCAGCATCTTGTCTATCTCTACACAAAGACGGCCCTCTGCATTCAATAGCATCAAGCAAGAATTTCCTTCCAGCAGACCAATTTCCTCATGCAAGGAAATAAGAAGTAAGGGAAAGTCCCTGGAGTAATCAGCTGCCTACTGGTGTGAGTACTCCCCTAGGAAATTCAGACTCCCCATCTGCTCAATTTGAGCAGGCACATAAGCTTCGGTCCTCCATACCTTAGGTGAACACTTTAACTACCAGAGTACTTGGTGGTTTGGACAGTTCTCTCAGCCTCCCCTCTTAAGTCTTATTTCTGTGTTATATAAATACCAAACTATACACAGAGTCAGAGAGGAAGCACCTGACTCTCCAGGTCAACAGTGAGTGCCTGTATAGGTCAAAATTTGGGCCCCTAAAAAGTTTAGGGAGCAGATCAGCCATGTTTTTGCAAGTGTAAGTGGAATATAAGCATCTTTGAAGACATCAGCCATACACACTCACACGCTCAAAATCAAAAAAAGTCCCAAGCTCAGAAAGGATTGACACCCATCTAGTGTTACCAAGATGTTTCTGAAATACTTGGATGTCTTCTAGGCACATGACACCTGAAAACATTTAGAACAATCTAGCCAATGCAGCACCTGCTTCACCAAGTACCCATCACATTAGAGAAAAATAGTGAGAACAATAAAATGAATGCTGAAGGCGGCATTATAGCTGAAGTCACAGAACCCACAAACTGGACAAACAGCATGGAGGCTACTGAAAAGCTGGGTAAATGGAACTTTCACACAGACCTAGAAATTTCAAAGCCACTGAAAAGCATTCGTCAAGAAACACTACCTGACTTGGCAGGAGCAAACATCACCACAGTTCTCATTGCCAAAGACAGATCCAGGCACAAGTTATTGTGGAACAACCTTTATCTCACTGCATGGTGAACACCAGCAAACGGATGCAGATGGCAAAGAATGCTGTGTGGGACTCTACCTGCCACAAAGGAGTGTTAATATCATCAGTGAAAACAACCAACAAGACTTCAAGATTCAGAATCAAAATTGATGATATTTTAGTGCATAGGCACAGGAGACAACGTAGCAGAAGAGATGACAGCACAGCTGTATCTTCAGGAGTTTGCTAATAAGCACCAACATGGTAAAGTTAAACAAGCTGAAACTGGAAACAGCTGCAAAACTACACACAGCCCATCCTTACTTTTATTGCAGGAGGTACAAGCTGAACCTGAAAAGCAACTCAGAAGATACCATGGCTAAAAATGAAGCTGGGGTCAGAGGTTATTCGGGTTTGTTGGCACCATTGCCTTTTGAGCCTCTCAGATATAGACAAACTACAATACAGTGGACAAAGCTGCAATACAGACATTGTTAGTTCAGTGCAGCACAGCCTTCCTAAGGTGCTGGTGAACAAGATCAACCTCAGGATGCTGCCACACAGAAACGGGGTGTTCAGTGAAGCAAAGGGTAGGCTCTCATTCCCAAGAGTTGGACAATACTGATGTCAGAAAAAGCATCCATCCAAATTGAATGGGCAACTGCTGCAGCACTTCTTGAATGTGAAAGTTTGGCTACTTGTAGCCCAGGAGCAGAAGAAGGAGCCAGAAGTCACAAAACTTTTAGATGCTTACCACTTGGGTTCAGCCAGGGCTCACATGGACAGTCACAGCAGCTCTGTACAACCCAACTCCAGTTTGGTACACAAGCACTTTTTCCATCCCCACTACATAGAATTAAATGTAAATAAGTACCCAAAATGCTTTCACCAGGTGATACAAGAACTACTATGCTACAGCTTTAAAATATAGGCAATTAAAAAAATAAGAGGATCATACTTAGCTTCTGACAGCAGCATGGCAGCGTGAAGATACAGAACCTAAGAAAGATCTTTAAACTAACAGAAATAGAGAAAATAGAAGTGAAACAGTAGTAGGTAGAGGATGCTTCATGTGCGACACTCAAGGCTGGCACAGAAAAAATATGGGAACAAACCCTACAGGATTATATGTTTTACAAGCGTGTGTATGAATCTCTCAGGATGACTACTCAAAAAGACAGTAAGGTAGAACCTGCTTCCCAGGAACAGTGTAAATACTGTGTGAAATGAGCAGGCATGAAGTGGTATACACAGGCAATCAAATCATGAGGCATAGATTATTGAAAACAAAGGAATTCCTTTTTCTGCTGTTCTGGAGTAGAGGCTTAAGTGCGGAAAGTAATAGATGCTGTACGCTGGCCAAGCACGTCAAACGATATCAACATTATTATGAGTAGAGATGAGACAAGAGGAAGTGCAAGCAAAGCAACAAAAAGTAGCTGTGAACATAGACAGAACTCCTAAGAGACCATGAAATAACACAGAAACAGAACTACTGACTTCATCTTATTTAAATATCACAGTACATGACTACTCTGACTTCTGAGAACTAGACAGATAATCTTTCACTACCGCAGTAGTCACCATAAGAAATGATTCTGTAGGCACAGTGTCCCGAACAGCATAGGTCCAGAAAATAAATTTTCAGTTACCAAGAAAAGAGAATTCAGCTCCACCACAGCATCACCACACCCCACACGCATCAAAAGGTCAAACTGAATTGGTAAGTTATGAACAGCAATAACAGGCGAGACATTCAAGACTGGGGCACATCTGGGAAGGCACTGAGAGCAGCCCAGTGCAAATTTCTCCTCCAGACACACATCAGTCCCACTGCTGCTCTCCCAACTACTAGTGGTACAAAGAACAATGGTTGAAAGAGAGGAACAAAAATGTTCCACAGCAAAAACCTACCTAAGTCTGAAAAGACAGCAACCAGAACTAAAAGTTACACGCCACTGTTACAACAGAATTATTTCCTTTGCAAAATCATGCACTCCTAAGCAGTGCTTCAAAAAGATAAATTCTCATTCACATGACAGGTCTCTGGTTGCATCTTTCTCACTGAAACGGCAAAAACGTTCACACACACTACACGTATCACGTGCACACATGAATGTGGAAAGTGATAATACTTGCTCCAGCTGAATTAGTAGAACAAAAAAAAAAATCCATGAGCCAATAAGCTCATGAATATCTGGACACTCTTTCAAAATCCCCTGGAGAACGAAGTCAGGACAATATCAAACTGATCAGGAAATATCTGGTTCACCAATCAAATAAATAGACACTTTAAAAGTTGAGCTTGCTCTATATGTTTGTGCATTCAGATGTGCACACACACGTGATATTACAACCCTTATGGAAACACGATAAAAAGTTCCGTAAGCATGTTGACTTTTTATCTCACAAACAACAGAAAGGAAGTGATTCATACTTGCCCAGAAGGCAGGCATTCTACAGAAATTATACGTGTCTATGGTCATGTCTAGGAGCCTTCAGACAGATGCTGCTTGTGAAAGAAATATTAAAGTAAGCTTTAAAGTATGGAATTCAGGCACAGGTAACAGACTAGCTGTGGCAGCCTGGAGCTCAGCAGGGGCTAATTTATCCTGCTGGAAAGTAATCATCATGTAATTAGTAGAAACATCAGTCTTTATTTTGAGGGGTGGGTGATAGATCTGCCACACAAGTTATCTAAAGTATAAGTAAGTTTGTTAAACACCTACACTTTTTGCACCATCATGAAAGAATGTTTTCTTCTATGTGTAGAAGCTTTTTGGGGAAAAAAGGCAAGTAGCTTTTTGCTACGTGATAGGTCACAAGAAGCAGGTGTCACATGCTGAGACAAGAGGGGAACTCTGCCTTACCCTAAACTTCCGGTCTGAGGTCTTGACCTCATGGCAAAAGTCCCTCAGAGCCCCCCCCAAGATGACTACTTCTTCTTCACCAGTGAAATAAAGTTTCTGCTTCTTTCTGCTGCTCTGTCCTTCTTTTGGGATACAGTAGGTATGGACCACCAGTCTTTAAAGTGTTTCCTCTTCTTCACAGGGAAAAATTAAGCCTTCAAATGAAAAGTAACAGCAGCATCTCAAATGAAAACTTGGGGCACTGCCTCTGCCAGCATTGCTTTCGTAGCAGCACAGCTATGCCAAGAAACATCCACAGTAGATATGCTATAGCTTGGTATATGTTGCAGCTTGCACTGGAGTGATTTAGCTCAATTATGTTTTAATGTAACGGTTGCTTTGTTTAACCAGGCTCAGCACCTTAAAGTTAATGACATCTGCTACAAACAGGAGCCAAGTAACTTCAGTCCAGACAAAAGATGTATACTGCCCAGCAGGATGCCACTATTTGAGGTGAAATCGCAGCTGCATTGTCACAGCCTGCTCCTCACTGATTGCCTATCGACTGAGGAACTAACACAAGTCGTCTTCTCATGGCTACATTAGTTATTCCAAGTTAGCTCAACTCTCTCTCTGCAAGGCACTGAACCATGTTCATGTAGTCCCAATCCAAGGCTGCTCACCAGTATTCTGACCCTTAGGTTTTGAACCAGCTCTTGCTCTCTGCACAGCTGCGTTCCTGCATGTTCTGAGGTGCATAGAAACAGCTGGATGTTACTAGCATTACAAGCAGATTATTGTGCCAACACCTAGGTGAGTTGAATGAGGTGGGCCACTGGTAGCTCAAAGCCTTTCTCAGGACATCCCTACTGAGCAAACACAATCATGTCTTGTTTTTGAAGATGACGTTCATCGCCACTGAGGCTAAGACAGAAACACAAATGCATTGAATAAAACCATGCCAAAACAAAACCAAACAAGAAAAAAAAAAAATCAGCCACACACTACATTACATAGGAGCACTGCTCAGGCTGCCAGTTCATCAAGACTCACTTTATTGTTCTGTGTTCTTTAATTGCCCAACACCATGGAGTTCTGGCTAGCCACTTGGTCTTCTAGGCACTGTAGGATGAATATTTAATGATACTCATAGCCCTGACAACTGGTGAACCTATCCTTCAGCATTTTCCTGGTTTTCATAAGGGCTCCATGTCCTTCTCCCCCATCCCGATGCATTCCCTTCACTTCTTTGTGTCTCGCCCAACAAGTTGCACTTTCATTGAATGGTTTTGCAGGAGAAGGTAATTAAAACAAATGTAAAAACACACCAGCAAATAAAACATGAATGTTTTCATATTTATGCAAATCCATAAAGAGTTTTGGGAATTAAGACATGCCCTTTACCCTAAAGATTTCAACTTGATGCAGACAAGCAATAGTATGTGAGGTAGGAGTCAGCACAGGAGAAAGGCAAGAAGACACTGCAGTGAGAGATTATAAAGCACACTAAACCCTACCTTTATGCTGGGGCAGGGGAAAGACTAGGACAGTTAAAATCCTTTCGAACCGAGGTATTGTATGAGATATGCTCACCTGCACCATGGCCAAGGTGCTTTTTCTCTCCCTTTTAGGTATCTACACATATTGGACTGAATTTCAACAGATAGGAGGTTGCAGTGAAAAGACTGATAGAATTACTACAGCAATGCAAAAACCAGCACTAGATTTCTTGGTCAGGTTAGATGAGTGCCAGGGAAAGTAGGGCAGAATATTTCATTAACTTTCATTTTCACAATTCTGGGGCTATTCATCTTTGAGAGGTGTAATAAGTTACAAAAATGCATGCAGGTATCCACCTAAAATTACTTGTTTCAAAACTCAAGTACCTTAATATAGCAACTACATACACAAACAAATACTATTGCCAGTGTGTCAGTGGGTAATGCAGATTCTTTGCACCCAAATGGAGAAGGATAGTAGTGTTTACATGAATTGAATGAAGGGTGGGGAAAAAATGGCAATTTCATTTCAAATACATCTAAGACTTTCTCATTAGGCCATGAAACTCACAGGTATTAATCATGAAAATAAATGTTCCTTGCCCCTAGGTGCGACACAGTTCTTACACAAGAGAAATGACCAATACAACTCTTTCTCTGATCAAATTACTGAAGATGAAATGAATTTTAAAACAATATCCCAGGTGGATTATGCATTTAGCTACTTAAGAAGAGACTTTGTAAGGACCCCCATTTATTACTTTGAAAAGCAAAGCTAGTTGTTGCCAATAATTAAGGCAGTGTCTTGTTCGCGTTCTCACCTTAAAGGCTTTGGAGCTGAAGAGCCTATGGATAATAGCCAGCTGTCCCATTGTACCTCACACTTTGCTTTGAAAAGTTTTGAAACAGAAGTGAAGCTAGGTAAATTAGATGGTGTCTTTCACCCATGCTTTATTACGCCAATCTATTATAGGAAAACAGAACACAAACATTTTGTCTATTGTCTTTTAAAAAATTGGTAGAACCAACCCTGCATCCTATACAGATGCATACTGACCTATACACTATACATAATCCCACTAAAACGATAAAAAGATCACTGAAAGGCAGATGTTTAATTAGCTCCAGACCCACAATTTAATAGGATTTCATTTAGGTTGGGCTTCTCACGAGTATAAAATGAAGCGTGTGATGTATATTTGCAGGATTAAGGCTCATGGGCTGATTGCCAGCCCTACACTACAGCTCCACAGGGGCTGCGTGTAGCCGGAGCTGCTCACACATGCTGCACCCTGCAGGAGCAGCACCTACAGCAATGCAAGTCTTCTGTGCTGTTCAGCTACCTCTGTGGTTGCTTCCTCTGCTCCACTTGAGCCAACTCAGGACATTTAAAATAAAATAACCACAACTCATTCCAAAAATATCAGGGGATTGGTTTAAAAAGCATGACATGAGCATCCAGTCAAGAGAAGAGGGTATCTTTTCTACTTGAATTGTACCCTTTGAAATCTTGTGAAGTCTTCAGCAATGGAGCTACGTCATGTTTAGGACACATTTTCAAGCTTTCCTTCACAACACCAGCAGGGATAGAAAGTTCAGAACAAAAGCTCTGATTTTCAGAAGCCTCACTGTTCCAAGAACTGGAGCTTCAGCATGAAAAAAAAACAACCACCACCAAAAAACAAACAAAAAAACATCCAACATGGTTGGAAATAAGATCATGGGTAAAAAAAGCACTACCCTTCTCTGACTCAGACTACAGCTGTGACCTTTCCAGCCCCTCTCAGCTAGCACTGCTCCAGCCTACCCTTCTCCTCATCATGTTGTACATCCCTGTCCTCCCCCTTGCACCTAGAGCTGGCATTTGTCAAATCCCACAGTAAGACGTCTTCAAGAGTTCAGTTGCCAACATGAAAGCTTTTCTGCAGGTTTAGGCTCTTGAACCTACTTATATTAGCATGAGACAAGCTCCTGCACCAGGTAAGGGAAGCAATCAAGAGGGCCAGTGGCAGCAATCCGTTTGAATTTACCTCAGTGTAATGGAGAACAGCTTTTGGCACGTCTGACAAATGCAAGTGTGTTTTAAAAACACATCTGAAGTTCCTAGTGCAAGAATCGTTATGCGAACGTCTCTAATTACAACACCACCTCAGTAATTACAACAAAACCATTAAGTTTTATATTCAAGTCAGTCTCAATGAAGTGGCAATTCTGTGGTAACATGATTAATACCCAACAATCAAGTAAATAGTTTCTTACTAATCCGTGCCAGCATGGTAAAGCCTATAAGCTAAGCAGCATTGGTTGAGCTCTGAGAAGATTTTGAAGACACTGAGAACTTGATTCACATCCCCCAAAAGTCTTACAGCTTTTTTTTTTTTTTTTTAAAACTGACCTCTGTGAACTCTGATCCTGGATAAGCACTGCAGACAGCCATAAATAAGTTCAGCAGGTGGCTCTTTCCTGCAACAGAAGTGACCCAACACAACACCAAGAAATTTTCAGAACAACAGAGGTATTACTGGGGATGTTCAGCTGAGGTTCCAACCACTATTAAAGATTCGTAAGTAACAACACCAAAATAATGTAAACTTATAGGGCACTTAAGAATCGGGATAATTCAGGCAAATTCCATGTTGAGTAATTAAGTTGTACTGTTTCCAAATTACCATTGTAGTCAGAAGCATGTTTTTTCCTAGTCTGAAGCGTGATAGAGCCTCACTCTGCACCATTAATCAGCTGCATGATTTGGTGGTATAATCTACCCCATTTGTAGAGTGTTACAGGACTAAAAAGCATTCTATAAATGAAGAAATTATCACTAGAAAAGGAAGAATGGTGACAGCACAGAGGGAGAGGTTTGTGTATGGCCTTCTCATTAATGTTTCTTCCCAATTTAAAACAGTAAAATACTTACAAGAAAGTTAAGAGAATGAAGGGGGAAGGACAGAGGAGTTACAACACTCAAGCGTTCCAACTAAAAAGAAGAAAATGGAAAATTGTACCAAAACGAGTACATGAAATTAAACAGTGAACTTTTATAGACCATCTATAAGAGAAAACTGTATGATGATCTACCAAAGAACTAATTCTAAAGCTAATCCATATGCCTATACAGTACTGAAGTATAAAGTGGCTACTCCTGAGGGTTTTCCATTTTTGTTAACTTTTTAACTAAGGAAGAAAATTTTAAAGGCATATTCAAATTATTATCTATCACTAAATTACATAGTATATAAATGTAAATGTGCTCACACCACACTTAAGTTCTTATAACAATAAACTATTCTGTTTTCTTCCCCCTGACATTTACAAAATTCATTTGGAGGAGTAGGATATACCTTACAGAGATTAGTGATAAATCATGTATTTTTAATGAATATCAATAGGAGAAACCCCAGGACATAGCCCACCATCTAATTTGATTAAACTGTGCTTAAGGCAACACCACCTCTCTGGCTGGGGAATAGCACTATAATGACTTTGTGAGCATTATTGCAGGCTGTTTTAATGATTTAATGAACTGCCTCTATATTTAGTTCAAGAGCCTTAAAATGATTAGTGTTTAAGAAAAATTAGCTCACTTTGATCTGATTCTATTTGATAGTAAGTTTAAATAACCTAACCCTTCAAAACACAGTGGAAAAAAATTTCCTAGAATCACAGCCAGCTAACTGCTAGAAAACATTATGGCAATCATTAATAACAGTTCATTTATGTTTAGCTACAGCATATGGAATGACATATTCATCCCCCAAGATGGGACACAGTAGCATATATTAAGTTGTATTAGATCATTTTCCTATGTATTTTTGATGTGAAAGAAGTCCCAAGAAAAAGCCTCCTGTGTGCCCATGTAATGTAAAAAACCCAATTATTCCTCCATCAACAGTACCACTTAAGAATTTTAACTTGTGGTTCCAGAGTATGGTTCTGCTGCTCAGTAAGATGCATGAAGAACTGATAATTACCAAGGCAGGAACAGGAAACATTGGCTGAGGGTCTGCCACTCTCAGGTGTAGCAGCAGGAGCAGGGTTACTAACCTGGAACTGCTCTGGGAAGGGGGAGCATGGCTTAAGCAGTAGATTTGCAAATGGAGATACTAGAGTTTACAATCCACTTCTGCTGACACAGCTGCATGTATGACTGGGGCATACCAGTTATCAGGGAGTGTGCTGAAAGAGTAGATTTTGTTTGCGTTTCCTGCATGTTTCAGAAAAGAAAAGTCACCAGAACACTCCTGTTTACACAAAAGCAAAAAGCTGTGAAAGTGGTGAATAAGCAAGCTAAGTTTATCATAGAAATATATTTTATTTCTGTGCTATTACTTCTATGGCCATTACTATGTAGTGTGATCCAGAGACTGGACAACTGTTTTGGGATTCTGGAGCCCCACACTACGCTTGATGGTATTAGTCAATGTTGGCAAGTCACTTGAAAACGTTCAAGCTATGAATGCGACACAACCGTGCTGCCAAGGGAACACAAAAATAAGCTGTAATGCTAAAAATACCTCTTCTGATAGGTAGCTTACAGCACATTAAAACTAAATTTGTAACTGTGATGCTGCTGATTTTCCTGGAAGAATGAAAGCAGAAACATCCACTCTGCAAGGTCTTCCTTGCGCTTTGTGTGCAGACATAGTGTAATCCACTTCCAGGCCAGTCTGGATATATCACATCAGCACCTTCCCTCACACCAAACAGCTAGAAGCAAGACCACAAACATCCAAAACTATAACCTGCTATGCAGATTCAAAAGCAGCCACCCAATCCAACTAGGAATCAAACCAAGATATGGAATTCCTCTCCAGAAACAGCACTACCTAGCAGATTTTAGCCATTTTAACAAACATCTCAGGGGAGATTCCAAGGATAAGCTAAAACAAGAAAGAGACTAATGCAGGATAGTCTCAGATCTTGTGCTGTTTTTACACTTTCCTTCTCTGTTTCTAGCATTATAATCACGAACCAGTTATCTGGTTTTGAGAGTTCAGCAGTTCACCTACCATTTAAAGTGAACTCCAAGTTGACAGGCAGCAAGCACCTTTCTCTACCCAGCAAAGATGTGAAAATAAGTATGTGATGCCAATCAACCCACTGTAGTGGCTGATAAGTTGCATCAGTAAATCTGGGAGCAGATCCCATCAGTCCAATGAACTTTGTCCATTGGCAAAGGACAGAATGAGGACAGTTCTAAGTACAGGAGTTAAGTTTACTCAAGAGGAATTTCTTGGTGGGATTTATCTATACAAAAAAATTTAATCCAGGACCATTATATTGCTTTTGCCCATGGTTATTTCCTCATGTCTCAGTGCATGCTCCTGGATTTCCAGCCATCCATCAGGAACAGCAGGCCAAGTTCTCCCTGAAGTTGTTTTTCCAAGTTATTTCATCGAGTCTTCTTGTTGCTATAGTATCTTTTCCCAGCCCTCAGATTTCTACTGAGTTGGTCCCTTTCTGTGTTCAGCAGTTATTTTCCAATGTTTCCATGTAGCCTGTAGCATTGATCTGGGCCCATCACTTTCTTTCCAGACTCACAGAACTGGCCAATACTTTTTCCACTGATAGATTTGATTTAAAATTAGAATTTGGTTTTTTTTCTGCCAAGTCTCCAAGTAGAACTCTCTATTTTCCAAGAAATTCTAGCATGTTTAATTTTTCTTTTGTTACAACCTAGAATAAAAAACCCAACAACACTGTAGAAGTGATATTTGGGGAAAAATTTCGTGGCTACCCACATGTTCCATTTTAATACAAATTGACAAGTAATTACTGCTTAGTACATAAAATACTTAATATCATATACTTGAACTCATATCTTGGTAGATTAGTATGATTACTTTCATTTTGCTTTGAGTTTCAACATGAAACATGTCAGATTGTCATTTGAACAACGGATGTCTTATTGAACTTTCTCATATTACTAAAAACACTGAAAAATTGAGTTAATTTTCTCTCCTCCTGTCAAAAAGCTGCAGTCAGATTGACATAGTCCCATGAAACATTCTGATTTCCACTAAACTGCATTTTCTAACACAAAACTGTTCATTAAAAAAAAAAAAAATCAGTCAGCTCTAATGTGCCTGAAGTCTATGCAATTAAAAAAGTTTCTAAATATAGCTTTAATCATGGCCGACCCCAATCTTCTCAGAAGTCCTTGCCCTCTAGGCCATCCCAAAGGGATGGGAACATCCAGTAACAAGCCAAAAGTCTCATGACAGTGTATTGACCCCATTTGATATTTATCTCTAGCCATTTGTGAGAGCTTCCCATGAGCTTAATTAAGCTCATTCATTTCCCCAAATCGTGGCATCCTAGAAAATATCAGACTTTCCTTTGATAGATGAGATTCAAATGTGTAAAGTCTTATGGGAGGCTAGGTGTCTCTCAGGCTATGTGACAGAGCAGTTCATGAAACAACTTTTCTAGTCACTCCTCTCCGTAATGTGCAAGTGAAATACGCATAGGATCGTATCCTGTCCAATGCAGACCACAGCAAAAAGCCACTTGCTGCAAACTTTGAAAAACCACACGCACACATTGTGGAAGAAGCTGTACCCTTTCACAATAGGAGCAGTGCCTGCAAAGCCACAAAATTATTTCTGTCCTTTAAGGAGGTATTTAGAAGGAAAGATTCTTGCATCAAGAAGGAAAGGTGTGAGAAACAAACAGGGTGAGTGTTTCTACACTGGCGTTTGGGTTTGGCTCTGAGTATCATCTTTGTCTTTCTTACGTTACATTTTTCTGCTTAAGCTATATCTGGCTGCCTTTATCACAGCTGTTCTGTGAAATAAAGCTTATTTGAGGAGACACTAAGAATTTTCCACTATGCAAAGGACTGCTGCAAAGATTCACCAGCTATTCAACACAGAAGACAAGGAATAATGGGCTTAGATCCCTACACACGAGGTAGTTAAACGTGTGAACAGATGAAAGCAGGAAGACTTAGTCTTTATCATAATAGTTTCTAAAGGGAAGTCAGACAAACTTCTGTCTTGAATAACAGCTAAAATTGATCCCACCGCAGGGCAAAACAACATGCTAGCAAATCCCTCCCTCAGAGTTGCTTCAAGTTGGGCTGTTTTTTTTTTGGTTTGGCTGTAGATTTTTAAATTTACAAAAAATTCGTGATAACTGCAGGCTAGAAAGAGTGTACCTTAGTATCTTGTAAAAACCTTTTGCTAATATCATCCGTAAGCACAAAAAAGCCCTTTCCTACCACAAAACTTTTTTTTCAAAAAGTCTAGTTTTGATTTCACACCAAAGCATTCAAGCACAAGGTATAAGCCTAAACTATGTCTATTACATATTTCTCCTCCCAGAAATGTTTTCCTTTATGAAGCTGCTTCAGTCTCATATGTGCTTTACTGAAGACCAGTGCTAATACAATACTTTCACTTCTTGCATATATTTTTCATTTATTTTAGAATCTTGGTTCATAATTCCTATGATATTGTGATTGCTTCTTTTGCCCTTAACATTTACACAGAGTCTGTACCAAGGAGTTCAAGTGCTTTGTGTGCAGGAGAAGCATTTGGTCTCCACACTAGTTCCATCATTCCTAATTTTTCCAGCTCGTTTAACACCTTTTTACTGTTCTATGCATATTGAACACCAGTCTCATCTCAGCTGTGCTACCAGAGTTACACTACATCTAACTTGGAAAACATCTTTGTCCCAGGATCTTTCCGTTTATCCAACACCTCAAAGGACAGCTTTTTCCCCCACTTTGTGTTTGATCATGAAATATCTTACTGTTATAGCACAAATACAGATCTCCATTTTCTCCAGTACACAGAAATGTAGGATTTTCAGTGTTTGTGTTGTTCTGCAGTTACAGTGAAGTCTATTTACCAAATTGTTTGCCTGAAACAGACAACCACTGCATAAGTATCACAGCATTTGACTAATCTAAAGCTTTGTTTTCCAGTCAGCAAGAAATGAATGCGTCTAAAATGTTCCTTAAATATCTTCTTCTAGTGCAGAACAGTAAGACTTCTACGAGAAGTCCATCTGTAGAAGTCAAACTTTTGGAAAAGTTGAGAGATCTCATCTTTTTATAGAAAGTTCTGATTCTTTCCTTCAGCCACCAGCCCGGTATTACAGACTGTTTCCTAAGGGTGGCTTTTGCATCCTGTAAAAGGCAAGCAGGGCTTGGAAGAGTAAATACGCCTGTTCAGTTCCAATGGAACACATGGAAGGAAGGACACCAAAGCACACTTCCTGAAGAACATACTTCTGAGATCCGTGAGCATATCCTAAAGCCCAGAGAAGTGGTAGTTCACTAAGTAAGTCTCACCTCTCCCTCCTCGCCTGCAATTCTGTCAAGCCCTGAAACCTGAGGTCAGATGATAATTCAAAAAGGAGCGTTTTGCACGCTGTACTAGGTAGTACAGTACCACATACAAAGCCTTTTCCAAGTCACACGCTTGTCTTTTGGGTTTGGTGCCACTGTTAAGTCTCCTTCCCTACAGGGGTTTAAATAAGTCATCTTCTGTAGCCAAAGTAGCCTTTTTTCTTTACGTTTCCTCTTTATAGACCTAGCTTGTCTGGAAAAGTGTAATGGATGTAAACCAGCCTGTCTGAGGTTTTATACCTTGCTACACATTTATTATTTGACTTATATAAAGTCAAAGTCACAAGATAACACATTTCATGCAGATGAAGGTATCTGAGGATGAAGCACTCTGAAAATCATCAAGTTAGTCACAGAGTCAGCAGGTATTGAACAGCTTCAGGGAATCTCAGCCATAAGGCTCTATTTACGCAGACACTACTGCCCTAAGGTCTAAAAGAGCATTAAAAAAACCAAAACAGAACACATTTATTTTGTGGTTGTTTTTGTTTTTCATCACTCATGTATTTCAAGACACAATGTGGGTGCAGCAGATGAAACCATTGCTGAAAGGAAGGGGCTGAGAAATAGAGCAAGAGAGAAGAAATTTTGCTGCCTCATATCTTGGCCCCATACCTAAAAAAATAAACGGCTTGTGGACAGCTAACCTAAGGTCAGCAAAGCTTCCACTATTAAGCAGTTCCAGCTGGTAGGGATTTCCTAATTCCCCACTTAGAGGAGACTATCAAATTACTTGTTTAAATTCATGCAGATCTGGGATTCAAGATACAGATTTTTAGAACCACAGCCACAAAAAAAAATACTGTACCATAAGACCAAGAATCCTAACTCGGGCTATAAGTGAAATTATAACAGCGATACCTCCAGGAAATTATGTGCTTCCTATGTGATGTTTTTAGGCACAAGGCACACATACAGACCTAGTCAAAAACTGCAGAAAAACAAGAGCCAACCTTATTCTGTCAATGGTGACCTATTTTGTTCAGGTCTAACAGCTCAAAAAGCTACAAATTTGGTGAAACACGGACTGTAAAACTATAACACTCCTCAATTACTTTTTGTTGGCCAGACAGGCAAACCTGTCATTTGACAACACGTCATGAGCCAAGATAGCAAACTTTATCACTCAGGGGTCATGAGAAAATGGCCACAGGTACAGCTTGCTAACCCTCACTAGATAATTTTTCACAGTTATCATCCAAAAAGCGTAAAAGCATAAAAGATATGTTATCTTTGAGCTCAGTTTATTGTAACATGGGTGAGATTCCCTATAAAACCACTTACAAAGTAACTGTTGTGTGTTCTTCAACACAGAAAGTCAAATCAGTAAAACATCTTCTTGACAGTGTAAGTGTCAGGAATAAGATGACACTTCTCCTTTCAGAGACTAACACATTATTTATCATTCTGCTCTGGCTTACCTTTTCTTGCCACCCACCACTCTAACACTTCGCTGATTCATTTCTTACTTAATACAATATTTGCACTAATACTTGAACCCAAAGCAAAGCCAAGAGTTCCAGAACTGGGTCTGCATTTTCCAAAATGCAGAGAATCCTTTGGAGTTTTGCCCTTACCTGTGAGATAAGTAGGTGCTTGACCAGGAAATTTTGGCTTGCGTTCATCTTGTGTGATATCAGATGAGTAGTTTCTGTGGGGGAGTTTGTAGGACAGATCAGCTTAATTTCTCTCAATTCTTCTAATAAAGTTTTGCCCTGTATTCATTGCAGGTACCAGCTCAAATACTGGTTTTAGAGCTCCCTAGCTTCCTCCCTCAAGGGTTTTTTTTTTTTTTTCCCCCTTCCTTTTAAATGAAACCAAGGCCAACAGGGGTATGGTTTCAAGTGAAGCATGTCCAGCAGCCCATGTGGAAATTCACAGCCAAATTGACATGCAAATCTATCATTTTGATACCAAATTTGAACTCTGTTCAGAATAGGATTCAAACTTATTGATTGAAAGCTCTCATGCTGATTCTTACTTAAACTGGAGTCCATTACATGGCTGAGAAAAGTTATTCCTTATATTATTCAGAGGTATTGATCAGGACAAATAAGAACCAGGAATCCGAATCTTATTTTGGGACCTCAAAAGTATTGTGAGCTGAAAAGAGCCTAAATCAGATCATTGCTGGCTCAAGCTAAAGAAAGAAAATGTTAGTAGAGTGCTGTGTACCCAGTTTCCTCTAAAAGTGGACAGACAGAATTAATATCATTAAAGGAACCATAATAGTGTCCCTCATTTGGATTAGCCAGAGCATGGTGTTGACATAAAACAAAATTGTTATCCTAACAACTTCACTATGAAGTCAGCTGAAGGATCAGTAATGTGAAATGCTGAGTTCTCACAAATCCATTTGGTTAAACATGAGCTGGGCAAGCTTGGCTCCTAATTGAAGCATTTTACTGGATCAGGCTGGTGCAATAGCATGTCCTTAGATTACTTATCTTATTCCTTATCAACCTAAGTTTGTTCCTCTCAGGAGTTAGATCCCTGTGTTTATGAAACACCTGGTCACCATTATATTCTTCCTAGTGCTGCGAACTAGCAGAAATTTTAGATTCTTTTCAGTTTCCTAATCACCAAGTTGTTTGTTGATTTGTTTTGTGGTGGTTTTTTTTCTTCCTCAGCTTTTTGAGCAATGTTTGGAACAATACAGATCTCTCACTGTGTAATTAAACTTCTTACCAAAATAACTTTGATTGCTTGAATTTATCTTTGACAGTCATTGATAGCAGAGCGCCAGGATTTAGAACTTACTCCATGCTATTCCACAAATCATTATTTCTGACTGTTTGTATGGCCCTTTACCCTCTTAGCTTATAGCCTGATCGATACCTTCCCACAGTCACAGCAAGTTCCTTCCCTCCTCCTTTTAGTTTTGGAATTAGGTCTGACAATAGGGCAGCAGCAAGCACAAGAACCATCTACATAAACACTGTGTGCAAGGCTCCTGTTCTTTCCGTACCTGAAGCTGAAATAACTGAACTGCTCAGTTCTCTGCACCACAGCACATCTATGTGTAAGCTACACGTTCCCAGGAACTTTAAAGCCAACCGCAAATTCAAGCAGTCAAAACCATCTCAGAGCTGCCAAGCTAGAGCTCAATAAAACAACTACAGAAACAGCTGCACTGTTTCAAACTCACTATCATTTTCAGAGTAGAATTATCAGTAATAAGGGAAACTGTTCAAAAAGCAGCTAAAGCTTAATTTGTTTCTGGTGACGCAGAAAATGTTATTACAGATGCTGTATTCAATCGAAATTATTTTTTACACCTCAACACCTAATGTAAGTGTAGTACAGTGTTAGAGTTGTGAAGAAGATGTTTCTCGTGCTAGAAGGTGTAATCAGAAGACACCAGCACAACAAACAGGTTAAGGGGTCAGACCTTCTGAAGCAGAGCACAAGGAGATTGGACAGACCTTTGGGAAAAAGCATACTAAGGATCCTGACTTGCCCAAGGACCAAGTTAGGAGCTTCATATCAAGTACACCAGCCATTCCATCATTCCCCTGGAGCCTGCTCATTGGCTTACACGCATCCTTAAGTGCACTGCAGGATCAAGCCAAGAGCACTCAGCACCTTGCAGAATCAAATCCTAAACTAGCCATGTGTCTCAACAACATGTGTGATGGGCAAGTTACAATACTAAGGAAGAGGACCAGGAACAAACAGTTGCTGTGCAGTAGCAAGTCTCTTGTTTAATGATACTTTCATTTGTTCTCACACACACATAATTTCGGGGTAGTTTAAGTAATCCATTACCTGATTTCTATTTCATGATGTGTGAAGATCATTTATAGTAGGTTTTTTTAGTAGCTTAATATCTTGCATTCCCTTCCACACACACAAATATTCTAAATACAACCACATTTCTACTACTGCATTTTGTTTTCCAAAAGGCCACTAATAATAGACTCAGTAAAAAGTCAGAGGAATAAATTATCATTTATCTTAGGAGACCTATTAACTTGCAGTGGAATAAATCCATGCCCAAAGCACACGCCTGGGCATCATCTGACCCAAAACACAACAGCAGTCTTTCTATTTAAATCCTGCTGTAGTCAACCCTAAGGAGCACCACTTGGTGCAAAGTAGTACAAAACAGCCATGAAATGGAAGAACTCTCCTCCCCATCTGACCTCAGGCAGCAGTCCTAAAAATGGTCACACTACATGTAGGGGAAGAACATGTTTGCAGGCAGAATCTCAACAAACATATACTCAGTCACTTTTCCAAAGGAAAGGACTGACCATTTTTTTCTTTTGGGTTTTCTGTCCACATTTTAACCTATTTTTTACCCTTTTGCCATTGTTTTGCTTAGTTGATTGATTGCAAATTTTATCTGTTCATGTCTTATTTTTATTTGGAGTTGACAATAAGTACAGAGAGCAGATTCCTTCCTTATACTTGCAGAGGCTTTTCCATAATCTTCTGTTCCTCCTTTTCATTTAGACTTAATCTTTTTCAAATACCCAGGCCCAAGTCTCTGTAAGAGTATGTCTACACTAGCAATTTTAAGCATAACGAGCTTGAGTATTTGACACAAATATTTAACTCCAAATTAACCTCCCGCCCTGGCTAAGTAGAGATATGAGTTGCTCAGAAGCAAGTGCTTCAAGCCGATGCTTTTCTTCCATTACCATGAGAAAATTGTCAGCGTAAACACTGCCTATTTCCCTGCAGCTTGGAGATTACTTCTAAATTTGTTAAGTAGTATCTGGTAGTGCCTTGCACCCACCCTCTTCAAGTATAAATTACTACAGAAAGTGACTGGTAGTGCAGAAAGATCATTGAGATTTTTTTGGTTTAAGACTAAACTATTTTACAGTCATCTCTACAGCTGCTTTAAAGCTACATGCTTCAAAAGATCTGACCCCTTAACCTGTTTGTTGTACTGGTGCCTTCTGATTACACCTTCTAGCATGAGAAACATCTTCATCACAACTTTAACACTGCACTACACTTACATTAGATGTTGAGGTGTAAAACAAAATCTCGATTAAAAACAGCATCTTTTTAGAACATGGTAACTTAAATATTCCATAATCTTAAGGCAGACAGAAGTAATTTTTTATTTGCATTATCTAAATAAACTGAATTCCAAAGAGACAGAAACGATTCTTTAGGCAAGAAAAACCTATATAACTTTAAATGTGATTTGTTTTTTAAATGCAGTTCACACGTTTGCTTTACCATTAATATTCTGGATCTACTAGGGGAAAGCATATAAATTACCGTCTGTATAGGAAGACTTTAACAAGTACTTTCTTCACTAGAGCTGGTAAAAATATTACAAATACCTATGAGAGGCAGAGTAAAATTTGGTTATTAACAGGAATTATCAGCACCAGTTCGAACCCGTTTGTTAATAGGTTTAATCTGTAAGTGCTCAAGCAAACTAAGAAGTGAACATCTTTGTTGACATCTCTTAACTTAGAAGCTTAAAACCAACTTCCTTCTCTTTGCTCAGTCAGTGCTGGATTTGCTCTTGTTTCAATGAGAAAGAACTACCCAGGGCATAAGTCGTTTCTCAATTTCCAGAGGGGCATCTAGATTGGCTATACATAAGGATTTTTCCTTTCAAGATTTTTATAGGAATGCACGTTTGCTTAACTATTACTTGGCAACTCTACATATGCCAGATGAAAGTGCACAATCAGTTGTAGTAAGTCTTTATACCAGACTGGCAGGACTTTGCCACGTATGTATTTTCATGGATATGTTGTGAATTGTTCTATATGAGATTTAGCTGACAACGGAGAGGGCTTATGTGTTTTTACACACAGAGTGTCTGTAACTGTGCAGTGGTATTTTTCATCAATTAATAAAAGCTTTGGGTAAACCTTAGGTGAGACAGATAAAACCTCTGTCCACAAAATAAGAGATTAAATTAGTCTGCAAATCACTTGTGATATTTAATATTCCATCTGTTATATTTGCTTTGGCTAAAGACTTTGTCAACTTGAGCAGTTTCCACTCTACTTAAATGACAGGTCTAACTATAACACTCACTTTATGACTTATTTTTCATTTGTCTGAAAAAGCAAGAATGCCCCCTTTTGACAACTCCATATATTTCCCCTCTGAGGCCAGGAGAGGGAGTAGTAGGTTGTATTTTTCCCCAGAAAAATCAACACTCTGGATGGCAAGTATTATACTCAGTTCCCCAACAGGCAAAGATTGCATCCTCTGTTCATTACTCTTTTTAAAAGACCATGGAGAGATTTATTTTATTTTATTTTTTTGCCAGGGAGAAAGTGCACTTTATTCTGGCAGATGCTCTTTCTCTTAAAGTTTCAGACAAGAACCACACACTTTGTAAAAAAATGAATAAAACTTACACATTGATGGACAGAAAGATATGCAGGTGTCTACTCAGGTTAATCTGTACAAGCTCTGTGCTCCCTCACACTGAACGTACAACATAAATCCAGATCACCTGCAATCACGTAACTGTGCAGATGCTGGCCAAAACATGATATTAAGGTCAAATAAAAATAGACTTTGTTACACTTCTGCCTCTATTTATATAAATTCTAATAAAAAAGCCAAAATAGATCTTTTGCTAGATTCCCACCCAAATTTTGAGGCTTTTGTACTGCTTCTGAAAGTAAAGGCTGTTTGCATCCACTTTTCCTTCAGGTTCATCTACAGTGAAACCTGAAACATGTCTTGAAAGTTTTCAAGAATTCTGAAAAATTGACCACCTGATCTTAAGCAACTTAAATTCCTGTGTTAGGGAGCTAGTCTTTGTGAGCTCTCTAGCAAACACTGTTGAATAACATGGTCTTCTAGAAGGTGACTCAGAGGAGGAAGAAGGAAAATAAAAATCAAGACTTACTTGTGTGTTTTCCAGCTCTTCCAGAGGGCAATTATCTCAACCTGAAAAACAAAAGGGAAATATATGAAGTGAAGTCATAGGACATATCAAGTAAGGTATTTCCAAGAGAGATCAATAACGTGGTAGAAAGCATTAGTCAGATACCAGTTTATGGTTCTTCTCACCCACATCTCAGACAGCAGAACTAGAAGCAGAACAGCTGCACAGGCTTGCACCAGAGGATCTGCCTCTCCTGACCTCAGGGGCTGCCCGAGCAACTGACAAGCTTAGAGAGATCTGTTCGGTGGGTCACCTGCAGAGAGCAACGCCAGCCTCAATCTCTCACACTCAGACTGAGAATTAGCACCATCTAAAGGGTGCTGGGTTTTGAACCCTAAGTCCACACTCCTGGATCCTTGTCTCTCTAGCTCAGTCAAGAGGCAAGTCCCTGCATCGATGCGATCGTGGAAAACGGAGATGAGTATACTCTTCTTGATGCTCATGAATAAATCACCCCACATAATAGTGAAGCATTATCTAAAATTGTAGTTTCCTTCTCTGAGAGACAAAGGTGCTTATGGTATTAGATTGCATTAGTATTTAATTAACATTCAACAGCCTTATGACCATCGCAAAATACCTTATTCAGCTGAAAAAGCACAAGTGTTAAGCAAGCAGCATGGAATTACAATTGAAATTACAGTTTGGGGAGAAATCTCAGGTCAAATCTGGGAGAAAAGTTTTTACTTCACCAAATAAGGAAGTTTAAAAAAAACTAAAGCCACACATGCACAAAGCTAACTGCTGTCAAAGAAAGAATATCATAAAACCCTGCTGTGTGCTCCCAAAAAAAAAGAAGCCCCATGAAAGAAAGATTCTTTCTGCATGAGAGTGAAAAATAACGTGACTGATTTGCAGTTTCAGGTTTTGGACCAACAGACAAGTCTCCTGTAACAGCCCTGAGTTACTGGGTTTAAAGTGCTTATCAGGGCCACTATGGCTTGTTGCAATCCAGCTACTCTATTTTCAGAGAGCCATGTGGGTATTTAGCCACATATCTCCTATGAAAGCTAAATGATCTTAAGTAAGAGTCATTGTGTGTCTAGAAATTTTAAGAGACTGCATTCACATTATATTTTCCCCTCTTCCACAAAGCAGTAGTGGGAGGAATCATCCTTCTTGAGCAGCATTGCTTGCAAACTAAGTTTTCATGCGTTGCATTAGTGGCATTCAATACTACCAGAGGTCTTACCCATTTAAAAATTGGTCTTTACAGTGCTAGAGAGATACTTGAGGTGGCTCCAACTAAAATACACAAATCTGCAGATTATATCTGCAGATAAACACACACAAATTTTCACCAGCTAAAAATCTAGCTTGTTTTTCAGTGACAAGATCTATAAAATTAGCAACAGGAAACTTTTGTAAAGCATGGCATTGAATATACTGTTTGTGAATTGTCACGCTGAACACCTTGTGCTTTAACACTCATTATTATTTACTTTAGTGTGATATGACTTAGCTCACATTGTTATCTTTAAACTGTGTTTTGCTCCCTAAATTCTCTCATAAATGTTCTGAAGCACATTACATGTTACCTCTAGGAGGGAGCGTTCCAAAATAAACAGATTTCCTTATGTCAAAAACCAAAAGCACCTTCAAGGAAACCTTTCCCATCCCTCCATCTTTTGCTTTTCCTTCCCATTTGACAACAGATAAAGCAGCAGCAACATGTTTTCTAGCAGAATTTGAAAAACTAGTTCAGGTTCAAGGTGTACCACTTCAGTTTGAACTCTGTTCCATATCAAATTCTCCTCAAATTTAAGTGACTTTGACTTTCACTTGACGCTTATCTTTTACAGTGAAGCTACAGTTTTAAAGTAGCCTTTCATCTTCCTTGTATTATCCAGATTTTTAGTTGCCTGCATAGCAGTCAGTCTTTATCATTTCCACTCTTTAGGGTTACCAAAAGTTTTGTTTTCTTCTTTCTTAAGTATAAAAGTAGCACACTTGGTTTTGTTTCCAATTTCCTACAAGAAAGCTGTGATCAGAGATAATAACCACTTAATGAAAGATTCATTTACATTGCTTCAGCTTTTTCTCCCACCTCCAGGGACATTCACTGCTACACTCCTCTGACCACTGTTTTCATTATTAGGCAGCTTAGTGAGGATATTACTCTGATATAGAGAATGTTTTACTGGAAGCAAGTTCCAAAGAGCCTCTTTCCTACTACATTCAATGTGTTAAGCATTCACTATCAGCTCTGGGATTTACCAAGAACTCAGAAAAGTCTGTTCTCATTCTCCATCAAAGATTAAAAATTTTCGGTGTTGCTATAGCTACAATGAACCGATTTCTGGAAATCCTTTTATCAAGAATGAACTCTGCTTCACTGAAATTAGATTCTCCTTATCGTTATTTTAAAAATTCTCAAGATCATCTAGCCAGCATTAAAGAGATACCACTAGTGACTATGCAACCAGCATCTTCTATGTTCTGTCCTCTCCCAGGAAACTGAAGGCTTATCTGTTATGAGCCAAGAAATATTCACTAGACTGAAAAATCTACTGTATACTTTTCAGAAAGCTGCAGGGCTGGAGGTAAAGGCTGAACAGCTCTGAGATTTATTTTCTTTTTTCAAATTCTGCACTTCACATCAGCAGGCACTCTTGAATGCTGTTAATTATAGTACAGTATGAAACCAGCAATAAGAAAACCTATTTATTCTTCATCTCAGTAGTTGAAGGTAATTAATACTTTTATCTTCCTACGTGCTTCATTGATGAGGTACATGAAAGGAGACATGGAACGAATTCTCATGTAGCTTAAAAAATAATCAATCTATAAAGTTACAGTCCCGAGGTATGTTGGTCTACATATTAATCTCCAGCTTCGTGAAAAACACAAAAGACTCCACATGAGTAAGAATAAGCACCAAGTTGCTGAGCTGCAAGGTGATAGTTCCAGATCTGTATCTGTGTTACCACTGTAGACCCAGCCTTTAGGAGAGACCTTCACTCAGAATCTACATTCTACCTCCTACTGTTACACGATAACAAGATTTGCACAGCATAGTTATAAATCAAGTATTTGGCAAGTAGGTTCTTCCCACAGCTGTGACTAACTCAAGGTGGAGAACACACATACCACAGACATCTAAATGCCTAATCACATTATTTAGGCCTCAGAAGAGTTTAGCTCACTTCCTGTTTTTTGCCTCAAGAAGTTGTGGGCATCATAAGAAATCCTAAAGCACAACCAGACAGTTCATAGACACTGTTGCACTCGTGTGGATGCCACGTTGAGGACAATTGTCACAGCAGCAAGGTCACTGTAGTTTTGCCACGCTTCAGAGGTCAGCTCTCCTCTTGCTGGGCTACTCAGACAGGTGAAGTAGAAACTACATGTCACAGACAGAAGGACCACATGCAAAAGAAGTCAGATTAGAGAACACAGAGTCACAGCACAGTCCACTTAGAAATGGAACATGAAGAAAAATCTTATGCCCACTAAAATCCCCTGCATAAGCCTCTGGAGCCTAAAGTTTACACAAGAACCATTCATTTCGGCAGCATCACACTGAAGCAACACAGATTTGGTATACCAATCAACAAAACTTAAGAATCTTTTCATGAACAAAGAGTTCAGCTTCCCAGTATCCACTTCCTTCTGGGATCACTGAGACAAATTCCATTTATCCAGACTGTAGAGCGTGTTCAATGTTTTTATTCATATGCATTATGCAACGTTCCCCAGAAACATTAAGAACCTGCTGGTCATCCATTGGGGAAGAAACCAGTAGTTTAACAAAAAGGATGCTTGCACACACGTGGACTTCCTGACAAATTTACAGGTACATGAAGACCACAGTTATTCCCCACAACAGTTGGAACTGAACATTTTCCTATCCCCTACAACAGTTTTCAGTTATCTTAAAATGACACATTATTTTCACGGCCGCATTGATGTGATCAGAATTATTGTATTTATAAAGTTATGTATGATTTTAGCTGTGTAACTAATATCAGTAAGTGCTGTTTTTTTGCACAGGTGATACAGTAAATCCTGTAGAACTAAACATTGAAGTATGACTTTTCAAGCTCACACTTGTCCCTGGTTTCACACTAGGGTAAAACTTTCCTGAAGTTTGCCAGATGAAAGCATAATTAAAAGCAACCTTGCATGAATTAGTATTACTTCCTAAATATCTGAAATAATTAAATATTCCTGTACAAAACAGCAAAACACACCTTGAGATGTCTCTTCAAAGCGTGAACTGAGCCATCCCAGAAAGCAGTTACCATCTCTAGTTACCATCAACTAATTAAGAGCTCCTCAGAGAAAGCAGAATGCTTTAAAGGTGTAAAATTTACCTGGCAACAAATTTCTACTGAATCAATTTTCAATAATCTCAGAAAATAATAACACAGTACACCTGAAGTCTTCCCTGTGAACACTTCACTTATTACATTGCTGCGAACAGCAAGCAAGAGAAGGAAAAATTTTTCAGACTAAAATGAAATTTTGTTAATAGAAAAAGACCAAATATACATTATTTAAGAAGGACCATGTGGATAAAAGTACCATAAAGACATAAATGTGACTGCTAGATACGCAGTAAGAATTTGTGAGCTCCCGTAGACTGTGGGTTTATTAGCACAACTGCCATTTTCTTCTTTCCTTATGGCACAAAGAAAACTTAAAACAGGAGCAAGTTATATTTATACCACCTGGAAACCCTTTGTATTTTAGCAGGCTTGATGTACCTGAGAATGAACCCTGTATTCAGGAGCTCAAAAACGTTTCAGCATTTCCACACACACACTAGAACATCCATACCAGGCACTGTATTTCTGAAGGCAGCCCTTGAACTGTCTGATTTACAAGCAGTTGTCATGAAGATCACTCTGCACTGTCCACCTCTTGCTCTCACTTTCTGTCCTCCCTCTCAGTTTTTCCCTATGGCTGAGAGAACACATAATAGATGTTAGAAAAATTCTAACGTAATTGGAAGCGCTTTCATATTTCTAAGTGATGTTGATTCTGTCGCATACGTTTGTTTGCCAGTCATCAAGGCAAAAGTGATTGGATATGCATATCCGCACGTACAAACACAGATATGCAGGAAGTCCTGAAGGATACTCACATAAGCTACATAATTGTAATAACTTTGTTCTGTAATACTCCTCTTTTCCAAATTTTTCAGCCCATTACTTGTCACTCTTGGTTGCTGCCTCTTTTTTTAGTTAGATTTTTTTTTAAAAAAAGACTCATTTATGAAAAAGTCAGCATTACTTCCATGCTTACCTTGCACACACCAATTCCCTGATTGGACAACTGTTCAAACAGACAAGAACACCTATTTATGGTCTACTTCATCAGCTACAATGATTAAGTCCCATGAACAATGCCCTAGGCTGGGTACAGGTGCCAAAACCACAAAACCCTCAAAGAAGATGAACTCTAGTTATGTCTGTACTTCTCTTTTCCAGCTCCTCTCCAACTACTACGAGTTATATTTTTACTTCAGAGGAATACAACAGTAGGCTTTAGTTGATTTTAAGTATTTTTTGCTCCCCCTCTAAATTTGGAAGTATAATTACAGTGGAAAAGCCATAACTGTTTGTGTCACACTGTTTTTCAAAGCTCTCATCCACTTCATTCTGTGATATGGCTCATGTAACCCCTGTGAGTTGCCCCTTCATAATTACACAGGAAAATCACCACAAACACAGATATCAAGTGGGAAGCCCAGGATGGAAGCAAGCACACAGAAAACATTAGGAGACTGTCTTTACCTTTCCTTTTCTCCCTCCCCATTTCAGTCTAAGGAATACAGGAACATACACACTAGGGAAAATAGATCCTGTGAACAAACAGCATTTTCCTTGATAAACTTCATGAGCCAGAGGGTCTCCACAAGAGCACAACTCCACCCAGAAAAAGATTACACACATTTGGATGCACTGCTCATCCTCGCTGCTATCAAGGGAACAATTATTAAAAGGATCAATATGATTTACTTGTGGTTTACATAGAAGCAGAATTATTTATTACTTATTTTACATTATTTTTTGTTTCACTTCAAGCAGTGGGTCATATCCAGACCTGGTTAAAAACAAATCCACATACACAACCTCCCTAGAGCTTTGCCAGTTTTCTCTGGCTAAAGAGGTGAGCCTCTGCCTCCTAAAGCACAGGAAACCAGCTAGATGAAGCTGGCCAGCTGAGAGTTCCCCACTATGGGCTCAAGTTTACAATAAAATTGACTAGTTTTTGAAAAGAGGACAGATGCTAAGTTTCTGTATGAAGTCAAACATAACACTATCACGTAAAAGGGCAAGGTAAAAAAGCTTCAGCAAAGTCTTACTACAAGGTTAATGGATATGAAAATTTCTCCCAATTCTCACACAGAATTGAGGTGTTTCAGTAATTATCGGTATCCATTCCTCTCTTTAAAGTTTCCCTGCAAGCAGCAATCAGAATTATATACCATCTCTGCATGAAACTAATGAATTCATGACAAAGAAGACTCCTCATCATGATAAGAGATAGCACATCAGAACTATTAGCATCAGGCTTTAATGCACTAAACCAGTCTCACAGCCACGTTCCAACTATAATGGAACCAGAACAAATACCAGTGCTACACATCAGCTGTCCAGGGACTTGGGTCCCCAACTCCCCCAAAATAAAAATTAAAGCAGAAAGCAAAGACTAAACACGTTTGTTCTCTTCCTCTATCAAGAGAAATGTAATAAATATTCCTGCTCTCTATATAAAGCTATTCATAAACAAAGATACAGCACATTTGTCTGTAGAAACTTCTATTCAGGTCAGAGAAAACACTTTTTAAACCTTAAGAAGTTACACCTCAGCACTTCTATAAGATAAATATTACTTGTAAAATTAAGGTAGTATAGTAAGGAATAAAAAAAAATAAAGAAAAGCTGCAAGACAGGAATATCCCAGTAAATCTGTGCAATACCTCCCTGGTATTTCTGACCCAAGAGACTTTGAGCCAAAACCTATCACATAAGATTTTTTTTCTTTCTTCAGGCATTAGCTAGCAGAGATCATTGTTCTCATAATTTAAGACTATTTCTCCAGAACAAGAGCACTTCCCACTGAACTTTCCTCCCTGAAAGGAAACACCTTAAAAGTAAACTGCCTTGGCAAACAATTTCACATGCTTAATATCTTTGAAGGGCACCAGAGTTTAAACCAAATCTTCACAGAACCAAAACATCTAGGTTGTCTATAAGAGACAAATAAACTCACCACCTTAGCTTGCCCCTTACAGTGAAACCTCAAGAAATTCAGGAAACCTACATGATTCCATATGCCACTTATCCAAATGCTAGTATACAGAGACCTTACCAAGCAGACCCTTTGAGGCCAGCTGTCAAGCAAAGGTCTCTTCTGCACTTCCACATAAACATCCCCAACATCCTGTCACTATATCCTACGCAAGCTGGTGGAATCAAAGGAGGCTGCTCTCTCCTCTAAGGTCAGAGCAGATTCTTGCATGGGCAAAAATGGGTCAAGTGGACAGGTGAGCGGTGGCATCAAATAGCATAAGAAATAGTTGGAAAAGCAAAAAAAAAAATCCTTAATGCCATCCACCAAAGTCTTGCTACTTCCTAGACGTTTTAGGCTGTACCCCATTATCACACAGCAGAATAGCAGTCATTTGGATGATAGCTCAGGTAATCAAAGCAGAAGACAGCTAGAAATAATACCACCAAGTGATTAGAAGAGAGCTGGTTGCAAATTTAAACACCATTTTGATTCATTAATCTCCAACAGCTAAAGACAAACCTAAAGCGAAATTAAGATGATTGCAAACTAAGCACTCGTATCCTGTGGCTATTTTTTGGCCTGCTGAGAGAGAATGAGCTGATCAAAGACAGACACTTCATTGAGAGCAGCAAGATTAGTGCTGCTTCAGTGAGCTCACAGTTAGTTCCCATTAACTAACCTGTTTTAGAGGCTGGTAACACCATAATTAATCTTAGCTTCAATTTGAAGTGAAACAAGGGAGTGACCCGTTCATCTCCTGATGACATTGCACCTGCCCTACAAGCCCGTGCAAGTTTGCACCTAGTCTTTTGCTGTGGTTGAGGTGAAGAGCTGCCACTAATTTCACATTAAGGGGCACAAGCCCCTTAATTCAAGGCTTCCCTAGGAAAGCGGAGCAGAGGTACTGTTTTGCTGGCTAAACTTGCAGTGGAAAGTTGAAATCCTACCAAATGATGGCTGTTAAGCTCAGAATCCACTATAACCATCAGAATGAGGAGCTAACAACCATTAGCAGCAAGCCAGCTTGGACAGACACATAGCAGTGTAGTAACACAGCCCTGAAGTCGTGCCCTCCAAGGCAAGCTTAGTGTTCCAGCAGCAGTTGGGACTGACTCAGAAATGCAAATGCATAAAACATTCACGTTTTGAATAGCTTATTAGGTTACAAATACCAACATTTCTTAGAATTATGTCCTTTAAGTAAACTGACGAATTTCAAAGATAAAGGAAAAAAAACAAACCACAACAAACAACTAAAAAACCTTCAGCCTCTTTTATAAAATCCATCTGAAACTTGTCTTCAGCAACTCCACCTTCTGCTGTTCATTCTTATCTCTTACCATACATCTTCCCACATAATGTGATAGATTAGTAAGTCTTGAGAACATTTATTAGAAAAACGTAGCTTTCCAGAATTGAATTTCATGTTACTTTTAGCTGATATTCATCAGAGTCTGAATGTATATATACAAATTATTGCTGACAAAAATCTTTCTCTAGTGAAATATGGTACACTACACAGATAAGATCCTCTGCATCTGTAAGAAATATCCGAAGTTGGAATAAAATTTTTTCTGATAATTTTTTCTCTTATGTGGATAATACTTTAATATCACTATTTCCTCTGTAGTAGTTTCACCTTTCAGTCAGGTTTTGCATGTTGAAGTGGAAAGGTTCAGGTGCATAGCTTCATGCATATACTTAAAGTTCCTCCAAAACCACCTTCAAAAAATCTGTTTAAAGTTTCACTCTCCTTTAATCATTAAAACATTAGAACATTAAAATGTACTAAGAGTCATGAAGCACTTCGTCAAGCAAAATACAGTAAAAGTCTTTCTGGATAGAGATTTTTTTTTTTTTCAGGTTACAACACATTATTCATCTGAGAAAAAGCTACGAAACTAAAGAAATGAGAGAGTGAAATATCACACCTTTTCCATTCACACCGGCACATTGTTTCTTACCATCATCACATGACTCCAGCTACAAGCTCCCTCACAAATATCAGCCCCTCAGAGACATCTCGTTTAGTAAAAGAACTATCTCCAAAACCAACATAGACAGCCAGAAGGTCAGCTGATAGATGGTACATGTGTTGAGGCACAAATCTGAGCACATCATCTTCCACATACTCGTAATATACGGAGAGCTCAGCCTGTGATAGATGCATCATGAAAATATTTGGCTGTGGTAATACTAGTGTGCATCCTTCTATGGATAAGAGGGAATTCTACAAAGCTAATAGCTGTATTGCCTCCCATAAAGAAACTTCCAAGCTATCTTGCAAACATAGAAACACTAAGGACTCCACAAGAATTCACATTCCTCTACGCATTTACAGGTGTGCTTGAGTACAACTACAAATACAACAGGCAGATATACATACACAGCCAGGTACATTTCACAACACACAGAACTACAGGGGGATACAAGCAGAGGAATGGTAGGGATTACAGCTTTTCTTAACTGATATCCTGAAAAAGGATGGAAGCCTTCGGGTATGCTGTAAGACACCTAAATCCAGACTCCTACCACCCCACCTCACCCCTTCCACAACTATATTTGTGATTCTGCTTCTTCCTTGCATCAACAGCCATGGTTCAGGAGCCTGCACATACTCCAACAATTAGGAACAGATTTAGCTCAGCACAGGCTCTTTCAAGGAAAGAAGAAAAATCATATCAGCCTGGGTTAGACTAGTTTAAATTGCCATGGAATTACGTGGTGAGAGAAGAGTTTAAGTAAGTGAGAAGGATCTTACCTGCATCATGTATAGGATTTAACTTGGGGATATTAAAAGAAACCACCTCATCCTCCTCTCTTCTCACAATATGTTCTTTCTCCTTCCCTTGGGTCAAGGCTTCTGACCACAAAACCACACACCTGAGCTGACTTTAATCAAAAATTAGCACAGTAAAGACTGAAATTTAACAGATTAGCCTAAACAACTTACAGGAATTGCTCACTAAGCAGAAAAACTAGTTAGCACACTTCCAATGGACAAGAACTGTTTGTAAGCAGAAAAAAAGGACATGAATACCACCTTCTACTGAAAAAGAAATAGGCATTTACAAGTAAACGTCCTCTATAGGATACTAGGGCAACAGCTGAATAAACGGGAGCAGAAAAGGAGTAAGAAACAATAAAGGCAAAATCTACAGTAAGCATATTGATAGCTTTTTTTAGCCAGGAATAAGCATTGAGACTGTTGAATTTTAGAAGTTTATCAAACACATGGTCTCCCACAAGTGGTTTCTAAACCACATCATACTATCATTAACTTTATAGATAAGATTAAAACACCAGATACACAGGCTATAACATATGAAAACACACGGCCTATGCAATTATACCTCCAAAGCACATGTCCATAAAATTGCTAATACTCTCTAACAGATTAAAAGTACTCAGACATCACCTCATTTGTGCAAAAGTAAACCCTTGATTCTTTAAAACACACCAACAATTAAAAAAAAAAAACCCACAATAAACCAGAACAACCCAAAACACTCCAAGAAAATAGATTTCACGCTTTCAATAAGTTACCTGGATAACACACATACCAAGAAAAGAACCCCAACTAACAATATTGAATATGTTATCAGGCAATTCTATAACCAGGCACTACACACAAGTGTTTTAAAGTTATAATACACACAGCAAAGGAAAGTATTACCTTGAAACAAACTCTTCTCAAATTCCACACCTTCTAAAACATGATATATCCTAGCCACTGCTACAGATAATATTGTGCAAACTGTAAAGGTAGAAGAACTGTTTCAAGTTAGAAAGAACTTTACATAAATAGCTAGTAAACAACAAAATAACCTCATTTTTTATGAGAAAAATTACTACTCACAGAGCAGCTAACCTAGTCTCCTTAGTCCTGTCCTCCAAGGAAGACTCTCAAGTATCTTCAAAAGATAGTACTGGAAACTAGAATTCATAAACTGAAGCAAAACAACTGAAATGCTATTGCTCTCGTAGCACTCCATAACTGTCTCTTCTCCATAAAAAGCAAATTATGTCTTTATTCGAGCTCTAGCCACTAAAAGAACTTAACGATCCGACCATCTCACTTTACCCGCAGGTAATACCCTTTAGCTTCCCAGGAACCCACTGCCTTTTCTCTTTACTAGTTTATGTGATTGAATCAATCAAGATAAGCTTGATTAGTCTTCATTTGCATTTAACATTAGAATTGCACCTGAGGAAAAACTTGTGCGTGCTTGAAGACCTGTTGATTTTTTTTTCCTAAGCGTTGCAGGTGATTTAAAGAAAGGTGCCACCTCTCCATTAAAAACATTCCATCACTTACACCTGTAGGCGAATGCAGCTACCACTGCGATTCTAAAACACACAGCAGAAACAGATTAAAAGAACAGGGACTAATCAGCCATTTAAACTCGGAAAAAATCAAGGCAGGTGTGTTCCTCACGCGAAATAGATGGCAGCGAACTGAGAGAAAAGAACAGGAGGCAGTAAACAGGCAATAGCTTTCCTAAGACTGCAGTAGTGTTGTGATGAACATAAAATATTGAAGAAAACCATCATAAACTTCTGAGAATAAAACCGGCATGACTAGAGGGTTAAAAAAACTCTCAAGAAATTTGCTCGAAAACCTTTCTTTTCTCCTTTCTTTTCTCCTTTCTTTTCTCCTTTCTTTTCTCCTTTCTTTTCTCCTTTCTTTTCTCCTTTCTTTTCTCCACCAGTGCAACTTCTTGCAGAAGCATCTGATTTTCAAAGACTTGGAAACGTTAGCACAAGTACTGCTGTGCAAATATTCAATAAATAAAGTCGTTTTTAACTCTACACAGCATGAAGTTGTTTGCGAAGGGGAGGTAAGGCCATCCTGCTAAAAGCACCTTCGTGCCTGGACACCAAACATTTGTTTTGTTAGTTTGTTGAACCTTCAGGACAAAAGTTAAGTTTGTATTTCTTCAAACTATCTTGCAAGATAAAACGTGTTGTACTTCAACAAAGGCACTACAGACAACCCAGAAAAGTATAGAAATGATGCATGTGCTGATCTCACAGAAAGCCTCTGATACGGCAAGACGTCCAGGCAGCGGAGAAATAAACTTATTTCCCAAAGATTTATTTAACTTTACAAAGCCATTATGGTTTTACTTTTAGCTTTTTGCAGGCTCGAATGCGAGCGGGGAATCACCACGTAAACGCCACGGTGCGGGAGAATATTCTAGAGGTATTTGGGCTGCTTTAATACCCAGTTTGTAACAGACAACGTAACAGACTACGTTGGCCCAAAATTACAGATGGCCGTAAGTTAACGGTGAGTGCTCGAAACCGCCTGCTGTCGTGAACAACGTGTGTTAAATGCTCCCCGTGTCATCTCAGCTCGCTCTCCAGCCCCGGCTGGACGGGACAAACCGGGATAACCCGAGTGCCTTCCACCTTTCCATCACTTCTCCCTCCCCGGGCGGTGACGGGGGGGGGCGGCGTGCGAGCGGCCGCGTCTCCGCGCCTCGGGAGGGACGGTGCGCGGCGGGACCACCGTCCCCCGCTGTCAGCGCCCGAGTCCCCGCGCTAAGGTCCCGGTAGGACAGCATCCCCTCGGTTTCCAAGCGGGATGGCGGGTGGCAGGGATGCCGAGGCGCACCTTGAAGGTAAGCCGAGCCGCCGGCGGGGGGGAGAGCGGCTCGTGCAGCTCCCGGTTTGGGCTACGAGGAACACCCGCCCCGGGGAGGGCGCGATTCGGCCCGTTTCGTGACCGGCCGTGCCCCCGCGCCGGTCGGAGAGAGGCGGGAAGGGGCGGGCGGGGGGGGGGGGGGGCGCTGCTGCCGCCGCCAACAGCCACGAGGGGGCGCCGCCGCCCCCCAGCCGAGCCCCGCCCCTGCCGTGCGCTCCGCCGCCCCATTGGCCGAGCGCCGCAGTGGCCGTCGGGAAGGAGGCGGTGGCGGCGCGCTGGGTAGAAGGGCCGCGAGCCGGCGGCTGCGAGTCAGGCTGTGCGGCGGTGCGCGCGCCATGAAGGAGACGTGCGGGTGAGGCGGCCGCCCCCTCCTTTCCCCGAGTCTCTCTGAGGAGTTTTTATTTTTTTATTTGTTTTTGCCTCCGCAGCCCCGCGAGGGAATGGCGAGGCGGGAGGCTGCGGGCCCCGGGGGGCCTGAGGGAGAAGCTGCCCGCTGTCAGGGGAAGCCCTTCCTTGAGCGGCGTGAAAAGCCCCTTCCGAGGGACGGCAGGGAGCGCGGCGCGGGTGAAGGGCTCCGCGGGCTGAGCCACCGGTTTCCGTCCGGTTCGGCTCGCGGTTCCGCGCCGTAACCTGGTAACGGCTCGGCGGCCTCCGCGCTGCGCGGCCGGCCTAAGGGCGGAAAATACAAACTGCTTTTTTTCTGAGCTTTGGCGAAATCAAGAGCAAAGTCCTTTAGCTTGCCGGCAGGTGTCCGCGGGCTTTTTTTTTGGCAGGAGCGAAAGGTGTAGCTGGTGTTGTTTCAGCGGTGGTCACCGGCTTGCGGTTCTGTTGGCGGTTCTGTTTTCTGCCGTCAGTTTTGGTGGTTCAGGAGCTGATTTCCAGGAGCTTTCCGCCCCTCCCGTGTGGCGAGGGTGGAAGAGGCCGGAGTGATGGAATTTCTACCCGGCTCGAGGCAAGGTGACCTCATAAATCGGAGAAAAGCTCATGCACCGCACCCATGGCAGCTCCCCGGACTGTTATAGTGTGGACTTACCCACTGTCCCTGAGAACGCGCAGGAGAAATGGCTTGTAGCTTTGTAAAGCTATAAATAAGTGACAAAACCTGGGATGAATAAACTTCGAGTTAACTTCTTGTCTAAAAGGAGGATCTGTCAGATCAGAAACGTGTCGGAGCTGTTCGCTGTGGTGCACAAACCATGGCAAGAGTTGGCAAAATATTAAACTGCAACAGGTGCTTGTTGCTTAAACTGAAAGCTCCTGGGTGAATAGATAGTGTGCCATGTATGCTGCTTTAGCTCTTAAAGTCCCTTCTCTATGTATGCCTGGCAGTCTGCTACACTTGAGAGAGCAAAGTAAGATTTTCTTAATGTTTTGGGGTTTTTTAATTTCAAAAGGGAAATAAATTCTATTGGGCATAAATCACTCTTTCAATAAAACTTTCCAAGTGCTGTTTTCCTCAGCTTGTAAGTTGTGAGATCAAACTTTCAGTGATACATGCAAGGAACTGAAAAATGTCTACTCTTGACAAAACCGAATTGATATTAGTAATATCTGATATGTCTAATTGATATTGTCCTTCGTGTCGATCTCTAATTACAGTCTCCGTAGGAAGAATGGGGCAATGAAAGACATGTGGTGGCCTTCTGTACAGTGGAAATATCTTGAATGCTAGTGAAGTCTAAAACCCGTTCTTGTTTTGTGCAGACTTTCTGAAATGCAAGTTCTATGATGCAATTAATATGTAAAGCATGTAGGAAGTTGCTGCTGTGGGTGTTTTAATTTAGATGAAATGCACAGCGGTTAAACATAGGCTTTCCTTCTGTGTTTCTTATGGAAATGTTATCATAAGAAGGAAAAATGTTCATAATGAACGCTTTTACTTATGAAGTGGAAGTTGACGATGCCTGTATACAAGGCAAGGCAAATGAGGTCAAGGCCTAGATACCCTTGTAAGTAAACAGCCGTTCTGATTTTGGGATACTAGTTGATAGGACTACAGTTCTAATACCCGCTCTGGCTATTTGGAAAACACAAAGAAGAAAACTTGAAACCTGAGCTCGTAGAGGTGGGTGGGAAATAACCCATGAGATGACTAATAGCTACATCTGTAGTTGGATAAAGCTACTCTTGGAGAAATCCATCTTCTTTCACTGGAAGAGTAAAGGCAACAATTAGAAATAAAGAGCTGTAATAAGCTGTCGTTTTTTTAAATCAAGCATGGAAACTGTCCTTGGAGCGTTTCCTAATACCATTCCAGCTGAAATGGGTCAGATACCTTCAATAATTATAAGGATCTCTTGACTAACCCAGCTAATACTTGAAGTTGTCCATATGTGAAGTAGAAAAACACCCAGTTTGAATAACAGCATAATTAATCCCTTTAGCCTTGGCATCTGGGTATGGACTTGTTGAGAAGCATGATGAGTTGTGTAGACCTTTTAATGTTTCTCCTGCTTTGCCACTAGTGTTTCTGCAAGTACAGTTCTTACCTCCTGTCCCACTCCTTTCTCTTTCCTGGTTTCAGCTGTTAATGCAAAGCAGGGTTTTTTCCATTTTTTCCTTTCTAAAGCAAGGGTTCTGTGGTGTTAAAAAAAAAAAAAAGCTAATGCTGCCTTTAATTTAATGTTCTGCCATGTCAGTCCTGTGCTGCTTCTGATTGCAAATAAGTCTAAAGACACAGGGTAAGCAGAGAGTTGGAGGTGAAAATTATGCCTGGCTGTAATTGGAGTTCTAAGGGTAGTAACTTTGTGGGCCTCTAAACCCAGGTGCCTGGTGTCCTGCTCAGCCTAACTGGGCAGAGAGGTAGCTAAGCTGGATTTCAGCACCCTTTGCAAACAGAGCTTAACTTGTGCTGCTTTATACACTGACATACATCTCTTGGATTTACATAAAGCAGATGTATGTACAGCTAAGCCTCTGAACTATAAAAATGGAACACATGGTTAGGAGCATGAGGCTGTCCTAGCAACATTAGCTACAGATTGGTTGATGTTTTCATTCATACTCTTCCATAAACAAAAAAAAATACTGAATTTACTGTATCAACCTTGTTTAAAAGACCACTTTGTTATATGTCCTTCCTCTACATCAAGTATAATGCCCTTTCAGAATCAGAAGAACAGCAAAAACGTTTATCTAAAATAAGCCAGTGTTTGATTGTCTTGTTTAATGTTAGCAGGAAGCTGATTGGAATATCCTTAAATCAAAACTGATATGAAACTGAAACGTGTCCAAAACTTCTGCTGTATGTAGTGTCACCCTTAGTGGATTTCAAACATTTTTGTTTCTTGGTGATCTGTTCTAACTGTCTAGAGCACTGCAAATAAGTTGCATTAAGATAGTAGCAACTTGGATCTTACATCCACAAATTTTTTTTTTTCAAAAAGTAGTTGTGACTTCTAAGTTAAGTCAAGTTATCTAAAAATCATAAGCAGGATTTACTTTTTTTTCTCATTTATGGGTAAAAGAGCAGAGGTCGATTTGAAAACCTGGAAGCTGAAGGGTCTTTTCCAGTCAGTTTGAGTGTTTCTGCTTTTGTGAAGTCCTCAGTATTTTGCTTTCTCCCACAGTACTTCTAGGTGGCAGAATCAGCCTCAAAGGCACTATGGAATTACATCTCCAATTAGCTTGGCTCCTCCTAAGGATATAGATCACATTCATACCCGGAAGTTGGTTGAAGCAATGAAGCCATTTGGAGTATTTGAAGATGAGGAAGAACTGAAGCACAGGTATAACAAGACAGTAAAGTTTGTTAACCTCTTGGATTTTTTAGAGCAAACTTAACATGACTTTTCTTTACAGACTTGTTGTTCTTGGGAAATTGAATAACTTGGTGAGACAATGGATTTCAGAACTTGGTGAAAGCAAGGTAATGATTTTTTAATGTGTTCTTATCAAAACCACTGAGGCCTTCTTGTTTCTTTTAAAGACCATACTACTAGGATGTGTGCTAAAGTTCAATTCTTAACTTTCTTCTGAAGTATTGAGTAGAGCTGCAGTAACTGCCATGGAAATAAGGTGTAAAAGATACTTCAGATCAAGATCTTGAAGTCTTTGAGGCACTGAATAAATTTGTGGAGTGGCTCTATCAGTTGACTTGTAGCAGTTAACAAAGCTGAAACAATGTATTGTGGGGTAAGATAAAAGGATAATGGGCACCAGTCTTCCCCCAGACACCCTACAGGACTCAAGCTGGATTGAAATTATTACACTAGACTTGTCTTTTGTATAGCTCTTAGACTGTGTTAATTTGTGTGTGTCTGCTGCAGAGAAGACTAATAGTAGGTCTTAATTTCTGTGAATTAATGGAAAGACTGCTACGTTATTCATCTTTTTCTTTGAGTTGCAAGCAGTCACTTCAGAAAAAAACTATCAGTCTATTAGACTAACAGCTCAGTATGGGAGTGAGAACACATTGTTTATGGTGGCTGTTGTAGTGTTTCTAAATAACTTGTATGCTAGTTAAATTTGCACATAGGTCAATGTGTATGTTATAATCTAAAGTAAACTCTTTCTTTTTTACTGGCAGAATCTTCCCCCTTCAGTAGTAGCGAATGTTGGTGGCAAAATATTTACATTTGGCTCTTATAGGCTTGGAGTACACACTAAAGGTAAAACTCTTGTTGTTGGGTCATAGTTCTAATGTTTGAGAATGACTTCCAAGAATAACAGAAGTGGAATCTCTTTGCAGGTGCTGACATAGATGCAGTTTGTGTTGCTCCTAGACATGTGGAAAGGTCAGATTTTTTTCAGTCGTTCTTCGAAAAACTGAAACAGCAGGAGGAAATAAAAAATCTAAGAGTGAGTAAGCTCTCTCCTTGATAGTTTATGCAACTTCTACAATAAGAATATTCACGTTGAAGACTTGTATTGGTAGTGAATGTCTTAAAAACCAAAATAAAAAAAATAGTTTCTGAGCACCTTCTAAAACACTATTTTATGCAGCATGAAAATGTTGAAGTCAAGCTTTTGGTTCCTTTCCCCAATGACTGTAAATCTCATAAGAATCTTTGTGATACACCTCTCCCCTCCCCATGGTTTGGGAATGAGTCAGCTGTGTCAAAAAGCAAGGCTGTCCCTAGGAGCCTAGACTTAATCTTAGATGTAGAAAGGGGCTTGGAAATCAGGTGACTGCATGCAGGAAGAGGAAGGGGCAGCCTGAAAACTAAGGGACTTGAATGTGATGTGCAAAGGCTTCTGTCGTACCTTTGCCATGGAGTGCCTCTGGATGTACTTCAGGACCTCAAATTCATTCTCCTCTGGTCCTGTTTCTGGCTACTCAACCTGAGACTTTGCTGTCAGCTTTACATGAAGTTAATAGGAGCTGTGCTGGTGAATATGCAGAACTGCTTGTAAAGTCACGGTCAGGAGCCTACCTTGTGTACCTTGCATGTAAAACTGAGCTCCTGAGAAGTGTTTCTCTTAGCTTTGTCTTCCTGGTGCAGATGTTCTGAAAGACTTCCTATGCATAGCTAGTGAGCCTTCGTTTAGATGACTGTCACCTGAAAACAGACTTAGTGGGCTGCAGTGCAGTTCTAACAAGAGGTCTACAAAAATGAAAACTGTCCTGTAAGGTAGCTGATAGCACTTCAGGCGTGGTAGGAGATAAAAATACAGAAGACTAGTGCACACTGTCAAATGTGGACAGATGTTTTTTATTTCTCTGGATGTTAAGCAGTAGTAAGATACCTACAAAAACCTCTTCTCTTCCTCACCACCAATGTAAGTACCAAACCCACTGATACTGATGGCTGTCTGTGCACAGTTTGTTCACTACAATGCATGATCAGCCTCTGAATCCCTTGGCTAAATAACTTTTGAAAGCTAGTATTAGTGCCATATTCGTGCTATACTGCTTGCAACTTAATTTTTTTTGTTCAGAAGCAACTCAGTCTTTATACTGTGTAGTTTAGCAGCGTAAGTGCTGTATATTATCATAGTTTAGGAAAAACATTAAAGTAGCAAAAAATGTTTTCTTACGCAGTTATCCTCTCCTTTACAGGCCGTTGAAGATGCGTATGTACCAGTTCTCAAGTTTGAGTTTGATGGCATTGAAGTAAGCATTTCATTTTTTTCTGAGTAAATTTTTTCTTGCTTTGAAATAGCATAACTTTTCCAGGGAGCTGTGACTGCTATTTTTGACCACAACCTATCAAGGTTGCAGGTTCCTCCTGCAACCAGGAGATGTTGCAGTAGAATAGGAGCATATAGGAAAATAAGCCCCTAGGAAGCCTGGCAGGCATGGGAAAACCAGGGACATTTTTCTAAACCTGTGCTGTAGACCAGGTAGCCTACTTGGATAGCGTTTCTTACAAGGATTTTGCAGAGTGGGAGTAGAGGCAGTGTCACAGCTAAGAGTTACAGGGAGATGTGTGTAGTGTAGTTCACCATATGAACCATGTGAGCAGACTGCTTGTTTTGTTGCAAATAAAAAATGAAGTGATCATGAGACAATCTGGAAAATGAGAAGTAAAAGTACTCCCTTGACTCCTGCCTTTAGAATATCTTTTTAACTGAAAAAAAAACCCAAAACCATTCCTTTCCCTAGCTTAAAAAGAAAGAGGGGAATGCAATGAAGGTTTTGTAAATAAAATATGGAACTTCTAGCAATTTTCTTGAGTTTTCTGGCAAAGAAATCTCTTGAGAGATGTATCTATAGTCATGTAATTCTAAATACAAATATTAACCACTTTTTTTAGGCTTGACTAACCGTCCCCTACTAGTGTGCTGTTCACGAACAGAGCAGTATTCTAACTGATGATTGGCACTTTTTACTTTTAAGATTGATCTTGTGTTTGCAAGACTTTCTATGCAAACTGTTTCTGACAACCTCGATCTTGGAGATGACTCACGTCTGAGAAGCTTGGATATAAGATGTATACGGAGCTTAAATGGTAAGCATGTTTACACATCTCTATAAAGGAATTGTTACTAAATTTGGTATAGAATACATGTTATATAACCCAAGTTTCTGTACAAGATGCAGAAACTGATCTCCAGTGTAGATGAGATCTGAGGAGGTGGCAAGTGGACTTAAACTTAGATGTTTCAAGGAGTTGTATGTATAGATAGACCTGTACTTCATATTTGATCAGGGTGTGTGTGTTTTTCCAGTTTACTACAGAAACTGCTTCAGATGAATAAGTAAAGCACTTGATAATGAACTACAACTTATTCTTCTCTAAAAATTTAAAGATATTTAAAATAACTGAAGCCTAACTTGCTTGCTGTTTAACACTGACTGGTTTAATTGCTCCTGGCTGTTGAAAGAACCTGAGTTTTCAGAATCCTGTAGAAAGGCCTTATTTAAAATTGTTGGCTGTAGTCTAAACTATGAAAGAGCTGTTGAGGACACCAGTTACCTGAAGTGATACTGAATGTTATGTGTGATCTGTAATTTTTAAGGTAATACAAAGCAAACAATCCAAACCTGTTTTGAATGTTAAACTGCAAGCTATTGATCCAATACTGCATAAAACTGACTTGTACCTGTTACAAGGAACTGTGTATTTTTTCTTACAGGCTGCAGAGTTACTGACGAAATATTGCACCTAGTGCCAAATATAGAGACTTTTCGGCTAACGCTCCGTGCAATTAAACTGTGGGCAAAACGTGAGTAATGTGTGTGTTTGTGATCTTTAAACTCTTCAGAGGCACCTCGTGCTCAAAAAATAAGACCATTAGAAGTATTTCAGCTTTGGGTAGCTGTTGAAATGATAGTTTTAAAACTAAAATCTCTTTTTAGTTTAGATTCATGGTCTGTCCATGTGGTAGATTGTGTGGTTTTTAATGGGGGTGGACTGGGGAGGAGAGGGGAGTGCCTACAAGGCAAGGTGCTGCGCTGCTTATAAGGAACCTGACTACAAATGAGAAAAATGCCGAGTATAAAAGCTTGATATGTAAGGAATTAAAAAAATACTATTTGCTCATGCAGCTAGAGTAAGTGCTAGAAGGATGGCAGAACTTTTTTCATTAAGGATAGTTGGATGTAGCTGTAGCAGTGTAAGCAAATTTCAGAGTAGCAGTATTTTGGGACGTGGTGTGTTAACAATTCTTTTTTCTTGTCCCTGTAAGGACCAACAGTTTTGGCCTCGTTGCAATGCAAAAATAACTGACTTAGAGACTGAAGCATACTAAGCATTCTATAGATTGTGGAGTTGGTGCTGTAAATTTAAAGGAATATACTTGAGTATTTAAAGACTACAGGCTAACTACCATGTATCCGTTCTAGGACGTGGCATTTACTCCAATATGTTGGGATTTCTTGGAGGGGTCTCCTGGGCAATGCTAGTAGCAAGGACATGTCAACTTTATCCCAATGCTTTGGCCTCTACTCTCATTAACAAGTTCTTCTTGGTTTTTTCAAAATGGTAAGAGCTATTGTTTATTTTAATTTCCTTAAAGATGTAGCCTTTCTAGAGGTAGTTCTTTATATAAGATTTACATCAACAACATTCAATCCTACCCTGAATTACATGGCAGGGCTTTAAATGGACAGTTAGTTACTGGCTTTTCTTATATAGGGAATGGCCAAAACCCGTCTTGCTGAAACATCCTGAAGACAGCAATCTTAATTTACCAGTATGGGACCCTAGGGTAAGTAGATATTGAATCCAGAATCCTTTAAACTTTCTTAGAACCTGAACTGATGCTAAGCAAAAACGTTTTAACGTCATAGGTGAACCCTTCAGACCGATATCACGTAATGCCAATCATCACTCCAGCTTATCCTCAGCAGAATTCTACGTACAATGTATCTACGTCAACGCGAGCCGTAATGGTAGAAGAGTTTAAACATGGTAAAGTTCTTTCCATCCTTATTAATTGATTAAAAACTTTTAACTCCTGCTATGTGAAACCACATTATCTGAACTGGTTATATTCTGCAAGGTGTTCTGCCCTTTCAGATACAATAAGTCTCTGGGCAGTATGCCTGTGACAGGCAATAAGGGACCAGTTACACAATGAACTGTTGTAGTAGACGTGCATTGTGTCAAGAGAATTCCTGCTTTTTCATCTGTCAATTACTGTCCAAAACCTTTATCTTGTAAAGCTTATACTATGCTCAGCTAGTCTTAAACAAAACAGTAATAAGGTTTTCAACTTTAATTGTAGGTCTCGCAGTTACAAATGAAATTCTACAAGGAAAATCAGACTGGTCAAAGCTATTTGAACCTCTGAACTTCTTTCAGAAGTACAAGTATGTATGGAATCTGTCTGAACTTGAAATTATTTACTTACTGGTTAGCATAGTGAGTTTTAACTTGCAGTCTAAATAGAAGATGGCATTAATGTTTGTTTTTTTCAGAAACTGGAGGTTGTTGTAAATTTTGGTATGTTTTGGTAAGGATAAGTACAGGGAAGATAGAAAAACTATGTGTTATGCTGCTGACACTTTTTAAGAAAAAAATCAACTATGATATTTAGAACATAGCAGAATGCAGTTCTAAAGGATGTGATCAGTTTTTCTTCAGTTAATACCATGCTGAATACAGGATATAATCTGTCTTGTCTGGAAGTCATATTCTATACATTTAAGGCAGTGTTGGTTTCACTTGAAGGAATTTCAAGTCCTGAGCTAGAATATTCCTTTTCCTTTTCTTCTAGACATTATATTGTGCTGACTGCTAGTGCCTGTACTAAAGAGCATCACTTAGAGTGGTAAGTCTTGCTTTAAATGTGGGTTCAATACATAATTGGAACTCGATTCAATGTTACACTTGATTTTTGTTAATTGTACTAATACGTGAGATATTAAACTGTCCAACTAGGCATGGAATACAGAACCAAGTAGGCAGTTGATCAGCAAAATAAAAAGCTTTCTTGTAAAGGGAAGTTAACAGACATCTTGTTTAAGAAGTTAACCTAAAGATCTGAATCATGATGAGAAGGAACAAAGAGTTAGTGTGCTTATGCCTGAAGGTCAGGTGCTCTGCGTCATCTAGAGAAGCAGATACAAAGAGTCTGAGGAGACTGCTTACCCAACAGGACTTCAGTTTAAGATGTTGCTTGTTACAGAGGCTGAAGCAAGTAGGAATTACCTGATGTAATCAGATGTGTAATGGACACTGGAGAGCTAGATCTTTTATTGGCTTATAGAGCAGTGGTCCCCAAGCTTTTTTGATCGCACGCTCCTATCAGCAAAAAAAGGATTGTGTACTTACTTATAGGATCGTGTGCTTATTTATAAGTAGATACATATTGCAAGTGATACACAAATTACTGAAGTTGTAGCATTTTCTTCCTGTAGCCCAATGGATTCTCCCGTCCACCCCTCAGCTTTGAAGACCGCTGTTCTAGAGCCTTAGACTTATATTCATAACTTTTTTACTGGATGTAGTACTAAATTTAGCACTAGATCACACTAAATGCTAAGTTGTTCTGGTTGTGTAGTCAGCCTGTTGCAGAGCTTACTTTTCTCCAGTGAAGTGAAACAAGGCTGTTTAATCTAGGTGAAACCTGATAGCCTGCACAGAGCATCTGAATTGTGATAAGTTGTGTTTACTAAGTTTTAATCTAGGAGTGTGCTCGGATATCTTGTGTTTAGTGCTGAAAATGATCACTTCAGCACACTTGGTAGCGGATAGGTAAATTGCAGGAGTGCCCATCTATTTTGTAAAGCTTAAATCTATGAAGCATCTCAATTGCAGTTAGAGGAAATGACTGCTTATGACCTGATATTTGTCACTGTCTCAAGGGAGATGTGCCAATAAACTTGTTTAACCTATGTGATTGTGCTAACTAACTGTGAATCTTGACATAAGGGGAAACGGTGAGGAATTAAGGTACTGTAATGTGTGTGTTGTTGCTTTGCAATGGTATTCTTTGTTAAGAAACAAGTACTTAACGTATTTTGCTCAAGAAAGCAAACAAATAGCTGTGTGTAGCAGACTCCTGTTCTGAGGGCACCTTGGTTGTGTTTCAAAGTCTCACAAATAATTTAATTCCTGTGCTGTCTCTAAAAGACAGCTTACTTAGTGTTTAAAAATAGCTCTAATAGTTAATACCTTCTACCTGAACTTTCTAATATATTCACTTAAAAATTGTATCAGTGACAGCTTGATGTCGGTCACAGTTAGTTATACAACAAGGAGTTATGGGCAGAGGGCTTAGAGGAAAATAATTTTTCAAGTGAAATGGTTTTAAGTGAACAAAGCTTATTGTATCTCTCAACAAAGATGAGGAAGGTTCTGGCTCCAGTAAAGCTGATGGTTTTTGCAGTGACAGAAATGGAGGCAAATGAGGCTTAGTTTTGCATCTGGGAAAACTAAAAAGCAGAAGATAAACTTGCTTCAGTTTGTCTGCTGTAAGAGACAGCTTAGTTTGTGAACTCTTGAATGGATTTGGGAATAGATAGCACATCTCCTTTTGCTCATCAACATAAGATAATTTTGAAGAAAGTACAGATTTCTGACTGCTTTCAGAGTTACCAGTGTTTTAGTTTTAAAAGGCTAAAATGCCAGTACTTTATTTAAATTAAAAGCCTTTGTGGTCATGATTAATTTCTTTGCTAAGTTTCTGATGAGATTGTGTTGATTAGATCATTTGTTTATTAAAGGAACTATATTTTTAATTGGGTAGAAGAGGGTAAACTGTTTTCACCGATCAATCTGCAGGAAGAATTGCATCTTTACTCAGGTGTAACTGTACTTGAGCCTTTTCTAAACTCCTTTTCTCCTTGGTCTTTGGGGTGAAAAGGAGTCTTGCTGCACTTCAAAGTGCAGCCAGAGGTACTGGGATCTGCTTCTTGTTGATATTTTCATCATAGGTTATAGGCTGAAGTGTTGTATCTGAACCGTTAAGAGTACAAGTTAAACTTACTTGCCTCTGTCTTTGGAAACTTTAAAGCTCAAATGTCACTGGAAACATTTCAAATTAGTGTGTGATATGAAAATCTAGTATCTGCTCAGCTGAATGAAACTCACTACTTATTGATTGGCTAGCATTTTTGTAATAGCATTGTGTTATTAAAAGGCACGTAAGTAAGTGCTCGATACACTTAAATGAGTAAGTATCTCTTGTTCTTATTAGGATTGGCCTCGTTGAGTCTAAAATTCGTGTTCTCGTCGGAAACTTGGAGAGGAATGAATTTATAACTATTGCACACGTAAAGCCTCAGTCTTTCCCTGGGAACCAAGAACTCTGTAGACAGTGAGTTTCCTTCTTTTTGAGATACAGTTTGGCCATTGTATTGTAGTGTGTTGCTATTAATTCACCTCAGCTCATCCGTGAGAGATGCTCAGTTACGTACCTACTGCTCTGTAGATACGAGCTCTGACAGGCAAGGTTCTGAGCATGTGAGATCTTTTTAAAGCAGGGAGAGCTTCAGAGAGAAGTAGGGAGAACTTAAGTATGGGCTGACCCTAATCTGCTGCGTAAAACTAAACTATTTTGCTTAATCCTTTCTTGAAAGTAGATACAAGCATCCAAATAACTGTGTGTAAATGATAGATTTGTGAATCTGTCTTTTTAGGCATGGATATGTGTCAATGTGGTTTCTGGGAATTGTTTTTAAGAAAGTGGAAAATTCAGAGCGTGTTAACATTGATTTAACACACGTTATACAGTCATTCACAGATACAGGTAAGCCTATATTTTTGCTCTAGCCTTGTAAGGTTTCATCTCTAACTCTTGTGGAAGTTGCTTCACAAAGTGAATTGTGTTTCCTTCTGCTATTAGCTATTGGATATTTCTATAGAGCAACATACAGAAGACTAGCTTTAAAAATGTATTGTTTTGATGTTCTGGCAGTGTAAGTCTGTCTTGAAGCACAAGTGTGTACTAAAGTCATAAACCATATAATGCATGTGAAATAACACTTGTGCAGATCATAGAAACACACTTAAAGGAATGAAGAGGACAGTCAGATGGGAAGTCAGGAGATGACCATTTACTGGGTGTAGCTACTCTTGTCAAAACCAGAAATTTGAAAGTAAGAATTAACTGTATCAGGCTCTAAAATAAGTTGTTGATGCCTGTTGACAGTTTTTTCCCAAGATAACAGTTTGTGTATAGTAAGATCCCGGAACTTTGAAAGCCAGTGAGTTGTCATGTTGTATTTATGTTCAGTCCTACATGTAAACCTTTGTTTGCCTTTCATTATTACTTTTGATAGATGTAGAGATAAAGTAACATTGCAAGTGTTGTTAGATAATGGTAAATGAAGGGATTTTGGGGTGAGGAGTTGTTTGAAAGTATAGGTGTCTTCCATAATCTGTTTACTTCTTCCCAAGCTGACTGCTCTTGTGCCTTTCAGAAGTGCATGTGTGCTGTCAGGCTCGTACCCAGCTATCACAATGAAAAACTGAGGAAAGCAGGTTGCTCTTCTGAAGTGACAAGCATGTTTGGACAAAGAGTTCTAAACAGTGGGCTCCTTTAAATGTTTGTTTGCACTGATGAAGAGGTTATCCAGAGCACCAGCATGAACTGTGTGTTGTCTTGCTCAGACAACATGAGTAAATGCAGTAAAACCTGATCTTTTTTTAGCTCATGTTTTGGGTTATGAGAAAAGCAAAGAAAAATTGATCAAAACTCTTGTCTGAGTTTTGAGCCAGGTGGGGTGACTTCCTCAGGCTTGCACTGTTGTCTGTACTGGTGCTTTTCTTGTATGTTACAGCTAGTGGCACTGTGTTTCAATGTTGTGGCAAATGTAAATTGTGTCAACAAGCTTTATGCACTGCTAAGAGGCTACAACTAATGTTAAATCCTTCATTTCTATGCACAGACTTTTAGTGTGGCTGTATGCTTAGTTTAGTGACAGCCTATAGTGAGTTTCAGATACAGGGTTTGAATCCAGAGAGGCTGAACAGAAAAGGTATTTCTTGAGAGGTGTGAAGTCTTTTGGCAAATGTGGGAGTGACCAGTAGTTACGTTCAAGAAAGCTTTTATCATGTGCCTTGATTTTAAAAGAATATTTTTTAGAGGGTAAAGGCTAACTTCAAGTTGATGGGATCAGGAATATAAGACTCACTGTTTAGAAGGCTTTTGCTAAGTGAACTTTGTCTCACTTTTACATAAAAACATCATTGAATTCACTTTGAAGCAACTGTTCATATAGGTGTGAATTTTCGTATTTGTGCTTTTTCTTTCACTTCTCGGTCTCCTGTAGAAAGACTTAGCTGTTTTGTTGCATGTCCTTACTTTGATTTCCACTCTGTATGTTAATAAGCTGACTTTCCAGTTATGCTCATGATAGGCCTGTTAGATAAGCTTATCTAAATGTGACTTATTCCTGTAAAGACTGCAGTGCTAATACAGCACTTCAAAGTTGCATAAAAGGCTGTTTGCTGGCAGTTAAGAAAAACCTGTTTAAATTTTAGTGATTCTGATAAGTCAGATGTTCATAAAATCCAGTCTTACTTTCTTGGACAGATAGAGTTTTAACATCTAAACTATTGAGAAGTTACATGATGTTTCAGAACTGTTGGAAAAAATCCACAGTCATGACTGTAAATATCAAATAAAAAATTAGCCTGAGTCTTGAGTAGGGTGTCTGGTGTCAGCAGCTGTGCACAGTTGGGTTGATTCAAAGTCCTCTGGATCTATTCTCAACCAGAAACCAATGGTTAAGGAGTATTATCTCCTCCAGGTTAAAATTAATGTGGATGTGAGCTGCATGATTAGCAAATCACAGCTGTACTAAGCACATACATAACCATTTGAGTTCAAATACGCATTTATCTAGTCTGTCCTGGATGTGAAATGGGCATCTTGGGTCACACTCATCTTCTTGAGGCTGTATGTGGAGTGCTTGGGTAGCATGTTGAGTTGTTAGGCTGGAAACTTCTTCCTCTTTATTTGGGCTGGACAGACTTAAAGGCTTTGCTGTTTCTAAAGAAATGATGTGTAACTTTGGCAAATACCTAATACAAACACCCCCTCTAAGCTACAACACTAAATTTCATGTTAGTTTACAGGCAGGCTAGCAACCTCAATGTACTGAAGGAAGGTATGAAGATTGAGGCAGCCCATGTGAAAAGAAAACACCTCCACTATTTTTTGCCTGCAGAAGCCTTACAGAAAAGAAAGAAGGTATAATAATAATTTGCTCTTCTAGCAATACTTTTTTTGCTTGAATAATTGCTTGAAGACTTCATTTTTTTTAAACTGTTGTTTCAGCAAAGCATGCCTGATAGTAGTCAAAATGCTAGTGGGCTTCTGTACAAAAGAACTTCAGATGGAAGTTGTGTGGATGGTTCCAGAGAGACAGACTCCAGAGCACCTTATAATTCCTCTTCATTAAATAAGATATCTAAATTGGACACCTCTACAGCAGAGATAGAAAGGTTAGCACCAAAACCTTACAACTGTGAAGAAGCTGCTTTTAACTTACAGTGTGAATGAGGTCTAGAGTTTTGTGTTTCAATCTATGTGGATCATAAGCATGTGGAGGGCTCTAATGGCTTCAGGAACACAGCTGGCATCTCCTTTAGATGTGTGGTAGGAGGCAGCCTAAAGAAAACCTTGATAAAAATAATTTGATGTGCATGACATATAGGAAGGAAGAACAACTTGATACCAGACAAATTATTTGGATGTGAAATATGAACCTCCTTAGGTTAGTGTGTAACTTGAAGCCGGAGCATTTTACATGTAGCTAACTGCTCTTTCTAACAAAAGGCACTACTCATGTCAAGCAGTATTAAGTTCTAATGAAGTGCTAATCATGACCACAGAAACATTGGAGCTGCTGCTGACTTAGTGGAGCAGCATGAGAACTTGGGCAGTAAAAGTGTCTGTCGCTTCCTGGGAAGTCTGTCTGTCCGTAAGCTACTTCAGCACAGGAGGAATACATAATCTTGAGAGTAATAGCCCAGTTCTCCCAAATGTGTAATGCCTGCTGTGTTCAGGATGTTTGGTACTGTAGGAGTAGGATGCAAAAGAAAATTTAAAAAATTGGGTGTGCATATGGGTAGAGCAGATAAACTCATTAAAAGCAGCATAGAGTGCTGGATACAGTAAGCTGGAGAACAGTACCAGCATGTAGAGACTCACTGAAGAAAACGCTTAAGTTCAGTCTGAAGGCTGGCAAAATTGTCTTGTGCTGGATTGCCTGTGAGCTTGTGGTGTTTAGTAGAGCTGTGACAATGAGCTAAGGCAGACATTTGTTTTGCATGAACTTTCTGAAATGAAACGTGTAGTATCTTACAAACCAGCGTTTTGTAATTCTAGTGTCGGACTTTTACAGAAATGCTGTACATCAGAGATCTAATGGTGTTAACAACAGAGAGAAGATACCTCAGGTAGCTGTGCCTTCAGTGTCTAAGGGACTCTCCATTCCTGTTATTAATTCAAGTATGTATTGAGGTAGTGGGTGGAAGGCAGCCTTTAATTTCATGGCTGAATTCTAAAAGCTCGATGTCTTCTACAGAAATGGAGGCTCCAGTTGCATTAAGAACATCAGGACCTCTAATTGGTTGCACCATTCCAGGACATGACACAATTTCTCAACTTAGAGCGCATTTTGTCCAAGGACATCAGGAATTAAGTGGGACTCCAATTACAAATCCTAAGAATGCTGCACCTAAACAACCTTATTCACTGACCTCTAAAGGATGTCATTCACCTACATCAGAACACCCCAAAAAAGCAATAGATGGAGAAAAGGTAAGGAAGAGGGGCTAGACCAGGGAGGATTTGAAGTAGTATTAATTATTGATGTAGAATGAATGAAACAACTGAGAAGAAACACAGATATACATCCCCAATGGGTTGAGGAATCTACATTTAACCATAACGATAGTTTTATTAGGAGGTAGATATGATCAATTGTCTTGGACATAATGTATAGCTATTAAACAATGTTTTTTTCCAAGACCTGGTACTAGTGACTGTTTCTGGTCTGGTGGCAGGGTCTCTAAATAGTATTGTACTTATGTATTACTGCACTGACCGGTTGCTGAATGAACTGGCTCGTTTGGAAGCAGTTCTTAAAACAATTAAGAAAAAAACTATCTTGAAAAGGATATGAATCTTACACATGTAAAAGTATGAACTAATCTTGTTCTGGTAGCTGGTTTTTGAATGCCTATTGATAGTTTTGTTGCTTTAGAAATCAGCAGACTATTAAATAGACCATCCACTGCTGAAATGGCAGTGTGGAGTTGCTTGTTAAATCTTGGTTTTGTGGAAGCTTTAGATTAATGCTTGATTTGTTTTATTGCTATACGTAAATCTCCTTTGATAGCTGTTCTTGTGACTTGACCTCAGATTTGAGGCTGTTCTTGTGACTTGACCTCAGATTTGAGGCTGTTCTTGTGACTTGACCTCAGATTTGAGGCAGAGGCAAAGAAAAACTAGAAAAAAAACTCAAATTTTGACACTTGCAGAGAATCATCTTGCAGAACTGTTATCTAGTATTAAATATTTCAAGTACAGATTTCAGGTTTGGGTAGTAAGACTTTTTGAGGCTTGAAATTGCTGTATGGTAATGGTAGTCGTGTCTAAATGTTGTTTGAAGAATGGCCACTAATACATTTAATGTGTTGACTGGAAGCTGTACCAAGATACGAAAGTAATTTTTGTATAGCAATTATTTTGAGTCTGTGTATTCTGTTCTAGTTAACTGGCCAGGATTCAGCATTCAAGGATGGTGGCAATCCAGAAGATGTCAGGAGATCTACAGAAAACGTAATATTGAAGTGGTTTTACTCAGTGGACTAGTTGAGAAGCTGAATGGACTGTTCTAGTGCCTAGACTACCTCACATAAATACGTGTTTATGGATGTAAAAAAAAATGTTTTTTAGTTTAAGTTTTTTCAGTCTTCATTTCCCAAATATTACACCTGTATGACCTCTCTGTTAAATGTTACTTAGATGATTTGATAGTATCTGGCTTCTTGCCATGCTTGATTTTTTTTTTTACTATTTTTTTAAACCACTTTGTTCAGTGATATAAATTAAAACTACTACAAAGACTAAAACATTTGGTATCTCAAAAGGAGGGTAAAGAGCTCTATACTTAGTGTAGCTTACTACTGAAGCACAAACTCTTGAGGGCACACCCTCAAATCAAGATGTGTTCTTGCTGGTAGAGTGAAGGTTGAAATACCTGAAATGCTATATGTGTACTTACAGGACTTAAAAAAACCCCCAACAAAGCAAACCAAAAACAATGAGGTGGAGGTTGTCCATGTATGTATTTAGTTTTTAAGTATCCTAGCTGCCAGACTTTGCTGTCTCTCAAGTAATGAATTTGACAATACTACCTAATAAATCCCTTCTGTTTGTGGTTTTTTTTTAGTGTGTCCTTGCAGGAAAATCCGTGCTGATTCCATTTATCAACACATCAAGATCACAGGTATTATTTATTGTGCCTTCATGTTCATAGGTAAAGCAAAACGAGGATTTTCATGTTATGTACAAAGGCTTATGTTCTATTAATCCCTGTAAGTTTGGTGGTTCTAAGTGGTTGGTAAGATTTTGCTTATCATGCTTCCACCAAATTGAGTAGCCGAACAATGAGTTTCCAAGTTTACTCACAAAAATGAAGCCAAAGTTTCCAAGTTATTGAACTTGAAAAAACATATTTTTGTGCATTCCAACACTGACGCAGTTTACTTCCTGATTTGGTTTTTCCTTAAGCAAAAGGACTTGTACTCATTGCAGATCTTCTGTGAGGTGATCTGAGCTCTTAAATACTTGTATGCTGATTTCTGTGACAAGACTTGGAAGCTCTGAAGTGTATGAGTGGCTTCAACTCTTCTGTGTCCTGTAAAGTGTTGTTTTCCTGATCCTCTATCATGCTGTTGAGCAACTTGCAACTCATTTCCCTCCCCTCAGGAATATAATTATCTCAAGTGATGCAATGAAAGAAGTGTGCAGAGGGGGAAATGCTCTTCCTCTGTATACTGGTGCTAACTAAAGTGGTGTGGTGAAAAAAATCCTTCTTTTAAGTATTTGGGTTTGGGCTATACTGTTTTGGTACATAAAGAATGTTGTTATATTCAGCTGGGAAAGGGGTACTTTTTTGCTACTTCTGAGGTAAAGAATTTAAAATTTCCTTTTTTCTTTTTTGTGGCATCTTTTTGTGTGTTGTAGAGGCTTTCCAGTAAAGAACTACCAGATGCATCATCTCCTGTTCCAACAAATAGTATTCGTATTATTAAAAGATCCATCAAACTCACCCTTAATGGGTAACCAGTATCTCTTCAGGTAAAGATGATGATTGTTTGTTTAGTGGTCCGTGTTATCAATATGTATTGTAGTTACTAACAAAGTATGGAAGGCTACTGTTGCCATTCTGCAACTGGCTAGTTAAAATCATGGTCTTGTTTTATAGTGTTGATAGATGCTTGCTTCCTTTTGAACTTCTCCTTGCATATTCTTATAAGTTATCCTTACTAGTCTTTTAAAAAGTCTTTACTGTCACTAGCTGAAACAGCTTTTGAAAAAGCCATAAAAAAACCAGCCTGTCCTGGGACTTGAATTCAGAACGTATGTAACCAGGGTTAATTAGTCACTGCAGCCACATTCTGGTTTCAAGTGTGTATGAACGTGCTTGTATTCATTGGTGCTTTCCTAGTTCATGTGCAGATAGTGTTCTTATCTTAAATTATTTTCCCATTTGGCACATACTTCGTGCATCTATCACAATGGTGCTCAGCTTCCTCAACTAGTAGCTTTCCACTGCCTAGCACAGCCATGCACTACGAAAGTATTGCCTCCCATGGAGGCCCGTAATTTAAATATTGAAGAAAATGCAGCAGAGGATGCTACCAAGGTATGGAGATGTCCCATGCCATGTTACCTGATTTCTTTGTCTTAAGACTGCTTCAGCATGAGACTTGACCTTTTATTATCATCACTGGGTAGTAAAGCTAAACCCAGAACATACAGCTGAAGAAATACTTAAACATTGCAACAGCCAAGGCTGTTGTGATGCTACTAACTGCCTGCAAGCTGCAGACTTGAAAGCAACTGGCATGCAGAAAGTGGTTCCAGATAAACCCTGGAAGCTGTTTGAAATGGTTATATGAAAACTTGTAGTAGTCTTAAGCCTGGTTCTGTAAACTGATAACACTGCTTACCTAGTGAAGTGCATTAGGATTTTTTGAGGGGTGGGGAGAAATTCTGATCATATGAAACAAATGTTATGCTATATCTCTTGTAATTTCTTTATAATTTGGTGGTGTTGTAAATGAAGTTGTATGTTTTTTCCAGAGTATTTTTGTATGTACTGAACAATGCTATCTTCCAAAGAGAAATTTAAAATCTTCAGTCTGTTTTTTTTAATGCAGATGGGATCTTCTTAAAAACCCCAAACTACTAAACCAAATGTAAGGTGGGCAGGCAGTGCCACAAAAATTATGTTCTACAAAATGATTGTGTCATGCTAGAGTAAGTTTGAGGAGACTAGGAACACTGCTTTCCTGCTTCTAGAATTTTTGGGTTTTGAATTAAAGCCCTGTGAATAGTGCAGTTTGCAAAATGCATTGACAGCCGAATTAGCAGTTTGCTGTGTGGACAACAGGTACCCCTGAATGCTTTTAAAATGAGTTGTGTGGCTTAAACAGCAAATCTGAGCTCTGATCATCTTAAGTAAGCAAGCCCAAAAGCCCTAGTGACAAGACTGAAGGACCATAAGGCAGCATGTATCTTGTAAGGTCTTCCTTCTCTGGCATTCTCCTTACTGCTAGTATTCCAAACTTGTGGAGAAAGCATGACTATATCACAATATAATTATTTTTTCCCTATTACCTCTGGCTTCTAGCTTGCTTCAAGTGCAATTTATCTCTTAGAAAATTGCCCTTAGTGAGTTTGAGAGGGTTTTATTCTTGTCTTTCTCCTAAGTTTTGGGCTTTTTGGAGACTGCAAGGCTTAGGTTTAGTCACAGGTTAAAATTAAGGAACAGGACCCATGTTACCTAAGTGGCTTTTAGCAGGACTATACCTTGAGCTTATCAAATGGTTATCTCAGTTTTGTGACCTGTGTTAAAACCGTGGTATTTGAACACTGTCAAGTCTGTGTGCTAGTTGTGGTACGTATACAACTTCAGCACCTGTGTAAATAAAAACCCATCATGAATTTGAAGACATTAAAGCTGAAGTAGGTGATAAGACAAACAGTAAAGCACATATGAAAAGTAAATATTTTGTAATAGTCTACAGCCCTGAATATTAACCATGCTTCTAAAGGAATTATTCTGCTTGAGTATTCCAAGACTGTTAAGGGTTGTTTTGCCCTAAACCTCTGTGTCAGCACATGCATTTAGGAAACTAGTCTCAAACTAACCTAGCTAATGGATATCAAAGTATATACCTTTACACAAATCTTTTTTTTCACTCTTGCTTTGCAGTTACCTTCTAATTGCTCTTAGGGTTTTAAGAAGAATGTTTAGGAAGACTTTGTGATAGCAGTTTCTCAGACTTGATCCATCATAGGTGAGACTACACGCTTTATCATAATACGCCCTGACTCAGCGCTTGGCCCAGTGCAGAGTGACATCACTGTTCTGGAGTTTCCTTGGATGTTGCAGAAGTCTGGTGCTGCCCCAGGACTGTGCAGATTAGGTACCAGCTGCTTTAAATAAAGTTCAAACTTCAACAATTCAACTTAAACGTTTTCCTTTGCTTATGGAGCAAGTCCTCTGTTGAAGTGATTGAAAGGAAAGTCACTCATGCATAAAGACTTGGTGAGGGAGGCTCTTTGATATCAGACTTCCTCCAACCTTTGCTGTTTTCTATCTGCTTTCTTAGCTGGCTGCTGTGTGTGTGGCTTGGAGGTCCAGAGGGAAGGGGTGAGGGATGTATGATCAATGCCCTTAAAGAGGAGCAGCTCTGTAGTGAACTTGTGTAGAGTTAGTAACTTTGAGCGAGGAAGTCTGTTGCAGGCATTAGTGTATCCTGTGGTTTTACTTGTTACGTATAAGCAAAGAAACACTTAAAGCAGTCACCTACGCTTCTGCTGTTGCAGTGGATGTCCCTGCAGAAACTAAGAGAGAAAGTAATAGAATACATACTGCCTTGAGTAAAAAGCAAAGGAGAAAAAAGTTTCTTGACGTTGTTAATCTTGGCTTTGAGAGGGAGGGGGCTTATTAATACTGCCTTTATGTAACACTTAGTGACATCAGCTGTTTAGCCCAAAAACACAAGTGAAAATTCCTCACTGTGTTTTTGTAATTACCTCATCACACTTCTTAGAAGAGTCTGGTCCTATGTGTTATTCCAGTAAATGAAAAGCTACGGTTTTAGCACGCTATATATCTGTGCGCAGCCGAGGGGCTGATAACCACCCTGCGCTGGCGACACTCTGTGCCCTGTCCCCAGAGGAAATCAAATGGCTCTAGGGGGCACCTCACTCTGACTAATAACCTGCTTCTGTGAAAACGGGCATCTTCCTCTCCCACGGGACCACCCCAGTGGGCTGCAGCCTTGTGCCTCCATCCGCCCAACGCAGAGTGGCTGTGGGGGCTGCGTGCCCCTTCCCTGGCGAGGTGAAGGGGAGCTGTGGTCCTGGGCTTCCCACGTCAGGGCGGGTTTCCTACCGTGAGGCTGGTGGCGAGGGCGAGCTGGGGGCTGTGAGCTGCGTGTGCTGTGATGGTGCTGCACCCCTCGGAGGGTGGGCGGCTGGGAAACACCCCTGCAGCCCTGTGCTGTCTGCCACCACTGACCACCAGCCTGGAGGGTCTGGGGGGACCAGCTGCAGCCCTCTGCTTCCTGGCCAGCTCTGCTGTTGCCTTGCCTTTTCTCAAATCCTGCGGGACCAGACTGGACTAAGCAGAGTGCAGTGGGGTGTTTTCCAGCCTGGAATGGAAGAGGGGAGTACTGCCTCCCAGTGTACTGGTCAGCATGGACTCTCCTTGCCTGTGGCTGAGGGTTTCTTCAGCCATCATCTACCCTTAGAGCACCAAGCTTTGAGCGTCGGCTCAAGGGCTTAGGGCTCCAGGCTGCTGGACCTTGTGTATTTTTCTGGGGAGATCTTAGTAAAATAGTAGCCTGAGGGCTGCTTTTTCTCTTGTTCCAGAAGTTACAGCCTGTTGACCTCTCAGCTGTCTGACCTCCAAGAAATTGATAGAAATCAAGAAAATCAAACTGGGACTGCTCGTCCTTGGGCAGTTCCTCTTTGTTGGGAAGACTTTGTCTGAATCATCCTGCTCTCTTCACCCAGCCTTGTTTCTTATTCACACCTCATCTCTTTTCACTTAATCTAATTTCAGATTCTTGCCTGTTTTCCCTTCTCTCTAACTCACATCTTTTCTTGCCCAAATACGTCCTTTCTTCCTCTGCATTTGAACTGAGTGGTACTTTATTCTGTGCTGATGGAGTGAAAATCCCAGGAGTTCTGAAACGAAAGGAGAAATAACCTACCCTGTTTCAGTTTGTGTGTGGCAGCCTGGCAATCAGCTGCTTCTCCAGGGACCATCCAGCTCACTCTCTGCAGTATGTGCAATGGAGAGAAAGCTGAAAATTTTGGCTACTAAGCAGGTCTGGCAAGCATGTGCAAGTTCAGTCTCTTCAAAGGTTCAATACATGCCCAGATATGCGTGGTTTTTCAAAGGAAGAGCAAAAAGTCCAGCAGTGACACCAGCCCAGCCTCTGTGCTAAATTTCATGTCCCTGTTTCTGAAATGTGAAGAAGTTAAGAGTTTCTTAATAAAAGTTTTAAGAATTCTTTGAATATAATTAAAGCAGCATATGTTTCCCATGACTCATTCTTAGAAATGAATGAGTCATTTTTGTTCTGTTTTTCCTGAAAATCAGCTGGAGGTACAGTATATGTTATCATATTCCAAAGGAAACTTTTTGGCAAACTTGGAGTAATGAAAATGTGGCCTTAAAATAGGAAGTGTTGATTAGCCATAAAGTGCATTGATAATATGACAAAAATAAAAATAATGCTACTTACTACAGCATTAACGGAAGCTGGAAAACGCTAGCATTTATTTTGTCCCTGCAGTTTTATTTCTGTTTCATTTTTCCTGGGTGGTCACTTGGCAAGAACAGAAAGTTATCACAAACACTAGATCCAAGTGCATGCACACAAAGAAGAAAAGCTGAGATTTTGTGAATCACTTGATGTATAAGTGCTTGGCTGTATGCCTTCAGCATTGCTTTAGTATGGTTGTTGCAATTTTTGTGGGATTGTTTTTCCTCTCGTGTTTCTCTGATGATGAATTAATGTTTCATTATATAGAGCCTTTTCTACTACTTGAGCAGAAGGGCATAAACCTGTCATTGTGAGCAATACTCACAGATTTCTAATAACTAAACTAAAGAAGTAATAGCTATTAAATGATACATTTTTCTGCTCTGCCAAAAGAGGCATCAGTAGACCATCAGGAAAACTGAAAGTTGATCTTGCTTCTGAATTGTATATAGAAAACCAGAAGTCTGAGTATTTCTTGCCAGACTTGTAGCTGGTCATTACGTTCAATTCTGATTTTGTCTACATGGTATAGCATATGTTAATTTTCTCCACTTATTTTGAGTATTTTTACAGGTCTTTACCAATACTGTACCTGTTCTGCTATGTAGGGTAACAGAGGTTGGTAGAACCTGTAAAGCAACAAAGCATAGGTTTCGTTCAATGCATTTACAAAAATCAAATCCAATCTGTCAAATGAACTATAGGAAGATGATGGATACAGTATTGTCTGTATAGTGATAGTTTGCAGCAATTTAGTTAAGAAAATCAAATGGGACAAAAATATGCCTCTGGGAACAGCATTTTGAGGAAAATGACTGTTGCAAACAGCTAGGCCCTAGCAATGAAAAGGCAAGGGAATCCCCTGTTTCTGTTCCTCTCTTCACCCGCTAAATAAATCACTGGGTGACATCAAATGATAAGTTGCGTAAGTACAGAGTTGTTTACTCTTCTGTAATTCAGGGTAAATACTTGACACATGCTTGTGAAATTATGAATCTCTTTACTAAATTATATTTCTCATACAGAAACAAGTAATCAACAGTATGTTCTCTCTCCCGTTCTTATATGCTGTGACTTCAAGTGGGGAAAATTCAGTAAAGGTAATATCTCAATTTTCTCCTGACTGTGCTTACTTAAAGTTGTTTTCAGTTCACCTTTCAGTAACAAGTAAGCTGACATGGATTGGCCAGAAGCCCAACTGTGGAGCTCAAATAGAGGTTCGTATGTTCAGACCCAAACCTTGCATGTGTTCAGCCTTAAAGGTCATCCCTGATTTCAGTGGCTGTGATGTCAGTGGGGAAACCCTGCTGCACTTTTGTTTGTCCTTGTGCAAAGGTCTAAAAACGTCACATAAAAGCAAAGCAGCTACTTAAAAAAGTTTAAGGTTTCAAGTACAGAAACTAACCACAGGTGGTTCTGAGTGACTCCTAAGCAAGAGTCCTGCCTGTATGTGAACTTGGGTCTCTTCTCGGTCACTATTCCTTTTACTTAGACTGTTTTGTTTTCTCAGCTACTTATGAAGGGGAGCTTTTGTTGAGAAACATGGGATGATCTTGTATTAAGTAACGGATGCCACTAGCACCAATGTTTAAGATGACTTCTTATTTGAAATAATTGGACAGAGGGTGAACCAGGGCGCCCACCAAAAGTTCCTTATTCGTATTAAATTTTGGCACTATTGTGCGCTTTTTCCCAAGGCTTTCCCTTACACCACGTCAAATTCTTTTTCAACACTTAACAATTCTTTTCAGTGTTTCTGAGAAGTTTTTTAGAATCTCTGCTTTAACAGATGAGGAACCTGAGGCATAGAGATCAAGGACTTACAAAGGGTCAGACAGAAACTTTGTGGCAATACCAGAAACTGAAGCCAAATTCCCTGAATGTGTGGGATTGTGTTGTTTGACCCGTTTTCCCTAGAGTCATGTTGTCCATGCTTGCAATGGGGATTCCCAGTCCATAACAGTTACTGCATCCAGCTAAGGACTGTTGTAATTGTCTCTAGAGACTATAACTGAAACCAACTTAAGTGATTACATATGTGATAGCCCGCTATTTTTTCTTATTGCTTTTTTTATAAGCTTATAAATTAAATAACGTTTCCTTTCAGACCTTGATTACCTTCTTGAGAAGAAAAAGCCAATCACAAATTTGTTTCTTGCTTATTTTTCGTTCTTCACAAAAGTCTCACTAAGAATTTTACCAAAACATGCGGTGCCATAGGACTGTCAGACCCAAGTGAGCATCTTACTAAGTGTTGATGGGTAAGTTCTTATATCTTACTGTTGTGGAGGTGGGTGAGTTTGGTAAGGGGGAATCCCAATAATTCCTGGTAGTACACTTGTAAAAAATGAAAAGTGACATATTTTCTAAGGAGTTACTACTAGTTTCTACAGAAAATGAATGGATGCTAGGTGTATATTTTTTAAAAAAAAGGAAAAGGCAAAAATACTGAGTTCTAACTGTCCAAATTGTAGGTGGCTTTGTACATAGTCTTCATGGAGATTCTTGATTAGACATTAGACACTCTGCCAGATGCCTTTTTCTGCTGCTAAACAGTTGCTGCAGCATCTAACCAGAGTTTCTATGTGAGATGAATGTTGCTCTTAAGTGATTGAGTAAATCTTTGCAGAAGTTGTGAAAAGTTGGATATCCCATGATATCATTTCAACATAGGAGGCTCCATGCTTAAGGTCGTGTGTTAAAGCCACAAAGGCCTTAAATATCACAAAACAATATTGAACTGCATGAACTGGTGAGGCTCTGTCCCTCTGTGAAACATGAATCCTAAAATATGTGTTAAGTACTGCAAGGCTGAGCAGCATAGGACCTCAGTGTTGCCATGAGTTTGCCTCCAACTCAGAGCCATGATGTCAGATTTTTTATTATCGTGCGTTTTAGGCCCAAAGTTATTCCCCTTTAGATTCACTGTTAAAAATTACTCTTGGCTTCAGTAGAAAGCAAATCCTTTTATTTGGGGGAAAGAGTTGTAGCTACTGAGTCAAGTCCAGTTGAATTATGAATGTTACATATGTGAAGTGGTATATTGCTGTATCTTTCTGAATGAATGACAGCGTTTACATCAAGTTACTGGTAGCCATGTCCATTACAATACTTAAATGAATGATATGATTGCAGGGCTGTGTGTTTTTATCACTCAGACAAAATTCCAGTCAACCTAAGTGGAAGCTTTGCCTGTGAGAGGTGCATGATTATGTTCTTTACTTGGTACTGTGCTCTATTGCTATGAATGTATTATTGCATGGCCTCAAACATAATAAACTTATTCCTGTAATCAAAGCTTGTTCAGTGCAGTGAACAAGAACAGTGAGCATGCCCCCAGGGCCTAAGAATGTGCTGTTGCTTAATGAGTTGCTTAAAGCCCCTCAAATAAAGGTGGAAGAAACGCTCAGTTGAGGGGAGTTGACATACTCCTTCTCTCCAGCTTTTAGGAGTGTGAATCTCCCTAGATTTCCTGAATAAAGCTGTTGATCAGTCTCTGCTGCTTGAGCATGTTATGAGCGAAGATGGAGACCCTCTTGTAAAGGGAGTCACAGAGAATTCTGGCTCCCCTCCATCTCACTGAGCCACAACAGGAATTTATGAAGGTACCAAACTTCTGTTCATAAAGCTTTGCTATACACGCTGCTTTAGAAAGCTCTGGGGTGGAAGACAGCCAGTATCCTCTGCGAAAGTTAAAAGAATTTTGGGTTAGAGGCTTACGAAGGGGAGCATATTGCAAAAGGAGGAGAACTGGACAGGGTTGCTAGTGAATAAAGTGGCTATAGTAGCCATTGGGGGGGACACAACAAACGTTTGTCTGTTAAGCAGTAGCTACTTTGCTATTTATTGTTTTCATAAACCATAATCAGTTTGGTTTTTATCACTTTAGGAGGTTCTTGCCACCGTCTTCGTCTCCAGTGTGCTTGAGTCCTTCTTGCCTGACTGGAGACTTCTGCTTCATCTGTTGTGGTGAATCAACTGTATGTATATAGCTAAGGAGACAAACACTCTGTTAAAGGGAGCAAAAATAACATTACATTTATTTACCCCTGGTTTTTGTTATTTCAGATTAATTACAGGGATGTTTATGAGGCAGGGTTGTTGACCGCACAAATATAGGTTGTTCATAATACATATAATCTGGGAGAAACTGTAATTGCTATGCTAAATATAATTTATTCTGTGGTTCCATTCAGCTATATATTTAATTTTATTTTTCCACTCTTCTTCTAGGGGCACTAGTAAACATTCTTCCAAGCAGGGATGGTAATGAGGAGACAGTAATTGTCTGAGTAAATTATCCAAGCGGCCTTCTTTCTTTGTTTCACTTCCTACGTTTCTGGTGTCCTCTGGCATTGGAACAGAAGTATATGGTAGTCCTAGGCTATGTAAATGAAAAGTTCTGTCCACATTACAATTAAAAACATGTCAGGTCACATGGTTGCCACTTGACCAGTTACAGCAGTGCTGTTTTGCAAATAAGGTTTTAACTGTGTTGCGAGTGTGAAGTCCTGAACTGACCAAGTCTGTAGTAACTGGGTCACCTGCCACAGAGTTTTTTGTGATGTAGGTCATGGGAATATTTGCAGAAGCAAAAGTGCTACAATTGCATAGCTGCACCTGTATTTATGTTGACATTGAAGCTTAAAGATGCATATTCAGAAAGCAGAAACAATACCATGTGTAACTAAGATACGTAAAAGGAATATAAATTCCATTTTTTAAAAAAATCTAGCCACTAAACGACATGGATTTCGGAAGAAATACTGTAATTATTTCAGGTTTGCTTCTCAATGGGCTTTTCGCACCCTGAGAGCTGTCCACTGTTGGGAGAATTAGTGGCAGTAGCATAATCCCCAAAGGAAGTCAGCGTACCACGGGATGAATCGCTGTGAAACAAAAGAATAGTTCCTGGCCTGTTCAGCTGATTGTGAAGTATATGGCAAAGTAAACGCAAAATACGCTTGTGAAGTAGAGAGACTACGTAACAATATGGAGATAGTGTCACATGTAGTTGCCTCAACATGTAAGGGATTAGGTTGACCATGTCATTGCCATGCAGCCAAGGAGCTGTAGTCTTAGACCACCCTGTTGTGCTGTGGAAGCAGGATGACAAATCCCCCCCAAATTGACCCAAAGCCCTAGCAGTCTAAAAACAGAGAAAGAGAACAGGTGAAGATGGTTCTCTTCTATGATTCTTTGGTGAAATGGGCTAGCACCAGCAATTGAAGACAGCGTCTGTCAGCAAGCTGATCACTACCTGTAAAGAAAGCTGGAATTAAATCTTTTCTTGCAGGAAAACCTTCCTCCTGGGACCTATAGTCTCACTTATTAGCCCAGATAAGTTTGAAAGACTTGCAGCAGTAAAAGTATCCGGAAGTGAATCAGGTCTTGATACCAATTTCTTCTGAATTGCAACAGTCTCTCTTCAGATTGTTTTTAGGTGAGTGTGGACCATAATGAATATTAATTAAGTGTAGTAGTTAGGCCAGATTTGGTAGCTCCCTTGATGAACCATGAACGTCTAGTTTCTTAAAAGCTTTGAAGTGGTATTATATCTGAATCAGTTTGCTCATTGGTTTTTGCTTTTACAGGTAGAGAGAAGGTGGTAATAAGCTGTGTTAGTTTTTAAAAGCTAACAAACTTTTACAAGTAACAAACTTTTAAAGGTAGACCTATAGATTTGACTTTTTGTCTGATTTTTTTTTTAATCAAATTACATAGACTCACATAAATACTTTGCAAATTCAAGTGGTAACTTTGGTCTCAGTTTTTCTGTTTCATGCAGATGATTATTTATGCAGGTTTCCTTTAATGGAAACTCCTGGAAAAGGCACAGTCAGCTATCTTTGGCTACTTTTCTTGGAGATGAGACCTTCAAGATACCACAGAAAATAAAGCTCTCAGCTTTACGCACGAAGATCGTTACCCTCTCGTGCTGGAAGAAGCACGAAACCACAGAAATATGACAAGCAGTTAGAAGGAGATGTAGTGAGACTTACTGGGAAGGCAGTAGTTTGCCCTTTGAGGAAATCATTGTAGTGACCACGAGAGGGCATTTTATCAAGATGCCGCAAACCCAACCGTATTACTCATGATCACCGAGGGAGCGGCATCAAGGCCGGTAAGGGACAAGCTGTTGTGCCAGCCAGGAGTTGTGCCAACTGTTCTAACAGTAGAACAGTTATTGGGCAATTATTCTCAATCCCTCCCTGCTCCTAGTTCCTACTCTTTTGATGTCGGAGCCTGTAATGCTTATCTTCTAATTGCCGATGCTAGTGCGATGGAAAATTTTAGCCAGCAGTTATGTGTCACAGCCTTTGTGAAACAGATAATCCAACAGGTTGATTTTCAGCACTGCTGACTTGGCTCGCACCCCAGGGTCTCACTGGAGACTAATCAGAAGCACAGCTAGGCCATCGGCGGCTTTGCTATATAGAATTAATCTTTTCTACATCTGTGGGTTAAGGAACCCTTCCATTAAGCAGTTATATTTTTTTAATACATAGCCAACTTTATGACATTGCCCTTCTAGCCAGCTCTAGGCCTTGTTCTAATTCTTGCCACTAGCTCGTTTCTGTCCTCTTTCTTGGGTTAGGCCTCCTCCTTCTTTTAGCTTCTGCATTTACTTGCCAGAAGAAGCTCGTGGTGGCGATTCTTCCTTCATGTCTGTTTTGCTTCCATTCAACAGGCCATACGTCTAGATCTCTCTTTTCTGCTGCATAGCACAAAGAATCTGTTCAGGTTCCTTCTCTCAGTGTGTATTGTGCAACAGATGTCTTGAAGAATTATTTTTCTTCCTGGCTTATCGTTCCTTTTAATCAAAAATAAAAGAAGATTGATGTCTTTATTCTTTACTTACACAGAGGTAAGTACTTTTTCTAGGCATCTGAAAATGTTCTGAGTCTCATGGTGGATAACATTTACTATCCCTAAGGCACAACATTTGAAACTGAAAACCCGGAGTATGTTTGGATTTTATCTTTTTTCAGCAAAATTAAGGTTCATAAGTGGAATTGCTGTGCAGATGAATGGCTATTTATCAAATGTATTGTTGTATGAGAGGCTGACCACTACATTGATTACAAAAAGGATGTCGAACTTTCCCCAAATGTCCTAAAAGCAAAATTGACAAGTCATGCAGCAACTGCCAAATGAACAAGCCTGTGAAATACCAAACACATTGCTGTTCTATGTGTGACAAAGCAAGGGATTTCAACTTTGTAATTAAGAAAGCTCAGACTAAAAACTGCAGCCTTACTAGAATGTTGGCCTTTTTAGTAAATCTAAATTATTTTATTGCAGCAATACGAGTAAGTTAGGTGTATATGCCCACACAAAGTCCAAACAGACACCGTGGAGACTAACTGTTCAAATGGGGTGAGGCAGTGGTGTTGGTTGTAGCTTAACTCACGACTATTGACGGTAAGACTTTGCATGGTGAGGTGGCACGATGACACACAGCCCCAGGTAATTTGTAAAAAGGGCTAATGCAGGTCCAGATAAGATGAGTAGCTGGCCAATTAACAAATTGTAGATATGCTTTGCATACGTAAGAGGACTTGGGCATAAACTGGTCCCAGAAGGCGTTATATGTTTATGTGCAGCCTCAAGAGCGGTGTCACTTTCTGTGACTCCTGGCTGTAATCCTTTTAACTGTACGAGTCAGAACTACATAAGTCATTGGGCTAGATTTAAAAATAAGGTGTGAGACTTCAAACTAAAAGGAGATACATGTGGTGGGGCTGTACTGAAATGATATGCCTTTTTATCTCTTTATTGTTGCTGCAGATACAGTCTTCTGAGACTCCTGAAGCTCGAGGTGATGTTAAGTAGCCTAAACTCCTTGCAAGCCCTGAGGAAAAAGGGAAGTCTTGTAATAAAAACCTGACTGAGTGATTGTTATCCTCTGTAGGTGGATCTAGTGCATAATGCTGGCTGGTATGTGCTGGGGTTTTGGGGAGCAAGCAAATTAATGAGCCTATTTTTTTCAGCATGAAGTTTTCATGTTATGACTAAGCTAATAGCTTGCTGTTGCCAAAGGGACGATTCCCATCCTTCTGCCTCACTTTTTTTTTCTGTGGCTGTAGCCAGAGCAATTCTATTGCTTCCCTTTGTACCATCAATAGTGATCTGGTGTGGAGAGCTAATCTATCTGAAAATCATTCTGGGCAGAAAAGGGTGGTTTTCTGCTGATTTTAGCTCCTTATGCTCAGCCTGAGCTCATCTCTTCCCTACGTCCTCTCGCTACAGCACTACTGCCTCAGATTAATCTTGATCGTGGCATAAGGAAGGCGTTTCCAGTTTGTCCATTTCAGAGATCACAAGATCAGCTTCACTGTAATATGAGCCTTCTATGTAGTGCAGCGGAAAAAGAAAACACTCCTCAATTTTTTTTATTTGCCTGCCAACAAACATGAAAGATTTTTTTCTCTATTAAAATAATGCAACTCCCAAACTGTGGTACGTGTTCGTAGCACTGGGATGAGGAGAAAGGAACAGGAAACACTTGAGATGGCTGGGGAAGAAGGTGCTGGGAAGGAAGGGTTGTGAATTAGAAATTTCAGAGAGATTTATCAATACAAAAACACAGTGTTATGCTACAGTTTTGTGAAGCTAGCGCTCTCAGGAAGCTGGCACCTCTGCCCAAATCTGTCTTTCAGAAACTTGTTCCGGCATTAGCGCTAGTGATTTCTGTGATTGTGCATGGAACTGGCTCATTAAAAAACTGAACCAGAAGAAAAACAATCTTTTTGTTTCCCCCAGATTACTTTTAAGCAAGTTCCCGTATCGCCCAAGGAGCGCTTGCAACCGTGTAAGAGCGCACATAAGTGAGTTACCTGGAGGTAAGGAGAGAAAGAGGGGAGACTGCCTTTTTTTGATACTACCACAGTCTAAAGTGTTGATGGAACGATCATTTTATTGTGCCCAGCACTTTAATATGATGAGCAGTTCATCCCCTGAAGAAGTTGCATCATGAGTGAATAAGGTAGAAGTGTGGGAGCGAGGAAGTATCTTCTCTGATTCCAGTTGGGGAAATTGAGGCTCAGAGAATTAAATGACTTGCCTAAGAGTAGAAAGGCTCATTTGCCAACAGCAAGATTCCAGTCTCCTGAATCACAGCCTTGTGCATTATCCACAAGACCAACCTTTCTCTATTAGTGTTTCCTTTCTCTCCACCCTGTTTTGAGAGGAGGCACAGTAGCATTGTTCTATGTCAAACAAACTCAAAGCATGACACAGGAACGCTTCCAGCAGAAGGGCTTGAACAACCTTTGAGTTTATCATTAATCTGGAAGCCATGACTTTTCTTGGAATGGCTTCTACATTAGAACCTTCCTCACAAAAGCCTTAACCACCAAAAAGGCTGTGTTTAAATAAGAGGCCTTTGAAATTAAAAAAACATACTTCAAACAACAAAAGGTTTCTTAAGGCCTAGAGGATTGGAAATTACTAATCAGGGGAGTGTGTGAGACTTGAGATACAGTGAACGAGAAAACAGGTCTTAACTTTATTGCATAACGAGAGAAGTGAATGATTTTATCTTCTTTATTCCTAATATAATGTACCTTATTAGGAGAACTATATTAGTGCCTGCTTGGCTGCTTAACCAGGCCAATGACAAGTGGCTTATCTTTGATTTAAGTCAGATAGCTGGGAACAGGAAATAAAGACTTAACAGTTTGCCTATGCTGCTTTTGTATCACAGCAGGCTTTAGCAGACTTCATTGGGCAATGCCTGTGCTCAGCACCACTGAAGAGCCATCATCCTAGCCTTGATAAGTATCATGTCAAACACAAAATCCTTTGCTGTAGGAAGTTTTGGTGGTGTGTTTTGTGTTTTTTTTTTTTTCCTCCTCCCACTCTACCCTTTTCTCCTCTTGCTTGCCCCATGACATTCCCTGCCAGAGCGGGAAGCTTAATTCCTTACAGCAACCTTGGTGTTAACTGTGCTGGTGCAGCAGCCAGTGAAAAGCTGGAGGGAGGACTTGTCTTTGGATTTGATAAGTGGAGAAAAATGGGATCTTAAACACTCGCTTTAACTGGCAGACAGGAAGTGAAGCACTGGATCTAACTGGTCTAAGAATTCTGGTATCTCGCCTCTGGCTATAGCCAAAGTCAGCTGACAAAAATAATAGTGATGCACCTGGCTTTTGTTATGCAATGCTATGAGAGGGGAATTCCGTCCTGCTTTTTGCAGAGATCTGCATATGCCCAGAGTTATGACATGTTCTCACGCTTCATGTCAGTGCTGACAAGGGTTCTGTGATTACCAGTGCTATACTGCAATTCCCTAGTTCGCATCACTCTCACAGGATAATCCCTGTGCCATAGATTCGGATAGTGGCAGAACAATGTTGCATACAAAGTAGTCACAGGAACGTTGTGATCTCTGTATGTGCTTGCATGATTTTGAATAAGGCCTCTTTAATTTATTTAGGTTTTTGCCTTTTACTTGGGAAAGCTGCTTGGTTTCTGTTGGACTTTGTCCTAGTTTAAGAACATGAATGTATTAGAAAACAGCCATGCTGGGCTTAGATTAAAAGATGATTTTGGCTCACTGTTGTGCTCTTCCCTGGATGTCAGCTTATGGCTGCTGCTGGAGAGAGGAAAAACTGCCAAGAAAATGTCTCAACTCATACTGTCCTTCTTCCAATTAACTTCGTTCAAGGACTTCCTGAGCCAGGTCTAGTCTCTCTGTATTCCGATGATGGGAGCATCTAGATGTTGCATAGTGAAACACTTTATAGTTGGTTTTCCTCTGGTTTTATTACAGGTTGTTTTAATTTTAGGGAAGGAGTAGGGACAGAGTTAAAATTTTTGGGATGCCATAAGAAGTGCCAACTCATGTATGTTTTTTTCCTAAAAATAATATCAAGAAGCAGTGTGTGCTGTAGACACTGGTATGTACGTGAGATACTACCTCAATTTCAAACGTGCGGTCTTATGGATTATCTTTGATTAGCCTGTTCCTGCAAGCCCTAAGAGTTAGCGTTCAAAAGAACTGGGGAAAAATAGAGAATGTTTATGGATGTTTTAGTCATAACATGGTATTTGTATTGCCTGGAATATTGCCCTTAGTTTCACATCAGTTTAGACTGTATACCCTATGATAACATTTTCCTTTTGAAGAAATGAGTAGATGTTTCTGTTTTGAGCCAGTTTCCCGGGTTCCTTGGTCTGTGTCTATTCAGTAGCGTCATGGGCTAGAGAAGTAGGTGAGGCCAGGGATATAAACTGTATTTAGGGAAGCACCTAAATTCATTCTTCCTGAAAGCCCACAGTTTACTGAGACTTTTGCAAACCAGCCTGAAGATAATAAGAAAGGAAAAGTGTTCAGTTGTTTCATAAGCCTGCACTGACAGCTTGCTTTACGTCCAAAACCAAAGCTCACATCTACACTCCAGCTCCTGGGTAATAACCTCCCAGGGCTTTTCCAGCTTCAACCACCTGAAAGGAGTAGCACCCCTTTCCCTTTCATAATCCTGTCCAGATCACTCCTGTGACCTGCAGGGACGTGTGTGCCCTCAAATGGGGAGCGTTTCTCCAGCTATTCAACCTTATGACTGAAGGCTGTCCAAAACTGTTGTGCCACAGCCAGGTGATCAATTAAAAAAAGCTGAAGTAGCTTCTAAATTAGATGTTTATGAGCTAAATGTGTTTGGATGCAGGCACTTAGCGGAGAGCGACTGGTGTTGTGTGTGTTCCTGTTTGCTGCTTTGATGCTGCTTTTTCCATGGAGCAGCACAAGCAGTGAGATGCTGAGCTCTGAGCACCCTCCAAGTTAACGTGCCATCCCGTTGGCATCTTCTAACCCCATAGCTGAAAATGCAAGAGAACAGCACCCACCCTCACCTCAACTCCCAGCTACCACCTTGAAGAATGTTTTAGTTGAGGTCTCTTTGTCATGTGTGCTTGAGGTTGTGTCTCAATGTGTAGGTAAAGTCTTACATTTGATGTAGAATGTTAGAACCACTTTCCTGCTTTATTTTACGTCTTCGGTCGTAGGGAATCCAAAAAATTCCTGAAGACATGAAGATTGAGTCCTAATTTCTCATAGTTTTAGGGCACTGCTGGTTTGTACCTTTCTTGGGTTTTTTTGTGGGAAAGAAAATAAGAATTCATATTATTCTGGCAAGAAACTAACCCACAACCATACAATTATTTCAGCATAATATCTAAATATAATAATGTAACTGTTCTTCCCTTTAATCTTCTAGGGCTATGCCCATTTTGATTATCCTGTGTATCCCCTAGGATTCTTCTATTCTGATTTCAGTTATAAATTTGTCAGGGGTGTAACAATCCTACTATATGATGAGCTGAGAATATTGAAGGGAAGCTTTGCTTGCGGGATGGAGAAAGATAATTTCCGTCTGTAGGAAATATTATAGAGCCATGAATGATGGTAGTTGGGCAAAATTAAAGATTCTAAAGAAAAATCCTGTTAAGATGGACTGCAGAGCAGAAAGAACAAAAATCATTGGGCAATCTTTTCTGCTGGGTTAGCGTATGCATTTGCAGATGACAGAACAGCGTTTTCTGCTGCGGTTCGTTTCTATACATCACAATAACCTTTGCTTTAAAAAAAGGATCGTGAGAAAAAGTCGTCAAAAACTACCAGTTCTGTGCTTTGCCTGAGTGCTCTTTGATGCTTTTCTTGTTGTTTTGTTGTTTCCTTTTCAAGAATGCTAATTCATTTAACTGCATTTTCACATGTGACAGCCTATTGCATTCCCAGAGTAAAGATTTAGGAAAAAAAGAACTTAAATCTCGTTGCTAACTAAATGCTGTCTTGTACCACTGCTAGGTGTGGGCTTGGTGTTCCTCTCTTTACAGGTGTTTTTAATCCCCCCTAAATTTCTTTATTTTCCTTACTGACCCCTCCACCTCATCCAAATTTGGGGCTGTGGGGTGGTTCCCACAGTGTTCGCATCCTTCACTTGCTCCAGCTGTGCCAGGGATGAGCTACGAGATGTATTTCAGGTTGAGATCTGGAATGTGCTGAAGGTGAAGCAGGCTTTAAGTTGACCATTGCGATTTAATGAGCCTGTTGCTGGTTAGTTTTTCTTTACTTTCAGTATCACTCTATGCCTAGCAAGTATAGTTTTCTGCTGTTGCTGGCTGTGTGTAACCACCAGCCCCCATGCAACAGAGAAAAACATGGATAACAAGACAGCCTGGGCTCTAGAGGCTTCCAGAGAGGAAGGTGGAGTGTCAGGGGGTGCTGCAAAGGCAGGCGGCTTCTAGGTGCTGAAAGTGCTGAAAAGGAGGGCGAGGGCTTGGAAAGAACCATGCTCTAAACACCTCTGCTGTGCTTTGAAATTGCAGGGCTCCAGCAAACGGAATTTCACTTTTTTTTCTTCTTACTTCTGGCTCCCCGAAGGGAAGGAAGGGGCCCGGAGCAGAAACGCCTCCCCGGCGGGGCTGGGGTGCCTTGCCCCCTCCCTGGAGCCGGGGGGGCTCTAGGGGACGCGGTGCCGGGCACCGGCAGCAGAACCGTTCGGGCTCCGCGGCGGCCCCGCTGCCGGCCGGGCGGGGCTCCGCGGGGGCGGGAGCCGGAGCCGAGGCGGGGGGCGGCAACGCGCACGTCCGCCCGCCGGGAAATTCCCCCTGAAAAAGGGCGGCGTGCGGGGCGCGGCGGAACGGCTACCCGGGGCGGGCGGGACGCAGGCAGGGAGTCGGGCCCGGCCGTCCCTCCGAGCCGGTGTGCCTTCGTCCCCCCGAGGTGCGCGGGGCCCGCGCCGGGAGCCCCGCGGCGGCAGTGGGCCCGAGCGGCTGCGCGGAGCTGTCAGCATGGCCGGTGAGCGGCGGGACGGGCCGTAACGCGGCGGCGGGGGGGGGACTCGGTACTGCAGGGAGCGGCCCCGCTTCTCCCGGTGCCCCGCGGCGCGGTGCGGGTGGCGGAAAGGCGAGTCCCCGCCGCCCTTCCTCTCTGCTTCGGTCGCTTTCGTTGTTCGAAATGCGTTGCCGAAGAAGCGATCGCTGGTTTAGGGGAAACGCCAAGTGTCGGCTGGTTGTTCCCATGCTGGGAGGGATGGTTTGCTTCTCTTTCTCCGTCTCCCTCTTGCCTTAAGCCCCGTGGGCACTCGGAGGTAGGTGAGTAACTGCGAAGAAGGGTGACAGTGCCCTTACCCACCATCCCAGCATCCGCTTTTGATACTGAATCCATGTCCCTGCAGCTTGTTGAGCAGGTTTGTGGAAAAAGTTAACGAAGAAGCATCGCGGGGTTGCTCAGATTAGTCGCAACAAGGTCTGGGAAGGCTGTTGTGTTTCAGAGTGGGTCTTTTAAGTCTTAAAATTGTGTCATTAGAACGTTGAGGCGTTAAATAAGCCCATGGGTCTCGTATCAGGGCCGGAGACGTTAACAGGCCAAAGGCTCTGTGATGCTTAGCAGGATCCTGTTCACATAGGAACTTGCCTACGAGCATGCAAATGAATAAGAAACAGTCGGCATAAATGCAAAGTAACGTAGATAAGGGATCATGCGTTGGGTAATTACTACAAAAAGCACAATTAAGTTTCTTTAAGCTAAATTAAAGCAAATTTGTTATCCTTTCAGAAGGTGTTTCTCTGGTATCTTTCTTAGGGTTTAAATAAAAACCCCAAAACCCCAAAACTTGGCAGCATTAATTAGAAGAGTATTTCGAGGGAAAGATGCTTTCCAGCCTTAAAACTTAGGGGTGTGTGTGTTACCACTTAGCAAAGGATGAACTTTCACTCCTGCTAAAAATGTAGGTGTGCTAACTATCAACAGAGAGAACAACAACTGGATTTATATGGAGGTATCTTTTAAATGTTTAAAGTGGGAAAACTGAACAGGAGAGAGCACTTTTTTCTCCCCTTCATATCTTAATATATTTTCAGTGTAATTAGGAACCAGATAAGGAATTTTTCAGTAGGGGAAGTTCGTAACTTCCTGGTACTAGCTAGCTGTTGCAGTTGTTGGGTTTTGGTTTGTTGTGTTTTTTTTCCTCTCTTTTGGTTGCTGTTCTGTAATGTAACATGATAGTAAAGAGGAAGTTCCTGAGCAGTTTTGTCTCTCTGTTAGAATCTGTACAGTTTATGGAGTTTTAGGTAGATTACTGCTTTCTGAAATAAAAATTTACACTTTTGGTTATTTTAGATGGAGCTAGAATGTGCTACGTAACAAATCTTCTACCGTCGTCTCTTTTTGCCTGAGGTGTTGCAGGAGGTTATAAGTGTATAGATTGTCTTGCTTTTAAGAAACACCTATTGCTGTGGAGGACGTAGGGTCACCAGTGACCTGTACAGAGCAGTGACATCGAAGTTGAAGGGCAACACTTTTCCTGACCATGTCTTGCTGCAGTTGCCTCGCGTCATAGGGTTTCGGGTGATACTTTCACATCTTCCACAAAGACCCACAGCTACTTTGCTTTCACACGCAGGTGTTGCTGGAGAGCCTCCTCACAGGGCACTCCTGGTCGTGCAAGAAAATTACAAATTGTGTACTCTCTCCAGAGCCTGCTTCGTTTTGAGTGAAGGAACAAGACAAAACACGTGAACCCTTGATCCCGTTGTCACTTTGTTTGGTGGCAGCGTGTCATGCTTCCTCCCTAATGGCACAGGCCGTGTTAAACTTTAAACTGGTGCAGGTTTCTCGTCATGGAGAGATCTGATGAAGTGTTGTTTGGGGCTGTCCTTTTGTTCCTTTTTGTTTTGCTTGAAACGGTTTAGAATAAACCAGCCTTGAGTTCTTGAATGAGTATAAGCTGGCGGAACTCTTGGAGCGGTTACTGCTCTTATGTCTTTTCCTTGCGGATGTAATCGTGACACGGTCTCCTATATTCTCTTCTAAATTAGGTAGTGTAGTATTTAGGGCACAGGGGGAATAAGCGATTTTATAACAAAAAGTACAAGAGGCAGGTTGTAATACGTAGCATAATGTTTCTATTGGTAGCATGCGTATAGGTAATTATAATTAATTACAAATGCCAATTAAATTTTTAAGCACTTAGATGAAGGATTAGCTAGATTTTTGCTTTTCTTCCATTTCAAACACTTTTCCAAGTAGTTGTGGGCAAGTAGGTAATATGAGTAGCCATGCATTTCTCTTCCAGAATTAGCAAAAGAGAGTTTGTTTTTTTTTGACGTAGCTCATGGTTGCTTGACAAACACAGTGAGACCTGAGGAGGACAGGTCTTTAGCGACCGTATGGGACGTAACAGACCTCTGTGTGTGAGAGTAGATTGTGAAAGAGTTAAGCCATGCCACTTCACAAGCACACTGCTGATTTACAGAAATAGGGAACGTTGAACAGACCTCCACTTCGCTGCAGAGTGCTGGTGATACCTTTAGTTTGCAGAAATGCTTTTGTGTTTCCTCTCCAAACAAAACACGATGACACCGATAATCACGGTAGAGGTGATAACGTGATTCTTAAATAGAGTGAGAGGGAACCATGAGAAAATGAAGTTTAATGTTTAATCTCTAGAGGCTGCCGCGTCATTGAGCTTTACTTTCCCACAAACACACCTGCTATTAAGCAGTGGGTTTGCCTTCAATGACATTTGTTTCAACCACAGCCCCATAAAGATCACCAAGCCCAGCGTTTTAAAATAAAGTGCTCTTAGTACATGAGAAAAAAGTCCTCTTAAGTATTAATAGAGCATGAAGGGAAATTATTGGTTAAGGCAGAGAGAGTTAAAGACCTGAAGTGATTGTGTTCTATAGTAGTTTCGAACAGCAAGGCTCTGGCTAGTTTTGACATACGTAATGTATGTGGGTGTTCTGTGCGTCTGGTTAGCAGCTAGGTAAGCATGTGCATCTCAAGTAAGATGATTAGTAGGCACTTTACTGCAATTTTGTCATTATAACATCTAAAATAGATTTTTAATTTAGTATATGGATACGTGTCCATCTTTGTGGCATACTGTGTTACGTAGTAATGGAAAGGCGAGATTCTTTTCTCTCTTCCATTGCACGATGGAAATGGGAGGCTGACTGTTACGCAGCAGTCGCTCCTCACTGCTGGCAGAAGTCCTCTGGTGTCTGGTCCACTGGACCAGAATACATTGTTGAATACAATATTATGAGTAAATTCAAGTGTGGAAGTTAAATGGCCGTACGCTGGTGTGTGAGTTTGGTTTTGTGAGACACTCAGACTTCTGCTCTCTCTGAAACCAGCTTTACGTCATTTCTAGGCTTTTTTGTCATCAGTATCTGTCTCCCCACCCTTTCCACAAAGAGAAAATATGCAAAGTTTATCTAAAGGAGGGTTAGATAAAATCTGGGAAGTATCTAGAAAAGGGACCATCCTTGTAAGTAACTGGACCTAGAGTAATGACTAATGTGTATTTAACGTGACAGCTCATGGTCTATTTTCAAAAGATTATTTAAAATCTGCTTGATGGAAGGTGATCAGTTTAGATAGAATCATAGAATGGTTAGGGTTGGAAGAGACCTCAAAGATCATCTAGTTCCAACCCCCCTGCCATGGGCAGGGACACCCTCTACTACACCAGGTTGCCCAAAGCCTCATCCAACCTGGCCTTGAACACTTCCAGGGATGGGGCATCTACAACTTCTCTGGGCAACCTGTTCCAGTGCTTCATCACCCTCATTGTAAAAAAATTTCTTCCTTATATCTAATTGAAATCTACCCTCTTTCAGTTTAAAGCCATTGCCCCTTGTCCTATCACTACATGCCCTTGTAAAAAGTCCTTCTCCAGCTTTCCTGTAGGCCCCCTTTAGGTACTGGAAGGCTGCAATAAGATCACCTGGGAGCCTTCTCTTCTCCAGGCTGAACAGCCCCAACTCTCTCAGCCTGTCTTCACAGCAGAGGTGCTCCAGCCCTCGGATCATCTTTGTGGCCTCCTCTGGACCCGCTCCAGCAGCTCCATGTCCTTGTGTTGGGGACTCCAGAGCTAAACACAGTATTCCTGGTGGGGTCTCAGGAGAGCAGAGTAGAGGGGCAGAATCACCTCCCTCGACCTCCTGGCCACGCTTCTTTTGATGCAGCCCAGGATATGGTTGGCTTTTTGGGCTGCCAGCGCACGTTGCCGGCTCATGTGTTTTGCTAACCTGTTAAAAAGGAATATAAAGAGTCCTAAACCTTAGTTCTCAAGTGTTTGGCACCAAACACTGCCTGAAGTTGAAATGTGTTGTGCCTTTTAAAAAGGCATTCAAGATTTGGAAAAGGCGTGTGGTGTCGAAGATAATTCCAGTGTCACAGCTGCTTTCTCATGCTGGCATTCCGCAGTTGTCTGCAGGTGTGTTACAGCTGAAATGTGCTTTCAGGTAAGACCAAGGTGACATCTCCGAGATGTAGTTCTTTCCATCCCTTCTCTACTTCTCTTAATTACTTTATCTTTTGGGTTATAATATTTTCCTACTTTAGTACGAACCGCTGCAGCACCGCGAATGTTTTGCAGTGAACAAATCCAAGGAATAGAGGTCAAGCTTTGTTGGCAGGTATATCTAAATCGCTGTAGGTGCAACAAAAGAGAAGCTTTTATTATGGAGTTAAGATTGGAATCCACTTCTTTGCCAAAACTCCTATGCTATGGATCTTAGGCTGCATAGATCTCGGGCAAAAGGAAGTAGGGGATCTTTTACCCTTTTAGCACTTTCAATATACTTAATAACTATTTTGTGGCTTATGTTGAAGTCCAAGCACTTTTTTCAGTGCTATGCCATGGGATGTTGCCTGTCATGTTTGGTTGTGATGCTTGACCTTGCTTGAGTAGGATGCTATTATATGAAGATGACACAGGGCTCAGTAGACATTTCCATAAGCTATGTTCTTCTGATCATGCAGCACCGCGATGATTCAACTTGGACAATATTTACTTACCCTCACTTGTTTGTTTTTCACATGCCATCCCACTGTTGTCACTGTTTGATTGACTGTCCTGTTTGATGTTCTCAGTAAGATATATTAAGTAGCTTGTTACTGTCTCACAATAAAACATCACTTGAAAAGTATTAACACTCTTGTAAAGTTAATGTCTTTCTAACCCCCCCCCCCCTCCCATTTAAGAGTTCTGCTGTCTTTTATTCTTGTCTGTTGCTCATGTTTCCTGAAAACCTCTTTTTTAACAACTGTCCATATAGCTCTTACTGAGGTTTCGTTGTCTGGGGAGATACTGCAACTAGAAGCTGGCCCTGTGGGAGGTGGGCAGCTCAAGATGTAGAATTCAATACCAGCAATCAGGTATTTTCTGAGCCCACAGTGATGGTATTCAACCCAGTAGGTTTTTTTTGCATAATTTGCATAGTTTCTGCTTCACTATACTAGGAACTAAGTCATTCAGTTCTGAGGAAACATCTTGGCTTTCAGAGGATGTTTAAGAGAACATAGGACTGACAGTACCTGTGCTTTGAGAAGACAACCATTCCTAAAATTGTATTACAGTTAAAAGTATCAACCATTCCCTCAAAATAAGGATTTGCTTTCTGTTGTATAAAATCCTCTTTCATCAGACACATACTCTAATAGTTAAAAGAAGTTAAGTTCTAGCTGAGATGGAGGGGACAGTGTCCTTTGCTAATTACTTAAATGGCATTGATACCCAAGGCTTCAGTTAAAATGTGTTCTCTCCCTGCACCCCCCACTTTCATTGTGTGCATGTATGTAACAAGAAGACTAGATTGTCTGAGAAGGTAAACCAACTGGAAAGATGATAATGTTGATCAAAGAGTCTAGATATTCTAATTCTTACTTCATCTGCTGCTTTTTAAGCTCTGCTGTGTACTAATATTGACAACATTTTGTTTTTAAGGTGGCCCTGAGCCCTACATTGAAATATTTGAACAACCCAGGCAAAGGGGCATGCGTTTCAGATACAAATGTGAGGGAAGATCGGCAGGCAGCATTCCAGGAGAACACAGTACTGACAACAATAAGACGTTCCCTTCCATACAGGTAAATACAGCTTTCATCCATGAATTACTATTGCCCAGATTAATGTCGTGCTGTACCTATTTGTTGGACTCAGTGCTGTAAATAAAATGCTTTCCATTTCATGTTCTGTTATTCTTTCCTTGGCATGCAAATGTACTTGCAACAAAGTGGGAGAAGAGTTCCTTGCTCCTAGCCATTAAACATATTGTTTCAAATTTACAAGAAGAGGAGAAAGAGTAGAGGTAGTTAACAAAGTGCCAGTAGAGAGGGAATTCAGCAAAGTTACCCATTGTCTGGGAATCATTCGTTATTAACTATTTCTGTATGCACATTTGTTCTGGTTTCTTAGTAATGTGAGTTGGGTTGGTTTTTACTGTTTGGATGGCAGTATGAATTTTGGGAGAGCTTTGGAGGAGTTTGCGTCCAAAATCTGAAAAGGCTTTGAAAAGCTGCTGGGCACAGCATGAAAGGAGGCACTTCTACAAAGTGAGCAAAGAAAGAAAGTGACTTGCAGCCAGTGAATCAGTGATTAGGCTCTGCAAAAGAAACTACTGTGAAGTATGTGAAGTCAGAAGGCGATTAAGAATTTAAAAACGAGCTGAGAAAGGGGAATTATGTGGTCAGAGCACCTGCAATGAAGACGAGTTGGGTGGTTGCGTTATGGATAGGTTGGGAAATCCAGAATGAAGGGATTCGGAGTAGCCCTAGCAGCTATGATCAAAGCAGGGACAAAGATACAGGCAGCAGAGGTGGAATGGAAGCACTTTGGCAGTAGCTTTCGTGTGAGGGACAAAGGAATGTGTCAGAGACCCTGCTCAGGTAGGGTAAGGGAGAAGAATTTCTGGTCTACTATTTGAAGTTTAAGTTGCTAGTGGTTCCTTTGACCTCTTTCAATTTGGGGGAAATATCTCAAAGATGAGATTGGAAAAGAAAGCTCAAATATAAATAGGAAGTTAGGAGTACTTGCCATCTTGAAGAATATTACAGTGCCCTGGAGGAGAATCTAAGTATTTGTGTTTGCAGTATGTGCAAGTATAAAAAAAGTGGAGCCAAAGATGGAGTCTGTGGAATCAAAGTAGTAAAAGATGATACAGAGGATGTGAAATCTGAAAAATACGAGGTGTTTTAGGCTGAGGCATGAAAGTTCTTAAAGAAGAGTGAGAGTTTGAGAAGACTAGTCTAGGCAGTCATGTGTTGAGCAGTAGAGTGAGCCTCTACTACATAAAGCGACTGTGGAAGCGGGTCTAGCCCTGAAGCCAGAATTACTGAGGGAAGAAGCAAACACGAAATTCCCCCCCTTGACTGTCACAGTGCCAGATTTGGTTAAGGAATGCAGGAAATGGAGGTCTTGCCAGACTCTTTTTGTTTTTTTAGCACTCTACCAATTGAACAAGGAACCTCGTAGGCTGCTGGCAAGAGTAGATACTTTCAGAGACTCTCAGCCTAAGGCTGTGCCAGGGCACAAGTTGGATGGGCAGTATAAGCCCTTGAGTCCTCTCAGCGTGGACCCGAAGGGAAGGTAGGACGTGGTAGGCGACTGTGCAATCCTGGCCATAGGTTGTTCTTTTTTAAAGGTGACTGTTGATGACAGAGCTGATTGTTACTGATAGCAGGTGATTTCTAGGTGAATTCCTGCCTCCCTGAAGCCCGTAGGAGGCTTTAGTGCTGATTAGCTGCTAGGGGAGTCCCCTCTAGAGATGGAAACATCAATGAGGATGCGAACAGAGAGGCCAGGAAGAGATTAAATTTTGTGGTGTGGTTGTGATGAAGAACATCAAGGAGGAACTGGAGAATCAAAAGTGTGATCGGGCTTCAGGTTCTCAAGGGACTGGGCTTGAAATGAGGGAGAAATGATGTAATAGTTGAAAGTGGTGAAGGAGCGGTGGAAGTTTTAAGGGAGAAAAGTAATGGTGGCTTGTACGAAGGCCAAGAAAGGAGCCAAACTGGAGACTGAAGAAGCAAACAGAGGATGGAAGCTAGAAGAGCACAGGTCAGGTCAAAGGTTGAGGTGTTGGCCAAAAGGGATATATGATGGATCCTTGGAGTCTCAGGAGGAGGAAAGAAAGGGCTGAAGGAGGAGAGGAACAGTTAGTTATAGGGCAAGGGAAGTGGAGGAGGAGAGCTCGCCTCTGCACAGATGTGCATCTGAGCAAGTCTTGTATTTGCTTTCAAGTTGTTATGCTTTAAACAATTTAGGCCAAACTGTTTTTCTTTTTTTTGTTTCCTTTTTTTTAACACTCACCCACGCAACCCTTGGTGACTTCACTGGTCGCCGTCAGCATGAGGGAAAACTTTTACGCACCTCAGACGTGTGTTGAATTAGGCTGATGACTGCACTGAAGGCTCTAGTAGGAGCTTGAGAATTCAGTGCTCCCCTTCTTGGATCTGAGAAGTAATTAAATAAAAGAGACTTCATAGAGGATTATATTGTGCTGTATCTGTTAAGATCCTCTTTCGCTACTCAGAGTTCATGCACAGGTATTAGCCTTATCCCTGAGGCTGTAGGAGCTTTTTCCTAAAAGCCTTGGAGCTAGACGTGTCGTTCAGTTAGCATTTGTATGCGATCACCTACATAGAATTTTGCATCTTTCATTGTAAGGCTAGATATGATGATGAAATATGTCCTGTTACGTTAGGTCTTAGAGCATTGCAGGCTGTTTTAGGTCTAAGCTTCTGTATTACCTCTGGCCTTTTGCACAGGGATGAAATCAAATCATATAAAGAGCCTTGGTAAGATGGGGTAGCAATAGATCTCCAGCCTTAAATAAAAAAAATGAGGGAAGAAAAATCCCACAACTTCTTGAGAGCCTTTTTGACTTCCCATTCTTGCAGTAGGGTAGTTTGAGAACTGAATGGATTGAATGTCAAATGCTGGCACCAGTGAAATTTTATGGTGAGAAATAACCAACTTCTTTCACAAAACTGGCAGGTGAAGTATGTTGGTTTAGTTTCTGAAACAGGTGAGAGATGCTTTTCAAAAAGTTTTCACTTTTCAGGTATTTTGTCAGAGTTGGTTTTTTTTTAGTGTAAAATGAACAGAACTGAAATGGAATGAACGTAACTTCTGAACGGTCCTAGCTTTTATGAAGCAATAACACCATTTTCTTAGCTGTGGTGTTTCTTCCACAGAATGTTTTAGGATAAAATGTATTTTCTGTTACATATGGAGACTCTACTACCCCTTGTATCTAAACTCTAGACGACATCTCCCATTTTTTGTAGATTCTGAACTATTTTGGAAAAGTCAAAATAAGGACTACACTGGTAACGAAGAACGAACCCTACAAGCCACACCCTCATTATCTGGTTGGAAAAGACTGCAGAGATGGCTACTACGAAGCAGAGTTTGGGCCCGAACGGCGAGTCCTATCGTGAGTAATGGTGTTGCTTGGGAGTTCGATTAATTATGCAAGTGCTGTGCTAATCTTAAGGTTTGAAACCCTGACTAGTGATTAAAAGGGCAATTAGTGTGCTGTCTTTGCTGAAGTTTAACTAATCCATCTCAGAGAGAGGGCAACTGCTCTTTGAAGTATTTCCTTGTTTTTTTTCAGTACTTCACATGCTCATCTTTGCTCCTGTTCTTTTCCTGTCACCCTTTTCTTTCCTTTGTTCATTCTCCCCATGTCTGTCTCCTTTTACTTTCTCTGGCTTGATTTGCTTTTTTTAGTCTTGTTCACTAACGCTTCTTACTCTTGAGCATGACACTCCTACATGTGAAAATGATGAGTAATGGAACGGATAACAACAACAACTTTAAAATTAATACTTCACGGTGATTAGGGAAGCTCATGTCTTCCGTGGGAATTATATTTGGAATTTCTGGAAACTGGAGAAAGTTTGTATTGGCTGAGTTATCATGTCATTTAGAAGACAACAGTTGTGACACATCTAGAAACGTGTTAGTAGCTGTTGCTGCTGTTGCTGTTTGTTTGGGTTGGGTTTTTTTTGAGTAAAAATACAGATTCTGCTCAGGCTCAGCTCTGTAGAGCAAACGTGCTGGGGAAGTATCTACTTGTGAATGCAGAAAGGAAAATTCAGGCTATGTATGAGATGTGTTTCTCAGTGCTGATCAGAGGGATATTAAGAATATCTAAATTACAGTTGTATGTGATGGCTTTTCCTGTAAGTTTACCAAGTCTTATGTAATAAAGTAAAAGCAGAGTAAACTGCAACAAATGTGGAGTGATTATAGCCGGAGAGGGAAATGTTTGTGGGTCAGTTTTTTGCGCTGTAGTAAATTTGGAAGTAGGCTATTGCTTTGGGGTAAACATAACTGAGCTGGAAAGAAAATAAGGTAAGTATTTCAGTGTATAAGTAGCCCTTACTCACTGCTTTCAGGCTGATGTGATGCTGTTGATGTTAGTGAAATTACTTCATATTTATATGGATTTGGTCAGTAGAGCACTATTAAAGGAAAGAATTGAAGACATGATCTGTTTGAAGACGATGATTGCCTGATGGTGAAATAAAACCAGTTTTAATAGTGGAGATGCTGCTTCAACATACAGCCCAGGCACAAGTGATCATAAATGCACTGCAGTGTGTTCAGGTGGCGTGTAGAACGTTGACTGTACTGTCTTTTGCTGTTACAGATGCCAACAATTTTGTTAGTTCATTGGTTTTAGCTCTGTTCACAATGCTGCCCTGATTGACAAATGGTAGAAAAGGATTAGTAAATGTAATTCCTGTAATTTTTTCCCTGTCATACCTCTCTAGGAAGGTAGAGCTGTCTCTTCAGGCACTGACCTTCCGCCTTGACTGTTGTAACCTCATCCTCATCGGCTTCCCTGCAAGTAGAGTTCCCCTTCATGTTGTCTGAAAGGCAGATACAAATATCTTAAACTGTTGAGGGACCTTGCACCTTCCTCTGACCATCCATTCACCAGCTTCCCCTCTGACTTCTCAAAGCAAGCTTCCTCCCCAAGGTCAGAGGATGTCTGCTGTTGTAGCCCATCCCGCTTCCTGCTCTTGGCTCTGTGCCTTCTGATCCGAAGTGAAGCAGCCTGATTGCTTAACACTTTTTCTGGTTATGTGTTCTGTTCACCGGGTGCAGGAAGACACTGATGACTGTTTTTCCTCTTGGCGTTTTGTTGCACAAGGTTCAGTGTGTAACCACAAGGCGTGCCAGCAGAGAGGCCATGAAAGGATGTAACTCCAGAAAAGACTGGGATGCTCTGCAAACATTTATTTGCAAATTTTGGTTTTGTCTGCATTATATATGTGCATCAAATCGTGTTCTTTGACACGATGCTGTGCTTCCGTTTCATTTAAGACACTTGTGATTGTTTACTTTATCCATCAGTTCTTCTCAGTATCGTTAGGTTTTAATCCTCTCAGTTTCTTACAAAATAGTAAGTGGGCTACTTTCACTTTACTGATAATGTGAAACTGTGAGCTTCAGTTGAGCTTGACATCAGAGATCCTGATGGGAGGAGGCTCAAAACATTCTCTTTGAAATGTTTCCAGCATTGGTACGCTTTTTTTTAACAAATCATTGGTTACTTTAAGATGAAAGAACAGTATGATCCATAATTGGATCTGGATGTTTAAAGTCATTTTCCTTTTTGTGGCTGGTGACTCAGTCTTCACATTCTTCGCTTCGAGTACATGTTGGAGAAAAGCCTCGTACGATACTAGCGAGCAGGAGATGTCCTCTCTTGGTAGTGGTTCCGGCTGTTTGCTCTTGCTCATCATCCCAAATGGAGCAAAAATCCAATCCTATTTATTTATTTTCAGAAGTGGAATTATTAATCCCAGATTTTGGGCTAGTCTGAGTAATTACTCTGCTTTCTGCTTGTTTCAAGTTCCCCGTGTATTTCCGGTTGAACAAAGTGTTTTGTTCTGCCTGTGGTTAAATAATTTTTGTATGGCTGCCTGAACTCGATCAGAGCCCTCCCTGGCCAAAACACGAGGCAAAAAACTGTGGATGTCTGAGCATTTGACTGCTGCATACTCAGATTTTTACTTCCTAGTTTGCTATCTCTCTACATGGATGATATCATAGGTTTTTTTAATTATTAATTTTTTTCTTCCTCCCTACTTCTCTCTCTCTTCTCGTTATCTTGCTTGCTTCCTGTCAGCTAGCATTTATGTGAAACCCCACGGCCTTGCTGAAGTTCTCAGCAGTTTCTCCTCTGACCTGGCCCTCTGTGTAGCGGTGGTTGAATAGACGCTTCCACTGTGATGACGCGTGTTTAAGAAAATTCTTATAATCTGAGAATTACAGGGTGCTTAAAAGCCTGGTTTCCTTCCATGAGGGGCTCTGTTCAAAGTGGTTAGAAGGTGCAGAGGAATGGCATAGCTGGGTGGAGATTTTATTCAAGGCTGGGTCTGCATACATGATGCTTGGTATCTGTAGCTTGAATGGTGGATGGCTGGAGAGCCTGGCACTTCCAGAGGGCAATTTGGAGATATCATACAGAACAAGTCCTGTTCATGGACTTGAGGTGTCCTTCAGACTGAATCTGTGGAATACAGTGGGCGTTTTTTTGGGAAAAAAGCATAATATGAGCTGTCATCAAGCCCTAAAAAAAGTACTCCCGACAAGAGAAGATAGACGTGGAATTTCTCATCAAGGTATGGTGCAAATCTTGGATGTCAGTAGCCGCAGTATGAAGCCCAAGTGCTTTAGTGAATTATGAGATGCTTCTGCCTTTTATTTTCCTCCAGGTCACTGTATCAAGTTCAGGTTCGAAAAGAAGCTTACATATCCTCTAGTAAATAAAAGTTCTGGGAGTGGAACCTGATTGCAGAGGATTTGGGAACCTCTGAACAGAACGTATTGGGCGCAGGCAAGGGAATTTAAGGAAATTAAACTTAACATCATGCTAGGGTAGTCTTATTCGGAGCAGGGAAATGTAGAACTACTCGTGAATGTTGGCAGGAAGAAGGAGCATCTCTGAGTGCGTTAGGGTGGTTTTTTAAACATAGCTAAAGCAAAAGAACTTTTGCGGAGTTTCAAAGGAAGGGAAGTAGCTGGTATTTTTGGAGAAAGATGCCTGCTGGCACAACCTATCTTCTGAGCTTATTGTAACATCATGAAACACAGATTATTTTTGTTAATTTTTTTTTTACTTCCTGCTTTACATCCACTCAGCTTTGATGATGTCATGGTTTTTCCATGTGGGAAAGAGTCAGCTCGCCTGGGACTCCCCCCACCTCCTGCATCAGGGTGACCTGCACTCTTATGCAAATAAGGAAGAGCTGCAGCTCTTCAGAACTTTTCCATAACTACGTGAGATTTAAAAACCTGTTTAGTCTTGTTTCAGAAAACCTTTAAGATAGTGTTTGAAATTTTATATTCCCTCATAAAAGTAGGAGGGCAGATACGTAGCTAATGCGAATCAGCAGGTTTATTGATAACAAAAATAATTGTGACTTTAAATTACCTGACACTGAGTACTTAACTTTTAATCACTGTAGGTTTGCTGCAGAGTAACAATTTGTAATATAGAAATATATGTTCTTAAAGAATATAAATTCTTTAGAATTTTTAGTATTTTTCACTTCCGTTTCTACTCTTATTTTAGAAAAAACAGCATCTCTGCTTTCCAGATCTTTTACATCCTTCTCAAAATAAGCTTTTTCTCTTTCTTCACTTCTTACACTGTGTGTTGTCATACTAGACAACATCAAATAATTTATTTAATACTACACTCTGGACACTTATTAGTTGCTGAAATCCTGCCACATGTGCTTCAGTTTTCAGAATTTGGGCATTCAGTGTGTGAAGAAGAAGGAGCTGAAGGAATCGATTTCTTTACGAATCTCAAACAAGATTAACCCCTTCAATGGTGAGTAGGAGTTTAGATGGTGCACTTTGCAGGGTGGTGGGCTTTTGTTTGTCATGCATTTACTTTTGTGGTGGAGCTTTTTTTTTTTTCCAAACAGTCTTTTTTTGAGAAACACTCTACCCCTTCTGTGTCCCTCCTAGTCTTTCCTCACTGTCATCACATGGTGAATCTATTGGGATAGTTGCCTGTGGTTGGTTTTCTGGGGTTTTTTTTGGTTGGTTTGTTGGTTTTTTTTTTTTCATTCCCAGCAGCAATATGCTTTGCTGCTTGGACAGAAGCAGTAGGATAGCAGCAGAAACTTTTCCTGGAAACTTTTGCAAGTGTCTTGGGAATCAGATTCCCCAATTTTGGCAGCTATGAGAATAGAAGACTGAATTAGCATAACTCTGCAACAACTTAAACCCTCATAAATATAACTTGCCACTGTCCCATCTCTTCTCTTGTGACACTGGTGTTTGTGACCTCTTAGCCAGCCAGTCCAGGGAGCTGACAAACTCCTTGAAGCTGTCTCTCACTTGATTTTTACATCATGGGAGCTGGTACAGGCACTCAGGGACTCCACAGCAGTACGGTTTGCAGTCAAGTCTGAGGCAACTTGTGTTGCTACAGAACCACACCTGTAAGGGCCTACCCACGGGCTGTAGTTTTATATGACAGCTGATCTGTGGGCTGCTTTCTAAAAGTGTCATCCTGCTCTTCCCTCCATCCCTGGTCACACACTCCTACTACTTTTTCTCACACCAGATACAGAGGCTGTGTGGCTACGCGGTGAACAGACTCAGCAAGTTGCTCCAATGGAAAACCAACTTGCGGGGGAAAAAGATGAAAAAAAGTGGTTTCCCCTCAGATCAACTTGCTAAACCAATTCATCTCACGGCCACATAATTGCTAAGTTGAATCCACAGGAAGAGTGAGGAACACGCAGCAAATTGTAGGGCCAACTGGAGCGGAACCAATGCTTCCAGCGTGCAGGCACAACTAGAGGAAACTAGTTGAAAAGCTTAAATACCGCCAAACTATTAGTTATGCATTATTATGAACGTAGTCCTGTATTTACTTAAGTGCGGCAAGAGCTTGGAGATTTTCCAAATAATTTTTTTTTTCTTAAAATATCTGCAAAAGTCTTGCTGAATTCAGGTAAGACCCTTCTTAGAGAATCGAGATCTGGATTTCTGGCTAGCTTCGAAATACACATTCCTGAATTGGGACAAAAAGAAGCATGTTGACTTACTATAGAATGAGAAATGTTCTAGATATTTTTCTTAATTTTAGAACAGCTGTTTGGAGTCAGGCTGATGATCCTAATGGTTCATCTAAACAATTATCCTGGTTCTGGTAATGCATGTGCACAATAACATCTGTTTTTATGTGAGTTTAGTTCATTGGTGCAATTTAAACAGTTTGAGTGTTTAAATAATTTTACCTTGATCCAGCCAGCTCTACCTTGATTTCAGAGAAAAAAGGGCAACTCTTCTGTTCTGCCCTCTTGGGTTTCTTTTACTCAATAAATAAAAAATGAGTTGACATTTTCTCTTGATGTCGCACTGTAAAAGGACATAATATCCTGTTCTGTACATGTGTTTCACCAAAGTAACTTTAGAAACCACATAGTTAGCTCTGCTCCTAGTGCTGCTGATTGTAGTAGTGAATCCATCTTGAAGTAAAATTGTTCGACAGCACATTTTTACAGTGATTGGCACATAACTCCAAATTTCACTAGTTGTTTTTGGGCAATTACAGCAGGTTGCGCTCGTTAGCATCAGGTCAGATCCTGGGCTGCTTTCCAGTAGTCCAGCAGCAGAGGAGAGCCTGGCTTGGGTGACACACAGGGCAGCACCCTGCTCTGGGCAGGGGTTGTGCTGAGAAGGGGCTGCTGGCAATCCCCAGCCTGCCTAATTGCCTTTTGGCACTTGTTAAGGTGTCAGCACAAAGCAGAGCTGCCTTGAGAATGGCCTCCAGCTGCTCCAGGGCAGTCCTACGCTGAGTAGAGCCCAGAAAGGCAAAGGACCAAGGTCTAATAAAACAGGATTAGTGACAGAAATACTTTTGTGTGTGTACTTAGTTGATCAAAACAGAGTTTCATTAGCAGCAGTCAGCGTAATGTTCATTGCTTGATAAGATTGAAAGTTTTATGTGTGGATTTAGTTGGTTTATTAAGGTCAGCAGAGTATCACTGTGTTCTCCAAAATTGCACAGGCTGTATTGTATCCGTCCTGCATTGTGCTTTACTGATGTGTCTTCAGAAGGGCATTTGACTCTTCTTTTAGAGACATTTCGGAGTTAGGTGCATCCTCTAAGCAGGTCGCATGTTAGCGTTACTCATTTCTTGTATGAACATCATAAAAGAAATTTCGTGGAGCTGAAAACTAGCCTTCAGGGTGTTTGTGTTGGTTGTTTTTTCTTTTTCTGCCCCACCTTCTTCTGGAACAGTCAAATAGTCCCTGTCCTGAGTCTCCTTTCAGGGCAGAGGTTCAGTATTGACCCTATTAACAGATGCAAAATGCCTCCAGCCTGCCAGCGTACGTATTACTCGTTAGTAAAGGATGAAGTAATAGCAAGGCGTGGGTCCACAAAGTTGCATTCCAAACTTCTTTGTGTAAAGGGGCCGTCATCTTCCAGGGAAGCCCAGGTGCCACAGGCAACTGGGATGGCAAAGGGAGAGTGAGCCTTTACACAAAGCCTCTGGTGGTGTCATCCCTCCTCCACGTCTTCCAGCATAGGGTATGAACACACGCTGAATAAGGGTCATAATCAACAACAGTGGGAAGTTGCTTGGTCGTGATTGATATTTGTGTTTTTAAGATAACTTTCTCCAGTCTGTACTGTTGAAGCAACTGATGTCTACCTCTGAACTCCTGGGTGATGATAAGTCAGTATTTGCAGATGGTGCTGTGTGCCTAGCTGGAGCTATCTTCATCTGAGTCGTTCTGCAAGTGTACCTGTAAGGCTGTTTCACTGTGAATTCCTCACTGGTAGCTGGCAGCATTTATCCCTTGTTGAGCTCAGTATGGGCTGTGCAAATTGTGTGCATTCACTAGAATGCAAGTCAGATGACTTGCACTCAGGTTGCTCCTCTTGCTTTAGCCTTGTTTGAGAGTGCTGCTGTTTCTACGCCATCTCTGGACGTGTTCATGATCTGCTGCGTTCAAAAGGTACATCCCATATATTTCTGTCCTTTAAGCTAAGCAATTCTAGAAATATCTTGTCTCTTACTCCTGAGCGCACCAGGGAAATGGTGCGCAGCAGCAGCCTAATGCGGAACTAGGACTCCTTGGCATGATGATATAAATAGCACAGCATCCAAGGAGCAGAGTTACTCCTCCAGTGGAGCTGGTCCACGTCTGCTTTCTAAGGTGTTTGTTTTCTTTTAGTAGCTGTTGAGTTGTGCTGTATCCTTGTCTTGCCGTGTCCTGTCTGATGTACAGCCAACTCAAATTAAAAGAAGAGCCAGTCTTCAGTTAAGAGCTTTTGTGGGTGGGTGTGACTTGACAGAGAGACAACAATTGAGTTAATAGCAACTCAAGTTAATTATCAATGAGGAAAAGCTCTAAATGTGTTCCTTAAATTTAGAGGAAAGCTGTACTTAGCACGGTATTACAGAGGACTAACCTTTTTCTAGCCAAATGGGTGACAGCATGAAAACTCTGGACTTGTCTTACAGTGAGAAACCCAGAGAATTGCCAAATTTTAGGCCATTGACTGAGTGGTATAAATAGACTTTCCCTGGAGCTTGGCACACGCTTTAGATTCCTCTTCCTTTGGAACTGCTCTTGCTGATAAGCGTTTAATTCATTTTTAGGCTCTCCCCTGTACCCCACAGCTAATTCGGCTCCGTTTGCCTCCGCGGTCTTTCCTTTGCCGTTTCCCCTTTCCGCCCGCGAGCAGCTGACCCCACATCGGCTTCGCGCTCGTCACCGTCTCCACGCCACCCCCTGCACGCCTCCGCACCAGGCTCGGTCCCGCACCAGTCACACTCGCTTCCCACCCACACGCGCCGTCACGCTCTCCGCAGCTTCCCTCGCGGGCGGCTGCGCTCGTCGGACCCCCCCGTCTCCTCTGACGCCACTCGCCCACGTCGGGATCCCCCCTCTCCACCCCGCTCGCTGCAGGGGAGCGCCGGCGTTATGGGGGGGCTTATTGAGCCATGGGTTACGCGGGCAAATCAGCAAAATCTTATATACTCTTAGCAAGAACTCGGGAGTTGGGAATGGTTTGAAAGTGGAAAGCATCGGTGTCCTCTGGAACAAACACCCCAGATGTTAAAAGAAACTGTTAAACTTCTCTCCTTAAATTAAAAACAAATGTGAGGCCCCCCCCCCCCCCCCAAAAATCTTGGTAAGTGAGAGTTGTCAGCAGTTTATGAAGCACAGAGCAGCTCCGCTTGGGAAAGCTCGGTGTTCTGATCGGAATGTGCCTTCAGCTCTCACCTTTGGAAAGCCCTTAGTTCTTTCATGTCGCAAGCAAATGCTTCTTGCTGTTTGTGCTGAAACCTTTATATTAACCTAAAGGACAGCCGCTTTTCAAATCGTGTAAAAATGAAAACTGCCAAGTAGAGACAAAAAAAATGCTGACTTTTTTTCATACTATAAACAGAAACTGCTAAAAAACGTCTTAGAGGCATATGTGCGCTGCTGGATATATTTGCTTAAATCTGTTCCAATTTTACCTTTTTCAGATTGAACTTAAAACAGGAGAAGAACCCAGATTCAGAGAAACATTGTCTAGACCAAAGCAAGGGCTGAGTTTCCAAAGTTTTAATTTGTATTCCTGCTTCATCCCTTGGCTTTTGTATCAGGTCAGGCCATTCACCTTCCCTGTACCTCTTTCTCCTGTGAAACAGGGAAATGTGACCATAGAAGTTTGGGCGTTTATTGACTGTAGATTAGCATCTGAATTTTATGGTTGTTTGCATTAATCAGCCCTCTGAGTTTGTGCTTTTTATTGAAATTATTGAGTGTTGCTGATGCATGTTCTGGTTATAGGTACCCGCAAAGTTTCTTTTTTCTGCAGAATTGATTGAAACTTCCCTCTTCGTGGATCACAGGTATAAACCAGGCATGAGTGTATTGGGAGAAGAAACATAGTGCTGCCACGTTCCTTCCTTCCCCTCGTTCCCAGCTTCTACCTCTCAGCAAGTGCTAGTAGGTGGAATTATGTCTGTGGACATGTAGCTGGACAGCCTGGCCCGTCATCCAGTGCTGTGTGTCCGGTTGCTGAACTCCAGGTGCAAAGAGCACAATATTCTGCTTTTGACAGCATGGGACAAATAGCATGCGAGGATATCTGCTCTTTTCTTTGTGCTGATATGGCTGTAGTTCACTTGGAAAAAGCAAACGTAGCATTAAACTAGCTGGTGAGATCCTTTTTAGCCACCTAGAGTTCAGCTACAGGAGACACCAGCCACCTACTTGGGCAATGTAGCGTGTGCTGTGTTACCAGGCTGCTGTAGCCTTTCCAGCCTGGCTGCCATATAGCTACAGGAGACACAGTCACAACTGTAGGTTGAGGAGGGAGTAAACTGAATCTGGAATCTACCTCTCGGGCACTGAGAGGGACCTGTGGCTTGTACCTGACTTCCCTGACTGCTTGAAGCAGCGCTGGAGAAGAGGCAGTCCCTTCCTTTCGCTGCGTCCGTCTGCTTCCACCGTTTCCCTTGTACCAGGGCTAGCGTTCGTGGGAACCGACAGCCTGAAAACAAGCCTTTTCCTCTTTTCTTCTGGCAAGTTAGCTTTCAGCCAGACCAGTTCCTTGATCTGATTCACCACATGAGAGCTAGTCCCAGCGTAAGAGTAGTGCTGGAAATGAAGGTTGGGCAGAGCAGCCCTTTACAGCAAAACCTCTGGCGTAGACTTGAGTTAAACCACTCAGTCGGTATCAGGGCGAAGCGGGGTATCTGTGTGCTCCAGGAGCAAAACGCTTGAGGGCAAACCACCTCTGTGTCATCACTTAAATGAAACTGAGCTCCCAGCGTAGCCCTAAATTAAAAACCATCCTCTGCGTAAGAGAAAAGGCAGAATACAGCTCATCGTGATTATTAATGATGTGTGTTCCTGAGCGGTCTCCTTGGTGAAGTGTTTTTGTTTGTGGAAGGTCGTTCTCTTTGTTTGAGATCTAGGGTGGCTCATATGCCCCCGCGGCCCCTCGTTGGGAAGGGAAGGTCATGAGATGTCCCTTTGCAGGGTAGACTGGTGTCCTCTGCGTAGCCCTCTCTGAATGTGTCACACCACAGCGTTTGCCCTGGAAGTTTCCGTGCAGGTTAAGTTTAGATGCTGAAGTACCTCCAACTCCACCCACTCCAGAAGTTTCTGACATCATCAGTCTAGAAGTTGGGTGGAGGGCTGTGTGTGAGGGATCTGCTATTTAATCAGGTATCGTGTTATCAGTCAAAAAAACTAAACACTTAATCATTTGTCTTCAGTGTTCAGAATAAACTTTCACTTTCCCTGTAGCATCACCTGATGAGTAAACATCAGAGCCCTTAATCCCTCTGTAATTTCATCAGATAAATGGTATTTTATTGGCCTTTCTGGATGTTGAAGGCTGTTAAAATAGTAAAAAACATTAGAAATTAACAAACCAGAACAAACAGGAGGCCTGATCTTATCGGCATCTTTAATTTTGTGCCTAAACTTGGAATTGCCTGTTGGTGGGTTGATCCCTGAAAATCTCCCAATTTTGTGTTACTGAAGCAAATCCAATAATTTCTGTCATTCAGTAGAAACCCAGTGGAGCATCTCTGGACTTCATTGACACATGTCTCTGAGACAGGGACAACCCAAACCTAACGCCTGTGTTGCGTGAGCTGCTCAGAGTAGCCAGGTCAGGTTAGGAGGAGTTCATGATTTAGCTTGTGTGGTGTGTTTTTCTGTCCACACTGGGATTGTCTTAGTCTCTTCCTGCATTAGAGGATCATGGACTAGAGAATTATTTCACAAACGGTTTTACAAAGAAAGGATTTACTGGTTATTGTAGCCCTGTCCAGGTTGAACAGCTAATACTCCCTAAATTTGGTTGTAACTCTAGGTACTGCTTTTTAAATTCTTTTGCCAGAATCTTGGTGAGTGGGGTTAGTTTTCTTTGCTTTTTCCATTGTGCCGGTGGTATTTTTGTGGATCCTTTGGCATCATGTCCCATATTTACCTTAGAATTTTGATTCTTTTTTAATACTTAATTTCTGTGTGTTTGAGTTGCGTTAATTTTGGAAGCTCTCCTACCCCTTGTAAAAGAGCTGTACTTACAAACATTCCTTCATGCGCTCCTGTTTGCACAGATAACTACGGAAAATGAATTTCTGCCTGGTTAACGCTGGGGTTTTTTATTACATCGGGCCGTCACATACGTGGATTGTTGGTTGGATTCCAGCCCTTTCGGTTGGATTCATATGAAGACAGTAAGGTGTGGTACCACACAGCGAGAAGCAGTCAGAAGAGGAAGTTGAACCCTTGCCAAGACCAGAGCCCTTCTTCCTTTTACCCGTGTGTCGGGTTCGAGCCTTTTTTACCGTATCTGCTCTCGACGTGCCGCGTCGTGCGACGTTTTTCCTTCACGTGTCTCACGTCCCCAGTTTCAGTAGAGCTACTTGTGTGGAGCTTGCAGGGGGTGATGGAGCGGCCACTCTTCAGTCCTTTCCGTTCCCAAAATCTGTAACAGCATTTCTTAACTTTAATAACTTCAGGTTTGTCAGGTTTAACCCTGTCTGTTGTCCTTCTGAACAGAAGTCGGTGAAGTAACACCGAATGACACGACCATCCTCTGTCCGGCCATACCCCAGGGATTAGTCAGTGTGTTTGTCTGCCTCGGTTTTGTTTGTTTTTAATATTCTTAATATGCTGTAAGCCAGCATCCGTTCGGGTTAGTGGCTGCTCTCAAATTGACTTCAGAGGGAGCAGAATTAGACGTTTGTTAAAAATAACAACGCTTGATTTTGTTTGGACAGTTGTCTTTTAGGTGGGAAGGGAATATGTTTTGAAATCGGTGAAAGCTGTGCGCTTCCTTGTACGAAGATGCAATCTAGCCTCTATATATTTTTTGAGCATGTCATCACAAGATGGAGTTGCAGCTGTCTTGTTCTCATTTTTTGCTCTGTTATGTTCTTCTCATCTGATTAAAAATAGCCCAAGAGGAATCAGTCTTGACTGAGCACTTCCTCTTTCAAAGTACAGAGATTTTTTTTTTAAGTTGCATTAAATCGTTTATAAGGACATGCAAATTAGGAGCAGCATTTTTTGCTGTACGCAACTCACTGTATTTTTCTTATGATTATTGGCACGCCGCACGTTTCCTGTATCGGGTGGTTAAACAGATTTATTGGGAATTTGCGAAAGTTCATAGTATAGGAAATGATGTAATTTGAACACTGGCATTACTAATTTTCTCTGTGTCTGGCGTATTTTTGCATTTATAGAGTTCTCTTTAAGCTTTAAGTCCGCTGTGATTTTTGTTTCTGAGGAAGAGGCTGCCGTGCCTGTGGAAAACGCGGCACAGGACTGATCCTGCTTTAACCCGTGTGGGAGAGACTTGATGGCACAACCACAACGTCCTTGCTTTTGATTCAGAATCAAAAGCCAGATCCAGGTTTTGTGCTTGGCTTCTATCTACTAGGAGTTGACTTAGACAAAGGTGGTGAATCTCTGTGCTCAATTTCATTTTGAAGAGGTTTGGAATTTGACTACCAGTTGGGCTCTTGGGCCAGATCCACACCGTCACCAGTGGCTACTACAACACACAGATGGAAGCCTTGATGCCATTGTGTCCTTGGGAGCTGATTACCTGCTGGCTGTGATGTCAGAGCGTGGATTAGAAGGATGACGTGAGCTGCCCGAAGCAAAGTAGCATTTCACTTCTGATCACCCCTTCTCCAAAGTGCAATCTAGAGAACGCACTTTTCTTTTTTCCTTCTTTAAATCAATCTGTATCAAGAGGCAGTTGGGCTGCAGAGTCTGCCAAAGCTGAGTTAGCCTGAACAGCTGTATATTCCAAACCTGTTTTCTAAAGATCCTCTTTTATTATGTTAGCAGGTCAGCTAATGAAGTACCTTAAATTATAAAACTTTGCTCTGCATACCTGGTAATACAGTCAGCCACCAACCTGCAAGGTGCGTGCTGGCAGAACTCCCCTGGGCACCAGCATTTCTGAAGTTATGGATGTAGTTGCTGCTTAGTTTTGTGCTTGCTGATGTATTTGTCTTGAAATATTGCAGTTCATGGACTTATAAAAGGGAAAGGTGATTTGACGACTTTTTACAGTAGAGACCAGCAGAAACTGAGATATTTGGAGCACAAGAAAGACTAAAAATGCCAGTGGAAAGTATTCTGAGCTTAGTACACTTACTATTTCACACTATCAAAAGGTGAAAGGAACAAATCATTCAAGTGGGCATTGTGGAATCCCACTCGTGGCAGGGTGTAGACCAGCCCAGTGATAGATGTTAAAGGTCAGAGCATTGCAGTCTAATCAGTACAGTGCGATCCCCAGACTTCTTATCGCGGGCACGTTTCATCTTTTCTTCTTGCAAAGAAGCCTTTGAAAGGGCAGGGGAAGGAGTGAACCTGAGAGGTGGTGATCTGTTGACGTGGCACACGTTCACTTCAGATAATTGTGAGGAGTAGCTGACTATGCTGAACTGCTGCTCTGAACAATTTTGGAAAAGAGCGCCACTTGAAATGATTTTAATTATCAGTACTTAAAGGAAATTAAATCAGTTCCTCATTTTGCTAGCATTGAATGTCGATGTAGTAGTTAATGTCAGACATTAAAGGAAAGCATCAAATTCAGAGAGGGCTCCTTTTCCTGGAATCACTCATTAAGCTAGGAGTACATGAAATATTCAGTAATGGTATCCCAGGTCCCATGTCTCGAAATTAAAATAAGTGAAAGAGCAAACAAAACTGAAATGCCGAGCTTGCATTACTGTGTTCTACACTGGGAGGAATACCTAAGGAATATGTAAGGAAATACGTAGGGAAACGGATCCTTTCCAGCAAGGGTTTGCTGCTTGTATTACCAAATTATATCATAATGACACCACTGATCACTACTCTCAAAGGTACTGAAGTGGCACAGATGTTGGGGGAGGACATGGTTTGTGTTGTTTCGGCTTCATTCTCGCCCCAAGAACTGCCTTCTGATTGTTTTTCCATCTCAGTTTCTAGAGGAAAATAATGATATCATGTAGAAGTCTCTCACTGTTAGTGAGCTAACTCTGTCACAGCTGAAACCAGGACAACGTCCTAGGACTTATGTGTATGGAAAGATGTCTCTTCACCAGTGGCATTCATTTTGTAAATTTTATCATGCACGAACAAGAGAGAAACGTGTCCAGGGAATGAATTTCAAACTATAAATACATGAAGCTGTTCTGGAAGGCAAGGTGAGGAAACCAGACACAAGAAGCAGCAGGAGAACTAGGGCAGTTTAGCCGCCTTTGATGAAGGGAAAGCGTCAAAGGCTTCTGGATCATTTATTGTGTACGAGGAATTTATTCATGCAGCCCCTGTAAAGCTAGCAGGGACTATGGGCACGTTTCGTCTGCCTTGGCAACATCATCTTTTTTACTGGTGGACATTTGGGCCCAGTTTGTTAAAGAATTACTGCTGATTTTGTTGACTAATCCTCAGTCTTGTCTTGTCTTTTCTCCTGTTCAGTGCCTGAAGAACAGCTGCACAACATCGATGAGTATGATCTCAATGTTGTCCGCCTCTGCTTCCAAGCTTTCCTCCCCGATGAACACGGCAACTACACGTTAGCTCTTCCTCCTTTGATTTCCAACCCCATCTATGACAACAGTAAGTACCAACTCAGTCAAACGTGTATTTTTATTTATTTTATTTTCCTCTTTTTGCTTGAGATGAAAAATGTCAGGCCAGTTTCTGAGGTCTGGGCTGGTCCTCTGGGTCACTTCGGTGCCTCGAGACGGTTTGATGCATGCCTAACACATGGCAAGTCAGTGAGCATATACTCAAAAGATGATCCCAGGGTGAAGTGTTGGCCCACCAGAGTAAGAATTGCCCGCTGCATCCATGGACTCATGCACGGATGCTTTCTCAGCCCGTGTTTGCATGTCACAGCTTTGATTCCAAGGAAAGGCCTGCTTCTGATGTGGCAAGCAATTAAAATAAATAGTGGGGAAATGGATGACTGCCTTAAGACTGATCTGTTTTGCAAGGATGTCCTCTGAAGCCTGTTTGTACCATGAGGAGTCTTGCCTTTGCCTTGTGAGGGCTCTGGAACAGGACTCTCTCTTGAGATTTATCCTGGTGGGGAAACTGTCTTAATGCCATTATCTATCCCTTTTGTATCCCAGTCGGTTGCTGTTTTCACTGTATAGGTAGGTAACTGAGGGAGTGTTTGTTCATGCTCTGGGAGGGTGCAGAAGTATGTGGAACACCCCTTCTTGGCACCGTTTTCCACATTCCACAGCACTGGACTTGGCATGGCTTTGGCAGGTCGCTGCAGTTGAGGATTTCAGCCCTCAACGTGCGCTGGGCTTCTCTGCCGGAGAAAAATGGCAGAAGAGCTTTTACTCCTTGAAAACTTTCTGGCAGTGGTTTTATTTCTGCAGTGGAATTATTTCCGTGCTAAATATTTAAGATCAGGGGACACTACTTCAGCTGAAACTAGCAAGTAAAATGAGGTCTGCGTTTTATAAAGTTGATGTTAGAATTGTGTTGTTGTGGGCATAACCGTTATGAGAACGTTGACTATGAACTCTGGCGTGTTTGATATTTTTAGAGTCTCTTCTAGAATTATCTAGAAGTTGGAACTGTGTCCATTGTGTTACTGACAGCCCTTGAAGTACTAAAGTCATTAGGGTTGGGATAAAATTGATGTAGAAGGTTTGCAGCGATGTCTCAGATGCCATTTAGAAATATGCCAAATCATGATTACTCGTCTACGTTGATTGACGTCAGTCTTTGCTGAGCTGCTGAAATGACAAGAGAGCTGTGTGGTGGGGGAAGCTTGGTTTTTTTAGTGTGGGTGTACGTGGGCAGCTTCTGGTACACTATAGGTATGTAAGATCCTCCGTGTAACGTAGCAGCGGTGTAAATAAAACAGTGCGTAACTGCAGCCACAACTCAGAAAAATTATGCTGCTCTTTGTCTGGGACAGAAGTTTCAGATCTGAATTTCTTTTAAGAAAACGTTAGGCTGCTTAAACAACGTGCTCCATCATACAGAGCTGGGTAAGGTCAGGTTATAACTTCAGGTAACAAATAAAATTGTACGGTAAACCGGGCTTGGAAATCTTAGGTTGTTAATGTTTCAAGCTTTTGCAGATCAGTCCACATCAGGAGCAAAAAAGTATTCAGAGCTGCTCTGAAAATCAGCTTTGCACATTTTAAATCTAGTATTTTCTTCACTTTCTAACATTTTGTAGTCTCCACTTGCTTTAGATAGTAGAGATACATAAGAATAGCGTGAACATACTAGGGAGGCAATCACATAAGCAGAGACTGCAGGTGTACAAAATTCAGCAGTACAGGCAGCTTCTGTTTCCAGTTGCTTACAATGTTAACTGGTTTTGAGCAGAAATTTCCCAAGCTGTGTGTCTCACCACGCTGAAAACTCTTGGGAGGAGTCAGATAGAGCCGCTTCACCCTTCCTGAGAAGTGAGGTTAGGGAGGACGTGGTGTCCTGCCCTTGTTGAAAGCCACGTGGGTTTTGGTGAGGAACTCGTTTTTCTAGGAGTTTGTTACCAGGGATGTGCTCTTGGGGAGCAAGGAACAGGAGTGGAGGTGAGGGCTTACATAGGGGAAGAGAGATGGGAGCAGCACAGCATGACAGAGGCCGCAGGGAACGTCTCCCTCTGAGGCTGGTGCCGAATTTAGCGTTCCTGCACAGCACCAGAGCTGACAGCAGAGCGGTGTGTCCCCGTCTGCTGGTGTTCGAGTTTCTTGCCTTTGTCTTCCCTTCTAAATTCTTTGTCTAAAGACAAACCAACACACTCCAGCCTAGGAGACCTGCCCAAAAACCTGTTAAAAGGACAGCCAGTGCCAGTCGAGCATACAGAAGTGAAACAAAGGTAAAATTAGGCTTCTCCTTGCAATTCTTAATTTACCTTTCCTGTGAAAAAGAGACGATGACACTGTCAATCATATGATCCTGTGCTGTTTCTGGGTTTGTTTTGTTTCCCCTCCCTTCAAAGTTTCTGATTCATTCAGCAAATGAAGTGGCGTGCGTCATGTAGTAAATGAGGCTGTAGTACCCACTTTTCCTAATAATGGTAATAATAGAGCTGCAGATAGTAACTACGTAACTGGGGTCTGGCCTGAGGTTTCAAGGAGCTGTTTTAAGCGTAGTTCGTGTTGTGCTGCAGCCTACCTGTATGGTACCATGAAGATTGGGCAGGAATTGACTCAAACTGAGACTCTGAAGTAGATTTAAAAAAAAAAAAAAAAATATTTTTTTTTGAGGGTGACACCATGAGCTTTGGTTTTGTATTTCATCTCTGTGCTGGGAACAGGGAGCCCGTGGTGGTGCAGACTTGTGTTGCTGTGGCAGTAGGAGGATCAGTTTCCGAGTCGCAAAGTGGCACCAGCCGGATCCTCCCAGGCGTTTTGGAGTTGATGTCTTGACATAAGAAGTTGAGAGAACATCACGGCACGGTGTAGTTTCCTTCCGTTGGGATTGGAGGGGTGGAAGAGGGTGCAATAAACAATGGATATGGTCACAGACAGTAGCAGAGAAATGAGCATCAGTTACTTCGTACGTTAAACAGAGATGAGGTCCTAAAATTGGTATATGCTCATGTACTTAAAAGTATCAACACCAGCATGTAGGCCCAGGGGGTGAACCTGCAATTCTAGAGAGAGTTCTTCCATTCTGGCTTCCGTTTGTTCTTTCTCACTTCTGAGTCACTACATTGTGACATTAGTGCCCTTTTAAGTAAACTGTAACACAGCCCACGAAGCTCCAAGGGGGCTGTTGTTCCTTGCAGCAGTCTCTCCTGTCCATATTTACCCTGCAGGAAAGCTGCTGCTACTGAATGGGGTCAGGCACCGTCAGGCAGTGCTTGTCCCCATCCCGCCGGAGTCCCTTGTAGCCATCAGGTTGTTGGGATGCAGCGTGCAGACTTGGGGGGCGGTTAATTTATCGCGACGTAGAACACTATGTGTGATTGTGCAGAGGGCAGCTCTCCATCCTCAACTATTAGGAATGCTGTCTGCGTACAGCCACAGCTTGGGCTTGAATTTTGAGCATTTTGGGGTGAAATCTGTAAAGCCGTGAAAGTTGGACTCCTAGACCTGTTCTCAAACCCCCAGAGAGGGTAACAGAGGAGAGGCTCGATGGCCAAATATGTCTGTGAATAAAACTACAACCAGATACTGAGAGAGGGGAATTTTCTTGACTTGCCAGCCCAGCTTTTTCCAGAGAAGTACGACACTAACAGGTAATCAGTCGCTCAGAGAGCCGCTTTGAATTCTACAGCTTGATGACAGCAGTGCTGAGCACAGTGATGTCATTCAGGGAGGTATTTCGAGAGTACTCGAGAATAGATAGGGAGGGAAGGGCACAGTCTTGTGTTGGAGATGAGTGGTTGGGAGCTGTAGGATCATGGAACATCAAGCCCTGCTTCTGAATTTCTTATGTGGACCGACTTGTTTAGTGTGGATTTCGGGGTGTGTCATGTTCCTCCAGCTGTTGCCTTCGCTCCTCCAGCTGTTGCCTTCGCTCCTCCAGCTGTTGCCTTCGCTCCTCCAGCTGTTGCCTTCGCTCCTCCAGCTGTTGCCTTCGCTCCTCCAGCTGTTGCCTTCGCTCCTCCAGCTGTTGCCTTCGCTCCATATGCCTCAACTCCCAGCACCTCGTCTTCAATAGCGACAAAGTTACAGTAATTCTTTGTCATCGGATTTGCCTGTTCCTTTCCAGGAGCTCCCAATACAGCAGAATTGAGAATCTGTCGCGTAAACAAGAACTGTGGAAGTGTAAAAGGAGGAGATGAAATATTTCTACTGTGTGACAAAGTTCAGAAAGGTAACCTTGACTGGGTTTTTTCTTTCTCTTTGTCCCAAATGGCCGACGCTCCCACTTCCTAGCTGGGGAACTGAAGCCCTTCACCGCACTCCTGACTAAGTGGTCTGGTTTTGTAGCTGCGTAAAATCGATTTCAGGTTCAAGGACTCTCAGCACTTCTGAAAGATACTCTGTGCCATTTACTTTGTATCTGAATTCTGAGTCAGGCTCCTTCCTTTGTTCCCCTTCCCCTTATTTTCTGCCCCAAGTTTTCAGTTCTTCAGCTTAACGAGCATCTTCTGTTTCTAACGGACTAGATGATATAGAAGTCAGGTTTGTCTTGGACAACTGGGAGGCCAAAGGTTCCTTCTCACAAGCTGACGTTCACCGTCAAGTTGCAATCGTGTTCAGAACGCCGCCGTTTCTCAAAGACATCACCGAGCCCGTCACGGTGAAGATGCAGCTGCGAAGACCTTCAGACCAGGAAGTCAGTGAACCTATGGATTTCCGATACCTGCCAGATGAAAAGGGTATGGTTCCAATTAGTTGAGTTTCTTAAAAGCCATTACCAGTGCAGAACTCAGGTTGATGATAAACAGGAGCTTAATTAGTAAAAATTCTACAACGCTGCTTCTACAAAGTAGATTTTTGGGTTTTAAAACTAACAATAGTCAGTTTCCTCCTTCTTTCAGTGAAAATATCAAGAATCAGGGTTAATAACACTGTCTTGGTTTGTTAGTGCTGTCATGTCTGAGAAGTTTTGCTTTAAATGTATCTTACTACAATGAGGTGCCACTAGTGTAAGTTTTAGAAAGTTCCTTTACTAATTACAGCAAAGAGCAACATTAAGACTTTCCCTTTCCGCTCCTTTCTCTGCAGATCCATATGGCAACAAAGCAAAAAGGCAAAGATCAACGTTGGCTTGGCAAAAGCTCATACAGGACTGTGGTAAGGCAAATATTTGTCTTTTTCTTGTTTGAGTGAACTTATATTTAGATGGAGTTACTTTATATAAAAACAAACATTCAGTGTAGACTCCTGCTTTCTTCTGTGGCAGGATCAAATGTGACCGAGAGGCCCAAAGTAGCTCCATTCTCCGCTGTCGCTCCTGAAGGGAAGCTGATTAAGAAAGGTGGGTTTTTGCGTGCGTGTCGCGGTCCGGCAGCGGTCTGAAACAAGTAGTGCCTGTTTGCTGTGGGGAAGGGCGTTTTGTCAAGGGGGCTCTGAAGTTCCCAAGGCAGCAGTAGTACCAGTCTCTTACTTTCCCTCCTCCAGATTCTTCTCAAAGCCTCAGGCGTGCTGCAACTTCCCCTTTGCACAGGAGAGGGCTGCGCCTTCGTCATCTTTAGTTTAGATAACTACCGGTTCTTCTCTGTGTTCAGATACTCAGCCCTTCCAATGTACACTCAGTTGCTGGCCTTCCCTCCTCTTTGCTTGAAATTCTGATATTCTCTTGAGGGTTTCTTCCTGTAAGATACTGGTACCGATACCGGTACTAAGATATTTAGACCACACAAACTAAAACCATCAGTTCCTTAAACGTAGTGTCACCTTCAGTGTTCTCCACGGAGGGGTGAGGTGGGTAGCTGTCCTGCTACTGCCCAGAAACCTGGGGTCCGCCCTGGGGAGCAGTTAAGCAAGTATGAGAGTGCAAATAGATGTATGATCTTACTGAGATAGCACCGGTTTTGCTTTGCTTTTTACCATTTGTAATTTAAAAAAAAAAAAAAGATTGAAAAGGGCACTAAAATGCAGTCACGTTCTTTCCTGTTCCGTAGAACCAAACATGTTTTCACCCTCCCTGATGATGCCAGGGTTGGGAACCCTGGCCACCAACCACATCTACCCTCCCTGCAACCAGATTCCCCACCAGCCCGTGCAGGTGGGGCCGGGGAAGCAGGACACGCTGTCCTCGTGCTGGCAGCAGCTGTACAGCGGCCCCTCGGTGGCCGGGGGCCTGCTCAACGCGCACCCGCAGAACAGCTTCGCGGCGGATGTGCCTCAGCCGGCCGCTCAGGGTGGCAGCTCCATCCCGACTTTCCACGACAACCCCCTGAACTGGCCCGATGAGAAGGATTCAGGCTTCTACCGGAATTTCGGCAGCGCCAACGGGATGGGAGCGGTGGCGGCGCCGGCCGCAGACATGCAGAGCGTTTCGAGTAACAGCGTGGCGCACCAGGCGCACGCCGTCAGCGTCTCCACGGCCAGCATCGTCAGCATGGAGACCGATGACATGAACTGCACTAGCGTAAACTTTGAGAAGTATAACCCCGTGTTAAACACCAGCAACCACAGGCAGCAGCTCCACCAGGTGCCTCCAGCGTGCCCGCCCGTAGCCGCCCCGGGCAGCGCGCCTTTTAACTCGCAGTCTAACTTAGCCGACCCCGCGGTTTACGGTTTTATAGACCAAGAAGTCTTAAGCGAATCGAGACTATCCACCAACCCCATCCCAAACCATCAGAATAGCATTGCAGATAACCAGTACTATGACACCGACGGTGTCCACGCTGATGAGCTCTACCAGTCTTTCCAATTCGATAACATATTACAAAGCTATAACCATTGAGCCGGCAGCGTCGGGCTGGAGGTGGGTCCGTAGAGCTTTCCAGCTGGCTAGTTGTGTGAACAGGAGTGACTTACCCTTCTGGAGTCCCTGCTTTCTCTTTCAGAATGTTACTAGGCAAGTTTCACCACCTAACTTAAGGTTATATATTACAGCCCAAAGACTGGTGCCTGTTAAGAAGAGAGGTGGGAGTAGGGTTTGGGGTTCTGTACCTTGGAAGTACCTCGTATACATATTTTTATGCTGTTGGAAAAGGGAACTGTTAACACTTGTGTCTTCCTTACCTTTTGGGTCTGTAAAAGTTGGCGTCTTCAGAAGGGTTAAAATTTCACATACTTGACAGGGTTAAAACTGTTTGAAAAAGAACTATTTTTGCTATGGAAATTACATTTAAATTTTGACAGGACAGAAATTAGGAAAACAACCTGCACGTGGGCACTCTTAGTTCAGACTCACCAAGCTTTACTCTACTTGAAAGGTTTCGCTTTCTTACCCTCTTTCGTACAAAACGTTCTTCTCCTAAAACAAGATCCCACATTGATTTTTCACAGTTTCACCGCACTCCATTTGCTTTGAAGGCAAATTTACTCTAAAAATTTTTTTTAATGACTATGTCATTGTGAGATGTATTTTAAAAGACCGGAAGGTTTGAATTTTTAATAGTCCAGCTCTGTTGTAAATGAACCACTGCACAAAAAAAAGAACAGAAAGTAAGGACTTTTCTGCACTTCATCCAAAGTGCACTATTTTTAAAGGACAAACCCCTGTTGCTTTAGGAATGGAGCACGCTGTTATTTCTCTGGAAGTTATTTTTTTGTGTGTGTGTGTAGCTGTTATTTTGAGCTGCAGAAATATGTTGAGCCAAAGCATCTGCCTATTCTTTCCTCAGGTATCCCGGCAGTTTCCTGCTGTGCAAGTGACTGCTTTGACAGAAGGCTCAGGTCCTGCCTCCCCACCACCCCCTCCCAGGAAGGCTGTGGGGCGAACGCGGAGGCAGGCTTAGCGCAGCTTCATCTAGGTGCGCTCTACTAACAACTTCAGGCCATCTCAGTCAGTACTAATTCCAAACACTCCTTTCTGCTCTCTGTCAGAAACCAGAACTTCCTCCTTTCCACTCGATTCCCAGTCTTCCTTCTTAGCTTGAATCGCGAGGTGGTCAGTGACGACTCGCGTGGATGGAACTGGCTGGGTAAGACACTCTACTCTGCATTATAGGGCTTTGCTATTTTGTTATTATTATTATTTTTTAAGAAGCAACACAGCAAGAAATGAGAGGGTATTTCTTAAGTTATACGGCCGTTTTGTATGGCAGATAGGGCTTAAGAATCTAATGGTTACTGTTTGGCAGCAGCAAACTGCAGCGTGGAAAGCAGCAATAAAAACAAAGCACACTCGGCTTGATAAAAAACCAAAAAACGCAACCCCGACTCAAAAAAGCCACTTGAGATGCGCAGTCATACACGGGGCAGAAGGGAGCTCCAGAAAACCTCTGTGGTTTGTAGGGAAGCAGCGACTCCTCGGCCGCGGTAACTCGCTGCGTTCGAGGCGCTGAGGTGCTGCTGCCGTAACGCGTCACACCACTGACACGGGTTTGACGGGACGCGCTCCGTAGACTATCTGTAGAACAGGTGAAGTTTGGAAAACTGCTTTCCCTCACTCCAGGTACACCAGGCAATGAATTGACTCGCCGTGTTTTAAAGCAGTTTCTCCTCACTTCTGCGTAACACCTGCCTTTTTCCGCAGCTCCTCTGCAGTCTCAAGTAATAGAAAGACCAAAGAGATCCAACGAAAGCTTGAAACGTGTTGTTTATTCAGTTCTTTTTTTGAAGTTCTCAGTTTTAAGTATATTAAATGTAAACATTTTACTCACTTCATAGAAAGCTCTTTATAGTACAATTTGTTTTTACTATATAATTAAATATTTTCAAAGTTCTGTTTTCCTTTGTAAACGAGTTGGTTTGGTAATTAAAAAACTGGTTATACTAAGTACTGCGCTTCTGCAACCTGCTCAGATTCATGCCATCCCTCACCACAGGAAAGCCAGAGAAATGGCAGAAGGTAGGTTATGGGTTGCTTCTCCTGGGGCTTTTTCAGTTATTTTCTGCTTGCAGTCACTGTTGGTGACTACAAAACCCAAAGCAACCTGTGCAGTGAGGGGTCACGGGCATTTTTTTGTGGCAGAGGGATTGACTTGGCAGTCGGGGGGCAGAGAGGACAGATGCTTTCATGCTCACCTAGAGCTGTGCTACCAGTACAGCTTCAGCTAAGCTGGTGCAAAAAAAACCCAAACATTGGGGGGTGTAATAGGTGACCAATTGTTGGGAGAAACACAACAGCTTAGTTCGAGTCCTTCCAGTGCAAAGAAGGATGGTGCTAAGGGACACCGGACCTTGCTTTTCAGTATTTTTCACATAATGTGCTAGAAAATATCTACCTCTTTCACACATGCCTCATGAACGAGATTAAGTCTTATTCTCACAAAACATCCTATTTGAGTACTCACAAGTAGGTATTTTTTAAAAATAAGATGAAGGCCAGAGTACAACATGAATATTATTGCTGCAATATTCATTACAGATTATGACAGTTCAAAGTGTATTAGAAACTGCAGACTTGAAACAAAGTTCAAAAAAAACAGATTACATCTCTCATTTTCCTGTTTTCACATGATCAACCGAACAACAACTGAAGAGCTGTAGAGATATTTGCATCATCAGTTTTTCTTTTCCCCCTCATTTGGATACTTCATATTTATCATAAAAACAAGCAGTGGGAATTTTTGGTGGATCTCTCCACATTGTATGGAGAAGAGATTAGACTCGGCATGTTTAGTGTAATATTTATACGTTAATCTTGTTTCCGTGCACTTTGATTCTTAACATCATCTCCACCTCTATTGCTCCCTTGGAACAGCTCTTCTCAGGTCTGCCATGTCCATAGTGTGGGCTTGTTTACTTTTCCTCCCCCTGTAGTTTATGGAATCTATAAATAATATTTTAGCTCACTTTTGAGTTTCAAGAAATCAGAGATACGAGACCGAAATGCTCTTTTGTTTGTTTTCTGAATTCAGTTTCTTAAGTTTTCCATCATTCATGGCACTTCCTTTCTGGGTACAGATTATTATCTGAAACAACTACTCCTGGAATCTATTGCTCATAACAGCTTTAAGATTAAAAACAAAAAAATACTGCCGTCTGAATCATGTTCCTATTATTTTTGTGTTAGAATTCTAAACAGGAGCTTCTGAACAACTGCCATACTTAGGTTACAATGCACTAGGAAAACAAATTACGAGAGACAAGTTTTGACAGCCCATCACAGGCAGAGTGTATAATATTTAGACTAATTTGTCAAGATCGGTTTTTAAGACCTCCTTGAAAATGTATTTATTAATGCCTTTTTGAGCCTTCAGCTCAAGTTAGCATGCAGCTGTTCCATTACGAGCTCCTGGCACCACTGCGTTGAAGGTAAGACATCTCAGTCATCTCCCCTGTCCCCAAACAGTGGTTTGTCTTGGCCAATACGACCCTCTCTGTTTCTGAAATGGTAATGAAGAGCCTTTAAACTCCAAACCTTAATTTCTTGTCCATATTTCAACTCTCTTCTGTACTTCAGGTAAGCAGAAGTGTCTTCCTAATGGATTAACATGATGCAGGCATAAAAGTGGCTTTTCCTAAAGCTGTAGGTGCTAGGGCCTGGCTGATAAAAATAATCCTGCAGCCCAGCCCCTGCTTTGTGTGAAACATTTACAGTAACACAAGCAAAAAAAAAAACACACCTCAGGTCTTCCCTATTCCAGGCAAGTTCCTAGACAATGTTCAACTCTTCCAAGCATCCATCCAAGGTTGGATACTAGGGGAAAAAAAAAAAAGTACTATGCTACAAATGAAAGCTTTTTGTCGCTGATTTGTTCTCTCAATACCAACATTCTTCAGTACATCTTACATTTGTCTGTACTTTGGGGTTCTTGGTATTCCTGTTTTTCTTTAGATTTCCATTGTACACTGCTGCCAGGAGTTCCCAATCTTTGTATACATGGTGATGCAACTGGGGAAATCCTATGCCTGAAGAGGACTTTAACAAGCCTACAGAGCTGCTGAGGCCTCAAGTACCTTAACTGTTGTTTTGTCAAAGCATTGCTGATGTTTTTTAAGTGCAAAGTTTTCTTCTGAAAACTTTTTCCCTTTGAAAAGTACTTGGTCTGGGAGCCAAATCTGTGCATCTCTAAAACTGACACTGGCCAAAAAAGCAGTTGGCTGAGAGCAGAGTGCTGCTGTGTTCCAGGCACTATCCTACTGGTTTCAGAGTCTCCCTGATTTTTGGGAAATAGTCCTGCACAAGTAGTGCTCAGAAAAAGGTGGGACTGGGTTTCAGGTAACCCACCGCTGCCTGCATCCAGACAAAAGCTGCAGCATCTGATATTAAAAAATTTTTAAAAAGTGGTTTCTTTTTAATGAAAACATTTTCAATTAGTGCAGAAAGCAGATGTGAGGTACTTGCTCAGTACACCATTCGCATGTGTTACACCATGTATCTTTTTCTTAGTGTGTTTTTTTTTAAAAAGACTTGGTAATTTATCAATATGCTACCTTACTAAAACCTTTTTTATGCCCAGAAGAAATTAAATAAGGCTAGAGGAACACTACCTATTCCAGAATGTTTGAAGTTGATTCAAATAACAGTATCCTTTGGCAGATCAACATGATCCAAATGTTCAATGGGAATACTTTGCGATGCAGCTGTAACACTGCACGGTGTTCGGTAACCAGCTGCTGACAGAGTCGTTGCTTCTTCCTCATCCCAACTTGAAGAGTCAATTCTCCAGGGTTGGAGGCCAGTCAACGTCAACAGACTAGAAGAGCAGGGTGGGGGGGAAAAAAAAAGGCAAAATGAGCAGACTTGATATTTCTAATCTAGAAAGAGATGTGGTAGCAGCACTCTATGCTTGTCAGTTATAGGCTAATAGTGGAAAGAAACAAATGAAGGACACAGAGACGAGACGTGGGCCAAAACAAGCAGGAGCCCATGGCACGTAACAGCCACCTTGTTCTAGTGGCTCCGTGTGTGTCCAGCGAGAGCTCTCTGGGAGCAGAGAGCATGGATTCATGCAGCAGAATCACAACTCCTTGTACTATGACTTTCCAGCATCATTTGATGCTGGGCTGCATTTGCAGAGTATCCAGAACTGTTCATTAAACACGTGAACCATCTCCATCTCCTGCCCATCCTACAGATAGGCTGTTATGATGTGAAAACAAATAACTTGTTTGATGCCACAGAAATACTCGGGTATTAGGCAAGGCTCAAGTAGGAAATCATCCCCTCTCCAAATCTGCCTCCTGAGGAAGGAAAACTAGCCTAAAAGCATAAGCTGTCAAGCGTTATGCGCAAGAATTATCTTGGCAACATCACTAACAGTCATCCTGACTGTTAGTCAAAAGGGACAAAACACACCTGACACTTTAGTAGAAGCTACTTGTAGTAATTACTACAACTTGGATTATGTCTTACTTCCCCGGCCTCCCTGAGGCCACAGCTCCAGCTCCCTTGGGGCATAAACTTGGTGCTCACCCTCTTCCAAAAGCACCACACCCTCCCTTGCCACAGTATCACCGTTGCAATCACAACACTGGGATGGCCACGCAGCACGTTAAACGCCTTGGCTTCGAGACTCTGCATTAATCATACCTACTCCTTGCCTAATCTACAGCTGCATCAAAGGCTGAGGTGCTTAGCCTGAGCTAAAATGCATTATTAGCAAGATGACTAATTATTTTTAAGTCCCCAGATGTCTTTTGCAGTTATGCCCAATAACTGTAGTGACACCTGTCCATACGAGAACGATGCTTGTCAGCCGGAGCCCCAGGTCAGGTGCTCCTGTTTCCAGAGGTAACTGGAGTGCCCTCTGCAAGCTCCCTCTCCTTATTATCCTACGAAAGACATGCAAAAAACTGCAAGGCTGTTCTGCAAAACGTAACACGTGGGCAGTTTTCCAGACATACGTAAGAATAAGCGTGCTGATCATTGGCTACTTGAAAATAAAACTCATTTTCAAATGAACCTTGCCAAACCACTAGGTTAACCATTAAATCCGTATCTCTACATACATTCTTTTAACCAAAACAAATTTTGGGTTTTTTAATCTGACTCCAGCAAGTGAACAGATAAAATTTCTTGCTGTGCTTGAACCAGTGTTGAAGGAGGAAGTCAAATCTCCCCTATTTTTCATCCAACATTTACGAAAAAAAACGATGTGGTACATGTAGTGTCACTAAGCTCTGTTCCAGTGGGTGCTAATAGTGTCATCAATTCACAGTATGTCGTCTCATCCTTCCCCAACATGAATTCGGCAGAGGAAGCCTGTCACACGGGGCAGCATGGTAGAAACCACGATTTCTGCATTAACATCAATTTTTCTATTAACTGTGGTAAGGAATGTTGAGTCAGTCAGAGCAATTCAACTGCAACCATCTCACAAACGCAACTCCGTTGCTCGTTTCAAGGGAAGATCAAAAGCAAGCAACTTACTTCTACATCCAACTCCAGAATGTCAGCGGTTCGGTTCAGTAGGGAGCCAATATTGGGCTTCGTTCTTCCAAAGTCTCCATGCACAAATTCTTTAATGTAGCTAGAAATTCTGGCTAAGGAAATGTGTATTTTACCACAAAGAAATCAAAAAGGGAAAAAAAAAAAAAAAGAGTATGGTGAAAAAGGCTCAAAGCAAAAAGAGTGACTTTTTTCTACTCCTAAGCCAATTTTCTTGGCTTCTGGCTCTAATGCCAAAAATTGCACTACTGATCTGTATTTTCTGTTTTATTCCAAAGTAAGTGGTGACTTTACAACCAAACTGTTGACTTGTAAGTAGCAGCAATCTCCAGTCTGCGCTGCAGTGCATTAAATATTGCAGAAAAGCTTATTTTCTAAGGTGGAAAGTTTTCAGTTAAATTAGAAAAAGCTCAAGTTGATCTTTAACCCGTACGTTTCTAGAGCTATCGCATACTTTCAAACTGTCAGAGTGGTCATCACAAAAACACAGACACGCGGGTAGCATTTTTGAATGAAAGCCTGAATGTGAAATTCTGACGTAAAAGCAAACATCGTGCAGCAACGTATGACTGCTGAAGAGCAGGGGTTTAGAAACTCCGCAGTGAGAAAAGCTGGAAATTTCCCATTGCCCCAAGTAACTAGGAGCTGTTTCGTAAATGCGTTGCGTGCCGGCATCCAAGGATACGTTCCCGCTTGAGTCTTCAGATGCAGGCGAAAATGGTGCTCGTCGATGTACTGGGATTGCATGGTGTGAATGATCCGACACCTCACAGCTAAAGGCCGCCTGTGAAGAACCCGGAGGGGTGTCTTCTGCTCAAGTTTTAATTCCTGTTACAAGAGGTGACAAAATAAATAAGGAAGGAAAACGTGCAACACACTGCACAGATTGTGAGAGTCGCATGTATTGTTAACCAATCGCCTCTTTTTTATATCTTATTATGGTAGTTGAGCAATCTTCTTGAGGCAAGACTGATATTTTCCATGTTTCTCAAAGGAAAAAAGGGCAGCCATCTCAAAAAGAAGGCCTCGAATGCAAACTACTGGAATCACAAATACAGAGGAATAACCTTGAAATCTCCATAGTCTTTTGCTGGAATGACTCCAGGATTTAGAAGCTCACTGAGAGCCTCAGGGCAATCAAAAAAGAAAAAAAAAACAAATCCCACCCACAAATTGCTTTGTCTAAACTACAGCCAACCCCCTAGAAATAAGTGAGGAAAAAGCCCCGAAATGAGATTAGATCTCACAACAGTCTTTTAAAAATTTAATTCCCCACCCCCTTTCCCAAATGAGACGCAGCAGTTGGAAAGGCAACTTTTCAGGAAGCGAGTGGGCATGCTGAAAAAAAAAACAAAACACCTTCACAACAGTTGTCTCCCTGAACTGTGATGGCTCAAGCCCTCCCTTTGAGAACGATTCCATGGCCAAGGCCCACAGAAAATAGCACAACACACAAAGACTGAACACGCTTCTCCATCGGCAGCATCTCCCCCACCGATGTCTGGAGAAAGTTTTCGCTAACGTGGCGTGCTGCTTCCGTTGAGCAATCCGTGAAGTCTCTCCGCCTTATTTTCCGTAGGCATTTCCAACGCCCGGTTGCTGCCGCTGCGGAGGAGCGGCTGTAGAGCTTGCAGAACAAAACCTTCTCCGCTCCTCTCACTTACACAAAATGCTATCTAAGGTAAAGAAAGGGGTGTGGGTGCCAGATTTTCTCCTCTCCCATTTGCTACTTTTTATTATTTGGTCTACTGGAAGGTCAACATTATACAGTAAGTTGCTGTCCTGGCTAACGGCCAGCCAGCTGTATCGCGAGGAGGACAACGGTGAAGTAAGGAAGGGTGAGAAGGGGGAAAGGAGGTGTGAAAGTCCCTATAGCAAGAGAAACCCTGATTAAAGAAAAAAAACAAACACAGAGAAAGAGATGTGTCCTGGGTGCATATATATAAACTCTCCCCTAGGACACCAGGACAAGTACGATATCAATTAGCAGAAAGAGCAACAGATACCTTGATATCATCTAGAAACGCAATATCTTCTTTCTGTATTGCTTTGTCGGTCCATATTAAGGCACTATAGGTCTTTGTCTTTTCCTCTTCACCTTCCTTCATACGACCAATTGCCTCTCTAAACAAAAGACATTAATTACTCACATAACATAAACATAATTATATAATGCTGTGAGCAAAAATGCTTGCAAAACTCCCAAAGCCTCCCTTTGAAATCCCTTGGCAGCGATGATAAATACTGACCTGGTGACAAGCTGTAAATCTCGAACCTGTATTTTGTCTGAAGAGTTATTAATTGTCTGTGATATTTAAAAAAAAGAATCAGTTAGCAAAACTGCTCAGTTAGAGAAGAAACACATGCTTTATGAGTTCCATGAGGTGCAAATGATTTACCTGCTGAAGTCCCTTCATTTCCTCAGCAGTAAAATGTATTCTACGAGGATTCACAAGCTCAATTGCAAAGGGCCTTCCTGGCAACATGCACAGTCATAAAACATAAAAACATGTTGTTCTAAATTAACGTTTGAATTTATGCAGTAAGGTTGGAAGGTGTGAAGATTGTCTGCTGTTATGCAAACAGGGACAGGACTTGCGGGTTTAGGGATGTAGCATCAGATGGAAGGAAAGAAACAGGGGACTTTTTTTGGCTACTAAACCCCAGTATCAGCAATAAGTGCAAATTACGACTTCCCAGAAGACATCTTGTACAAGTCTGTGCTAATTAAAAAATAAAATAAGAAAAAAAGTTAATTAGCTTATTTTCTGTCACCTACAGCAATGCCCAGGTGCAAGACGATGTTAAATCCCGCTCCCTCAGCTAAACATCTGTTGCAGTAGCTGCACTTTCTGTGCTCAGGGCCAGGGCTGATCCCCAGTATAAGCAACACCAAGAACTACAGCAACTGGAACAAATCGTTGCTAATTTTTACTTTTTCATTCCCCAACTCCTTCGGCTATTGCCGCTTCGGCACACTGGAAAGCAACTGACCTTTATAAAAGGAGTCAAGTTCAAAAAGAAAATGAGCCTTCCCCACTCCCCAGTGGCAGCGAGGCAAAGCAGAAGGACCCAACAGAAAGCAAGACAGGAATCAGTCTGACATAAATGGCTCAAAAATAGGAAATGAATAAAATAAAATACCCCTATCAAGCTGTGCATTTCCATGCATCTGTGCAGCCAAGGACACTGAAAAAGGGCTCCTCTTTCAGTTGGTTTTATGAAACTCTTTGGGAATAAATACATAAACATCACTAAAATGTTCCCGAGATAAATTTTCAAAGCATGCCTAGTCACATACGGGTGCACTTAGCATTCAGCAAGATCTGTTAGAGTAACTTTGGTTAACCATTTTGTTTGTTTCTGTGTTTCCCAAGGGATGTTCCAAGCCTTACCATTGCCTAGTGTTCTTACGTCCACATCTTCTCTTCCAGAGGAAGAAAAATTGAAGCCTGTAACAGATTCGAACAAGGGAGGTGAGATTTTATTTTACATTTTTAAAACTCTCTACAACTTTTAAAAGGTGAAATATTTTCTTTGTAAACTTGTTTACAAATACATTTCTAAGAGCTAGCTTTATAAAATGAAGCCTGCACCGTATCTGAACAAATCTGGGATAGTTACTGTTCATTGCATCAGATTCCCAAGTTTATTGAAGAGCACTCCTAATTCTTTGGCCTGAATGAGATCACAATAACCCTGAAAAAGTCCAGAAAAAAGCAGTACCATCCCAAAGGAATTCCACTTACTAATTTTGTTCGTTTCTTACCTAGCTAATTCAAGTCTCTGAATAAAATCAAACTGAGCTGTGTTCCTCCAAAACACAACTTTTTTATCCTAGATACACCCAATAGTTTCCAAAGATTTCAGAGAAATTTCTGCTAGTCACACACACCTGGACAAAAGAGGAAGAAAATTAAAGTCAAAACTGAAAAGTGACCTCTATGTGTTTGTTTTTTTTCATCTTTCAAGCTACCAAAATGTACTGTTGGGTATTTAGCTTCCTTCATCATTCCCCTTCCACCTTTAAGCTTTGCCTGAAGGAGGAATGGGGGATGAAACCCTGCACTGGAGGTAACTTTGCAGCTCTATTCCAAAGCATCTCCGGAAAACTGACGGTTTCAAAATTTTTTCCTCCCTAGGGAACATACATAGCATACACATTTCCCCAGTTTTTATTCTCTCTCATTTCTCTGGTCATATTATGGCAACTACATAACCACCTTCCATGGTCATGAAGGTGTATTTTGGTCACATGACCAGAATCTTCTCAGCTGGGAATGCTCCAGACCCTCATCATCGTCACAGCTCTTTGCTGGACTTGTTTTCCTTGGGCCTCTAATTCCATGTCTAGTAGATGATAAATGATGGGCAGTGATTATTTCATCTGGATAAACCCTGGATAAGCATTTAGCTTGTGGAACTCTATGTGCTGAAGAAAATAAATGAATCAAGGTAAGAAACATGAAGGGGTCGAAGGCTGGGCAGATATTACGGAACGCTGATGGCAAAAACCTTCTCGTTACAAGTCATTTTATGAATTACCAACCGTTAAGAAGTACGGCTAGGCAAAAATACTACCACATAAAACCATAACATTTGCATCATCACATCAACTGAGGAGACATTTTAGTAGGATAAAAGACATGGTATAAAACAAAACAGTCATCTAATTACTCACAGATCATAACTAAAAAAAGTTGACAAGTTTTCTTCCCTTATGCTCTTGTATTAAGTGAGTAACTACTAAGAAAAAATATTATAGCTATGATGAAAAATATGTATGATAAAAGATCTCCTAGATACTTACTATCTGCTTTGAATTCTGCCATTAGATGCTCTGAAATCAGCTCTTCGACTGAAGATTCCAGCTTCCGCTCCCCATCAATAATCCAGGGGGTCTGAGGTAAATTCCTTGAATATTTATTGTATCTTCCTGTAAAAAACAAGCACGTTACCTATAATCATGCTAAAAGAATGAACAAAAGCTCCGGTATTGCAGAGCACAACACATTTACCTTTCACTGGAGCCCTCTGAAAATAAATTTCCAGGCTCAAACTTGTTTTATGGCAAGAGTATCACAGCAGCATTATGAAACGCACGCTGCTGCGCCTAGGAGAGTTTCGGGATCTGCAATGGCCAGCTTCAAGGTAGACTTGGAGAGCCCATTGTTGCAGGCATACCTTCAGGTGTAACCACAGACACAAAACTGTACGTAGCCTGACTCAAACAGGAATGAAAACCTTGAGGTTCAAGTGCCAAGTCTGAGTCAACTTAATTCTGAATGGAAAAATTCTGGTTTTGAACCAGGCCAAGGTCTTTAACCAGCCTCCCATATACCAAACCAGTGCTACACATATGCCTGTCCACCAGTGCATGTACATCCCAAGCGAAGAAGTTCCCACAGCCCCCTGTATCAAGTAGTTCAGGTTTCAATCCAAGTTCTGCCACTGTCCAAACATTTAACACAAGAAACCCGAACTAAAATGCTTTGGCTCCTTACAAGGAAAACCACGCGAGCCAAATGTCTCAAAAATAAACCAGCACAAATGTCAAGAACCTCGAAAAGTTGCCATGTAAAGAGATTGCCATCCTCTTTCTGATTTCAGTCCTAGTCCCGTGTTGTGTCACACTAGCATGCCATCTCCTGCGCCACGAGGACCGCCACAACCAAAGAACAAGTCTGACACGGATGACCAAGGTGAGCTTTCTCTTTGACAGGTTTTATAAGAAGTGAAAATATGCACAAAACAAGGAACTCATTCATAAAGAACAATGAGTAACCCCCCTGCACAAACGAGTTTCAGTCTGAAACCTTGCATATAGAAATAAAAAAGGAGTTCGAAGTAGCTATGCATATTATACTGTGCCTCTGTAATCTCATTTTTTTGGTTTTCAGTATCATATTTTCCTATTTCTAACAATGTTTCCTTCTCACATTTCGATCTGCAGAAAAACCCACACAAACAAATGGGGAAACTGACTAATAGTGTTTCACTGGGGCAAATAATGAAAGTACTATGACTAATCATTCAGAAGTCAGCTTCACACCGCTCAATTCTCTTGCCATAAAATGGAAAAAGGAAATTTTTTTTTTTTCTCTCAACCTAATAATTTTAGCTTTTGATCTGAACAAGAGTGGGTTAAAAAAACACAGAAGGTGTTTCTCGCTTTAACAGCTTCTCCTGAACCTTTGAAAAAAATCGGGGGGGGGGGGGGGAAAGCGATCAGTGAAGACCAAAGAAAAGGTCAAGAGGGCAATACCAACTCTGAAACTGTGCTTACAAATTAAAATCCCATCTCATTTAAACTGCTGTAATAGCAAAATGACTGCACTGTACTCAATAAATTCTTCTATTCTGGATTTAATTATTCAAAAATTAGAGTCAACATCCTGCCTGGGTTTTTCGGTTTTGTTTGGAGCACACTATGAACTATAAATTGCAAAACCAGTATTAAATCCCAGGCAGGAAGTGAACCCTCCGTCTCTTTCTCCATACAGATGAATTTTGATAAAGCTATCCAACAAACAACCTAAAATAAAACAGTGTATTTGGAAAAGGTTAAAAGACACTGAATATCTTGGATCCATGAGCATGTACATCTAACTGTCTAATCAGTAATTAAAAATAAGAAACAGGTATGTACAGAACACCAACTAGCCTCCCATGAGAACGTCAACTTCAGCATTTTTTCTTTACATTTTACATTTTCTTTTAGTGCAACATTCTTTTAAACATAGTATGCTGGATTAAAATTATAGTTTTTTTTAAATAATCTGTTTGCATATATTTAAAGAAGTGGTTGTTTGTACACAGGACTGGGGGAAGGGTAGATACTATTGCAGGCAGGTGATAAGAACGTTGAATCATCTCAACCCATGGACACCAAGTGTTGCTGCATTACCTGTCTCACCCAATTATTTCAGATGCTCTCTTGGTTTGGAGGGAGGAACTGGAAAGGAGGAACTAAGCTTTCCAAAATTTAACCTTTATTAATCACATTAAGATTGGCAGTTTTGGATGGAACAACGTGCAGATAAATCCAGATGGTGAAGACCTCTGAAACCAAATCAAAATCCAAGCAAGTGAGCAGCAGTGCTGGGATCTTATTGAGTGTGGAAGCGCCTTTCCCAAACCATGTGCTGATTATGAGGGGACATATTACAACTGCAGGATTTGCAGGGATAAAGGTTTTCCGAAGCAGTGAGCAAGCTTTGACAACAGAGCAAAATTCTTTGTTTCATAAACTGCTTCTGGATAAGCCCCCTTAATGAGCAGGGGCACAAAGAAAGTTGTTTTAAATCTTCACATCGCTTTGTGTTGTCTCTAGGAGAAAGAATTCTTCCCTCGCCCAAAGCAAAAAAAAAAAACAACAATGGCAGAGAAAAGCAGGATCTTCCTAAATATCCAGAAGGGAGGTGTGTGTGCACACTGGGAGCTGCTGAGGTGACATGCTCCCCTCCTGCAGCTCCTCCACGGGAACCCTACCTTGGCCTTCACACAGCTGTCAGCAGCTCCCACTCCTCTTCAACCATGTTCCACCACGCAGTCTCCAAGTTTACATTCACCACGTAAGAGCAGGCAAAGAGTTTTGGTTTTAGCATGCTGATCTCTAACTTTTGACAAAATCATGTCTTCAGCACCAGTATAATTTCTTCCCCTTTCAGACAAAGTCCACTCTTAGATAGAGCTAGATTTGTTTCTTTGCTCCTTATACTTAATTACAGGAATCAACGAATAGCAAGAATCTTGCAGCAATATTATGAAGTTATGTTTAAGACAAGTCAGCAGCAAATAAATAGATCACTTTACCAGCCACAAAAACTGCACCATTATTGCACTGAATTTCCACAGCAACACAGAGGTTCTTTGGTGAACTTGGGGGACATGGAAAATGCCTGTAATAAAAAAAAAGGTTAAAAAAATACTAGTAATACCAGACCATGATGGAGCATCACCATAGCAATAACGGCATGAAAGATGACGATTTCAGTTACACAAAACACAGCTACACATTAAAACTCAGTGTTCACATTAAAAGCTGGGACACCAAGAAAAGGATAAACATTAAGCAAATCAAGAAAAAGACTTTTTTCAATCTGTCATTGAACATTATCCAAGTATAACACTCCAAAGTGTGCTAATAAGGTGTATCATACTATAGCTGTAGTAATAATGAAACTAAATACTGCGTGCAAAATATCTTCAGGATCTATTACCAAATCTTTGCTGGGAATCAAAGAAAAGAGCTGTGAAGACAGTGCAATTAAGCACACCAAACTACAGAGAAAGTGTCTATTGATGTCTTCCCACTGCTCGTGATTTTTACCATATTACAGCACTTGGTGTTTTCTTCAAAATCAGCTCCTAACATTTTGGAAATATGGGAAAAAGTCTTTCTTGTAAAGAGAAGTTTGCCTTACAAATTCTAAGGTTCAAAATATAGAAGGAAGTTCCACGATTTCTAAATCTCTTCTGCGATTTTGGGGATGTACGTAACGATTCTTGAGTGTAAATGATTGGCAATACTGCAAAAAAACTGTTTTCACTTCTGTTCTAAAGTGTTCAAACTGTTCTAAATCTCAATCCAACCCAGCGATTTGCAGTGACGTACTGCCGAAAGCGCAGAGCAGAACTGCAGCCCTCTGACCCACAATTTCTCTGTGCTGCTTCTGAGATAATCAACCAATGAAGCAGTTTCACTAACGAGAAAAAGACCATCAATTGTGCCATGCCCAGTTTTCCATCCCCTGTGGCTTAATTCAAGCATTTTAAGATTACTCCTTAAATAAAAGATCCAGAATGATGTTTTATTACCAGAGGAATAGAAACCGCAGCACATTTTAACGAGTAAACTAGCAGAATTTAAACAACTGCTACTTACCCACCTAATATTTTCCTCTCCATCCCAATTCTATACAAAAGCACAATACTAAGAACTAGTTTCAGTACATACTTACTTGAGAAAATCCTCTTCTTTTATCTTCTCTAGAGCTTTTATAACTGCCATTCTAGTGAAAACAGACTGCACAGTGAAATAAGAAAATGAGTCAAGAATTAGAGAAGCTAAGAAAGGATATGCCTAAGGAAGAAAAAAACCCTAAAACACATACACGGTACACGTCTCACAATATAGTTTTTTCGCTTGTGTTTTGTGTTTTCTTATACCTAAAAGCAGCTCTATATCAGCAAGAACTCACTGTGATCTTAACTCTAATAGGGCAACAAAGAGCAATGGGTAATTTTGCCAAAATATATTCAAGTAACTTTACTCACAAGGTGAAAGCAACACAACTGGTACGACAGATCGGAATGTAACGGCTATTTAGTCGCAGAATTAAGGTTGACCAAGTAGCTTGTTTGCCCCTTTGGTGTTAGAAGGCACGTACAAACAGTAGCATGTGTTTCCTCACTCTGTACACAGGAAAAAGTAACAAGTGCCACGGACTTTCAGCAAGTCTAAAGTTACTGTCGCGCTTCCAAATAAACCTACTCCAGGTCCTCAGAATATTTGATTGCTAAGCCTGCCCTTTGGTTAGCTGACAGAAACGCTACACCTATCCCTGGAAACTCTCTTATTTCAGATGATATACAAAAGTGTGCAAAAGCAAGAACAAAAAAAAAAAAAAAAAAGTAGTGCTTGGGAACTCAGGTCCAAATTTGCAAAATCGATTAAAACCAGATCGTAAATTCATGGATAGAAACCTAAACCAGCTTCCCTGTTTTCAAGAGTTAAGTATACCTAAGCCCCAGCTTTTATTTCAGTGACAGCAGACAGCCAGTTCTTCTGAAAATAAGACTGTTGAGTAGGTATCTGTCTATAAAGTTCAAAATTTCATTCGTACTCAGAAGTAAGGGCTCTGAACGGTAGGGCTTGGCAGCTCCCGAACTGGGGAAGGCAAGCAACTTCAGATTCCCAAGCTGAATCAGCTCACAAGGGTGAACTGAGAGTAAAAGTAGTAATAACAGCACAACAGTGGCAGGAGCCATGCCCACCATCGTCCGTGCACAGCCAGGTGCTGCTGTTGATAACTGAATGAGGCTGAGGCAGAAAACACAGGATTTAGGTTCCTAGTACAGGAGAAACAAGTGGTGTAATAGGTGAGGTGGAATCCTATTTTAGGAAGGCTGGGGACAGTAGAAGGCCTGTGAATGAATCTCCTAATCAAAGTATAGTGAGCTATGAGATCAAAGCATGCTGCTCAGGGTTTTATCCAGTCAGGTCTTGAAATCCTCCAAGGATGGAGCCTGCACACCCTCTCTGCCTAGTCTGCTCCACTGTCCGACTGCCCTCATGGTAAAAAGTTTTTTCTTATACTTACTCCGAACCTCTCATTTCAACTTATTTGTGCTGTCTCTCATCCTTCCACTGTGCACTGTGATGAACAGCCTGGCTCCCTGTTCTCAATAATCTCTCTGTTGGTACTAGGGGGAGATCCAGATGGGTCTTCCTGAAAGCCTTCAGCTTGGAGAAGAGAAGAAGCCCAGGTTCCTCAGTCCCTCCTCCTAGGGCACGTGCTCCAGCTCCCTGACTGTCTTGATGGCCATCTGCTGAACTTCCAATTTAATGATGTCTTTTTTGCAAACTGGATTGGGGATTTGGGAAAAAAACCTGAAAAATACTGGGTCACTATTTGGGACAATTTAAGTCTTTGCTCTAACACAGAGTTCCTGGATGCTTTCAGGAAAGCTGCTCTTTCTCCTTCTAAGCATAAATTAGAGATAGATAACAGCACTTCCCTTCCTCGTACAACGGATGAACTGGAAAAGCCTTAAGCTAGCAGCAGGTTTACATAGCTATCTACAGCAGATAACACAGAAATTTTCACTCAGAACCCAGTTTTTATGCTCCTTCTCTGATTAACGCAGCCCTTGAAGCTAGCTCCAAGCACAGCTTCTTTGTAAGGATGAACCTCTGACGGCTCTTCAGAGTCGGTATTTTTTCCTTTAGGCTCTGCTACATCTTGTTGCCTGTGTGGCTTTAACAGCCAAGCCCTGCTGGTTTAGCTCCTTATGTGGGATTTCCCCCCTTTTAAAGGAAAGCAAAGCAGCGAGCAGTGAGTTATAACACTACAATCCTTCTAAAAAAAGACTTGCATTTATTGGTCAGGTGGAGTAGAGTGGGCAGAATTCCTGGGTCAGACTGCCTCTGCCAAATGTTGGTAGACTCTTCACCAGAAAGAATAAAAGGCCTTGCACAGGCTTCTGATAGAAGTTACTTGTTCTCCTTCTGATCACACCCACTGTCCTACTTGTATCAGTTTCTCTCCAACTGTTTTTTTTATTCTCACATGTCCTCTTTTCCATCAGTGAGTGTGTGTGTGCTCAGGGCCTGCAACAAGTGGCAATGTCTCTTTTCTTTCCTCTCCCCTTCCAGAGGCAGACAGGATAAAACCATCCTGTGTGTATTGTGTCTTTCATTCGGATCAGAGGACACGAAAACTGCAGTGTGATCATTTCTCTTTTGGCTGCGGAGACTCATCTTCACAATGTCACTTATCTGAACTGTTTCACCCACAGAGAGCTTGAGGATCACCTTTTATGCTACCTTTAATGCATGACAATCAAATTCCTAGATCTTAAGGGAGGTATTTACAGAGAACATTCCTAAAATTACAGCCTTTAGACAGTTTGGAAAACAAACAACCTAAAGAAAAGCACCAAGCTCTTAGTTTTCCTAAGCAGAGAAATGTAAAAATGAATAAAGGAGACAACTTTATTTTCAGGCAATTGAAAACTAGAGAGATTTTTGATGATGGAAAACCAGACATTAAACACTGACTGAATACCCAGGTAAGTTCTTCGTTGTAGCTACTGCTGTGAAATTCTGAATGTCAGAAAAGAAATACAACAGCTATGAGATCCTACCTGTTTGTTCTTTGCTGGTTTGAAACAGTCTGGACAGGCCGTGGCTCTAGATATAGAAATTAAAATTAGCTGCTACTCTTACAGAAAAATAAATAAACAGACAGACATAAACACAGCATGTACATGAACCTTGTACCAATATGTCCAGTATCTCACTTCCACAGCTTAGCACAAAGCAGATTTTAAAATTAACTTTATCCTAAACCACAAATGGCAGAAGGTGTGTGTTGCTTGATCTAGAGAAATGATGGACAAAGCTGTGTGAGCCTCTTGCTCTGACCAACACAGATGTGTCTCAGCTTTGAGATGGGATGGCAAAGCACACAACAAGTTTAGCTTTCAGTCCTTTCCAATCCTTCTCGATAAAGGTCACGATGGATGTTTAAGTTCTGTGCAAGATTTGCTGACATCTTGAAATCTTGCTCTTCTTAGACAATGCACACTACAAACTAGAGATTCAGATTGCTGCTTCTGGATAGGAAAATTCAATTTACTACCGAAAAAGCAACCCCAGGTGTTCAACACCACTTGTGCTTCACCTCTCTGAAAGGAAACTATTGGTTGTTTCACGAAAGTGAAAGCCAAGTTAGTGAAACACTTTTTCTGAGTACTGTAGAGGAAGTTGCTGTTCCTATTAGTGGATTTCTGTGTATGTAGTTAGAGAAGATTTCTAACTGCAACACAATTTTTCATTTCTTGCTGGTGCTTTTCAACACCTCTTTAACTACTTTAGACTATAAAGAAGCAGATCTGACCTCTTGCTGTTTCTATACAAGCGACTTGCCTGGCTAGTTTGTGACACAAAGCATCACAAATTCTCTCTTCCGGAATTTAAATATTGCCTTACCTTTAAACAGAAATCTCCAAATATGAACTAACAAGAGTCAATTCAATCTTCCATGTCAAACCCAGGGTCATTCTAGCACACTTACCTACACGTAATTGTGTAAGAACAGCTTGAGAGATGAGAAATAGCAGATGCCATACTTGGAAATCCCACCCAAAAGCATACCTGGAGGACTTCTCCAAGTTGAGACAAGGTCCTACTTTGCTTCCACAAAAAACATGACTGTCATTTCTAAAGGTGTGACAATTACCAAATTTACATTGAAACCAAACCGTTGCCTCAGAATATGCCCAGAGCCAGCCATTCACAGATGCAGAATGCCTTGAGCCTAAGAAACTACTATGTAATTAAAATACATAATATGCTGTCACTTCAGAAAAACATCCAAAACCTTAATTGCCATTTAAGTATGCTACAAAGAGAAGGCAAAATAAAGGGATATTGTCAAGCCACATGCAATAAACCTGAGTTGTTGGAATGTGGAACGGAACTTCTTTACAGCTTTCACCTCTACAGCTATTCCGCTTGCAGCACTAACAGTGGCACCATAACATGCTTGGCATCAACATTTCTGAAAGGCCACAGAAAGGATGGAAGGATGAGCTGAAAATAAGAGCTGCCAGGTTTCAGAGGAAGGAAGAACATCACAGGAAACAAGATCCGATCAAGTAAAATAAATAAGAACAAAAGAGTGCAGGATCCAGAAAATTTTGAGTTTTCACAGGATCGCAGGTACCATTATTTAGAATAGTAGTTTTGCCCTATTATTTTCTTCCCCTTTGTCCAGTCTTGAAGAAGCTGGACAGGAAAGAAGTTCAGCAAACACTGGTAATCAATTCTTCCTAATACCAGGTATGTCACCAAGCATGCATTCCCTCACCCCTGACCCCTAGACATGAAGGATGCAGTTGTTGAAAACCAAGGAGGTGGCAGATCGGGCATTCAAATAAAGACTACAAATTGACAGAAGGGGTAAAATCAGGGAAATACATAAATGCTGCAAAGGAAATCTCTAGTCTCGAGACATGGAAGTCACTATGCAACAGGGAAGTCAGAAATTCTATGCTGAGCCTCTTTCTATGCTAAGACTTAACTTGCAGTAGGAGCACAAGTGATGAAACAGTGAAACGTAAGTTTTCCAGGAAGCATCAGCAAACAGGAAGAGTGAACCTAATTATCCAGGATATACTACTGCTAGATTTTGAGAAATCAGATTAAATGGTAGCTAAATTCACAGAAATATTTTGCTTCTTTGTGTATAGCAGATGCTCTACTGGGCCAGGCCAAAAACTACGTGTAGTGGCCAGGGAACTTCTGTTTGTTTTTATCACCCAGCTAAGCTGGATTAGCTCACTTTAAAGCCTTCCCTCCCACCCATGTCTCCTACAAGAGCAGGAAAACCTAGGCATGACCTCCAAAGATTCCTCCCACAACTACGTGGTTTGAATTTCCTTTTTTTTTAAATGATACAGCTACATTGAAGATGATGATGACACTGAAATTGAACAACTTATCTGAATGTTCTCCTTCCAGTTCAAATCAAAGTTCTGGATGATTTTGCTTATTGGCTTTAAAGCACAGAATTAACCAGAGATGATGTAACTTTAAGCTCTGCAACTCTATCTGACTATGAGGAAGTTTAGATGCAGGCCCCATTCTGGTTTATAAACATTGCATGTTCTCATCTGTAGCAAATCCAAACCAACAACGTTGCACAATATTTAGATAAAGATCTTTTGTTATTTATATAAAAACTTACAGGAAATGGCACTCCTCGTCTGTTTCTGGGTGAGCAAAGACCACGCTAACTTCAAACAAACTCTAAATTAAAAAAAAAAAAAAAGGTAATAGTTTTTTAAACAAACAGGGAGGATATTCTCAAGCATCCTTACTGTAGTATTAGGAAAACAGTAAAGAGGTAGCCAGAAAAGAAAGTAACCCATTTATTCTCCACCATCATCTAAAGACATTAAAACATGTGCCATAATGGCATTTGCATTTCTGAAGTAAGCCAAGATTATCTGGGAACACTTCAAACACAGGAGTGACCTCCACATCACAGACACCGGCCCCATCTTGCACAGGGGGAACTGAGTCAGAGGCAGTGTCTGCTCAAAGCCTATTACGGTCACTAAACTCAGCAAAGCTTCTGGGAGAGCAGCGCACGGGCACGGCACAAAGATAAAAGCCCTGTAGTAGTCACCACTGTAACAATTTGTCGGGAGCTTCGTTTGCAATGACTGGATGGCCTTGGGGCAAAGGAAGGCAACACGTCCTAGCGGATTGACAACTAGACCAGAAACTCTGGTGTAATCTCAGTTCTACCCCCAATTCCCTCTTTGGCCTTGGGCAAACAACGCTCATTACTTCTGTTATTCAGATACCAGAACACCTCAAGAGGGCTATTGAAAAGATTGGCTAATATTCAAGTGCCTTGTAGATAAAGAGCACCAGACAAGTAACTTTTATGGTACAATGATGTCTGGAGTGGCTCGGTGCTGAAGTGTTGTAGAGCTTTTGCTAACTTGGTACATAAGAAGTTTGTTTCTTCCTGGATCATCTTCAGGGTAACTGCTGTTTCTTTCTTCACTAAGACAAAAGAGATGCTTTCAATTAGCACTCCTGGGAAAAGACAATCTGTAATTATTATGGAAGCTAACAAATCAACATAAAGACTAAGTGAGTCTAGACTTGGGGTCAGTCCTACGGCTGATGACAGGTAAAAACTGCAGACTGCTTTGTTCTCCACAGGAATTTTAGCCATATTTGCAGAAATTATACATTCGAGATAACAGTGTGTCTGAATTTTCCCAGCAATATCTGAATGTAATGTTCAGTCAATGCATTTCAGAAACATTTTAAGAATGTTAGTCAGAATCTGAAAGTTGAAAACAGGGTTTGAAAAACCATTTCTATTGCCTACTTACAGGTATTACAGGTTCTAACATGCCTATCTCTGGCATTCATTAAAGTGAACAAAGACCAGTCTTTCCTCTTTCAGTACGTTTCAGAAATATATTTTATCCACAGAATTTAACATGCTAACAACCTGAACAATTTATCTCAGAGCAGTAACAGTGTTGGCAGTAATAGGAAAGCAAAGAAGGAATACTTGAGCGTTCCTTAGCCTCTGGAAAACAGAGATCCTGGAAAATGAGAAAACTGAAAAAATCTAATTGATAAAAGGAGGATGGCAGCCCAAAAGCAAGAGATTTAGCAAAAGACTACGATGGTGTCAGAAGATACAATGATGTACGTGTACGAAAATGAAGATTGGACCCCTCGGTATTGAGACTTTGAGATCTCTGGTTAAAAGAACTTCCCCCTGCTTCCCCCTACAGTGAATATAAGAGCACTGCAACTTGTTTATTTGTTAATGAGGGAAAAAAAGCATATATATTTTTTTTACCACTCATATATATGTGTTTAAATATATACACACGCACACAAACACATATTTTAAAAAATAGAAAACAGAGAGAAAAAAAAGTGTTTTCTTATTTATACGACACCTTTCCATCAGCAGGAACACCCAACTCTTCTGACAACTGGGGATGAATAATCCACTTATAAGCTTCTTTCAGCTGAACAATGTCATCCTTTGCCAAGGAAAGGCCCAGTTTTCTGAATCACATACACAAAGAAATAATAACTTGCACAGGAGTCTGTCAAAGACGGACACATGACATACAGTATTTCGAGACAAACTTAAGTAACTAGTGCCAGGTAAACAAACAATGCACAACTACTAAAAGACAAAAGTACTAAGCATACAGACCACGGCGTGAAAGAATGAAAGGCTGTTCCAAGAGCTCCTGTAATGGCACTGAATCTTTGTACTGAATTAACAAAGTGTTGAGGAAACATTAAGGCCAGACCAGGATTCTAAGTAAGATGTTTCCTGATAAACGCGTGAAGAGTTTGGCAGGGAGTAGTTAAAGGTGTGGCTACTTCAGCTACAGACAGCTCAAGCCAATTTAGGACTAAGTTGCCTCCTCCCTGCCTCTGGCCATACATTCCTGCCAGCACTTGTATGCTGACACTACACAGCATGGTAATACCAGTCCACTGATCCCATTTCAAGCAAACCCTAATCCACCAAAAAAATACAAGATCATGTCCTAGCTATATCCACATTATGAGGCAAAAGAGATAAGAAACCCCAGTTAAGGTCAAACCAGGTTAAAAAAAGCCCAACGAAACACACGAAAACCAGCTGCAATCTTATCCTTCATAAGGATCAAATAAACTGGACAAGACTATAAAATCGTCTTCTTGCCTGCTCAACATTTATATAGCCAAATGGTGTCTGTATAAAAGAGTTCTTGTCAGACAGACAGCAGAAGCTATGCACAATGAAAACATAATTTAAAAAAAACAAAGAAAATGACAGTAAATTCCAGTTCTGAATTTCCTTATGCTTAGTTTTGAAGGTACAAAGTAAGTTAAAATCTTGGACAAGGACTTAAGAAGTGAGTCCACGTATTCCACAACTATTAGCAGAAGTATGTTTATATGAAAGCAACTGTCTTGACCTTGAAAATATAGCATTAATTGCTTGGTTAATATTTTCTCTTAACATACATGCCTGAGCAGCTCCACTGCATTAAGTGGTTTCTCATTTCTAATATGTGGAAAAAAGTTAAAGTAAGAACATGTCTCCTTTCTCTAAATCTGGAGAACTCTCTAATAGAAATGGTATGAGGGTTCCCAAAAGAAATTACTCACCCCATTTCCTGTTTTACCAGCAGCCAAGCAGCTCGCTGTAGATCACCAGCCATGCCCAGGAAGAAGAGAGGAAAAAAAAAAAAAAAACAAACAAGTGAAATTAAGGCTCAAAACTCCCAACAATTTGAGAGACTGTTAGCAGAAGGAAAAATGTTTTAAAAACTCAGGACAAAAAGGAAGTATTAAGATTTTAATTTAGCTTTTGCTTTAGAAGTGGAAAGACAGAATTGGTGTTTGTTTTTATTTGTAAGACATCACTTTGCAATCAATCCTATCTGGCTTTAACAAAGAGATCAGGCTGCACTGAATACACTTTGAAACTTGCTATTAACACTGTACTAGAAAAATACTGACAGCCTAAGCCAAGTGCCACTAGCAGTTATCTACCATACAGAGAAATGAAAAAAGAAGTGTCTAAATGGATGGTATATGAAAATTGACTTGACATATACATTAAAAAAAAAATCAAATTCAGTTATCATTCCTTACAAAAAACATGAAATCAAAGACATATTTGGTCTCACAGTAATTACGAACCCTTTCCCTGAGGATTGCTCCCTTATTTAAAGCACAGCACCTAGTTTAGGAGACATAGACTGAATATGAGAAAGCTGAGGAACAGAAGGAATAATTCTAGAAACCAGAGGGAGCTTTTAGTACAAACGCTCCAGTTCACTAACAGTTATTTATCACATAGCATCCGTAGGAACGGCTGGAAGATGTGATCCGAGAATCACGAGAAGATGGAACTCTCCTTTTTCATTTCCCAATTGCCCCTCTGTTACTTTGCGCAGCTCCTCTCTGAGTGCCACCTCCTGCAGCTCCTGATACACTTTGAGTGGAGGTTCCAAGAAGTGATATTTGCTTTATGTGTGTGATCATAGGATAATTCAGGGACCTCAGGAGGTCTCTATCCAACCTTGTGCTTATAGCAAGGTTGGTATGAAATCAGACAAGGTTGCTCAGGGCTCTATCGAATGAGTTCTTGAAAACCTCCAGTAATGGAGACTGCACCACCTCTCTGGACAACCTGCGCTAATGCTTGATCGTCCTCAATCTGTGCATTATAAACACTTCCTCAAACTCTACTCCTCTCCTCTTGCAGCCTTATATACATAAAGAAACGTAGCAGGCTCCTTAGATGTGACACTGCCCAGGAAAGAAGACCATGAACCATCACTTAGGTGTCCCAACAAACAAATGGAACTCAGTAGTACAAGAATTAACAATGGTTATAGCAAAGGTCAAAAGCAAAATTAAAATTACCCGTGGTATGAAGGGACAATAGAAAAATACAAAAGCAAGCACAGAGGAGCAACAGCCATCAAATCAGCGCAACACTAACAGACTTGAACAAAATTAAAAATGATCACTTGAACAAAATTAAAAAATTGAAGACTTCCAAACGACATTGCTTATGCCAAAAGCTTCCAAAAGCATATCTTTCCCAAACTCTGCTCTGGGGAGCCAAACATTTGAGAGGTGCCTCTCTTCGCAGTCTCACTCAATTCTCTTTGTACTGACATGTTGATTCTACAAAATGATCTATTACTTCAGTGTAATAATTGTTCAGTGCTTTAGGCTTCAAATTTTGCCTCTGCGTGGGCCAAGAGTGACTGCCATTCTCTGCACCACAATGAAAACATACCTTGCTAAACTGAAGTGCACTACACTTAACCAGAATTTTAACTTTGACCTCAAATGGCCTTCTATTAGGTCTTTAATTAAGTGGGAAAAAAAGTGATGTTGGACACAGGTATTCAAAAGACCTGTACAATGTTTCCATTTCAACAGAATGCAAAAGCGATTAAGAAGATAAAAACTCCCCTCAAAACTTCCTACAACAAAGCAGCAACAACAATAACACTCTCAGTTCTTCTTCTACTAACAGCAACAACAAAACATATTGAGACTGGCAGGATGCCACTTAACTAACAAAAGCTGTACTGTCAATACACAGTCTGGACACCTGGTCTCATCATCCTCACTGAAGATGAACTCCAAACCCAAGTTGTTTGGCTTGAAACAACTTACAACGAAAAAAATAAAATCAGTAGTTTTCAATCTTTACCTGCAGACTACTCTAAAGTGTCAGAGAAAGATGACTCCATACACTTGTCATACAACCATATATACCTATGCAATGTCCAAAAGAGCTGGTATCTCAAAAGCAGTGAACATGACTGATTTAAATTTTTCAGAATTTTAAATCCTTTCTCTGTCCTTCAATCTCCATATATGGTGCTTTGAGAATAACTTCTCCCAAAACCTGTCGAAAGAATTACTGTCTATTGTCAAGGAAATAATTCTAATGAAGAGGTTTGAAAACATGGTTCAAACTTAAAGGAGCAGAGCCAGGATCATATCATCTTTTCATTGATCCCAGAAGGAACCACATCATACATCTCTTTTACACGCTGACAGAGGAATTCAGTCAAAAAAATGTCTACTATACCTCCTTTGCTACATCTAAAAGAATGAGGGAATCCTAAAAAGAGTGCTAGAAAATTAAGGGGAAAGAGGGACAGCGGAGAGAGAACACAAACTTTATTAGATACACGATACACAAAACAGCACACTACTGAACAAAATAAATACTGATGGAACATTCTTTACTCCAATTCCCTGTGATTCATTATCCTGCATATGCAGACAGTATGAGTAAGACTGTTTCACCAAACACCATGAAGTGCATTGTAATCTTGTTTGCACAATAACCCAGATAAAACCATAAATAACTACAGCTTCCAATTGAAATCCCTTGAACATAATTCCGAACTAGAGAATACGACAACCATAGAACCAGGTCTAGAAACCTGCGTTTGACAAATGCCAGTTTAAAAAATCTCATATGCCCTGATTTAAAGCACATGTAGGTTTGGTACTCAGTCGGGTGGCTCATCTCATGCCCTTCCCCTGTTTTACGGGGGCACAATCACAAAATAGAGAAAACTTCTGCATGGAACTATGCTAAAATGAGACCACAGGTCAAATTTCATCTTCTCTCTCTTGATTGAAAGAGAATTAAAGAAATTACTCTTCCCCTTCAATTAAGAGGAAACAATAGATTAGGGTACTGTGAGCACAGAAGCCAAAAGATCCCAAATTCCAAATCACATTCAACCACCAAGCCAGCCAAACCCCTCTACTCCTGCGCGTTCACTCCCCTGCCCTACTGTCTCCCGGCTGTATGTGAAGCAGGGGATCAGATCCCTCTACTTCATAATTACTTTATGTTTGTGAAGTGGTTTGAAAATGAAAAATGCTCATTACAGAGCTCAAGCCTGCAGGGCAATGCTTAACAGCAAATATATTTCTGAAACACACGAGCTCAGGCACTATATTGATTACAAGCTGCAGGATATTATTCTAATGCTGAGGGATCACGGTGGCAACAGTTGAAATACCATGTGCAATCCCACCAACGGCGTTTTTTCACTGTATTAGAAAAGAGCTTCGAGATGGGGAATTCCATGATGAGGTATACACAGTCCTGCAGGGAGTAATGACTACAGATGCTATTTGCATCCATGTCCTTGTAGCAAGTACCAGGATGATGGATCACAACTGAGACTACAGACACAGCTAACAGTCACCCTTTTGAAGGGCATGACTCACTTCATATTCTAATATAGTTGTCTGACATAAACTTGGGACTCCTGCATTTATGATTTATTTTAATCAAATACCCTACTTGTGGAAAGAGGTGATAGCTTCTTTGCTTTACGGATACAAATACTATGCAAATGTAAATTTTATGTCCCACTCTTCTTCAGTTCCTATCGTGCATTTTGGACTTGGCAGGATGACAAGTGTCATAATGAAATTAGTTGAAGGTAATATTAAAAGGCAGTTTCTGATTTTTGGTTAAAGAGAAGCCAGAGAAAATCTGTGTGTCATACAAAAGGTCAATGGGAGGGAGGCTGTCTTTGGGGTGTGCTTTTATGATAAATTTACGTATGTTCTTGCACAGCGCAGTTCGAAGAATTAAAAGCAGAATTTAACAAAAGACCTCTTTTCAACACAAAGCATTTTGAGATATTTGAGATATTTTGACATACATTACTTGCTGCTCTTCTGTAACAGTAAAACAGGAACTGTTTTTACTGATTGTTTTTTGAAGTGATAAATGGATAGGTGGTAAACACACATGATTTTAAAGAGCTTCTTTCTCCACCATCACCCATTTTCACTCCTTCAGCTAGAGCACAGCTACACAAACAGCTGGTTTAGCATTTGGCAAGACTGAAGGGATGGAATAGAAGGCACAGCAGGAACTTCCTAATGCAGACCTGCTCCCAGATGAAGCAAAACTGTTTCCAAAGAGAACAGATCTGGTTTTGGAGCTTCCAACTCACTCATCTCACTCCACCTATTCATTTTTGGACCCACACCACAACTTTTATTCCCTCGGTTGTACTAAGCACTGTAGTACCATTTCTTTGCTTAACATAAGGACAAGATACTTTAATTGAGGCAGATCGACAAGTTAAAAACTACATCTCTTTTATCACACTAATAATTTATTGCACTTAGAAGACAAAGTTACTATAAAGTAATAAATCTGGGTTTCTACCAACTGCATTTGCCAAGTCAGTTTTCCCAGTCCACACAGCCTCAGAGTATCATCAATCTTTCAATCAGCAAGAGGAACTCTCTGAAGGGAACTACTATTTTTTGCTTCCATTTACAGCCAAGGCTGCCTCAAAAGCAGACAGAAACACTTGCCTTGCTTGTTCAGATCAGTATGAGAACATCACTGAGCTACAACTGCAATGCAATAACACCCTCTACTGAGGCATTCTGGAAAAGACTCACAAAGAAGGTGAGAAAACAGTACCATCAAATTTTTCTTTCCTCACCTCCATCGTCATACAGCTACGCTAGGAGGGGAAAAAAAAAAGATATTTTTAAGCTAGATAAACTATAGCAGTCAAGCTAAAGATGCATTAATGGAAATGTATTAAGAACTTGGTAACATAGGAATTGCATTTGGGACTCCAGCCAAAAGACTCTGTGCATCACTGTTTTTTGAGGCTAGAATGAACAGAGTAAGGGAGGTCTCAGTAATGACTAGCAAAGGTAGACTGGAAAAGGAAAAGACCTGACGAATAGTGCCCTAAAAATAATGAGGCTCCTCTTGTTTTAAACCTAAGCTTACGCCAGGCATAAAGTTGGGGTAAGTCTGACCTACATTAGGAGTTTTACAGAGCATCACAGGCACACATGCATGCATCCATACACTCATCTGGCCTGGAAGTGCTTTTTTGACAGATCTCGTTTTTTGGATGACCATAAAATCCAATGGGAGTAAGGAGAGTTCATCCAGCCCGAAAGCGCAAAGCAATTTGTTCCGGTATTATTTCACCAGACACAGCTGAAGCAAACACACCAACTATCCTTAATTTCAGATATGAAGTAGAGAATCTCACGTTCAGGCAGACTTAGAAGTAGAATATTTGTCAGCACAACGCAGCTATTACACTGGCATTGGCCCAAGATGCCAGAACTAACAGAACCAATCAACACTATAAGGCTAGCAGGTTATTTAACGATCGAACTGCGGGATGAGGGCAGACCTCACCACAGCTTTACATATAAATCCAAGAAAACCTACGCTTCTTTCTGCCATGTTCACTGAAGCTTCTACTACATCTTACTACAGCAGGCATCTGTCACAAAGATTTACATGTTGCCCTTTAGAATAGTATTTTTGCATCATTTTTTTATCAGAAAGCAGAGGAACATCGTAAAACATCTTACAACGAAGCAAAAATTGGCATTTTATTGATCGAGCTATACTATGCTTAGCAGTTTTCCTCGTTTTAAAAAAAAAATTACCAGGGTTATACACCTCTCCACTGTATCATTATCTTCTGTAATTAAATGACTGAAATGTAAACAATTTAAGTTTGATTACAATTGTCATCAAAATCAGTAGTTTTTCTATAAACTGTAGTTTTACAAATCTTGACTTCCAACAATGCCAAAGACAGGTGACTATTAAAATGTGCATTTTCACATCATTTAAAATGCTGAACAGTTAAAGAGTTCATCTTCAAATTCCTTCATTTGTATTCTGCCCTACCAATTATCATTTATTTCAGGAAAGGCACCAGCTGTGCAGTTCCTTCTCCGAGAAGATCCACAAAGCAGAGCTGGCATCTGTGCCAAAGGGAACGATACACCAAGGGTTTAAAGAAACTCCTTTTAAATTTTCAGATGTAAAGTAACTCCCAGGCTAACTGAAAACTGAAGTGACTCAGACACTTTATTAATTAAAATAATACTCACCAAAATGGAAGGGGAGATCAGACTTCACTCCTAGCATGTGTTTTTGGTTTTTTTTTAAACAATAGCAATTAAAAATCAAACCACCTCCAGCTTGCACGTTCCATGGTTACTTTCTTTAACGTGCATTTAAGTTATGAAGAAATATCTGTCAACACTTACCTCCCTAACTGACAGCTGTGGGGGGAGCGACACAGAAAATAGAAAACTAGTGAACTGGTAGTCAGCGGAATTAACCTTGTGGGACACCTGCAAGAGAAGGATTTTAATATTAAACCACAGTTGATAATACTTTAGGATATTCTTTATTCTAGTGTCATCACTGTACATCCACGTTAATACACGTTCAGATAGATGCCAAACATACAAACCAGAGAAATCCCTAACAACTTACTGAAATATAAGCTTTCTGGGTCTGTTAAAAAAAAAAAATCAAACAAGATACTAATAAACTCTATCCTTATTACTGTGGCATTATGAAACAACTGAACTCACTATTTTAAGGCTAAGACCAATTGTATACCGAAATCTTAGTGCAATGAATTACACCAAAATCTGGAACAGCTGACTCAGAACGTCTTTCTTCATGGCACTGATCCAATTCTATGACAATAAAAATATTTAAGATCCTGGGATAAGACTGGAACAAACAGGTATCCACACTATTAATTCATAATCACTCTTCATCTTAAAAATATCATGTTTCTGACTGGAAATAAAGTAAGAATCCAAACATGCATCAAACTTTTTGAAGCAGGCTAGTGAGAGCTGATGGCTAGATGTTTCTACTGGGAGTAAGCTTCACACATGGTGAAGAAGTCCAAAATGTCAGTGGTTTTGGTGAATGCTAACGAAAACTAACTCTGAGCTTTCAAGGTGAAATCGACATCTCAGATAATGAAACTTCCTTATAAAATAATCAGTTTTTGTGGTGCCTTAACAAATGCTGTCAGATTTTCCATGGCTACTCAGGAGTGTAACTCTGAAACAAGTCTTAGAAGTGGATTTTGTAAAAATATATGTACTCTGCCAAAGGAAACAAAAAAGAAACATCATGCACTGCACCAACAGAAACTATATACTATGCTTTCTGTTTAGTCCCATTTTTAGATACATTCACGCTATTAAACCAAATTCTGTTAAAGCTCTGTTAAAACATCTCAAAGGCAACTGGCATTTTTCTGGCTGATACTTCAGTTTGTCACATGCACAATTTTATTGCTCAGAGATGATGTTTGCAACACTCCTTATGCCCATATTGTCTCCTAACTCATCCTTCTCCGTTATCCGCAGTCTGTTGTATCACCAAAACACTTTCTTCCTCTGTGGCTTTCTAAATAGTAGTACAGGGTGAAGTACATAGACATGTACATGAGTACATAGACATGTCTATGAGTACATAGACTCATGCTACATTAGGAGCATAGAGTTAAGTTGAAGAGCACAGCATTTGATGCCTCCTCTTTTTCCCTTTCACATAAGAAAAGTGAAGAGAGGTCACCGTTTACAGTGAGGTTTTACTTGTAATCCAAGCAGCTGAGCCTCAGGTTAGCTCCTAAATTCAAGTAACTACGTATCTGTTAGGCCTTTAGTTGGGAAAATGTGCTCCTGGCAGTCACTGCAGTGCACCTGCACTGCTATTGTTAAAAAAAGTTACACTATGACAAGGCCAGGGTGAAATATGGTCACACTGACCAATTTTATTTCCCAGCTGCACGGGAGGTACGGAACACCCTCAATGAGCAGTACGCAGTTGCATGGCGCCATCTACACTCCAAATAACTCAAAAACAGGCAATCGTTTCAGTTTTCCAGTATCTTTCTCTCAATTGCTTAACTGCGTGGTGTTTTTAATCACCAGCTCTATCCTGCAGGCCCCAATAAAAGCTCCAGTAAAAGTACACACTAAGGTTAACTCCTGGTTATTTACCTTTTTAACAAAGTCGACCTCGCAGAACTCCTGAAGAATTCCCAAACACACATTGCAAACCTTCACAGCCGAGTTCTCCATGGCAGTATTTTCATCATTAACCGAAGGAATCTGCTGGAGCACTCCATTGTGGTTCAGATCACCAGGCCCTTCTTCTGTGTCTTCAAGTCTGATTCTCTTACAAGGTGGATCAACTACGTCAAAACAAACCGTATCTTCTTTTTCTTGATTATTTTTCAGAAATTCTTTAAAATCCTTCATCAAATCCTAACAGAGATGAATCATACTGTTGTTGGTTTTTCCCCTTTTCTCCAATACTGTAACAAGCACTTAAAACCACAATTCTAAAAGGCAGCACTAACCATTCCAGTTTAGCCTTAGAGTGTGTAATAACTTGGAATTTATACCAAAAGACATCTACACAATTAAAAAGCTGCAAGCTGTATTTCTGTCAAAACGTTATCCAGAGGAATTGAATTTTGCTGAACAGACTCACTTATTATCCAAAAAGAGTGAAAACATTTTACAGACCTGAGTTGCAGAAATGCATTTATCTTGGGCCCCAGCGCTATTCAATGAAAATAGATGTTCATTGCCTCTTTGTCATTTAGATTGTGTTAGAATTTAACTCCTACAACTCCATTAGCCCAGACGACTAGGAAGACAGTTGGCTAGTATAGTATGACAAGAAAATGAGAGCAGGTACAGGTGAGAGTGCAATTAAATATCTAAAGGAATAACTACCTATAAAGAGAGAAGGCTACAAAAATTAAAGGATGTGCTGGTGAGGAGAGAGAAGAATTACCTGCACGCCTGAATTTTAGGAAGGATGAGAGATAGAGGCATGACATAGTTCAGAAAGAAAGATTTATTAAAAGGTCTTCAGTAACAATACCAGCAATCAATGAGTTGTTGCAACTCAGAGGAAAACTAGGTAAAGATGCAAAATAATTAAAAAAATGGCATACAGGATGAATACTTCTCAAATGACTGATAGAAAATGCAAAAGGATAAGAAAGATGTTAAAAATGAATTCTGGAGAGTCTAAACTTGAACAAAGGTGAAACAATCGAGACAGGCACCAGAAGATGCAAGCATAAAGACAAGGGATTAGGCTAGGTGAATGCAGGTGTTTATCTGGCCTACACAATGAGAGAGGTCTCAGAGAATAAATATGGGAGAGGAGCAAATTGCCAAAATCAAGAAGAGGAGTATCTAATACAAGAACAAAGGCAAGAATGGTTGTGCACAGCTAGGAAAAATCCAAAAAATGCTGAAAGTCTGCACTAAAGTTAGCTAAAAAAGATGTCTAACAACACTATGTTTGATTGAAAATGGAAGATTTTTCCTTAACCTGTGCTCCACAATTCTTCAGTTACATTCCCCTACCAATCCTCTGAAAGAAGAAGTAAGTCTGAGGCAAAAAAGTTTGGAGCACAGATAGTTCCTCCTCTACGTCAGCTGCACTGCCCACAGCCCCTTTACTACTTATTCTATTAAAGGAAAAAGAACAGAGGGAACAGTCATAGCTGCTCTGATTCAAAAATGATAGAGCCATGCTATGCAGAAGCTAACACCCTGTTTTCTGCTGTTTTCAGGGAACACATAGCAACTTTCACAGTCAAACTTAACATTTAACCCACAACAATTGTTATATTCTATGATTCTTGTAATTTCTCAAAATTGCAGTGTAGCAGCAGCAATTTTCCATAACTCACTTTGCAAAGCGTTTTCCTCTGAGGCAAAGAGCTCAAAAACACAACCACCTTCTCCTTCTCCTCCAAGACAGTGCAAAGAACACTGTATTCATACGTTCACACATTCTAGTTAGGAATACAAGGAACAAACCTTGTATGGACATCTATAAAGCGTCTGTGATGCCACGCAGCAGAACCTCAAAATACATCGTGGGCAAGTGCCAGTGTTCAGTAACAGCTGAACAATTGGTCTGTCCTTTTCTGTTAGTGAAGACATGCTGGACAATTCTAAAATTTAAAAAAAAAAAAAAGAAGAAAAGAAAAAAAGCTTGGAATAAACACAGTTCAGCATTTCAACAATAAAAGGACTCACTTAACTGCACCATATTTAGAATCACTGGATTATTTTTTTTCGTCCTCTAGAGAAAGTTTAGGATACATTTTTGTCTTAAATCAAAGGCACAACAGAATTGGAAGACCAATCCAAAAAGACCACTGCCTCGGGGAAAAGCTTCTGTACTTCCTAGAAAAATCTGAAGCCAAGAGTTCTGACAAAGGTATGCTGAGCTTTTGCCCAGAGTTTTATCTTCGACAGAGTGCATTACGTGACATGTTATTCTTTACTGAATGGAGAAGGCAGGTGGAGCTAAGACATACTAAGCCAAACGTAAAATGGAAATTCCTTCTAAAATTGTAGCAACTAAAGAATCAATCTGTTAAAATCACAGGGAAAAAAAACACCCAAACCAACCAACCAAAAAACAGATGCTGTCCCCGGTTATCATACAAAGCCCTAAAGGCAAAGAAAGTCTTTTCTATCCATTAGCCCCTTCAATTTTTTGAGATTTTTTATTTCACATCTTAAACATGGGACTACCATTTTTGTGAGAGATCTCATAATGAGTTTTTGTCCTAAGACATTATGGCTGATTTGGTTTCCTGTCACTCTCTTTGTCCAGAGCTTTCGAGTAGACCTATTTCTTTGGTCGAAATTTAATAATGGGATAGAACTCTCAGCAAACTGAATTTCCCGCATTTTTAGAAAAATATGGAAAAAGAGATTCCCAGTGAGGTGCTCACCCTTACAAGATATCTAGGAAAGTTTAGGAGGCACATAAGAATAATCACAGTTGTTCAGACCAAAGGTTCAATTATTCTACTGTCACCCAAAGAGGGGATGAACAGACGCCACAGGAAAATAGTGTGGGCAGGGAATATACCTCCACCAAGTGCTCTCTGCCTCCAGTTATCTCTGGTTTGGGGGATTTCTTTGACCTGGGGTGGTTTGTCGGTTGGTAAACCTTTCCTCCAATCCTTCTCCAGCATCTCTTTGAAATTCTTTTGCTTCTACATTCTTTGGCAAGGAATTCCACATGGAATGCCCCAATTCCACTGACAGATGATCCACCTGATTTTGTTTTGGGCTTAGATATTTGATATCCCCCTAGTCTTCCTATTGCCAGAGATGGTGCAGAGGGAGGATATATGGGCGTTCTCCATGTCCCATCCCTAATGTCCTCCTCAGGAGCACCTTCCACAGAAACATCTCAGCCATTGAAAACCTTCACAGCATGGGAAAAGTTATCAATTTAATTAATGTAGTTTCACCCGGATTTGAATTCTTTATGGCAAGCTGTAAGAACCGAGGGCTAGCCAGAAAACTTCAAACCTGCTTTTAAAAAGAAAAAAAACAAAACAAAACAAAAAACCAAACAAGGATATTTTTAGGTCTTTGTTAACCTAACTCAGTTTCATGACACTTAAATGACATTTCCACGATGTTTCGCGCTACGATGGTCCGAGACACGAGATTTCAGACGAAAACCACCGGGAAGCTCCTTAAGAAACGCTCCCCGCCCCCCACGGGAGGATTTACCGCCGGTTACACGGCGCTGGACCCCCCGAGCGGGGGAAGCGGCTCCCTGGAAACCGGTGCCCACCTTCCCGGGCCGACAGCCGGGACGTAACGCGTTTCCCGCGACAGCTGACGAGTCGCGACAGACGGGTCGCGATCGCGACGAGGCCAGCGCTGACCCGCCTCGCAGCCGCTCAGGGGGAGCTCAGCACCTCAGGTCTCGGGGAGGGAACCCCCAAAAATCACACACACACACACGAGCGCGCGCCCCGGCCGTTAGAACCGTTACGGCCGCGCACGCTGAGGCGCCTCGCGCGGGCTGAACTGGGAGGGAGGGGGGGGGGGGGGAGAAATGGGGACCGCTCAGCACAGGGCCGCCCTCCCCCAGGAGGCCGGAGGCGCCGTAGATGGGCTCCGCGCTGCCGCCCCCGCCCGCCCCGCTCCCCGGAGAGAAGCGATCACCTCTCGGCGCCCCTCGGTCCACGCGTGGCCTCGCCCCCCGCTACCGGAGCCCCTACAGGCATGCGCAGCGGCGAGGCAGAGCGCATCGATGCGCCGGCGCAGCGAGAAGCCTTGCCCGAAAGGCTGCTGGTGAATAGCTCGGCGCTCGCGCGTCGCGTCTGCCGGCGGGCGGGCGGATGGAGGAGCGCGGCGGGCCGGGCCGCGCCGAGCCGGGGGCAGAGCGGGGCCCGCAGCGAGGCCGAGATGGCGTCGCAGCCGCCGCCTCCCAAACCCTGGGAGAACCGGCGGCTGGCGGGCACCGTGGCGCCGGCCTTCCAGTGAGTGCGGGCGCCGAGCCCCGGCTCTGCCCTGCCGGTGGCGGCGTTGGGCGTTCGCCCCCTCAGGGCGGCGGCGTTCCCCCCTTCCCGCCCTTCGCTGCCGCGGGCCTCCCGCCTCGGCCTTTGTCCCTGAGGCGAGCCAAGGGCCGGGCCCAGCCGGGCAGTGCCCCCGCGGGCGAGTGGCTGAGGGGTTTGTCGGTCTGGGTGGCCCGGGGGGCGCGTTCTCTGCTGGGGCGGTTTGGGGTCGTTCGCTCTGCCTTGTGCCGGGCGAGGAGGGGCGTTTCTGGTGGATCCCCCTTCCCGGTGGGAAAAGGGAGCGAGGGGCTCTACCGGTCTCAAACCCCACCCGTGTGTGTCTGTAGGAAGCTGCGTGTTTGCCGTGGGGGAGGTAAAGCTGCGTGTGGCCGCCAGTGCGCGAAGGGAGGGTGTCCATTCCTGGGGACTGTGGAGCTGTGGAAGCGCGCCTGCCTCCGCAGGAGCGGGGAGGCTGTGTGTCGTCCCCAGGAACTGGTGAAACATGGATATGTGTGTGTGTGTTGCTGGTGTGCTCACCCGGGAATCTGAGCTTTTCCAGCAAATCCAGCTTCTTCGCAGAGGAGGATATTGTACAGAAAGAAACCGAGGAGAGCTTGGCGCTTGGAGATCGGTCTTGTTTTTCCTTCGGTGCTAGCGGTTGCGATTAGAGTGAGCTGAAACTGGGCAAAAGGTTAGCCCAAGACTAAACGTTCAACAGAGGCTTTTCTGCTTTCGCCGTAAGCTGGAGCTTGCTGAGCAAGAAATTGGATGTTAATTCTCTTTTGGTGGGTTATCTAGCTCGGTTTGAATTGCTTCAAGCAGCTTTAAAGTGGGGTGTCCTAAGCTGACTGTTGGGGAAGGTGGTGTAGTGTGACTTAATAAGTTACAGTACCTCTGCTTTCTGTGATAATAGCTTACTTCTGCTTCTGTTTTTAACTGCTGAGAGAGTTGAAGTCTATGATGGAAAAAACAGACAGTGTAAAGATATAAATATTATTCTTTGCTGTGGAAACCTGTAAGTTTGGCTGAGAGGAAGTTGTTCCCTACCACATACAGAAATAGTATATAGCAGGCATGCCTCACATTGGAAGCATTGCAGAAAGAAGCAGCTCCATAGCAATTAAAACTTGACTTTTCTTCTATTATTTTTTTTTTTCTGTGAATTTAATGGACTACAGAAGTGGGAAGTCATGGGATGTGCAGTAAATATGGGAAATAGCAAAAATGTTTGACTTTTAGGTTGATGATATGTGATTAGCTTTTTAAAGAAACAGCAAAAGTTGGACAGCTGCTTGACAGAATTCAAATACCAGTCTAGTACTTGCAGGGTATTATGATGACAGGCATAGATAAAATGCCTTGAACTTATGGGCATATAAAGGAATAAAATGTCACTAAATTAAAAACAAATAATTGACTTGTAATACCTCTTTCTGCCAACCGTTAATAGTAATAGATTCTATCCCTAGACGTGCTACTTAAAGGTAATCAGATAGTTTGGGGAGAGGGGGAAATTGGGGGACCCAAAGCCCCTGCATATGTTGTTGTATAAATCCTTGAACTCTCAATTAGGTCACACCACCCTTTTCTCTAAGGGTGGATTCAAAGGAGCTCTCAGACTTCCTTCCTGCTGTATCATTGGCTCACTGTATAGAAGAGCTGAGAAGAAGTATTGGAAACAAATCTTTCAGATGGCAGAGTTCATAAATATTCTTAGTGGTGCTTATGAGAGGCTCTTGTGTGCAGAAAAATGACCTAGCATCAGGTCTGATGGATCTAGAGGTAGCATTTCATGCTTTCATGGTTAATACAATAAATAGACTGAAAGTTTTTCCATGTATATGTTTCAGATATGCTGCAGTTCCATATTTACACTCAATATCTCATCACATTTTTTTTTTTTCCCCCTGAAAGACCTGTATTTCCTGACTAGAATTTTTACTTCCCACAAACGTTGTGCAACGTACTGAGTGTTTGGCTACCAGGTTCCCCATCCTGGCTCTAATGAAATGCGCTGTTGTACTTATATAGTTAGCCAGGAACTCTGGGGAAATGAAAATATAAACTTATTTTGAGTACTGATCTTGCTTGTTTGAATCTGTTTAGGTCTGCTGACTTGGGTGACAACGTGCTGACCAGGCCTGGACAACCCACAGTTGCACGAATACCTCCACCTGTTTTGCCAAGACCGTCACAGCAAACGGGAAGCAGTAGTCTGAGCGCTTTCAGGCCAGCGTATAGTAGTTCTTTTTCTCCAGGCTACGGTTCATATGGAACCTCTTTTTATGGAAGCTATAGTCCTTACAGTTACGGATATGGTGGTCTGGGTTATAACCGCTTTCGTACAGATGATATTCCTCCCAGCAGGTTCGTTCAGCAGGCTGAAGAGAGCAGCAGGGGTGCGTTTCAGTCCATTGAAAGTATCGTGCATGCGTTTGCTTCGGTCAGCATGATGATGGATGCCACCTTTTCAGCTGTCTACAACAGTTTCAGAGCTGTGTTGGATGTAGCCAATCACTTCTCCCGCCTCAGAGTACACTTCACAAAGGTGTTTTCAGCTTTTGCTTTAGTGAGAACTATAAGATATCTCTACCAACGTCTACAACGATTGCTAGGTCTGCGGAAGAGCTCTGAGAATGAAGATTTGTGGGCTGAAAGTGAGGGAACAGTCTCTCGTGTTGGCCTTGAAGACAAGGCGCCTAACTCTGCGAAATCCTGGCCTATTTTCTTGTTCTTTGCTGTTATAATGGGAGGTCCCTATCTGATTTGGAAGCTGCTTTCTACATACAGTGACGAAGAAACAGGTAAAGATGCTCTGCAGCATAAGAGAAGTGCAGCATGTATTGTTTGCTTCGTTTTCACATCTATAGCAATTAATCTTATACTACAGTAATAGAAGTGCATTTCTTCACTCTGAGGGTGGTGAGACACTGGCACAGGTTGCCCAGAGAAGTTGTGGCTGCCCCATCCCTGGAAGTGTTCAAGGCCAGGTTGGATGAGGCTTTGAGCAACCTGATCGAGTGGAAGGTGTCCATGCCCACCGCACAGGGTTGGAACTAGATGATCTTTGAGGTCCCTTCCATCCCAAACCATTCTATAGTGTGATTCTGTGATAAGTTAATAGATACTGGGGTACAATACTGAATTTCAGGCATGTGATAAAAGTAACAGCCCGTTTAAGTAGTAGTGATTCCAAAATCACAGTTTATTTCCATTTCTGTTTCTTTCCTATTAGATGTGGCAGTTGGGGCGGAGGGGAAGTATTGGTTGGGTTAACTCCTCAAGTCATGCTTTGTTTGTTACTCCTGTCAGTTCTCTATTGGAAAAGTTTTAGAAAGGAAGTTACAGTGTTTTCTTCATTTTCCTTTAGAAAAACCCAAGGCTTTATAATTCAAAGCAAGTAATCTGTTAATTTTTTTTTGGAAACAGTATCTAGTAACTGGGCAAGTGGAGAAGGCGATCATGTAGTTGGAAGAGCAGAATATGATTTCAATGCTCTCTCAGAAGAAGAAATTTCTTTCCGTGCTGGTGACATGCTAAAATTAGCACCCAAAGGTAAACTTTAAATTAAATACTTATTTTCTGATCACATGTGAAGTAAGTCGTATTGATAGAGTCTGAAAATGAAAACAAAACAATCCCACCTTATTTGACCAAGCTCCTCGTCCACACTGATTTATTTTTGTTTTCCCCACAAGTTGTTACTTGCATTGTAATAAAACTTACTGAGTACTTTTGTTCAATTTCCCTAAGAGATGATACAGCCTAAACTTGCTCAGGGAGTGCTTTGTGGTTACCCTCGTGGTTACCTTTTCCTCACGTGCTGCACAACTCTGAAGATCCTCAGGCGTTTGCAGTGTGGTGGTGTCATAGATTTCAGAACAATCTGCGCCTCTCAGTAATCATCAGCTCACCAACGCAGATCCTAGTCATTTCTCTTGTGAAGTAATCTCTTGTGAAGTATTTGCCTTTTATCACAAAGTTGTTATCTCGGTGTGATGAGCTGTTGTATCATCTACCTTCTGGTGTGTTTGTGCCTCAACTGCGATACATTTTGAGTTGTTTTGTAACTTAATGCCTTTGTGTTTTCTTCTTCAGAACATCAACCCAAAATCCGTGGTTGGCTTTTGGCTAGTTATGATGGCCAAACAACAGGACTTGTGCCAGCTAATTACATCAAAATCTTGGGCAAAAGAAGAGGTAGGAGAACAGCGGACCTGCAAAGGATTGCAGAGCAACGGCCGGCCTTTACCAGCACATCTGTTAGAGGATCTGCTGCTACTGTGACTTCAGAGCAGCAGGAGGCTGCTTTAGATTCTGTTTTTGCTGGAAGTAGTAAAGTTCCTGGTGCGTCTGACTCCGCTGTGGTTAGTGGAGAGAAACAGGAACTCTAATGCACTTTCATCAACAAAGCAACTGAATGGTGCTTTATTGATAAAACTTGGGGTTTGCTGAAAATCTGTATCGTAGTGGAACACTGTTGGGCCTGTACCAGTTATTGCTGCTACTGACTGGTGAAAGGATGGAGAAATGGTTGCTCAAATTTGTAGTATTTATTTTTTGACTCACCTAAGGCTGCACATTAGTGACTCTACCCAACCACCTGACAGCAGCTCTAAGATCTTGAGATCTTAGAGAGAAGAATTGAGGAGAATTGAGGCATTTTATAACAAAGCAAACAAAAAAAAAAGGGACTACCAACCTATACTTATTAAGGAGGTAAACTGTTGATGAAATCTGCAGATTAACGTCCAGCCTTCATTGGAATGTTGGCTTGACGAGAGGCCTTTTCAATAGATGTACAAAGGGAAGATAGATTTCTATAAGATGTCCTCCAAAACTGAATGCTGAGGATCATAAAATAGTAATAGTGCGTTGTTTCCCCCGAGAGGAGGGAGAATTGCTAGAGATTTAGGTGGCACAATCGAATCATCAGAAGTTCTAAGTTGCTTGGTTTTTGTAAGAAGCAGAGCATCTGTTGTAAAGACCTTAGCTCTTACAAAAAAGGGACTTGTGAAAAAGGGGAGAGAAATACAGTTCACAAAGGAAGAGCAGTGATGCTTCAGCAGTAGTTCTAACCATTTCTCTTTTGTTTATTAAAATAACATTAGAATACAGAATATCCTGCAGTCAGGCACTTTCCAGCACACTTATTGATTGTTCCTCCCTTCTGTGGTAAGCTAACTGCATCACTCCTTGCCATTTTGTGTAGACTGCCTATCAGCAGTGTATCGACTACCACCTGCATCTCAACTTATTTCTTTTCTTTGTTGTTTTTACATGAATGTCAAAATACCTATCCTGCCTTTTAGTGCAGTAGGAAAGCGTTGGGGTGGCAGAAGTTTAGTGTAGTTTGAGTGGCAAAGAAAAAATAATGTTTCTTGCTTAATTGTCTCAGCTGAGGCTCGGAGGTAACTCTTCATGCTGCCTTTCAGGTGGTAAATTTTGCATCTGCCCATAAAATTTGAGGGCTCTGGTTTATCAAAAGCCATAAAGACGTTGAGACTGTTCTAAGTATTTAGTATTTTCTTCATATTGGCATTTGAGAATTCTGTATTGAAATACTGTTGTGTTTTTTTCTTTTTTTTTTAATGAAGCAAAGGTAATTAAAGCTTTTTTCCTTGTAGTATATGTGTATAACATGTTGAGCTACTGAAGGTTAGAGCAATGGATAAAATAACGAAAGCTTGTCTTGATCATTAAAATAGCTTTTCTTTTTTATTTTAAAGGTACTCAAAAGTATTAGTAAAAGTAGGGCATGTCCCCTTGCTTATTTGACCCAGTAGTTTCAGCTTGACTGCTTCTACAGAGATCTTCAACACCCATTATGTGTTAGCAAAGCTTTCAGTATTTATACTTTAATTGCATTTGCTGGCCTTGAGTTCTTAGAATTCTGTTCACCACAACAAAGCTGTGACAAGAAGAATTGAAGTGAGCACAGTTTTATTGAGGTAGAGTGGCTGAAAAGTCAGATATTATGCTGGAACCTTGGATTTTAAAGTAATCTCTGAATGCCTGTTGTTGATAACTAGAGCAAGAATATAAGTGGCTATGCTCAGGTGTGGGCAGATGGTGCGAAGAATTATTTTTACTAGATGTTAAATCTTCAAGTGCAGAGGAAAAGGAAAGAGTAGCTAAAGGGCAAAGGAGAAACTTGAAACTAGGTTTACTGGGTTTAAACCAAAACATATTCCTGAGAGACTTCCCTGTCTGCCAGGGCCTTGAAGAAAATTATCTATATTTGGAAATGACATCTGTTGTTGAAACAAAAATAGCAAACAATCCTGAAATATGAAATATATGGAGGAAAATAAGCCGGAGGGGTATCAAGTGTACAGTTCTCCTTACAGTCTGTATTCATGGAGGGAATTAATTTAGTGTTGTGAGATTTAATTAGTGTATTGTCAGCCTCTGTTGTGTCAGTGAAAGATTTCAATCAGAGGAATGGTCTTTTAAATAACTTAATAAATAAACCCCAAACTTTTTGTAAAGTAACCGTTCAAGTAGGCTTCTGTTTTCCTGCCCAGAACAAGTTGGGAAGACAGTACTATGATGTTTGTTGGAATATTGCTGACTTTCAGAAAGATGAGATTAATTTCACTTTCAGGTCATACTGTTTTGAAAACAATTCTTTTAGTAGGAAGATAGGTTATTAATAACTTAACTGACTTGTTTTTATAGTAGTTTGACTTAGTCTGCCAATCGCTGTCATAACTATCTGCTAGATCTTGACAAGAATTTTGATCCTTTCAATCTCATGATTACTTTAATGAGAAAAGAGGACTGAGGAAATGAAGTAAGTTATTTAACTCACAATTAATTGTACTGATTGCAGAAGGGTATTAAAATTCATTGAAGTAAAATATATACTGTGCTGTAAGATTTTGATTTTTTTTTTTCCTTAATGCACAATGTAGCATCAGGAAAAAACAGGAGTCCTACAATTTCATTGTGTATGTTTCTGCCCATATGTCAGGCTACAGAAAAACATCTAAATGAATGCTGATTGAAAAAGGGAGGCTGGTTGGCAGGCTGCTCAAGATTTGCACAACTTTAGAAAGGTGAGAAGACTGAAATAAGCAGGTGTGGATGCAACAGGAGTAAGTAAGAGATCAGAAAAGAGATGCTATTGAAATATTGCTAAAGTCATGTATTAGGCAATCGACTCTTATTTTAAGATCTGTACATACTATGACCTTTATGTTATTCTTTGCAACTACTTGTATACCTGTTGGAGACCTAGAAGTCTGTAACAAACCCATGACACTTGTTTATATAAGGCTTTAGTTTAATCTTACTGATACTGTTCAGGATACCAACCATTTTATGCTTGAATACTGTCTGAACTAATGTCAGATGCCAGTTTTGACTGGTCCTCTGGGTGCTAGCAGTATGTGAACGTGCACACATTCAGGTTTCTGACTAATAAATTAAAAATACTCTTTTTGTCTAGTAGAACTTAATAAAATTGTCCGCTTCTTTTGCACAGGTTCAAAAACTCATCCTTCTGTGGAACTAGACTGCATCTAAGCTAGTAAGATTGTTTTCACTTATTTGGTGATCTTGGTGAGTTTTGCTAGTGAGGTAAATACAAAGAAAATACAGTTCCTTATAAATCTGATCCGTTTGTAATGAAAATTTTCCGGAAGAGGTACAAACTCAGAAACCGATTTTTTTGATGCATCATAGCCATTGTAGAAAAACTCTTGTCCGCAGCAGTAGTCGAACTGCATTTATTTTACAAAACATAAATAAGACAAAAGCATATTTTTTTAAGAAGCTCTTTCCAGTTTTTTTATCCATGCAGGTGTGGCCATGTGTTGGTATTGGCCTGTAATGACAAGTAGTAATTATGTGTGTCCACAGGTGGTAATACACTGGGTTTTTTTCACCCTGGTGTCCTGGGACCCGTTCTTCTGCAGGCTGGTTTGAAGCAGGTTTGGGATGATGAATCTGTCTCCTGGTTTCGCTGGGGTAGAAGCAGGATCAATTTTCTGTTTGGAAAAGCTACATTTTTAAAGTAAGCTGCGCTTTTAAGACACTGCAGCACCCAATTCCATGAGAAAAAAGTTGATAAGACACTTGGTTTTAGTTTGTAGCCAGCTGCGGCATGCAGGTATCCATAGTGATCAAGGACTTTATCAACTTGTTTTTGCTAATGAGCCAGTTGTCCAAGAACAGGGTGGGGAGCCTGGCCGGGGCGATTGACACCTAAATTGGCAAATGGGTATTCCCTACCATGTAACATCATGCTTGCTATAAGTTGGAAAGTTTGTTGGGGACGGTCTCGCTCTCAGTGGTCACTGCCCCTGAAGGGTCTCACCCGTCATTCTGCTCCCAAGGTCTGCCCTCTCTCTTCCAGGATTGTGGTTTTGGGATTTTCCTGCTCTGGGATTGCTAGCTGGGAACGGGCTGGATATTGGTCAAGGGATAGTGAGCAGTTGCACCTTACATCACTTGACTCTATATCTTATTATTATCATCATTATTTTCCATTTTATTTTAATTATTAAATAGTTCTGATCTCAACCCATGGGTCTTCCTTCCTTTTCCCAATTCCTCTTCTCATGTGGGGAGGGGTCATTGGGTAATAGAACAGCTGGCTAGTGTTTAGCCCCAGATGTGAACTAATCATAAACATGTGGGCATACTGAACACAGCCTTTAAGCAGCTGGATAATCTCTTCTTGAAACCAAAATACTCGTGTAACTGGTTTAACTAGTAATACAGGCGTGATGTCAATGCGAGGCACCCCAGGTCGTTCCTATCTATGGTTTTTAATGCGACTTTGAGATTTCAAGTTCCCTAAATTTCACAGTAGTCACAAAACTATAAGGCTTGAAAAAATGACATGGATTATTTATGCTGTACGTGAGGATCTTTACAGTGGTTTTGGTTTTAGAAATGAAAATGCTTTAAACGCAAAGAGCTAGTTCCACTTCCTTTCAGTTATTGGTAACTGAACAGGCATAGTCTTTAGACTGTCAAATGAGTAAAATTTGAGATATTGACTTTTTTTCCTCAAATACTGAAATTGGTATTTTTTTTCCTATTAAAAAGAGGGACTGAACTTCTGCCCAACGGCACAGGTTCATTAAAAAACAGTGTTGCCAGTTCTCTGACATACCATCAAGCCTACATTTATAGTGTATTAAACTAATGTAAAAATACAGCAGTATTGCAGCATTAGCTTGTTCTGTGGATCGCTGCAGGAAGGGATAAAATCAGGAGCGTTTTCCACTTTAGCTGAAACCCAAAGGAAGCTTTCCTACTGACTCAAAGAATTCAGATTTCCTATACTTTTCTAGATTGGTGCAGTCTTTTTTTTTTTTTGAACTTTGCTGTGCTTCTTTGCATTTTGTGTCCTCATTGTGTTACTGAAGGGCTTAGGGGTGGGTTTTTTGGAAGAAAAGGGTCAATATCTGTGTGGCCATGATTCTCTTGGTGATTCCTGCCAAAATACCAAGGAGGAACTGGATTTACATAGCGTGGTGCGTTGGGTTTTAGCCAGAGGCAGAAGAAAGGCTGGGACTGGGGAGGATTATTATATGTTGTGTGTAGGAAAAGGGAATCTGGGCTGATCTGGCTTCCCAAGGGAGGTCATTTTAAAATATTTGGGAAGATTTGGTGTAGTGGAGAACAAACCAACAATGGATGAAATAGGATTGGGACCGTCTGACTGTATGCAGAATAACTCTGGTTTGAGAGGAGGCTTTAACCGCTCCCGGTGGTTGGGCGGTTCGGTGTAATTAGCTCCAAGTTAGAAGTTTTAATGTTTTACTGCTTTTATAGTTACAAGTGTATCACGTATTTAAATCCGCTGGAAACCTGGGAAGGGCTTAAATTCCGGTGCTTATCACCTTTGGTGAGCCTTTCTGCGGGTGAGTGCGGTCTTTAATAGACAAATTCCTGCTCGATTGGTTTTCTGTGCCCGCAGGGTGAGGTTCCCTCTTGTATCCCGTGCGTTATTTGCCCGGGCGCCAAATGGAGTTCTCACGCGCTGGGGCTGCCCGGGTTTTTCCTTCCCGTGGCCGTTTTTGCACGTGGGAATGTTAATTGAGGATTTTTGCTGAAAAATATGACATCAGAGTTGTTATTTCTGTGGAGTGCTGGGGTGCCGCCCAAAGAGCCTGAGTGGGGCTGGGTGTGGGTGCGGGCAGCCGAGGGGAAGGGTCGGTGTGACGTCAGACCGAGCTAGGAGTGATGTAACGGTTTCCCTCACGTCGGGACTCAAGCGCGGGCCGAGGCCGGGCTGCGTCACCGCTTCGTGACGCTGCGGAGGCGCAGTCTGGCGTCACGGCGACGTCACGCGGAGGCGGGGAGAGCCGGCCCCGCCCCCCCGCCCGGAGCAGCGCGTTGCTACGCAACCGGACGCCGGGCGCGAGGCGGGAGGGGCGCTGCCGCCGCCGCTGCACTGCGACAAGGCGGGGCCGCCGGGCCGCCGCCGCAGCACCGAGCGCGCCGGGGCTTCCGCGCGGTCGCAGTACCCGCCCCCCTCCCAGCAATCCTATTGGCTGTCCCTGGAGGGAGGGGGCGGGGTCTCATCGCCCGCCCGGCGCCGATTGGCGGCTGTCGCCGCCCTCACGGCGCTCCCCGCCCGTGCGCTTCCCCCCTCCCCGCGAAGGTGGGGCCGGGCGGCACCGGGGTGTGAGGGCGCCCGTCTGTGAGGCGCGGCGGGTGGGGACGGGGGCGGTCCGCGGGTCCCGCCGCGCCGAGGAGCTGCTGGGCGGCTCTGCCGAGGTCCTCAGCGGGAGCGGCCGTGCCGCGTTCCGCCCGGGGCTCGTCTCCTCAGGGAGCGGCGCCGCCGCCGTCCCGCTGCCCGCCCCGGCGGCCGTCGCGCCTCGAGGAGGAGCCGTTCCTCGTCCCGCCGTGCCGCTTTGCCCCGAGCCCGCCGACCCCTCGCCTGGGAGCCCGCCAGGTAACCCCCGTCCTGGCGCAGCCGGGGGAAGCCGGGAGAGCTTCCTGCCCTCCCGGGAGCGCCGGCGCCGGGTGTCCCTTCCGCTCTCCAGCCCCTCCGCGCCTCTGCCCGGGGCGGAGTGCCCGATAGTTGTGGGGGCTCCGCCGTCGGGGGGGCTCGGGGCGGCTGGCGGAGGTCCCGGTGCTGAGGGCGGGTCCCTCCAGCGCGGTATTGCCTGAGGAGACTGGCTGCACTTGTAGGACCTTGCCCGCAAAAACTGGGATCCGCTTTTTTTTTTGGTTTCTTTTTACTAAAACACTTGATTTTGATTTTTATTTTGACTAATATGTGGGCAAATTGCAATCAAAGTTGCTGTTATTTCTCTCCCACGCCTCATTCTGCACCATCGCTTCGTTGTGTTTAAAGGTTCTGCATGAAACCTCATGCCCATCCCACCATCTTTTACCTTTCTGCAGGTTATGCATGTGCAAGGGGATAGTAATTTTTCATTTTTAGGTTGATTCCTTGCTTTAAATTTTAAAAAGTCAGTCTTAAAGGAGACACTGCACTTCTGTAATGTAAAGCACCTTCCTGCATAAAGAATTAACTCTTTATTTAAATCATATCAGTTTCATGAAATATTAAAGTGTTGGGAATCTTTTGCACCACTTACTTTAGAATTCTAAGTATTAATAAAAATTTCTGTTGTCACACATCTCTACGTTGTGCATATCAAATGAATTGATCAGAATTAAAGAATTGTGAAACTTTTTCCTCTGATTTCCGTAGTTGAGGAAAGGGTTAACTTGAGCTTTACTTGCAGTGACAAACTGGAGAGAATGTGGAGAAGTTGCCTTCTCTCTCTAAACAATATAATTTATTACAGGCTTTATGTCGCTTTTCTTAGGGAGTGCACCATTCTGCGTGAAAGAGGATCCTGTGTGTGTCTTTTAGCCTATATTTCTGACAGAATTTCCTAAAGGACAAAAAGGCCAATGTTAAATAAATACCATGTGTAAAGCCACAAAGAGGAGTCTCGTGCTCTTTCCAGGATAGAAATAGACTTACTTCTGTATGCTTGTACTTCAGTGTGCTCCTTCATTTATCTTTGCATTAATAAATGTATATAAACCTGTATTTTAATGTACAGAAAAAGGGAATAAAAAATACTTGAGAGGAAAAGGCTTCCTCCTCTCTGAACATGTCATTATGTTTTAGAGTACCTGTCATCTCTTCATGGTCGGGTTGCTTCATGTTCCACCGTGCTGATGTGTACATAAACTTGTTACAGTGTGTTTGGAGTGCTTTGCTGGTATTTTTTCCTTTAAATTATAGACTCTAACTATTGCAAAATAACTGGTTTTCTTTCTTTCGTTCTTTTATTACCCAGCATAATCACATCATAGATCTAGCCCTTAAAATGGTGATTTATGGAATATAGACATTGCTAGTAATTTTACTTTGATTAAGCATTTATTATTACTCAAGACCAGAGGATTCTAATACTCCATAACTTACTTATGTCATTCAAGCATGTTTTTAAACCAGCTGCTACATGCTTACAAGGTAGCACGAGAAAAGTTGGCTTCATATTTTATAACCGCTCAGATTTGCCACTGGTGCTGACCTGTTCTGGCCCAGTTATTTCTTTTCATAGCAGCAGATACAGTGGATATTCAGTGGCTTAAATCTAATTGATACTGACGTCTGTCTGTGCACTGATGGTGAGAAGTCTCCACCATAGAATTACCACAGTGACACCGCTTGATAGTACTATCAGGATAAGGGCTAAGGATTCAGGGATCTTAGTTGGGAAGTTTGGGCTCACGCTGCCTGTGAAGGACTAAAACTAGCTATTTGGCACGCTTTGCAGTGGGTTTCATTTAGATAGAATTGCTAAAATGTTCTGACTTTTACTGTTGGACTTGTCTTCTGTGTTTTGGTTATGTTTTTTTTTACAAAAAAATCTCATGAATATATGAAATCTAAGAATTACCTTGGTGGGTTCTGGGTTTTTTCTTTCCGATGGTTTTTCAGCTGCTCTTTTGAGGGGCTGAAAGCTTACAGTTAGTTACCTGCTGTTGTGATTTCTGTTTCTGCCAACAAAACAAAAAAAGTGCTGGAATAGCTTCTAGAGTGAGAAAAAATCACTGCTCTTTTGGATATTTTAAGCATCTTTTCTTTTAGAAAGAGTGATGCAAAATAAACATCTACGTGTAGTATATTTTTAGTAACAAGTGATCAGTTAAATCTGCTACCATCTAAGTGTATTTTCTCTGAAATTCTCGATATTCCTTGCTTTGTAAGTCAAAATTCTGTGTATGACTTTTTAGTTCTTATTTATGTGATCTGTTTAAGGTGGTTTGGAAAAGGTCCAAAGTGCTTTCCAAATATGAGTTCTTACTCAGCTCTTTGGCTGTGTGTTACTTGAATATGGGAGTCTTGATTAATGCCTGCAGTTTTGTCCCAGCATGAGCTAAAAAAGTAGTTTGAACTTTTACTGTGTTGCCTGATGCTATATATGAAATTCATTTGGGAAAAAGAAAAAAAAAACAACAAACAACCCTAAATACACCACTTTTTTCAAATTAGAAAAACTGCATTTTTAAAAGTGTTCAATGCTGTCCTTATACATGCTGTTCTGATGTTCAACTTGAAGCTGAAGGAACAAGGTTTCTTAGCCCTGATAATCCCAGCTAATCAGGAGTTACGAGTGCTTTAGGACAACTCAAAAGTCAAGCCTTTAGGATGGTAGCTGAAAGAGATCCAGGTGTTCTGTTTCGTGGCTCCAAAGTATTATTGATTGCCCTTAGCTGGGTGCCCTGGGTTGACTCCCATATAATGGAAGTCAGGTGTGGAAAACAAATATGCAGAGCAAGAGGAGACTGAAGTTGAGCAGCAGAAAGTGTAGGGGAACAGACAAGGGAATCTGAATGTAAGTAAACTTAAATTAAAATGTCCTGCTATACCTTAGGCTGTTTATGCTGAGATTGTGGGAGGCCTTTTCTTGTGTTGGAGGGATCAGCGGCGTGAATCCCTCCTGGAAACAGACAACTTGAAGGAATAGTGAGAAGGGCCTGCTGCTGTTGGGTTGGTTTCGGTGTGTTTTGCACATCTGCAGGGTTTTGAGGATGCAGATATGAATATGTACACTTTATCAAATAAAGCATTAGTGCTTCTCTCTAATGCTGTGGTCAGCATTTCCCACAGTAACTTACGGAGTGCTGCAGTTAACGGAGATCAAGCTTTAGCAAATGAACTGGTGAGACTTACTAATAACACTTTTTTCTTCTAGGCTTAAGTAGCCAAAGATGAGTCGTGGATTTTCAGAAAACAATAACTTTCCATATGACAACAATCAAATGGTTTTGGATATGATCCTCTGTTCCCTAATTGGTGTGCCTCAGCCTATCAACTGGGACAGTGTGGCAAGGCTGGTTCCAGGATACACATCCAAAGAGGTGAATTTACTAATAAAAGAATTTGTATGCTTTAAGCAGTATTTTATGAAGAAGAAAATGTCATTGGGGGAGGGAGGGAAATTGAAGTTAAGGGATTTTTTTTTTTTCTGAAGTAATTTATATCTGAAGAATTGAAAATGTTAAATGAGCAGTAGATGAAAACAGTATTTTTTCTTGTTTTTACAAAAACGGAACGTTGAAATTAAGAAATAAATTCTGCATTTTATTTCATTAGAACTGCTATAGAAGAACAACTAAAATTACTGGAAAGTAAAAACTAAAAAGTGGAATAATAAAAAAAAAGTAGTTGGGCTAATGAATTTCAAATTGCATAGCTAAGATTTTCATGGAAAGGATGGTGGTACCCACTAACCTCGTGTAGATTGTAGTATACTTACTAGCAAACCTGGTAACTTTCTCTGCTTGTCCTTACAATTCCAAGGGAGTGTGAGTTACAGATCTCCACTAGGTAGTTAAGAGTGTGGTTGCCTTTTGGTCCTACAAGATGTGGATTTTTCTATCCTTGGTTAGCATAGAGTTGTAAGAACCTGGTACCTCCATATACTTTCTGAATTGCTGAATTTCATGGTGAAATGCTTACTTTCCTTTAATTTTGGAATTTTCGGTTCTGAGGGGAGGTCAGCTAAAAGACAAAAATGTCTTTTGCCCTTGTGATTCAGCAAAGCTGGAAAAAAAACAAGCCAACTGTCTTTATTTTCTTGAAAACTTAATCAAATGTGTCAGCTCACATTTATAGCGTTGCTATGGGGCATCGCTGTAACCTTGTATGTAGAACATAAAAGTGAATGATTGGGAGTAGAAGCTTATGTGGAATGTTACTGCCTTTCAAGTGCTTGGCAAAGCTCTTGGGGGGTGTCTCTGCTGTTTACCTTTCAATTTGCAAATAGTATTGTGCACATTAAGCAAATAAAATAATTGTAAAAGTCTCTGTTGAGCTCTCTCCTCGTATTAGTTAGGGTGATTGATTAGTGTATGTCTGGTTACTCTGTTTTAAAAGAACGAAGTGTCTCAAGTGTGTGGAGTCCCCGTTTAAGACAATTAAGTAAAGGCATACCTGTGCTTTTTTGTGTCAGTTGTATATGGTAGATTGGCATCCTTACACATTTGAGATGCTACATCAGTATCAGAAGGATGTCACTGTGTGCACCTCTCCCAAAGTGGCAGGTGGCATGCAGCAATGTCACTTAGCTCAATCCAAAATAAATAACTAAAACCAGCTGCTCGGATGGAGTCTGACGAGCTGTGTCACAAGGAGGATCACCTGTAGAATTAAGCAGATTTTCTTGTATGTGTAAATTACCTGTGCTGAACCAAACCCATAGTTGTCATTGTATCAGTACAACTTGACAAAATGGAAAGACTTTCTAGTTTATCTAAACACGGAATGGAAAGTTAATGGAACTGCAGTGGAAATGACCAGTCCCTTTTGTCCAAATCAGAATGGAAGTCATAAATCAAAAGAATAGTAATTATGAACCGATTACTGTAGCTACTCTTAATAATATTTGACAATGTTTATGGTAAAAGAACTAGTTACAAAATGGCTATTTAAACTTTCCCCATAAATTTCTCTTTTGAAGATTGTGCTTAAAATCACAGGGTTTAAGGAAAAAAAGGTTGAAACAGGTTCTATCTTATTTTTTCCTCTTTCTATTAGAGTGTTTAATGCTGGTAAATCTTACTTATTTTACTGTACGTTTGTGCACTGTCCTAGTAACACAAGTAAGTAGGAAGCATTAGAAGTTTAATATTAGTAACTGTTCTCGTGCAAAAAACATCATGAAGTATAATATCCCTCTCAAATTATAGTTATTAAAAATGTACTGAAAGCTACTGCTTCATTGTCCTATCATTCAATCTTGTGACAGTGTGCAAAAAGGTTTGATGAACTAAAAAGCAGTGGAAGTTCACCTGTTGACAACCAGTATAATCCCCTGATGGCCACTGGTGGGAGTCCTGTGGAAACTTTAGCTACGTACATCAAATCTTCCTTGCTCGATACACAGCCGGAGTTTCAGGAGCCTGCCATTGGGCAGGATTCCATTACTATAACGGGTATGTTTTTAGCCATTCTGAAATATATTTGCTTTGGTTATCATCAGCATGTGCCTGCTTTTCTGTCCTGAGTGGTGAGTTGACCCAGGACTAGTTGTCCTTGCTCTTTGAAAAAGAAAGTTAAGTTTAAACATCATACATAAGGTCACTTTCAGTTAGTTTAGATTAAGAATCGATATTTGTTTGGGTATTTTTAATATCTTGTCCTTCCAAAAGGCATAAATCCTTTTGCTAAATTTTCTGTTTAGGATTTTTTGGTGGAGAGAGGAATTACTCCCCTGTTTTGTATCGCCAGTGATTGTACCGTTAAACCTACAGCCATTTGCAGTCACATTAAGCTGCTTTATTAAAATAACTAGAAAGTTTTGTGTAGAAAAGCTGCAGAAAGCTGAGAAGGCCATCCCTTGAGGTCAGACCCTTCTCTCCCAACAAAAAAAGCCCTGTGTTTGCAGTGCTGCTGGGTGGCAAGGTGGTTACATAGGAGTTGGAGCACAGTCTAGCTGCTTTTTATGTGAGAGAGTCTTGCAGTGACAAATGACATGTTGTAGTCAATTGTGTGTCCCAGGAATAATTTGGCAGAAGACGACCAGTCCTAATAGGTGTATTTCAATCATAGCACAATTAAATATTGTTAACATCTCCTTAAGTACTTCTCCCATAAGAAGCTGTAATTAACTGTGTGATACTTATTCTCTGATTTTCATTGTCGACTGAGATGTTTTCAGCACCTTGCAGGACTTGGTAAACAGATTGCCTGAGAAATTTGCTTCAGTAATTAGTAAACAATTTCTGTGTTAAAAATTAAGACGACAGTGAAATGTTTAAACAAAACGTTCTCTGTTATGATGTCCTTCACAGTGCTGCAGCTTTCTGGTCACTGTTCTCCTTGCAACAGAAAAACGACTGTTTTACCTTTTCTGGAGAATGAATAAAATGTTTTTAATAACTCTAATCAAGAGATGATATTTGAAAACTGTGTATGGAGTAGCTAGACTGAACATGCTTCCAGTTATGTACTTGTCACATGTATGATGTGGAATAAATGCTTCTAGCACCCACAGGTGGCTACTTATAAGATTAGTAGCTTCCCAGTAGGCAGTTAACAAGCTAACTCTGCTTGTAGAACTCCTCAGACAGTTGGTGTTTTCTTTTTAACAATGTGATACATGTAATAAGTATTAATGCAATTAAGTACCCTAATGTTTCCTACTACAAGATCCTAGCCTGAGATTTCTCTCCGTTTTCTTCACAACTTTGGATAAATAATTTTCTCTGTTGATACGAAATTATGATAATTAATCTTTTTCTTACAGGCTTGTAGCGGACTCACCTTCTTAATATTTGTGAGGTACTTTGTGTATTTCAGAATGGGGGATTTGAGAAAAGCCTATTGTGATTTTTTTGTTGTTGTTGTTTAATTACTTCCTAGTGGATTTATTCACATCTGCTTATTGTTAGGATCAAGAATTTTGGGCCTGTTTGGATTTGTTTGTAGACATGAATAACAGCAAGAAAAAGCAATCAGACCAAATTCATTTTGAGCTGGATTCTGGTTTTGCCTGAGTTATAAAAGCTCATTTATTACTTGCTAATGATAAGGCAAACTGCTGTTAAGTCCCTCTGAATGCATGTTATGGTAGTAAACAAGCATATAGGTTAGCTTTTTACTCAAAGTGTTTATTGCCAACTTTCAGAAGTCAAACAAACTATAAACTTTGTGAGAAGAGGAAAAAAAAAACAAACAAGAAGAAATGTATGGTGAAATTCAGACATCCCCATTAATTTGGCTGTGCTGCATATTTCAGTCAATATTATCTCCTTTTCTTTAATAAGTAACCTAGCACTCCCACCGTGGCTCTTTTCATGTTTGCCTGCAGTGGAATGGCTGCCCTGAAGGCTGTGGCTGACCCAGCTCCTTCCACGGTTTTCCTAGGGTCTGTCTAGTAAATCTTTCCCTTTTATTAACTATCTTCCCTCTGTTATGGCCTTACTGAGGCTTAACTGTGCAAGGCCTTAGGCTGTGTCTTTGGAGAAAGGTTTGTTTCTTCTGCCTCTGGTGCGATTCCTTTCCTTTCCTGAAGGTGTAACTACTGCGTTCTGAACTATATAGAGCTTCCAGATCATTTTTGGTGTCAGTCTGCTGTGGTTATTTAGCCATAAGATGAAGAGGAGTAGAGAGAAGAGTCTTCTTCAGAAGAGTATGGCCTCTTACATTACACGAGAGGGAGAAGATGCTTCTGGAACTCTTTCCTAGAAATCTGAGAGCAGGGCGTAATCATTGAAAATCATGACCTTACGTGTTTTTATCAGTGGAAGACAGGCATGTGCCCTTCTCTTATTTAAAAAAAGTAGTCATCTTTCTGGCTTACAGGCAAGATTATTGAAGTTTCAGATTGCAGTGATCCATTCGTCGTAGTCGGAAAAGTTATTCGATATCTGAATGCTGCAGTTGTCTTCACCCTTGGTCCAGAACTCGCTGGGTTTGGAGACTTGGCCTCCTGGAATTCAGTGGATTTTGTGGCCAGGTTCCACCGCTTGTGCGTTTGTGAAGATAACCTATTTGAAGTGAGGCGCAGCAGATCTTCATTCCTGGAATAAGCTACGTGATGTAGTTTCTAGGACTAGACATGTTTCATGGTCTGCTTGCTTTGATCATTGTTTCAGATAATATGCTGCTTTAAGCCATGTGTCTGAGAAACTTGGCAAAAACACATCTTAAGAGACTTCTGCGCTTCTGGTTGGAAGTAACTTATTTCCAGAGCTAACAAATTATGGATAAGAAGCAGAGTTAGTCTCAAGTTGTTCTATCCTGACAGCAAAGCTTCCTGAAAACAGAAGTTTTGGTGTGACAGTCTTAAGACCCACATTCCACAAAGCAGACAGGAAGAGCTATAGGAATGGACTGCATTCCCAGAAGGAAATGCTGAAGACTGCATCAATCTTACTGCTCTATATTGAGACAGGACCGATCTGGGTTTGCAGCCAAGTGTCTGGGCAGCCCAGCAATGCTGCTGGTCTGAGTTTCCAGTGCATGGCATTCGGAGCAGGAATTTGGATTATCTAGTAGCCGTTAGGGTCGCACAGATTTGTTGCTAGTTGTGTAACATTGCTCCACCGTGAGAGCTGTACTTCAGCTGCGTTTCCAAGATGCTGAAGAGCAAAAGGTCAGGTGTTTTTGTTCTAATGCAGCCTTTTTTACTTACATTTAAGGAAGACCCAGCACAGCCACAACGCGGATTTGTTCTTCAGAGTTGGAAAAAGGTCCTGTGCACCAAAGTGGAGAAAGCACTGATGAAAGCCAGGGGTAAGACCATTGTCATGTGGTTGTTATCTAGGGGATTACAGAACTGACAGAAAGATATCTAAATTGCTCATGTTTTCCTGCTGTCAGAAAGAAAACAGCTGGGAACATCCTAATAAATGTTGTAAGAAGTTTTGAAACCTTACTTGCTATAGAAATACTAGAGGTTGGTTTGAGAATTTCTTATTTGCAATAGGGATAGCTTATTTATAAATCTGTCTATTGTCTTCCGCTGAGTGATTGATCACTGCTGTGGCAAGAATGGAAAGCATAACCTGATTTTAAAAAAGAATGAAACAAGATGGATGCTCAATGCCATTTTAATAAAAAAAAAAAAACCACAAAAACGTTCTGTAACATAGATTTGTCCTATGTAAAAGCAGGAAAAGAAAGCTGTAAATGAGAAGTGCGAATGAAAAATTTTGCTACAAATTCCAATAGCCATGCATGTCACTGTTTTTCATACTATCATATCCCTGTTTTCCATACTATACAAGTATACATAGAAAAATGTGTGTGTTTGAAGCCTAACAGTAGCCATCTTTCTGTAGAGACACCATTTACTGATTTCTAGCTTTGACCTTTTCTTAAGAAATAGACAACTTGATATACAATAAAACAATTTTACTTTCCACTGGTGAAAATTGCTAATGTGTGCTGTTATTGTCCTTGATGCCTCAGTAACTTGGGCATATGTATCTGCCTATTTTTTTCAAGAAAATTAAGACGAGAGAACAAATAAATTCTCGGTGTATTTCAGGTAGTGTCCCATAACAAACTGGTGACAAAATTGGGGACTGGAGCTAGAGATTTTCTTTTTCCAGTCTCTTAACAGTTAAATTGCGCTGGTTATGTGCCGGAGGATATGCATCTGTGTCCTTCACCCAACAATGCTTATCTGACAATAGTTTCTATTAATAATTTGTATTAATAGTCAATAATGGCAATTGGTTTTCCTTCTGTTGATAAAAACCTATTAGTGACATCCGTGTTGCAATGTGTGATCCAGATTTGGGAATGAGATCTTTGCTGATCGGTTTTGGTGTTCTAATTGGCTTACGGCCCTAATTTGGTTTGTGACTTGTTTTCTTTCGAAGGCCAAATATGGTGATCCATGTGTGCGACGAAGCAAAAACCTCAAAGAAGATTTTGTGTGTCCTCGAGACCTCTTGATTTCAGAGATGAAATACTTTGCTGAGTATCTGTCAGTGGATGCCCAGCGCTGGGAAGAGGTGGACATTTCCGTGCACTGTGACGTTCACATCTTTGACTGGTTGATAAGATACGTCAAAAGGAACACTAAAGATTCTGAAGCTAACGAAATGCCCGCTTTAGGTAAAATGAAGTGTGTGGATCATTTGTTGTAGGTTCACTGTGTTCTGCACTAATGGAAGATTAGTGTTTTTGATACAGTTCAGCCCCAGTCTCGTAGTTTCTGACTGTTGCACAGAAGCTTGGCATTTGTTAGAAAAGTGTTGCAACAGCTGTCCTCCGGTCATTGTAACAGATGCGTCTGATTTGTCAACACTGACAGTTTTGAGGAAACATCGTGGCAGTTGAAGCAGTGGAAAAGGTCTAATATATTCTGGGATCTGGTATTTTTAATTAAGATTCTTCAGACCTCTTCTGAACAAGAACAGAGTGGTAGTTTTAAAGCACTGATGATTGTTGGGTTTGGTTTTGTTTCCTCTATGTGTGATGTGAAATTATCGAAAGAATTAATGTAAAAAACCTTTTTGTTGTTGTTTTTTAGAACCGTCAAATGTCATATCAATTCTTATTTCATCTGAGTTTTTGAAGATGGATTCATTAGTAAGTATTAAGAAAGAATGATTGCCTTTGCCCCCATAGGGCACAGTTAATTATCAGGTGTCTAAGAGCTTCGTTGTTATGCTTTGGCTGTTACGTAAACAGATGATGCAAGGAGAAAACATTGAGATTTTACCACCTTTCTTATTCAATGCAGTAATCCAATATTTGCAGAATCTCAATGTGAGAAAACTTATTAAAAAGTTATTTTGAAATGTGATAGTGGGATCTTGGATTTGCCTTCTGATGGTTAAGTTAACATCAGTTAACATCAGTAAAGTTAAGTTAACATTAGTAAATCTAAGTTAACATCAGTATCTGACTTCTGATAGGTTTTATTAAAAAAGATTATTAAATCAATTAATACCCTTGGTTTATATCCTTTTTACATGAATGACAGTCCTACAATTTCGGATCTGGGTCTCCAGCTCTGTATAAGTAGTATCTACTGACTTGTTTGTTAAAACGTTTGTCAGAAGTTCTGTCGTTGGGGTGACCCACAATTAAATACACAGTAAACACAGCTCTTTAGATGGAGATCCAGGCAATACTATGTGTAATGTGTTCTGCAGTTCTCTCCATACAAGCAATTGGAAGGTACCACTTGTGGAAGATGAGACATTTGTGCAGTTGTTTTCTGGTCTGTAGAAACCTTTTGGAGGAGAATGTAGACTAATTCAGAATCATGTTAATTCAGATTCTTCTTTAGATAAATCCGAGACTTGTTTTTTACTTTTAAGTTGAACCAAAATAGTTTTCCAAAACACCACTTTAAGAAGGATAAAAATTTGAAGCAACGACTACATCTTTTGAGGTAGCTTTGTCTAGAATTCCTTAACATTGTTTTTACTGTTTCTGTTTTTTCCTAGGTAGAGAAATGTATTCGTTATTGTCACAAAAATATGAATGCTATTGTAGCCACACCATGTAACATGAATTGTATCAATGCTAATCTTGTCACGCACATTGCTGATCTCTTCACGCACAATGAAGTGGAAGAGTTGAAGGACAAAAGGGACAAATTTAAAAGGTAACTTTTTGCTCTGTAATACACTGCCGAACTGCTGTAGGGCTTTTGGATCATTTTTTCAGAACAGCTAAGACACTTTGGGGTTTGAAGTAATACATTACAGGAGAATATAAATTGTATATATATCTTTAACACAGGATATCATGTAGCTACTTCAGAATTTAATATTAAAATTATGAGCAAAAGGAAATAGCTTTTTATAGGAAATGAGCAAAAGACATGGACAAATTATTCATGAATTCTTACATGGGAGCCAGGATTAGGTTAAGGAACCTTTTATGTGATGACATGCTCCTAATTTGTAGAGAATGGTTTGGGTTCAGCATCCTGTGAACTCTGATGTTTGGACATAGAATTTAGGATGGCTGGAAGGCTGAATAGTTGTGATGGAATACTATTTCATACGTGAAGACTCCAGCTTAGTCAGCATCAAGATAGGGACCAGTTACTGGAGGGCAGACTGACAGACAAACAAGGTGAAAGTAGGAAAGGATTTTAATCAGTAAGATTGAAGACATTACAACTTTTAGAATTAAAGTTCAGTGTAATTTCACAGTGTTCATTAGTAAAAGGTCTTTTAGTCAAGGTAGAAGATGGCAGTTTTTGTTGGCAAACAAAAGAGGAAAACAAATTAAAAGATCTATTTCCTCACATCTGTGTAAAAATAAGAGATGACCAGGTCAGGAAGCAGTTATCCAAAAAGATTAGTTTAAAGGAAAATCACATTAAAAGCTAGATTCTGAAAGAAATATGGTGACTTTGCATATCATCAAAGTATCACAGTTAGTCTCACTGTACATAAAACTATTCCGTTTTTTCTAATGGGTAAGCTGTGTTGCTGTCATTAATAGTAAACTTTTCTGCAAGAAGATTGAGAGACTGTTTGATCCAGAGTACCTAAATCCAGATTCCCGAGGAAATGCAGCAACATTATACAGGTATGGTCTTTTTATATTACTACTGCAGTTGCAAGGATGAGTCCCTGTGTTTTGAAATCCTGCTCTTACTCCAGTACTTTCATTTTCTTCTTTTATTTTTCTTTTTAAATCTAGATGTTGTTTATGCAAAAAGCTGCTAACTAAAGAAACTGAGAGAAGAATTCCTTGTGTACCAGGAAAAATCAACATAGATCAACATGGGAGTATTGTCTATGTTCATATAAGGTAGTGCATATATATTAAAAATATTTCTTCAGCTATAAGATTTTGAGTGATTTTTAAAAATACTACTCATTTAGAAGTTATCAGATACTCACATTACAAAATGAAGTCATAGACATGTGAAGAGCAGTATGAAACATCTCATATTGTTATACCTAGCCAAAAAAAAAAAAGGCAATTATGGTGTTGCACTTCTGAAATCCATTCAGCAGTACTGCTGCTGAATGGAAATGGAAAAACTACAGCCATGATTACTTGGAGGACTATTTTGGGTTGTACTGCCTTAAATAGAAAATGCTCAGCTAATTCTTTCATCAAAGGGGTTTAAGATATGTGTAGTTGATGACAAATTAAATTAAAGGCTGAATTTCTATGAGGTTTGTTGCAGAGTGATAGATCCACCTCTGCCAGCAAAGAAATGCTAAAGAGTATTTTCTAGTCTGACTTTATACTGTCAGATCAAATACTCAGCCTGCTCAAAGACACTATAAATAAACTTTGCCAGTTGTTTTTCTGTTCTAAAGTATTTGTCAGAGGAGCTTCCAGGACCTATTCCGTATGTGTGCCTTGTTCCTTTGGCACAAATGTTTAGTTCAATTCTGCCTGATCCATGTTTGTGAACAGCTGGATTCTCTTCTTAATGAAGATCAGTGTGTGATCAAGTGCAGTTCCCTCCCTCCCCGTGTGCCCCCTTTAAGGAAAATAGTGGGAAATTCATAATGGGAGACCTTTTTCATCAGATCTATTTTGTTCAGAACAACCAAAACACAGTTCAGTGTCAACTCCCAAGGTAACACATGTTTAGTGTTACCTCTCACCACCAGTAATTCTGTTGTGTGGCTTAAATTCTGCCTAACAGTCTAAATAGAACCGAATCTTGCGACCCTGTCCTGACCTATTAGGCTCATTGGTGATTAGCCACGTAAAATTCATTAATTGTATTACTTCACTTAAGCTGACTGTATGTAGCTGCTATGCAATTCCGGGCGTGTAAATGTGGAGGGTTTTAAAGTTACTCAGAGGATTATTTAGGTTCTAATTATTTGCCTTGTGGTACTTGGGACTGCTTTTCTACACAGAATCCATTTACCCTTCCTTAGGTGAAGTGATCTTGGCCACTGATGAATTCAGGCTTATGAGCTATTACAAGCCTATGTTCAGTGACTTAAAAATAGATTTATATTTATTGGTCCTCTGGTGGTGCCTAGAACTAACTTCCTGTTGGAAGTACTGCTTGCTTAGTCTAGATTAGACATATATAGAATAAAAAAACAATTCAGGCCAGGGCTTAAAACTGTGAGAAAACAGTGTCTCCTCTTGCTGAAGATAACAGGCACCGTGCAGGTTGTGTATTCTCTTTTGAGTTCTGAAGAGGCATGTGTCCTTGTATCGCTGGGGAGGAGCAAAGGCTGCATTTTTAAGACCAGAATTCTCAGATGTGTATGTTCATCAAAAAGACATGGTCTTACATTTTCAGACTTTCATATTTAACTGAGTAATTGCTGTTGCGTTGCATGTACATAGAAACATGTTATACTGGCTTATAAAATAAATGAAATAGAACGGCAGCACTTCACTACTGTTGCACAGCATATTCCTTTAAAGACAGAAGACTGCCATATGGCCGAATTTGTTTGCATGTGCATGTTTTCATTTCTTCTAGTTTGCGTATTGGGTTTTCCTCTGGTTTATGGTTCTCCTGATTTCCAAAAGGCTTGATATTTATCTTAGCTTATAAATTTGCGGGATATGGAGCTTAAGATGAATCACGCTGTAATTCTTTGTTATTAGCAAGTTTAGGATGTTGTGAAAGAATATAGGCTCTTCTGTCATGGTCTGAATTTAATGATTGTCCCACATTGTATCCTTCCTGTTCTAAACTCTTCTGTAGGCTTTTCACCAGTGGAACATGTGTTGTTCTGCTTCTTCTCCACCTCACCTGTCTGGTGGCAGGATCAAAACAGAGTTATGACTCTGTGTGCAGCCTGACCTTTTGCTTTTTCAGAGACAAAACCTGGGAAGTCCACGAGTACTTAATTGCCCTTCATGAGGAGTTGAAATCTTGGCGGGATGTTTATTGGCGTCTTTGGGGGACTGTCAATTGGTTGACGTGCTCAAGATGTAAACAAGTTAGTATATTTTCATTTTCACTTGTTCGTCTGTAAATGGCTTGTTGTGGGGTGACTTTTGCGGGGTGAGGCAGGGATTAAAGCAGTTTGGAAAATATATGGCAATAAAGCTTGTTGTATGGTCTTTATAGTGCAAAATGTTGACTTGCATGGATAATCTCACCTCTCGTTGTCTCTCTTTTTATTCTAATGTAGTCTTTCCTGTGTACTGAATTCTCCCATTGCCAGTACCATTCGCAGCCGGTTCTTTATCCAGGTGTAGCAAGTGCTCTGGGCTCAACTGGGACAGGAGTATATCCCTGTTGTAACCAAAAAGTACTTCGATTTGATCCTACAACCCTCCCGAAGGTACTTCAATACTCGCTCACTTTAAAAGAGCATAACACATGGCGGGAGGGTGACAGTGTGTTATGAAATAGATCTTCCCCAAAATAAGGTTTGTAAATTGTTGCGGTGTCCCAAGGCAGGCTAGGTCTGTGGGGCACAAGAGTTCAAAAGTTGAGCTTTTGTTGTCTACTTACTGAAATCAGTTCTTCCTGTTAACTCAAATATTTGATCTTTTGTGTGTTTGTATCGCAGGGCTGCAAAGTGAGGGATCACATGGTTGATTTACCTTCAGGAAAGGAAGATGGGGATGCTTTGCTATCTCAAAATACTAAAATATTGAATGATCTGCTTCATCATAGAGATGTTATTGTTGTTCCTTTCACTAAGGATGAGAATAGGTACGAATGTTGTTTTGTGTTACTGAAATAACTTAGCCCTTAACATGTGTGCATGTTACATTTTATTTCTCTCCCATTTTAAAATGGAACATAGGATTGTGGAACATGGAACTTGTGATTTAGTTAGCAATTGGGAAGAGAAGAACAAATACTTTTTCCTTTTACATTTCAAGCAGGTACTTAGTCGTTCATCCTCTGCAAGCATTCACTCCTGTCTTTATATTTTAATGGATTCTTATCAAAATATTATGTGGCTGACTTGAAGGTCTGCTTTCTCTCTTGATACGACATGACGAGTAAAGAGAGACTGGTTCTAAAGTTGTGAAATAGAAAAATTTATTTTTGTTTCACGTCTTTCTAAGTGATTCTGGTATTGGGCTCTGTGATGAGAAGGGCATTGAATGTGATGCGCTTGTAGAACCAAATACGCCGTGGGGACCCAAAACTGGAGAAATCAATGCTGTGAGTGCTGATGTCTTTTTCCCCTTTTATCTGATAATGAGAATTCTTACAGGGGTACTTCGAAGAATTCATTAGACACTTTTAATAAAACCAAACCCTATACGTTGGAGGAACAAGTGCACTCCTGAGCTTTGCAGGGTAGTGTAGGCTAGCATGGGTACAAAATATCTGGTTGGTGAAAAGGCAAAACTTTTACCATGTCTGCTGGTTAATATTTCTGTATATCAGAGGCAATTCTCCATATGTCTGTGCTTTCCTCTCTGTTCTTAAACTGATGGTGTTTAAGGATCCAGTCATACTTTAAAATACATCACATGGCAAATATTTAAACAGTTGCTGCCTTTGTTTCATCTGCTAATGTATCTGGGTATGTCCACATGACTTTGTGAGTCCATAAACAAAGAACAGTAACTTGGGTTGTGTTTTGGTTGGAGTTTTCTGTTGTTGTTTGGGGTTTTTTTTGTTGCTGTTTTCTTTTTTTTTTTTCCCCTAAGGATGTAAAGATATTTTACTTTCCAGCACGATGATGCATGTATCTTACTCTGTGTATGTCAGGTCAGCAGAGATACTTTCAAAGGCAAGTTTAAGGAGATTCTTTACAATCCTACCTCAGATTTATAGAGAGCTTTCATGCAGAGATAAACTTGAAGTTCTGTACCCGTCGTGGAACTTCTGGTAACTCAGCGATCCTGATGGTAGCATAGTGCTGCTGATTCCATGAGAATTTCAGAGTATCGAAAGCTCTCCCGCAATAAATGCTGGAAACTATTAAATTTCAACTCCCTCACAATCTGGTACATGACTGCCCTCTCTGTCCTCGACTGCTTTTTTGCTTAAAACCAGCTGTAGATATTTCTAGTGCGAAGGTGTTGGGCACATTAAAACATGACTCTGAGTTCATGGCCTTCTAGGTGATACTGGTGTAGATTGCTGTACTGTAACACACCACTCCTGTTTTTAGAATTCCACTCACTTTTTTTTTTATTCTACTTATTAGTTTTTTAACTTACATGCCTTTCTCTCTCTTTCTGTAACTACAGTTTCTTTCTCTGAAGAACTGGACTTTACAGCTGGTTAGTAAAATATTTTGTTCATAATTTTAAATATTTGCTCTTCAGTAGCAGAGAACTAGCTTTAATTTTTATCTTATTTTCTGATTTGGTGGAAAACGTATTTTCTTTTGCTTGAATTTGGAGGTTGCAGTATAGGAACACTTTTTACAAGAAATTATAGAGCATATGTGAAGTACTACTTTGGCCTGAATAAAAATTAGAAAGTCCTTTAAAATGCTTTTATAAATGACAACAAACAATAGACCAGCACTGCATGCATCAGTTCTTAATAGTTTGTTAGGCTGCCAGAAATGTAAATCATCAAAATTGGAGGTTTTGAGTGTGTCTCTTTGATGGCTTGTCTAAGCTGCTTCGTGTTGTCTTTATGCTGCTGCTTCATTGTAAAAAGCTGTTTATCAGAATTGAGGGCCTAGCCAAATGCAGAGAATGGGGAATCATTCTTCCAGTAGCATGGGATGTCACATGATTTACTATTTTTGTATGGAAATGCTAGAGAGCAGCAATTTACCTCTGTCACTGTTGAGGATTTGTGCTGCAGTCTCATATTCCCAGTGTCCTATAGTAAGACTGTTCTTCTTGTAAAAACATGATTCCTAAACTTGTAGTCCACGTTAAGCTTCATTGTTTCTCAGAGATTACTGAGCTGTCATTATCACTTACTTGAAAAGACATACGTGTCTATTCAAGCAATGTAAACATCACATGCCTTAATATTTTCGTTATTGTGTGCTGATCAGTTAGGAGCTCTTCCCTCTGATCCCCTCTGTTGCAATATTGGAGCCCATAGTGTATTATGATGTACAGGAGAAAAGGAAAAAAAATATTTTAGGTATTAGGGCGAGTTCAGGGAAAAAAAAAAGGCAACCAGATATTCCAGACCAGCTAGCAATAAATTAATAATGCAGATAGCTCTGGTGTACATAATCTGTGTGCATTTGTAGTGCACTGCAATAGGCATGCTTTGTGGTATTTAATTACTGTCTCAGCAATTTCAGGCAGTTGGCAAGATGCAGCAAGTCCCAGTGGAACTGTCTGTAAACTTGTAGATTCCTGGATTCTATAATTATGTGGGTAGCTCAGGCATTTGCTACCATAATGTAGATTTTCTTATTGATTAGAAAAATAAAATAGCCAGGAATATATTGGATATTAAACACTGAATCATACTACAGCCTCTCTGGGCAGCCTCTTACAGTGTTTGACCACTTCAGAGAAGTATAAATAAAAATATTTATCAATACATTCTAAGCAAAGATTTGAAATTACATTCTCTACGTTTGAGAATCATGTTCTTGCACCTAACTGCACACAGTTGTGCCGCTAAGATAAGGAGCTAGGTTTGAGGACAGCTCCTTCAGGACAGATTTAATGTGTCATTTAATAGGAATCAAGCCTCACTTAGGATCTGTGACACTCTGCTCTTCTCAATTAGAAACAGCAGTCGTTGTTATCTGAAGAGGAGGAGTATACCACTGGCTCAGAGGTCACTGAGGATGAAGTGGGGGATGAAGAAGAAGTATGCAGGAAACCAGGTACAAGAAGTCTCTACAGTCATCCTCCGTGGAATTTAGAGATAGGGATTCAAGGCAGCAAAATTCTTCTGTAAGCAAATTTTAAACATTAGGCATTTTAAAAATATAAAAGAATGTTACTTGAATTTTATTTCTAGTTTTTCTCTGGTTAGATACCAATTACCCTACTACTCAGTGCCATCAAAAATCACTGGCAGATGCAGAAAGCTGCAGCTATTAATGTCTGAGATGTCCTCAAAGTTGATCAAGGGCATGTTTTGCAGGAAAGTCTATCAAATTACTTGTATGAAGTTTCTTACAGGTAAACGTTGGAAGAAAAGGCAGTAGCTATGTGACTATGTTGTTGCATGCTTTCCTCCCCCCAGTATTTTTCTAGTTACATAGTGAAGTGATGAGTGAATGTGGCTAGAATTGTGTCTACACAGAAGATAAGCTCTATATGATCTAAAAGGATTTTTTGTTCTCTCTTTTTTTAAGTATGAAAAGGGGTTTAGGAACATGGAAAGCTGAAAAACAGCTTCTCTTTTCCACCCTAGTAATAAGCCATTTGAACAGAGGCTTGACTCAAAGGGATTGGAGTGCACCAGTACCTTTGAGAAAGGAAGAGGGAGAAGAAAAAAAAAAAAAAGAACATTTTTGTAGTTTGACTTTAAACTTGTTTGGTCTGATATCACTCAGCTTGTTAATTGGATTAGTATGATCAAAGATGTAGCTTGTATGTGCATTTGCTGTTAATTTTACAACAGAAAACTTGTGCAGTTACATGTACCTCCTCTACATTTTAAATGGGTATTTGAGCTCCTGTATGCGTGTGGTAGCAAATCGTTTGAGTAATCTGTGTGTATTAGCATGCCTTCAACACTAACAAAGGGAAAATAGTCTGTTCATTCACTCTGTTTGTAAAGGAATAAAGGCAAAAAATTCTGTTGTAGCTGTGTAGAAATTCCAAATATTCTGTGATGGTGTTAGTAGATATTTCTTCAATTAGCAGGGAGAAAGGAGAAATCAAAGAAATCCTACAAACACCCAAAGAAAGTGGTTTCTTCACCTAGTGTTCAGAAAAAGGAGAAGCCATCTGACAAGGTAAAACCAGAGCTGTGAAGCCAGCCTCTGGTTGCACTGAATAATGTGGAATTCTCTTGTTTTGATCTTAAAACATACTTAACATGGTTTTCTTTCTTTGATAGTCAAGTTCCCGAGATGCATCTCCATTCATGTAAGTAATTTTCAAAGTCCTTGAGAACATATGGTAGTATATCTCTTTTTGTAATCTGTTACTGATAACACTGTGTGCATCTTTCTTTTCTAACCAGTGTGAGTATGCAGCAGAACAAATGGGATGCCTCCAGGTCACTAAGATTCAACCAAGATGCTCAAAGAGAAGATGGTCCGTTCTTGCATGAGTTTAGCTTTCATAAAGTTAATATTATGCAAAGAAAACGATTCTTTCATATAAGACATGGCTAATTTCCTAAAACATAGCTTTTTAGAAACCTTTAGGTTGAATTTAATCTCAGATATAGCGATGGGGTTTTGGGTGGGTTTTTTTATAGTTACTCCTCATTTGGAAAAGAACAGATTTTGACTAGGCTGATCACTAGTAATCAGCTGTATCCAAACCACGCAGCAATCTCAGACTCTTCCAAAGAGTACAAAAACATTCATACCGCTAGAAACTCCTTTTGAAAATGTTACTTTAGGATTCAATTGGCATTTATTAGCAACCTCATCTTTTCTGCAGGAGAAGAAATGTTTGTGGTAGGAAAAGGGAAAGAAAATCCACCATATAAAACTATACATTTTACTGTTCCACACAGATTGAAAAATAAATAGGCAGCATTGGGCCTACTGTCTTGGAAAATATTGGAAAGGAGTTTGAAGTTTGCAGGAGAAAAAGGAAAAATGCATTATTATTGTTGTTACTATAGTTTATGTTCTTTATTTGAAATGTCAGCACATAACCTACAGAGATTATAGTTGTGTCATCTGACTACTATATAAGTATGTGAATAATTTTTCCTGCATCCCTGTGCCAATTGTTGTCTGTGGAGATAGAGATCAGTACTCACTTCTATCTCTTTCCCAGTCTTTCTGACTAAAAATATTCAGAATTCTATTCTTTTGTTCTATCTTTTTTAATCTTTCCTCTTGTGCATTTTTGCTGTTTTGAAAACCTCTGCTTCAAAACCATTTCCACAGATTTTGATCTCAGCATAATGCCTCAGGCTGAGTCTGGTATCTGCCAAGAACGTGGCTGAAGCTACGTTATGCATAAGGGTCTTCTAGGATCTTGGTTGTTCAAGGTTTTTATATAAGCTGAAAAGAGAGCTGCTTTTACAAATAAAACAACACTAAAGCGTGCATCTATTTCTTCTCTTTGTATTCAGTAGCAAGGAAAACTTCTGTTCTAAATGTTCTTTCTTATTTCTGACAGATCAGAGAAGAATGTCTGAGATTACAGGGCACTTAATAAAAATGAGACTGGGAGACCTTGATCGAGTCAAGTCAAAAGACAGCAAAGAAGTAAGATTTGTCTTGTCACAGTGTGATGTTTACAGACTTGGAGAGCCTTGGTGGCAAAAATATGTAACACAAATGAAAATACCATCTGTTCAATACTTAAGTTAATGAACCGAATTTTATCAATCTTCATGTTGTTCTAAGCTTGATTTTTTTTTTTTTTTTTTTGGGGGAGGGGGTGGGGGGGAAGTAGTTTAAAATAATATTTAAAGTTCACTGCCTTTAAAAACTGGGCATGGAAAATAAGACAAATTTAAAAGGCTTCAGTACTCCGTTGTGATAATGAAACGAAGTATGCCATAGTTTCTGCTGAATATTGGTCATTTTTATGAAAATCATAGAATCATAGAATTGTTAGGGCTGGAAGGGGGGACCTTCAAAGGTCATCTAGTCCAACCCCCCTGCAAGGAACAGGGATATCTCCAACTAGATCAGGTTGCTCAGGGCCTCGTCCAACCTGGCCTTGAACGTCTCCAGGGATGGAGCATCCACCACCTCTCTGGGCAACCTGTTCCAGTGTTTACAACTCTCATGGTAAAAAATTTTTTCCTAATATCCAATCTGAATCTACCTCCCTCTATTTTAAAACCATTACCCCTTGTCCTATCACAACAGGCCCTCCTGAACAGCCTCTCCCCATCTTTCTTGTAGGCCCCCTTGAGGTACTGGAAGACCGCTATAAGATCACCCTGGAGCCTCCTCTTCTCCAGGCTGAACAGCCCCAACTCTTTCAGCCTGTAATAAGTGACTTTGAAAATTCACTGATTAAATTGGAATAATGTCAAAACTTGATTATTTTTTTTTGTTTTGTTTCTGGATTCCAGTATGCAGGAGGCATTTATTCTAGACTTGAAGCTCAGATAAAGGCCTCAGCGCAGGTCAGTGCACGACAAAACAACGCTGAGAAGAACGCCAGGTAAGATATTTAAAAGGAAAAAGCAGAGTGTGGATTTTGGGGATGGGTGGGTTTTGTTTAAAGAAAAAGCATGCCTTGTTTCATACAGTTTTTTTGCATCAGCATCCCTTCCAGCAGGTTAACCGTATATGATGTGAAAGCTTCCTTTATCAAATTAAACTAGAGCTCTAAGAATGAAACTCCTGTTCCCATAACGGAAGAACTGCTTTGTAACTTCTATGTTGGAAGATTGGCTGCTTCTCCGATACAATTTTCTGTGAAATTATGGATGACTGGAAGAGCGTTAGCCAAGATTCTTTAACGTGTTCTTTGACCTCCTTCCAAAAAAAAAAAAAAACCCCACACCAAAAACGTGCATTTATGCAAATTGTTCTTCTACACCTTGAATAGATAAAAATGAACTGAGAAGCTGGCACATGCTGTGTGGCTGTAGAGCCTAGAACTGGTCATAATTTGGCCAGCAGGTGAGCCTCTGGAGCTGAAGCCTGTCCTGGAGTTCCTGACAAGCTTCTAAGGGATGGGCTGGAAGCTTCAAATATGTTGTCAGAGGAATTTCATAGATTCATAGATTTCTAGGTTGGAAAAGACCTTAGAGATCATCGAGTCCAACCATCCCTAATCCCCATTAAACCATATCCTCAAGTAGCTCATCCACCCTATTCTTAAACACATCCAGAGATGGGGACTCAACCACCTCCCTGGGCAGCTTATTCCAGTGGCTGACAACCCTTTCAGAGAAGAAATACTTCCTAACATCCAACCTGAATCTGCCCTGACTAAGCTTATGCCCATTTCCTCTTGTTCTATCACCCATCACTAATGTAAAGAGCCCTTCCCCTACCTCCCCACCATCTTTTCTCAAGTATTTATAGGCCGTAATCAGGTCTCCCCTCAGCCTCCTCTTCTCCAGGCTAAACAGCCCCAACTCCCTCAGCCGCTCCTCATAAGTTTTATTTTCCAGCCCCTTGACCAGTTTAGTCGCCCTTCTTTGGACTCGCTCCAGGAGCTCAATATCTCTCTTAAAGCGAGGGGCCCAAAACTGGACACAATATTCCAGGTGCGGCCTCACCAGTGCCGAGTACAGGGGCAGGATCACTTCCCTGCTCCTGCTGGTCACACTATTCTTGATACACGCCAGTATCCCATTGGCCCATTTCTCACAGGTCTTATTTCTGTCAAAAAAATGCATGTGACTTTCTGTAGAATTACTGATTTCCAAAGAAGATGTTGGACATCGCAGTTTTTCGGCTGTTGTTCCTTTGTACAAATATATAGTTTGTGGGTACGGGTATCCTGGCAGAAAGGCAACTTTCTGAATACTGGATTTTGAGAGAGATTTTTTTTTTTTCCTTCTCTCAGAAGACACTTTAACATGAAAGTCATTTCAAATAAATACTGTACTAGAGAGCTGACTGGACAATAATTCCACATTCTAGAAGTAATAATGTACATGTGTTTCTTATATGTTCCTAATCCAGGTCGAAATCCCGTTTTGGTCAAGGCCGTCCAACATAAGGACTCATGAAAACACTTTCGCCGGAATACATTACTGCTTCCTGAAGCTGTACTGCACTCTGATGTGCAGAGAATGCACATCTCTGAAAGCTTTCCAGTGACTTATTTATTACTTTAAGCCTTGTGAATTATTTTGTGCGAGAAACGAATGCAAATCCAATAAGGTCTATACTTATTTTAATTGTAAATATACTATTTCTTAAATTTAATTGCTTTTTTAGGCTATTGTGTTGAGTTGCATAGAAAATATTTTATAAATCTACAAAGTTAAATTATTGGACTAACTTTATTTATGGGGAAGACTTAAATATGCCTTTCAACGTGCTGGAAATACTGAAAAGGAAAAAGCAAGACTACTGAATTCCGAATGCGGTCAGCAGCGTTAACACACGTCGCCTAATGTATTTGTGTTGTGTGTAGTGTTTAATGGTACGTTTTTAGGTCAGCCCTCTGGGGATTTGCATTTCAAGTCTGTGACAATACCTGTGACTTAAACTAGTCGAAGCAAATTTTTAATGCAGTTCTGAGGCTTCCTTCTGTATATCACACAACTCTCATTGGTGTGAAGGTGGGTAGCAGGTAGAGACTAGACCTCCAAAGATTATAATAAAGGCCATGATGATGCAGTGTTGTATCTTGCACGTGAACTGCTTGCTTGACTTGTGTGTGAAAGGGATCTTATTTCCCATTCCTTATCTGACTCCTCTTGCACAATACAGTGCTTTGTTCCCTTCTAATATCCAGACCTTAGGACGCAAAGCAGTTCTATCTCTTAATGATGCTATGCCACTAAATTTCCGAGCAGATACACTATTAATTCTGCATCTTTCAACTGAAACGAATCATTATGAAGACATGTGCATGTAGATCTTTTGAGTCTAGTTACTTTCTGAAACCTGCCTGAATAGTACTGTTTAGAAGTCAGATGCACTTTCAAGTTCTGTATTTGGAGCAATAGAATACGAGTTTGTCTACATGTAAACTCCAGGGCTACAAAAATGAAATAACTTGCCTAGAAAATAAGTTGCATATTAGCAAAGAAAATGGCAATAATGGCAATAATAATGGCTGAATTCAAGTAAACACATATTCTGACTTTTCGAAACAGGTAGAAAGAGTGCTCAGGGAAAGCTTATTCCAGGCCACGGCTGTACAATAAATTGTGAGTTTGGAATTAAGTCAGCAAGATCCTGGGTGGGAGGGGTGGGGTGGGGTAAGGAGAGGGAGGATCGTTTTTTTAAATGCACTCTTCTCTCTGTTCGGGCTTCTCTTGTTTGTCTTGTTTCTTGAGGATTTTCAGTAGGCATTAGAAGACTAGGATAGCAATACTTGAAAATATACTGCTTTCAAGGTGGAAGATTTTTATCGAGACAGTTAAAAACGAATGTTGTTTATTGTGTGTTTTGTCCAATGCTAATAGGAAATTTGGAGCCCAATGAAACCAACAGGTAAAACTGTGGATTTCAATGACTTGGATTTTGGGCAGGAACGGTAACTCCACAGGAGTGCTTTAATCTTCATCAAATAAATATAAGGCTTTATTAATGCCCCAGGCCTGTTTGCAAGTAGTAATGCACTTGTAGTAAGCGTTGGAAAACTGATTGTTGTTTGATAAAAGAGGAGGTATTATAAAATCCACCGAGCATGAAAATGCAGTAGAATAAGTGTCATACTACAATTTTGTGACTTCTGATAGAGGATTGTTCCAAATTCCCATGGTAGACTTTTGGTATGAAAGTTGCAGGCTGCATGTATGTGTGTTTAGTTTTCATAGAACTACTGACTAGAAGAGAAGGGAAAATTCCGCTGGTTTTGTTCTGTGGGAAAGTGCCAGTTCTACGTGCCAGTATTGTTTTATTCAAAAGTATTTTTGAGCATATAAAAATAACATACATGATGTGCAGTCTACCTTTTTTCTCCTTGCCAACCACCTAGAATTTTTATCTTGTATTAATTTTGAAAGTTTGTTTTGGTTTAATGGAAATAAATGTTATTGATTTAAGAAGTGTGTGAGTTTTTCTATAGATATTTGTAAGAACTAAGCAAGTGCATAAATGTTTTTTTGATGGTCTCAATCATGCTTGTGTATTTGTGATTAAATTGCAGCGTCATGGTACAGGCTTTTTATCTGTCAAGAACAGGAGATGGTTGAATGTGGAGGCTACTTCAAATCTACAAGAACTTAAAGGAATTTTTATCTGCATTGAGTTTTGAAGCTGGATTAAAAGTTCATGAGTGAGCTGCCCTACAAAAGACCCAAGTATGCAAAATGTCAAACTAAGCTATGTCAAAAACATGTTTAACTTTGCCTTCCACTACCACAGTGCTGATCATACCATGTAAACAGTCTGTTAAATCTATGAATAGGGTGAGTTTCCATGATTCTGTTTCTAGAAATTGTTGAATGGATGTCCTGTCCACGTGCAGTTGGTATAGTGAAATGACTGCAGTGTACGTCCCACCATTACATGCCTGATTAAACTAACTTGCTGCACTGCACCGTTTGCTTGATGCCCAGAAATCTTGGAGAAAGGGCCGGAATTATAAATTCAGCCACAGTAACGGCTCCAAGAGAAAAAGACGACGTGTTAGGAGAAATGTGGACATATGGTTGCCTCAGTCTGTAAACATAGAACTGTGAATAACAAGGGAATATTGGATGTGGCTGAGAGGATGCTTCTGTTTGCCAGAAGGGAATTGATTTTTTTAAAAAACAGTTTCCTGTTGTTGAGTGTATGGGCATACTGTATTGTGCTGGAAAACTGCTCCTGTCCATCAGATGCTTGCTTGAGCAGTGTGTGAAGTTTCCTGCTTCCATTTAGGCAATTCCCTCTCCACTCTAGGCAAATGCAAAACCTTAAGTTGTTATTGACATCCAGGAGAGCAGTATATATAGGCATATAAGGAAGACATTCCTCCTGCAGCTGTTCTTGGTGACATCTAATCTGTATGAACTGTGTGTTCTGAGGTTTTTTCCTCTATTTCTTAGTAATTGGGAAGTAAAGATGACTGTGCTTATGTTAAATTTATCTTACTACAGGAATAGATTTACTGTTGAATCCCCTGTTGGCTGTATCTATAAATAAAACCAGCCATGGGCTTTTCCAGGCTTAAGGCCAAGGGACAGCACGGAATGGCTGTGTCCCTGAGGTTAATGTCTCATCTTTGAGCATCAGTGATGGTGGAGGTTGATGAAACCATCAGCCAGTCTGAAGGCTACAGCAACTGACACAAGGTTGTCACAGGCTGCATGAGCTCCTCTACTTGGGGCATTGCAAGGGCTTTGAATGCTGATTTCGTAGCTGCTGCTGCTGCTGGAAGCGGGTAGCATCCACAGGTTGGGGAGGACTGTGCGCTCCCACATAGCCCTTAGTAGATGCCTGTTGCTTGTCAGGCTGGTGTGGGAGAAGTTTAGAGAACTTGTCCTATGAGGAGCGGCTGAGGGAGCTGGGACTGTTTAGTCTGGAGAAGAGGAGGCTCAGGGGGACCTTATCACTCTCTACAATCACCTGAAAGGAAGTTGTCAGGAGATCGAGGTCGGTCTCTCCTCCCATGTTACGAATGACAGAACAAGAGGGAATGGCCTCAAGTTGTGCCAGGGGAAATTTAGGTTAGATATCAGGAAAAATTTCTTTACAGAGAGGGTTGTGAAGTATTGGAACAGGCTGCCCAGGGAGGTGGTGGAGTCCCTGTTTCTGGAGGTGTTTAAAAACCGTGTGGATTTGGTGTTGAGGAACATGGTTTAGGGACCCTGACAAAGCAGGGTAAATGGTTGACTCTGTGATCTTGAGGGTCTCTTCCATCCAAATGATTCTATGATTCTAAGTGCGTCCTGCTGGTTTCCACTGTTGTGCTGTGTGCTCGGCAAGCAATGCTGTCCTCCTGTATGAGCCCAGCGTCCAGCTATGTCACATTCTGGTTCATGATGTTCAATGTCAGTTCAAAAAAAAATCAGTTTCCACCTGTAATTGTAGAACCTGACAAGTTGTATTCCTGCCTGTTCTGTAGCTTGTTCAGTGTTGGAAATCATCTCGCCTTAAATGCACATCTCCATCCTCCTCTTTCCTTGTGTACTAAGTTTAGAAAGCAAACGAATTTCATCTGAACTATTCTGGCCCTGATTCTGTTATGGGACACAGGTGGCAATGACTGTGGCTGTCATGATGCTTCTCCCTCTGGGCTTGCAGTGCTGATCCCTGAGGACAACAACCGAGCAGGAAGGAAGAATCCTACGTGGCAGCCTTGAGCTAGGACCCTCTCAGCTAAACAGCCATTGCAGCTGGTAGGGAGTGGGTAGCAGTGGTGCGCTGCATCCCAGCAGCAGTTTTCATTCTACACCTGCCTGTAGGTGACCTGTAACTTCTGCTGGGTTTTGCACTGGGATTGTGAACACTAAGGGCCTGCCTCCTCCAGCTTCTAGGCTGCCTCCCCATAGAGAATGAGGGAGATCTTTCTGGAGTTCTATCCTCTAAAGTCTCATGCCGCTTCTCATCACTGAGCTTCCAGCTCTCTGGGATGCCTCTTGCTAACAGAGGTCCCAGAAAACATTGCCTTCACTGTCATTTGGAATATGCAAAGATAGATCTTCATTAGTAGATAAAGATTCCAGCATGTAAATATTTCCAGTGGTCGAGAGGATTGGTTGCTAAAGCATTTTGGTACAAGTATCAGTACCAAATACCAGCTTTGGTACAAGCCATCCTCTGGCCTGGCTAAGATAACACAAAGTATGTGATGCCATGCAGCGAACGAGATTAGGGAACTCTCTTCCTTTTTTCTTCTTCCTAGGAGGTATTTTGTGCACAGATCTGTCTTCTGTATTTTCCACATAACCTTGTTAAGGCTTGGCTGGTCATAGGCACAGGGAACAATCAGGCAGGGGTGGAAAAACAGCTGCCTGAGATTGGCTCTAATAGTCCTGCCACTGAATGCATGGTCGTGGCTGGATGTGGCCTTTGTTCAAAAAAAACGGTGCCCATGATGGAACTGCTTTTAGTATTTTTTTTAATCACTTCTGCTTGAACTGCTCCCACATTTCCACGTGAATTATTTAAGGCTAGAAAAGCACACTTACAATTCTATTTTTAGTTATTAAATGCGATTGTATTATGTTTTGTATTTTTGTTCAAGCTATAGTAATTACTTTAGTATCCGTGGTGGTGAAACGCGCTAGCACAAACACAAAAAGAATTTGCTCAGGCAGCAGTTTCCTTATAGCATAATGAGTTGCTACTTTGAATTAAAGGTGTATTTACCTCCAAATGGTTGAAGCAAACTGCATTATTAACTGTATCGCTTATAATCTTTGAATGTTCTCTAGTTCTCTGCAAGCTTTTAGTGGTTTGGTTTGGGTTGTTTTTATTGGAGGAAACTTTATTGAAGCAAAATTAACTGCCCTGCTAAACTTATTTTCAATGTATACTATCTGTAAAATACTAGGTATGCTTTAGAGATGTCTGTTTTGGTTGCATCAAGTAGTAGCTATTGGTTTTGCAACAGGAATTCTGCACTTATTCCTTGTGGAACAGAATTAGGAGAAGATACTCTGCCATTGTTATGAGACCAAAAGGGGCAAAGCTTGTCCCTCTGCCTTTTGAAATCCCATTTTCAAAAGGTGTTTTTTCCCCACAGAACATGTAGGTTTCTCTCATATTGGTCAGGACGTATTTCTAATTTATTTATCCTCATCTCGATGTTGAATATTAAAATTAAAATAGACTTTGTGCTATAACACAAAAAATGGTATTTCCTTGTTGGTTTATTTTTATTGCCCCAAAGGGACTTTGATCTCATAAGCTGAAAATAATAACACGTTATATAGTTTTTGGATTGCTCTCAAAGGCTTATTCCAGTCTTCTGCCTTGTTCTCGCTGAAGCATTTGTCAAGATAACAGCTAACTTATGATATGGCAAATGAAATGATTCTTTACAAATATTGTATTTGAGAAAGGACCATCTGTTTTTGCCTTCAGTAGGATATTCTTTTCTGCACTGCTCATGGCGCTTTCCAGATCTCTGGTTTTTGCTTTGATCGGTTGGGTTATGTTCATCTGTCTCGATGCACAAAGTAAGTAGTCTTATTTTTATAAATGCTTGTGAGTCTATTCCTGCTTTTATAGAAATTAAACAAAATTAAATTTATTAAATTAATATAAATGATAGTCCTATAAGTTTAAAATACATTGATCTGTTGACTGATAAAATAACATCTAGACAAGCCATCTTCTTGGTGCCTATGGAGGTGGTCTGTGGACTTCTGAGGACTCAGTGATCACAGGTTGAAAACCACTGCTCTTGTATGTACAGTGGGTTTTTACAAGTTCTCTTTGAACTCTTTTGGGTTTGGTTGTTTTGTATCTGTATTTTATTTAATACCTTTGTATCAAGGTATTAAATAAAATACCTTGGCTGAAGCTGAGCCTGAGGACGTGTAGTTTTGAAGCTGGGATCGGTTGAATTCCTTGCTGCTGTTATTTTGCTAAACTAGATTAGAGTAATTATCATTTTTATATCTGGTATTCATTATAGTGGTAAGGACTCTGTTAAAAAGTTCTCTTAAAGTTCTCTTTGGTGTAATGAGGAGAGAGTTTCCAGGAAGTGAAAGCTGTGCCATCCATTAGCTGAATCTGGGAGTAGAAACAGTGTCTGTGTGCCTAAACTCGAGGTCTTAATATAATTTTGGTCCTTTCACAACAGTGAAAATGCTCAAGTGTCTTTCCTTTGTTTCTGATAGCTCCAGAGGATCACCAGGAATGACTGAGGGAAATATTTTCTTTTTGAAAAAAGCAACAAGAATTTTAATTTAATTACTGAATTTCCTTTATTCAACTGTGACATAATATTCCAGCCGTTTCCAAGCTTCTATTTCTTTGGATCTTTTTCAGTAGTCTGGAGCCCTGCTTTCCAAATGTCATGGTTTAACCAAAGTAGACTTTTGAATACTCAGAGATGGAGGCAGCGAATTAGACCCATAACCAGCACCTGCCGACTGTGGAAGTATTCTTTAGGGTTCGTTCAGTTATTTGTGTAGAAATCTATCCACTGCTCAAGTAAAAGGGAGATCCTGCAGAGTGGTACAAATATGAAGGCATCTTCCTAGCCAGGCAAAAATAACCTGCTGCTTTTTTACCAACTATCACTTTGTGTATATGGTAAGAACGGCAAGGAGAACAGCAGGGACACCCTTAGCATTGGTACAAACCCACATAAGACCACAAAATTTGGTAAACAAAACAGGTGTCCATAAGAGCATAGATTGCACTATAGCAGCTTTGCTGGGTAGTTCTGGTCAGGGAAGGAGAAAAACTGGTGTGTTTCTGTGTGTGTAGTTTGTAGATCTAGAAAAAAAAGCGTGTTGCTTTTTATCACACGGAGAAAACGTACAGAGAGGTCACCGAGGTACAATGAACCACATATGAAAGCTATTTACCAGGAAAGAACTACCCTTTGAAAGTACCAACTTTTATAAAAGTTTAAAGAGAATAAATTTCAGGTAAACATGTCAATGTGCCCTTACCCTAAGCTCTTGGACTCTTGCTAACATTTCAGTGGTGAATAGCTTTGTCTTCACAGTTTTCTTGGGAGTAGAAAACGTGTGCAAGGCCAGGGTACAAAAGCAGTTTCAGTTATGATTTCCACAAATGTTTCAGCAGGAGAATATGTCAGGCAATAAAGGTCAAGTTTCAGTCCAGTCAGGGTACAAAGGAAGGACAATTCTGTAGCTAGACATTTTCACATCCTTTTTATAGCTGTTTTTAAGTTGTGAAGTCCTTCACTGTAGAATTTTTTGGGGCAGGGATAGATTGGGTCCAAGACACCAGTGTTTACATACCCCATGTAGTATTGTATTGTTTTTAACCTTGAAAATTCTGTCTGAGTGCCACCATGATAAATATCTTTCAGCTTAGTTGGAACTAGCATGTGCATCTGGTGTTATATAGCATAATCTCTTTTACCTTGTACTGTTTCTGGAAATAGTCTCTCTGTGTCATTTGTGCATGACTTTTTCTTTTCTTTGTAGAAATCACAAGCATAAATTGTGACACAACACCCAGCCCACTCTCACTGTCAAGCTTTTTGGATGAATATACAGGTAAAATCACTATCCTACCCTAGAATTATCTGATTTGCTCCCTAATGTCCATAGTAGTTTAATGCTTCACATAGTCTGTGTTTTATAATTCATCTGTATTATTAATTGATTTACAGTAGTCTTCAAGGCTGGATGCAGCAGCTGCTTACATGGCATAATGCTTAGTAGAATAAATAAATAGAAAAACCAAAATTCCCTGATCCAAGGATCTCACTGTCTGAATAGAGAAAGCAGGCAAAGGGAAAGAAAACAAGTACAGAAAATTTGATGTTTCCCGTTCACCTTTTCCAGTCAGTCCGCAAGAGCTGATCTCTTCCTTCCCTCCTACATCAGAAGGGACCACTTCCACCACAACCCTTCCCTGCTTCCAGACCTCTGCTCCGCTTCAGACTGGAACCCCTCTGAAAGCCAATTTTTTATTTTGTTGGGGCAGTAGGGAGAGCAGACGGGCTGCAGAGGAACAAGCAGGCTTGCAGTACAAGGAGCTACAAAATCAATGCTGACCCCTCGATGTATTTCCTTTTTCTCTTCTAATTCTCTTTGTTATCGTAGTGCGCTGTTTTATTCTGATGATAATTTAATTTGTGCAACCTGAGGGAGTTAAAATTAATTTATTCCCACGTTTTCTATGCTTCCTTAGTCTAGCTGGCAAAGTGTGACTGTGCCTTGGAGACAAAATCCCACACTGGGGGAAGTACAGTGACTGCAAGAGAGCACAGTGCAGAAGAGGAGTAGATAGAATTTTTTTTTTTTTTTTTGGTATTTACATTGCAAACGCAGTACAGAGGATAACTCTACCTTTCCTCCCACCACTAACCAAAGAGGTTACTGCTGTTAGCTAAAGGGTAGGACTGTTGTCTGTGACTATGCTGTCTGTTAGAGGCAGCCACACAGTCAGGATGCAATTTGCCTGATGGGTATATAGCTGTCTCACAAGGTAAAGGCTAGATTATGGCCAAAGCATTCCCTTCAGGATATATCATAACCCTTAGGATCTCCTGGAAGTGTGCACCAGGCCCATGCTGACCGTCCACAAGCAATCTTCATTGCTTCTGGCTTTCGGCAAGATGCAGAAAATAGGTATGAGAGCGAGCAGTGGTTTTTTCTGGCCACTGTTGAAACATTTCTTCCAAAGCTGTAAGGACATAGCTGCTGTGTCTGACTCGCATGGAGATAGGAAGGAAAAGAATTGCCTTTCACCTTGATTCCTCTTCAATTAATTTTTAAGCAACTAGCGGGAAGTCTGGCCCTTTGTGTGAGTCACCTGTATGAATGTACCTGCTGACACGTCTAGTGAGTAAGCAAGAGGGACAATCAGCGTCCAGTTTTTCTCTGCTTACTGGCATCTGACCGGACTTTCTCCTTACACGTCATTATAGCCCAGTCTCTTTGGGCTGGTAGCTGACAGCATTCCAGACACTCCCTGCTGTTGGAAGAAGACAAGGTTCCCTTCCCATAGGAGCTTAGAGACCAAGACCACAAGTCTGTGGAGATAAGGGATGGGGCTGTTACAGAAAGGATGGAGTACAAAACCTATGGAGTAAGAAAGAAACACAGCTAGCAAGTTTACTGAAGATCATGGAAAATATTTGTGATGTTGAGGAAAGATTTTGGAGGGGAGAGAGGATTATGAATTTGCAATCCAGATAACGTGTTCCATGAGAAGATAAGAATAATTTCATAAACACAAATATCTTGATAATAAGAGTAAGGTAACTTCAATCTGTTTAATAAAATTGCCAATATCAGCACACTGGATGGTTTGAAAGGATACCTTTCAAACACAGATTTGGTGTTTAACCAAGCAAGTAATACACTCACTACTGAAATGATGGTAAGTCTAATATGAGTCATGATAATTACAAATAACGAGTTTTAGCATTTTCAAGGCAGTAGTTCCTAAACACACGGTTGTGGAAAATCGCATTCAAATTGGTTCAAAGGTTGCATTGTTTTGTGTTTCGATGTTCTGCACGTGTACAAACAGATTAAAGGAGGGGCCATACACTTACTGTTCTGTGCCAAAATCAAAATTTAAACAACCACAAGCCTGAATCTAGATTTGTACTGTATTCCACCTGCTTGATAGATTCAACTAAGGGATATGAAATGTAATACTGGAAAAATACTGAAACTCATCCCATGCAGCCCTGACTAGTGTCTCACTGATTTTGATTACGTTCCCTGACTTTGATTACACTTCGATCATGTTTCCACACTAAATGTGAAAACAGTTTTGCAGCACGAAGCTATTTCCAGAAAATGGTGGAAATTTAGGTGTAAGTTATGCCAAGCTTTTTAATTCTGGACATATTGTTACAGAGTGTGAATATATCGGAAAAAAGTAGGTTTGTGTGTTTTTAAAAATGTATCAATAGACTTGTGGACAGTACTTAAGGGGACTTCACAGATCTCGCTGTTTAGCTCAAAATGCCAAAATAATCTAAAATGTAATCAAAAGGTAACCAGTAATCTAGCTGTCAATACGTGTGAAATGAACCTATGGACTTTTTTTTCCATAAAGCAATCTAATTTATTACACTTTCTCTTACAGGTGATATAGAATGGATTACAAATATCCCATCCAACGTGGTTTTGACATTAAGAGCATATCTGTTCGAGGAACACTTGCCATATGTGGAGCTAGTATATAATTCTGGATCTAATAATGCAACAGTGAGGACTAGTAAGCCACTGGATGTTGATTCTATTGAGGTATTCTTTTCACTGCATCTAAAACCTAGATATCAAAGTTTTATTGACACATGAAAAAAAAAGAGGTGCTAAGACATACATTTTGTTTGTTCTCTCACAATACAGATTGGTATTCAAAAAAAGTTACTCATCAGAAAGAGCAGCATAGACTTCAGTATCTATGTCTCAGAAATATCTGTTAAACGTCTTCAGTTTCCTGTAACTGTAAATTTATCTGGGATCTGACAGTCAGACAGGTTCTTTCCTCATCATGTATTGTCACTTGTAATGAAAGTTGTAAATATACAGTTATGATAGGTGTCACTTTCCTTAGAACCCATCTCTCAGTAGATGAATTATTTCATCAAAGTGAGATTGATCAGATATAATTTGGTAGAAGGCAATCCTTAATCCTGTGAATATGTATCCGAGTGTTTAACTTCACACATGAATAGATCCCTTGGCCCCTGCTGGTTGATGCACAAAAGGATAGGTCCTTCTTCCTAGGCTGTCCTTGCTCTGTAGGACTACCAGGAATCTATAAAGCAATATTAATGTTTTTCCTGGCTGAAGGTGCCTCTGAATATGAAAACGGTGGAGTTCTGCGGAGTAAGCGGAGGCTATTTTTTATACAAGGACTATTTCAGAGAAGCACTGTACTTGGCAGAATTGAACCGTACATGTTTTTAAAACCACTGTTACAATCAAGTCTTCTAATTGACGAAAATGTATTTACAATTTTTACACTCACATTTCTCATTTGGATATTTTCCAAATGGCTTAAAATACTTTTTACGCTTCTTACGCATATTTTTCTATGTCAATTTTCTACTGGGGAGAACAGTCAGGTACACACGTGGTGGGATCTGGGTGGGTAGATACCAGCAGTGGATGAATGCCAGCCAAACAAACTTAACAATTAATAATCTGTAATGACTTTACTATATATCATAAGCATTGTGTTTTGGTACAACATATTGAAATGACAAAAATAGCTCAAGTATGCTCCTGTAACTGAATCAGATGAACAATTCACTGTCAGCTCAGCATGGCACACCTGAGGATTCAAGTACCAGAAGTGGTTTTGTGTAATTTTGACATAAACATTCTTTGAAGAGTTCATAGATAATATTATTTATTTGCTTGTTCATTGATTTTTAGAGTGACCATCTCTTTTATGCTGTTGTTTGCCGAAGGATTGGAACGGTAAGAGATGTGTTTAATCAACTGTATTTTTTGTCTAAGTTTAAGCAAATTATTATTTTCTGAAATACTATTTCATGTAGAGAGATGATGCAGGGAGTTAAGAGTACCTTGTAGGAGATATATTCGTTTAAATGTGCCAATTGGAATGAGTTTTTTTGTTCACAGAAAACCTAAGTTAAATTTTAATAATTTTAAAATATTTTCATAAACTTTCTACTCTGTTATTAGAAATGGTAGTCTAACTCTCTCTTTACAGTTTTGGGACTGAAGGGGTATCTCTTGAAGATCTCCTTTTATATGATGCAATTAAACATTAGCAGTATGGTCCAGCCTTACTGCTGTCATTTCTAACGTGTCTTTTGCTTCCATCACAAAGACTACTGAGATAGAGAATGCACGGGACATAACCTTGGAAGATGTAAATGACAATTCTCCACAATTTCTGCAAACTTACTATAACACTTCAATATCAGAGGTGAGTTATGGCCAATGTTAATATTTTTTTTTCTTGTGATGTTTTAAAATTACTTTTGGGGGCCAAAATATATGGGGTTCTCATGTGATCACACTCAGATCCTTACATGCACTTTTATGGGACTTGTCTTCACCTTCCCGTGGGTGTGGGGAAAAGCATGGCTGGGCTGCACCTACAACTGGAGGCATAGAGTGAAGCAGAAGCATTCAGCTTTCTGACCTAAAATGGAAATTGGAAGTAATTTGCATATGCTATGAAGGTGACATAGCTTTCCTGCCGGAAGTTAGGAGGGATACCAGAAGGGGCTTGTGACTGAGTGTTTGATGATCTTTATTTCCTCTAGGTATCTGCAATAGATTCCACGGTTATAAAAGTGGAAGCTCTGGATAAAGATTTTTCACCTTATTTCAGCCTCGTTACTTACAGCCTGTGGGTGAGTGCCCTTTGTTTGTCAGAGGCTGTGAACACCAGCCTACGTTTCTTATGAAATACAGCCTGGGACCTGCTCTGAGTACGCTGTCTTGCACTGTGGGGTTGTCACTACAGATCTGCAAAACGCGTCAGAAAGACCATTTAAAATTAGAACTTATACCACAGGATCAGCCTAGCATGCAGTGAGCCCTGATTCTCGTTTCTTAACATTTGTGAAATGCTTTGTGGCACTCTTCAGCTACAGCTAAGGAACTCAGTGGTCCTTTTTAGAAGCAGGAGTAAGCGGTTTCTCCTCTTTTTAAAGGTGGTATTTGGTTTGCTGTTCATCTCCAGTCCTGCTGAGGTGTATATGTAAGCCACCTGAAGTAAGATTATTTCAACTGACTTTAGCTATCTGCAGTGGAGATCTTCACATCTGAGCTTGCTCTCTCTGCTTCTTTTATAGCTGGTGAAGGGAAGCTGATGCAATTCATCTGATCTGCTTTAGTTATTGACCATAGGATGAGGTAAATCAGATAGAAAGTCTAATGGCACTGATGGGAAAGGCAATAGAATGTATTGAAGAGGATCAGCGTTTTCCTTCCCTTTGGTGGTGTTCAAGAAATTGCTGGTCCTTTATGAGGAATAGTCCAATACTAAAGGTGGCAAGAGAAAAGAAAATGTATTTCATTGTTAATCATGTAAAATATGTGTTTTATCCATTTAATAGGGTCCAAACTCTGAATACTTTTACATAAGGGAAGGAGATGGAAACATCCTGGTGAATAAAACATTGGATTACAACAAGGTCAACTTTTTCAATTTAACAGTCCAAGCAAAGGTATGATATAAATTAGTAGAAGAATGAGAACCATGATAGTTCTACAATGATACTTCCTTTGTTATAACATCCCAGTTTCTACTCATTTATGACTTGGGGAGTTTCCAAGCCAAAAGTTGTGTCTGTATTTTGGCTCATACTGCAGATGAAGCAGCACGTACTTAATACTTGAGCCGTTGTTTAAATCTCTTTTCAAATACCAACCCAAGTTTCTTACTGCATGTATTTCTTTAATTATATAGATTGTACATGTTTATTCTCCAGTAGTGTAATAGATATTCACCTATTAATTCTGGCAGATCTACCCTATTTTTGCTGCAGCTTACTACCTGCAGTCTTTTTTGTGTATTTTTTTGAGATTTGAATATATATTTGCCTTCGATTCCTTTTAGAACTAAAAAGAAGTAATTTTGCCACATTTATTGTGATATCTAGCAAACAGACCAGCTGCAGCAAATGTACCGTTACTGTATTCTACGTGCTACTGTGTAACACCTGCGTGATATAAAATTAATAACTAAGAACAATTACCTTTGGTAGTATTATTCCTAGAACCGGAGTTCTAGAAGTGGAAAAATCTGGCAGGGTGAGAGTTCTCAGGTTAAAAATGCTTAGCCGCTCCAAAGCACATACAATAATATTCCGCTGCATTTTCCACTGAGAAATGGCTCTCTCATTAAAACATTTCTAATTTTCTTCCTTTTCTGGGGATGTAGGAGAGACTTGGAACCAACAATGATACTGCATCATTACTAATTAACGTACAAGATTATGATACATTGAACCCCTATTTCAATCAATCAGTGTACGACGGAAAAATCAGTGAAAACCAGGTAAAAGCTTTTCGCTGAATGCCGCGAACGTAGATGGTTTATTCCTGTCCACAGTGCTTTTCTTTCAAGGATTCTTCATCACTGAGCAGCTTCAGATGGAGGGCTATAGTTTGTTTTGTGCTAACTGGTGAATTGTGACATTATCAATGGTAGACATACAACTACCAGGTAAACAGGCCACGTATTATAAGAAGCATAAAACTTTCTGCTACGGAACGAGATTATTTTGTGATTGAAGGTGAGGGGGGAGAAGTATAAAATGTAACGGGACTCTTGCTGTAAATTTGAAAGGGTAGTTGACCCATCAGTCCTGGAGTTAGCTGCCTGGTTTCAGTTTTAGTTTTAGTGTAATAGTGTAATTCTTTCATGCTTCATTAAAATCAGGTAAGCAAAAAAAGAATCTGAATGATAAACTGTAGTTTATCTTATACTGTAATTTTTTTTTTCTATCCAGGGTGGAAATTTCTGTGTGAAATGTATTTGTTTAAGTCAGACTTCTGTATGTATTGCCAGAAAAAATATAATCATAGTATTACCAGACTAATCCACTAAAATTAAAATAGTTAATTATCTTCTTTATTATCCCTATTTCTTTATCATTATCTTCATGTTACCATGTTTTAAAACACATATGCTTTGATGTCCCTTTTCTTAGAAGTTTCATTTTAATTGCCTGAAAGGAATAATTTTAGATCTCCTAAAATGTTTTTATCTTTTTAATAAATTACTCTTTTTATTAGGGCGGCAGTGTAGACTTGCATATTGTTTTCCAAGAGAGGAATGGAGCTGAAACATTCAGTGTTTGGAAAATGAATTCCATCAGTGGCTACTGCTTCATAGTCTGGTGTTTCTCAAACACAGTGTATCCATTAAATATTTCAGTCATCATTTTCCTCTTTAAAGCATGTATGGCAGAGAGAGAATTGTATCTGGAACCCAGTGACTGAATGCATGTTTCTTGGTTCTTTAATCGAAATTGCGAATGAACGAACAAATTAAAGTTTATATGTATTTTTTTCAAGGTAATCAAGTTAATGTCTGTTTTCTAGTTGGGTCCTCTGGCTATTCTCCCAGAGAAGATATTAGCTAAAGATGGAGACATGGGTATAAATGAAAAAGTATTTTACAGCATCAAACTGGGTAAGAGCCTTTATTTTCTTCTAGACGTTCACGCAGCGATTTGATTTCTGTGTTACTGAAGATAATGATAATGAAGAGCAGCGTACAGTCAGAAGATGTCTTAACTGCATGCATCTTCACCACAGTGCTGCTCTGTGAGCTAAATGGGCTGAATTTCAGTCATCACAGCAGGGTCTAACTATTTAAAAAATGTTGAGGTGTTCTTAACCTTCCTCCAGTAAACAATTACTGATTCAAAGTCTAAGTTTAGAGGCTTCCCTTTGACCAAAGGATTTCCATTCAGGACCATCTAGAGAGATCAGTTCCATCAGGAACTTTTTCTCCTCATGAGAGAATTGCTAAAAGCTCATGAGATGCTTAATTTAAGACCCTTGAAGTGCAAGTGAATTTTCTAAGAATTGTTTTAAGGATAGAGTGTTTTTTTTTGGGAAAAAAGGCATTTATCTGGAATGTCTGATCGTTTTTGCTATAGCTGAGAAGGTAACAGTCATAAAAAGGACAGATCAGACTTACTGTTCTGGTTCATTCTCATTAAGCCGTTGCAATTTGTTACTTTTCAGTGAAACCCCTGGCCTATAACGACACCTTTTCAATCGATGCAGAAACTGGAGTGTTGGAAGTGAAGACGGCTGTTGACAGAGAAGAATGTCCGTATCTTCTTGTGGGCATTCAGGTAGTGAATGTTTTTGAGTTCAGTGTGTTAATACTGAGTCTCAATTTCATAAAATAACATGTGAATCCGTGTTGCTGTTAATAGTGTTTCTCCTAGTAGCGTTAAAGGGCAGTTGGTATCAAGGCTCCATGCTGCCATTTAAAGCACAAAATAAAGGAAAACTTCATTCATTGAATATATGCAGTCGTGCCATGTCCTTGTGTTAAGCCAGAACTGCTCACTGTTATCAGGGTATGGAATTTACAGCTACAAACTCTCTTCTCTAGGCAACTCAGCAAGACAATATTTTTAAAGCGGCTGATGCAGTAGTTCTGGTTACTATTGAAGATGAGAACGACAATCCTCCAGTATTGTCACAATCCAGTTACAATGTCTCCATTCTAGAAAATTTCCCAAATGGGATGGCAGTTCTTCAAGTAACAGCTATTGACAGAGACGAGGTAAAATGACAATGTTGTTATGGTTGCTACAAATCCTGCACTTCTGAAATATCATATAAAATGCATTTGTATTATAGACGTATAGTGAATGGTGCTAGGGATTATTTTTTTTCTGACCATCTAAATATGCTTAAGCAAAACAAACTTTAAGGGGTAGAGTATTGCAGCCAAAGAATAAATTTTGGCTGTCTCTGAAACTTGTCTGATTTGCGTAAGGTCCCAAATATGAAAGAGCATAAGAGCAAAATGGACACAAAGCTGCAAGTCGCCCTCAGCCTGCGTGATATGTATCTTCCATGTTGCTTGCTTCTCTCCCTATTTTCTGAAACTCTCACCTCAACTAAACCAGAAAATTAAATGCCCCCCACCTGGAAAACAAGAAGAAAACATGCTAAGGGACTAGCTCAGTGATGATCCTGTTTAATAACAAATATCATTACTGTTTGCAGGGAGGATTCCAGGGAACATTCATTCTCACACCGGCTGACAGTCCCTTCCAGCTAAGTCAATCTGGGATCCTAACTGTGAGCAACTCCACACTGTTGGACAGGGAGACAATACCATCTATTCACCTACAGGTATTAAAAATAAGCCTGCCCCTTTCCAAAGCAAACCCAAGGCAAACAGGTGATGTCTGATCTGTCCTGGCAAGAAGCTGACTCTCTGATATGGATAGGCAGCTTATCTGAAGAATCAAATCCAGAGATTCATGTTTGAGCTATCTGGAGGGAAATACCCTTAGTGATGCGGTGTACTCAACTTGTAGTTGTCGTTCATCCTTCTTACTACTTGTAGAGCATTCGTTTGAACAAAGCGGTAATTTTACTGCATCATTTTTAAAGGTCACTGCTAGAGATCATTTGTCACCTTACGATGAGGTACACTCTACAATCAACATATTGTTGCTAGATGAAAATGACAACAGCCCAACCTTTAGAGGCACGCCATATAAACAAGATATTTTCATCAACATGACTGCAGGAATGTCCATTCTTCAGGTACTAGAAGTACACAGTAAAAATGACATTTTTATGAGTTGAGTGTATGCATGAGTCCTTACTTGAACTTGTGTGGTGGTCCTATTGAATAAGGGATCTTTTCTGAAGTCCTTTGACTTCTAGTTGTATCCCAGGTCAGGGAACAAATGATAAAGGATTTTTATCCTTGATCCTAGATGCTATGCACCATCCTGAATTCCACAAACATAAGACAGGAAATAAGCTTCTTGGATTTATTTGTGTGAAGGTGTTTAATGAAAACTGAATGTTGTTAGAGTCCAGAAATTGAAATAATTGTAAAAATTTTTGAAAGGCTGCTGAATGCTGAAGCATTTTGGATAATTTTTAGATATCGTATACTTTTTGTAAGATAGTAAACCAGTTAACCAAATAAAACAGGAAACCAAGATCAAAATCTCTTCAGGAGCTGAGATATATATATCAGATATATAGATATATATATATATATATATAGGGAGTCATTATCAAAACTCATACCCAGGTGTACCGATTTAATGGTTCCTGATGTAAACTCTTGAACAATCTACCTCCAGTGACTTTGGAATTACTATGAGAGAAGCTTTCTGAGACACAAACTTGGTGTCATTCACATGAGTTCCACAGGGTGGGGCAGGGTTTAACTGCTGCTGCTGGAATGATATTGTGTGTGCATCAAAGAGCAAACATTCTTACAGAGGTTTAACCCAGGAATCATATAGGAAGTAGATAGGCAGTTAAAAGTATAACCAAATTTTACTGTGGCTATATTTAGCTGATTTTTATATATATAAAATTATCCAGACCTATTATTTGCTATAAATGAAAGGAAAAAACCCCACAAGAAATTCCTAATTATCTGCTACCTGAGTGATTTTTTTCTTTCTCTGCAAACCACACAAAAATAAGCAATTCTGTATTAATTGGTAACAGCAGAAGAAACTCGAGTAAAATTATTTTTTTTCTCCAGGTTGCTGCTGATGATCCGGATGATGGTATAAATGGAGAGATAAGCTTTATCTTAGCTGGTGGCAATGAAGATGGGTACTTTGAATTGGATACATCCACAGGACAAATCAGTTTAAAAACAGTAATCCCATTAGGAGTCAACCAGCTTAAGAACTTTGTCTTGTGGATAACAGCTATTGATGGTAAGACAAGATTTTAGTATAGGTCAACACAGCTATTCCTGGTGTGATGGGTTTTGGTTTGTTTTTTACTGGAAAGAATGATGTCAAAATATGTTCCCAGACTTTATTTTAAAAATACCTTATATTTTTATCTGCTCTCATTTGTTGAAGATAAGAATAAAGTTGTCTTATTCATCCAACATAATTGCTGTATCTCTAGTAAAACTCTTCTTCCTGCTGGTGCTGTTATATCAAACCTAAGTTTTCTTTATGAGTATGGGAAGAACATACAAAATAACATACATCTCACACCTTCCTTTAATTATTGACCAGTGTTGCACAGCATAGAATACAGAGATTCAGGCAAAAACTAGGAATTTATAATTCAGTCATCAGTCTGATGAAAGAGAAAGTAAAATGTGATGAGTGACATGATCTGTGTTTGCACATCCGTGTGGGTATCAAAAAAATAAATGGAGATGCCAAAGCCATTTTTGGTACGACCAGCACAAATGTCATTTCTTTAGCCATATTTATTGAGGGTTTCTTTGTTTTAAAAGAGAACTCGGCAAATATTCATGATCTAAATAAGGACAGAGATAAATGTAACCTAGGAATGGTATCCCACTCCTGGTAGCATGAGCATCCAAAGTCTTCTTCAGCCTCTTGATTTTCACCTGATTTGGTCAATATGACTTCTGTCCCTTCAAAGTTATGGCCATGTGGATAAAATGGGTGTTGAGGGGAATACGGTTACCGAAGAGATTCATCAGTCCATCCTGTGCTGTCTGTCTGTGCTAATATTGGTGTATGTATTCAGGTTCATGTATTGTAAATGTAACACCCAACACATGAAACTGATCTTGGTTAGCACCTCTCAACAGTACCATAATAGCAGCAGTAAGGATTAGAGGAAAAAAAACAAAAAAAAATCAGTACCAGTGGAAAAGTATATATATTTTTTTTAAGCAGAAGGTATTTTGTGCATCTGCTGGGAGACTGTTTTCTTTTGCTTGCAGGTGGGACGATTCCAAGAAGTTCATCAGAGCCAGTACAAATCTTTGCAGTTGGAGATTCCAGACCACAGTTTATTCAGAAAACATACAATGTGTCTGTAGAAGAAGAGCTAGCCAGTCCTGTTGAAGTAGCAAGAGTAAGAACAACTTTTTTTTTATCGCTTGTATAGCACATAACAGCTATAAAAAAATCCTGTAATATATGTGCTGTAAATGTCTATATCCCCCGAGTTACGTGCAACTAGAAGTTGTGGTTTATTTTCTGCATGTCAAGCTTCACATACTTTCCATAATGATCCCACCCCTCAAACAAAGCCTATCACCCATGAAGCCTATTCCTACCACTGCAAATCTTTAAATGGCATCTGCTACCACTTAACATTAAAAAGACCAAACAAATAAAAACTAAAAACCCCAAACTCAACAACAACAACAACAAAAAAAAACCTCAAACAAAAATAAACCCCAGAACTGCTTAGAATAGTAAACTTTCATGCTTAGCCCTTTGTCGACTTTGGACATTGTCTAAAGCCTAGAGTGGCCCAAAGGCTAGCACAGGCAATGTTCGTGCATCTGGTGGTGAATAAATGTAAAACCCTATGACATGATGTAGCTAGGAAATGGAGACTTCCCATCAGAGAACTGCCATAAAGGCGTTTCCAAAGGCAGCTCTAGAACTTGCTCCTCATTTTCATCAAAAAACTCACTCAAACAGGCCACCAGAATGCACTGTGATAGCTCCTTCTTAGATGCAGCTCTGAAGACAGAAAGGAGGTCAGATACCAAAGCAGAGAGAAGTTAATGCGTTTTAGTGTTCTGATTTATTGACTTCCTAATTAATTTTTCACTTTTTTTCATACAAAGAAAGGCAGAACCAGAGGTTAAAGTGCAGTCTATTATTTTTATTCTGTATTATATGCATTCACGTTTCTGTATAAGTGATGTTCCAAGGAAAGACAGTCCTCTCTAGCTGTATTTTTATGTATATTGTGGCTGGATTCTTACTTCTTTTAATGAATAAAATGAGTAAAATAAGTTCAGACATAGTTAAAACCATTATTCTTTTTTAGACAGTGGTTTATTGGTTTGAATTCACTTATGGATAATATGCTCTATCTCACACAGGTAGAGTACGAGTCTTTAAATCCCCACGTACCAGTTACGTTTCAAGTACTGACGGAATCTGCTACGTTTGACATCGATGTCAATGGAATCATCTCGACAAAAACCAAACTGGACTATGAATCCCAGAATAATTATATACTAAATATTTCCTTGTCAGATGGAAATGCTACTGACTATGCTACAGTGTTTATCAAAGTTACAGATGTCAACGATAACAGTCCTGTGTTTGATGTAACCAGCACTACCATTACAGTTCTGGAGAACATAACAGCTGGAACTCCTATTACCAATGTGTCAGCTACAGATGCAGATGAGGGCTTTAATGGATTAGTGGTTTATACTCTGAAAGGTGGAGAAGGAAAAATGGATATTGACACCTCAGGATTCATTTTGCTGGAAAAGAAATTGGACAGAGAAACACAAGGCTTCTATAACTTAACAGTGATTGCCAGTGACCAAGGCCAACCCGCGCTGTCTACAGCTCTCGATTTGACCATCATTGTTGACGATGTGAATGACAACCCTCCAGTCTTCTCATCCAGTAGATACGAAGTGAGCGTCCCTGAAGACGAAGTGCTTGGAAGGGCACTGCTGACAGTTTCTGCCACTGATTTGGATGCTGGAGACAATGCTCTCGTGAAGTACAGAATTGTTAGCCAGGAACCTGCAACCTCCTCGCCGGTATTTCTTGTCAATTTGACCACAGGCCAGCTCAGCCTGAGCCAGCAGCTGGATTATGAAACCGTAAAGCAATTTGAAGTAGAAGTGGAGGCATCAGATGAAGGGCAGCCAAGTCTCAGCGCCAAAACGCTTGTTGTTGTGCATGTACTAGATGTCAACGATAACTCACCAGAATTTAGTCAGGCGGCCTATGATATATTTGTGCTTGAAAACCTACAAAAGGGTAGTCCTGTCTACACGTTCAGTGTTACTGACAAGGACGAGGTAGGTACCAAACTAATGTCATCCTGATAAATCAAAATTACATGTTTTTCTTTATTAAACTGCAAAAAAGCATAGTAGCAGATGGGCAGAGGAAGATTTCTTAAATGGTTGACAATAAGAACGTTTTATATCACAAAAACTTTATCTTGCTGTCTATGGAGCCAGCAATAAAACTTCCTTAATTGAGTTAAGACCTGGTACAAAATAGTTTACTGGCTGTATTGGAGAAGGTTATTAAACCTTACAAATCACTTGTACTTCTGTAATGAAAAGTCCTATAGAAATGTCAAGTATTAATAAGTTGGTTTTTTCAACTTAAATATTCATCATTTTAATCTTAAATGAACTACGTTTTCTTTTTAGGCTGGCTTTTCTCAGGGACACTTTATTCATAACAGTACTTTGTTTACTGTGGATATCCCAGGAATACTTTCATTAAGGAATGACACAGAACTGGACAGGGAGACTACATCTGGATTCACTTTACAAGTAAATTTGGGGCCAGACTCTGCAGCTTTGGCTCATTTCTACTTCATTTCCTCAAACCCTTTTTTATATCTTCATCAGATGGTTAAAATGGCAATACAGTCAACTAAAATTCCATTTTTGTTTCTTACTTTGGCAGGTGTGGGCAGTTGATGCTGAAATAGATGGGCTTAATTCAAGTGCCTTGTTCCACATCACTGTTCTGGATGTCAATGATAATAACCCTGAGTTTCAGCTGGAGCCATACAGTTTTGCGATTCTGGAAGCAGATTACACGTTGGATGCTCCTGCTAGAGTTGGACATGTAACTGCTGCTGATTTGGATGAGGGAGAGAACGCACGAATTACTTATTACTTATCAGCTGAGGATGGGGATAATCCATATAGCATCCAGCAGGTAAGGGTCTGGGTTTCCTAAAAACAATATTTCAATGCTGCTTTTCATGAAGTTACTTGACATAGTGAGATAGAACAGGTAAAAAGAGTAGGAGTAACCATACTAGTACACATGAAATCAAAACCTGCATGTGCTCTGTAGTTTGGAAATACATGTCAGTGTCTGAAAACTAAGGTATACTGGTCAGACGTTGCTTGGCATCTGAACTATGCTTGTCCAAAGGAGAAAAGAGGATTTCAATCCCTCATCTCTTTTGAGAGCTCAGTGTACAGTAGTTACCAAAGTGATCTGTGTGTGAACTGTGTTACCTTCTCTAGAATGGAACCATTTTGGTTAACGGCTATGTAGACCGAGAAACTAAAGAGAAGTACGAGCTGCTGTTGGTGGCGTCTGATAACGGAGCACCACAAAGGCAGGTAATAGAGAGGAACGCGTTATTCGTTATTTGCAAATTCCTTTTATTCATAAATTTAAGTGTCTGTGCGTCTTCTGAATCATTATTTTCTCCTGTCACATGCCAGAATTTCACATATGTCAGCATTCAAGTATTAGATGTGAACGATAACCCTCCTCAGTTTACAAAAGCACAATACTCGGCCAGCGTACGTGTAGCAACAGCAAAAGAAGGAGCATCTGTGCTATCCGTGTCTGCTACTGACCTTGATGTTGGGGACAATTCTGTTATTTCATACAGGTACGTATCTGTGAGGTTAATAAGTATCTTTTGTTAAAGAAATGGAAGGGTATTTTTATTTCTCACAAAGTATTTTTATTGGTGATGAGAAGATAAGATACAGATATTTTACAAGTGCTATAATCAATAAGGATTTTTAAACGTAGGAAAAAAGAACAGCCATTACTCTGTGTTTTAGAGCTTATCAAATCATGATTACACCGTAAGAAAGAGAATGCAATCAAACTAATAAACTTAGCAACAAGAACTGGAAGCCAAGATTTGTTTGAATTTCTGAAATTTTGTATAATGTGTTGGAGTTTCTGAGTAGGAAGTAAATGGATCTTCAAGAATGACTGTCTCTTCACATATCTTCTGTTTGCTGGGAGGAGGAGGTCGAGAAATAAGAACTTTCCTATTGCACTATGCATAAAAAAATTAATCAAGGAAGATTTTTGGATGAGCCCTATATCATGGAAAATACCTTGACATGAAAAGCACGTAGATTGAGAAGGACAGATGAATGAGTCAGTATAATGTGGGTATTTAAAAATAGTGTCTTGAAAGAGAATATTTTTAACTATGAGGTCGCTTTCTACCTTAAGCACATTACTTTTTCTTGTGAGCAATCCAGTTATCTGTGAGAGTTTGCAGAACACTAGGAATTAGCAGGTCTGCAGTCTTCACACAAATGTCACCTGGATTTCTTATATTGCTGAATATGCAGCTGAGTGTGTGGTATCTGCTTTCTATTTGTGGGAAGATCGAAGACTTGGGGTATAATAGGAACTGAAGGCATGAATGCTGTCTTTTTTTCCATGATGGAAGACATACTTGGAAATAAGAGCCAATATATTCAGGTTAATGACACAGCAATTAAAACCTATTGCTTAGCCATTCTTTATAAATAGGCAAATAATATCTGTTGAGTGCTTGTTACAGAAGTAACAGTAAGTAGATGGTACTTCCAGTGTCATAAATATGAAAATTATACTGATTTCTCAGCCTCGTGACCCAGTCCGATGATTTCCGTATAAATAACCACACTGGAGACATCACCCTCAGCAGTAACTTGGACCATATCACAGCTGACACAGTTGTTACACTGATAGTTATTGCTGCTGATCACGGAGTTCCTCAGCTTACATCAAATGGTAAATGATGTCTTTTCACCTTTTTTTTTTTTCTTCCCACATAAACATAACCTTTGCAAACATTGAAATTTGAAATTAATCCCCTTGCTGTTGAGTCAAAATGAATCAGGGCTAGAATCCATGTCACATTTCAGCAATGATGAATATTTGCTTTTTACCCTTTGATTTCCTCCCAGCTGATCATATTGACAGAAAGCTTGGTGTAATAATTCTGGTGAGAAATACAACTTTGTATTTCTTGCAGTAGTGCTTATGGTACAACAACGGGCACTTCACAGTAGCTGCCACTTTAAAAAGATCTATTAAAGTAATACTGACAATGTGTATTTCTGTCAGTTTTCCTTTATTTTCTTAGAATCTGAAACGTTTAAACAAGTTAGAAACTGGCAAGTAACCCTCAAACAAGTTTCTACTCTGTCAAAAGAGTTCAGATTGTTCAGTTGCATGGGGTTCTTTTCTGTAACTTTTTCACATATTTTTAAGGGTTAGCTTTGATTTATCATGAACAGGAGGAACAACTGATTTTCTTAAAATAAGATGAGTGGCCACTGCAGAATTTGGACTCATATGGTTTTGTGAATATCCCTTCTCTTTTGTCACAAGGCAATTTAGCACAAGATTTTTAAGGAGTGGAAAACGCTTGCATATCCCATTAACTTCAAATTGGTGGTCCTTGCTCTCTGGTTGTATTTACACAATCCTGCTGTGATCAGTGAAGTGGGGTTAGTCTGGAACACTAATTAGGTATAAAAGGCATCATGTTTTGTGTTACATATTAATTCTTATTACTATTGATTTATTTTTTTTTCTTCTCGTTCCTCTTTCCTACACGCCAGTTTCTACCATTTTCTATTGAAGTTGTGGATGCCCCATCCCTGGAGGTGTTCAAGGCCAGGTTGGATGAGGCTTTGGGCAACCTGGTGTAGTGGACGGTGTCCCTGCCCATGGCAGGGGGGTTGGAACTAGATGATCTTTGAGGTCCCTTCCAACCCTAACCATTCTATGATTCTTCAAAAAATGTAGGGAAATAGAGCACAGGTCATGATTATTTTAGCAGCAACTTCACTATTTCAATTTGTTTTCTTTCATTAGCTTCTGTTATTCTCTACTTGCTGGTAAACGACACCCGCTTGGGGCTGGCGTTCGATAGCTCCAGCTATGAGTTCAGCGTTGAAGAAGAAGAACCAGCTGGGACTGCTGTGGGCTCTGTGAATGCTCTGGCTGGAAGCGTGGCTGTACAAGTGGTGTACTCTCTGAAATCTCACGTTGACAAGTTCTCCGTTGGCGACCAAGGAGACATTGTGACTCTCGCCAGGCTAGATCGAGAAGACGACGACCTATACAGCATCATTGTAGAAGCTGTTGATTCTGTGGTGCCACCCAATACCGCTGTTGCTTTGGTACAGTATACTGCATTTTAAAATATTTTTTTTAAAAGGAATATGAAATATTTTTAAAAATATATAAAAAAGTCAATTAATATCCGGATATCTGTCATCTGTTAACCAAGCATGTGGATTTTGAGAGCCTTTTATTTAATTTCCCTTCTTTTTCTGAGGAGATATTACTGTCTTGAAATGTTGCCAGCTTCACAAGTGGCATCACTTCCTGAGGGTTCCTCTGTGAACAACCCATAACCAGAGAAACTGATAAACATTGAAACTGCTTCTGTGCATAGTTCTGTCAAATGCATGAGGCAGATGAGCCTAAAAGCCCCAGTTTCTTAATCCTGCTCATCTCTTCCAGTTAGAGTATATATTACCTCACTTGTGGCAGTTGAGAATAAAAAATAAATGCTGAGATGCTGTAGTTGTGAAAATGCTCAGATGCCGAAAAATGCTGATGTTGTTATGCATCCCTTTGTATTTTGTGGGGTGGTTTGGTTTGGTTGGTTGGTTTTTTTGTTAGTTGTTTGTTGGTTTTTTTTTTCCTATAGGCTTCCACAGGCTAAAATGAATCAAAGTTCTCCTTTGCATACTGTTTCTACAGCTCAAATATGTCTTTTTTTTTTTCCCTTGTCTCTTTTTTTTTTTTTTTTTTTTAAATACAGGTAACTGTGAGAGTTAATGACATCAATGACAATCGTCCAGTTTTCTCAACATATATTCAAACTAAACTATCAGTTCCTGAGAATGTAACTAGTCTATACTTGGGTGTATATTCTGCTACTGATCTGGATACAGGAGTTAATGCACTTATAAGCTACTCTCTGCAAGATGATTTTGCTGGAATCTTCCATATTAACAGTTCTACTGGCGAGCTGATAACACAAAAATCCTTAGACAGAGAGACGATGGACAGTTATGAACTGGAAATAATAGTAAGTTGACAAATTTGATGCACGCTCACAAAATTCTCAACATAAAAAAGAGAAAATGCTAAGTAATCACAAGAAAAACACTTAATTTTGCTGAATTCCATTAGAATTCATTAATGAATTTCGACTCCTTGTTATGTTTTGCACCCACAGCTTTGTCTTTTGCTGGGTAAATTAATATTAGTGAAGGGCCCATGAACATCAGATCTTAAAGGTCATAGTCACGTGGCAGCTTACTGTGAAATCTGCAAAACGTTCCTGAGTCTGTTTTAGACTGCGCAGCTGTCGTGCTGCTGTGTTGCTTTTACTGCTTTGCCAGTCTATATTGTTTGTCTCTAACCAAGTAATTTAACAGGTCAAGGAACTTGTGAAACATATTCAGGACAGCAAGGAAACATACTAAAAATCAAACAGTGTCTTCTGAAAACTTTAGAATTAATAAAAGTAGCCACTTTTTAAGACTAACTGAAAATTGTGCATATGTACCTGTAGATGAAAACTTTTCTATGGCGAATGTTAGTGCAATGTAAAACTGACTGTGAACTTGTCACCTTTATACCATAGTTTTACGCTGATTAGTGATCATCACCTGATCACACGACACATTTGCTCTGGATCCAGGCTTGAGTATTTGATTAATTGTTCATGAAACGAGGCAGAGCATGCGATGTGGTGAGGGTACCAGCTGCAGGAAGACATGCAACACCTAATCAAGTACAGGGTTAGAGCCATGTCACTGGGCAATAACTGGTCCAGGGGAAGTCTTCCGAGACAAAGTTTCTCAATTTTTGGAGCAAAATGGAACTGGTAAAAAAAGGTTGTGTCAATGTAGTGCTGCGTTCAATGATAAGTCTTTTCTTCACAGGCCACTGATTCTGGCAAACCGCCGCAATCCGCAAGCTTGGTTGTAAGCATCACTGTAGAAGACGTGAATGACAACCCACCAGTGTTCCCCCAGACATCGTACTCCGTGACTGTAAAAGAGAACGAGCCTCCACACGTGGTATGTGGCATCAAGAATAAATAGGATGTTCTGCAGTTGTTTTCTTTATGTAAACTTGGAAGCCGCAGTAATCTGTGATGACTCTGTGTTGGTGAACATACTTTTTTACTTTGTGGAGCATAAAACCACACAGCATGTTCATTGTGTGTGACAGTGGAGTGCCTATCCCGCCGACTCTTCCTAAAGCGCTCTCTGTGCCGCTCTTCCTTTCCCTCCTATTCCCAGCAGTGATGCCACACTGCATGGATCTAGTTTTCACAGGATGTATGGGCAGCATGTTTTAAAGATGCTGTAGGTGTTGTGCATATATCCAGCATTGCCCTGTTCCTAAGGTTTTCTGTCTTCTCCCAGTATATCCGTTTCTGGCTCCATATCTGCCTTGCAGAGGTGAACTAATGGTTTACAGGAATCACAGGAAGAGGTATCACCTAAGAAACTGGAACATGTTACCAGCCTTGCTATATGCTGTGTCAGTATTCTAGCAATACAATTAATAGCCATATGAGTAATTCAGTCAGTAAACACTATACAGTTAAATACCAGTCTTGTGTGTATGTTTTGTCACTCTCTTGATTCTGCTCTAAACATGTTGTGTTTTGTTGGTTTTTTTTTTCCTCATTTAGATTTTGAGTGTAGCAGCCACAGATAAAGATATTGGGTACAATGCCATCATTCATTACACCATAATTGGAGAGACGACTTCTTTTCTTGTTGGAGAACTTTCTGGAAATATTACAACTCTTCAACCTCTGGACTATGAAAGCCGTTCCCAGTATACGTTTAGTCTGAAAGCTTTCAATCCTGGAGAGCCGGATCTCCAGGACACAGCAAACATCACAGGTACCTCTAGTTTATCACAGACAACTTAGTTTCTTTTCCATTAGGGAATATTTCAGCATGTGTAATTATGAGGCATAAAGATATCCTTCAGTAGTAATACAGTCTGCTAAAGTAAATTATCAGAAATGATGATGTGACCTTTTGACAAAAGCCAGATGAAATTTTTCTCAAAAAATGTTTGGCTTGTCCAAAGTGAAGATTTTTCACGCAAACTGACGTTACTTACTTCAATATATTCACAATTTTTTCTAGTGGCGTTTTTTGAGTACCTATTGATATTTTGATTGAAAAGTTTTCCAAAAACATAATTCAGTTCTTTTTTTGCTTGTTTACAGAAAGCCTGCTTCTCGAGTGGTAAAAAAAAAAAAAAAAAATGTTGACAATGATTTTTAGTGCTGTTAAAATAACAGCACTTGATTGCTGTTGGTTTTTTTTCGGGGGGGGGGGGGGGGGTGTGTGTGTGTGAAATAAATCTCTCTTTCTCAACACAACGTAAAAGATTTCTGTGAAGTTGGTATATCCTGTTTTTTGGCCAGCCCTAGTTCTGATCAGTATGACTGGCAGTGTTGGTCCCGTTACTTGTGTGTTATTTATGTCACTGCATGGCCAGCTTCACCAGCTGTGGGCCATGGCCCTCTTGTGCCGGGTCACGTACAAATATAAAAGTGAGCAATCCTGCCTCACCATGCTTGCAATCTAAGCTAAAGACTAGAGTTACCAGATGAATATGGACACAGAAGGGAGCCCAGCAAAACAATAAGCTGATATTACTCATGACAGACAGTAGTGACAGCATGCTGGCAGAAGTGCAGCCGTTGTGGGAAACTATTGCTCGAGTAGTAAATAATTAAATCCACAAAGGCAAGCGTTTTAAAGTACAGAAAGCAACATTGCCATCTGGTTTAAATTGAAAAAGCTCCAATAGAGCTGTGCTGGTTCATATTAGCTGAAGAAATAGCTTGTAACCATTTAGGTGAGACTCATGTTACACTCAGACATATGGACCTTCTTTTCCTAGTTACTGTGGAAGATGTTAATGAAGAAGGACCCGTATTTGAGAAGCCCTCATACTACCAGATCCTTCTAGACAATTCTACAGCTGGCACACTGGTAGTAGACATCAATGCAAGTGATGAAAGCAAGGGTTATGATGAAGGCATTTTCTACAATATTTCAGGTATGTTAGAAAAAAAATCATATGAGTGTTTATTACTGGGGTACTTGCATACTGCCAAACTAAACTGCTTGACAGAAAAATGAGACATCGTGGTCGTAAATTGAAGTGGTAGGTTCTGACTGGATATAAGGGGGGAAAAAGTCCTCTATGAGCATAACTGGGACAGGTTGCCTATCCTTGGAGCTTTTCAGCACCTTATGGATCAAACTCTTGAGCAACTGTCTCTGAATTAATTCATGACTCTGCTTTGAGTGAGAGGTTGGACCAGAGACTTCACAAGGGCCCTTCCAACCCAAATGATTCTGTGATGCAGATGCAGAATCAAGAAAGATCAGGTGTCTTGCTCCAATACAGATTAAGATTTCAACATGTGTCTCTTAAATCCTGGGCATATAATTCAGTTGCTTGTCTCTGCTGACTCCGTTGAACATCTCCAACGCTTGTTTTTGTCTCTTCAGATGGAAACTCAGATGGCCTCTTTAGTCTTTCCAGTACCACAGGAGAACTCATTTTAACAAGAGACTTATCTGAACAGACTGTTCCCCTGCATTATTCCTTGGTGGTCACTGCTACGGATTCAGGTCTGCCGCCTCTTTCAACTTCTGTAAAGGTACTAAAATTTTTACTTTAGTCTCTACTTGTGCAGTTTATTCCCCAGCTTGGCTTTTTTTTTTTCTACACTGAATGTAACTACACCAGGAAATGGTTATTAGTGAGTCAAAACTATGCAAAACAGGAATCAGAATGTCAGAGTCCTGCTTCCATTTCAGGAACAGGATACAAGATGATAACGTTTATGCTGCCGTAGCAATTGCTGACACACCGCACATCTTTGTTTTGATTATTCCATTTCAGAAAAGAAAGACAGAAGCTTTAGACTGTGAGTAAGATTAGAGGAGTGGAGACTTCTGTGCAAGGTCAAAGAATGGGAAAGTAACAGGGGATGCAACAGAAGTGTGTGACAGAATAAACAGGAGAGAGCAAATACGGTGTTCCTGTTTATTTGCCTATAATACAAGACAAAAAATAAATTCTAAATTGAAGACTGAGAAATGTAGATATGATAAAAGGAATATTTTTTTGCACTGTGCTTATAACTGGCTGGTGATCTTTTGACACTAAATATCACAGCTTATCAGAATTTAAAAAAAAGTACTAGAAATGCATATGGGTAAAGACATGTAGAAAATGGTATTCAACAGAATCTTAAATTGTAGACTTAGAGCCATCGTTCTTCAGAGCATTGGGCAGCAGCTGTATTGTATCATTTAGAAATAAATTATCTTTATTCTTGTGAAGCAGTAGGCGTTATTTATTTACTGCCTGTCACCATTTTTCATATATAGAGTCAGGTATAATTATTTTAAAATACTGTTCTTATAAGCTTCTGCTCTGGTCATACATTCTCCCGTGGAAGAATTTGTTGCAAATACAGACCGGTACCTCTTTCCGAGAGCTGTTTAACTAGGTGAGTCATTTGAAACGTGTCGTACGCGATGAACTGGAATCACTCTCTGGATTTGGGAAAGCATACAGGTGAACCTAAACCGATGAGGTTACTGGCATTTTTCACTACCCTTCACTGCCTTCGAGACACTAAGGTGTCAAACTCAGCTCCCAGCAATCATGAGCTTTTTCTTACTGACGAAGTTCTGGACTTCTGCTGTTTCATACCTCAACAGAAAAATCTGCTAAACCTGAAAACCTAACCCCTGTCGTCATTTCCTTTTCTCTGCAGGTGTCCATAACGATAGCTTCCATCAACACTTCTTTCCCAGTGTTCTCTGAAGCAGCCTATCAGCCTGCCCCTCTGAGTGAGAAGACGCTGCCAGATACATTTGTTGTAGAGATCAGTGTGTTGTATAAGGTCTCTGTGCTATACAGTATTGTCTCTGGAGACACAAATGGTAAGCTCTCTGTGAAAAACAAGGAAGAGGGTGTGTTAAACAACCAGCACTGCAGAGCGCTTGGCTTTTAGATTGTTTGTTCTCCCTCTCCTTTTGCTTGCATCTGTCTTACAGCCGTTAATACTGGCTATGTATCAACCAGATGTACAAATTCGATATGGATCAGGTGTGGGCACATGATTGAGTTTCTGTCTGATTAGCTAGAGCCACCTGATACAGCGCTGGCTGCACCAGCTGCATGCTTTTTTGTGTCTGCTACAAGGAAGATCCAGTGGTACCTGATCAGGCATAAAGTTACAGTGACTGGAGAAAGACGACCTAATTCAGCATAAAGACTGCTGGTAGAAAAACTAACTCAGCAACACTGGCTTAACAAATATGAATGCATAGAGTAGGTTTACATGGAATCAACTCGATCAGTGCTTTATCACGTGTCTTTTTTTTACTAAACTGATTTTACTAAGCTAATTTATCATTGAACATAGTCACTCTGTTTCTTTTTTGTAAAGTGTTTTGTACAAAGTTGTGTTCTCCTTGAATTTATTTGCAGAATTCCACGTCGTCAGTAAGAACAGGACTTCATAGGAAATAAAATAATTTCTGGCTGAAACAGGGACAAATAATCTCTGGCTGTTTCAGAGGAAGGTGAAGACCTTCTGACTGGAGCATAGTGGAGTGAACTTCTCCCCTTTGGCTCCCATATGACTTTCTGAATTATTTGATTTTGTTAATTACAGCCCTGGATACATCTGATGTTGCCATAAATCCTTGTTGAATTTTATTTTGTTCTTTGAAGAATACTATATAACATATGATATTAATATACATAATGTATAGTCTGCATTAAAGAGTTCATCTCTTCAGTTTTAGCTAATAAAATAATAAACAGAATAATTTCTGCTTTTTTAAAATAGAGTATTTCATTATTGATTCATCCACTGGTATCGTAAGAACAAGAAAGAATTTGCAAGTGGAAGATTTTCCAGTCATTTTCAATGTGCGAGCAACAGATACATCTGATGCCAGCATATTTAATGAAGTTTCTGTAAATGTAGAAGTTATTGATGAAAATGATTTCCCTCCAGTTTTCCCATCCTCTCTACTAGAAGCAACATTGGAAGAGGTAAGAAAATGTCACCTAAACTGAAAATAAATCCTCATAATAATAGTAAAAAATTCTTTTGGTGCGTATACAAGTTCTGGCACTGGGCAGATTTTCCATTCTGTCTGCCATATGGTGTTTTAAGGTTTATTTCAAGCTGAAAATCCCAATACTCAAAGAGAGTGGTCTAGAAATGTGGACATGCTGAAGGAAAAGTGAATCTTTTACTACTAAGGGGCTCCACAAAGAAAAACCAGCCATTCTATTTTGAGTATTTGTACACAGAGAATATTCATGTGCATTCAAAATGTAGTGGATGTACTGGGCACCTCGTAGGCTCTCACTCAACCTTTTGTAAAGGAGCTTCGTACAGAGAAGTAGCAGGCAGAATTCTCTAATTTAGCAACACATCTCCTCTTGCTCATGTACAATCTGTTGTGGTTCTTCCTGACACTACGTAATCAGTGGCAGAAAAAGCAAGCCAGATTTCCGTCTGTGGCTGTCATGTTATGATAGCCTGCAAAAGAAGCTACAGCTTCTAATCATGCAAAAGCATCTAGATCAACGTTTCACTCTTCAATTTTCAAACAACGCTTTTCACACTTTAATCTGCTAGCTACTTTTTTAAATAGAAGCACATTGATAATCTTTGTATTTTATACAGCACGTACCTTGCCTTTGAGATTCCCAGCTGATTCACACACATTCCCTTTAACAGCCACGACTGATTTAAAATCTAGTCCGTTTCTAACATTGAGCTAAATATAGATTTAATTATTACGCCTATTTTTCATGTTCCCAGTTAGCTTAATGGAGAAGAGTTAGAATCACATTTCCCAACCTTAAAAATTGATTTCCACGTGAAATATTTACACAGTAGGAATTGCTGGATGCCCTATTGGATCAAATAACATCAGATCAGGTCTCAAATGGCTGTGCAAGTGAAACACTGGTATTTACTGTCAATCTTAATGCAAATAACATTATTTTTTTTTAAAAGGAAGAAATAAATTATTTATTTTAAAAAGAATAATTATTAGCCAAATGGTGTTCAGAAAGAAACATAATTTTGAAGTTGAGAACATCCATTGAGTTTCATAGCAGAGACTGTTAAACACCAATCATTCCTCTACAGCAAGTCAGGTGCTTGAGGTTAACATGTGACCTGTTTGAAATCATGGAGATTTTTCTGCCTGAAGATTGCTGCTGTAGGCAGAGACACGGAGGAGGAAACAGTTCTTTTCTGTAAATTAGAGAAAACAAGAGATTCTCTTACTGTGCTGAACACGTCGTACGATTTTGGTTTTAAAATGTCTATACTACCATCGCTGTATGCAGTGTCTGTTACTTCCCCCTTTGGCATAACTCAAGAAATGGCAGCTAACCAGAGTCTGACAGCCTCAATCTGTTCTTTCTTCACAGAATTTATCTGCTACTCAGATTGTCCAGCTGCAAGCTCATGATAATGATACAGGTAGAAATGGTTTCCTAACATATGGCATTCTCAGTGGAGATGAACTAAAATTCAGCATAGATGAAGCAACTGGGATTCTTTATTCCACTGTTGCCTTTGATTATGAAGAGGAACCTACAGAGTATCAGGTTTGCTTTAGATTTCTTAAGTATTTCATTATTCAGAACTCTTCATCTTTCCCTTGGATGACAGGTGACGCTTTTATTTTTGTTTAGCTTGATGTTGCTTGAACGTTTTATGCATTGTTTCAGAATAAGTTCATCTCAAGATGTGATGCATTATTAAAGCAAGACACTGCCTTGTAGGCTATAATGAAATTCAAGCAAGGCTCATTGTTCATCTGTCCTACAAACTCTCAAACACTTCAGCACATGAATAACTAACTTCACAGTGACAGCTCATGGACTGAGTGCTGTCCGTTTGCTTGAATCTGGACTGGACTGAGATCCTGCAGATACGGTTCACAGTTAATCTTCTTTATTGTTACTGCTACTGCTGGATGTTTTTTATGATCTTATTTTGCGTCATGCAAAAATGTTGATGAATTTGTTGGTTCTACACAGAAATACTCTTTTTAAATTGACCAAATACTCCTTATGTTTTCAATAATCATTTTGAGGTGAATTCGGAATTTGACTTTACATTTCTAAGAATACTCCAAAGTTTAAAATTCACTAAGTTTTTTTTTTTAATCTTTATGCAAGTACCTATTTGTATGATTTCTCATTATCAATAATTGTGTGACTTACAGGTTGTGATATATGCTGAAGACGATGGAATCCCTGAGAAGAAAAGAGGTTACTGCACAGTTGTCATAAAGATCACTGATGTTAATGACTGGCCACCTGTCTTTGATCCAGTGACTGAGTTCAGTGTAAATGAAAACTCACCTGTGGGATTCATAGTTGGAAAAGTGACAGCAACAGACAGAGACACAGGAGACAATGCCTTTATTCTATATAACCTCACAGGTAACAAGGAATTCTCTCACTGCACTGGAACAACTGTCATTTTGTTGTCTATACTGTTATGAGCATAAATAGCACTATGTGTGTTATCTCCTAACCCCTTTCCACATAAACCAAGGAGGTTTACTTTCACCTGGTTTGGTATTTTACTAATTTATGCTCGTACAGCTTTCAAACTGATTGAGTAGTAGCTTCTTTTGCAGAAACTAAAAATTGTTGTGCTTTTTATGATACTCCTGTTAAAAGTCAGGTTTATAAAGCATCTTGTAGCTACTCGACTGCCATAGCTGCAGTCAGCAAGAGTAATTTTAATGAAAAAAATGCCCATAGCTTTCTTGAATAAGGAATAAGGGTCTAGGGCCTAATTCATCCCTGCCCTGTAGGACCCTTTGTGCCTGCACCAGGTATTAAATGCTGCTAAATTAAGCCTCTTCTCAGCCTGTGGACTGTGAGCATTTCACAGCTACTAGGAGGAGATGTAAATAGTATCATGAGTGTATCAGGGACTCAGTTCATTATCAAAGGCTGCTGGAGAGCTGTCGTTTTCACCTCTGTGCTGGACACCTTTACCTCTGCAGCAGAAGTGCCACAGCAGACAGCAGGTCACCTGCTACCTCAGATCTTTGCCTAGGCCATTAATATAAAGTGCCTTCAGTTTCATTTTACATTAATGTGCCAGCTTGTGAACTGCAGTGACCCAGAGCTCTGATCTGTGCTTCTTGTCACCTTTAACTGTGGAAGCTGATGGCGTTACAGTTGGGAAGAGTGCCCCTTTTGCCACTGCCCCTCAGTCTGACAGAGGTGGGGATTTAGACCTGTCTGAACCAAAGCCTGCAGGAGCTGAAATAGTTATTTTTGCTGTATGGACCATCAAGAGTGATGTGTATACAGTTTATATGGGTTTAAATCTTTTATTTCCAACATGCATACAGACTTTGAGGTGGCTTTGGACAAGGGTGGCCAAAACCAGTAAAAGTCGCTGCCACGTCTTTGGGCAGTCAAACTGATTTCTCTTTAGATCTGTGTGCCACTCAGTCCACATTCATTAGAGACAGAATAAATTCAGTGACATCTCCTCTTGGAGATCTGGGCAGGAGCGCTGTCTCGTTGCAGTGCTTTATGACTGTTGCAACCAGCAAACATGAGACTGAACGTACAGAAAGTCAGAGGACTGTAAAAGTGCCTGGGAACACCTCTTATCTCCTCTAAGAGTTGCATAGGCTTGGAGGAACTTCCTTCCAGAGATTCGCCCCAGAACTCCAACGTGCTGTCCATCATTTGTGTGCCTCAAGCACTATTACTTTTTGAGTGACAGATGTATCTGCAAAACTTGTTAACCCATTCTGTTGGCTCACATTTCAAACGCTCATCCACTCAAAATATTCCTGTTTTTCTTCTACATTATCTATGTGATATTTAAAAAATTGTTTTAATGAGCTCAAGACACAAATAAACATATAATCTAAGAGCGTAGTTAATTCTGTGCTTCTAAAATGTATTTATTGATAACGCTTCTTTAAATGTATTTCAGATGGTGGAGGAAATATATTTGAAATAGATGAAATACATGGCAACATTAAGATAAAGAACTCTCCAGACTATGAAACGACGAGTAACTACAGCCTTACAGTGAATGCAGTCAACAATAAATCTGCCCCTTTCTATCAGGTAAAAGGCTGTTACTGTAATGAACAGTGACTCTTCTGTTCAGAGTGGATTTTAAACTAGTGGGAGGGAGAGATATCAAACATGTTTATTGTGTGGAATAAATTAGTGACCTAATCACGTTTAGAGTTGGACTTTGTGACCTTTGTCCATGCTGAGTAGTGTTATACTCCATAATTAGTTGAAATACTTCATAATCATGCATGGTGGAATTTGACCCTGAATTGTTTGCAGACTAACCTGTGCTGGGGAAGTGGAAATCTTGCCTGCTGCTGTTAGTACTGCAAGTGCCGTGATTTTTCATGGGAGAAACAGAAGTTTTCAGTAAATTGTTCAAGTTCTGCTTTATTTCTTGCATTTGAAAAGATATTGCACACTTATTTAACTGAACTAGAACAAGTGTGGTTCCCTTAACTGTATCTAGCAGCAGCAGTAGGACATGTTGACCTCCTAAACACATCCTGTCCTTACTCCTTCTTGAAAGGTGCCTGAACTAGAATCCCACCGCAACACTGAATTCCTGCCTCTCTCGTATTAAAATACTGTATTCATCTCTGACGTTGAGTTCACAAAATTAAACCTAACACAATATTTTACTACAGCATTTTCAAAGTCTGATTTATACTGTTTGTTGCATGTGCAAACAATAAAAAAAAAATCACTAAAAAGGTCATTCTGAATATTCTAAAACGCAGGATACCATTTTGTTTTCTAGGCAACTACTCGTGTCACTGTTGTAGTGATTGATGTGAATGATAACGCTCCAGTATTTGCTCAGAATTCCTATTCTGCTTCTACAAACATGATTAATCCTGTAGGTGCTCATGTCATAACTGTGAGCGCAACTGACAAAGATCAGGTAACTTCTCCTGTTTGATTTTGACACTGCTTTAAGCTGCAGCCCAAATATGTTTTGATCCGTTCTCTAGGTGTGAAATACCAAATGCAGCAGAAAGTGAATTCTGATTGACTAAAAGCACTGGGAACTGGAAATTAGGACTTTTCATGTTTCTGCCTTGACACTGATGTACTCCCTGTCTTTGGGCATGTTTCTTCAGCTATATTTGCTTTAATTTTTCCCTTTATTATATGGTGTTCTACCGATTTTTCCAAAGGGTACAAAGACTCAAGCAATTTAGTGTCTGCGAAGTTATTTGAACTTCTGAAGTAGAGGAATGTGTAAAAACTAAACATCACACAGCTGTCTTGAACATGGAAATGTCTGCTTATGAAATGCCTCTGAAGTGTGGTACCCCAGATAATTCCCTCTGTCCTCATTTTGTAAAGTAATTTTTTTTAATATATATATATATATCTGTATTGCACCTACCAAGTAGTACCCAGGCATTGGCAGAGATACCCAGTAGTCAACCAGATTACCATGACAACATCACTACTAATTGTATAATGTAAAAGATGAAACATCTAAGAATTGACAACAGAATAAGTGTAGCAGTTGCCTTCCTATTTCGTGACACATCGTTTTGGTTAAAATAGCTGCAGCTGTAGTATATGACTGCAAATAATCTAATGACCCCTTCTTTTTTATCATCCTTCTCAATGATTTTATATAAAACATGAAATTGCTTATGAAAGTTGCTGGACTCTGTGAGATTTGCATTGAGACTCCAGTAAAACTCATCCTTCAGATAGTATGTTTGGCCCTCTGCTGTGGAGGAACTGAAATAAGTATAAATCCACAGATTACTCAATGTCAACAGATGTTCATGGTAGGGTTTGATCCTGCTGCTGCAGAGCCATGGAAGAACAGAATATAATGCTTTTCAGAAATACAGAGCAAAGTGCAATAGAGCAAACCCTAAGGGTTCGTCAAAATGGCTTGTCTCAGGAAAGTGAAGTGATGTGCATCGAGTAAAAGGTGCCCAACTCTCCTGTGGCAGCAGGAATAAGGCTTTACCCTCACAGCAGCGGGGCGGCTGTGCTTCTCCTCAAGGTCTGAAAAGGATCCAAGGGACTTTGGCTTGTTTCGTTGACATCGCGCCCTTAGATGACTTTCTTTCACTACTCTGACTGTCCCTTTCTGCACGTCCTTAACTTATTTTTGTTAGAGATCTTTTTTTTTTTCGCGTTTTTACTGTGTAACTGGCCAACTGCTTGTGAATTTTCTTTTTCTTTGTGTTTTTATCGATACCCATCCTACTACTATATCTAACCCCAAGTTTTCATTCTTGAAATAAATTCAGGATTCTTGAAATAAATTCCCTAGAGACATTTAAACATTGTCAAATCTCATTTCAATGTTTATCTTATACTTCAAAATGTACACCCAGTGCATTTAGTTTTCTTCAGGAATTTTTTTGGATCTTGGAACATGAAAATTATTTGTGGGGGGCTCTGCTCATTGGCACATTCTCCTGTTGCTGCTCATGTGTTACAGCTTAAGCACAAAGTAGCTCTGAGCCTGAGTCTCTCTAGTTATTTAAAATGCCTCTGGCATTCTGCCCATTTAAGCATGGAAATGTTCAGGTTCCAGTGAGTCTGTAGTATGGGACTTGGGGCACTGAATTAACATGGTCCTGCAAGGAATTGTAACATGAAGTTGTGTTCCTTTCACTGCAGGGGCAAAACGGCCTTATTGAGTACTACATCCTCCCTGATCTAAATGTCAGCCCGTTCTTCCTGATAGAAGATATGAGTGAGGGGAAAATAATCACCACTGGCAACCTGTCTAGATCTGGAGAGATCCATTTAACAGTGATGGCGAAGGACAAAGGCTTTCCATCTTTAAATGACACCGCTACGATTACTCTTAATGTATTTGACAACCGCCCGTTTGTCCCTCAGTTTAACGAGAGCGAAATCAGGTGAGGTTTTCATGTGAAGTTATACAACTGGTACGTATTCTCCAGGTGGTGGAAAACATAGGAAGTTGAAAGTTGAAGCTAATTTTCGTATTCTTCTATGCAGAAGAAAGGAAGACATCAGGTTTTTTTTTTAAACAAAACATCCAGGATATTCTGCAGTGCTGGTGGTTCTGTGAACGTGATGCGAGACATTGCCTTTTATTTCTTTATCGTGCAGACTTTTTGTCCCTTTCCTCTTGCACACTAATAAAACATTCTTCCTTAGCCTTTACTCAAGGATAAACAGGTGTCTGGCTAGAAAAGCAGGGCTTGCACTGCACTCTGATTGTCAGGGAGCTCTAGCAAACAACTGGAGAGGAGGGGGCAGGATTTTCCACAAAGAACGTGCTCTTGAGGAGTTAAATTTCAAAGGCTGCCAATGCAACAATTGCTGGGAAATTTAACATTATGATTTATCATTTATTTTCTATATCAGCGTTTCCGTTTTGGAAAACACAGGAACGGATTATTTCATTTACGCTTTTACCGTGGTCGAAGCTTTAGGAAAACAAATTGATTATACAGTTGTATCTGGCAATGAAAAAGGTGAGTACTGTTTCCCTTACAAGTTAAAATAGCTAAGATAGCAGAATAACCTGTCTTTTTGGTGGCAGATGTTGCTGTATGTAAATGAGGAGATGGAGAGCAAGGATAAAAATTTGTGTCATTTTTGTTTTTAAAAAAGAAAGTACAAAAAGAGCTCTTCAGCATGGACTTTGTTCATCTTCTTTGGCTAAAGGGGGAGGGGGGGTAACTTGCTAGAAAATGGGTTTCTGTAGTCTTAAGTTAGGATAGTTTGCAGACTGAAGGAGCCAAAAGAGAAGTTGTTAGCAAGCAGCTTTCTTCCCACCAATCACTTTTAGTCTATCATTTCCTGGCACGTGCACCAATTTTAGGGCATCTGCCCTCCTTCAGCTTTTGCAGATGTGCTGCGACTCCATTTGGGGCACAAAAAAGGAAATAATTAGAAACTGAGAGAACACTTGGAAATCGGTGAAAAAGGAGTTGCGCAACAAGAAGCTGCAATTCTGTTTTCCAAGTGTGTTGCTCCTTTACGTGTTTAAGGACTGTTTGGTCAGGGGTAGGACCTCAGCTGTGATGCCTTTGCTGCTCAGCCAGTGGAAGTGTTGCATTTCATATTCTTAAGAGCAGAGGACCCATGGAAGCATCCTAAGAGCAACTAAGACACAAGAGGTAGGAAGGATACAAGTGAAATGGTAGCCATAACAACGAAGATGCGTGTTTTTTCCTTTCAGGTCATTTTAGATTGGATCCGAAAAGCGGTGAGCTGAGAACAGCAATTAATTTGAACTATGAGGAAGTTTCTCAGTACGTGATTTTAATAGAAGCAAATGAAAATATCTCATCTGCTGCACAAGTCCAGAGTTCAGGTAACTTTTTGCTTTGAAGGACATTCCAACTTAGGGCAATGAACATGTCTTCTGTATTTGCAACCCAATATAGGAATCATGATTCTCTTTAACTGAGAAGTCTGATGTGAAAGATGAAAAGCTGAAGGTCAAGGTTGTGCAGAGAAAAGCAGCAGCCTTCCTCTAGGGGTGCAAACCCTCACAGGGCCTTACCGTGGTCTCAGAAAAGCACGTAACAGCTGGGCGTTGGACTCCTCAGCAGGAGCTGGAGGAACCTGCCTGTCCCTTGGCTGGTACAGCTGCTCTTCTGGGCACATCCCTGCTGCGTTCCCTTTCTTCTCCCTCTTCCTCGTGCGCAGCAGACACACTGCTGCAAAGCCACAGCCCGACTTGGCCTTGGAGAGTTGTGCTTTGGTGTTTGCCGCCGCGGTTGACTTGTGTTTGTTTGCCAGGCCTGTTTGCTCAGAACGTGGCAATGCTGACAATCTCAGTGCAGGACGTAAACGAAGAGCCGGTGTTTTTAAGTAATGCCTATTCTGCTCGGATCCCCAACTCTGTGCCGTACAAGTACTCGGTTGTTACAGTTCAGGTACAGTATCTTTCTGTGCTCTTCATGAGGACAGACATCTTCTGAAATGTTCCCATTTCTTCCGCAGTTAAACTGGCTCAAAGGAGCTGCGAAATCTGCTCTTGAAAGTTCGAGGCAGATTCTGCCCATCGTCCAGATTTAACATAGCGCTGGTGAAGGATGGTGTGTTTAGGCAACTAGGTCCATACCTGTCCTACCAGTGGGTCTGTCAGAAGAGCTATATGGTCCGTTCTGACTCATGCTGTTGTTATGGATTACACACTGCGCAGACTGCTGTTCTCTCTTTGGCACTGTTAACCACTCGGTTATTTATCAGACCCAAAAGGGAAATGAATTACCAAATAGAGCAGTTCTCATAATTTCTAAGTCTGGTGTTATCCCTCAGTTCTAGCCTGCTCCTTCTATGCTTGCAGCTGTAGAATTCTCCAGACTTTATAGTAAATATGTTTCCCCTTTTATACCCTTGGTCTGATTGTGATAGTTTGTGCCCCACTTTGTTTAGTGCAGAGAGAAATGTGACAGCACTCTCCTAGAGTACTCTAGTCGTACAGAAACTGCAGAGTTTAATGACTGAAGAGCAATGTGCAGCCCAAAAGCCACAAGCTGAATTTCACGAATCACCTTTTTTAATCCCAGGCCACAGATCCAGATTCAGGTGACAACGGACTTCTGCTGTACAGCTTAGTGAATAGTCAAACAAGCGAATTCGACATCGACGAAAATACAGGGCAGATTTTTACAGTTTCTGTAGCAGGAAAGGCTGGAACATTTTATCTGGAAGTCCAAGCTGCAGACCAAGGCACAAGACAACTCACAGCCCAGACAACAGTCAACGTAAGGAATATTGCTACTTGTAGTCCTGATTTGCTTCCACGTCAAAACTCTGTATACAGAAGGGCTAGGTTTGGTAATGACAAAAACCATTACTTGACACCATACAGTGAGACTGTCAGAAGCACCAGTATTTACTACATACATTCAGGCCAGAATTGCAAGGTTGCCATTTCCATTGACGTATAAATATATGTTGTAGATGTAAATGTAGAAGTTGTAGATCCCCCATCCCTGGAAGTGTTCAAGGCCAGGTTGGATGAGGCTTTGGGCAACCTGGTGTAGTGGAGGGTGTCCCTGCCCATGGCAGGGGGGTTGGAACTCGCTGATCTTTGAGGTCTATTCCAACCCAAACCATTCTATGATTCTATGTTGGCATGAAGACTGACTTTCGGTTTGGGTTGTTTTTTTGTTGTGGGGTTTTTTTTGGTGGTTTTTTTTTTGTTTTGTTTTGGTTTTATTTTTTATTTTTTTATTTTTGGAAAGTCAATCTACAAGAGGCACAATGCTTTAGAAAGCCTTACATGTGATTTATTTATTTCTTAGATAACTGTTGACTCCAGTTCCAGTAACAACATTGTGGTGGTGGTGCTTGATCAGAAGATCAATGCTGTTGAAAGAAACATGGCTGAAGTAAAAAGGTATTTTTAAAACTGTGAAGCTTATTCTGGTATAATATCTAGTGACAAATATAGAGTCCCTTTGAGATTAGGGGTCTGACAGCCTACAGAGGTGGTGATACAGCCAGTGCCCATGAAAAGCTAGACCTTCAACTTGATGTAGATCGGAATAATTTGAGGGAAGTCAGAGGAAACCACCAGTTTTTACCTGGTAAGGCTTTGGCCTGAGCTGACGAATGTCAAAGAGGTCATTGGACTAGATGATTTCGAGAGGTCTCTTCCCACCTCAATGTTTCTCTGACTTTTAACAGCCTGGGATAAAGATTTTCATGGATAGTAGGTCCAAGATACAAATGTTATGCTAAAGGCACCTATCTAAGAATTTTCAGGCTATGTACACAAGTTATATAGCACCTACTAATGAAATTATCTTTGCTTAGCAGTCAGAGACAAGGACTGAATTTTTTTTTTCCTGTGCTGTTCACTCACTCAATGATATTGGGTAAATATCTTAATGCCTTTGCTGATGATAATCCTGCATTTTTTCATGCTTAGGTTAAAATACTAAAAAACTGCAAAGCGTTGCATTAAATACTACTTTTCTATCATTTAATTTCCAGAGTAAAAGAATTTGTCATAGCCCACTTAATTTAAAACGTTTTCTTAATATGATGGCAGGGTCCTGGAAGATAAACTTGCATGGAATGTATACATCATTGCTGTTTATTCCAATGAGGCTGAAGGAAGTGCAAGAAGCAGCACTGACGGCAGCACTGACGTAACCTATATAAAAATTACTGCTTTTGATGACACAAACCAGGAAGTACCTGCAGAAGATGTGAAAAGGTCTGTATGGCACAGTCTGTCTTCTCGGTGTCAGAACAATGCAGCCAGGTTTTGTTTTCCGTAGAATTATGAATGTCTTGGACTGGACAGGTTTAGATCAAATAACAGTTTACGTGCGACTTATCTCAAGGCTTGAACGGAATTTTTAGAATTCAGAAAGCTTTCATTATTTATCGAAAGGTAATTTTCAGAGTTTGTCAAAACCAGGACTAAGGCTGTTTAATTGTGCGAAATATATTTAAAAGTCAGTTTTACAGAGAACTGAGGCAGAAAGAGTAGCATTTAAATAGATACCAACTTCAGAACTGCAGAATGTTGATTAAAAACTTACATTTTAAGTGTATTTTACATTTGTTTCATAACACGACAGTGGTATGAATGCATATTCTTATGAACATTCTGTGAAGGGCAGCTGCGATTTAAACACACGATTTCTGGACCCAACACCTCTCTTAAACTGGTAATTGTTTGTGGTGGATATTGCTGACGGAGTCTGTGGGCATAGGAAGGAGTCTGCATGGATGCACCATTTCCTCTGAGGAAAGAGCTGTTGGTATCTGTAAGGCTGTATGTGGCTGCCTTGATGTGGATTTAGAGGATACTGACCTCTCAAGTTCAATTTTCCAAACTTTGCAACATTTTTAGTTTGTAAGCACCAGGGCTGGTTAGTAGAAACCGGAGTTTTGCCCCAGTGAAAGACATGACAAGTCTGAATCTTCAGTCTTGGTGAACCAGGAAGTGGTACTCTGTTATTTTCTTCACTATTCTTCAAGTCAAAAGGAAGGTCTGATAAATCCATCAGCATTTCACTCTTCTATCTTCAGAAAACTTACAGAGCAGAAGAGTAACATTGAGACAGAACTGGAGAAAATATTTTCAACACCTGTTACTACTGCCATAGAAGAGGCTTCCGCAGAGTCGGCATCTCCTGAACTCATTGCAACGATCGTGCTCAGCGTTCTGCTAGCCTGCGTCCTCCCAGCCTTCCTCGCATACGTAGTTGTCACGACAAAAAGGAGAAGGTACCCCTAGTGTTACTTTAGCAATGTGATTTGGACTTACAACGAACAAGTTCCCTTGAAACGTCAGCTTGAAAAATACTTGTCTGATAAATGACTGATATTTGCACGGAGTATTGCCTGAGATTTGCAGTAAATCAAAATGCCTCCGTTTTGTGTTAGACACGCTACGCGGAACTGAAAGTTGGTTTCTTCTTCTGCTTGTCACAGGGCAACAGCAGAAACAAATACTTTTAGATGTGGAGAGCAGAAATTTTAACTTGGGAGGAGGGGCCCAAGTAGCTGTAACAGACCCACATTGGTCTCCCCAGACCCCGTGTATGCTGAGATCGAGGGAGGTTTTGCTGCTGACTTCAGTGGCAGCAGGACCACGTAGTAGAGGAAAACAAATACTTTTCCAAGAGGGCAGTGGGTATTTACCCGGTTACCATTACGGAAAAAGAGGAAATACTCCAAACTCTAATCCCCAGAGTAATACTGAAAATAAATGTTGTGTATTAAACTTATGACGTGTTCTGTTTTTAAAACAAATGTAAAGCAAATCTGCAAAAAGAATTAACAATTTTATTTTGATGTATTATTTTCAGGAAGTATGAGCAACAGGATTTGGTTAAGAAGCAAACTGAAGTTATAGAGGGTGTTGATAATCCATGTGCAACTGACAAAAACGGAAGTCTGAGAAGCTTAGAGAAACCAGAGTACAAGAATAATGTGTAAGTAGAATGATAATATCACAAATTTGTAAAAAATAGTGTATCACACAAAGTGGTTCTAGTTTATTCTGGTAACACAGGATTTTCCTTGTGTCTTTCACTAGTGTATAGGTCAATTATTAAGAATCCTTACAATAATAAGTTAAAAACTCTGCACTTGAAGGAAGATAAATACCTTTTAATCTCGTATCAGAAGTTACAAGGGCGAATTCCTACTTACTCTTTAGCAAATTATTTAGCTTTATGCAAAAAAACCCTTCAGGATACGAGAAGCTACTTAATGTTCCCCTGGGTAAAATCCCAGTAATTTTGAGATCATGTGTACATTCTACTCTCAGTTTTAGAGAGGCTAAGATTTTTGTCTCTTACCACCTCGAGCTTGCAAATAGTTACAAATTCTCTTAACTCTCTTTCAGGGAAACGGAAATAATAGCGTTTAGCAACGTGGAAGACACCAGAGGAGGTGCTGCTGGCAAAGACGCACCTCAGACTGATGAAAAATGGAATTACCTTGAGACACTAGATTGCAACAGTGAACATGAACAAAACGAAGTGTCTGAAAATGCTGCTGAACCTAGATATATAGAAGTCCTGCCCGATGAAGAATTCACAACAAAACAGGTAATTAGCTGTCCAGTTGCAAAGAATGGCGTGAAAGATATTTTATTCATCAAGTAACTGGTAGAATTACCAAAAAAAAAAAAAAGGTAAACTTGTGATGGAACTAAAAAGAAAAAATCTTATGTAAAGTAATGAAAATCTTTGAGGAGGAGCTGTTTGTCCCTGCTTAGAAGGAGGATGACTACGATCCGGAGAGGAATGGTGACTCTCTCTCGTCTTTTACAGACTGTACACAGTAGAGGGTTCTCATGTGCTGCTCCTAAAACTTGCAGCCTCGAAAACGATGCTCTCTCTATAAGCTTCAAGTTATAAAAGTTGTACATCATCTGCTTAGAATTTGTCTGCAGTCCAGCACTTGCAGCTTTCTGCCTCACCGGTGTTATGTTTTCTTGCAGGGTTTCTTTCTGACAGATACACATCAAGAGTCAGCTCCTTCCGTAACACCTGATCCCACAACGGATGCCCCTGGAAAAGGACTGAAAGAAGTGAAATTTTCAGAAGTGGCGGTTATTTTGGACGCAGAGCCTGAAGATGAGGAGCCTGAAGATGAGGAGCCTGAAGATGAGGACAAATTTTTTAATCCGTTAGGAACGGTGGATGAAGAACGCTTTTAGGAAATGGACAAAGACACTTCCTGGAACACTGCAGATTAAATGAGCAATAACAATATCGGAATTCTATCCAGATTTTAATTCCTGCTGCTCCTGTTGTGCTGTAGGAGATGGACAAGAAAGAGAATAAGCACTAGGCTAAAAGGGCTGCAGAACGGTTTCGGTGCCATGTTACTTTCCTGGACGCAGTGCTCTCTTACCGCGTATTTAATTTCTTACGGCGTGTGCCAAAGGCCGAGACAATAAAACTGATTCCAAACGTGCCGCCGTGTCCTTATTTTACACGCCGTATTTCTCAGACATCCCTTTTCTGCTCTTTTGCACAAAACTCACCGCCGCGGTTAGTGGTTGTTTTTTTTTTTTTTTTTTGAAAACGAGCCGTTTTTTTTGTTTGTTTTTTTTTTTTGGAAAACGATCATCTAGTGACGTGATGCTTTTTCCCCCCCCGCAGGACGCCGCGGAGCAGCCGCCGAGCCGTGCGGGGAGAGCTTCCTGCCCGGGGCACCGCACCGAACCGCGCGGCTCCCGGGTACGGCGGCTTAACCCCGCGGCAGCGCCTCGCCGCCGCCGGAGGAGCCGCACCGCGTCCCGCAACAAGTGAGAAGGGGGATCGCGGCGCACGGGGGTGCGCGGCCGCCGCCTTCCCCGCCCGCGGAGGGCGCGGGGTGGGTGGGGAGGAAGGGCGGCGCGGCCGCGCCTTCCTCCTCCTCCGGCGGGGAACGGGGGCGGGGAAGGTTCTGGCACCTTCCGGCGGGCGGAAGCGGTGCGGCTGGCGGCGGGCGCGGGTAGCGGGGCGCGGGGCGCGGCGCCATGGCCAAGTGGGGACAGGGGGACCCGCGCTGGATAGTGGAGGAGCGCGCGGACGCCACCAACGTCAACAACTGGCACTGGTGAGGGGCGGCGCGCGGCGCGGCCGTTGGCGCGGCGCGCGCGGGGGCTCCCTGAGGCGGCGGCGGCCCCTCTGAGGCGGCGGGAGGAGGAGGAGGAGGAGGAGGAGGGAGGTGGCTCCGCGTTGTGTGTGGAGCGGGGGGGGACGACGACACGCACGTCCCGGCGCTGAACGGCCCCGCGTCCCGGCGCAGGACGGAGCGGGACGCGACGCGCTGGTCGAAGGGCAAGCTGGAGGAGGTGCTGGTGGGGCTGGTGGTGGAGGGCGAGGCCGGGCGCTGCGAGATCAGCGGCCTGAAGCGCGCGGAAGGCGAAGCGTCCTGCAGCAGCCGCAGAGGGAAACTCATCGTCTTCTACGAGTGGAACCTGCGCCTCAGCTGGAGAGGTACGGGGGGGGGGGGCGCGGGAACGGGGCGGGGGGGCGCACCTGCTGCGGGGCGGGCGGTGAGGCGCTGCCCCCGCGCTCCTCAGGGGTCTGTCAGGGGCCGCCCGCGCTTCCTCCGCGTCGGGCCGCCCGGAGCCCCCCAGCCGGCGGTGGGGAGAGGCTCCCGCCGGGTTGGCGGCGCCTTTCCCGGGGGAAGGGAGCGCGGGGACTGGCGGCCCCGGCTGCCGCGGGGAGATGCGCGCTGTTGGGGGCTGCCTTTGAGTTCACGGCGGTCTTTGCGCCGTTGGCTCTGCGGGTCTGCTCGGTGGGATCGGGAGGGGTCGCTTTGGAAAGGAAACTGTTTCCTTTGGGTTGGAAAGCCGGGAGTGTTGTAGTGAACTGCATTGAGTCAAAATCGTAGGGAGCTTGCAGGAGACACGTGAGCTTGAACTGTCATAAATGCTTATTTTTACATCTCGAAACCCTAGCTCGGCTTTTCCCCCCCCTTCACCCAAGTGTTTTTGTGCCACACACGTTCCTTAGCGTTGTTCTAACAGCATATCGGCACAGCGTTTCTGATTTCGCTTTGCAAGAAGTGCATCGTTGTGTCGTGGTGAGATGTGCACCGCTTGCCACAGCGCGCTCCGGTTGTTGCCATTTCCTGGCGTGCACGAGTTACAGCGGTGCGCTTAATGCGTGTTGATAGCAGGAGACAGGAGAAGCCAGGAAGCGCAGAAGTGCAGATGTTTCAAAAAATTTAGTGTAGTTTACATTGAGGGTAACAAATTACATGAGGAAGAAACTCTTTAGTGAGAATAAGGAAACTAGAAATCTGGATTTTTTTGGGTTGACAGGGGCTGCGCCTGTGCATTTTTGTTGTGCGACGTCTGCTCTCGACCCCAACTCCTGGAGGTTCATTCTCTGCTGAGCTTGTCCCATGGCAGCTCTTTATTTACAGGCTGACCTGATAACGGATCTTTTGGTAACACGAAGGAATTCTTTCCGTTTATTAAATGCCGAAAACTTGTTGGCACATTGTGGACCACCTCTTGCGTTGGAGTAAGAAGTGGGAAGAGCTGAAAAAAAGTGCCTGTGTGGGCAATTGTACATGGATGTTGTAATGCCAAAGGACAGGTGGTTCCTCCCCAAAACACTGTCCTTATTTTTCAGGCCTCAGTTGTTACTACAGGAGGTGGGAATACCAAGGGCCATACTTAATTTTCCCCTGATTTGGCTGACTGGGACTTGAACGTTTACTTTGATGGTGAGATCAGTGCTTTGTATTTGAGGTTTGGAATGGAGGTCTGCTCCTGCAATAATTCAGGACTTAAAGAAGCACTGTTATTTCTTTTTTGTTTGCACTGATAGTTCACTGTGTTTTAAATGTTACAAGTACATTGTGAACTAAGAACATAAAATTGTGATTTAAATGTTAACAGAGAGGAAGGCAAGCATCATATTCTTGTCATGCAGTTTATATGAGTACAGTTTAAATAATTATAATCAGCTTTTTCACATTTCGGGTCTTTTGTTAGATAAGCTAAAATCATCCAAGTTTTAAACACTGGTTAGTTTGGTTTCATTGGGTTGTTTGTTTGCTTTATTTCCGTGTATAAAGCTTAGAAGTAGGCAGACACAGTATTTTGTTTGTATCTCTCTACAGATTCTTTCTAAATTTCTGTTTCTTCTGCTAGGTCTGCATGCTTTTCAGTGTTTAGCTATAGACAACTCTAATTTGCATTAAGTACTTTGCTCAGTTCAGTGTTGTGCTGAGCGAAAAACGCCTCTGAGAGCTTAGTTTTAAAGGAGTTTGCTGCTACACAGTGAAGTTCTAAAAGAGCTGAGGCTGATTATTTTTTTCTTAATTTGATAGCCTTCATATTGTGTGGTTTCCAGGAGCTCTGAGTTAGAAAAGACAGTTCAGCCTGAACTCCTAAAAGCACTAATTACTGTGATTAGTTTCTTTGACAAGTCTTCTAGGATAACTATCAAGCTATGATTAAAATCTGGGTACATAAGAAAAAATCCTGAAATTTGCAGCCAGTTTGAAAAGTCTAATGTTGGAAGAATATTGCCCTTAGCAATTTAGATCACAGGGCAACAAGAAAGTGAGGAACTAAGGGTACTTAATGGCACTAAAATTGAGCAAAATGGCTGTTCTCTCTATTGTTTGAAGATGTAATGAGGATTTTAATGGAATATCCTACATTGCAATGGAAGCTTTATGAAAAAGTGTATGTCCTTTTAAAATGTAGGTATTTAAACAGTGGGTTTATAGGTAGGTTTTTCTGAGACATGTGCTTTCACTATTAATTTTCTAAAGTGGTGGATAGGCAGGAAATAAAAAAAAAAATTATTTTTAGGTCTGTTATTGGAGTGTCATAAGATTCAAACAAATAATTTGCTTGTTTGCTTGATAAAAAGGTAGTAGCTTTGCTTACGTTACAGTGATGCTAAAAATGCAACGCTCTACCAACGTTCTGCCAGTGTAATGTTGACCAAGCCGGCTCTGTTTATTAACTGATTGGACTTTGCTGTCCAGCACAGATACCATCCACATTGATCCCTTGAACAAGCAATTTTTTGAAGGGGAAAAAAAATACCTGTTTACTGTTTTTATAAATTTAAATCGGCTATCTGGCCTGTGTTGTTTGGGAATATTTATTTTAAGAGTTGTGAAAATTGGTAATAAAATTAGCTGAACGGATAGAAGTCAGGTTTGTGTTTGGCTCCTATACCTGCATGCTTGTACTTCCTTTTTGGGGAGAGTAGCTGAAAATAAGAGTCTGCAGAGAGAACTTTGCATGGTTCTGCCTGTACTAATCCTGGAGCTGAAGAAAGCAGTAAAGAGAAAATGGAGACAGCTGCATGTGATTTGTGTTGGGCCCAGAAGTGTTTTAGCAGTGTAATTAACTGTTTCACCTGGCTTCATACTTGAGCTAACAGCTTCTCCTGGGAGACTTTGAGAAGCCCAAGAGAGCTCTTGTAGTTTAACCTTTTGCTATGTGGACGTGGTTGTCTACTCCTGGACTGGCAGACTTTGCGTATTGCGCTGTGCTTTGGTGGCTTAACCTCCCGACTAGGAAGGGTCTCTGCACCATGCTCCACTTGGCGTTACTGACCACCGTTGGCTCTTCTTCTTGCCAAGAAATGTCTGAGCATTTGTTTGTGTGCTTTACCCTATAGTATGGCTGTCGTTTCAGGGAAGTAATTAAAAGCAATGAAGGGAGAGTGATGTGAAGTAGTGTCTGGATCTAGCTAGCTCCTTCAAAGGTGAGAGAATCCAAAGAAATATTACCTCTGCCTTCGAGATAATTCCCCTTCTGCAGTCAGGCTTAACACTGGGTTGTTTGTGTTGCAGAGTTTTGCTGATAGACTGATAAACCCTGTTGTTGGGTTGTGTATATTTTCACAATGAAGCTGATACAACAGTCTGAAGATATCTGGGTTTGGGGCAGAACCGCATGTTTCCGCTATTGCTTGCTACAGAGATTTTAATATGGTCTAAGTAGTGAATGAAGGTAAATAACCATGCTTTTGCAAGGCAAGGGGGAAGAGTCCTGAGTGGAAAGAAGAAAAAGTGTCAGACCTTAAATTAAATCTTTTGACAGTAAGGTCTGAGATGAAGTAGTACAGTACAGGGTACTTATCCCCGAGCACATTTATAGAGCTGTGTGGGTGAGCGATGACAATGCCAGGCCTGTGCCCAGAAAGGTGCAGAAAGGGAGCATGATTTCTGTTCCATGCAAAGTCTTTCTGATACATACCGTGATTACAGGTAGTTCATGGTAAAGCTACTAAGAGTAGGAATGATTGTTCTAAAAACTTTGCAAGTCAAGTTTCATATTTTTAAAACCTAACAATTGTGTATCTGTCCATTATATTTACGTGCATTTTTATGGTGATATGCCTGTATGTTGAGAGCTTTTCAGATATTTGGTAAGGAATAGGTAGCATTCTAGGGAGCTTCCAAATAAAGGGCAGACAAATTTAGGGAAAAATGAGGTTATTTTTTCCCCCGCCCCCTTTTAGATTCATATTCTGTGTTGGCTCTAGATGTAAGTTGTTGCCAGTGGAGGGCATTAGGACAGCTGACAGTTGAAGGTGGGAGCAGTGGCAGAACGGCAGTGCAGGCTGTGCTTAGGGAGATGTACCTGTGTGCGTGTACGGATCTTCATGCCTCGATGCAGGAGAACACAGTTCTGAGAACAGTTTACTATGAAAGTACTGTGACGTTTGAGACTTTTCTTTGCTATTTAGTTCCTTTTAATTAGATTCTAGGCAACTTGCTTCAAGTAACACTTTTGTGCAACTAATTTCCAAGCTAAAACTCTTACTATGGGGGAAATAGTTTTTAATAATGCATTTAAGAATTCGTTATGTTAATACAGGTACAGTGAAAGAGTCTGGTGAGAAACATAAGGGATCTGTTGAAATTCCTAACCTGTCAGAAGAAAATGAGGTAGATGATACAGAGGTAGGTGTGAAATACTGGTATGGCTATAGGTTCAGAATTCTTAAATAAAGTGTTAATCAACATATAGGCATCATATTTGATTTATCGTGTGATTAAGTGGCAAAATTACACTTGGATAGTTTATTTCATGTTTTCATTTTTTATACTTGGAATGACTTATCTCTAATTTACCAACTAGGAATGTGCACAGTTTTCTTTGCTAATTATCGTTTGTGAATACTAACTACAAATTTGAGAAGAACTTGGCTTGTTGTAGTCTTAAAAAAACCCAAAACAACTGCCCTCCCCCAAAGAACTCAAGGCATCTCCTTGTTGGTTGTAAAGCAGTTGATCCTGTGGCTTCCACAGATTCCTCACCCTCTGCTGTGTCGTAGGCAACTCTCTTTATACTTGATGAACTTGACTAAGCTGCTGTGGAGATGAGATACTACATTTATTTAAGTCAAAACCTAAGAGGACTTATTTCTCGCAAAGGTAGGATAAACTGAGAGGATAATGAACTTGAAATTGCAGCTGTTCTCTGAATATAGTAAACAAAGCCAAAACGCTTTCCTTTGTTGCCAGAACCCAAAAGGCTCGTTGTTAGATGCCTCTTAGATCTTGTAACTTTTCTCTTTCTAGATAAACATTAGCAAAAAGAAAGGGGAAGGCGATGTTCTGAAGGACCTTATGAGAACAGAAGGAGCCACAAAAGTCAGAGAGGCCCTGAGAGATTACCTGAAGGCACTTAAAACAGGTACGTTAAACCAGTGTGTTGGGTACGTTCTTCTGCAGTCGTCTGTCTTTAATAGATTGGGAACATATTGACAAGTCCTTCCGTTTGTATTTTTTTTTATTTTTAATTGTCACCAGCTGAGATGAAGTTAGTCCTGCCAGTCCAAATCTTTATTGCTGTCAAACAGGGCAGTGTCCAGAAGTTTCTGTAGTGACCCAGGCTGTATTGTGTCACCCATACTGAGCACAGAGATCACTGCAAGACCTGCAGGCTGGCTGTTTGGCCAGCAAAGCAATGCCCTGCCCTCAGCTTGTCACTTCTCTGCTGCACAGTTCAGGGGGGTGGTGTGGTCCTTAATGGGCAGATGTTAGTGATTTTGGGTCAGGTAACTTTGAAAAGCCTGTGTTTTTAGGGGAAATACCTGTTAGGCTCTGTTGCTAATAAAAACAAGTGGGTAAGGTGGGGAAACTCTGGATTGGCATTGTATATCCCATTCTCCATAGTTTTGGCCAGCAGTCTTTTCATTACCTAGAGAAATGTCAGGGTGGTTGTCCAGCTCCATTTCATATTGAAGAGTGCTTTTCTTTATTATAGAGTTTACCTTGGGAATGATTCTGCCAACAAAAGCTACTGCTGGTCAGGAGCTGGCCGCTGAGCGAAACCTGAGTGGGAACACCGTGCAGGTATGTGGCTTTCAGTGTTGAACCAATTTAATATTACCTTAAGTTAATTAAATATTACCCTACAGATTTTGCTATGGTAACAATTGCATATTCCTGTGATTACCTGCAAAAGTGACAGCCTTTGGGGTGGAACCGCCTCCTCATTGCTGTGATCAGGGCCTGTAACACAGAAATGATGCATCCCGGATCCTGGCAGGTGGGGATGGAGGACAGCAGTGTTTATGTACCCCTTCATGCCCTTTCTGTAATGCTGTAGCTTCAGCAAGGTGACACTGGAATACACCTGCATGGATCACTTCCCCCAGTCTAAAGTTAGCTTCAGGTGTCTCTGGAGCAAATCACATGCTCGTAATTTTGTCACTGAATTTAGTGCACGCTGATTAATAATACTGTTAAGTATACAATCTGCTTCCCTATTTATTTAATGTATATTCCCAACACGGTATGTTTAAGACCATACAGGTAACAACAATCCTATCATTCTAGAATTTTAAAATGTTTGGTCTTGCACTCGTTCACGTGACTGTTGTTTGCTTTACAGGATTCTGTATCACCACAGTCTTTGGATATGGTTGGTGTCAAAATTCCAACAGTGAAGATACTTATGAGAGAAACATTCAACTCTCCAGCAGATGAACTTTACAGCATCTTCACCACCAAGGAAGTAAGTGATACTTTAGTAGGCGATGTAACTTAATGAGGATGCCGTTATGTCTGAATAGTTGTGTAAGTAGTAAATGTGTCACATTCATCGTGTCAATTCCAGCTAATATTCCTGACGTACATTAAATGGAGAGATGGGATCGGGATCATCCAGAAACTGAAGGATTAACGAGCTGCCCTTTTCTTGTAACTTCACTAAGTATTTGTAATTGTCCTAATTTGCACCTCAAGTTTGCTGAATAGCTTCACCTTTTGACTGAGCAATTTCAGTGGAGAAAAGGCAGAAGAGTTGGGGCACTGTGTCAGTTTTGTCTTTGACCCGGTAGCTGACCTCGTTGACAAGTTGTCAAGTTCTTGCAGTGGCAATCAGAGAGCACTACGAGGTGGCAGTAGGATCATTCCACTTTTACCTTTTTAATGAGAACTTAATAGGGTGGCTTAGACCTCTTTGTGTCAGTTGCTACCTTAACAGGAAGAAAAGCCAACTAAACAAGTGAAGCTGCATCTTCCTGTAGTTCAGATGCAGTTCACTCACGTGCTCCACTCCTTTGCTAGTTAGAAAAAACTTTGCTTTTTTATTTATTTGCCACATTTAAATCTGCAAACACTGAAAAATTGAGTTAATTTTCTCTCTGTCAAAAAGCTGCAGATTGACATAGTCCCATGAAACTACTGCACCTTCCTAGAGCTGCTCTCTGTCTCCCTCATATCCAAACCTAGTAACAGCCGGTCACATCTGTGTGTAGGTATGTGCTTTGCCCATGCCCGTGGCTGGAGTCTTTACCCATCCTTGCATTTACTGTCACAGCGTTTATGTTCTCATTCTGTCACCTCCCAGGCCCCTCTGCTGGTACCACAGCTCTCAGCAGAGTGCTGCATAAAATGAAAAGCCTGCTTAGTGCTTAAAGACTCCTGGGTATAATACAGTTTGGTTAATTTCTTCAGCAAACCTCCCTTGTCTCTTAATAGGATGGTGCATTATGTATCAGTATAGATGTGTAGGTAACTAACTTGTGCTGTATTCTTTTTTTCCTAGTTGGTACAGAAGTTTTCTAAATGTCCTGCTGTGATTGAAGCTGAGAAAGGCGGCAAACTTCAGATGTTTGATGGTTGCGTCAGCGGTGAATACGCAGAATTGGTAAAAAGCTCCTCCTTTGCACTTTGAAAATGGGGGTTGGGGGAGGAGGCTTTCTCAGAGGTAAAAAGTAGCGTAAGTGTCTGACACTTCAGCTTCCGCAAGGCACATTCAGTTCCTCTACCACAAAGCCAAAAAATTACTCTTACGTTGTGTGATTTTTCTTCCCCATTGAAAGTGCAGGCACTGACTACACCCAATGACCTGCTCTGGGGGAGAAAACTCCCAGCACCACCCTTTTTTACTGGGAGGAAAGAGAAAGCTGGTTTAAGGTTTATCATCTCCCAAATCCATATCACTTCTCCTTGTAACTGGAGAAGTGATGTCTCTTCTATTCAGGGCAAATGTTACGCTCTTCCCAACTGAATGCTTTTGCAAATAGAAGGGAAAAAAATGGGTAATTAGAGCTCAGCTGCATTTTTCAAACCTCTGAAAAATCATTTTTACAGTCGCTAAGCTTAGACTGGGTATCTTAATGTCTATCCAGATGACAGGCAGTAAGTACCACTGACAACTGGACAACTTTTAAAAAAACCAAACCCTTGGAAAACTGTATTCTCAGTTCAAGCTAACGGAATATTTGCTTGCTCCAGGAAGGGCTCGGGCTGCAAACACACGCTGCGGAACTGTTAGACCTGAGACTGGCTTCAGTGGACGCTGAAGGAAGTCACTGCAATTAGATGAACTAGGGAATTAAGGAACTACTTAGAGCAAATGCTCAAAATATAAAAGTAATGGCTTAGTGAAAGCAACAAGCCTGATTCAGAGCAAACGTCAGCCGACTGAATGCATATGCTTGTGCTGAAGCAGTACCTCCCCTTCTCACAGGGGCCGGTGGCGGGCTGTAAATCATTTTTATGCCGTAGTGCCTGCGTTGAACATTAAAGCAGGCTCGATTGCTCAACAGAAAACCATGGGCATTATTCTGTCATGCTTACAAATTTCAGAGGTGAAAATGACTCCTACTTGTGCTCCTTTCAAGGCCTGCAATAAAACGATTGTTTTATATTTAGTAACTAATTAGCCTGAGCTTTTGCTGTAGAGAAAACAAAACACAGGAATGTAGCAAGCTAAGAGCTTGTTGAACACAGTTTTATTTAAAAACAAACCAAAGCCCAGTCTTTATATTGGTTACATGCATGTGTCTACTATTGCATAAGATGATGCTCCTCTCATTTTTCAGGGGAGAATTAGCATCGAGTAGTCGGCATGTGAATTATGCCAAATGCTAATGGGGAGAACCACCTTCTCTTCTTACAGGTCCCAAGCCAAAGAATTGTCCTGAAGTGGCGGTGTAGGAACTGGCCCGACGGTGAGTCTTTTTGAGCCCTCTAGTAGAGGCTACACATTGCAGTGCAAGCTCGCTTAGAGGACAGCCTGGCATCCAGAGCAGTTGTCATCTGCGAAAACAGGTGTCACTCAGACACAGGCAAAAGCAGATACAAAATTAACACCAACAAATGTAATCCTTTACAAAAATCCTTTATTGAAATGTTGTTTCTTCCTTCAGAACATTATGCAACGGTTGCCTTGAATTTCATGGATATGGCTGCTCAGACGGAACTGCAGTTAGAGTGCAAAGGAGTTCCTGTCTCTCATGAAGACAGTACAAGACAATGTTGGAAGAAGCAGTATTTTGAAGAAATACATGTTTTACTGCAGCAATCCAAAGACAATATGGAATGATGACAGCACTGTAGTTTTGTTAGGGCATTACTTTTTATACTTGGTTAAATTTGTTTTTTTTAAAAAAAGTAATTTATTTGTGGGAAGAATAAAGACCCACTTCTATGATACTGTATATAATTTAAGGATTATTTATGGATTTTTAGTGAATGAGGTGGCGAGTAAGTCAGACTACGTTTATAAACAGCTTTACTTGGCGAAACTGATCTCTGTTCTGCTTGCCTGCAACTTAACTTCAGAGAGTAATAACGAGTCAGCCGCAGGGAAGCACTGCCATCATCGGTGGGTAAGCTACGTGAATCAAGAGAAAGCATTTTCGGTTCTTTAATAGTCAGCATATTGAGTGGCAAAATTAAATCCCTCTAGGAGATGGGGTTCCCATCAGAGGTGAACTGAAAGGGATTACAAAACTGCTGATACTTTAGATCTCTGAAGAAATGTGAGGGATATAGTTACAGCCTCTTTACATAATTCTTAAGGTCGCTCTGACTGCAGACTGAATTTGTCTCTAACTCTGTACACGCTTTGAGGGAAAGGTGATGAACAATGTCATGTAATTCGGGTTGCTATGACAGTCGCCACCGCTAAGGCTGCATGCACTGGACTCCTTACTTGACCTCAGTGTGAAATTTATTTTGGAAGAAGCAAACAATAGTAACGCTTTCCTTTTGCAATTCTGTAAGGCTTCCATTTAAATCATGTCTGGCTCTCTGCAATTCCCTAGCTCAAATTAAAGCAAGCAACTGTTTGTTTGAGAAATCTGACAGGAGTGTAGCTGGACTATTGAAAATAAAGCATTGTTACTTTCAGTTAAACCACACTGAGGTTAGGAAGGATAACTTAATTCTCAAATGCTTTATAAAAAGTGTATTTGAAGTATGCAATTTGAAACAAATTGACCAAAAAAGGGCAAGCTGCCTTTGGAAAACGTGGTTGGCTCAATAAAGTATGTGATTTTTACATGCAGTTTATTTTCTCCATTATCTGATACTGATGAGTCTGTATAGAAGTAAAGTCCCCTGTATTTTGTTTTTACAGGACACCAACATACATCAACCTTACCACATATAAACTTATGTCACCCAGAAGATAAAGATGTGCTGCTCTTCTCTACAGGCAAGGTTTTCCCTGAAAAGTTTGCGGTCAGTTAACCCTTTTGAACTTCGGTGAGGTTTGTTTTAGTGGCAAGAAGTAACACCTCACAGTGACAGGACAGATGTGCAGATTGGTCACCAAGTGTTGCATTTCAGGTAGAGAGTGGAGAACAGCCTCTTGAGGAATGTCAGGTTTTAGCTTGAAATTTATTAACCTTTTTTTTTGACAAATACTCAAGGACAGAGCACCTAACATTTTGAACAGAAGAGCAATGTAGAGTATTGGTTGAGGAAGGGGCAACCTTTAACTAAAAACAGAAACTCTAGGTTTGAGACAATGATCAGGCTAAGCACTTGTGTGTGTAGACGATCTCAGAGATTTTGTGACAGTTCAGTATCTGAGAGTAGGCTGTTCCATCTAATTACATGTTTCTTCAAACAGGGGATCCTACAGCCCTAGTACTTCTCTGGGAAGCACACCTCACCAGTTTTCCCTCCTGATGGAAAGACGCCTCCCATCTTAGGGTCACAAGTGCCCACTACTTGGGTGTTTTGCTAGTCTGAGTTCTCTTGACTCCTTCCCCTAGCAGGAGTATTCAGCTGCACCAACTGCCAATCATTAGTGTTAAAAAAGATGTGACTTACTTGTGTTTCCAGTGTTGTACCACTTGCTTCCAGGCATGGGACAGGAGCTCTCTGCAACTGCTGCTGGGAGGTCCAGGACTGCGCAGGGAGGAACAGCCCCAGCCAGCCCTCACTTCCTCTTTAAGGAAAGGGTAGTGAAAAGGAGATGACACGTCGTCTTTAGCCTTCTCTTGTTCCCTCGTGACTGCACAGCTGTAAGTTTGGTAATATGCACAAGCTTTCTGCAGCTAAAAACATGCAGTACCTACCTTTTCATCTGGCTTGTAGCATACGAAATGGGCTGTCAGCCATCACACCTGCAAACAGCCCTGCTTGACTGTCCTTGTAGGCTAAAAAAAAGGACATTTTAAATTTTTGCTTCATCAGCACTCCTGTACTCTTCCCGTTGTCACTCTGTGCGCTGGAACTTGGCTGATGTTCGTACTGTAATGCCAACCTGCCAGTTCAATTTCTGCACACAATTTTGGAATTGAGGAAAATGAAAGAGAAGTTCATGCTACTTGCAGCAGGTAGCCTTCAGGAGGATTTCTGGCACTATCAGCCACAGCATAAAGGGGACAATACAATTTTTATTGAGTGCTAAAATTTCTCATAGGCTCTCCAAGAGTTTAATAAAACCAAAGAATGTTAAACTACTTTTCATCCTCAGCCCTTGGCCGAGATGGAGCAGAGTTAGGAATTACATATCCTTTAGTAACAGTATGATACAATAGTATTATATATAATAAAATTATAGCATTACAAATGTAGCTTGTTTTCTAAATAAGTCCCTGTGAAGAGTTCCCTATCCTAAAATTTTCCTAATATAACTGTCATGGGTTGGGCTGCTCCAGCAACTGGACCCCCCCCCCCCCCCCCCCAGCCAGTCACTCACCCTCTCCCACCCCCAGGAATGAGGGAGAGAATTAAAGGAGAAACGGGAAACCCGTGGGTTGAGATAAGAACAATTTAATACAGATAAGTAATACACAGTGTAGATGCTCACCACCCCCTCTTATCTGCAGCCCGTCTCGTCCCGAAGCTGCAATCCCGGACGAATGCGAGGCCCCGAAATAGAGAGGGGCAGAGAGAGAGAGAGTACTCCGAGAGTGGGAGTACTGGGAGAGAGAAGGAAAAAAAAAAGCAATAGAGCAAAAGCGCAGCAAGCACAAAAGAGCAGAAGCGGCGAAAGAGCCAAGGCGCAAAAGCCCGTCTTTCCAGCTGACCCTCACTTTTATACTGGGCATGACGCTGCATGATATGGAATACTAATTGGGCAGTTTGGCCTCAATCTTAAGTTCCACCACAAATCACAAGGGGAATCGTGTCCCCCTTGTCCCAACTATGCTCCCCCCTTATCCCGCCGTGCTTCTGCACTCCGGCACACTGAGAAGTCCTTGGAGTCTCACGTCCAACCACAAACATCAACTTGCTATCAGCATTCTTCTCAGAGCGAGCCTCTGAGTAAAACCAAAACACGAAGCTCTTCTAGCTGCTAAAAAGAAGAGCTAACCCGGTCCCAGCTAAAACCAAGACAATAACAAAAGAGGAAACGGCAGATGCGGAGACACACGTAGAGAGCTTGTGGGAAATAGGCTCAAATTTATTGGAATTAATGTGTTTTAAGGAGACTAATGAGCACGGGAGGCATTCCAGGGAGAGCAAGCAACATGAAAGCCACAAAGCAGAAACAGGAGAAGGCAGTTTGGTTTGTGATGTAGCACTTTCATAATGTAAGATTCCAGATAACAACCTGGTCTCTGAGAAAGCCAAAAGGAAAAATAATTCAATGTGCAAGACAGGTCTGTAAGACTGCAGCCAAGTATCAGCATAGGGGGTTGTCTTAACAGTTTGAGTCCAGGAGGTGGAGGCCAGCTGTCAGGGGCTAGGTACAGTTGAAGGAGAAAGTACTTCAAAAGCTTTATTTTGAAGTGGTTAAGTGGGAGGTGGGACTTCCAGGAGGAAATATATCACAATTAAATGGGAGGTGGGATGAGCCACGGAAGAGAATAAAAGCTTTAAAAGAGACTGAGGAAGCCAGTTAAAGGTGGAGTTTTCAAAGACAGGGATAAAAAAGCACTTTTGAAGGCAAAGAAATACAAACCAGAGAACAGATGCAAAGTAAAAGGAGGGGAATGCTATGGAAGAAGTCATGACTGACTGACAGGACATGTGAAACGACACAGCAGAGGATAAAGAACCAGGTGCAAACAAGGACGGGGGAGAGGAGACAAGTTTGTGCAGGTACTGCTTACTTTTGTTTTAAAAAACAATACTGGGAAAAAACGCCCAGTAAAAACTGCAGGAATACTCAAGGGGGAAATTGGAAGGGAATGTAAGGGAAAAGCAGTAAGAATAATGATACGTCTGGTAATCTTGACACAACTTTTGAGCAAAGCAATAGAAAAGCTAGTAGTAAGTTCAGTCAGTTCAGAAGTACAGGATAATGATTTAATTAAAGCGAACCAACATGGTTTTTAATATTTTGCAAATTCTGTCTAGCTTTTGGTGAGGCTGCAAAGGGAACTGCTGGCCTGACATAGCTGACACGTACGATGCATCTCGCAATATATTGAAAGGTACTTTGCTTAGACAGCCCCCAAAACCCAACACCCCCCCTCACTGAAACATCATGGGAAGTTGTAACTTCCGTGTTAATGAAAAATGGTTACTAAATAAATGGACTTCTAGGGGATTCTAAATGGCCAGGTATCTATTTGTGAGAAAATAAAAGATGAAATTACCACTAATAGCGTTTGCAAATCACATACACAGGTCTGCAGGGGAAAACATGCTAAAAATAACTTAAAGGACTTAATTGATAGTCAGTGACAGCTGAACACAGAGGGCTAATGTTCACCTGGCAATACGGAAACAGAAGAATGGTGGTATTATTTATTGTTTATGAAATAATTGCTAAAATACTGCTTACACTTCAAAAAGGGGTTTGAAATAATGAGAAAAAACATCACAATAGACAGAATCCCACTTTTCAGTAACAACTACGGTGTGATCTCATCCTGTAGGAGAAGCTAAAGCCAACAAAGGGCAGTAGCTGAAAGGTGAGGTCAGACAGCATGAAAAAATCAGACGCACGTTTTAACTAAGAGTAATTAATTAGCTGAGACTACTCACCAAAGGGTCGTAACGGCTGCTTCATCTGTTGAAGATTTTTAGATCAATGGGCGCATCTCCCTAAAGACATCTTAACCCAGCTTTGAGGAGGCCTCGTGGAAGACTTGATGCAGGAAGGCTGATATCGTTATGTAGATGTTTTTGAGTAGAAACTTAGATGATTTCTCTGAAGTGAAAGTCTACGGAGAAGTTGATCAGAAAGGGTGTTAGAACCGTTCCTAAAGAGAGTGGAAACATAATTACTTCCTGTCTGAGTATTAAGGAAAACAACATCAGTACTCACCAGCATCAATATAGTGTCTGCAAATGCAGGAATAAAAGTGCTATTAGAGGGGAATATAAAGTATAAACTTTAAAGACAGAAAGGATTATTAATTACAGAAGGTTAAAAAAAATGAGAGTAGGTTCAAAAAGAGTAAGGGGAGTCACAAAAGCATCAGATACCAGAACTGTGGAGAAGCAAATGACGCTGAACTACATGGAATGGTAGACAGAATGAAGGAATTTGAAGAAAAAAGACCAAGATAGATGTGTTACAAAGACGACAGAAAAACAAATGAGCTAAGCAACTGGAAAATGAAGTTGGAAATGGAGTTTAATCAGGTATTAAAACCAGTATCATTGACAGTCTGAAAGATGACATAGGAAATGAATATTGCTCAGAAATAACAGGAGGAAATAGGACAGGGAAAGGTGATAAAAGTCATTCCAGCATTCTGGGGGGTGGAGTTGTCATCAAGAAAGCGGCCGGATGGAGCGGACCCCAGGGGCAGCGCGGGTAGAAGGAAATAAAAGGAAGTTGGCAAACGGTGCAGGAGGAAAATAGGACTTAACACAGGTTAAAAATGAGGGAAATTAAATGAAGAGCTCCACTGGCTTCTGACACCACTGCAGGTTCCAGCACAGTTGGGAAAAAAGTAAACAACCACCAATCCCTCTCAACTGCGCGACTGAACATTCGTGCAAAATAAACCAGAAAAGGACCAACATTTACATCAGTTCTGTACATTTGATCATCGTTTCTCTCTGCAGCCGTTTCATTTTTGAAGCTGTCTTTGATGAGAAATCCAAAGACTGAAGCGACATATTATAAACAAATGAAAAGTCATCACAATCAGTTTAATGAAGTGCACAGAATAGCAATTGATCATGTCAATAAAAATAAAACAATTAATTTTACATCAAGTGTGCTTTATTTCCTCCACAGGTATTCTGTTAAATAAAGCACCATATATATACTGCCAGGCCACAGCTAAAGAGGATTCTTTACAGAATCAAATTTCTTGTGGTTGTTTAGTATACAAGTAAACTTAATTTTGATAATAAGAACCACAGCGATCTGAGGCAACCTGCCTCTATTATAAGGTACAAAACTGGCACAGAGGACACCATATTATACACAGTAAAAATGCCATAAGTTTAAATTACATCATACAGGGCAAGGAGGCCCTGTTCTCCCAGACAGCCATATTAAATGAAAGCCACTACAGTGAACTCTTAATTACATAAAACATATCCATTATCTGATTGCCCTTTAAGAAAGTGTACGGTAGATGCAAAAAAAAAAAAATAAAATAATAAAATCTGGAGTTCTGCCTGACCAAGAATTAAGCATATAAATCTATCTTGCCATTCAAGCAGAGAGCACTGGACAAACTGAAGCACAAAACAGAAATAAGCAAAACTTATACAAACAGCATTTTGGGGGGAAGAAAAAAAAAAAAAAGAAAAGACTTAAAAGCAGACATGCTCCATCTAATGTCAAGAAGCAGCTTGGTTTCCTTTTCCAGATATCCTTGTGACCACATGAATCGTAGACTCAATGGTCCTACACAGGATGTCTAAAATGTCATGCTGCTGCATATGACTAAAAAGTCCTCTGGAATGGCCACAGCTGATTGATAAACTAGTATCGGGGTCCTGGGATGGTAAGGCTTGACCATCACAGCTCCTCAAATCTGTGAGGTCGGATAAAACCGCTGAAATCGATGTGGAAGGAAACTCTGAGTCCTCCTCAGTTCCAATGGAATCCTTGGAAGTCTGCAGGTCTTTAAATTCCTTGCATTCTTCAAATTTACCGTTTCCTGACTGATCTTCCGTGTGCTGTGACTGTGTGGCTAACATTATGTCTTCGGAAAATGAAGATGGAGCTTCCATTCTGTACTCTTTGACAGAACTGTTCTCAGGGGAAGGAGGGTCTTGCTCAGTGCCTGGATCAATGATGGAAGAGTCCCGCGTCTCGTTATCCGAAGTGCTCGTTGGGGTCAACGCCTCCCGCGGCTCAGTTTTTGTATCACTGATACAGCTGTCTACAGTGTGCTCCTCATCGCTGCTGACCCGTCTTCTCTTCACAGGAGTAGCTCCTTCATCATCTGTAAAAAAAAAAAAAGGAAAACTCACTTAGGGAAAGTGTGTTGTTTCCGTGCCACACATCCAAACAACAGGCCTTTCCGGTCATGTTTTTATCCTTTTCCACGTTAAAACACAGTACTTAATAAATACTTATTTGGAATTCATATAATTGCCTGGAATTTTAGCTCCATAATAAAGTAGTATTTCTTGCGCAGTGCTGGGGATTGGAGCCAAGAAACAGCCCACCTTCAGCGGTACGAAACCAACGTGTTACGTTAATTTGTAAAACCTTAGAACTGTTAGTGACACTCTTAGAGAAGGCAAACCTTTAGTTTTTCTTTCTTTGGCTTCTTGCTCTTGTAGTGAGTTCCTCTGTTGTTGACAAGCTCTACATTTGTTTAAAAGCTCTTGTAAAGTTGGAATCAGGGCTGAATTGAGCTGTTTGGGAGTGTGCACTGAAAGCAGCAAGGCAAGTGCTCGCAGGTCCTAGAAGTACACAAGTAAACAAACTTAACGAGCCGTATTTCAAACTCGTATTTGATTAATCCTACACGCAGACAGATCTGTGCAATAAAGCAGAGGCTTTACCATGTTCTGAACATCCAAAAGATCAAATTCTAAATATACTCACACTACTGAAATTCCTCACTCACTACTAATTTGCTGGCCTTAACGTAGATCTGTCCTAAGCAGATGACAATACCGTGCTGCTCACTGTAAGACGAAATCTTTTGCTGGGTTAGAACATTTCTACGATTAACTCCACTGCACTTTGCATTACCTTTTTCCCCCCAAAATAAGCCGCTCCCCTAATCTTATGGTCCCCACCATCAGCTTGGGAGACCAAGCACGTATTCTGTGCATGCTGGGAGAACGTGTGCGTGTGGAACGGAGAATTGTGAAGAGCTCAGCTTGCTGCTCTGTAAATTTATGACTGTCTTGTTGGTAGGGGCTAATGCTTCCACCCAGCCAGTGAAGTCAGCTTCCCATGCGCTCACCAGGAGTCCCACTTACACCCAAAGCAGAGCTAACAACGCCCACCTCCTTCATTAGAGCCTGGCACACGGCACTGAAGAGTTTCCAGAGAAAATAAAGTGCCTCCTAAACGAGCCGATATTTGAACAGCTTAGAAAAGACTCACCCCATTCAAAGTAGAGCTTGCTTTGGAAATTTCAACTCTCTGGTTGCTGAAGTCAGATTCTAGGCTTTGATATTGATTTATTAGATTTGTAATTAGAGTATTGATTAAGTTGGCACAGTTTGCTTCAGAAAACACCTGCCCTTGGACCTGTGAAAAAAACATACTTTTTTTAAACCACAAAACATGGAACTGTGAAAACAGTATCTCAAAATGAAACGGCATATGACTGCAATTCTTGAAATGGGAATTACCGCTAAAAGACCACCTACCTTTAGAAGAAAATGAGTCAAAAAGGTATATACAATGTTGTTGTTAAGAAAGGTCCTTTCATCCATCAGGATACACTTTATGTATTCTGCAAAAACCGGATCTTCACAGAGCAGCTTTACGCAGTTCTTGGACATTGCGGACTGGTGAAGAGAGAAAGAACGCCACCAAGTCACTGCTGGAGGCCCGGCACTGCGGCAGCGCTGCCTGCGACGGCGGTCTCCGCCGGAGACACCTGCCAGGCCCACCCAGCTGCTTCATTCATACTGGACCATTCTTGTCAATAAAAATATTTCAGGTGTGTCAGGTATCAGTAAACTGTACAAATTAATTATTGTCCATTAGTATTTCACATTTTCCTTTTATGAGGTTTATTCCGTGGGACTGCCAGTTTATCACGATCAGTGTGTATCTGAAGGGGCAAAGGCCCCTCTCCTGGCAGTGGGCACACGACGACACCTTGACTTAAAAGACTTCCCAATCTTTACTTCATCATACCAGCATTTACACTACAATGAAAGGCTGGAAATTCACAGAGGCAGGATGAAGCAATTTTTGGACCCCGCACAGGCGGCCATCCTGCCAATATTGCGTACTGTGTGAAGTGTGTAAGTTTTTCCAGGGCGCGCTGGGATCGAATACAATTTGCTAGGTTTTTGTACTTAGTTTAGCGGGTTTTATCAGATGACAGGCAACATGAGCAGAGGCATTTTCTAGTCACATTACTCGTACTGTGAACGATTAACAACAGCCACTGGTTACAAGTGACAGGTGAATCTCGTTCCACATTCATCCTGTTTTGCCTGTGTTTCCATCCTGTTAGATTTCGAAACCACTGACTCTTACCTGAGTCTGACAGAGCTCAGTCCAAAGCTTGGGGAATAACGCAAGATGAAGTGGCAAACCTTCATATGCAACTAGGACACCTGAAATTTTACGAGAAAATAAGTTACTGTGTGGAATTTTGTTGGAGATACACGCTTCCTGATAAAAGCAGTACCAAAGTGCCATATCATTTTACCAGAGCACATTCCAAGCATTTTTTATAATCAGAAAGACCTATCATCTGTGAAGTTTTTACAGTACATTTAATAAATACATGTATCTCATCAGTATTTCTGTGAAATGTAAAAACCTAAAGAGCTGGCTTTAGTTCTGGGTTTGTAATCAGGTTATTTTATTGCTGTCTTACATTTTCAGCTGGTCAGCTACAGCACTTAAAGGTTTTAACTATCTTTTTTTAAAACAGCGTGTAATTTTTAAAGGGTCATCTTCAGTATTATCCCAAGCACCATTGTTATCTAGAAAGAGTTAAGGGATACGCTAAACAATAGCAAGTGATACATATTCCCAGAATGCTCTGCAACTAATATAACCTAGAGTAAATACTAAAACCACTAGAGTTACAATCAGAAGTGTGACAAACAACGAGCAAATGGGCAATCTGCGGATCAAAAGAACGTTCTGAAATCATTGCTCTTTAGACAAGGTTAATTTTGTACAGTTCTGTTGGTCTAGAAGTCGTATTTAACCATATTTATAGACAACTGAAGTGAGACGGCTCCCGGTCTGCATGTCCATGTGGCCACTAGTTGTGTGACACTGAGGTTTGTGCATCTGCACCCACTGCACCGGGTAACTCCGCTGATGCAAGGGTCTGTGGTGGAAGGCAAAATTAAGAAAAACCTCAAAACGTGCCTTTGGAGCAGCACGTGGACTTCACAGGGCAATTCAAGGCGGGACGCTGTCCTACAGAGAACCAGCGAACGGCTGCAGTAGGCAGACAGGTCACGAACGCCTTGTTCACTCACCAAAAAATAGGTTTACATTGTGACAGAAAGAAGCCCCAATACTGGTGGTATCTACTGGCAGAACTGAAACAAGCATTGGGTACAAACTACACGACTGAATGGTTATAAACTGAATTAAAAGTTGCAATGGTTCCCAAAACTGGGCTAAAATAAACCTGGGTTGGTAACAACTGAACTGGTGCCGTCTGTGGCTGTCTAGATGGTCATGTGTGCTCCCGGGCAGATTGTCAATGCCATTGGCAGAGACGCTGAGAGTCCAAGACCTGACCCAAAGCCATTTAAACTGCCAAAGAACACCACAAAAAAAGCCTCAGCGAGTCCTGTATTAAACTCCAGATGTGCAAGGAGACTGAAATCTCACCGACTGCCTCAGCAACTTCCTGGACAGGCCTGAAGCGCAACAGTGGCAGAGATAAGATTGCACTACATTTTACATGTCATACAATTTTGGGGATAAAAATAACATCTAGAACGATTAATGCAGCAAGTTTCACAAGCTCTGCTTTTTTTAAAAAAATGTGAATATAAAGCCTAGTGGAGAAGCACGCACAGTTAGCACAGAAAAAAAAAATCCTTAGGCTGTTTAACCTTCATACTTACTCATTTTAACTAAAGTTTCAGTAAACTTTTCACAGTTGATTGCAACTCGACATAGCAGGTGGATGAACTGATGATAAGAAAAGAAGTAGTCTAGCAGCATACGATCGTAAACATCATCTTTGCCCTGAAGATTTAAGAGAGCTTCATTTAAACTACATAAGCAATGGGACAGCAACCAGATTTCCTGCACACCTAGCTTAATGTTACTGCACCTCTCCCTAAAACATTTAATCAAATCCTACAGGAAAACACGACGGGAATTTCCAGGTCTAACCCAGGCCAGCTGCGTCTCCTCACCGAGCCCTTGGCAAGCACAGTAGCGAGACGGGAGGAGGGATGGCAAACGCAATTCCCCCACCAGTGAACACTTTTGTGGTAGGATTCTGAATCAACAGCCTGAGAAGCTGCGTGAATACCACGCCTTGAAGGTGACAAAAGAATGCAGTAATGTAAAATCATGTACAGATACCCACACACACGTACACACCACTGCTTTTTAAATCCTAGTTTGTCAGTTCCTAATCTGCAGAATTTTCTCAAGACCGAGCTTCACAAGCTTTCAAAGCAGTATTTTCAGGAATGTCTCAAACCAAATGATAAATACACGCTGAGGGCTTTGTGTGTCAATATTTTGGTATCTTTTTGGATGTACACACTTAAAATGGCATCAGCCTCTGTAAACCAGATAGCCAACCTCAAAAGCTCGAGCAAACAAATGTAATCTTATACGAAACAAACGAATGCAAAATAAGCATGCAAAACCACGGGGAAACGTGACTGTGGATGTGGTTTTATTTTAGAGGCTTAAAAATCCTCTGGCTCCTAATGTATATGAATTCATTATAAAGTGTAAAATACTGTGTCATATAATATGACAACTCTCTAAGTTCAACATTTGCATTATTTAGTGTCACGTCCATTACCTCTGGATCCCTGACGTAAAAAAGCACTACAGATCATTCCTGGCTCTCTATGGTTTTTAACAAACTTTGGTTTTACATAAGATTTGAGGGTGCACAAATATACAAAGCATCGTTTTGAAAGCTTTAAAAAAGAAGGGTTACTTACCCTACAGTAACCGTGCTTCTTCGAAATGTGTTGCCCACACAGATTCCCATCTACGTGCACATAGGCCCCATGTGCAGGAGATTGGATTCTTTCTGAATAGCAGTGTCCACTGGGGCTGTGCCTGCACCCAGTGTGTCCTTGCGACCACTGTACCTGAGGGCATAAGGGGTATGGCGGCTTCAACCACCACTCAATTCCTTCACCGATAAGAATCCCCTATGACAGGACTCGGAGTTAGCACAGGGGGAGGACCACAGAATCTGTGTGGACAAAGCATCTTGAAGAACCACAGTTACTGTACAGCAAGTAACCAGTTTTCCTTCTTCAAATGATTGTCCATACATATTCCTTTTCGGGTGGGATTCACCTTACCTGACTTTAGCTATCTAAAATCTAGTCATTTCACTGTTCCCTGCAGTCAGTGGACAGAGAGACAGACTCCTCCAGAGGAAGAGTCACCTCACCTGGACTCAGGTGTCTCGGACACGAAGGAGGGTGATCATTTGTCTCCTTCCGAGGTAACTGTTTATCGCCTGTCACCACAGGAAGAGCTGGACACTGACCTTTTAGATAGGCAAAGTCATGTGAGCTGAATCCCACCGCTGCTGCAACTGTGATAACGGGACGTGGCAAGTGACTACGAAGTAGCCCCACCGAAGCTGGCATCCCATCAGGAAGCCCACAGAAGGGAAAATGGAAAGTAAAAGCCTTAAAGCCCTAGACAGCATTTCAGGTACAGGTATTTTACCCAAACAATCAGCAGATGATGCCTCAGCCCCGCTGGAACGGACTCTAATGAAACCTGGACGATCTATTTAGCTGTCTGGTAATAAATCTGGACATACTTCGAAACCCATCCGGACAATCCCCGGGGCAGTTCCTGAATTTTCTTTATAAATGCCACAAACAGATTGGACGATGATAAAAATCTGTGGTTTGTTTTTTTTTATCTGAACACAAGGTTCAAACCCTTATCATGTCTAGAATATGAAGGTGTGTATCACCAAGGGCGGGGAAACGGTGCTTCTGGAGTGCACATCTAGAATGGAGTATATGAGGACAACACATCTTGAAGAAGAATTCTGCTTTGTTTACAAAGAAAACGTAGATGCGTTACGCTACTGGATTCTTGTCAGACTTTTATCCGAAGGGAAAACAACGGAGAAGCAGCTATTTGTAAGACCATACATTTACATACCTTGCTGGCTTCCACCATGGTGGGCAAGAGGCACATGTTAAGTTCGGGACGTGGAGGACGAATATTGCTTTTTCCCCCTATTAATTTCAAATTTTCACGACATGGAAAATAAGGTCCAAGAGACACTGTAGTATAAGTTAGGATAAAATAGGGATATATTAAAAAGGTCAATATTTGACATCAGCAAGGAACACGAGAGAGTAATAACAGTGTAAGAGAACTTCAAAATACAATCACTGAAATACCTACTTGGGATATTACTGTGGTGGTATGTACAATGATTGTGCTGTAGAAATGGAACCAGAGTATGTAGGAAATCATGAGGACTTAAAAGTACAAGCTCCTTGAGGACATCTACAAACAAAAAGTTGTTGTTGCTATTACACATTGTTATTTCTTAACAGCAAACAGTTTAACTTAAGGCTCATGCATTTGCAAACCCTCTTTCATACCACTTCTGCTGCACTTCGCGTGCCCCGTGGAGGTGGGCTCTACTGTGAATGGCACGGAAAGTGAACACCCCTGAATCCACCAAGATTCCCTTCACCTCTACCACTGGGAGAAAACCTGCTCAGTGGTAGATCAACCACCAGTGAGAGGGGTGTCAGAAAGTAGAAGCTCAATAAAATTACCCTCTTTCTTTCTTCTTAAATATAGCAGGTTTGATGCCTGGAAAACGTCAACCAGCAGCAGTCAGGAGGACAACGAGAAAGACACTCAAAATAAGGGGGAAATGCATTCAAATCACACCAAAAAAAAGTAATTTGGAGACAGTTTTAGGCCTTGGGCAGCATGCATAAAAATGCAGATTATATCCATTAAATAACATTTAAAAAATTAGATGAGAAAAACTTTTTGAAATAGGTCTTCTAAAGCAAGAGAGACACTTACATAATGTCCACGCCTACAATTTTAAAAAGCAAATCCATGCAACTGTACAAGCTGTTGAAGCTTTGCTTTTGCTATTACACCTTTGACGAATGGATCGCAAAAACGAACACGAAAAGCCGTTGGTCAGACTGCCTTGGTCACCACGCATCCTTCATGTTTGTATTTTAAGGTAAGATTTGGGATTGGATTCTAAACTCTCTGACACCTGAATTCAGGAGTTATTCCTTCATCAGGTGGCAAACTGGTCACTGAAAACGAAGGCTGACTTTTGTGCAGACAGCCTGCACGCCTGGGGAAGTAGGAATATTAATTTGAACCGGACACACCAGGAATTATTTAGGACGGGAACAATGGCACTACTGATGTATTGAGGACGGTAATATGAGCAATCCCAGTCTCCAGAGTTACCCAGTATCTTTTGCACTTGCGAAAACGGAGTTTAAATCTCCAAGCAGGTACCTGCACAGAACAGGCCCTTCCTGACTGCGGTTACGCTGCCACGACTTACCAATACAAGCGTTGCGGAGTTCGGGAGGGCTGTAGGAATTCAGCAGAGTTAAGAGCTTATGGGCAAACTCAATTCGCTCCTGCCACTGAATGAGAGCTTGCTTCACATCTGCAAACGCGAAACACAGAGACATCTGTTCCGTTCCATCCTCAAAAGCTCTTCAAATAAAGCACAGCATTTTGCTGCTGCTGAATCTCTTTTTTCTCTGACATGATTTTAATCGATCTGGAAATCTATTAAATCTCACTGGTCTGTTGCTATTAAATTTCCTTATCTGCTTTTGTATTAAGTCAATAAATTTAATAAATAACAATTTAATAACTTAATAATCTTATATCCTACTGTATGGAAAGTTTTTAAACAGAGATAATACGCAAGATAAACCACTAAGGTTTTGGGTCATGAAAAATTAACAAACAGACAACAGGCATAATCCATTGAAGAGTTATAATCGAACCTTTTCTTTGAAGATATGGACGTGTTGACTTCAGAACCGAAAGGAAAATAGACAGAAGTTCTACCAGGTCTCCAGTCACATGGCAAGCCGTGGCCTCATGGTACATCATGTGCAACGTGTTAAAGGACTACAATGAAAAAATGGCAAAATGTTACGTTGCCAAATGAACACTGGTTATCTCTTCTATTTCTATCCTGCAGATGCACTTTTCGTATGTGCTCTATGCTCAAACAAGATGTATCAAAATAGACTGTGCCAGATGTCACCACAGAATTTCTCAAAGACGATGACATTTAAAAAGAGAATAAATCTGTGTACAAAATTCTTATGTTTACTAAAAGATCTGGAGGGGGGAAGGCGGGGGAATGGGACAGGAAGGGAGCAGGAAAGAGAGGGAACACACGAACAACCAGGTATCTTCTGTCTAACCAAGTCTAACTGCCGACCTGGACGCCTGGTTCTGGTAACCATGAACTACAGGTAGTCATGTGTGGGGGGTTAAACTGAAACCTGCCTTTGGCCAAAAGGCTGATTTTTGCTCTTCTCACTTAACCCAAAACCCAGAGTCTTACTAAATTTTTATCATGTGCACGCCAGAGGGAAACTTAATTTGTAAAATTTATTACAACATTAACCCCTCTACAAGCAGCCAGCACCCACCTCAACTCAAGAAATGAGCACTGTTGTGAGCACACCTCATGTAGTTTATGGAGGGAGACATTTAAAAACAGCCTTGATTTGTTTTCAAGGTAAAAGCTTTGTATTAGTGGCCCAAAATAATTACAGAGTTTTCACACGTTCATCTAAAACCCAGTAAGCAAAGTGTAATTGGAGACACGGTATTTTTATTTACCTGTAATCCCAATCTTTCCATGCCAACATACAAAGTGATGTTAGAGATGCACAAAGACAGACACGGGTGTGTGAATTTGGGGAAAAACCACACCATTAATATAGATGCTAGTCATTTTTCAAAGTGCTGCTTTAGGACATACGCTATATGATTGCACATCAGATGAATTACTTCTCCTTTTATAACTCAAATACCTTGTAGGCATCTGTGATTTATAGAAATATTGGGAAGGAAAAGCAATTCATTTCTGAACCGCAAAAATCCTAGCACAAGATGTAAGAAAAGACATTTAATTTGCTGGGATGTTTTAAAGATACAGAAACAGTAACCTCATTCCCTGTAATGCAAAATCGTGATATGCCATTTTTATATTATGGTGAAGATAAAATATACGTGGCCAACCCTGCTAAGCAGTAAACTCTTCTGGATGTGACAACTCCTCGATGCAGCATTTTTCGCCACACAAAACAGTTCCAGTGAACGAGTGAAAATATAAGGCCTGGTGATTTCAGCCATAAAGCAACTCAGCTAAAGGCTGAACATCAGTTTTATTTGATTTCTAGCCATGTTTTACAGAGGACAAATTGCATTTCATATTACACATTCTTTGTAAACTTCACTGTCCATTGTTAGTGTGGATCAGTGTTAACTGGAGCTGTTAAACAAGTTTTTTTTATACATCTGTACATATGTGTGTATCTATACCACACTATACGGGTTCAGTGTATGAATGAAGCTGTAGCTCGGTTCCCAACTGTTCAGCCCAAGACACTGAATGTAAGGCAGCTACCCACAGCTAATCAAAGGGCTTACTCTTACACAAACTCATGAAAACTCAATTTTCAAACAGTACTGCAGTGGCTTAATTTTTATTTTTCTAAACGATTTTGCAATTCCAGCTTTTTCTATCACACTTTTGTCCTAGAAAATACAAACTAGTGATATTCAAAAAGTTAAAGAGAATTTTTTGTATAAACCATATGAAAATGGCGTTGGAATCAACCTCAGTGCATCATGTGGTCCATCCATGTGCCTTAAGGCAGACTAAATATCTTTATATCCTTGACAGATGTCTCCTCAAAGTCCTCCCGATGACTTCCAGTTGTGCTGGCTGACACCTTCTGAAGCCATCTATTCCAGTATCCCATTTACTGTACAGCTACAACTACCTCCTATCCACTTGTCTTGCCCCATGGATTTTTACCAGTCTATTATCCCTCCCTGAATACATCATTCCACATAGGCCAAGAATGAATTTCATCTTATTTTTACACTTTCTCCAACACATCCAGCCAATCTGGATTTTTATTCTTGTTCTCCCAAGGACCGAGCATCTCTCCCCATTCTGCATTGCCAGTATATTTAATAAACACACATTCTTGTCCATCAACTCAATAATGGAAGTGTTGAATAGAATCCAAGATCTTACATCCATCTTAAATATATATACTTATATATATATTTATAAATATATATATTTATATATAATATAAATATATAAATATCCATTTGCAACTGGAATACACTATATGCGCTCCAGAAATGCATTTAAGGTTCAGTTTAATCAGAAAAAAATCTAGTTTGTGTGTTCTTCAACCATTCCCCCTCTTGCAAACAAAAGCACAACAGGGAGGAAAGACAGAGAGAATTGCCTCAGAAGCGCCTGAGAAGCGTTCAGAAATATTAATCTCCGTCACGTCCGAGCATCCTGTAAGCTATTTCCACAAGTTAACCTGTTGCCTTCTTAACTAGCAACAACTGTGTGACTGTGCCCAGCCATTCACCCACAGCTGATCTGTAAGAGAACGACACCAAAAAAGCACAAACTCGTTCCTCTCAACATGATCCGTTGGTGGCTTTCCCGCTGTCTTGAGAAGCAGGCAAACGTTTTCCTGATATTCTTTTTGCTACTATTCAGGATGAGGGGGGAAGTACCTATGTGAAGAACACCAAGGCTGATTTCTTACTACTCATGACCTCTCACTAGCTGCAACTTTTTCTGTAGACCTGATTTACTCTCCATTATGAACCTGAGAGCCACTGTATCTATATCCTTGAGATGGGATATAGGAGATGACACATCACCCTTTACTTCTTGCTCCCCTTTCCTATTTAGCTACAGCCTTTTATAGTTAGTCTACCAAATCGCTGTTATCAACTACCTTGTTTTCTTTATCCTGCATTAAGATTTGTATTGCCTCAAATTTACTCACTTAATCTCCTACATTATCATTTCGGCACACAAAATATCTGGTAAATATTTTTTTGTCCTTCCTATGATCATTAGATTTTAAGGTTTTACGTGTATGCCAGTGCTTAATCAACATATTTCATATGAAACCGTATTAAAACAATTTAAAGCAAACACATTGTCAGGAGGAAGTGATGACTTGATAATAAAGTAAGGTGTTTATTATATTGTAATTAAATAACAAAGTCTTTACCTCAGTCATCAGAATCAATCCTCTGTTAAACACAACAAGAAGTCTGTCTTCATCAGATTCTAATAATATTCTGAAGGCACTAGGAAAAAAATCCAAACATTGACAACACTGAAAAATACATATTTTCATAATTCATACAAATGCTTAAAATTGTTGTGCTCACGCTGTATTTTGGAAAACAATCACAGAAGAACATAGAAACCCCAAAAGAACATAATTATTCTCTTCATTTTCCCCCCTACTTTTTAATTTAAAAATGTCTCTGATGTAAACTGCCTTTATGTCAACTTTATGTTATCGAAAGTAATTTATGAACAACCTTTACAGAAGTATTTCCCAAATAACGTCTGCAAAAATGCTAAAAACTGAGGAGAATAATGCACTTCAAAAGCCAGAAGCTGACGCCTGTCAAATGATACATTTAAAGCGGCCAGTTGGGCACGTGTGGACGTCGAAATGCATAAAACCACTTCTACCAGAGCATTTTATGCGCGCAGCAGGGCGGAAAATAAACGATGATGCACAACTAATGAACCGCTCCTCTCAACAGAGAGATGCTTCATAGAATCTTACAATTCTACTGCTTCCCAAGTTTTTGGGAAAATCTGGTTGTGCTCTATGACAGGTGACTGCGTGCAAACCCTGCGAGTAACACGGGTCGTTTTCCCTTTTCACAGGAGTGTTCCAACGCCTCACCAGTTGCACTTAACCCTCCCACACCTGTCCTAGGTACACAAGCGAGTTCCAGTTACGCGGAAATACCCAAGCAACAATTTCAGATGTGCCACTAGGACAGACCAGAAATGAAGAACTATTTGAAGATGCGATATGATACAATAAAACTCTGTCCACAGGCAGCATTTCTAAAAAACATTTCTGCCCAAGAATAACAAATGTCAGCAACAGCAGCTGAAATTACTGCTTTGCCAATCTGGACTAATCATGAGAATGGGATTTCAGGTTAAATGCTGAGTTAGACCATGGGTTGATTTGGTTTTAGGTTTTTTTCAAGGGTTCTACTAATTCAATTTTGTCATGGTGCTTCTTTTTGAACCCTGACAATATACATCTTGGTTTACACCTGTTTATTGTGAAATATTTGCTTAGTTTCTGAGCTTTTTAGATGATGGAACATTCTAAAATGAATTACATTTACAAACAATGGGTTTTGGGAAAAAAGAAGAAGTTACAGTTGTAACATTCTGGTTGATTACTTCTGAATAAAAGCATCCACCAAAAAAGTTTTTCTCCAAATAAGAACACTCATTTTTACTGTACTTCACATTTGGTAAAACACAGTTCTTTAAACAGGATTAGATTATTACACTACAGCTTCACTACTAACGTACCTTATTAACGTGGTCCAACAAGACCGTCCGTCCAAGCAGCGCAGGTAACAGCTTATGGTTGTTTTCTTAAATTGCTTTATGTCTTCTATCTCTTCCTCTCTCATGTCTGGTCTCTGAGCTACAAACAGCTGCATGAGGTTAAACAGCTCTTCTACTGCCTAAAACACACAAAAACAGTAGGTTAGAGTCACCTCTCTCAGTATGTGATGGTTTGTATCTTCTTATCAGTATTGCTTACCCTGTGTTACTTCTACTAGGTCATACACAGAACAAATACGTGTAAGCGAATTTAGACAGCAATGCATACAGCTCATTACTACAGAGAAAGAGAAAAGAATCTGGAAATCCTGATCCATCTGACCAAACTTCCTGGCTTTCCTTGAGGAATGTAGGGTCATCTTCTGCAGCACGGGTATGGGCATTCTCCGATGATAATATTTATATTCAAAGAAGAAACTCACTGGGAATTCTGCCAACTTAGTGTGTTAGAACCCAACACGCTTTCTTGAGACCACCATTAAAGGCTATTTATTCCCTGTTTCTCATGACCAGGCCAGCGTACAAAATTAACAAGGAACTGTGGAAACACCAGTGTCTGCTTCCAGAAAAAAACATCTGCTCTCCAACTGCTACACAGAAAGAAGGAAAATCCAAAACAATCCCCCCACAAAGTGCAGCAATCAGATCTAAATGCATTAGTAATTACTTATGCTGGGAAATCAAAAGGTAATACTTGCACCACTGGGTACATGAAATAAGTCTTTTCATCTCTTTCATTAAAAGAGACGTTTCGTAAGAGAGGAAATACTAACAAGGAAACGATATTTTCTGGTCTCAATCTACTTACTCCTGGGTACTGACTGGCATGTGGCGTGAGATTCTTGAAGGCCCACTGGATATTCTGGTGAGAAGCCAGCTGCCTGGTGAAGGCCGGGGACTGCTCACAGCAGAGGCGCAGGATGCCGTAGTAGGCGGGCAGCATCCCGCGGTTGAAGAGCACCACGTCCTGATCGTCATGGTCCGCGAGGATGTAGTTGAAGGCAATGTTCTTGGTCACCACGGGGTTCTGCACAATAAGGCGCACGTTCTCCGGACAGTCGACGCACACGTTATACCAAAACGACAGCAACGCCTGTTTGTTGTGGTTGGTGGCTATAGCCGGCTCAGAAAGTTTAGGCTGGAAAAGGTTCCACAAGTCCATGAAATAAGTGGAAAACATGAGTTTCTCAGTTTTTGAGATCAAACAGTATGTCATGAAACTGAAGTAGGGCACGAGTTTTGTAGTGCCGTGGACAGCAGCATCGACATACAGCTTTGCTCTCGAAAGAAGGCCGAGGAGCACGTTGTAGACTTGATGAAGAACTACCGTAGTATCCGGGCTGAGAGGCAGATCGCGTGTAGGGATGTGCAAAGAGCGGGTCGATCGGAACATCTGGCGGAAGGAATTGCTTGGAATAAGCGACACCAAGAGATAGGCTGCAGCTTCAAATAAAAAAAAATAAAATTGTTACACCATTGAAAATGACATACATTCTTAACAGCCACTTCAAGAGAAGCTAAATTACACCGTATGTTCCATTTACAGATCTCAAAGCATTTTATAGAATCTGGTATCACTATATTCACACTAGAGATGCAAAGGAAAATCAGAGTGGGTAAGACAAGCACAAAGCATGTTAAAAGTGGTGTTGAGATTTGCTTTCAGGCCTCTTCACCCTAAGCTCCCGTCTGCTGCTTGGTTCTAAACCAATGCATCCCATCACAGAAATACAAACTCTGATGTTTTCTATGACTAAATTGTCTACTGCTTGATCAAGACATCACTACCTCTTCAGAGCCGTTTACAACTGGAGTCTCTTGCAAAGCTGTACCTCCAGTTCCACATCTCCCTCAACCACAGAAAACGTACGAAAGTTCAGTGTGGCCTGTTACCGCAGAATCTCCTTTATAAAAAAATTTAGACACAGGAAAGGCTGAAAATATGATCTGGCAATCTGGGAGCGTGATTCCTGGCAGAACGAACTAGAGAGCCAGGACACCCTGGAGTTGGGGAGAGGCACAGGCTGCTTCTCCTTCATATACAAGTTCAAAGGACTCAACTGAAGATTATTCTGTGAGGGGTGAAAGAAGAACATGTACTACTCCTTCCTACAGTACAACTATGTGATGGACACTATGGAGAACTTCTTGGATTAGCTCTTTTTCTTCTTTGAGTTTTCCTGGATCTTGTACGTTAACGTCGTAAGATAAAGAACCTACTAACGTATCACTCAAGTCACGCAATCAGAACAGCGTTTTCATCAAAACCAGGCAGTATGGCCTGATGAGGCACCACAGTTGTACTAGTATTTTAAAATACAGTATTTCTAAAACAATTGGAACAGGAAGAAAAGACAAGCACAAGAGCATGTATTTCATTTGTGACAACAACAGCCCATGCATAGTAATTCGCTACAACAGAAGAATAACTTTCTTCAACTTAAATTAACTTACAAGTTCTCACTCTAGGATAGTTGTGTGCCAGAAGAAAACGTTCCACCCAGTTTTCCATATTTTGCAGCACCCAGCTGTGAGCTAGTTTATTTCGAGGTGTTTGCACAGCCAGCCAATCCAGGCACTGAGACGGGTTGTATTCAATGACCTGAAAGAAGAGTGGAAAAATCAAAAAGAATACATTAACCTTGATACTAGGTACTGTTTGTATTAAAAAAACCCCTAAAAATAACTACTAAGACTCTCAAAATATTTTTTCAAAATCACTAGGGCTATCAAAAAGCACCTACAAGGCTGAGCAGCTCTGGCAGGCAAAGAAAACCCTTATTAAAATTTCACTGGTTTGCGCTCCTGAATCTTATTCAGAGCTTTTGAAAGTTCAATCCAAGCCCAGGAAATTACTCTACACATCCTTTCTGTATACTTCGAGAGATTTAAAAGTTGAAATGTTAAGGATGTAGAAAACTAAACAACCTTGTCTTTATAAACAAATAAATATTTTTTTTTTTTAAAAAAAAGCTAACACAAAACCTTAACACTGAATCAGTACTTTTACACAAGTTATATCAAAACATAAACGGTATGTTCGTACAGCTTCATGCTAAGGGTGGCTATTATGTTTTTTATGAATATGCAATTTCAAGGAATAAATTCATCTTGTGCTTTTCAAAGGTACTGGAAAGCCTGTGGAGTGCTGTTGCGCAGTTATCAAAGCCTGACAGATAATAAGGAGAAAATGTAGCTTCCTGTGCCTTTCTGGTTCTGGGTAGGTAAAAACTTGTTGATGTATTATTAGGTCAATAAACGCAGTTGGCTCATTTGCTAGTTTTTAAAAACTGTTTTCTTTTTATCTTGAGGTCCAGGTGCCTCAACAAGGAAAAAGGAACTCCATCTACCTAAGGAACCACAGGCAGTAACTGAATTGCTGAAGCTGTTCCCAACTACTCTGTTCCACCTGACGACTATGAGCAGCTGACATGACCAGAACTCTGCTTATAAAATTTTAATCTCCATTTTAAAATAAACACATTAAGAACAATCTCCTCTCTTTTTTTAGAAATGACAAATTGATCTGTCAAGTTTCCTTCATAATAGCTGGAGGGTATCTCCAAGAAAGAGACTATATCATTGTTCACTGTCTTCATGGCTCAATCACTTCTTAATGCCTTCTAGAAACTGCAGTGGCTGCACAAGTAGGTTCTACGCCTGAAATCTTGTCTGTCTGTGCATTAACTACTGGGCCTCTCATCCCTGCCTGCACAGTTTGTAACTCTAAATCATCAAATGTGTCAACAAGGTCAGGATAATCCTGCTGGCAACACCAGAGTTCGAAACGAGGACTTCGGCTGCTAAAAGCCTGGCTTTCCCAGAGAAACCTGTCACCGACTTGATGCTCTGCAGGTCCCCTTTGTGCAGTAAGAACAAGGAGGTAAATAAAAAAAGAAGACAGCTCATCAAATTACATGCCTCTTCGTGGCTACTGACCGAAGCACGGAGCACAGGTACTTCATGCCACAATCTGCGCGTTGTCAAAAACTCTGGTGGAAAGGTTTCCTTATTACTGAGAGAAATTCACAATTTACTGCTTCCCTGGATACAGAGAGCAGCTGGATGTGACCCTTGACCTTAAGACCCACTGTCTGAACCCTCTTTACCTGAGGTACAGCATTTACACCTAATCCACATTCAGATCAGACACCTAGCGAATGCCTGGCATACACTTTCCCACACCACCTCGTGGTTCCTACCCTGTAACTGCTCCTAACCAGGAGTAAAATACTTCTGAGCAGCAATCCATGTTCTCTCCCACAGTGCTTCAGCGGGTAAGGCAGGTCTGTGTTTTACCAGAGGTCTCAGTTTGCCCCAGTAACAACCTTTTACAAACCCCAGCCCCACTTTCTAAAGAGTATTAAAGGGAATGAAAGTTTGACAGCTTGTCCTCAGCAGTCTTCAGGCTGGACACACTGTTCGTAGTCATAAAGACACTAAATGATACTGGGAGCTCAAACAGGAGTTTCTCAAAGTGAAAGCTTTAATTCCTCATCTATTGCTCAGATCAAGGAATTTATCCCTGTGCCAACTTGGTTAAGTCTCTTTCTCGCTTTAGAAACGCGAGCAAGAATGCTCCTGTGCCACAGCCATTATCCTCTTGATTCAATTAAGCACCATCTTATGGGCTGAAAATCTTAATGAGTATTTTACAGAGAACAAAAAATGTCTAACGAATAGTCAAAGAACCAGTACGTAATGGACAAAAAAACCCCTAACAAACAGGGGTTGCAAAAGGGTAACTGAGAAAAATAAGGGCAATTTGCCTAGAAGCAGCATTCCAGACCCTTATTATGAATCAATTAATTTCTCATTAAACTAAAATTTAAAGTTAAACTGAAATACCAGTTCAGCAGAATGCTGTTAAAATAACATTAAAAGTTAGAGCAGAACTTTTAAGTGTCTATTAGCTGTTCCTGTTTATTTGGAAAAGAAATAGTCATGCAGCAGGATGACAATGAAATGTAAAATCTTTTCATAAACATAAAAGAATGAACAAGAGAAAGACAATTTAGCTTCTGTTTTCTTTTACATGTTGTACCTCCCATATCCTCTGCAGAATGTAAGAAGCAAAGGGTGGCATTCCTGGAGGTCCACCAGCAAATTCCATTAGCATGGTCAGCAATTTGAAAAAAGGATTGGCTGCCTGTAATGCATAAAAATAAAAGTATCCTTTTGATCTATTTCATTTAATCCACTAATTTTTTGAGAGACTTAAAAAAATTCCCAAACATTTGCATGAAAACATATTTCTATGAACTTCTGACATGAACATTTATATTAGTTTTAATCCCTTATTATTTAATCTGTAAATAATCCACACACACATATATATATTTTAATTCTACTGTATCCATACATGGATACAGTAGAATTAAGCCACTTTTTATAGCTAGTGCAAGGCAACATGATCATACTAGATAGGAGCAGTCAGGTAGAAATATATAGTTACAAGGAAATAACAGTACACGTCTGACAGTCAGACATTCTGAACAAAGAGGGTGAAAAAAAAAATAAAATCAAGCTGTAGAGTCTTGAAGAATTCATCCATTTATCCTGATTTAAATGTATAGAAGATTTCACTATCTCAGAGAAGCTATTTTTTTTATGGATTTGCATAATACGTAACATGGATCCTGAAAAGCACATCCAGAAGCATCACATTTTGCAGGTTTACACTGATGCTTATTGTTAGCATACTGTTTTCCTCTGAAACCACCACCGTTTCTGCTCTAACGTGTTGGATGTAATATGAATTTTCTCTTTTTTTTTTAAGCTTGCTAAGACTCATCCATGTTCTAACAACAAAACGGTTCCTACTATCATTATATATTTTGCACCTCAGCAAAAATGTCTCTGGTGCACGCATGTATGTGTAAAGCACAAAAAGCACAGAAATGTAGCCAGTGTTAGCACGACAGGAGGGAAGCAGACTGTCATCTGATAGTGCCCATTCTATCACACAAAGCAAAGCTGTCGTGAGAATGATTTAGTACGTGCTTCTTTTCCAACCATGATCATGCCTCCTCTGCTAGACATGCCCTCAATTTTTCCTGATTTTTTTTCCTTTTCTGACAGCGGTATACAAGAACGTCCTTGTGTGAGCATCCACGTCTCCACTCTGTATATATTTTTCATGTGGAATCCATCTGGAACTCAGTACTTTTTTTTATTACCAGGGCAGGAATTTATTCTGACTGAGAAATGTGTTGGCATGCACAGAACTGCAGAATAGTGCCCCACAACTTGAACAACCAGACGTTAATTACATTGTCTCCACTTATTCTAGCATACATGGTTTATTGTTACTAATTTTTTAAAAAATTCTCGTAGTGGAGAATCTAGAAATACGTTACTTGGCTTTGAATAAAACTTCCATCTTAAGCTGCATACCGGATTACTGCTTTAGAAAACTTTAATACACAGTGCAGTTAGACTTCATTTAACGTCACAAAAACTTCCATGGATCACCTTCCATGCAAGATTTTTGATTAGCAAAGGATTACTGAAGTAATTTAAAACAGAAAAATATTAATACAAATTATTTAATATACAGGTAGTATGTTTACATACCTCAGGAGTCAACTTTGCTATAGATGTGAAAAGCATGGACACAATCTTAAAAACAAAACAAACAAAACTCACTTAGACTTGTGCTTATTCAGTTAAAATAATAAAAATCATCCCATTACACTTATCTAACAAGATTTTCAACAAACAGCTATAGCTTCTGATACCTACATGTTCTGCAAGTCGATTATTGTACCGACACAAACTGAAAATGAGATTGCAAGTCTGCCTGATGTTGATACCATCACGGATATGTTGAAACAAAAAAGGAAAACCCTGCAACAAATAATAAGATATGAGTGTACTGTCTAAAATCACATATGTACAGGCACATAGGCGCATTTCTTTTGAGGCTTATACAGTCATATTTAAATAAATTACCTTTCCTCCTGTTAATGCTGCCATGTCATTTTGTGACAAAGTCAAATGCCTAAAATACAAAAAAACCTTTATCATTTCAGTTCAGTGATTACTAAGTAAGGTTAAGCAGAAATACAGGACTGTGACTGTTAGTTTATGATTTTCAGTATCACGATATACAAGAGAAAATAAAAGTACTGACATAAAACTGAATAAAATTAATAAGTATTTTGTACTTAGACCAAATAAAAAAAGCAATTCAAACGTGGGCAACTGAATGCGTTTAAGGATTTAGCCTGAGTCTTTTTGTTGGTCAACAATGACAAAACATTTATCTTTTCAATGGTTAAAAACATAATGGGCCCATATACAAGCTCATTTATGCTGTTAAAAAAGCCCACAAACCCGCCTGCCCCCAAACTCGTAAAATCTCCAACTCCTTTCTGAGCTAGCTGAGATTAGAATTAACTTTGCTTTTTCAGAAGCTCTTGCCTTTCTGAGCGAGACTGTTCAACCAGAAGTGCAATGAGAGCAATCATCTTTTCAAGCGCAGCAGGCCTGTATTTTTCTTCTGCTAAAGACAGTATATCTTCCTCTTCCTCCTCTTCCTCCCCTTCTTCCTCAGAAAGTACTTCAACCTGTGGCTGAAGGGAAAAAAAAGGCAACTTCAACGTGGACATTTTGAACCTTCACTTCAAAGAGTCTTCACATGGTTTTGCGTATATTCTGTCCTCTCTTTTAATTAATTTAATTAATTTTAATTAATTCCAAACAACTTAATGACCTCACATGAATCCAATCAGGTAAATACCTCGTCACTTGGTTTTCACATTGAAGCACTCATTCTGCATAAGCTAATTTTGCATATTTACAAATGCAAAAGCTAGGCTGACTGAAGTCACTACATAGCCTGATATCGTGGTCTATTAAATAAAAAGAGCAAATTTAAAAGCTTAAGTTGTACAACAAGATTAAGTAATTAGTTGTTATCATTAATAGCATGATGAGGGCAACTTTAATTGCTTCTACTTAATATTAATTTCTATACTAAATTGAAAATTCTGGTTTATAACATAGCCAATTCAGCATCTTTTTAAAATATCATATTCGCTTAAACATTGAAAAAAATGGTATGAGTGAAGCAATTTTCATGTAACAGCTGGAAGATGGTTCAAGAGATGCGTATGTAAAACATGAAAGGCTATTTCTTGTTATACAAGATATTCAAACTTACATTTTCAGGTCCTTTAGTTCCCATGTAGAAATGGACCATTGTAGATATGGCTTGCAGTGAAAGCAAGAACTGGCTCTGAAACATGTACATATTGAATTACTTGAAAATACATCCATGCATATGCACACCTAATTCCCAAAGCTACCAGGCTATACTTACTTCCTCTTCTCCCATTTTGGCAAACTCGTAAAGAAAGGCAAAGTATTCCGTGAGATGTTTACTGTGAGGCTTAACACCGTGCTCCATAATTGACAAGAGCGTCTTCACAAAGCGCGTTACACAAGAGCGACTGCCAATGTCTTCCACGGGACCGTCCATGTCATCCGAACTGAAAAGAAAAATCCAATTCAAATATGTCACATAATGCACGGAGCATAAAATCATCTTGAACCAGTAAAAAAAAATAAATAAATTCAGAAAAACTTACAGTTTTCTACTCTGTCCTACTATCATACTCAGATCTTTAACACTTTCTTTGATGCCAGGGATGGCCTAGACAACAACACGGCTCCAAGCGAGGAAGCATTTGTCACTCGAAACATTAAAGGTTAACAAAATTAGTATTCTCATCAGGAAAAGAATTCTTTAAAAAACAGTATTTGGGATCTGCTACTTCAAATCATATTCTTGATTTGCATGTGAAATTTCCTGAGTTTCGAGGGAGAATGCTGTTGTAGCAAATTTGACTGTGGAACAAAGGACAGGCAGTCTCCTGAACACAGACAACTGAAAGTTGGATCTTATCACTGAACAAAACAAGTGATGGAGTCTTTTAGAGTAAGGCTTCCAGAGAAAATTAAATTCTATTTTTTGCTATGAAAACTGTATCTTCATGTCCTGAATTTTGTTATGGCAGCATAGTTACTACAAACTCTGCCATTTTTTCTCTGGAAAAAAAGTTATTATCAGGATGAGAAGCTTAACCCAAGAGATGAAAGGAAAAATACTGTCGACTTCTTCTCATTATGTATCAAAAAGAATAAATATTTCTTAATTGGAGACAAAGTGACAGTTTTCTTGATAATTAGCAGAACAAAAGAGAATGAAAAAGTTTTCTTTCCTACTTTTTGACAAAAACTGATTTAGCAATATGACACAGGACTAGACTCCCATCTCCAACCTCTTTTACTGGCTATGCAAATTAAGATTTGCACCTGTACGCCTCTGGATTCAATTTACAATCAGATTCTCACGTATAAGTAGTGAGATTTACACTTTGCAGCATATTGCTGGCAGTGAAAAGAAAGACTATGCTGAAAATCTAGTCTAAGGGAAAAAATGTTTCAAATAATGTATCTTTACATGTGCTTTTCCAAGCACAAGAACATTTTTAAATAAATCAGCGTGTTGGGTAGAACACTAAAGAACAACTAAATCAGTACTATTTTAGGTTTACAAGACCATTTTGAATAGTTCATTAAACTAAAGTGGCCACTGTAACACATGCAATATTCAGAAGTTTTCAGGTGGTGTTATTTTACCAGTCTTCCATTCCCGGCTGGAGATAAAGATGTGCATGCACTGGCCTCAGCCTCTGTATCACATGAATACACAAACGCTGGAACATCTGCAAATGCACAAGTAAATGAACTCCACATGTTCATTCTTCTGCATATATGTCAATATGTATTTTCTAAGCAAAGAATATTCTGTCTCCAAGTACTACTTCCAGCCCTGTGTGACTCAAACTCAAGGTTGAGATGCTCACATTCCATTTATTAGTGCACTGACACATCCTATTTTAACAAAACAGTCAAATCTGGTTTTTATAAACAGGTATTACGGAGGGACCTTAAAACCAGCTTTTAATATTTATGTACACTACTGAAACACGACTTACGACTGCTGCTCACAAACACTTTTTATTCTATTTCTGTTTTTGAAAATGTTCAGATATTTTTTACAGACTTTTTCTTTTTTAATTTTGCCCCTGGCTATAGGAATTTATGTGAAAATTTTAAGAAAATTCTTTCCAGTAATTTTAATTTATAAAACATTCATCAAGGATTAGAGCTTTGTCCAAGATGTTTACATAGAGTTCTCCCATGAAATATACTCCTTTAATAATGGTTCCATATACAGAAATACTACTTTAATAATTAAAAAAGTTAAACCAGCTGAAGGGTTCAGATGAGATAAAGGAATTGCTCAAGTTTTCACCCGAACAAACTGCAAAGTATACTTATAAGTGAAACTATTAATAGCATTTGTATCTGTGACTATCCAAATGCTACTAACGTAGGGTTTTCTCAGTTTTAAACATTTCCAGAAAAGGGTATTAACAAAACTTTGTGGCATAATGTTCTAAAATTAAATCTATCTACAAAAGTCAAAGGCAGAAGTTTAGAAGGGAAGCTTTCTGTTAGTACTGAATGTACATAATTGATTATTTTTTATTTTCTGGATGTGTGTCTTGACCCATTATTCCAAATCAGAAGAAAAATATTTTTAATGTAAAGCGTTCAAATTTGTAGAGATCATGTGGGAGTTGTAGAAACCTTAATTTGTATCTATCGTGACATTTTGTGATCCTACAACTACAGCCACTATAGCAATATCGATTTTGTTTCAAACAACAATAATGTTTCCATGGCCAAATATTTTCTCTAAATCATATGCAAGATCAGAAAAGAGTAAGATAATTACAAGTATTAATAAAAACTTTCCAAATCATTGTATGTGCCATAACGACTGTCCATTTGTGTTCACGGGTCAAGCAGTCACCTGACTTAAAAAGGAATGTTTCTCTCTTACCTGTCTCACAATCTGATTGGGACACTTTATTAGAATCTGCATTGGCCACCAATCATCATCAGCCATACGATCCAAAAACCACTGCAGAAGACACATACTTTGTTAGTTTTGTTCCAAACTTGTTCTAGGCCAATCTTCTTTTTGCATGATATTAAAGTCTGAAGAGAAATTGATGTTACTATTATTAAGGAATAGGCAAGTATTAATCCAAGGGAAATCTAAATGTCTTCTGTGCATGACAAGAAAGGAATAAAAATCAATAGCAGTAATCATCAATATAAATTTATATCCAGTATCTTCTTATCCCTGTGCTCTGCAGGCCATTATTCAATTATCTGGAAGGACACGGTTATCCTGAAAAGTGATGTCAACAGAATAAAAAAACGATGCTTACAACGAAGCATAAGCTGAATAATCTTGTAAAATAGGGACAGGCTTAAACAAGAATGTAGTTCCTGAATTACATCTCTTTTGCATTTTAGCATGCGGAAAAACTTTTCTACCACCAGAGACAGAAAACACATAAAAATAACAGAGAATGATTCATTCAAAGGTAGACTCAGCAAATAATACAGCTGAGTATTCTGACTCCACTAATTTTGTTCTATTCACAAGGAAAGACAGTTTCAATTAAAGAATCAAAGTGGTTTTTCTTTTCATTTTAATTGCACCTGAATATTTTTTACGATATTAAATATCTTCACTCATTTTAAGCATCTTAGGACTATATCATACTAATGAAACTTTATTACCCAAATACTGAATGTTACATAACAATTTAACAACCTAGAATTAATTTATAAAAGAACAATGAATTTAATTTATTTGCATTGAAAAAGGTCTAACGCAGGATACAGTAGGCACTTGGGCTCTTGTACACTCAAACTATCACAGAAAGTCTATCACAAACTTTCCTTCAGTACCTCAAAATTGTATTCACCAACACCACAGCGAATGGCTGTGGTTTCTCTGTCCCTCTCCACTCTCCAGACTCTCTTCAAGGCACTGTCCCGAAAAATTTTGTATAAAAAAGCCCAACAACATTCCTCCTTTTTTTTTTTTTTTCTTCTTCTAAGAGTTTTCAGTCTTTCTACACATTGGGTACAAGATCCTCAGCTTCACAAGCAAGGCACTCTATGAATTTGTTTTCAGTTAAGTCTAACATTAGCTGTTCTTCTTCCCCTTCTAAGCACCGCAGCCTTTTATCCCACTGCCCTCTTCCCTTGGATTCCAGTCCCTGCCATTCTAGCCCTTAAATATTAGCCTGTCTTTCCATTTCTCTTGTGTGATTTCATTTAAGCACCTCTTAATTACACAAATCCATATCTAATAATCAAATGAAGAGGTTGTGACACTGTGTGTCTTCTGTTCTAGTGACAAAATGATGTTGGCCTGTGGTCTCACCACAGGCTTCTGAAAATAAAAGTCAAGTCATTCCCCAGAACCTGCATTATTCAGAGAGGATGAATTTCATCTCATAGTGCACAAATATGCCAAATACAGTACTTCATAGTCCAAAATATTCCAGGGATACGAACCTCCAGGAAAGTTAAACAATATATAGAAAGTTGGTTTGTACTTTGCTGAGTTCCTAAGTCACTTACTTCACAAGCTGCCTGACTGTTATTAAACTGTTTTGTTAACAGTTCAATCCACTGAAGCATTGTAGGCTGTAAAAAGAAATACAGAAAAAACTATAACTTAAAATAATAAATTGCAATTTTACTTTTAAACATTTCTAAACAGTAATTTAGAACACTGAACCCTAAGAATACAGTTAGAAACACTAAACACTTCATAAACTAGCAGTTGTACCTACAAAAAGTAACAGTACAGACGTTGAAAATAATGCAAGTAGTACCTGAACATTTGGACTAATCGTCCAATTACACATCGTTACATATTCTTACTCATCCCAGACAATCTAGAATTAGTAGCATTATGCCACTATCGATGAGAAAGAAGTAAAATCTGACTGAGAATAAAGATGTTTCAGACAGAATGGAACTTTCTCGTTGTTCATGCTAATACCTAAAAATTTATGAGCACAAGTGTTGCTCAGTGGTGGACTCTCCCCTCTACATCAGACTTCAACGAGTGCTTGTTAAGATCCAAATCATCCAGGAATTTTCAAATGGAAAGAACACTGATCTGTTGCTCCTGATGCATTGCTGAGGCAAAGTAGGCTAAAAACAGAACCTGCATTTTTTTGATTGTGCAGTGTTTACTATAAATGTTTTAAATGACACTCTTTAAACACTGTATCATCTATGGTACTTAACACATCTCTAAATTGCATTATTAAGTGAAAAATACAGACACACTTTTCATTATATTCATGCAGTTACTCAGCGAGAATTTACAAGTAAATGGAATACCTTTTCCTTTGAATGAATAAATGTCTCTAGTACAAAGGAAGTGCTTAACTGGAAAAAAAAATATTGCACCATTAATTATAGAATGCCTGAATTAAAATGTAAACAAGGTAAAATTTAAAATAAGCACGACACGCTTTTGACATACTTACCTTTGCTGTCATGAGGGAAACTGCTTTTGGATCTGGTAGTGTGCTTGGGATGCTACTACACAACTGCCACATAAACCTAGAGTCAGTAATTTTATTTGTTAATTAAAATAAATAATGAAAATCTGCAAGAAGAAAAGAAGCATTAATATTACATTTTTTAAGAAAAACTTACCCAAATATGTATGTTCAAAAATGTTCTTGTCTTGAAGAAACTGCATGTTATCATGCCATATCCACTGAAGAAAAAATGCTAACATCAGATACAAGAAAGCAGTTTATTTCACTACATAAGCACCATTTTAAGAATTTTTAAACGCCTGCCATGGCTAAGAAGATAAATTTTTTTCTTATTAAAAACTATTTCTGGAAACATTTTCTTTGTTTTAAAGGATTGGCTCAAAGTTGTTTTATTCATGCTACAGTGAATAACAGTTTTGCCTCCCATACGACTGCAGAACAGAGTTCTGAACTTTCTCCTCTTTCTGTGATCTCATTTTCACAACTTCCTTACTCACATTTTTTGGCTGAAATTTTGCGAGCTGGTCCAACACATTAAAAAAGAACCACAGTTTAAGACCATGTTTTGATGTCTGTAATAGTGTAATCACTTAAAATCCAAAAAAAAGTGTTCAAGGCCAGGTTGGATGAGGCTTTGAGCAACCTGGGGTAATGGAGGGTGTCCCTGCCCATGGCAGGGGGGTTGGAACTAGATGATCTTTAAGGTCCCTTCCAACCCTAACCATTCTGTGATTCTATGAAAAACTCTCTAAACACAGTTTCATTAATTGAGATCAGCTGGACTTTCCAGCAGCCTAGCTGGGTGTGTCTAAAGGTTGAACTTCTGACCCACAGCCTGATGAGCTCTGTGAACTTTTGACAAATTCTTAGAGAGTAAGATTTGACACTCCATCTTTAACCAGAGAAGAATTTCATGCCAGGCCCCCTATTCGTCTCTCCAAAATGACATTTTGGACTATATTTGTTTGTAGCATTTTTCACATAGTTTAAAAGTTTAACTCTGATATAATTATTAAGACTGAGAAGGGCAAAAAGTACGATCTGATTTGCTGGCTAGGGACAAAGAGTCTTTTTAAGTTAAGAACCTAACATGTGACAGATGATAAAGCAATACCTCTGGCCAGAGGGAGCAGGGAAACTGGCTTTTCAGGTGACAAAAAAGGGAGAAGAGTATCTTATAAATCCCATATTGGGGATATATCTAGCTCAGGAAGATCTCTAGTGAAATATTCTGCTCCTGTGCACTGCCTTTTCCAATTCTTCAGGCTCAAATAGTATCTTTATATAAACAGTCAGGTATCCTAAGAGCCACCCTTACCACTGAGGAGAATAAGGAGCAGTTACCAAGTTCTGTTTCCTCTGTGCCCTTTACTAACACTTGGGCTACTCTCGACCATGGGGAGGAAGGGATCCTTTTCTTAGTCCCCATCAGAAACGCAAACAGCCACAATGTTATATTGCTTTCACTTAATTTCACAACCCACTAGCAAAAGCACAAACACCTGAAACTATTATGTTATTCTGTTCCCATCAAAGCAGGAAGTTGTTGAGGAACTGAAGGATGAAAAGGATGGTGGTTAATGTAAATGCTTCCTGTAATATTCTAACTCTTCAGAAAATGTTGATAAGCACTCACAAAAAACAAACAAACAGTGGTCTACCATTTTTTACAAATATGAAGCAGTGATTCAGACATCTGAATTAAAAAATAAAGGACAGAATGAGAAAATGTCTAAAATTTACATACAGAGAAATCTTAATTTACTTCCTATCATGTAGCACACTCCTAAGGAAGACAGCTAAGTGAAAGGAATTTCATCTTATTGATTTAAATTATATCTGCTTTCCTATGTTTATTCAGATTCCTAATTTGTTTAGTATTTCCTATAGTATTTTAAAATCGGTGTTAAAACAAATCAACTTGTACCTCCAGCAATTCTGACGAAACATCAAATTTGTAGTCTTTGCCATTTTCCTCCTCTGGTTCCATCCGTTTATAAAACAGCATGTAAGCACTGTGTGTCTTTAAGAAAAAAACATCTGTATAATTTTTGCTTTGAGAGATACATCATGAAAGTAGAAATATAATCATACAACAAGTGTTTGAAGAGAAATACCTTTTCAAAGGAGAAGTCCATAAATTTATCAGTAACAGAATCGTAAGTTTTTGTCTGTCAAGAAGAAAGTAAAACCATTAATTACAAGCTTTTTTAATAGCCTGGTTATTGACAGTTTTGAGATAAATGTGCAAGCAAACTCTATTTCAGGACATTTACAGAGAGGCTGCCGACAACTTATTTCTTGCTCAAAGTAGTCGTCTTTCTTTTTTTCTTCTACAGTGGTCTATTCTGATTTTTCAGAGTTGCTGTACAATATTGTGACCTGTATCTCATGCAATTTCCTGTCTCATCCATCTCTTTGACGCCTCTTCATTTTAGGTACCTAAAGGTATTAAATCCATTTGCCAAACAAATTTTTTTATTTCTGCACATTCTCTTTATCAGACAAGAGGATTTTTCTTATTTACAGGACTGTTTTAGTTAAGACACTGTGTTATTAATAATGTGCTTTATATAAAGATATATAATTATAAAAAATATAAAAAATTATCAATTTAAGCATAACCTGAGTGTCATTCAACAGTTATTTGTATTAGTACTGTGAAAAAATACTAATATTTATGTCAAAGAGTGGTGGGCCGACCCAAAAGACAAAGCTGATACCGTATTAAAAAACCTTGCACTACTGAAAGCAAACAAACATCAGCTTAAGAAATTTTATCTTCTTACAATAAAAGCAACAAGCAAAACTATTTAAACCTGTAGATCCATTAGCTTGAAAAATCCCTTACTAATATCAGCTCAAACTTTCCTGTTGAACAGCAGCATGGCTGTGCACAGATCTGATGGGTTTTAGTTCAGTTCTGTCACCAATGAAAAAAGATCTGTCCGTAAGAGGTTCACAGACCAGCATCTGGAAATTACTGACACAAGGCATAGACAAAGACCAAAAAGCCCTGGTTTTGCAGAACAGGCACAGGCTTGAAGTAATTATTCCTTCAGTCAACAGTCTGAGCAACACAGCCACCCAAGCAAAGGATTCCTAAATCAGTTGCATACTCACTTTTTGATAAGTAAATAAAAAATACGATGATAAAAAACCAGATATAGTGAAGAAATACCTTTTCTTTGGAGAGAGACTTCACTAATTCATTTTGATTCATTAGTAATACCTATGCTATACTTCTGACACCTGTCTCTTAAAACTCCATAAAAAATACCTGGATTCATTTTCACAAATTAAATAATATGATAGTTGGTACAGGAGAAATTCAGATCCTTCTCCTTTATCGGCTTAACTTCTGTTCTACAGAAAGTGTATAAAAACTAGAAAGCTTGCATCACCAGCTTGCAAGCAGTCTCACTTAGCTAAGTCTTTCACCCCTCAAAGGAGGGGGAGACCCTTTGAAGAGATCGATGGTGGAAGAACAGCTACCTACATGAACACAAGACAAAGTATCACCTGCACAACAAGGACTTCAGAAGTTTAATAAAACCCGGCTAACGCTTCTAACTGTTTCACATGCATTCACAACAGATGGCAGACCAAAAGTGAACACTGTGGAATCCTTCATGAAAGCCTTCGAAACAGATATGGTAATGGTTGAACATGACAAAAATGAAAGTCGCAACTTACAGTCATTTCTCCACCAAAACATTCTGAAGCAAGTTGGGCAGAATCAAACGGTTTTACTTCAGCATCATTGAAAAGGTACCTGTAAAACAACAAGCTTTTGAAAAAACTGCTGTTTGTCTTTAAGGGCAAATAAAGCACAACAAGCACTTAAAATGATTCTTCAGATTTAAGTATTCCTATTAATTTCTAATGTCTTGTTCGAATCACAGCAAACTAAAAACTGATCCCCAAAGTGATTTCCTTTCAGTAAGACCCAGAAGTCAGCCTCTTAACAGTTCTTGGCTTTATTTTGTATCAAGAGACACATTATCTTCCTCCTGTTTCCAGCCTGACTCTGCTACAGGTAGAGTTTTAATGCAGCCAAGATGATCTGCCTTTTCCTTTTCAATCTGAGTAAAAGGGAAATCAAAATTAAAAAGAGGAGAATCATTCCATATAACAGTAGAACTGGAACTGGAAGGAGGCAGAGAAGGTGGGACACTTATGGCTTCCCTTTGGAGACTGGACTGGGTCACAAGTTGGCACTGTTTCAAAAATGCTCTAGCTAGCTATTCTAGAGAACAGGAGTAGAGGAAATCTTGTCTCCTATCGAGGGCCTCAGTTGAGAACTTGAGATATAACTTCCAGAAATGACGGGCAGAGAGTGTTTTTTCCCTGCTTTGTGTCACCTAGCAAGACTCTCCTCCTTTCTATGCCCATGTCTCATCCCTTTCCCGGGCTACTTTTCCCAACTTTTTCTTCTTCACAACCATGACATGTCCAATGTATGCAGAAGTTTCCAAATTAGAAGTGGGATGTCATAGTTCAAAAAAAAAAAAAGTAAAAATCATTATTTAAAAAATAAAAAAATGCATAGCATTTATTCATCTCTGTCTTATGTGTAAGAAGATCCTGTCTCTCTTTTTAATCTTCGAAAGGAAGGGACAGGAAAATAAATGTTGTCAAATATTCCAGTACGTCACTGTAAATTGCATCTAGGAGGAGCTGGCCCATAGGAAAAGATCACTAGTTAGGTAAATTTAAAGATCAGAATAGATTTAGATAACTTGGATATTGTAACATCATTTCTGCCACACAAGATGCAGTGAGTTTAAAGGAAAGAAAAATTCAAATTGAATTTCACTGAAAACGGACAAAATGAAAAGGACCGAATTCCACAATCATAAACGTAGCTGTATGCTCCACAAAGGGAACAACAGGATTTCATGAAGGACAATCTATTAAATCTCAGTATTCATTTCTACAGATAGAACAGTCATTGATATCCACACCAAGAAAGAAGCCTGGCTGTAACGTGAGGCCACCACGTCATTCTGCTGCCCCTGTGTCCGAGGCCCTCCACAACTGTCACAGCTACAACAAACCCGTATGTTAATAAATTAATATACTGACATCTACCACATTCCAACACCTGGTGCTTTTGAGGGGAACTTAGAGCACGTATCTCCTATACAACTGCATCCAACGAACTCAACAAGTTTTAGCTATTTAAACACAAGGAATTACAAAATGTTATTTTGCTTAACTCACCATTTGTTGTTTTTGTAAGCATGAGGATTGACTATATCTCTGATGAAACTGTAGTAATGTCCACCGTCTGCTGTTCCTGTATGAACTGTTACGCCTATCAGATCATATTCATAACTTTCAGTTTCTTTCAAATATTCACCATCTTCCTTAAAACCTGAAATAATTTAATACAATATTTAATCGCTATTTCCTGAACACCTGAACTTCAATATTACACATTTCCTGAAGCTGCACTTAATTTTTTTTTTCAGCATTCCACAATGATGACAGCCAGAAGCTCCATACCCAGAATAAGCAGCATAGATCCCAAATCTTGTGAAACAATTACAGCTTTTTTTTTTGCAAAGCATCACTACTGAAGAGATTGGGACTAATAACTAAGTTATTTCAAGTTAGCACATCTTATTTATGAGGGCAGTTAGTCAGTCATTTGCTGAAGTTCAAGTATTATCCTGCAAAATCAAAATAGGCCAGTGACAAACTGTATGTAACTATTCGTAATTTCTCTCACGCTTTAAAAACTAATTTAAAAATAATTCAAATTGAACAGTATAGGAAAAGAAAAATAACTGGCTGTTTTTCTCATATTAAATAAAATATCTGACTTCGGGAATACAGGGTGATTAAAATTTATGTTTGATTTTATGGTCTTAAAATCACTCATTGTTTGCATATGTTACGTATACAGAAAGCGGTACGCAGATGAAAGAAAAAGTCTGTTGAATTCATTTTATGAGGCATACCTTCTTTTCTGTCATTTTTTCCCATGAGGAAATCTTCAGTGTAAGGTGTCATATCCAAACGTAAAGGGAATGAAAAATGCGTATTGACTTTCTCCTTCATCATGGTTACCATATTAAACGTGTATCTCATTGTGTTGAAGCTTAAGATACGAGGTAGTTTTTTAAAACACGCCCTGAAGGATTAGAAATAATCATGATTTACAAAAACTTAGTAGGTAGAATTGTATTTTCACAAAGATTTTAAATACATTTATTGCAAACATAAAATTGGAAATCTGTTGCTAAGTCACATAAGTTCAGCTATCGTAACGCCCTAGAGCAGGGCAGCCCAACTGGCAGCAGCAAAGTCAAATTTAGCCTGTTGAACAATTCCATTTAGCTGATCATTGTCCCTTGGAAGAAATGCCAAATTTGCTCCTACGGTATGAATGACGGTTTTCTAAAACGGTATCAGAAAATGAGTCATGAACGAATTTAACAAGGCAAATCTCCTCCTTAGACAAAGCTACTACCTCATAAAGGAAAAACTTCAACGCAGACATATTACAGAATCATAGAATGGTTTGGGTTGGAAGGGACCTTAAAGATCATCTAGTTCCAACCCCCCTGCCAGGGGCAGGGAAATCCTCCACTATACCAGGTTGCCCAAAGCCTCATCCAACCTGGCCTTCAACACCTCCAGGGATGGGGCATCCACAACTTCTCTGCACAACCTGTTCCAGTACCTCACCACCCTCAATGTAAAGAATTTCTTCCTTATATCTAACCTAAATCTGCCCTCTTTCAGTTTAAATCCATTGCCCCTTGTCCTATCACTACACGCCCTTGTAAAAAGTCCCTCTCCAGCTTTCCTGTAGGCCCCCTTTAGGTACTGGAAGGCTGCAATAAGATCACCCCGGAGCCTTCTCTTCTCCAGGCTGAACAGCCCCAACTCTCTCAGCCTGTCTTCATAGCAGAGGTGCTCCAGCCCTCGGATCATCTTCGTGGCCCTCCTCTGGACTCGTTCTAGTAGCTCTATGTCCTTCTTGTGCTGGGGACTCCAGAGATTTTGTAGCTTATGTTGGGGACTCCTTCTTGTGTTGGGGACTCAAGATATTTAATACATATCTTGTATTAAATCTCATAAACTTCACATTTATAGTTTTAAAGTAGATTACTCTTTCACTCATGTCATTTATAACAGCTACAAAAACAACTATGAGGTTTTTCAACTCTAATAAACTTGTTAGTTGCAATACAGTAACAAAATTTCTATTTAGCTTTCTCTTTATTAGCAGACTTCTTAAAATACAGAAGCATTTTTAAAACTACCAATTTTAATTAAGAAATTTGGAGCTACGTATGAAACCTAAGCAATTATCCTATATAATGAATAACACAAGTACTGAACAAACTCTGAAAGTGTTTGATCTTTTAAGAATGGGAAAGATAACAAAATTCAAAAGTACTAATTAAAAATTCCTTTTTATTTACATTTAAAAAGGTCATGAACATTTTACTATCTAGGTGATCTTTTTCTAAGACACCTAATACTCTATGTTTTGGAAATTAGATTCCTTACTTATGCGCTCATGTGCACAGGGCCCACATCCTCATAGGCTCACACTGTAGCAAACTGAATTAAACCACAGTCCTGTTTCATCCAAAGGATTACTCTGATTAAAATAGCATTTTCAGTAATTTCCTAAAGAGAAACATTAGGAATGTCTATTTATTCTTAAGCATACCTTTTTTCAGCCCGCACTTTCTTCCCACAATGAGAACATGTATACATGTTGTCACCTTCCAAGGTATCTTTAATAGTTACTTCATCAAGAGATTCCTACATATAATAAACGAAAAAAGAAGAAATTTATGTTTATCTTAAATATTTATATCTCGTGCTTACACAGCATGCCTTACAAACCTCTCTCTCTCAATCTTACAGTAAGTTTAATTAACGTTTCTGTAAGTTATGAAATAAAGGTGGTCAAAGGCACCAAAAAGTTCGCAAAAAGAGCATGTAACTGAACTAAGAAAAGTTTGACATTGTTACACAAAAAACAGTTCCTAAGTCAAACATGAAATTAAGGAACCAATTGAGAAAAACAGTCCTCAATATTCCAAGCTGTCCCAAAGAATTCAAGTGCTTTAAATTTCAAGTGTGGGGATTAACAGTTGTTTAAAAAACTCCAAAGTATAAAATCATTTTAGGCTAAGTTTTAAATTAGCTTAATAAGCAACAGTATGTGTATATAAAATCTTTTGATATTTACAATTCTCTCATAAAGGACACAGCCACAATATTTTTAAAACTCAGAAGGGAGTAAGTCATTACTGACTATAACACAGCCTTTAGTCAATTCCAAATGGCACCAGCTGATAAAGTGTTGTGTTGAAAAGATGAAACAATTCAACCAAATTACCCGGTAATATCAACCTAGAAATACACCAAAACCTGGAGTACAGATGCAGAAGGCATCAACATATTCAACAGTGTATGGTGCAGTCTTTCTACTTGACTGCAGCCATTTATACGTGTGATCTATGGTACCTGTCTCAGCCTGGCATTACTTACATAAATATTCTTCATATCTGCCACTTGGCATCTTACTGTATAGAACTCTTCAGCAGTCTGACTGACATGCTCACAGTCCTACATCACAGGAATGAAAGAGAAAAGCAATGACATAACTATTTTGAGAAGTTAAAAAAAAAAATCCTTGAAAAGATAAGGATAGGGAAAGAATACTTACCAAAGAAACAACATTGTTTGTGATAACACCTCCAAATAAACTTTTCACTGTATTTTTCTGTGAATGAATTAATAAATTCTGTCAAGGCAATTTGAGCAAATCTGTAAGTTTTTAAGCTCCTTTTTGCTCCCTCTTAACTCACCAGTTCTGGAGACATTTCTTCTATTTTTGTTATTAGGTCAGTGAAGAATTCAGTCATATCTTTCTGCTCTCCAGTGTTCAGTGGCTGCTTATCCATGGTATAGGTTTTACAGAAAGGCCTTGGATTGTATGCCTTACATTCACTTTCCTTTAGGTAAAAAAAATCCAGCAAAACAAATCAATACAAATTCTTACATTTTGAAGTGACACAGATATATGGAACGTACACATACAAATGTCTACTTAAAAAAAGGACGTACTTTTCCATACAGTATCTCCATATACCTATCAGGTAACATTTCTGATGAAATATAAAGCCGTTTTTAACTAACTGATTATCATTATTATGACATTAATTACTAAAATGTCATTTGTTGAATATTAAATAATATTTAACAAAATACTTAATAAAATGAATTATTAAAATAAAATAACTTGGCTGAACATGTGATACATTCAGTTTCTGCATCTCTGTTCAGACACAAAATATGATACGAGAAGCATCAGCCTGTATTTAGGTATTTCTGGGCATTATTGACTTAAACCTTGCACCCTGGGAATGCAGAACTTATTTATGGCAGCAGGAACTTGGCTCTTGTAAACAACAATATACCTCCTGTTTGCTTTTCAGGCTGTGCAGCAAGACAGCACTTCCTGTAAATATTACCTTTTTTGGAATAAAGTCTTTCTTCAAGACTTTAACAATGGTAAATCTTCATAGAATTTTACATTCCCATATTATTTTATGCTTATTTTTTTCCTGTGATTTATGGCAGGCACTAGACACCTAAATTCCTTTCCTCTATTTGTCTTCAAAGCAGTTATGAATTTCTTTCACAAAAGCCAGTGTCAAGAACAAAAGCACTCAAGTCTCCTCAGTTTTTTCATTATTTCAGAAACGTTTCACTATTTTAACAACAGTGAACACCTGTGAACTGCCTCAATTTTGTTTGGTTCTGGAATTTCAAATTTTGTAGTTGTTTTTTAATGCTTTATTTCAACAGATCAACCTTTAAAATACTGGAGCAAGGAAAATGCAATGAACAAAAATAATATCTTGTATTTTATCATGAGGGAAACTGAGGCAAACAAATCATTTCATGATTAAACAAAGAATCAAGCTCAGAGCCCCTTACATCAAGGTCCACGTGAAACAGGATGAATGACAATGGTGTTGGACACTCACAGCAGAGTGTTTGTTAAAAAGAAAAAATAATTTATTGGGATCTTGGCATGGTGCTCACATATGGAATCAAAATATCCTAACAGGGACAGCCAGTTGGTGTCTGGTGGTGATGGCAGTCTGTTGCTAGGGTCCTTGCAGTGGTATCTTCAGTTAGACCTGGAGAGACTGCTCAATCACCAATTTGCTAAATTCTTATGATCCAGCTACAGAGAGTCCTATGTGACCTACCCAGCACCTGTGTAACTCATTAATTACTATTGCTTCACCTTAACTATGTACAAAGTATCTCTTAAATCCATACAAAAGACTGTCCTAAGTAGTCATGCCTGCAGCACAGTTTTTATCTGTCATTTACAAAAGTCGATTCAGAACTTACATTTGAGAGCTGGTGCTTGCTCATTATAGTTGGTGCCCAATATTAAACCCTACCTTAGATTAGGATTTACCCTGTCTCTTCACGAAAACTATTTTGCTGATGTTTGCTTAACTGATTTGCTTAATAACAGCTTTAAAGTGGGTAAAAACTATTTTGGTTAAGACACTCATTTACAAAACCTAGGCGCAATGGACTTTTGCTGCCAAGAATTTACATATAGAATGGTAACTCCCTTTTTCCCGATATAGGACACTATAAAATATCCTCTTTTGCACTTACCATTAAGTATGTAAACATTTTCTGGAGTTCTAGTAGAGTGGTCTTGTGTTTCATATCTTCTGAATACTAAAAGAAATTCATAAAAGAAAACTTTATCGTTCTGCTTATAACTTTCTAAAAAACAGCCCTTAAAAAGATGAAACAATCATCTTAAATAAAAAAACCTCAACAACTTTATTGTGGACAATTAAGAAAAATGATTGTTTACAAGAACACACAGTAAGCTATTTTACACTTGTATATAAAGTACTACCTACTTGGTTTTTGGCATGTCAACATTAAACCTAAGTCAAAAAGTAACATTATTTTCTAAAAATTTACTGCGCCTAGGAGCTTTTGGGAAGGTATTACAAAAAACTAGTAATTTTGGAATATTTTTTTTCAATTCATAGATGGTGTGGGAGTTCCATCGACCCTTTATATAACACATTTCACGTGCAGACCAGCAGCTTCCCTCTTTTATATTATTTTTTATTTATAAATGGTTAATTCTAGATGAAGTTAAGTAACAACTACCGATAAATTAATGATAACAAAAAATTATGAGGTCACTGCCAATTTGAATGTTTCACACATTATATATGCCCTGTTGACGTCAGGGACCAAAATTAAGCTTTCTCTTTTACGATAAATAGCTCGAAGTAATAATATTATATTTCTGGAAGTTAATTTACAGGACTGGTAGCATAAGAGATACATGCTCTGGGACTTTATAAACATTAAAGAAGATGACATTCTAATAAAATGATGAATTAGGAGTTAAGAAACAAGAGAAACATGAGTTTGAGAACATATTTAACTACAATGTCACCTTAAGAGCGTACTACATTACAAACACATTTTTTAAAAAAAAAAATTCCTTCACTTTAGGCATCAACAAAAGAATCCAACTTGAACAAAAATCAAACTAAAGTCCTGAAGAAATACTCTTTATTAAGAAATGAGTCTTAAAAGTAAGCCTGTACGTTATCAGTGTTTGCAGTGATTCTAAATTTAAACTTCTATGCAAATCCACACAAGGAACGTAATACCTTTGCAGTAAAGATTGCTTGTCTGGCCTCTGGGATCATGTACAGCTGCTGAATGGTGGATGCCAAGTAACATGTTGCTCCAAGATTGGTTAGACCCACAAATCGACATTCGGCGCGAACATCATCATGCGGCCAATAATCCCACTTATAAGGTGCATGTGAAGCTGGAAAAAATACCAATCATGCATGTAGAAAAAGATCAATTCAAAGTACAATTTAATAAGACATAAATACAATTAAAAGCTTTATGCTTACATTAATAAAATGCATCCTGTTTATGCATTCTACATTTACAGACACAAGCCAGGCTCTACCTGCTCTTTAACAAAATGCTCTATAGGTACATCAAGAAAATCACTTGATATAGGAGTGAGCCCTTCTAGGTGCCACAATATTTGGGCTGCATGTCATTTGCTGTGCTCTCCAAAGCATTACTCATGGCAAGCATCACCTCTTACACTTGTTGTAGGGATAGTATTACACATAGGAATGGTCTTCCAGCCTCTACCTTTAAACTAAAGTTTGGTAAAATCACATAATGTTTGCATCAGCAAGAGTATCCATAAATTCTAAACATTGGCTGCTATGTGTTTTTGGTTTTGTTTGTTTGTTTGTTTTACATAAGAAAGGTGTTTTTATAATACAAGCCAACCACAGCTCTCTTCCAACACTTGCATTGCCTGAACCACTGAGAACACTTAAAACTGATAACATACAACACTTAAAAGCTCCCAAACGTACACCAGTCATTCCGGCAGCACAAAAATTACTCATAATTTCTACTACTCATTCCCATGCACCCCTGTGTCACACTGAAAGAAAGCACAGCAGTCGCTTCACCCAGAGACTCAAGTCAGGGAGCCTTCCCCTCACGTAACAAAGCACAGATTTCGCATCAGAGATAACCACACACGGGGCAAGAGCTCTTTTTTCAGAAGAGAAGCTGGATTCAGAATGACATCTACTACAATGGACGCCAGGTTAACAAAAGATCTTTTTGACCAGTACAAAAAAGATGGATAGATGCTTATCAGAGATAAGACACAAAAGTGCATGAAATAAAGTGCTTGGCTATACACAAGCTTGAATAAACGTGGCAACAGTTTTTATAGGAAGAGAAAGAATGGTTTTTATTGCACTTCAAAGCTGTATATACCAAAGGAATCTGCAATAGACAAGAAAAATAGGGGTAAGCAAGAAGTGAATTGCCTAGAAAATCAGATTGAAAAGACATTTTCTTTTCCTTTAAGTTTTCTATTCCTCTATATTTCATACCAGATGTAGCAATCTATTTCATACACAGCATGGCACTAGATAAGTCAGGCAAGTCTGACGGACTCTGCTTAATAAGCCTTGTTCTGATACGGCTGCCAAGAAATCAGAAGAATGGGAAAGTTCTCCTCATCTGCCAGTCAAGGAGATGGTAACCAGACTAGTAAAACGATTTGTAAGTGATTAGCACTGCTCCTAGACACTGACTGGCTTCTCTAGCACCCCATGCAGGAGAATGGAACAGGAAATTAATCATTTAAGCTGCAGAGGCAACTAGATGACACAGGCACTAAATTACGGAGGAATTAATCCAGTGTCTAAAGAAATTCACTGCAGCCTATCTTCCTTGGTACACAAGAAGTTTGACACAAAAACTCACAGCACACCTCACTTTGCTATTCATCCCCAAGGATATCATTCTCCGTAAAGGTAGAGTCTCCTACAAATAGTTCAGCACCTCTATTGAAGGGTATGTTCAGATATACAGAAAAAAAAACACCACAGAAAAGTAGTTTGGATTTATTTCACAACTCACAAAATCTACATTGTTTCAAGATTTAATTTTTAAATCCTTAAATATTTTGTCAAAGATTAAAGGCTCATTAAGGATTGTTCTCAATTCATACTACCAGCTATAAATTCAATAAACTATTTGGCATCCTCTGAAGAGATCCTCACATCTTCAGAGACCAGATCCACAAGACATTCTGTTACAAAACAAATAATTGTTGTAATCTTCATTTTGGCATTGGCATCAAAACAACTATTAGCCCTGCAGCTTCAAGTAGGGAAGGAAAGAGTTTTAATTCTCCTGTTTCAACAATCTCAGTAGTGTGACCTCATGTTACCTGGTTACACTGGGCTGATCGGCCAGTTGAAACAGCTCTCCTCCACGTTTAACCTCCTAAATAAAGTAATTCACACGGCAGAACACCACGAAACTCCCTCCTTTAAAGGAAATCCTTAAATTGCAACATCTTAATTCACCCTTTCTGATGCAAGGACTCAGCACCTATCGCTCTACTTATAGCTCATCGAGTTGTAATCACAAAGAAATGAGATGACTTCTTTATATTTCGTGAGAACAGTTGGGAGTATCTTCCTCCTACTTCTATCGGACAAGGGCTTTCAGAAATTTGACAAGGAATTTCTCAGCAAGATCCTGTTTTCTCCACCTTGCGATTTTTAAATGACTGTCCTCATTTTTATAATAAAATCTTTTCTTCTTCCATATGGATCTTAACTAGAAAGGTAAATATGAGCTTCATTTATGTCCATCTTCTTCATTCCTCACAGTCGTTACAGAAATCGGCCTTTTCTCAAGAAGAGAGAGAGCAACTTGTAACCAAACTTGCAATGTTCACATTCTATTTTAAGCAAAATAAAACTGAATTTCTTCCTCTTCAAATAACTGTGCATTTCTCTATATTCCACCTTCTGATCATGCTTCTGCTCCAAACATAACATCAGACACTATCTTAAACCTCCCAGAAAGTGAAGCAGCTGGTCTTGTCTCCCTTCTTTGAACGGAATGTTTTCACTAGTCTTGGTCTTCAAAGAAAGCAAAAGCCCAAAACACTGCGAGAAATTTTATGAATAACAGAGGGTATCTGAATCCCCTCTTCAGTAAGATCAGAGTCTGCATTAATTGCTAGCCCTCCTTGTTGAGAAAAGGGAGGAGAAAGGTAAGTTCACACCAGCTGCTTCGAAGTTCCTATCCTATGGTATCACTTGCTGAAAACCCATGAAAGCATCCCTGTTTCTTCAGTTAAGAACACCGTAAAACCTCACTACAACTACTTTACATAATTCATACTAGTGTAAGTCTGAAGAACTGTATACAGTTGTACGTTTTAACATGACTGCCAGATAGTCTTAGTAACATACTTTTTAATCAGAACCCTATTTTTTTTGGTCCCAAGTATACTAGATATACTTTATTTTTTTTTGAAAATTTTACTTTATTTTGCCGCATTAAATGAGAGCCATCTCTTAAGACAATCCTGGCTTTAATCTGTTAAGAGTGTAAGAAAAAAAGGTAGACCAGCAGAGACAGCAATTGGTGAGGCTAGAGGAAAACACTGTACAAGTGGTAGGATCAAAAATGTCTCCAATGAACTATAAAACTAAAATGTTAAAAGGAAAGACAGGATGGAAATTTATAATATTTTCCTTAATGGTTCTCCTAAGAAGAACAGAAAGGCAGGCCTAAGACTAAGATTTTATAAGATTACAGAGACAAGCAAAGTGGAAAACTCAGTTTTAAGAATCTTTGGATCACATTAATGGAATAACAAGACTTTAAACAAATGAGATTATCAGAAGTCCTGTGTCAGTTACACATCAGAAAGAGACAATGGCAGCCTGCCAGTTGTAGTAAAATTAACATTCATCAAACTGAGATATACTGAATATGGAGCAGGAGCACAGACCAGATGGCTCTGGAGAACTCAGGAAGGAACAAGCAGTCTAGAGAAGAGTATCTGGAAGAAAGTTAACAACTGTGGTAAATGTTAGAGAAAACCTCAGCACCTAGGAATTACTGCATTTGGAGTCAGAAAAATACTAACTGTAAAAAATGAATTATTTCACCTGGAGAGACAACCTCAACAGCAGAAGATGTACTCACAGGAAACAGAAATATCTGATATTTTCATAAAACATATTCCTCATGACATTTCCCCTGAACATAGGAGGCTTCAGAGGTTTTTAGAAGACCTCAGGCATACAAGTATAGAACACAAAACATTATTATGATCAGATTTCTCTTTTCCTTCCTGAATTGTAAGGCACTAAATCAATTCCATAGATTATAATAAATTACAGATCCTCAGGTTACGGGAATTTAAACGGGGCATGTGGAAGGAAACCTATCAAGCTAAAAATGCATAACGAGAATTTGCAAATCAAAGATAAAATATTAACTAACTTCAATTTTTGGTAATTTACATATTATACATAAGAACTGAATTTCCAAAGCACAGGAAGCATGAAAGCCAAGAGGCATAACAAAACTGTGTCGTGCTGTATGCAGACATCTGGGTGCAGACTGAAGTCAACTGCAAACATACTGGAGACTCTGACAACACGACAGTGTTGTCAATAACCAGAACATCTCAGGTACCTCAGTGTGGTTTATATACTTTGGTTTACATATAAACATACCACGTTTCTTCATGTTAGAAAGGGAAAATAGAAATTAAAATCCAACGTAACACGTAAAATCCACTCTAAAAATGTTATCTATGTGTCAGTGTCATTTAACAGGACGACATACATTAAATAACCCATATTTAAGAGCAGATGATCTGAAAATTATACTTGCAATTTAACCCATTCGTTTGCTAGATGAGCAAAAGATGCCTACACCTGCTCTGTGACACCACCATGAGGGTGAATAAGTGGTAGAGCTACGGAGTGGAATTTTAAGAGCAGTGTTAGTGCCTTACTTCATTACTGCTTTTGGAAAGCAGGACTATTCAGTTTAATTCTAAAAATACTCCACGTGACCTTTGCATTTCCCCATTTCTACCTATGCTTTCTTAACAGATTATTTTTAGAAAGTCATTAAATGTAGACACTTGTGATGTATTTCAAGAGGAAATGGAAACTCCATGATTGCAGTACTGCTCACAACGGTGGCTAGCCATCCTCATCATGACACGCGGTCTTCAGAATGGGAGCCCACGTTACACTCCCATTTTCTTTACTGAACTTTATCAATCTGAAAATTCAAAACAAAACCAAAACGAACAGAAAATGCAAAACTACTAGTTTTCCACAAAACACTCAAAAGCTGTAGATGAATAAAGGTTCTTACACTGCATATGTTGTGCCATAACCCAGTTGTGGAGCAGCCTGTAGTTTTCCACAGACCCCTTTACCATTTCTACCAACAAGTCATAAGCAGCAGCCCGTGAAGAATGTGACTTGCATTTTGGCTGTTGTCTATCTTTCAAACTTGGCAGCAAGAACAGAAGATTGAAGATGTCTCTCAGAAACTCCTGTGAAACAGTTCAATCAGCAGGTTTAGCAGTATGAATACATTCTTAAAAGACAACAGTCATGCATTAACAATCTTCTAGAAATTCCTATACCTCTATCACTTAGAGAACTTTCTGACTTGTATACAAGTTCTCAACTACAAATTTCAAAAATTTTCTTCATACTACACAAAGTGCACTGTAACCACATTATAGCCTAAAGAGAAACACGTCCAATGAAGAAGAACGACTAATTATGTTTGATTCATGATTGATAATTTAATTTGACAAACCACACACATGGATTTTTAGTAACTTTAAGACCAGCTTCTCCTAGTGACAGACAGCACATAACCTTAATCACTCTACTAGTTTCAGTTTTATGAATCACTAATTAACCATAAAACACACACTAAATGATGTACCATGTGCGCTGTAAGTTTATTTTTATATTGTTTCTTCTTTGGAATACTAACTGAACTATAAAAGGCACAAAGCATAGCTGTACCAAGTCAGGTTGCCTTTGGATGACAAATACATATTACAAGCTGTTACTTATTTTTACTGTCCCAGATTAATACCCTAAAAAACTGAGATGGATCTGTCTAAACTTCAGTGCCTTCCTTGTACGTAGCCAATTATTTCAATAAAATTAAACCAAAAGCAAAATATTAAAAGGACAACAAAAATATATCTAGAGATCTGTAAGAACAGGTGGTCATACTCCTCCACAACCACAGCACCTTCAAAGTGCAGAATGGTGAAAAGGCTTTCCTACACCTTTCAGCTACAAAGCGAACGCTACTAATGAGTCATTTAAGTGGTATAATGAAAGACCCTGAGAGAAGAAATTGAGCAGAATTTATAAAGCAGTACTTCTACAAATTTCCTCAAACAACCAGAAATTCATGTGCATGCTTTATGACTAGGGCTGATGACAAGATCCACAGGCTACACTTCACTGATTCTGTACACTGTCTGCAATCTGTATTTAATCACTAAATCATATTAGTAGTGTATCATTTTAGTTGTCTACATAATCAGATAATAAATCCTCTGCCTCTACTGTAGAGTTTTACTTTTTTTCCCCAGAGATATCTTCTTGAATTTTTCTTAGGGACAGAATTCTTCCTCCATCTGCAGAGCACAGGCTACCAATCCAGCTACTAGACTTCAATTCTACAATTTCTAGACTGCAATTACAAAAACATTCTTCCTGAATTTCCCCATTCAGGTATATTCAGTTAAGAAGCTTTTTAAGCCAGACTCTGCTGTAAAATCTAACTAAATTCCAAGTATTTCAAAAAATGGCCTTCTGCAGAGTACACAGCAAAATCACCGTTAAAAGCCTTGTTCTGGTGTGCACAGGAATTCCTATGGTCTTAATATAAAATCTTATAACCAGGGTCTTATGTTTATAGCTGAATAACATCTAGAGGTCTTCTCCTGGCCAATAGTTAACAGTTCTTTCAGATTTCTCCACACTTTGGAGAAAGAAAATGCATAAAATTAAAAACAGATACCTGGTTTCTTGGAAGTTAGTCCATATCAGGAGTGCTTGAGGGGAAGCAGTCCCTTTCCTTTTCACACCTGACCAGATGCCAGGTGTAGATGATCACAACTCATCAGCAGACCAGGTGCATCTACTGAGTGAAGTTTTAGACTCTGCTTTCAGCTGCAGCCTAATGCTGTGCCGCAGCCCTTTTCAAACAGGTGTTTTAACAGCCACCTTAAGGTGCCCCAGACTAGGAAAGCAGTAACTTCAGAAATCCAGATCTGTCTTTTTCTGAGTAACACTCTCAATCTTGCATTTGTGCTGATTGAATTCTGACATGTTGGATCAGGGAAGACAAAAGAATTCTATAGATGATTTGGCTCAGAGGCTAAATGCAAAACCCCAATCTTGTTAAAAATATATCTCTTTACCATCAAAGTGGCCTTAACCTTTCTAGTTAAGATGTGATAGCTAGTATATGTTAAAAATGTATTTTTGTCAACTTAGTGTAGAATAAGGTAGACAGTGATTATCTATAAAAGGCATCAAAGAAGGGAGAACAAGTATCCACTGTTGTCACAAAATGTGACCTTTAAAGTTTGACAATATTTACTGAACAATAATTTTGTTTACTTAGTAAGAGAAGGAATCTGTAGGGAAGAAAAGGCACAGTGGGGCATCAGAATTCTTTGGGTGAATCTAAACCATCTTCAGTATTTGCCAGTGTATTTTCCTGGATGTTTTTTCACCAACCTTTGCTCAGAGGAAAGCATGTGGTTTCACAATCCTGTTCTACTGCATTGAACGCAATATAAAACTCTTCACTAATGCACTTTTTAAAGTGCAGTTAACAAGTGTTCTTAATTGTACATAGAATTAAAAAAAATTAATAGTAGATCATGACTTTGTCTCAGAAAACGTACTAAGTCCCTGTTTCTCAGCAAAGCCAAACTCTTTTTGAGAAATTTGTTGTGGATACTGCTCTGGTCACATTCACCCATTTTTCTAATCAAATTTCTGGCCTCCCTGTGACATACTACATACACGCTACGTACTTTAGGATTCTAAATAGTATCACTCCTCTCTACTTAAGCTTCCACTTTGTTTTCTTCTAATACTTTTCATATATTCAAGCTACATAAATCTGATCTCTGCGTACCTCTTCTATTTTAATTTCTACATCGTTCTCCACACTATACTCTGTGAAATCGAATTCTTGCTCTAATGTAATCTGCAAGCTCTCCATACTTAAAATACACTTACTCCAGGAGAATTTCATAGTAGTAGCCTTTTAAATGCTGTCAGCAATGTAACTCTATGCTACACTGTGCACAATGTGGGCGCTATTAAAACTTTTGGACAGTAAAATTACCTTCAGGGCCATATTATGAGAACAGATAGAGTAACAGACGGGATATATGCCAGGATATATGCTACAAAATTGGATACAGGGGACTATTTTCCTGGTGAAACCTCACTGGAAGTCCAATCATAAGCTCAGTCCAGTCTATAGAAAAACATGTCAGTTTAGGCCAGCTTTTACACCACAAATTTTAGTATCATTTTGTTTTAGACAAAGCAGATCTTTTTTAGCAGCTTCCTCTGCCTAGGCACTCTCTCATCTTACAAGCACAGGTAGAATGTAATATTCTTGTAACAGGTGTTTGCCACTGTGTACATGTAGAGTTTAAAAGGTACTTTTAGATCACAACCGTCCCAGAATATGGTCAAAAAGCAGCTGTTGTTGATCATTTTTAATGCTGATCAATACTAAAAACATTTGAAGATAATATATGAAAATAAACAACATTTCTAGGATGTAGTAACTCTAACCTGAAATTAAATATACTTAGAAAGGGAAGGGACTGCATGTGCTCCTTTTTAATAAAGGAATGATTTATGTGTTTTCATCCATCATCCTATGGCTAGAAATATGACATGCTCTCATATATCAAGCACTGCATCAAAATAGCAGAAAAAAAGGTGAAATTAAGAAAGGACAGTAAAAAGAGATGACGTTACTTTGATCTTTTCACGGTCTTTTGGTGTCCTTTTCTTACCTGGCCTTCACGAGAAAATTTAAAGGGTGGTTTGTGCTTAATAACACTTGTTGCAAGACGAAGTAGTCCTGTAAGTCCATCATCTTCTATATTACCATCTTGATGGTCAAGGATTTCTCTGCTATATATACACATATATACAAAAGAAATGTTAAAAGTCTGTCCCACTAACAATAAATATAATGCAACTTAAAAGAAATTACTGTTAGTAAACCAAACCTTACCTCCGAATGCAGTCAGCAAGATGTCTTGCTAGTGCATCTAAATCAAGCAGCGTGGTCTGATTAAAAATAAAGAAAATGGAATATGAATGGAAAATAATTATGTACTTCATGAACTACAACTTACAAGCCTAGTCTGCAAGTACAGTTATGCTTTTGGATGAAATTCTGTTACTGCACACAGAAAACCAGGGACAATTAAACCACATCTTTCAAACATGCTTGCAATAACATTTTAATAAATGTGATGAAAATGTCTTTTAAAATCAGTGCTGTACAGTTTGAATTAAGTAACATTTATTCTTTCAATTCCAGATCCCACAAACATACTATCTCTACCATACCAAAAAAAATTGAATAGTACTGTTTTAAAGAGAGGTGTTTAATTGTTATTTCTCACAAGAACACACAGTCTGTCATTAGGAGGCTGAAAAGCCCTATTGGCATTTCTTGCTTGAGCAACATGCAGATGAAGTAGGCAGAACTGCAGCCTAGCTAAAAGGTTCAATAAATAAAACAGAAATGGAAGGGAACTGGACAGAGGAATGGGGGCAGGCGAGGAGGAAAATTTTTGCCTCTACTGAGGACATCCAGAATCAGGAGAAGACATGACTTTTCCATTCTGCAGAAATTAGGATTAAGGCTTTATCTTCCTCCCTACCCACACTTCTGCCACAACACAGAGTGAACTAGAGAGATTTATGCAGGGCTACCAGCCAGCACAAGCAGTTGCAGAGTGCCCAAAAGGTAACCCTTTAGAGATATTTCAAAAGTTGTGAGTTTTCTAGCCTGTGCTAAGTGGCTGTTAACTGAAATTTTTTCCTCTTTCAGCTTCAGTCAAATACCTGATTACCTCCTCCTTAGACCACACTGAAATTATCGACAGTGAATCTCTCAGATAATTACAGTATTCCCAATGTCTGTTACCTTCACCTAAGTTCACCCTGCTTGTGCATTATACCCATTCCCCCTTCTTGACTCTACAGGTTCAGTATTTGAAGCTTTCTTTGGCCAAGAGCTACTAAATACACAGAGAGCAGGGAAAACTGGGAGATGGTAAAGATCCAAGAGCTGTTCACAGCAGCTTACCGTATCTTAAGTAAAAATGTCTCACACTGAAGTAAAAGTAGCCTGAATATCCCAATTTAAAACGCAAAACATTCACATGAATGCGAAGCAAAACCTACCTGACTTGCATCTTTGACATGTATGTTATCAATCAGTTTGCACAGCAGCCAAAAGTACTCCTTACAACCTGGTCGCAGCACTGTTTCTTCTTCATAATCCTCTATCTGTGAAAAGAAATTGCTTTTGTTCTGAAGTACATCAGACAAAATAACTGTCTTAAAAAAAGGTATCAACCCCGTAACTGTTAGAAGAATATTGCTTTCTACAAGCCCCTATTTAAGACAAGTCAAATATAAGAACAATGTATTTTACATCGGAAACAGTGTGTGTTGTATTTTTCTTCTGAAATATTTATTAATTTTCTTGAAAGATTGTCAGGATGATCTGCTAGACACTTAAAAAAATTTAAAATACTACTGGCTCCATCCTAACCACTGCAAATTGCAACATTTTCAATATTAGACTAGACATAACATGAGAAACTTTGGCTGAATTAATTATTAGTTAGTACAACTCTAATTTTAAACTCTTCTGAAAATGAGTCAAAAAATGAAAAATCTTCTGTAGATTGTATTAAATTATATTTTTTTTAATATATCAACAGAGTTTAAAACAAAAGCAGACTTAAACTGAATGAACCACTCTCACCTGAAATCAAATGCCACACAAGGTCACAAGAATAACTGCCTGGCAGACCCAAAATCCAGATTTGCACTTCGCTGCCATACAAGTGCTCTCCTTCAGATCTAGCTACATCAGGTGAAGACAGCAGAGTCTCCCCTGATAAGCACTGATAAATCTAAAATTTCTAATTGACTTTAAGCAAAATCATCCACGTTAGTTCAAACCACCTCTATTAATCTGCACATGTTAACAGTGAGAACTCCTCCTGAAGTAGTTTGACAGCACTCACAGAATGTCTTCTGTTTACTAGAGCTGTGAGGACAGTAATACTCCAGCAGAAAAACAGCAGCAATCGACTGGGAACAACAACATTTGGCTACTACAGAGAGTACCTATGTACACGTAAAACAACGGACTGATTTATGTATGAACTTACCTAGATTTAAAAGGAAACTGAGGCATATACTGAAAACACAACTGTTCTTCCCTAAAAATGTGTTACGTGGACATTAAAATTCCAGAGCACTTTGTAAATGCTATTCTGCATTTCTCCAAGCACAGGCGAGCTCTAAATTACTCTAGTGTCAGAGTTTTAACTACTTTTGTGAGTTTCTGGAAGCATCTAACCCAAAAGTCTTAATATTTCAGTGTATCAGAAACAGAAACAGTATGTCAGACATAATGATAATATGCACTATCATTTTTTCTTTTTATATTAACAAAAGTAAGTTTAAATGGATTTCTGATAAAGTCTTGTAATGTCTTAAATTCTTACCCGGATTGGTTTCAGAGCTTGAGCATCAGGGAGAAATTTTAATAACGTTGATGCAGCCAGCAGCAGAAAGGATCGATTAATTGAGTCTCCCCCATCCAGACCAGAGAGAGATAACTTGTATAAACCATTGCACGACTCATGGCGAACAGCCGTCTCCATGAAAAATAAAAGAATTAAATTATTATACACATTATTTAGAATATTTTTTTTCTTTTGTTGACTTTTCTTTCACACGTACCTAATTAAAGTTCCTCTCATAACACCTATTAGGTTATCAAGGTAGAACATGTCTTTCTAAAAACATGTATTACAAATAACGTACATTTAAATTACTTGCAGAAAAATGCAAAAGGTACCGTTCTAACAAAAAAACTGATTTGTCTGTGCCCCTTGTCTCTTGAGTTACATATTTTCTACAGTAAAGATTACAGCCAGTTAGTAAAATAGAAAATATCTCATCTGGGCAAATTTGGGAAATCCTTGTGAAGCTGGAACCTACACTTACTCATTCCTAACTATATGGTTAATTTGTTTAATCTCACTAGAAGAATGATTTTCTTCTTTCTTTTATTCTTTTCTTAAGACAAATATCCACAGACTATCTCTAATCCAGCTTTGGAAGCCTGCAATCTTTTTTTTTTCCAGTTAAATGGAGACAGTATGTAAGCTTTTTCTGCAGTCGAGTAATAAAGCAACAGATAACAACTATCACATCATGTCCATATTGCACCTTTAAGCAACCACTAGTAAATACAAAATCTTCTACAAATATCTTTATGCAATTTTCAAGCTTTTCTTATATCAGAAGAAATTACTTAAAGCTAAGCAAACATTTTTATATCAACTCTCATTCACTTTAGTTTGTGCTAAAAAATATAGCTGGAAAAAAAAATAATGAGAGAAATATATTTAGCCTAATCCACGTTAGAGGGCATCATCCAGAAATTTCAAAAAATTACAATGAAAAAATTACCTTCAAACAGAAGCCAAGAACAAAGATGAGAGTTTATAAACTCGTTTGCAATCAACCACAAATGTGCCATCTTACACAGTATTTTAACTACAAATGATTACTTCTTACACAGAATTGCAAGTAACTGAGCCAGATCCTGCCTACTTTTAGCAGGAAACGACGTGTTTTGAATTTAATAGTAGCTTGAAACCAAAGTTAATCTTGTTCCATGTTATGCTCTAATTAGTAATGCAATCACCTCTCCTTTAACGCACCTCTGGAATAAGAAGGGTAAGTTTCTTTAGCCAGTCTTGCAAATGATCACTGTCTGCCAGACTGGATTTCACCAAGGAACAGCAGTGAGCCCAGCTCACCAAGAGCCACATTGAATAATGGGTAACTAAAAGAAAAGGACACAAGAGTAAATCACACTGTAACTAACAGAAGAGGCTTTTTATGTTGAAGAGTTGCAGGGTTCGAGCACGTATGACATCTATTTCAATCATGGCAATGTACAAGAATTAATCCTTACTGGCACATATCTAAACTCAGAATTTTAACAATATGCTTATACTGACCACTGTGCTACTGATGACAATTAAATTAGATTACTCTAACTTTTACCTATCGGGGGCACAATCCTTTCCTGCATCTCTACTTCTTAAGCAGTGAGCTGGTACTTTGCTAATGGCTTGCATCATGTCTTAACACGAACATTTCCCTGGACTAACTAGTGTATCTGTCCCTTTCTTCTTAACAGCCAAAAGTAAGACTTTAGTAGGTGATACATAGCATTTACTGAGAATTTGAGTTCATAGACATGAACGTTCACATGAAGTGGAAAAATGAATGTGGAAAAACTCATAGCAAGGTATACACCTTTGAGGGCACACCTATATTTTATGCTTGCCTGCGTTGTACTTTTGACAAATACTTTGATACAGACTTAATCCGACACAGGTCATTTAGACCTTTTGTAAGAAACCTCCACAAGAGGGATAGATGAGGGACGTCCAAGGAATTCTGGGCCAAGAATGATTTCTGTAAACCAGAATAAAGGTGACTATTTTTCCTACCAAAACCAGCTCTTCTGGAGATGAAGGCATAGCTAGAGTACAAAATTTTAATTCATATAAAATAATTGCCAGAGAAGGAAAGTGTCTCTGTGTATTCCCACCTAGACTCTAACAGTCCTAACACTACCAAGTAACACAATTTCATAGCAATTTTTTTTATTCTCTATATAGAATTTATTTATAAATTCTAATGGTGGAAGAAATCAAACACATAATTTGTTATCTTCAATATGTTTTCATTACTACTGGTTCATAACACATGGCTACTTTGCAGCACTAACCTTCATGTCTCGATCTGTGATCAGACTGAGCTTTCAACACCCTGAATGAGAAGATAAAGCCATTTGAACTTTATTTTGAACTTTAATTTGAACAGATTATCACTTAGAAATACAAGTACACACAAGTAACAACACAGTTACTCTGAAGTACTCACTAAGAATACTGACATTTTAATCTTAAAGCTTTACTGACTACAAGATAAAAAGTCAAGAAAAAACACCAACAACCCTTTATTTTATCCAAAAAAGAAAAGATGTAAAACAGAACTATGAACTGACCTATACAGAAGAAAGCTAGTATTCTTCAGAGAACCACACTTTGAACAAACATTTGCAAACTTTAGACAAATTTTAAATGTTTGTATTTACTTACATTTCTATAAATTGCAATAAAAGATTCTGAAACCAAAACATACTGTATAAATCTAAAATTATTCCTGCAACTCAACTAGAGGTTAAAGTTAGGCACGCTTGCAGACTTGACTGGAAATGCTCTGAATGTCCTTAACAATCTTTTAAAAATAGGGTAAGACATACTATCTGTTTCTTGGAATCAAGTAATTCTACAACACCAAATGTAGGAAAAAACCTGACCTCCTCATCATCAGTCCAACTCAGTGACGACGCAGTCTTACACAGAATTGCTTTTCTCAGGACAAAAATCTCTAATAACCCATTTCTGAAGGTAAAGTTTCGTCTTCAGTGCATGCACACTCACTAAAACTGTACGGGTAATTTCAGCAGTAATAAGCTAATGTTATTAGAATGGGAAAAATAAATCAGAACTGGCAGATGAATAAGCAGCTTAAAAGTGAATTTCTTTTAATTTCTCCTTTATATTGCTTTAAAATTGAGAATGTTAATTGCTACAGAGAGAACAAAGAAATCGTTTTGGTACGAAAATTTAGGAGAGCATACTACATATATTTTATTGCTCCATGTCTTACACCCTGGAGAACAACTGGTTAAACAACAAGGAATTACAGGATGCCTAATTACTCTACACTTTTAAAAAACCAAACCAAAACAAATTCATTTAGTTCATTGATTTTTCTACCACTGATGACCACTGAGAGTTGTCACCATTCTCCTCTCTCTCACTCCTCCTCTAAGGGTAAGCTAACTACCAGAAGAGGTGACTAAGAAAAGCAAATCTAATGCCTATAGACTTAAATTTCTGATATGGGTGTTAATGGGGACTAGAGCTGAAAGAGCTATTTACTTTATTTAAAGCAGCGATGAAAATGTGCACACTTGATTAGCTTTATTACAAAAATAAAAAGATATTGTACCTAGGTGCCAAGTTGTCATATGTATAAGCAACTGACATAAGTCGCTGAATCAAACTGGTTCCCTGGACAAGTACAAGAAACACCTTTAAAAATTGAAGTCAAAAGAAAAAAAAAACAGTTAATATAACAACAAGCTTTTTGATCTGTTTTTAAATTATACACACTCTGTGAATCTAAAATAAACCCACCTGTGTAGAGGGAGGAAGAGCAAAAGAGAAGTGATAGCATCTCCACAGTTAAAACTTAGTGGGTTTTATCAAAGCGGATCTAAAATCTTGTGTTTCACTGAGTAAGTCTAGATGTTAAAATGTCATTCTATTTCTCTAAGACAGACAATTTAATTGAATAGAAAAATCAACCATTTATTCAATCCTTTTAGTAAAAAGACAGTATTTCTAAAAAAAGTATAGACTATTTGTTTCCTTTTTAAAAATCTTAGGCCTGAGGAGACAGAGTTGAGGATGAGGTTGGACATGTAAATTTTGTTCATCTCTGTGATCAACACATTTTTTTATTGACTATACATTCACTTAAATTATTCATCTTTAGAGAACCTCTGACAGGCTACACAGAATTTTCAGATCAGCGTCTGAAGAAAGTCTTTTAAAATATTTAGACAGCGAATCCACTGCAATCAAAAATATTCCATCAATGACAATTGAAAATTTAAAACCAGTTACAGAAACTGGTAGCAGCATTTACACACAGCCAATGTTAAAAACTTTAGTATATTTGATAATTTCCCTGTATCATAGCAACTTGGGCAATTTGGAGATCTGTTTTGTCAAAAAAAAAAATTAATACACATAGAATAGTTAAGATCTTTTCCGTGTATAACAATGACAAATGGGAAATTTGGCTCCAGCTCACAGTTCAGATCTACACTTTCTGGCAATCACAGCTGGTCCTGTGCCCAAGAGCAATTGATGTGCAGTGAATGTATGTATTTCTGATGCCAAAATACTCACAACTAAACATCAGGCCTGGTCTGTACTAGATTAGCATGCAGGAATCAGGTAGGAAGGTTTACATGTTTAGGTGAGTTTACCATACGCTCACTCAGATATCCTCAGCAGCATAGGTTATTTTAGTGTTTACTAAAGGAATCTGAAAAGGATTTAGTGAGGATGGGAACAGCCCATATGATTGGTTACCATAAAAACAAGAGTAATTAATTTGGAAAGCAAAATCAAAGAAATAGAAACAAAGCACTAGAATTGTGAAACTCCCAGTTCATGTGCTCATCAACCACTAAAAAGCTTTTTGGTTACAGCTTTTAAAACTGCCAGGTTTAAAGCGACTAAATACTTTTTAAAGGAGAATAACACGTATGATATAGATTAATATTAGTAGCTTTTTCACTACGTTATTTTATTACCAAAACAACAGCTTCACGTAACAAAAGGGCCATTTTTCTCAAATTCACAAAACAGACACACTGTGGATCTCTTACCTCTGTTAAACGAGGTATGTGAAGGCCCTTCACATGGTCACTTGCAGTCTTCCTTGATTTGCCTGGCCACGTTCTCTTCCTGTGACTCTCCGCCACACCAGACCAGGCAAAGACATCATGGTAAGCTAAATCCAGATCGGAAGGATCAACTGCAAACTGGCATATCAGCTTCAGCAAGCAAGCCAGACAGTCTAGCTGCCACTGTGAACACAAAGAAAAGGAAATTTTATTATTCCAGGGATTTATTTTACAAATAATTCTATGCCTACTATGGAATTTGAAATGAAAAGCTTAAGTGAGGTATAAAGGATAAACAGCTATAACTAACTGGGCAAAACCTCACCAGAATAGGAAGGGCACTAAAAAAACCTTACTTCTTATAATGAAAACGTTTTCAGATCTAGTCCTATTAACAGGTGCATTCAAGATACTTTATTATTCAGTGCATTAAATAACACAAAGAAATAGTACAGGAGTTAAGCTTTACAGTTCAGAGCCTTTCCTGCACCGTGTTCAGCTATAGGAGGGTATAAAGTATGGTATTCAGAAGTGCTTTCAAGTGGCATATATTTAACCACGCAGAGACAAGACATACTAATTTAAAACACCATTTTGTATTGTAACCTCTCGTGTTAGATGAAAACCTGTGATTTATTTAGTAACTCTTGTGATCAATTTTCATGGCTTTCAGCTGCGTGGCTGTGGCCAAACACAGCAGCTGCTCAGCTCCACCACAGAAGGTGCATGAGGAGAGGAAACCCAACACAAACAGAGCACGTGTCAGAGCAAACACCAAGCAGGTCGGCTACGTAGCACCTAGACACATGTAAAGCAGGACTCTCCACTGAGGCACTTCGTTGCAGAATCTTACTATTTTTGCAGTGCTGTGCATACTTTCTGGACAGACCCACAAAATCAATCATACAAATGTTTGTTCATATACTGAACAGAGAGAAAAGTCACTTGGTTTTAATACTGAAATAATTTTAGAACCAATACATCAGAATCAGTTAAAAACTATTAAACTTTTTATTAAAACTATCCCTGCCTTCTTTTTAGCATTTCAGTAACTGTCATCAGTTTTATACATACATGTATATGCTTGTTTATTTACTTCTTTTTATGTATGCATGACTTAGAGCTTGAGATATTTCAGGTTTTTTTTAATCAAATGTCAGAGAATTAAAAATAGAAGAGAAAAATTAACTCTTAATAAAAAAAAAGTTTTCATTATGATATGAATTTAGCTCAGACATGGAATAATGATGAAAAAGACATTATATAAGAATGATTAATAATAATGTTCATTATTGAAAAATGTCTTTAACACCATAGCCACAATGCCACCAAGGGGAAATGGTATTACTTGGCCTCTTCAGAAGGAAAGATAATGAACAGATTACTGCTTTTAAAATAGACTATAATAAAAGTTTCCAAACAATGACCTTCCCTTAAACAAACAGAAAAAAAGAAGTACCCCCTTCCTGTTTGGCAAATTTTGACTGTTTTACAAAAAGTGTGATATGCAACAGTACTACCAACACAGTTGCAATCATTCCTAAAGATGGAACCCAGACTGTTGTTCTTCTCCAAGATGTTCCCATGATCTACAATTTTATCTTCTACAAATTAGGATTTTTTAAGACTAGAGAAAAAATTAAACCAAAAATATACCAAAAAATACAAAGGGTGGTTTTATAATATAAAAAAGCAGAATTATGAAGATAGTTTTTCAAATAAAAGAAATTCTTCCAGGAATAGAAAATATTGAAGAAACAGATGCTACTGCATAGGCTCTGGTGGTTTCAATTGTAGAATTCATCTATTTCACTTACTACAGAAAAGCAACTATAACAAAGGCTGAAAGTAATGAAGTCTTTACAAATGACAGCTATGTTATTTTGGAGAAAAAGGCTGAATAAACACCTACCACAGTCCATGATTCCTGTTCTTTAGGCTCTAAGATTCCAGAATTGAAAATTTCTATTAACTGTTGGAGCCCTCCAGCAGCAACAAACTGTAAATATTATGGAACCAATGTGAGAAAAAGCAAATACAGACATATCACTAAGTTCAGTTAGATACCAATCTAAGTTTTATAAATAAACTAAACAAAAAAAAAATCTGATAAACTATTTAGCTGGTTCACCATTATGAAAAACAAAAGAAATAGTTGTACACAACTGTGGCAAATTTACAAGCCTGATAACACAGAAAAACTTTTCAATGTTTTAAATGAGTTTTTATTTTAAATCTTTTTTGAAAAACTGTTATTAGGTATCACAGAACACTGTAGGAAAATCAAACCTTGCAGCTCCACGTGTTTTTACTATTTTCTATTTGATCTTCACTTGAATCATCTGAGTCTGGGTAAAGATCGCTATAGCTTCCCTAAAGAGAAACAAAAACAATTCATTGTAAAAACAGTCTAAGAATTAAAATACTATAAAATAAATCCTCAATATATACATTGGTTCAGAGAGAAAAACATATATTCTGTGCAAAAAACTTTCCTACCGTAGATTCACGTCTTATTCTCCTGTTGGGCTTTCCCAATGCTTCAATAATTTCCAGGGCATACAAAAGTTTATGGGCACTTTTTATTCGCAGAAGATCCTTCCAGCTAAAGCCATCATTACCCTTAGAAGATAAAAAATACAAAAAACAAATAACACAATTATACGTAATGCTGATCCAGCAAAAAAAAAATGCAAGGAGAGGATTTTTAAAGTGACATGGACAAATTATTTGTTTTTTGATTTCATGTATTGTTTGAATTAGGCAATTTCAAGTACATTTCTATACATGATTAACAATTTGAATAATGTGAATTCAGCAATGAAATTTGAGTAAACCTCCAACACTGCTATAAGTTAAGGTACACACAATTTTGAAGTAGAGAAAGCCAAACGTTATACTTGAAATTATAACTTCCACCAAAATTTTGATGCATGTGTCTATAAAGAACCGTAATATCTAAAAACTCTTAATATGTAATTTCAACAGCTTCAAAAGAGGCAAAATTTTCATCTATAGGGAAAAAAAACACGACGAGGTAAGCACCCATGTTTTGAACTTACAGAAGAGAGTACAAAAGATTATATCACAGCAGCCATAATGTTACAGCAAGGATGCAAATGAAGACACCGCTGTTTCAATTCAAACCAAAGGATTGTTGACAATTAGTACTGACTATTCTTTTCATTTATCAAATCTTTTTTTTTAAAAGAAATCATAAAAATAAACTTTGGGAACTAAACTGACATCTCTAGTTTAATTTCACGAGAATTATTAGGTTTGTTTATTAGGTTTACTTGTGTCTTAGCATACTTAACATACTATTTAACATTACTCTGTGGGTAAAATTCAACTAAAACACTAGACACTGAAACATCCATGTATTATAAACATGTAAAACAAGCATTCTTTTTTTACCTGCTCATCTGAAATATTCTGGAATGCCTGCAACATATTAGGGCACGTTGGCAGAAGCATCAACAGTTCCCAGACACGTCTGGATAAGTTTTCTGCGTGGAGATGGAGTTCTTCACACCTTGCGCTCTGAAAAACCACAGAACAACCATTCTTATTGTGAACTTCATTGTGAAAATAAGATTTCAAAGCCCAAAATGTATTTATTCTTCATGAAGAAGCCAACTGTTTCCTGTCTAATGTAAGTTGAAGTCTCACTGAACCTGCGAGAAACTAAGTTACATTATCTTTACGGTGTATCACATATTTTGAAACATTTGAGTGTAAATAAAACTTTAAAATAAACTACTGGTTGGAATACACTAGTGGCTATTTAACTTCCCACAAGCTAATGATGGCATATAAGACACAAAGCTTGAGTTTGAGCTTCGAAAGCTGGAGAGGGACTTTTTGAAAGCTGGAGAGGGACTTTTTACAAGGGCATGTAGTGATAGGACAAGGGGCAATGGCTTTAAACTGAAAGAGGGCAGATTTAGATTAGATATAAGGAAGAAATTTTTTCACTCACGAGGGTGGTGAGGTACTGGAACAGGTTGCCCAGAGAAGCTGTGGATGCCCCATCCCTGGAAGTGTTCAAGGGCAGGTTGGATGAGGCTTTGGGCAACCTGGTGTAGTGGAGGATTTCCCTGCCCATGGCAGGGGGGTTGGAACTAGATAATCTTTGAGGTCCCTTCCAACCCTAACCATTCTATGAGTTTTTGCAATAAAACCTTTACAAACCTTTCTTCAAGCCAATTCTCATTATTAGTCACTACATCTATTTAAATAATCAATATTGTTTCTTAAGAATTACTTTTTTATAGCTTCAACAATATTTAGAACATTTAAATTATTTCAGAACAATGTTGTTAAAATCAGAAAAATCACAGAATGGTTTGGGTTGGAGGGGACCTCAAAGGTCATCTAGTTCCAACCCCCCTGCCATGGGCAGGGACACCTTCCACTACACCAGGTTGCTCAAAGCCTCATCCAGCCTGGCCCTGAACACTTTCAAGGATAGGGCAGCCACAACTTCTCTGGGCAATCTGTTCCTGTGCCTCACCACCCTTGGAGTGAGGATTTTCTTCCTTAGATGTAATCTAAATCTCCCCTCTTTCAGTTTAAAGCCATTGTCCCTTGTCCTATCACCACATGTCCTTGTAAAAAGTCCTTCTCTAGCTTTCCTGTAGACCTCCTTTTAAGTAATCATGATAATGATTATACCATACGTGAAATATACAGACAATAAACACATCTAGCAGTTGGACAGAGTACACAAGAAGTAGGCTAGATAGAAAAAAAAGATTCAATTAAGTAAGACTTAAAGTCATTATTCTAATAAAATTACTCTAAATTACCTCACTGTCTTCCATAGCCACTTCTCCAGAAGGAGGCTTAAAAGAGGCAAGCATCTCTAACAAATCAAAAAGGGTGGTAAGATGAGGTTCTTGGAGGAGCAAAAGCATTGGAATGTTGTCCTTTTGAGGAGGAGGCAGGCAAGATGCTGGAAGCTGAACACCTTCACCTTTACGTTCTCTCCTTGGTGCACCCAGGGATACAAACACCATCTAGAAACAGGGAGAAACAACAAAGAAGAGAGAGAGAATTTTAAAAATGCATATGATAAACCATGGAAGGTTCTCAACAGGATCGTAATTAAGAACTGAAAAAGATACATCGATATCTTTGTTGTCAAATCTTTAATAAGCAGCATTTTGAGCACCTGCCATAGTTAAAGCCTGGCTTTGCTTTCACTTCAGGCATTCATGGTGTAGTTGCATAGATTGTTTGCTGTTGTTACCATCTTGCTTCCTTGTCCCTCATCCCTTATTTTGCCATTCAGGCTGGGGAGACTCTAGCACTGATCTGATTTCTCAGTACATGAATGAAATGGCACAAAAACTAATCCAGAGGAAAAATGAGATAAATTAGCTCAAAGGACCAGAAGAACGCTAGTCAGTGAATAGCACCACAGACAGTAGTATGGCTGGAAGAGCAGACATTTTTTCTACTGGCATAACCACGTTGTGGAAAGCCATTCTCAGATGAACTGTTCCTGCTGACGTTATCACCTCTGTGTATCAACCACACCCAGCCATTCAAACTGACTGCTACTGCTCCTCCAAGTCCTGCGAGCGTAAGAATTCACCTGATTGCACCATAGATCAATTCTGTAAAATGATCTATGTTAAGAAGGGGAAAAAAAGCTTTAAAATCTAGTTTTGCTTTTGAATTAACCCAATTGATTTAGCAAAAGGAAGCAACAAACAATCAAAGATGTAGTCCAACACATCATCCAATTTGGAATCATAAGAGTCAAATAGACTCATGGCGACAATGGCTAGCAGCCAGCAACGGCACATGCAAGCATATGAGCCAGCAATAATCTTTCTAAAAGTATGTTAGTAGATCCCTGAAGGTGTGTGGCAGGAGTTTCATTTTCCTTCAGATGGAACAAACGTATGTGATGATCTGCTGCCAGGTTTTGTTACAGTCTCACGTCCCTGAAACAGTCATGGTGTCATTCACCCTTATACAAATCAAGTTAGGCTCTTCCATACTGTAGACTTCAGCAAACTGATGCCTAGACCATTCTAACAGGAACTCTGAATCAAAATTAAAAATTACGAATAAGCATTAAAAAACGCTTCAGATTTAACCCATGAAAGGAGAGATCTAGTCACTGCTACTATGGAAATAATATGAGTTCAAGAATTCAGACAAAACATGGATAATACTTGATTTTGTTTTCATCGGTCTCTAGTCCTCCTTGAACGAACAAAAAGAAATTTTTCTTTCACTCCTTGAGTTTTCACATCTGCTAACATAACTAGAAACAGTTTTTTAAATTATTAGTATTTTAAAGACTGACAGCAGCAGCAAATATTGACAGTATTAGTTTGAGTTTACAGGAGGCGCATGTTGGATAGCATGAAACAGCCAGTTTCAGAAAACTGTATGATGCTCCCAAAGAAAAGAATATTTTCCCCCATCACTACATATATTGGCTGCACAAGACAAAAGCAACGTATCAAGCAATCTTTTTCAGTGACTGCTATCTATATGCTGGTAATACCTGCATATCCTTAAAACCCAATTCATGAAGCGTCTTTTCATCATAATCAGTTGTCAGTTCGTGCCCAGATGAAATCATTCTCACAGGTCCCATGAGGCCACCTAGGATAAAAACATTATTTCAGTAAATTTCTGTAATCATAGTTTCATTTTCTAATGAAAGTGCTAAGACTTATTTTTAATAGCATACCCTTCAGAAGCAATTAAAATGAGACAAAAATTTAATGCAATTTCCTTATGAAAACTGGTTATTACAATAAACTGAATTTCCTTGCATGTATTTAGAAATAATAGTTCACCCAATCTTGCAGTGAAAAGTGTCCACAATACAGATTAAAACATGCCTTCCATATTTTGTAGTAAATTATGTTATGCCAGAGGAGGATAATGGAAAATCATTGTGATCATCAACAAATTCTCTTTGTATCACACACCTGTGATAAATTCAGCAAAGGCAAAGAAGTAACAATTATCTTACTTAAGCGTAAGCTGGAAATGAAGATGTCATCTACTTCAGAAAAGAAAAACTGAGAACACCCTTCAAAGAATTCTCAACATTGAACAAGAAATCTGAACAATTACAAAATTAAGAATTTAATTGCCTTTGGCACAGCCAATCAAGCAGTAACTAAGAAGCACAATGCACAATGACTTTGCACCTCAGAGTACTCATATAGTTCTAACCATCAATTCCAGGGCATAAAGATATTTGTCACGGATTGCAATTTGCTATGCTTTTCAGCCACTGTTCTCACAAGTACACTTTTTCCAAAGTTAGACCCTTCACCCCAGTGAAGAGCAGTCTTACACTGCCACTATGCTTCAATGTTGGGATTTCAATGAGGCTTCTTCAATTTTTTTGAACCTCATACAGAAAGCTTAGCATGTACTCAGAGTTCTATAATCTGAAAATGCTTCAAAACAGTGTATTACTTGCCTGTCTAGTAGGAACACGGTATTAAAAGACAAGGATTACAATGAAAAAAAAATTATGTATATGCCATGAACCTCAACTTCATTCTTGCGTGGTCACAAAGAAATGCACGGTGTGGAGCACGTGCAGTCAGCCTGTTTCTTTTGGTAATTACTGAAAACCTGCAGTCTGCAGTCACACAGCCTCTGCTGATGTATGTACAAAGTAAGTCCAGATGAAGCATCCCAACCCCAGCTGAGATACACACCCACGTGCTGATGTTTCCAAACATGGGACTGACAGATAAATGGCTATCAGGCAAATACATTTGATCCTCAAATCCTGCCCAAACAAAATTTCTGGGGTGTTCTTGGGAAAAAAACGGATAAACAGCAGCCCTCCAAAGACATCTGTCAGTTAACAAAAAACCATGAAGGTTTTATGTGGAGTTGGGAATAATCTCACGTATTTATCACTGTTCCCATCCTCCCCAGCTGGCTGCTTTGAAACTTATCAATGCAGTCAGGCAAAATAATTTCAAACAGATGAAGGCAGGCAAACACATCATCCACAAAAATAATACAGAAATCTACCACTCTCTGCACTTCAGCAAACTAGTAACAGATTTCAAAAGAAAGAATATAACAAACCACCTGAGCGAGAAGCACATGCAATCTCACATTTCTCTGAGCGCTGCACATTTCAAATGAGCACGAGATGTTACAAAAGGTATTGGGACCTCAAAAGAATCATGTGGTAAATATCTGAGGTGGAGTGTAAAATTGTAGTGAAAGAGAATTAAAAGGAACATTCAATAAATCTGAATGCATCTACTACTTACAGATACATTTCCAAAGTTTGGGCTAGTGAGCATTCCTGGATTTTCCCTTGGCAGAAGCATGATGCCAAAAACATCAGAAATGTACCTGTAACTAATAAATGCTTTAATGCTCTTTTAGCCCATCTCAGAACCTGCAGCTTGACTCTCCACAACAGTGGTTACCTGTAACAATCTGTTTAACATTAATTTTCAGTGTCTTCATCTTCACAAAGTAAATTTCCTTTTAAAAGAACAGCCGTTAGATGTGACATGCCATTTGTTCATGAATCCCAAGAGCAGGAAAATGAAAATAACACTGCATAAAGATGAAGTGGTGAAAGGCAGGCTAACAGGAGTGCTAAAGGAGGCCAACAGCATAAAAAAAGAGTCAGTCACAGCTAACAACAGATGAAAGAAATTAAAAGAAGTTTAAAAAAAGTGCAAGTCTAGAATTGTAAGAGCCAAAAGTTGAAACAAAAACTGTTACATCTATCTGTTTCATGAAATTAAAATCCTACCTGAGAAAAAAACTAGAAACCAATGAGATTTAGCTCTATAAGGACAAGACGAGAAAAACTTGTACTCTGACATCATGAGTCTTTAATTTTTACTGGAATTTGACAAATTCTGCTCGGATTTCTACCTCAGTTGATGAAATAATTGTCATTTCAGGTTCTAACCAGGAACTGGGTTTTGTTGCAGATTAACTAACACAGGTATATGAAAATGGACATAACAAAAGGTCCCTAAGACAGAAGTGTGCACTATGTACCTTATGATACATGTCTCCTGTGATGCAGAATGACCCAAGTTTCTAAGTGTAAACAGTCAATACACTGAACCATAATTCACAGAGATCTTTGTGACCAACAAAATGTTATTAGAAAGTCCCTTTTTTTTTTTTAATCTATACAAAACAGTCCCCAAAATAGAGTATGGATGAGTAAACAACAGGTTTTAACCACAAGTCTCAGTTTCAGTCCTATCTTCTCAAAACTAGCAGCTGAAAAGTAAAAATAATGTGACTAGATTATTCCAAACACACGGTGGCACGCACAGAACAATGCAGAGACACTTCTTCAGGAGTTTGGTTAAAAAGAGATTTAGCCACTCAGAGGACTTCATGCATCCATCAGCCAACATGGATATCAATTACGAGGCAAAGCACTTAGAGGCTTGATAGGTTTTAAACCTAGCAAAGGACATTGGGTTTATGAATTGACAGATAAACATTTTATGGTTCTCCAGTTTCCCATAGTTATGGCACGTTAATAATTAGTATAATAAACACAGAAAAACCAAAACATCATCCACAAAAAGTGTACAAAATTATGAGTATCAGCAGAGGCATTCTACAAAACAAAAGACATGGCACATATGTAACACGACTGAAGCGCAGCTGCTGTAGGACTGCAATTCTGAATTTTCTGAATCATATGTTTCTAAAATCCCAGATAAAACAAAAATAAAAACTTCTGCTATGTGGCTATACTTGGTGGAAAACAAGACAGTTTCTTCACTGAAACAGCTTCTGACAAGTGGCTGGAAAAGGATTTCACAAAGAAGGTAATCAAGATGTCTAAAATTCAGTTTGGTTTACTGACAGTGTATCTCATTAAAACATTTTTTTTTCAAAAGACATTAAACCGAAAAAAAGTCGAATTCATGTTTACATATATACTAATGGTCAGTGGTGTTTGAAAAGGATGTTAATGGACAGAATTTGTTCAGGTAATATGGATTACATGCTAACTGTTGCACATAATAGAAAGAAAAGAAGAAAACACTTGAGGAGAAGATAATTCAGAAAACAGTAACATTTTGAACAGCAGCAACCAATAAGAACACTATGATATATAATATCAGTAGGATTTAGAAAATCTCCTCCTCCTAAAGGATAAAGCAGAAATTCTCATTCACTCAAAAACACATAAAGAAAGGGAACAACAATAGGATGCATATTCGTCACACTATAAGCAAGCAATGACCCTTTCAGGAGTAAGGTGACATTCCAACTTCAGAGCATCAAAAGAGGATAAATGACCATTTTTGCTACAGGATGATCATAAATTAAAAATCAGATGCAGTAGTAAGGAAGATCCTACATCTGACTGGAATATGTATAGGTAGGTTATAAATTATGAATTTGAATTACGACTTCAAATTCTGAATCAATGGCAGAGGAGAAATGTATAAATTTCACAAAATATAAAATAAGGGTCTGTGTAACAGAGTCTTCAAACTACAGAAAACAACATAATTAATTAAATGAACTATAAGAAGAAAAATCATTTGGGGAAAAGTCTACTGAGGCTTATGCTAACTATAACTAGAGCTAGAAGAAAATAAATCATAATGCTAACTTAATTTAGGATATCTGGAGAAGAAAAAGACTAAGCTCTAAATGGAGGAACTCTTGTAAGGGCAAAAAACACAGGCATGAGTACTATAGCTTACCAGGGAAATCTCCTTTGCGGCTGCTTTGGCCAAACTCCTGAAGCTGTGCTTGCTGATTTATCTGCTCCTTCTGCAAATTTTCATACCAATGAGTGACTTCTGCCCGTAAATCAGCCACCTGATCACTCGGATACATTTCTATAGTCATCTGAAATGAAACATGTATTTTAGTTTTCAAAGTGCCCAGCGGACTTCCTGAAATTGAACGATGTAGGAGGTACTTGCAAAAGGGCTTTTAACTCACCTTGTCAGGAAGTCCAGCTGGCTGACACACAATTCTTAGTGGCAGTGACTGTTTGTCACTCAGGGCTTTCAAGTGACTGCTGATACCGGTGCCTTCAATCTGCCACTGTCTCAGATGATACGCAAACCTTAAGAAGCAGGTAAAAACATTGAAAAAGTATTTTTGTCAAAACCTGTTTAAATAAACGTTTGATAAACAATGAGAGGAAAGACAAAACTTGCACCTTCATTCACAGTTTTTTCAAAATACGAGGAAGTTATTGATACTGTCACTATTTTTCAAACAAAACTAAAATAACTTGAAAAACTTTCTTAGCGAGGGGTGGGGAAACATGAACCACATCCATACATCTTTATACAAGGAGAAGAGCCAACTCTTCTAACAGTTTAAACCTTATATATTACCTTTCAAAATTATCCACTGCTGTCCTTTCTTTACACAAAAAAAACAAAGACACTAAAACTGAAAATAGTTCATAACTCATTCATCATTATAATAAGAGGAATGGAAATAAATTCTGCATCCAAATATATCAATGGATCTATTTACCTTCTCCTAAAAGCCTCCAGGTGTGTCTTCAGCATTAAGAGTCCTCTTTCAATAATGGTCAGACTTGAATGAGAGTCCTGCTCAAGGTTACTAGAAGCTATCATCAGACTCTCCATACACTTGCTAATAAATTCCTGTTCTTTTTCAAGACCAGTTTTACCTGTAACATCAGTTAAAGTAAAACATATAAAAGCACAACTTTGAGACTGTGCATTTTAATATTACGAATAAAAAGAGAATAACCTTACATTTTCTTCACAACATTTTGAACAGAAAACAAAAATAAGAATGAAGATTCGTACCATTGATATAGTAAGAGTTGATATACTGGATAGCTGCTCGACTGACATCACCAGACTGTGCTCTTAAAGCAATACCCCAGAACTGGTCCATGCCACACAACTGTTTTGACAAAAGGAAAACAAACACACAAACAAAACATTGCCTCGTTATTTTACTGGGAGTGATGCTTTTCTGACCTGAGACATTTTATTTGCATATTGGTGAAATTACTAAAAGTATCTCTGCTTTTCCTCTGCTTGGACTCTCATCTCTGCACACATCAATTACTATAAAGTCTTGACATTCACAGAAATATTTTCATACTTAAAAGCATAAGGAGAACTGGTTGAAATTCCAGAGAGTGAATTTTCATTTCTGACAAACAGGAATACTTTTAAATGAAGCCTTAAACCAACAACTTTTTTTGGTATTCATTGCAAGAATAGAAATTTTAGTAAAAAATTGCTTCAAATCAATTCACAGAAAAATATCCTATATACCATTTTATTTCTAAGATAGCTTCTCTGTACAAAAAACTACAGAAAGAAAAACTTCAAAGCATATCACATGTTATTGCAACACATTTACAAGAGACTTCTAGTCAGAAGTAAATACACCTAATAGAACGTCATCTGAATCTTCTTATTTGGAAAACAGTAAATGTTACAAACCCATTCTTCAAACACAACACTGAATACAGTTCAGTTATGCTAAGAATATGATAAACTGCACAAAGATAAGCAGGCAACAGGTTATCACTTTCTTTGTGCTTTCCTACCTCTAGAGGCAAAAGCCACACATGCTCAAAGCCACGAGGGAAGGTCAGGATTCATTTCCATTTCACTGTCCCACACTTGCAACTTTTGAGTCTTGAGCTTCCAGGGCTCTCCTCAAGGCAAAAATCTGTACAGCCTCTACCACTACGGGCTGTGACTATCTCAAACCAGTAAATATTCAAGCCAATAAGTTCTCAAGAGATATGTCATTGCAGGTAAGTAATTTAACTTTCCCCTTCCCTCAGAAAGAAGACAAACACGAGCACAGAGTCTGGGCTTACCTCTGAGTTTGAGCCACCATCATATGCACTAGTAGCCAACCGAGCCAAGTTACACAAATGCTGGAAGAGGTTGAGGCCAGTCATACTGATAGTTTCAGGTTTCAGTTGTGGCATCTAAAGAAAATGAATGCACTTTAGTGTGGGAAAAAAAACACAGTGATGGAACTTAGAGCAATTACAAGGTATTTATTTCATTAGCACAGGAAAATGTCATTGTTGCTACCAATCATATTCAAATTTAGTAGACCAATTACAATTTATTCTTGTGATCCAGAGATCACACTCTCTGGATTTTATATACAATACAAAAATCAAATATAATTGGCTTAAACAAACCTCTTTTCTCTACCACAGATTTGGACTGCAACAGCGCAGAGTGAACAAAAATGATTATTGTAAATCAGCTGCCTAACTTATCAACAGCAGGAGAATGTGTTAGCATACATGGCGTGTCCATTCAAAAAACTCACACGTTTACAAAACCAGAGAAAAGCTGTGTAACCTTGAAAAAGGTTACTAGACTACATTCATTATTGCACGACCTATCCATTTTGTAATGTCATCTGTTGAAATGGATGGGCCACGTTACAAAAAACTACTGCTGCATGTTGGTATTTTCAGTGGATGCATGGATGAGATTTATACATCCCTCCCAAAAAGAAGTGAAGACACTTTTTTTAGGCAGGTACCTATATATGTCCCTAAAGGAAAGTATAGTTTTGAGTGGCTTTTTTTTTTTTTTTTCAAATTGAAATGAAGCACTACATAGCTTCAGATACAACACAGGCTATTTGCAAAGAAACACTCAGGTAAATACTAGTGCAAAAAGAATTCACGCCAATCCCTTCCCTTCTTCCCTCCGAGAAAAATCATTGCATGGCAAACGGGGTCCTCCCAGGCTACTGAAGACACATTCTTCAAAGAAACTATTTTAAATATATTAAACAGTGCTGATATGGAAAGAAACACTTTTATTAGAATTAATAAGGTTGCAATTAACTCTCTACATACCTTTTCCAAAAAAAGATGCTTGTAAGTCTCCATACCCATAGCATGCTGATCTTTACTTCGTACTTGATTTAAAAACCAGTGTAGTGCATCATCATAACATTCAGAATCTTCTACTAAGCAGTGCCACAGTATGTCCACTTGTTCTAAACTCAACCCTAAAATTAGGGAATTCTTTTTAACTACTCATTTATAACATCAAATATATAGCGAGATTCTACAAAACTCAAATATACATACAGAAAAATCATAGACAGTTTTTGTCAGGACAAGAAGTTTTCAGAAACAGAAGAAAAAAGTCCTACCTATCAATCAGGAATCGTACACTTCTCCCCTTTTAGAGCTGGCAATCAGTTACAGTTTTTGGTCATCAGTGCTGTCAGTTGTTACTAAATCAACGAGCAGTGTGGGCTGATCTGAGATCTCGTACCAAACAACAGGTCGTTCCTCAGTTCATAAATAATTACTGGGCACAACCTAGAGTCCAGCTTTGAGCTGTGTATTGGGATTGCAGCTGAAAATAGTACCTCTGTAACGATTTCATTGCTACTCCTTTCAAAAAAACTGTGGGTTTATTTTCTTAGTTGGCATAGAAACATTTGTGATCCCAACAAATTTCTCCAAAAAGAACTGTGGCTGTCCTATCAACAATAGCAAATACGGTGTTACAAGTTTTTTCTCTCTTGGCTACAGATATTTTCATTCCTTCCTGTACTCTAATGACCCGAGGGACATGCCAGCTTTGACTACCTACAGTGAGACGACCCAAACAACTCCTCCCTTCAGTTGTTTCAATAAATGACTTGAATATTCAATCAACTGAAAGTCTGTACAGAGTCGATGCTGAGACATCACTGAAGGCTGTTAGTTTACAAGCGCTTAGGAAGAGAGCAGCCAAAAGAATTTATGGAAGAGAAAGCCACCAAGGGTTAGTAAAACCACAAAAAATTGTTTGACTTTGAATTCCACCAGCCACATCAAAAGATTTCTATCTTTAACCTTTTAGAGTGAAAAGATTTCAGCATCTGTACAGATCAACTACCACACAGAACACCACTTTCAAAAAAGACCCTACAGGGAGTGTAAACCAATTTCTGACAGTATTAAAATATAAAGAATTATTCCTTTTTGGTATCACAACTTACTTACAGTGCACTCCAGCAAAAGATTTCTGGGAACATTATGGACGTGAACCAAACGTTTAGAAAAACTGAAGCACAGAGGACAAAAAAATGTGTTCTCACACAGCACAAATAGAATCGAAACTTCAACGTTGGTTCTGTGCTTTCAGCAAAAAATCTTCCTTCTTTTGAAACAATATCAGAGATTATTTAAAATTGTATCTGTTTAAAATACTGTATTTATTTAAGCTAACATTGATTATGAAGAACTATGAGGTGCTTCTCTTATAACATAACCTCAAGTACTTACTGAAATGATCTGGTGATCCTAGAGTTGAAAACACACATGTCAGGAATTGAAGACGAACCTGAACTTCTGCACTGTGGCTGTATCTAAAATTTAAATTTGTATAAAAATGGAAGTTTATTTAATTGTTTATTGTCACGACTTTTCTCCCACTCATATTTTTAAGAGTGTGCCTCTTAAAAGCATAAATAATTTTCTCTTCCAAGTTCATTATACAGTCTAGACTCCATTGTACATATCACAGAACCACACCAAACAAGTGGAATGACACACTAGTCATTACTAGATAAGGTGCATTTTCTGTTGTGTTTTGGCGGGGTGGGAGTGGGAGTTTTTGGCATACACTCCAATTCAAGTGAATCATTTTGTCATTAGCACCTTGCAGGACCTGACCTTAATTTTTTCCCTAACTTGTAAACCACTGATATTTCTACTCTGAATTTCTGGTTTCAGCTGATACACACTCTTTATAAAGATATTTTCATAATTCATACTAAAATATTAACTTTACTATTCAGGTAGAAGCTTAATGATCAAAGGAGCAGAATAACACATAATTTTGCCGAAATTTAAAGTAATTAATTCCACTTTCAAACAGCTCTTGAAGTAATTTCTCACTAGAGCAGTGCCCAATATAAAGATGTATGACAAAGAAAAAATCTGACCCATAAATAGCAACATTTTACAACTGTGGTTGCCCGTATTTACATGCTGACTTTGACATCTGTCAAAAGATGAAGTCTGTTCCTCCGAGACTGGGAAGCTAGAAATCATATCAGTTGTGTATATACATCTAATTTTTATCATACAGATTGGAAAGTGCAGGTGAATGTGTTAAACAGAAAATAACTACAGCAAAGGTTAATGGCAACAGATCCTAAAACCAAAACATCTGCATAGTTTTATGATATGAAATCACTTTAAAATGATTTGAATATATGACATCTCTGTGTTTTATTTGTAAAGAAATATTCAACACAATGTCTAACAAAAACGACACGAGCGTTCTTGCGTGGGTTTTTTTAGGAAAGGGAAACTATTTAAAATATGATTTTTACAGACCATTCTCTCCCTAAGCATATATGTCCCTATAGAAAATATTTAGTTGCAAGAACTCATCAGAAGCACCAGAAGAAAAGCAGAAAAGAAACGTTTAAACACATAAAATATCAAACAAAGTCAGTTGTGTACTTACAATGCATGTTTATGTCGTCCTTCCCTGACCGCCTGAATGTAGTGTACCAAATTATCGAAGAAAAGTTTCATCATATTAAGTTCCTTTTCTGCCCACCTGTGGCAATTTAAAGGGCAGAAAGTATTACAGTTTGCTTCAAAAGATCAGAACACCTACAGAAATCAGCTGTTATAGGAAAATTGCACACACATAAAACCAAAGTGAACACTACATTTTCCATCTACCATGAATTCACGAGTACTTTCCAGTAGAATACTCTCTTCTTCCTTGTCATCCGTAAGGCTCCACAGCGTTGTTATTTTCAGGCACAGGACTGACAGAACACTCCCTTTTGAGACCATGAAAACTGTTCCTAAAGGCCCTAATTCAGAAAAAGGCTAAGCCAAAACTCAGAACTGGGCGGGTATTTATATGTCATGTTAAAAAGGCCATGAAAAATTGCTGATAATGACTGTAATCTTTCTCAGAAATTCCAGTAGTCCCTCCTCTACAGTTCCATCAGCCAGTTATATAGATTTTTCTAGTAAGGAATGCTATACTATATGTCTTCACATTTCAAAGGTTGTCTTATAGACCACATTTTTATTACTGAGAAATGTTTGCTATACAATCAGAACAGAAAGATATAACATCAAGTTATTACAACCTTTTACAATTTCTTAGTGGACGTCTAGTACTGTCTGCGAGTCCTTTGGGATTTAAAGGGAGAGATTTAAAAAAATATAAATCAGTGTTCACCTCAGTTATGTCAGTACTGCGTATTATGAAGAAATCTAGGCCTGTGAGATTAGACAAGCTCATACAATAGGTCACATGACAGACAGATGATAACCTTAGGTCATTATTAATATGGACCACACTAAAGAATCAAGCGTTGCAGCAGTCCCCTAAATGCCATCACTCCTGTTGGTTTAGTCTGCTGGTGACAGGAGGCTACTTACATGGTTATCCAATGTGTATCGTAACTGCTCCCAAATTGTTGAAACGTACCAAACAGCTTTGGAAGAAGACGAAGTGAAACTACTACTGATCTAAAGGAGAAAGAGAGAAATGATGACAGTACGTGATTGTTACACAATTAAAATAGTTCATTTTAAAATTACTTTGAGAAGCTCAGGTTCAGTGAGCAAATAGGCTAACTGAAAGCACTGGAAATATTCATGTGAAGTTTACCATCATGTCAGGCAATTAATTTTCTGAATCTGAACTACACATACTTCAAATTCTTTATGTGTAATCTCTTGGACACACAGCTGTTGCACAAGTATAAAAATAAAAGAGTATACATTTTTCTTATTAAAAATTATTCAGATTTAAACCCAGAAATTTTTAGTTTTGAGTTTCATAATACTTATCTTTTGAAATGTCAAGAAAAAGAGTGTGGTTTTTCTATAAACGGATACCATAGCAGAAATAAATCTGCCCCAAACTCATTACAGACAGAAGCAGACATGTATTGTAAGACAATTATCTAGGAAAACTCAAGAAGGGCATAAACTGCACGTGACAGAACTTTTGTACCAGTGGTAAGTGTCTTCACATTTCTTTTATTCATTAATATCTCAGTGTACTTGTAACCTATCTCACAACTACAGTTCTTGGTAGAAAGGAACAACATAACACTACAGGTGATGCCTAGCAATGGCTTGGTTGTATCAACAAAACAAATGCCACTTTTGCCAGTCTTCAAACTGTACAATCTCACAGCTTTGGCTTCTATTAAAACAAGTTATCTGAGGTGAAGGTATTACTTCTGGCTCCAGCTGCTTCTTCACAGAAGTTAAACACCACAGTGGAAAAGAACTTGTCTGTTCCTCAGCCACTTGTATATCAAATCTAAATATTTAATTCAAAATGCTTATGCTAAGGCACTTGACCTTGCACTCAACTGGGTAAGACATGGACCCGATTTTACCAACTGGTAGGAAGGCAGTAACGTCTGGCAGACGGGAGAACAGACAAATGCAACAAGATGAGAAATTCAGGACACTGATAGAATGGAAAAATGGAACATCAGATACATCCATAACACCTTGAAAACTACTTCTGTACTTTCGCTTTTTTCTGGTTTAACTTGTCTTCCTGTAAAGTTAAATAACCATTATAGTCAACCTGGTTTTCCCGTATGTTGCAAAAACAGATGAATGTAAAAACAGAAAATTTATGATTTAAGTTACCTGTTGTTTGCTAAGTTTTCTAAGCAGCCTTCAATAAATCTCATTCGAATCTGTCTGTCAGTGAACCAGCACACTAAAGAACAGAGCAGCTTCTCTGCTTCATTTATTAACCCTTCAGAGAGATGAATCTACAGCAAGTAGAAGGAAAGGTCACTGAATAGTATATATTTATTTTCTTTTTAAAAAAATATTATTTTCTGGTATTCAACTTACTGCATCTTCATCCTGGACCAGATCCCACAAAAGAGTATTTCCTTTCTTACAAACATTATCCAAATTAATGTCCGTCACCGCATTGCTATTATATTGATGTTTATGAACTGCTGGTCCTGAACAAAATATAAAGACCATTATTGAATAAATAGAAGGAACTATCTAAACTGAACATTATTCTCTAAGTGCAGGAACAACAACATGCTTTACTTGTAAACTTGGCTATTTTAAAGTGCATATAACAACATTGTAATTGCAGCTTTTTTCCACATATGGGTTCTTAAAAGACGACAAAACATTATGACCATGCAAGAAGTCAACAGGAGAGTTAAGCCAGTATTTACATTGGTTTTGGCTAATGGCAAGGTGCACTAAAACAGTACTTAAGAATTGCAGATGTGATTGCTTTTTAATTTAATTAGATTTAATTCATAGTGTGATTAAAATATTTCTTAAGTCTTTCTGTAGTGCTGTGGACCGAAAGGAGGTACCTTTCTAACTACCATGGCTGGAAAGCAAGAAAGAAGCACATTTCTGTAACTTCCCTTCATACTGCATGATCTCCTACAGCTAACTAAAAACCAGGAGAAACAACACTTTTTTTTATAGATGACAGAGTACCCAAGTGCATGATTTTAGAAACTCATCGTGTTCTCATAAACACTGATAGACATTTTCCTCCTTCTGTGTGGCCACAGCTGGCACCATTCATTTATCTACTATTTGATACTATTTTCATGTAACAGCAAAGTCAAGTAGAAAATTTAGATTGCACGCAGAACACTGTAATTATTTGCACGTGCAAAACTAGAGGTGTCAAAAATAATCTGCACCGAAGGCCTCATGTTCAAACAATAATTCGGATCTTCAGTAAGATGTGTAATATCTATGGAAAATATTGAAAAAATATGCTGATTTAGAGTATTGTTTAACTACAAAGTTTTAGTTGTTTATTCAACTCTACACTGTAGAAAAAAAAACCTTCCAAATTTCCCTGTCAGGCTGAAATTACAATTCAGTTCCACATAACAAGCAATGTTAAGCCTAAAGAAAAAAGAGACTTCTTACTCAACTGTGCTTCAGGAGAAGATATAAATAGTACTGGTTTTACCGTCTGCTGGAAGATAGCAAACTTGGTTCTGCCAGACCAGTGAAGAAAATCATCAAACCTTCTAACAAACCATACCCTTCATTACATTTAAAAGGAGGATAAAACAGAAAATAAAGCTGCCACAATAGCATATGGAAAGATGATATAATTCTTGAGAAGTGTTTTAGTAGCATCTTAAATTGCACCCTGGAGTAAACTAGACAATTTGGCAGTGTAAGATGAAATGGCATAAAATGCCCTTTAAAGCAAGCTCCCTAAGATATCAAGTTATGTTTCAACTCATTTTTCCAAAATTATCCTCTGTACAGCCCATTACGGTTAATTCATTTAAGATGACAAATGTACAGAATCACAATAAGATCCACCCACCAGAAGAAAAATCGCATAAGGTTTCAGAGAGAAAAAAAAAAATCTCATATTTCAGTATCACTTTTCTTTTTACTTTAATAACTGATAAGAAAAAGCATTTGCTAGGCTCTTTAGTGCCTTTATTTGCTTTAACATGCATTAAAAGCTCCAGGAGAAATGAGGGGGAAAAAAAATTTAAAAAGGTAAACATAGCTACACGTAATGTGATACAAAAACGAATCTCTTGCAGAAACAGGAAAGTCTCAGTAGTCACTGTGGTTTCTTTGGGCTTTACCATACAAATGTATAGTTAAAAAAAATGATTATTTTAATTATTGGAGACCAATTCAAAATTATAGAAAATCGAGTTAGAAGTAGCATGCTTTTCTCTTTTCTTTTTACCACTCTTACCTTGACTAAGATGTTCATGATAGATAGAGGCAAGGTTAGGAAGGTGCTGCTGAAGATGAGATGTTAGCTCAGCGTGTGAGTTAATCTGTACAAGCTCTTCTTCACAGCCAGACTCCTCCCCATCAAAATCAGCCATGTTTTTCTCTGATTTTGCACTGACTTGGGAACTACTGCAACTGACATCATCTGCACTCAGCATATCATCAACCATATGCCTGTAAAAGAATATCAGAATGGACAGTATCAAAGGGAAAGCTGTTTAAAGCAGCCTACAAGTGAGTAGCCATCTCCCTAAAGCTAAAGTCAGGATGAATCATCTGTCTGAACAGCAGATCTTCATACGAATTTGAAAAACAATTACAGATAAATTGAAAGTCTCACTATCATGATGATTGTGCTGACTTCTCCTTAAGGTTAACTAAATATCCTAAAAGTTAAGGTATTTAGTTAACCTTACAATTTTTCAAAACAATTTTAACGTTTTCTGAAATGTTGTCTTATTTATTCAATACAAAACCTTTACAAAACACTTTAATCGGATGTTAAAAAAAAAGATTACTGTGTAACTATCTGTGATAACTATCATCTCTGTTAGACAAAATTATCCTGAACTACAGCAAAATGTCCATACAAATTTCTGCCCAAATGGATATTATGCTACCACTTTTATTTCTGTTGTAGAAGGAATCGGAAGAAACGTCAAACTACCTACCCATCATGGTGATGGTGGTGGTGGTGGTGGTGGTGGTGATGCTGTGGCCCAATGAATTGTCGACAGTTAAATAATTCATTTCCAATAGTTTCCCCAAGGAAGTCCCCCGTGTGAGTTATACAAGAATCTTGAGACCCTTGTGAAATGTGAGCCGTGCTCATCTCCCCTGTCATATCATGCTCTGCATCCTCAGCATGAGAACAAGCATCTAGCATTCTAATGCTATTATCCACCGGTGTCACAGAGTCAGCGTTAAAAACATGGTCCTTTCCTGCCCCATTATTTGCACCACTCCTCTCCGACGGCCCTTGTGAATCTCCCAGACAAATGCCCGTTTGTGATTCCAGTTTCCTACTTCGTAGATCTGTGCTCCTACTGCTTTTCTGGGGATTATGACTCCTATCTTCTTCCTCTTCATCCTCCTCCTCTTTGAGAGCTTCAATATCTGCAATGTCTTCAGACTGCACCTCGCTGCCAGGGCTTCCAGCAGACTGACTCGCATGACTGGAGTTGGCCTCATTACTGGATCCATCACTGTGGCCACTGCTACTACCAGGACCACTACTGCCATCCTCACCGCTGTTGGCAGTCTCATCAGAGCTTCCTTGCATGGATTCCTGAATTTTTATTTTTTTTTTTAAGATTGGTGAAAAAAATAAAATAGCAATGAAAATACACGCTCAACATCATCATCATTCAAACACCATTCTTCATTTATGAGGAAATGCGTCAAACCTCCAAGTCTTCATTCATTCTTTCTCAATTTGGCTGCCAATAACAAAACGCTCTAAGCAAGATTCAGAGTTAATAATTTAATTTTTGCAATACCTTATTCATAACAGGCTGCATGTGCATGCTCCGCACACAGAGTGACAGTGTGACACATGAACAGTATGTCATGCAATCCCTCACTGAGAGATTAATCTTACTGAAATACAATCTATGTGCAAGAACTTGTCTGAGGTGGTTTTTGTAGTGCACTTGCTCCTGGGCAAGGTACAATATATTCCATGTAAACTGCACAGAACATAAGCTTCTAGCTATTCACTATCCTGCTGCAGGTAAAGTATGTATGTCATGTACCTGTTCAGGCTTTGAAACAATTATAGAAAAAATATTATTTCCGTATCTATAACGGGCAACTCAGTAACAAAATTCACAGACTAACATTTACGCTCTTACCTCTGTATCTGAAAGTCGCTGCTGTACATGTTTTGTTCTGTTAATAAGCTGCTCCTCCATTTCAATATCACTGCCTCCGCTCTGATGGGTGTCACTGTTGTCACTACTTTGAGGGCTGGCTGCTGGTGACCCTAGTTCAAAACCACATTTCCCAGTTACTTTGTGACATATATTAATTGGAATGTAATAGCATTACATAAATCTGCCTCAAATGTTGAACTCAACAGCATTCTTCCTGCAAACAGTCGAAAAAGGGGACATAAACGATCTGTGTACCTAAACATTAAAAATTCTTTTAGAACACTGAGTGTTTTACTACAAAATTTGTATTCCAATGCCTCTTCTTGCCCGTATATAGCACAGATATAAAAATTTCCTAGATTATACATGAAATATAATTTTCATTTGATTTCTCATAAAAACATAATTTCAAACTTTTACTAGTTCTTCTATTCAAATTCAATAGCTGCAGAAAAATACTGTACCAAACACATCAGATTGTGGTGTACTTCTAAAACTATACTTACAAGGTGAAGGGGCTGCTCTTCTGAGCTCCTCTTCTTCTGAAGGAAAAAAGCAGGATGGAAAAATAAGTGACTAAAAATCTTTTTGTCAGCATACAGTTGTCCATGATTCATAAAAATCAGCAGTAGGAAAAGGAAGGGAAACTACAGTGAAATGGCTTGGCAGCACCTTTAGTGATGACTGTGGGGAAATACAGTCAAGTAAAAAAAAAAAAAAACCCCAAAACAAAAAACAAATATAGTGCGTAATATCAAAAACTAGGTAAAAATTAGGTAACCTTTTTTAAGATTTTATGTAGCTATGCAAGTTACAGATGTTCTGTGGAACAAGAATAGTTAACTGATGAGTTAATGGACAATCCTCTGAATTAAAAAGAAAAAAATAATAATAAAAAAATACTACTCTAGATATACAAACAAAATTGATCTGAAATAGAAAGCTTTCCAAATGTGCTCACACAGTTTTAATGCTTTCGTCTTTATCCTCAACTTCTGCTTGAATAATATGCCAGCATGACACTTTTAAAAATATTTCAAGTAAAAAGTTCTAGACATCCTTTTTGTCCAAAGTCAACAAGGAGACTAGGAAAACTAAAAATGTAACTACCAGATCTACTGGAAAACCACATACCTTTTTTGTTTCCCATGGGTAGATTGGTACTCAGTAAAGATGCAAAAGAGCTTTGTTTTGACAGCTGAGCCTTAGCTGCTAGTGCATTATTCCACAGTGCTTTTATAAGCATTGATGCCAAATACAAGGTCTATAAACCAAACCAGATAACAGTGCCATTAAGAAGCAGTAGGTTTTGTATGCAAAGACACACTGTTAATCTTTCTATATGCCAACACTACAGTTCACCAAAACAAATGAATGCACAAAATAATGGTGTGTGAAATACTTTTTAACTTCCGACATGAACTTAAAACCCTTCTATCAGTGGTTACACAGTCTTCAAAAATCTCTGAAAAAGATTATAATTCAAAAAAAGCCAGAAAAGGCCTACTTGAAGACACCTGACAACTTCACTCATAGTTTCCTCTCAGGCATTAGTGAATATTACTTTTACATGCAATATTACGATATTCCTTTATACAGGCAAAGACCAGTCTGTAATGCTTGTTTAACATACTACCATAACTGATCTCTTTTCTCCTCACAGTGGTTTTGTTCACCTTGTCTTTACCTGTTCAGTGTGAGCACTTGGATGAAGAGTTGAGACTAGGTTAAGAAGATGTCTAAGTGGGACAGGGTCCAAGTTTTTGATCAAGGAAGGAAACAAGTCATGTATGTAACGACTGCAATGCTTTAGCTACAAAGAACAAACAGAGAAGATAACAGGAACAGCAAAATAAACTTTTTATAAAAATTCAAAGATTCATAAAATTGCAGCAATTAAACAACATCTTTGTACGAATGCCCAATAATCTTTGTCCAATAATTCTGAACTACACCAGACTTGTAATTTTGACTAAACTTATTTTTATATTGTAAAGCATGCAAAGTTTGGTGAAATTAAATGTAATAGTATCTTCCTCAGTCCCAGTTCTAAGAGATTTGGTGAAAAGAAGAACTGGAAGTTTATTTTGTATTTTAACTTAAATATAACTTTTAAAATATTAGCGTATATGCTAATTCCTGAGGGAAATAATATATGCAAGAACTATCTTATTAGCAGTGGTAAATACAGATAAAGACATTACAGGCTAATATGAAACTGAGAGAACAGACTGTGTGAACTGCGTGAGGATTATTTATAATTCTTTTGTCTTTCCAGTAATGGATATCAAAAAATACAACAATCTGTTTAGCTAACTACTCTATTTACACTTTAAAGTGACAGTGCTCCTAGATGTTTCCTCTTAGGTTAAATGTTGCTTTTCATAGTCGCTTGAAGAGTTTTATTATGTTTGTAAGGATGTTGATACTCAAAAAATAAAATAATGGTTACAGGAAGCTTCTAGAAAAAACATTCTTAATGTTGGTTACAACATATGCATTTTTCATTCTATATTTATTTTTTTCATACTATATTTATTTTATTCTATTCTATATTTATTTCATTCTATATTTATTTTATTTTGCCTTCCTGCCATGTAAAGTATCCGTGTCAACAGTTTACGGGGTACATCCCATAAACATTTTTCACAGAATTCAGACTGGAATGAAATTATGTAGGTTCTACACAAGGATGCATTTAAACATCTTGAGATACCTGCTTCAACTCAGAGAAGATAAATTTTTGTCAAAAACTTAGTTTAAAAAGCAGAAAATGTATGCTTTAAGGTCTTCTATTCTTTTAGTCTAAAGGTGTCAGCCTTTTAAACAACATTAGAGGTTTAAACCTTTTACAAGAAGTAATCAAGACATATTTATTCTGATATCAATCATACGTATTTTGAAAATACCAGTATATCAAAATGAACATGCGAATGGTCAAAGAATCATCACATTTGGGTAATTACATTAAGTTTTTAAAATAGTATGGCAGAGAGAAAAAATCCAGAGGTCTAACATGACTATGAGTTAACTGTATGTGCGAAAACATCAAAAAAGTAAATATTGCTTCAAAAATGTAAGTGAAATAAGTAGTTATTAATTACTCCAATACAGAAAATTGTTAGAGTCTATTGGAGTGAACACTGTTACAACGGGTATTTATTAACATATTAGCTGCAAGTTATTATGGCAATGAACTGCAGAGGTTTCAGAACGGGTATACAGCAGTATTTGACTAAAACAAATTACAGAGAAATATTGAACACACAAAAAAACCTTCAAATTCTAACTTGTATAAAAGTATGTTCCCTATACCTGTTCAAAAAGATTTATTTTTATTTCTCTGACCTTCATTTTGAGTGTATTTTTCAGAAAAATTGACACTGAAACTGTAAGGGCTTTTTGTTTTGTTTTTAAAATAAAAGCAGAATGAAATGTTGGAAAAACTGTTTCCACAAGAAGAAATCAAAACGTCTATCATATTCAAATCCCCTAAATAAAAAAATTTACAACCTAAAATAAAAAGCATAGCAATCTATTAAAGATAGCAAACACATATATCTTTCTGAAGGTAAAAAGCCTATCAGAGTTCCCAGGTTTACCAAGCAAAAAATCAAATCTCAGTGCCTTCTATACATTTTAACACCAGCACCGTAGCACAGCTGTAAACTTCACTGCCACAATTTTCACCTCCTTGTTCCCACCAGGAGTAACAGAAATGGAAGCCACAATACATAGAAGCAAGGCCATTCAGCACAAGAGTACAAATATTGCATCTACCCTACAATCTTCATCTCCATTCTGAGTGAAAACACTATGTCTTTGCTATACAACTTCATTTTTTTCTTGTATAAAAGTAGCCTAGGTGAATTCTCGCTTCTAATGAAAAAACAGTAATTGTGGCACTTACTCAACTTAAAATTTTGGTCAGTAAAACACCCAGACAGATAAGAAAAAATAAGAAACTCAGTTTTACAAACATAAAACAAATTCAACTTGCTATTTTCAGTTTTATCACTCCTGAGATTATAGGAATTTTATATATACCTGTGCTGCAGCCCAGATACAGTCTATATGTTGAGTACTAAGTCTTCCTTCAGCTGCAAGAAAATTCAGAATCACTTGGCACTGTTTGATGATCTGCAAAGTGAGAACATATTGAGGAAAGATTTACTAGAACAAAAAGTTATTCCTCCATGTTTATACTAAAAATAATAATAATTTTATACAAACCTCAATATGTAAATTTGGTCCAAAAATGTGCTCAACTACATTGTTGCTGATAAGCCAGTCTGCAAGCTCTTTTGCAATTGACCTAGAGATGAAAAAAGAGTAGAAATACATGTAAAATTATCTGCCTGTAATACACACAACATGCTCTTCCCTAGTTCAGCACACCTTTCAAATTCATATCTGTACCTGTAGTCTAAGCATATGAAAACTTTTTTGAACACAAAGCATACTCAACATTCATTCAATCAAGTAGGAAGCAAATAATTACCATTTTTTTTTTCTTTATCATTGTACCCAAACTAGCAAACACGTAACCACAACTCTACCAATTTTATTAGTTAACAAAGCTCAACAGACCACCTGCAGACCACTTTCAAAGACCTCACAGGTAAGGTTTTAACAAACCCCGCTATTTCACCCAAGTTTACAATGAAATTCCAGAACTACTGAGTTCACAAATGTAGCTAAAGGTGGGAGTGATAGAAATTATTTTTTAAAGAAAACCAGTTAAATATTTTTAGATTCTCTCACATAAATAGCAACTCCTAAAGCTTTAAAAACCTATGTTTTACATGGTCATACTTACACACATGTAGCATACAGAATTCTCATTTTGTTCCATTCTATAGGGAAACTTTACCTACTGCCAATCCATAAGCAAGCATTCAAACAGAACAGGACAAGGAAACTGAATTTTCCAAAACAAAAGTTTAACTTCCAGAAAAGACTGCCCTGTCTGGAAACTAGTGTAGAAGCTTCTTTTCATTCCTTCCTTTCAAGCAAACGTTTGTTTACCAAGATTTTGGCACAAGAAGCAATTAGAGGACATCACAGTATTTAAAGCACAGCCTGTAGTTTCAATGGCTCCAGAATAAAAGTGCTCTGTTTCACAAGAAGGAGAGGATGGGAGGGAGGGGGTGTCTTAGAGGACTACAGAAAGAATTATTTTTACCACTGCTATCTGTGTCACATTTATGGTCACTACTAAAATTCCAGAATCGCCAATCTTTATCATCCTCAATAAGAAAACAAGATTCTTTAGGTAAAATGAGATTCTCTTTGTAGGTTTTCCAAATAGGATTCACCTTTCTGGGGCATGTTGGCAGTTCTTCAATTGTTTTGAATTGCCTGATCCCTATGGATGAACTCAGCATAGCTCCTATTACTCAACACACACTATTCCTATACAGTCCTCTTCCATTCCAACTCCAGGACACAGGGAATCAAATATTCTTATGTTGTTCAAAAACAGTAACATCCTCTAACATTTAAGTAATAACTGGCTTGCAAGGTACAACAATTTACCAAGAGTATCATTTATGGCTTATTAATAAATTAGTCCTCATACTGTAAAGTCAGTTTGACAGAGTATCTGCTCAAAGAGGGATAAAAAATGATAAGCCAGGTCTGTTCCATGAAAACCAGATCTCCTTAACTTCCTACAGCCTCATTTCAAAACAAAAGCAAAACCTAACCAAAACCCTCAACACCCCAAAGATGCCTACTGCAAACCAAACTTTGGAGCACGCACATTACACTCACTCAGGGCTTGGATTTCTGTCTAACAAAAACTTGAAGTAAGACCTTTTCACATGCGAGCTGTGATTCTACAGATTTCATAGCTAAAAGAACTTATTATTCATTTGAATATATGCTACCAGTCTCCTTTAGCAACAAACATGGCTCTAAAAAGTGCTCTTAGCCATCTGCCTCCGTGCTGACGGGCACAAGTGACCATAGCAGCATTGCCCATATAGCTCGAGAGAATTTTTGAAAATTCAGATCCAAGAAGAAATGAAGTGGTCCTAGAACAAAAGAGCTCTGTTACTCTTCAGTTTGTCAGACAGCCGGTAGACTTGATTCACCTTAAATCACAACTGCCCAGTCCACACTCTTGAAAACTGAATGTAGCCTGCAAAAAAGTTCCCTGAACTTAAGCCCCCAGCTCCTTCTTATGGTTTTACATTGCTTCCCATCGCCGTGGGCAGAAGTGCTACATGACCGAAATATAAGCAGAAAGCCTCATCGTTTGCATTTTGCATGTATAAAAGGTAGACAGATCTGGTGACAAGAGTGAACATACACCTACCAGATGCGGACCTGAATGGATGCACTTCTGGTTATAAAATGTGAAAAAAAAATCATTGCACGTGTTCCTCCGTAAGAGGCAAAAGCCGTAACGCCTGAGTTGTAAGTCAATGCAGGTAATTTAGTTCTGGGACCACTTCATTTCTTCTTGGATCTGAATTTTCAAACCTGTAGCTTTCAGGATGAATCCCAGATAAACCCTGCTAGATTCACTAGACGACGTTAGTACGAACGGACATACTGCTCGGCGTGTCTCTTTAAACCAAACACTTCTGCTAGCGGCACAGTGTCCAGGAGATGATGTATCCAGTCATACGTTGCATTTTAGCTACTCCATAGGAAAGAACAAAAACTCTCTTACAGAGTGAGTTCCTTCACATTTTATTAAACTGGTAAGACAGCTCCCTATCTCTAATCTGCAACATTTTTCTTCTGAGAAATAATGGATTATTCTTTTGACAGAATGTCTTTTTTTAACAGATGTATTCTCAGCAGTAAAAAACTCTTTATGCTACTGGTGAGCTCAACTGTGATAAAATGACATCTCAGATTTCTGAAGGTAAAATTCATTTGATATGGATTTGTTGAGGATGACCAAAAACAAAAGGATCCTTGTTAAAGGCAGAATGCAGCCTTTGTGTTTCCCAGAGAGAATTGTTCCTCCCAGAAAGTTTCGCTGAGGGCACACCAATCACTAAATATTTAAAACAATGAAGTTATTACCAGCACTAAGTGTTTTTTTCTCTGATATATTAAGAAATACATTTATGATAGCAGATTCAAGGATTCACCAAAGAAAGCTAATTTCAGTGTAAATGAAGGATGCCTGACTTATTTCTTTAACACTTCCATTTCAGGAAAGGTTTTTTTGGTCCGGTGGTTTTCCAGCTCCTTGATAAGTTTCCCCACTTTCAGAGTGAACACTAACTCGCAAGCAATTCCAGAACTTCCTATAAAGAAAAGTAAAATGCCAGTCTGTCCATAAATTAACCTACGATTTAGTTTGTAAATTGTCATTTATCTCATTTTTACTTCATCGAAAGCCCTATACCCTTGAGAAATTTCAGATACACTCAAGTTGATAAAAATTCACTGAGTTCTGAGTTGCCCCAATAGGCAGGGCAAGCTACAATAACTTTTTATTAAAAGATTTAAAGTGAAATTGTCCATATTTTTCAAAATGGTTTAATTTTGATTTCCAGTCATGTTAAAATTTCTTTCATATAGTCTGTTTCTTGTTAATTCAAAAGTATTTTTTCATAGAGCAATTTGCAAATCATTATATGACTATTACTATACAATATCACTACAACTCAGGCAACTTAGCAAGAACTCAATTTTCAATAAAATATGCTCAATTTTTCTGTTAAAAGAAGCTCTTCAAAAGGTTACAGAAAAATTTTCCTCCTTCATACTGAAGGAAAAGAGAGTGAAAAACATGCATTATGATCAAAGTACAGATAAGCTTTTCCCTCTCACATGAAAGCAGCAGCACAAAGAATGGGTTTACAAATTAGATATCCAAGTCATACAGACCTTAGTAGTAAGAACATTCACCTTGGTAAGAACACGTTAGCTATTTTTCATGGATTTAGTAATTGTGATAGCAAGAGGAAAAGTCATTTAAAGAACATGACACTCTCCATGAGTGTGTGTTGTGAGGAAGGGAGGAGGAGAAGAGAATTAAGAAGTAGAGGTAGCAGCTACTCTAGTTCAATTGTCTCTAAATCTTTCTCACACTGGAAATCTACGCAACATATTGGACTACGCGATCTCTAGACTTAAATCATTTCCCCCCAGACTTTTAATTTAAATTCACTGACAATTCATGTCTGTCAGAAATAACTGGTTTACTTCCAAGAAATGAAATTCAAGCACTTTTGACATTAGTTTCCCTAGGCATTCCATGAGATTGCAGGGAAGAGCGGAAGCTACACAGTTTCTGATCTAACCTGACGTTTGTGAACTATACTTACAAAAGACAAGTACCAGAGCTTGAATTTTGTTCATTACTGTAAATAAAACTATCCAGAAGGAAACGACAGTTTACTCATTTTCCTGGTAGGTCAAAGAATGCCTCTCTCTATCAGAGGACTGGGTTCAAGTCCTAGAAACATTTTAATCTGAGGCTGTGGTACAACACTTGGTCGCCACATGATGACCCAGATCCAGGAACAAATCCCACAGCAAAATAACCCCCCCAAAGAAAATGTTATTTATCCAACCAGTCAACTCCCAGCAGAATTCACAACACAGCTACAAAAACACACCAGCTCAGTACTGGATGAAATACAACAGCAAGTCAGCAACAGCACTGAAAAATATAAAGTAAAACCTCAAAAGAAAAAACACAGAAATATAACGAGCAGCTTGCAAAGGATGAAGACTAACATTTCTTAACAAAATCACTGAAATAGCATCTACAGCATAACAACGGATGGAGAACACTGGTAACTATTTAGGATGAGAAATGCAAAGAGGATATAGCAGGCACCTTCCCAACATACATTCAAGCACATGCTTTTGTTTATGAGTGTGCATTTTCTTATTTGACACTCCTAAACCACTGCTCTGATATATCTTGAATATTTATTAAACTATTGTGCATGCCACTAGAAAGTGTGTGCCACTAGAAAGAAACACCAGTGAGGTGAGCGAAAAACTTTGCTACTATTTTTTTCAGAGAAAATCTGAAAAGATCCCTGGAATGTAGAACAGAGAGAGGGGAAGAGGCGTTTAACTGATGCTGCCATAAATTCAGTTTGTGGGCTTAAGACAAAAACTGAGAAAGCAAGAGCTAACATGGGCTAAGAGAACAGTGATGAAGAGAAAAAGCAATATAAAATTTGCAGTTTAACATCTCAATAAATAAGGAAAGAGAGGGAAAAGAAAGGAGAATAAATAGTCCAGATCTTTCTGTTCTGAGGTGAAAGGAATTTTGGACACCTGAAATTACTCTGTAGGAAGCCTTTTAAGTGAGGGTAACCAAGTCTTTAAATGAGGCAGGAGGTCATCTCAGCATCGACCTTAATCCTGAAACTCAACTTCTTGGCTGCCTGCCAAGTGAAGAGGGACAACAAAAATATCTCTTTACACGTGTTATTTCCACAAGCTGACAGTGTCCTCATTAAGGAAAAAACACCACTTCTTCCTCTTGTGGTCCACAGAGCACAAAAAAAAAAATCTTTCCTGGAAAGGCATGGTCATTTTTCACTAACTGATATCAGCAAAATAGTTTTAAGAATCACTACTCAAAGACTTGAAGACTCTTCAGTCTCGTTATATTTAGCTTCAATAGATTTCATACTCTTCAGTACCTTAGATTGCAAAGAATTTGACTCTATCTTGAGAGCCAGGAATAGCTGAAATAAGAGCGTATCTCCGAGGGATATTACGAAGTTGAGTCACTGAGACGTTGCACATATCGGGACAATACGCAGAGTCAGGCACCACAAACCCTCAACCCTAGAGAAGACAGGCAAGTCAACTAAATCTAAAAGGCATACAAATACCTACAGCTAGAAAACAGGTTTCTCTGTCTTAGCTTTTTGCTACTCTTAAGTGCAAGTTGTGAAATTCAATGTTTTCCTAGACAGAAGATGCTTCAGCTTGTCTTACCATGGAAAAATTTAAAGCCATGCAGATAAAGGTGGGAAGCTACTGCTGCAAAATATTTGCTAAAAAATCCTGATGATACTTCCAAACAAAAGAGAAGAGCTAGGACTAACTGATAGCTCTTTTTTAAGAAAACAGATACCTCCTGCAAACCCACCTTATCAAGATACAGAAGGAGAAATCCCAAAGGTTGACAGTTCCAAATGCATCTGGAAAAGTCAAAACACATAGTGGGGATGACCAGACATAATGCCAAACATCTTCCTTTGATAAATCTGCAGAGGCTACAAAGGTACAAAATAAATCTTAGACTTCCTTTCTCCACTAAGGAAAGAAAATAGGAATGAAAAGCTTTCCTTTTGCTGCTCATTCAATCACTGCCAGCTCCGTAAGTGCCTTCTCATCCAAAAATTTATGAACAGAGTCTCTAATGAGAGGGAAGCTTTGTACTGAACAAACTGTAGAAGTGAGACATTTTCCTCATCCTTCTGCATCTTTCTTCTGCTGGAAGTAATCAGTGATTTCAAAAGATACCTGAAGATGAGCAGCAATACTTGATACTGATTGGTACCCAACTTTTAAGGTAAAACACCAGAATGACTGGAATTCAGGTTAAAAAAAATCGCATACTACAAAAGTGGAAAAGAAGGACTTCTGCTCATGCTGCATTCCTTTTAAATGACAGGCTGTTTACAGATGCCCTTGCCAAGAAAGTAATATCCCAAATGAGAATTTGACAATTTCCTTCAGCTTTAAAATAACTGATGTTCTTGCACAGTACATCTGCTCTTCTGCACAGAAATCCAAGTGCAGAAGAGGATTTTCCTCTTTTTCCCCTGCCAATAACTTTCCCTTTTTAAATTTGACACAGAAAATCAGTTTTTTATTACGTTTAACTGGTGGAATAACTTGTTGTTAATGTTCCTTAATTAGTTACTACTAGTTAAAAACTGTTTCACTCACAGTGCATTTCAGAGGACAAACTACAGCAAGAATCAGTTTCGGATTTTCAACATGAAGGAAGGAGAAGAAACGGATAAAACTGAGGTTTGGCAGTCCCAGTGTAACAACACCCCATAAACTGGCAGTACAACATTGAAAATACCCCAGCCAACCAAACCACCTCACATACTCAACATGTTATACCCCTGTAGTATTAACTTCTACTGCTACAGAACTAGAGGCTTTGGAAAAAAACGAACCCCTCCCAGGGCACAAAATATATAAATAATAATTATATATAAGTATATATTATATTAAAAATAAGTAATAAATGTGCGCTTACATTTATGACAATAATGCAAATTTTTTGAAATGTACACGAGCTTAATGACATTACATTCAGGTTTCATCACATCATTGTAAGATATTTGTGTCATACTTGATGAGAATTCTTTATTTTTTTTCTGATGCTACGTATCAAAATTTACTTTGAAATAAATGGATAGCATGGATTCATGTTCACCTGTTGATTTACTGACAAAGGACAGGAAAAAGTTGATCACAAGTGGTTATCTGTTTTGTATTCTCAAAATATTTTCACATTTTTATGGAAGCAAAACTGCCCCAGATTCTGATTCTTTATTTTTAAAATATCAACCTATTACCATAAATTTCACTTCAAATATTCCAGTTGTTATTTCCCTGAAATCTACAGTATTGTGGTCTTGACTGGTGCCAGATTTCAATAAGCAGGTGTTAAAATAAAACCATCTGTAATAAAAATACTCAGACTAAAAAAGCAAAGTCAACTGCTGCTGTAACAGGCTTCTTATTAACGAGCAGAAGACAGTGGAGAGTGTGTGTCTATAGTCAGACAGATACAGACATGGGCACAACCCTAGGATAAAGAGTACATCACATCCCAAGATAAATGTAAAGAGTATATCACAAGTAAAATCCTACATTTTACTTACATAAAATAAGAATTTTATTCTTATTTCAAAAGAATAGTTACTTCAACTACATAAAGGCAATACTTTTGTCTCAATTCTAAACAGTTCTAATGTTAAGTTTAGAGTTACTGCAAAAATCAATACATTTCCTCACTGGAATACAATCCCATGCATGAAGCTTCTTGAAGATTTAGGAAACTCTCCTTTAGCATTGTTAAACACACTTGAATTATACAAATAAGGATTCTGAAGAAAAACAATACATAGTTCTAAAAGCACGGCCTCACAGGCTCAGTGGAAAACTAGGAACAAGGCCGGGAGCCAGGGATGGCAAGACAAGTCTTAGGTAAATGATCGGGAGAAACGAGAAGACGGCAAAAACCCTACCTGGATATGAATTAGTTGGTTCTTATTTATACATCACAATGGAGATAATGGCCCACTAGAGGTATTTATTATTTCGGTATCTACATTTTTCTAAAGGTTACCTTGACTCTCTCTTTTAAGACAGTAAAAAATGCAGAAACATTTAGAAATATTTTTAAAGTTACCATTTAAAACCATTTATTAAACCCCTGATAAGAATATTCCTAATAAATGCCTTGGATTATCACTACTCCCCACTGTACAATCCATAACAACAATACAGAAGAACTGCAATCGTATAGTGCACTTAAAGTATTCGTAATAATGTTCCTACTTACGTTTCTGTGTCTGAAACTAATGACTCATTATTACACACATCATTGAAGGTATGAAGTTGGTTCTATAGTTAAAAAAAAAGGAAGAAAAAAATTAAAATTTTATCTAAATGTATTGCGAGATAGTTTTCTTATATTTAAAAACAGTATTAGTGACAGTAAACATTTTTTTCTAGTACTATCAGTGTTCTTAAATGAATCACTTTGACAAAAATTTGAACAGGCATTCTAGTAGGCAAGAGGGATCAATTTTCTTTTTAAATCAATCTTTCTTTCACTAAAGCAATTAAATGATGTTACCAAACTCCACTCACTCCAGAAACCAAACCAAGATGCATAGCAGTCACTTTGCACATAGGTTTTCATGAGAAATGAAACACATACTCTTGAAACTGATGTTTTAGGATGAGCTTTTCCATTACTGTAATGCTTACTGTAACAGCAAACATTTGTCACATTATCAGTGTTGAAGGTCTATAAAATTGGACAGTGAAAATTACATATTTTTATACGAAATGAAGCTTTGAAAGGCATCGGAACTGATAAATTCAAGGCATCCCAGAGAAAAATAAGCCTGTTGAAGGTTTACATCTCTTTTCCACCCTTTCTGTCAGCACCAAATTTCTGCTCTGTATCCAAATCTTTATATGTACATAACATTTTTTAAGTATTTAAAATTAGATAATAAAACTTATTTGTCATCTTGTTTTCAAAAAATTAAAGCCGCAGTAATGTGAATTTTTGAAATTCAAATTAACCTTGTTGCATAACTTCATCAAAATATTTACTCTTTTCTTTCTTGAAACAAGTCTGGTACATGCACTCTATAATTCGGGTGACAGCTCATCTTCTGCAGACTTTACACAAAAGCTTTATTTCTGTCTAATCTCAACACTTTTCATAGGAAAAAATGTTTTTTAAGAAACAGAATTGAAAATATGCATTAAAATTAGTGAGACATGAGAGACTGATTACACAGTTATTAACAGATAAGTTCTTAATAGATACTTTTAAATGAAACATATTTAGAAGTGGAAAAACGTGAACAGAACTTCATGAAGAAATTGTTATAATCAATTAGAATTGGGTCAAATAAAGAAGTGAAAGTTTACTGGCTTTTCTGAAGACTTACACTCCAACCAAAATGTTTTCAAAGGGATCAAAGAGTGAAAGAGTAATGAACTGTTACTATCATCAATTTTAAATCCATGGTCACATGTTGACCCAAATTTCCCAAACAAAATCCTTACCCAAAGAATTCTGACAAAATGTGTTGGTTTTCATATTGTAAAAATTTTTTCATATTGTAAAAATTTTTTTACATGCCAGTAATTTCAACTAAAGTCTTAGAATTCTGACACAACAGTGCAACACAAAGTACTCATGGGACAGTGTTGCACCATCGTATTCTCACTCACCTCCCAACATTTTTTTTCACTTCATGTTTTGTTACCATGAAATGAGAGAGGGAATAAAATACTTTTACAATTTTTTACTATATACAAAACATTTTAGGAAATTAGAGAGGTCTGTGCCCAGACACTCAATTAATGTAACACAAATGTGTTCGTTACGAAGTACAGCAGAGGTATAAAGTCTTCAGCAAACAAAGCTGAGAACAAAAAGGCATCTGCCCAGTTAGTCTTGTCTCGAGACCCAGACATCAAGGGTAATTAAACTTTCTACACAGGAAACCAGTGCAAGAAGAATAAATATGCATTGTTTAAGTTCTGCACTCAGTTTGTTCAGGAAAATCCTAACAATGTTGCATCTGCACCTTCACTAATGCACAGAATCAAATAAAAAGGGGCTGAAAAAATGAAAAAGGAAGGATGGCCAGGTCAGTTATGAGCATTCATTTTCACATACTTCAGTTCATCTGTAACTGGAAGGACAGGAAAACAAGGAGTCCTGTTTGTGAGGGAATAGCAGAGAGAGAAGAGGATATTTTGGAGCTGAACTACCTCAACAGATGAGTGGGAGATGAAATCAAAGAGAAACAAGGTAACAACGAAAATAAAGCTTCAGGTGTATCTTGGTTTATATTTTGCCGTTCTTTTCTGTATGTATTTTCATCTTCATATTCAACCACTCAAGCTTTCACTTTGCTAAAATTAACTTCCATGTGTCTGTCTTCAACCTTGTTTTGTAGATAAGAACTTTAGACAGATGATATGACACATCATGTATATGCTGCTTTTCAAGGGAGGCAAGTCTATATTTGGTGGTAAGCAAATATAATCCCTGTATGCCCATACAGCACGTATTCTGTGAGTCTCAAGAGGTTCCATGAAACAGAAAGGTTTAATTTTAGGACTGGTCATGTAAGCTATTAGACAGAAGAAAAAAAAAAAAAAATCTCTTGGCAGACACAAATCAACACCTCCGTTTCTCCGTCTTAGAAGACATTCATCTTTTTAGATTCACTGATATTTTCGGTCAAAGATTTCTGTCTCCCTTGCAAAAGGAATAATGAGGTAAGCCATAGAAATTATTTGATCAAATCTATTTTAGTCTTAATCTTGCGAGTTGAAATTAGAATCTGCATCTGAGTCAACTTTCCATACAAATTTTCAGAAGAAATTTTTCTTTGAAATAAAGCATATATTTGAAAAGCTCACACTTCAAAATATTTTGCACATAATTTTGCTAAAATTCTTCTTTGAATTTTCATATCTATTTGCAAAAATGAAATGCAGAATTGCTTCAAGGCTAAATGCTTAACTTTTGGGAAATCAAAGTACAGAAAAGGAGAACGTTCTGCTGTTGCAGGTATTGTAGTTCTAGAAACCAGGAAGCTGAAATTGTGTTGGTTGGGAAGAACATTTCAATGAAATTACTTTGACAAATTTTAGCCATCAAAGACACGAATAGAAAAAAGAAACTTCAAAACAGTAGTTATGCAGTTACATCTGTAATACAGAAGGTTGAGTGAAAAGACTAACGAAGCTGAACTACATTATGTCTTTGTAAACACATCTTTGTTTGCAAAGAGGACAGAAAATGTCAGTAAAGAGGCAGTCAAAACTCCTGTAAATTTTGGTTCAGATTTCACACAGACCTGGCAATTAAAATTGTTCCAGGCAATGCATACAAAACTAAACGAAACAAAATGCTTCTCAAATTCAAAAGTCAAACGAGAAAAAAATCAAAAGATGTTTCTTTCAAAGATATCTTCATAAGACCTTTAAGAAGAGAACCAAAGAAAAGAAAATTCCCTATTAGTTGAATAAGAAGGAAGAATACATTGTCTCAGTATTCCAGAGTAGGTTTAAAGACTATTCATATAAAAAGAGACTCAATAACTTATTAACAAACAATAATCCATTTTTTACCAGCAGAAAAACGATTTGCTTTAGTCTAAAAATACTGTAAAATTTTGCTTCTGGTAATACATATCTGTGATTAAAAATCTCATTTTTACAATCGTATTTATTAATCATAACAGGGCAAAACACATAACTACTTAAAATTACATAATTTCAGATTCCTTTAAATGAACTATATGCCTGAAAAAATAAACTGATGCATTCTTATTTTCAGACTTTCTTCTCGTAAGGATACATAACAAAGAAATACATTAGTAGTTAAACAAGGACACCTGTACAAAACCAAAGAAAAGTACTTATATAAAGGCATATAAATTACTGATGTATACAAATTATATTTACAGTAATGTCACTATTTCTTCCAAAAGTTAACTTTCTCTGTATCTTGCTTTAGCATTTCTCCTGGACTGAATCATGTTTTCATTCATATAAATGCACAACTGAATGGACAATGCATTCAATAAATGCAATTACCCTTAAAATAGCATTTGATTAATACTGACTCAATGTAGTTCACAACTATTTTTTTAAAAAACTTAGTAGGTCACATACCTATGTAAATTAAATATTTGCTTTGGTTAAAAAACACCAATAATCTGACTGGAAATACTTACAGGTTACTTCAAATTGCTGTTTATTAAAACAATTCTAAGTAGTTCTATATGTAAATACAGCGCAAAGCAAAATCAAATTTAAGTAAACCTGTATTTACTGACAGTCAGTGATGAAGAGAGTCACTAAGTGATACTACGTAATCAGTTAGAACAGAGAAGGCCAAAAGTGTCCACAAAATACTACAGAACTTAAGGACATATTTGTTCCTTCTAGAACAGTTTGTTCATCATTTTGTTTATAAAGGCAAACATGACAACATGAGCTATAAACCTTAAGTACAGCAGTGTCAGAAGAAACACAAAATTGAAAAGGCTCAGAAGAATAAAAAAGTTCACTTTTGACCTTCTGTACAACTGTCTCTCTATGGCTATAATACACATGTAGGAAGCAATGACAGACAGAGGATGCACAACATATCTTGGCTGGTGCAACGTCGAGCATTTCCATGGGAAAGAGAAGGGTGGGTTTTTTTGGTTTTAATCTATTTCTATTTGATACTATACATATTTACCTCTTCAATTCAGTCTTCTGCTAATTAGTGCAGAAATGCTCTCTCTTGAGAAACAGACTACGCTAAACAAACAGGAAAAAGAAGTAGGTACAATACAAAGAGGCAGCTAATTACAGTCGAGTCAAGATACTGTAAAGGTAAAAATGAAAACAGATTGAAAGCCTTTGTAAACAACAAAGAGAGCCAAGTCGAGGGACTTAATTTCAACATAGCTGTCACAGAACATGGTTATGAGAGTCTTGTTTAGCACGGTAAATTGTTCAGAAAATGTGTTACAGTTCCATATGCTGCAGAACATAGCCATCACTTGGACTTACCTCTCGGTGAACCCTATGTTCACAATCATAACTAATTTCCTATGACGGCATATGAGAGCATTCTGCTGTTTTCACACATTAAAAAGCCCCCAAAACAAGTTTGTAACTCATAAAACACAAAAAAAAGAAACATTTTTTCTAAATATTATTTATATTTTTAAAAAGTTCTTACTGTTATTTGACTCAGCCCAGCCAATCTCATTGTTAGAGTTGGAGACATAAAGTATTTAAATGCAAGATCGAGACTTTCTTTATCAAAACACAAGGCTGTATCCAACGGTTCTTTCACCGTGCTCCACATTAAATCTGCCATGTTCCGGGCTGCACTCTGTCGCAACTCCTGGTCTGACAGTTTACATAAATACCTAGAATAAATTATGAATAGAAGAAAAAAAAAAAAGGGGTATGATTCAAACTAGAACATTCCTGGAACACCATCTTGATTATAGCAAATACATATTTCTCATACCTGTAAGAGTACTAGGTCTTAAAATACCACTATCAAAAATTGGCAACAATAAAAAAACACCAAGGAAAACCAGAATTACACATAATACATTAAAAAGTAAATAAATTCCTTATTTTAAACCTCTTCAGATTTCTTTCATTCCACAAAATGACAGGAAACCTATACAGTTCTTCAGAAATGTAGGTTGGAAGCCTAAAGCTCCTATCTGTTTCATGGGAAGGTGTCCTCTCCGGATAGCTGCATCATGTTTCTTTAATTTATTCAAAACTGAAGTGTCACAATTCACTTAATATATTAACATACTTTAAAACTGAATTTCTGGAAGCAGTGTCAGTGGACCACAAACAGCATGCTTTGACAGTGAGAATACTCTGAAGATTAATATATCCCTGTTTGTGGCCTCAGTCACAGAACAGAAAAAAATTATAATTGTGCAATCACGTTGTGATGCAATTAGAGTAAATGCGGTACATGTACATTTTTTCTGCCATAACCATATGCCATCTGTGCCTGTACACCAGTACTCCCTGTGCCACAGGACTGCTTTCGCAACTGGTTAGTACAGGAACACATGCCCGAGTTGCTTCTTTTATTGACAGTAATTATGATCTTTAAGGACACACGTGAAACGCCAGCAAGGATCCTAATAAACCAAGGAATCTTAAGAGAAATCAAAAATGCTAAAGAATTTTAAAATGCTAAGTTCTTCCTACTGCAGACACCTCAGGTAAGGGGTCATCTAATCGTGCACAATGACTCACAACAGATATTCTCTGAAAATGAGAGGCAGAAGAAATAATCATTTGTAAGAATCAACTTACAGAAGCTAGTGCAACCTCAGTCTTATCTAAGCAACTACAAGATCGAGACATACCAAGAAAACCTATACTGAAATGCCTGTAAAGTTCACACATAAAACACTGATGCAACTGAGAATTTCTTCTAAACTGAATGCATAAGAGAAAAATGTTTAGAAACAAGCTTTCCTGAGCTTATTTTGAAGTAGTTAAAGATTGCATAGTGAAAGGTACATACATACAAGGTCAGCACAATTAATTTTTTTCTGCTATACTTCAGCATTTTGAAGTTTCGACTACATCAAAACTAGATTTAACTACACAGAAATGCGTTAAAAATCCATTTGTTTGATAGCCAAAGCCTAGATCTATCCTTGGAGACTGGCCAAATAGATACACGAATCTTTTAAAAAACACAAGAGATACTAAACTACACTTAACTAGATTTATGCACCATTCCTTTGCATTTACATCATATAAACATCAGTAAATTAGAAAAAAAAAAAAGGCAAAAAAACAGGCCTTGCTTCTTATTTAGATTGAGGTCCTTTTTCATAGAGGCCTTAAAATAAACACACTTAAATAATACTTAACATTGTCAAACATAGACAAGAGACTTGGGTCCAAATAATCATAGAGACTGTAGATCTATGATGGAAATCACAGATAAGTAACAGCAGGACAAAGGAAGGACCATTCAGGGCCAAGGCAATCGGATCCTTCCCTGTCAATAATTGCGAAATTTGTGTTCTCATGTGGAGCACTGGAAATCAGATCATGACATGAAAGTAATGCTTCTGTGCTATGATTTCTAAACAACAGAAAAGTAGCAATGAGAAGGGAACACTCATTTGAAAAAATTCAGTGGCAAACCAGACCCAGTGACCCATCTTTAACCTGCAGACAAGTGAGAGGAGTTACACTGATGAAAAAATGTATTGGTCCATGTTACAAAACATAATAATCTCAATGTGACTATCAGCAACCTCAGACCAGTTTTTATCTCCCCATTTTTATATGCTAACTACAATCAGCCCTGGTGCCCAAAGCTTTCCAATGTACATCAAGTCATACTCGATTGTTTCGTGACGGATTTCTAAAGATCTCAAAGATGTTAAAATAAATTACGTGAATTTGCTTCTTCTACGTAGGACAGATACAAAGTGCTCACATGCAATAGATGGGGGAATGGATACATCCACTTATGCAGAAACCAGGGTGCTTTGGTGGCTTCACGAGATTTCTGTAACAGGACTTTAACCTGGAATCTTCCTCACACTCGAAAGTTTGGCGAAGCAACCACACTAATTCAGTTTATACAACAAAATGGTTTTCATTTTAATGTAACAGTATCAGTATAAACCTACTTTCATTCCTAACATTCACACTACAACATCTTTAAGGCTCTTGCAGCGTGTTCACTGTACATAGTCCACGCCTGAATTAGACTTGTGTCATGTTTTCCGTATTACAACGCCATTAAAAGACAGTGTTTTAAAAAAATCCCACTTTATAATAACTGAAACTACCATGTGGGTGCATTTTCACAGCTACAGCAACAGTATCATCTGTTTTGCCAAGGCCCTAAAGAAAGCTACAGGGAAAACAGCACTTTTTGCTCATTAACCTGCATCCTAGGTTTTTTTAACACGACTGGCTTATTCCAACCAGGCACAGCATAAATGGAGAAGACAGCGTACTCGTCTTTACGAGTATAACTGCACCTACACGAGAAAATTTATTGGCACTCGCTGGTCACATATCAAATATGATTGTATCTTTACTACCAGGATTAAAACTATAAAAACTTGCCAAGTAGGCCAGGTCTCACTTTTATTGTGGAAAGATACAACAGCCTAAACCAATCTGTGTGAGCAAACTGGGTCCACTTTATGCTTCTACCAGTAGAACGTGATTATTAACAAAAAAGAAATCTTTAGCTAGCACTGGCAATTAACACGCATCTTTCCTTACCCGACTAACTGTAAGTTTGCTGCATTCCCTCACATAGCAACTGGGATCCTGGAGCAAGGCAAAAGGTCTATTTAGCCCAAAATAGCCATTCCAAAAGCAGATGGAAGATTTATCCCATATATAAAAAAATGGATGAACCTATCTACTACTGTGAATTCATTTATCTCTTTCTATTTATACTTTTGGCTTTCTCATTAACCTATGCCGATTAGTTCAGCAATTACGTTTCCGTGAAAAAGAATCTCCTTAAATTTCTCTTCAGTTTGCAACCTGACAATTGTATTGCATGTTCTCCATTTCTTGTTTTCGGAAAGCTGTGAACTATCATTCCCTATTTATTATCTTCATATCACTCATACAACAGTCATCTCCCTGTCAAAAAAAAAAAATCTTAGACTACGTCTCTGCTCCTACCAATGTAATTTTTTATCTTCTACCTTCTTTGTCATCCTTTCTAGCACCTGGGTAGTTTTGTTATTATCTCTGTGAGATGGAACTATCAGAACTGTATATAGTATGTAAATGTGAATATGTGACCGACTCACGTAACGGCTCTATAGTAGGCTCCATCCTGTCCTTCATTATTTTTTTTAATTCCTAAATTTTTATCTTTTTGATTCTGATGAGCACTAAGTCTTAAAGGAATATATCAATGATATTTCAGGATCTGTGTAATATATCTGACATTTTTGCCTAAATGAGAACTTTGGAAAGAAACATACCTCTTTTTATACATACACATAAAGGATAGTCTACATACAGCCTGGCATACTTAAAATAATCAGTGAATACATATTATGTACATTTAAGTAACAGATATCCATAGACATTAATTTTAACAGTTTTAGTCTACTGAAACTATTTAAATTTGCTGTATTTGGGGATAGAGAGAGTTCACTTTTAAATGTGCAGTTACATGTTAATGTAACGCTTACAATGGCATCTTATGCTTCAGGACTTCAGCTACTCAGCTGTGAAATGATCTTTTTTCCCTTAATATGACTCCTTTGGACCACAGCTGCAAAAGGGATATCAAGCAGAATGAGTCAGTGCTCCTCAGTGATACAAAGAATTCACCTAAGTGCTTGGCTACAGTCTCCTGACCTGTCTATTCTTTGTACCTACAGCATAAATTTTCAGATTTTTGGAGGAGCTGAGTATTTTTTGCAATTGAAAACTTCAAGGTTTATTACAAGAGTTTTTCCACGACATTTACTAGCAAGGAGTTGTCTCGTGCACCCCCATAAATCTCAAATTCTTAAGAAAAATATTTTTAAGCAGAAGAGCAATTTGAATTCTTTAAACTGCATTCTCTCTCACAGGAAGCTTCGTGGATCAACAATTCTGTTCGGAGCCTCCACTCCCTCTGTACAGACCAGTGCTACGCTTGTGCCCTGTGCCGAGACCACACGGCCAACACAGGAGCAACTGCCACTTGCAATTTCCTCTCGATGCGCTTGAGCACAGAATGTTCTATTTCTCCCGAACTGGGGCAGAGACACGAATCCTTCGTAAAAAATCTCTCAAGATCTGTCTTGAAGTAGGACAGGAAAAAGCAAGGGGAGGAGAAAGGGTTAGAATTAACTATGATATTGGTCAGTGCTGATGCTACACATCGCGCTCAGATTTCACCAGAGGAACAGGAAGTAAGTGATACCAACTACGATGTCAAAGAAAGAACTATTTTAGGTCTTTTCCTTCATACTACCCAGCACTTTTTGATGGTTTATAGAGGCACTTACAATATCAGACACACAACTTTATCTCTTACTTCTCATAAAACTGGACTTCATAGCTAGTCGTGTTCTTCCCAAAGGACAGGACTACCCATGACACTTTCAATCAACAAACTCACAACTAAAAAAAACATTGTCCTCAAAACGCCGCTGTTCATAGCTACTGCTCTCTTGAGGCATCAATATCTGGAACTGTGTAGAGCATCGTTCATCTCTGATCTTGAGGTGGAAGTCAGCTGGAACCAATGTCTTCTATAAAGAGACATCATCAACAACTTACCCTCATTTATTATTGCAATAAGCTATGACATTTTCTTGAGTCACTTTGTCAGTAAGTGTCTTCTTTTTTTCATGAGAATTTTGCAATTTGAAATGCAGAATTCTAAGATATTAGGATCAATAAAAGCTTTCTTCTGAGGAGGTCAAAACCACCTTCCTTCCTTTTTGAAAGCACATCCATTATTTCTTTCCTAAACTGCTTAAAAACATAGGCCCTTCAAGAAGGAAGATATGATTGCTAGTGCTCCATTCCCCAGGCAGAAAATAACACTTATTAGCCTTTTTTTAGTAGCAGCAATAATGACAAGAGTGCGTCCACGATGCTTGCAAATTCCAGCAGTAGTCTCCTCTACACAAACACACACTTTCCCATTAACTTCATGCATTTCTAGTAGAAATAACCACAGAAAGGAACATAAGGTTAACCTCATGTGGTAAAAGACTTTTATAAAATGCCAGTCAGGTGATATCTCTTTCTGCTTATGCAGATGAGCACTCCAAAATGCAGTTCTTGCAAGGAATCTACATGAGTAGCAATTTGGACTAACAGTCAATTAGAGCCTCGAGCTCATTCTAGACAACTAAAACCTCCTCCAAGCCCTCCTTCTTAGTTTGCATAGCAGCAGAAGCTATGGCAGGATTTGTTTCGAAGGTGCTGTGCTGCTGTGCCCAGGATTATGTTTGCGCTTTTTTTTTTGCTTTTTTTTTTTACTACAGTAAAAAGCAGATGGAGACCTAGAGACCCAAGCTGCTAAGACAAGATCTGTAAGCTTGACAACCACATGGGGTGAGCTGCATGCATCAAGAAAGTCGTCTTTTACTGAATGCATCTGTGTTAACTTCTGTCCCACTTAAAGGTATAGAACTACAGATTATTTTTGGTATATGGCCTCCAAGCTTCATGTCCCACTCCATAAGTTCATCTTCACAAAAAAAGTCTTGGATTTCATAATGTTGTGAAATCCCAGATCTCCCATCAAGATTCAGTTGTGAAAAATGGAAACTGGGAGAACATCCCCTTCCTTCTCTAAACTGCTAGTTTTTTCCACAGCTGTATCCTGTATCAATATTACCATTCTGATTGACATGAACATATTATAAATGCTAAGAACAGACATCAAGAGCATTATTTATGGCATGAAGCTGCTGATAAATCACTTTTAAATCACATGCAAATATTCTATGGGTAAAGTAAAGAGGAAGAGATGAGGAGAACACAGGGAAAAAAATCTATTCGTTCCAGTGACCCTAATTACACTTACAGTTATAAAACAGAAAATGCTTTAAGAATTATAGGATGACAAGCAAGTGAGGATTAACAGCAAAGACTGCAGGCTGTGTTATTGTCTCACTCAAGTTTCTTCTCCAACTGTTGATCCTTTGATGCTCTTTTTAATTTCCATACTTTGCAGGAAGATAGGTAAGGCTCATGAACCACGTTCCCAGGTACACAACCAACCATTAATGGAATATGTATGGAGGCAAGAACTTGAAGATCCTCTGCCTCTCCTTCCTACACTGCCTCATGATTAATCATTACCTTTATAAGATTTCAAAGATAACACATCAGTATTAAAGGAGCACACACAGCTGGACTGTAACTCAAGAGTGATAAGTTTTAACAAAAGATCAGAATACTGTTCTCTCTGCTGATATAATTTTGGTAGAGACCATTTTATATCAAGACAGATCGGTAGCCAAGCCAGTAGTTACATTTTTACAGTCAAAATTATTTTCAATTAAAACCAGAACACTTTTAAATACGAAACACAGTTCTGAGCCTCATTGTTCTGTGGACTCTTCCATTGCCAATGTGATTATTTTTGTTAAGAGTGCGATTTTATACCAGTATAATTAAGATAATATAATTTGTAAAGGTACATTTTTTGCTCTCAGGGAAGTAAGTTATGACAGGTATAAACACATTTCTAACATTACAGATATAAGAAAGTCAAAGCCTTGGAGGAGCTGTGGGCCCCTGCAAGAGCAGTGGCCTTTCAGGTTGCCTGCATCAGAAAATTTTAATGTTGGGCCACTGAAAGAAGAATGAGTTGTGACCACACCCCTCCACCTCCAGGCAGATACAAATACTCAAGATAATTTCATCAGCCGCTCATCAGACTTTTCCTATTGTCTTGAGAGAGCCAGTAAACACAAATTGCTCATCTAATTAAATATCTTTATAAGTACTGTAATTCTAAAGTGTTTTTCATGATAGCAGGCTTGATAGAAAGAAAATCTTTGGGACTGGATATATTTAGATGCATAAAAGTGCGAGTAGACTTTTCATCACACTTCAGTTCCTGCCAGCTGGAAATACAGAACATCAAAATGTGAAGCAGTGTTAAAACTCAGTGAAACTCAGTATAAGAAATCGCAGTGACTACATATTGCTCTTCTACTTACATTGTCTTGGTGCAAATTTTATGTAAAGTTTTATAAAGATACGCAGTAAGTGAAACTGTATTACACTTGAACCTGACATGACATATCAGAATGGGGCTGGACATCACACTAAAAATGCTATTAATGAGATTGATCTGATTGATACTGATATCAGATAGACTTAAGGAGCTGCCCAAACTAACTCTAAACATTACCTTCACCCTCCTTGTTGAAAGGATACAGGCAGAGCAACAACTTGAACAATTAAAAGTCTATCAGCTGAAATTATAAATAGGTGTTGTCCAAAAGTCCCACAAGATAAATTCTTAAATTAAAAATTTACCTGATAACATAAGTCCTAAAGGGTATAATGTGCTGCATGACAGCAGGGATGTGTAGCCATATTCTGATCTATAATGCAAAAACATAAATAGATAAAAATTTTGTTAATGACATTTAATTAGAATAGTAAAAAAATGAAACATTGCTGATACATTTGCACATGCAACACCACTTTAAAAAAAGGCTTTGTTGTTGTTTTTCATTCAACTTCAATTCTTTCAACTTCTTAATTTCCTAATATTCAAAACTGTTATCTGAGGAATGTTTCTGTGACTTATAAACAGGAGTTGCATCTTTTCTTCTAGTCAATTGGAAAATATAAACTTTGTATAAATACTATCATACTGCACAGATGTCTCGTTTCTGAATTTTCTGTAGTTTCTTCAGTAGGAAAAACTGCTACTCAGTCTTGTGGGGTTTCTTTTCCCTTTTTCTTTTAAAGCCTAACAGAAACTTCTTCCATTCTTTCTGTTCCTTCCAATTCTCTCCTGAATCAAGTAAAATTATTTGACTTGTGTTGACGTTTTGCTTCTTAGAGCTTCTATATCCTATAAAATAAAATTATGTTTCATAACCAGTGATTAAGCACAGTTTTCTTACTACCATATTTGCATTCTCACATTTACCATTCTGCCTTTACCACCTTTGCAAAACTGTCTGCAGGAAGAAAATGTATGCAGAGAAAAAAACCCTGAAACAGCTATTTAACACCGCTGTGAGGAAAAAAGGACCAACCAAACTACTTACACAGGCAAAGTCAGAAGTTCATTGCATTTCAAAAAGGAATGCTGAGCCTGTTAAACCTGTTACAGAAAGACAACTACGTGCCAGGTAAGGGATCTAGCACAGACGAAACATTAGCAGCTGTTACTACTACTCACATAATTTTAATCATGTGGGCACGCAAATTGTGTGAGTAGCTAACACCGTCAGTCACTCAAAGCTGTCATGTCAACGTACATCTCCATGTTTGTTCTTAAAAGAATGTTCAATCTTTGCAACTGATGCGATAAATTCTAGCTAAGGACTGAATTCTCACCAAGATTTTGGAAAATTACGTATGCAGAAAATACCAACATTCCAAAGACAGAAAGCAAGTGCAAGATGCTTGTTCTAGAAACAGGAATTAAGCAACATTTTGACAAGGAATTGCAAGGATGACAAAGATTTGATTTTGAACACAACAATGTGCTTTTTTTTAAATGCAAGTATCAAATACAAAAGCAAATATATTATTTTGTGAAATAAAAGTAGGAAATATTTTCATAATTTTGTATTATAGCTTTCATTGTTCACAGGAATTTTCACTCTGTATTAATTCAAACTTCTAAACTCATTTCATTCATCTATATACTTGCACTACATAGAACCTCCAGCGTTAGAACTGAATTAATGGATAATTTCACCTGTTATAAATGAAAAGGTAATTTCCATCATGAACTCAAATATAAATATACTAAATTATTTAAATAAAATGACATAAAATAATATAAAATTACATAAAAATAACACATATAAAATGACATTAAAAATCCACAACTTTCATCATACTTTTTTTCGCTTCCACCTGCTTTTATTGTGGGTTTTTTTTCTCTTATTTGCTCTATCATGGGTAATTTATTTCTAAAAGGCAGTGTGCCTCTCAACAGTTTTTACTTAAGTAAAAATGGACTTAATGGACTTAAGTTTTGAAGTTTCATACAGTAAAATCAAACCAACATTTTGGAAACGATCAGCATTATTTCAATTAATTCATGTCCACTGAGAGGGCAGTTATTCCTCCACAACATCCACAAAACTCGAATGATACAGAACAAAGTAATGACAGGCTTTTTCAGTGAGGTTTAAACCCTTCACAGAAGGAGGAGAAGCTCTAAGTCATGAGTTTCTCCACGTCTGTTACCTTTTAAGAAGACCAACACACCATCAGGTAGCTAAATTGACCAAATACCATGGAATATGAAATGTGGGAAGAAAGGAGGAATCAATTATCTAACTAAAAAAGACAGCAAAGAAATATCCTAGGAAGGAAAAGTCAGTCCTACCACAATACAGGTTTCTAAGAAAGCATCTTGCAGAGCCGTGAGCTGGAGAAAAAACAGGACTGCCAACTAGTCAACTCCCTGTGTGAAGTAAATTGCATGATATGACATTTGCTGGCTTTATTATTACAAACATAAACTTGTCTAACAAAGACGTTTACTCAAGATTTGCTGCATAAAAAAAATCAAGGAAAGATCTTTTCAATAATTTTCATGTCCTTTATACAAAGAAGAGGCCAGTAATCACAAACAAGTAGCTCAGTTCCCCACAGACTTTACTGATTTGTGGTAATGGTCTTCTCTTACCTGCACCTGTAGAGTGCACTTAATGAGATATTCACTTTCCTTTGTGGAACAAACAGAGCAAATGCTTTCCACACCACTACGAAGCCTCGTCTACCAAAAGCTGAATGTTACTGGTTGTTGGCAAGCGATTTATTTGACTTCGGTTTACTATTTCCAACCTCACCTATTTTGCTTCCTGGACCTTACTACTAAGCCTAACTTCTTAATGAGAAATTGATCGCTTCATCCACACCACAATCTTTCTGAAAATATTTTTGAAACATATAAAGTAGTAGCTAAACAACTTGGTCTTCTTGCAGACTTCAAAATAAATTCCAGCATGGATATTTCTAGGAGTCTTTACAATAATGGCTACTTAACTGCCAATTCTCAAGAGCTGGTATGACTGTGAAAACGTATTTCAGTTACTATGCACTATAGTTCTGGCTTTACATGTTGTGAACCAATTAACAGTTGACATTGCAGAGCTGTTCACTGAGCTATTATCAACAGGGTCATTCATCAATCTCATGCTTATCTATGAATCCCATGAACTGAAACGCACCGGGGTAAAACCAAGTCAGACTAGCAGAGTACTTACTGAGATCACTGATACTTTGTTCACAAAAAACACAGTTTCGTGAATGCTTCTTTTTGTTTCATTGGAGTTTGGTACATCATTTCACAGACAATCAGAAACATTTATTAAATTATTTATATTTACTTAAGTTATATGAATTATATAGTGAGATGACATAAAAAGAAACAGGGAAAGAGAAACATTACATCAAAAGTAGAAGCTTATGAACCATTGTAGAGCTAGAGGAAAATAATTTTTCTCTCAGTATCAGCAAGGTAAAATGTATTTTGTTGAAAAAAATCAGCTGCCTCATTCAGAATTAATAAACATAGTGCATTTGAAAATCAGAAGCACTGCTGACAAGTACACTGAGCGACACCAAAATGCGGGAAGTGGATGAATAAAGCACATTACATGTAAAACATTTTCTTATACTTTCTGTAGCAAACTGACAGATAAAATCTAAAGATAAAAATTTTTCTAAAACAGTTTTCCTCTAACTCACACAGATTTGCCAGCAAATCCAGAGAGAGTTCAAAAGAAAGACTCTAGTTGAATGGTAAAAGATACAATGCTGGAAGAGGTTGAAGAAACAGTACTGCTGCTGGTTATGGTTTGGGTTGAATTTCAGTTTATCTGGCAGGTTTAACCATAGCATTCACCTAAAATAGCTGCAAGAGACACCTAAACATATTACCTACTAGAACAAAAGACAAATGCAAAGTTGCTAAGTAATTATCTGAAAGGAGAAACTTTGCTGCGAAGTATTTTAGGTTAAGGCACATCACTAAGAATAAAGAAACAGTTTATGTGGAGGAACATAAAGACTTCAAAAATAGGATGAAGAAAGGTAGATGCAGTTTATAAACATGCACTGGTATGAGTTATCTAGGAGATGGGATTTGCAGTCAAAATGCTTGGTGAAAGAATTGTTGGTGTTATAGGGAGCTGCCACTCATTGTTCTGAACAGTCTTGCCCACTCTCACAAAAAATAAAACAAAATGCAGGCACGCAAGAATGTTTAGTTCCAGGACCGAAATTTACTTTAAACCTGAAAAACCTACAAGAACATAAATTTTCAGCACATGGTTTGACGAAGACTGCAGGCTGCACTGACAACAAGCTAGAGATGAAAAACTCCTCAGATTATCACCTGAAAGCTCATCAGATGATACACAAAGGGCCAGAAGAGAACATATCTCCATAGTTCAACATATAGAGGTCCTGCAGCAGTCCTTCTGTGCAAACTTACAGGAACAGAGCATGCCATGGCCTTACACATCTGTTTTCTGACCTACAAGTTAAGAACCATTACACTAAAAGGATCAGGAGTGAGTGATATAGATTACTCACTTTATTGGCTTTATTTCAGTCACTGGTTCCCTCTATGCAAACATGTTCCAATGTTTATTTAGAACATCATCCTGGCCGGTCAGTAACAGCAAGAAAGAAGGAGGGAAGATGTGCGGAGGGAAGGATCTGACTTTTAAGTATTTAAAATTACAATGTCAAAATTACGTTAAACTCACTTCATAAAAATACTATTGCTTTCCTTTTTGTCTGTATGTAACATCCACACGACAGATCACGACTTCACATTCTCACTTTACACTAAGTCTTCATATGCCCTTCTTTAGAGCCTGTTTTTTATTTCTATGACCAATCTCCACTAAAATCAATCTGTAATTCTGCTAGTCAAAAACGAGCATTATTTCAAAATGGAGAAATGATGATGGATATGTATTCTAAAAGTAAGTGAAAATAAAAGATAGTTACCTCTATGCTGCAAACGTGTATAATGATATAAAATTACAAGAAATTCAGAAGAAAAGAAATCCATAGGCTTTTCCCTTGTGCCTCATAGGAAATAGATAAAAAGTTAACTTAGCCTGAAGAAGCCTAAAACATTTCCATGACAAGATTTCAGGGAACAAAATGACCTCTGACAACGTTCTTGTAAGTATTTTTCTGGGGCTGTTACAATCACGGTATCTAGGCACAAACTTACAAAACTACGTGTGTGTTTACAGAAGATGTGTAGGGTTTGGATGGTGAAATGCTCAGCAGACCAGCAAACCTCACATTCCTAACAAGGAGAATTGTACAGTCTATTACTCTGTCCCTGGTCCTACAGAATTCTTCCAGATTTCAGTCCTTCTACTTTTAGTGTCTAACATGAAATAATTTGAAGACAATACTTACATTAGACACCACTGTGATAAATGCATGTGCTATAAGAAATGGCAGTGTCTCAGGGGTTCCATATTCAAAACAATCCTTCATGAGGGAAAGGCCATTTTTTCCACAAAACAGACAAACATAACGAAGCAAGTGCAACGGTACTTCTACATCCTAGAAATATTAAAAAAAGAAGAAGAATTTGAACAATCAATACTAGAGCCATTCAGACACACAGGAAATTCAAAAGTTACATTAGTATAAAACAAATCTATAGAGAGGAGCAAACATGGCTATTTTAAGTTTCTAGGTAATGTGCACCTTTTTAAAAATGGACAACTTACATTCATATCACAGAACGCCCCTAATATATTGCTTTCTTGAGCAGAAATATCCTGTTTAAAAAGAAAAAAAAAGAAAATTAACTGAAGCAATAAAAGCACGTTTATAGAACAAAAAACAACTGACCATTAACAGACATTATAGTCAACTAACAGAAAAAAACAAAGCCTTAATTTAGAGAAAGACAGAAGCTCAAGCTTTGCTCCACTTTTACATTGCAAAATATACTTTTCTAGTCCAGCGTTTTACCTTTGTCAAGATGTATTTATAAGTACACAAATATACACTTAGGATAACAGCACAGACTCTCAATGGTTGGATTAGTATCATTCTTCAGTCCCACCCCCCTTCAGATCATCAATTTTTTTCAACAGAAATACTGCAAAGGGGATAGTCTGGTGCCCCAGCTGCGTATCAGCCTGAGAATTACAGAACGAACCAAGCTAGGTACTTCTGAATGCAATTTTTGCATAAAGATAAGGCATATGCCCAAACATCTGAATTTTGATGAAATGTAGGATGTTCTATAATCCTACATTTAATGACTTAAGGGGCTAAACTGTCAAATAATTTGTTTCCATCAGAATACTAATATTCTTTAACTTTGACTACTATACTATTTCATATATAACAAAACACATCATATAAAATAAGTGTCAAATACTTTTTACAGGATTAAGCTAACTGAAGAGGGGGAAGGAACTATCATCTTATCAATTAGCTACTTGCTGCAACAAGAAATCTCTTTTCTAGAAGTATTAAACTGAAAAGTTTGGAAAAACAGCTTTTCAACGTTCACAACATGCAGTTGTCAGGTAGTATAAAGCTGGAATTTTCTTTATTAGGGTTGTTGCAAATATTGTGTGTATCTTGAATATGTGTGGGGGCAAAAGAGCACTGAAGATAACATAAGATGTGACTGTAAAACCACAACATTGCCATGGATACTTGCAGGTAGTTACAGCACGCATTCTTCTCCTTCCCATCCCTCCATGCCAAACATCCAGTTCTCATATTCAGAAATAAAATGCAAGTTTAACATAAAGTTGAGTTTTTAAATGAAGTTTCCTGAATATATTTCCAATAATTGTATAGGAGTATGCTTCTTAAAACTGCACCAGAGGATGCCGGAGGCAAGCAATTTTGGATGGATTAAGTGTGATACAAACATTTTGGATTATTCAATATGCTCATATTATATCTAAGCATTTATTATCTTTTTCTTCTGCTGAACTCTAAGTCATGCCCGAACTCGTGATACTCTTAACAGTTATTTTTAAAATAGCTTTGAAGCCAGTAGGTGGTATGTTTTCAAGTAGCAAGAAAAGGTGTTCAGCACTCTGCTCATGAAAACTGCAGAAATAGTGTGAGAAATTTAATTAGTTTTCTTGAATAAAATAGAGACTTGTCGTCAAGTGAACTACAGTTCTTAGAAATCTAAAACTCTTGGAAGTCTGTTGCACGAGTCCTGCAAAGCTTACTAAAAGTGTTGCAGTTCAGAGATCGAGCCTGGAAATGTGACTTCTGTTCTTGCAGACGGGAAACAGAACAGAGACTAAAATTCCTTAAGATCAAGCTTATAAGGAAATCAGATGATTCCTCATGGGAATCTAATATGGCATTAAAAACCACCATCACTTCAGATAAAATGTACTAGCCAAGGTCTGACATGGACACAGTCTTGGTGGAGGGCACTTAATCAGGGATGCTGTCGTGGTTTAACCCAGCCGGCACTAAACACCAGGCAGCCACTCATTCACCTTCCCCTACCCGCCAGGGAAAGGGGAAGAGAATTATAGGGGAAAAGGGAAGGAGACTCATGGGTTGAGAAAAGAACAATTTAATAATAATATAAAATTAAAATTATTATTAATAAAATAAGGGTAGATTAATATATGTAAAATGATAATAATATACACAAACAAGTGATGCACAGTGTAACTGCTCACCACCCAGTGACAAATGCCCATCCTTTCCTGGCAACTGATCGCAAAACAATTAAGTCCCAAAAATACAACCCCGGAAGAGCGAAAGACAGAACTCCTGAGAGTCTGAGAAGTGACCAAGAGAGTCTCCCAAACTTCCTGTTAACCCTCATCTATACAGAGTTGGGCACAACGTTGCATGATAGGAATATTCCATTGGCCATTTGGCCCTCAATCCTAAATCTAAGTTCAAATGGTAAGTGGAGTTGGGGGCCCTTTGTCCTGACCTTGCTCCCGGCACACTGGCAAAACACGGGAAGCTGAACGGTCCTTGATGCCTCAGTACAAACTACAAACACCAGTACGCTGTCAACATTCTTCTCATAACAAATCCCATACTTAATCTAAAACACAGTGCTCTTCTAGCTGCTAAAAAAAAACCTCTGTCCCAGTTGAAACCAGGAGAGATCTTCCAAGAAAATATTTATTTGAAAAGGAAAAGCAGAGATAGCAAGATTCCAAAGAATCAGGGACTACAGCTACATACACCCAAACAACTGATTTTTCTCCTCTTTCCTTTCATCCTCTGTCAAGAACTGCGAAATGGTTGGGTAACTCCCTTCAGATTGATTGTTCGTTCTGAGACAGTGCAAAGTTCAGGAGAGCATTTCACATCGCTGCTTCTTTCTCTACAGGATTTTAACAGCCTCCATTTTCTAGGTATTTTTTTTCTCTCTGAAGTGCTCATTCTAGGTATTACACTTGCTGCATAAAGTAAGTATGAAAAGAAGAACAAGGTACAATCTTAAACTACTCTGTATGCAAGATCTCTTAAAAGATATCCCACACATCCAAAAAACCCCAAAACTGATTCCAAAGTATGAACATTTCTCAAAAAAAATCAACCAACCATACTAATAAAAATATTTTGAGTTAATTTTGTATAGGATGAAAAACAGACACAAAGACCTCTCTCTCCGGGCACCAAAAGTATTGGTAGATTTCAACCAAAGCAAATGGTGTGTTTCCAGATGTTATCTTTACAGATTATTTTCAATACTTATGTGGCAAAGCAAGCTGACCTCTAACTGACTGCAACTAATTGCGCTGGTTTAGAAATCCAAATTCAGTAGAAAGACATTTTTCATTAGGCTTCTCATCAGATTACGAAAAGTTGAGACAAACATTCTGTCTATACAGACTCAGATTTATTTGACACAGGTCAGGACTATATACTTGTCAATAGGCTCTATTTACTTCCACGTGATGTAGTTTCCTTGTCCTCATACACAGCATATTTCTGTGATATTTCTGCCCTTTGCAAGGTTACTTGTTCACCACAGCTTCTGCTGCAGGAGCACACAGCCCTTCTGGCTACCAATGAGGCTTCCATGGTCTTTGCTCTCTCACTTTAGAAAAGTTGTAAGGGACGGAAATAATTCTCAGCCCGTATCATTTAAGGAGAGGATCTACAGGATCATACACAGGCAGACACCCTTCTGAGTTCCAAATGTTGCTTCGTTGTTTATTTTCATCCAACTCTTCATACTCCCAAACCAGGAAAAACCTCCTACTTTCACATGTATGATTTTCTTCTGCGCTAGATGGTCAATGGTAAAATGGCTTTGGCAAGCACCTGACAAGAGATTAGACTTCAAGACTCATCTGCTGTCATTAAGAATAAATACCTTGGAGGTGTATACAGAGCAAGGGCTAACCCTAATATCGACTGCTAATTGTTACCAGAACGTAATAATACCCTACGAAAGCCTTACATGGGAAATTTTTAAATGACAGCTTTGTTGGTCACTTCTAGGCAAAATGAAACCTTACTGGACATGGTGACTCACTGAAACTGTGTAAATTCATCTCAAGAATCTGGAACAAGGAATTTCTGAAGTCAGTGAGAGTGGAGATTGAAGGTTGGTTTGCATCAGAAAAATTCTCTTTTTCCAGGGCAGAAGATACGCTTAGACAGAGAGGTAGAGCTACACAAGCTTTGCTCAACAAATTCTTGGCACATTTGGTCTGTTCAGGAATCTGTTTAGCTTACCAGGATAGATGACACACTTAAAACAGGTATTTTTATTTTACGATCCCTTGAGGACTAAGTCCAAGTCTGATTTAAAACAAAAAGTGCTCCCATTACAGGGACTAATAACTTGTCTCAATTCCACTAAGCTGTGCTCTAAACTGAAATCCCAAATTAAATTCTAAACCTCAGTAAATGAGTTACTCCTGGTAGCAGAAAATTTTGACATTAAAATAGCTACCATTACCACTTTAGAGTTAACAGAACCCTAGTGCTTCCTAAACATAGAAAATCTGTTTGTGAGAAAAATGATAGACGCTGGGACCTTTTAAATGCAAACAAAAAAAATCTCCCCCCAAAAAGGAAAAAGGTACACAGCAAATATGGCAGGCAAGCATACCTCCTTAATCCATACTTGGAAACACAAAAAGCCTAGCAGAAAAGTAGAAAACTTTTCACTCACTTGTCTGTACCTCAGGAAAGTGTTTTTCATTCTTAGAGTCCCTTTAAGTTATGGTTTTAGACTAGCTAATGAATGTAATTCAATAACTCAGATGATACATACTAGTATGAGATATATATGTATATATGAGATATATACTAGTATATCTAGAGTGCTAGCCAGTCACAGCACAGCAATCCACAATAGATCTGTGTCCGAATCGCTTTATGGCTGCACATCAAGTGAAAAACAAATCCCACCAGGCACTTTGAGATTTTATCATTTGGAAGCGAAATTGAAAGAGAAGAAAAAAACACATGAAATTGTCATTTAAAAGAAGTAAATACACTTATACATAGAAAAGCTGTTCCAGAATTGTTCATTGCATATTCCTATGAATCTAGTTTCAGTAGGCGTCCCACAAGAGCACAAAAGATAAATCACTTAAGTAGGCATTGATTTATTTTTTTTCACTGACAAGATGGATCTACCCTCTACAGTTCCTAGTTGCAGAGGCTGAACTACAGATTTATTTATGTACGGTGAAAGTTTAAAAGGCAGGCCAAAAGGAACGATGGCAAACCTGAAATCCACAAATCCTAGTTTTGCCTCATTTTTCTATACATATGTATTTGTGAAACCCCTGTTAAATTATGCCCATATGTTTTGGGGTACGACAAGAAACCAAAATCCAGCCTACCCAAAAAAAACACTATGTTGCAGGTTTTAACTAGATTTATTGTCAGATATGGCAGGATTCATTCAATAAGAATTGATTGTATCTTGTGATCACCCAAGCATACATAACCAAAAATCATATATGACTTGGTATCTTCTCATTTTGGACTTCAGTTTAAAAAGCAAACTTAACCACTCAAGAGTTCCAACAGACCTCCCAAACCCTCTAAAGAAAAAATAAAAAAGTCTGGGTTAAGTGTAGCTTAATTATCCACTTTGACTTTCTCAAAAGTTTGTTGGATAGAAGCTTTTTCTATGTAGCTAAATGTCTCCTCTTCGCATACAAATATTGTAAAAGAACTTTTCATTTGTTATTAGACTACCACAAATTGGATCAAAATCCAACCTTTCCAAAAACTATATTGTTTCAACTAGGAAATGCTAACACCATCATATTTATTTCAGAAACTGTGAATCAAGCATTGCAGGACTTTTGAAAATTTTTGTCTGGTGTTTTTTACAGACGAAAATATGGAAAACGTGAATGGTAGCCATAACAAATACCACAGAGAAAAATCGGCACTGTAGAACAAAGCTACTTGTGTAGAGCCCAGTTATTCCAGTCAATTAAACAGCTGTTCTAACAAGTAAGTTTGGTCTTGCACAAAGTTTAGCTTATGAAGCTTTGCTTCTAGAACCACAGATTGTAATGAAAAGAAATTAGTAAACTATTAATGGGTTACCTTCTGGAAGAAAGGCTTCGCTATAGTCCCCTTTTTGCCTTCCTGTTATTTAAACAGTACAATAATTCAGTGTACAGTTCCATCCAACACTTATCAATATATTACCTATAACAATTAAGCATATTTTAAAGAAAGTGTAAGAGTATGTGTCATTTAAAAAGTTTCTCTGAAAAGTTCTACTGAAGTCAACAGGAGAGCTGAATTTGCCCATCCTGTGTGAAAGCAACTATCACCAGATACGCACAGTCTACCCATCAATAAGAACAAATAACCTTTCACAAAATAATTAAACATACACATAAAGATAAGATATACCTCTATTGTGGGATGAGTATTATGCTTATAAGCAGTGTACAGAGGAAACTGAATCTGAAAGATTTTTGCCACACACAGCAACAACTTTTCCTTCTCCTCAGTGCTCCATAAGCTAAAAGCATCAGTGTTCTTTGCAGACTCCTCCTCTGTCAGGATACAAGTTCTTGCAGAATCTAATTTTTTCTCTATAGATTTTTGCCGTTCTCCATTTTCTTCTTCATGAGACTCTCTTTCTACATTCAGGGGCTCATCAGCATGATTACTCTGATCTTGCCATGTTGAATCTATATTAATAGTGCAATGTTTACAGAGCTGGTCCCGCAGAGCTTGAACTTGGGCAATCACTAAATTAATAAGCGCACATACTACTTGGTTAAAGATCTCCAAATGTTTATACTCCTTGAAACAGCACAGACATTGTCTGTAAGAAAACAGAAAAAAAATAAAAATAAAAATTCCTGAAGTAGCTAAAATCAGAACAGGTAACTGGCCAAAAAACCTCTTCACATTAAAGCATTTTACACAACACAATATTTGACAGATTCATAAAAGTAAGGACATTCAAATGAAACTGACTCTACCCAGCAGCAAGTGGGAGTCACAAAGCCTTCTTTAAACCTTGTGAACATCCCATTACTTCCAAATGCTTACCAAAACTATTAAGTCCCTGTTATCATTTAGCAGCTGCCACTGTGAGTAAAACATGCAGAAGAAATCTTAGGGGCAAGGTCACCGTACTACTAAAGAAGCAACGCTCTTCAGTACGTTCCTGAATCCGTCCCCTTGTCTGGTTTTCTCTATTGTTAGTTACTGCAATAAACCACCTGACATGCTTGTCAGCTGTGTAAGAACTAATTATTGTTATTTTTAAATCAACAGGGCTGCAAAATAATTTTATTTTTAATTGAGTATTTAAGCTCACTTCCTTTTTGGATAGAAACGCCATGCACATTGGTAGCCTTTATTCATACAGGAAAAAGCAGCATCAAGTATCTTCATTACTTTATTCACTTTGTAGGTTCAGAGATTATTCCTCTGAATATCTACTGACACACTGTAAACTGAAAAAAACAAAGGGGAAAACTACACACCATCCCTAATCAATATAATAAGAAAAATCAATAAATCAAATTGGAAAACTCTAGAATACAGCTCTAGTTGTGGGCCAGGATAACTACGTATGTCAAAGAGATTCTGGGCGCGTAAACTCTCCAAGATAGATACCCTAGAACCTATTGTCTGGGAACATTTGCTTCTTCTGAACAAACAAGCCATCTCCTCATTGGGAGCAAAAGCTGGAGGATACTCCCCTAACAGGACCTAAATCCTGGAGAACATAGAGAAGAAAGCAAGCAATAAGCAAGGACGTTTCAACAAAGATTAAAATGAAAGGCTACACGCTTGTAAGAGAATCTTTGAGATGGACTCAGCTCTTTCTCACTCAAACTCTTCTAAGTGATGTAAAACTGCTATATAAACTGGTAGCTGTCTCGCAGTGGAGATTTCCCTCCTGTTACATGGAAAACAATGAGCTCCAGTCTATGACTAGAGTTCTCAGATAGTAAAATAATAGAAAAATTGCACATCTGACTTCTGAAAGAAATTAGCAGGCCAAAGACAAGGCAAGAAGTCATCGAGAAGTAGTGATTAAAAAATTCTGCAAAGCATAGCATTTAATCTAGAAACCGGGCTTAAATTGTAATTCATTAGGAAAAAAAGACAGAATTCAGAACTATGACAGGTAGAGGGTGCTGCCTGTCTTGAGGGAACACAATCATGTCCTTGAGCTACAGCTCTTAAAGCATATACATTCTGAATACAGATACCTTTTTTTCAGTGGGTTAGACATAAAGACAACATTCAATATTCCCTAATTCCAGCACAGATACAGCAATGGAAGCATCTAAAACCTTTTGTTCCATCTATGCAGGAAGAAAAATCCTTTTAATATTGGGTAAGTGGAGCGTGCCTTTACCCATGTAAAAAATAGATTCTTGGGATTTACTTGTAGATGTATTTTAGTACTAACAAATGACGACAATGAATTGCAGGCAAAACCCAGTGTATTCTCAAGCATTTTTCCTTGGGGAAAACTACGTACAATAGGTCCATCACTTATGCCTACAAATTACTACCCCACTTGGCTGTAACAAATTATTCTCAATAATAATGAAAACAATGCCTGGTGGACACTTCTCACGTCGCTGTATTTGAATGCTAATTGATATTGGAGAATTCTCTATCGGGCAAAGGCACATTTTTTCAAGATAGAGGTATGTGCAAAACCTCTAAGTCTTCAGTCACGGGAAGAAGAGCTCCACCAAAAATTAAGACATCTACGAAAAAATGAGTATGCTACAAATATGACTTCTTTGAACTTAATTTCCAGAAGGAAACTGAAATGAAAACACTACATGCAGATACAAGACAAAGGTATTCCTCAGGCTGAGTTGCCAACCGATGTTCTGAAGGAAAGCAGAGATTTAAACTACAGGTAATAGAATACAAAGCAGTTCTTAAGGGAGGCTTAAAGCACAAAACAAGTAGAACTCTCAAAAGCCCACTCGGCAGAGTAGAAACAGGCCATGAAATTAAAATGTAAAGTAAAACTCCATCCTGTGGCCTCTTTGCCAGGCTCTGCTTTGAACAAGTTAAGGACTGTTTTCCATACTCTTGTATAGTAGGAAACCATACTCATGGAAGGTAAAAAGAAACCAGAAGAAAATTTAAAGAGTTAAATGTTATCTAGTCTTTATTTTTTCTTCAGGTTGGATTTGTCATGCTACAGCTGTCGAACAGAACAAAACTCTAAACAGATGATGACCTGGAAAACGACTAGGTTGCAATTGTTCTCAGACAAACTTGGGATCTAGGACCTGTCAAGAAATGACAGGATTTTGTTTTCTGTTGCTGCCGTTTATTTTGATTTAATTCCTTCTCTGTGTCTAGCAGCATACTGCAGCAGATAATTAATTTACTTTGAGTGTGTTCTTTGGGCAGAATGAGGAAGAAGAGGATTCCTCTTTCGCAGGTATCCAAAACATGAAATTCCTTTTTTTTTTTTTCTTTTGGAGTCTTCCAAATACCAGAATAACATTTTCCAATTTATTCTCTGTGCTTTTCCCAATATTTCTTACAATTCAGTTTGGTCTTGTGATTGCTGCTGAAGACTGAATTCCAAACATTCTTACTGCAGATTCTTTCTAAAAACCAGTATCTATATAACTCCTTGTGCTGGAAAAAAATAAGTAGCTGTGAGGTAAGCAGAATAGCTGATACAACTAATACACACAGTTTGCAGTGCAAGCTGCATGAGCTTCAACAAGTCAAAATGCAAGGTCCTTCACCTGGGTCGGGCCAATCCTAGGCACAAATCCAAACAGGGCACAGAGTGGGTTGAGAGTAGCCCTGAAGAGAAGGATTTGGGGGTGTTTATAGATGAGAAGCTTGACATGAGCTGGCAGTGCGCTCATGCGGCCCAGAGGGCCAACCGCATCCTGGGATGTATCAAGAAAAGTGTGGTCAGCAGGTCAAGAGAGGTGATTCTCCCCCTCTACTCTGCTCTTGTGAGACCCCACCTTGAATACTGTGTCCAGTTCTGGTGTCCCCACCATAAGAGAGACACAGATTTGTTGAAGCATGTTCAGAAGAGGGCCACAAAGATGATCGAGGCACTGGAGCACCTCTGCTACGAGGACAGGTTACGGGAGCTGGGATTGTTCAGCCTTGAAAAGAGAAGACTTCAGGGGGGACCTAAGAGCTGCCTTCCAATACCTGAAGGGAACTTACAGGAAGGCTGGGGAGGGACTTTTTACAAGAGTGTCCACTGATACAACAAGGGGAAATGGGTTTAAGTTGAAGGAGAACAGATTTAGATTAGATCTTAGGAAGAAATTCTTCAGTACGAGGGTGGTAAGACTTTGGAATAAATTGCCCAGAGAGATTGTGGATGCCCCCTCCCTGGAGGTGTTCAAGGCCAGGTTGGACGGAGCCTTGAGTAGCCTGGTCTAGTTGAGAGGCGCCCCTGCCCATGACAGGGAGGTTGGATTAGATGATCTCTGAGGTCCCTTCCAGCCTATGCCATTCTATGATTCTATGAACTACTTTTAAAAAAAACCCCACAAAAACAACAAACAAAACCAACCAACAATAACAGTAACTTAAATAACAGATTAAAAGGAATAATGTAGTTGATTTAAGACAACCATGTGCAAAGGATTTTCTTTATCAGTTTAGTAACTATGGGCTGCAATCGTTCATCATCTTGACTCAGAGTATTAGGACACTGAGAAAAATTTAACGTGATGGTCCTATTCTGAGTGATCTTTTCTTAAATTCTTCTTACCCTACCCTGCCCCCAGAGAAGGTCAGAAAATTTCATGTTAAAGCAGCAACACACATTATTTGTCATTGCAATATAGCTATTTATTGCTGTACAAATATTACAGCCAATCAGATTCGAAATATGCTTTGCCCAAAACACACTGGGTAACATGTTTACTTTTATTTTATGAGTAGTTAAAAGTCCTTTACTCTCCAAGTATCACTTAGCTACACATTAATTACTTGCCCATTCTAATTCACTCTACAGTATTTTTTAAGAAGGGAAACCTACTGCTGAGGTTCAGCTTCATCAACACAAACTCATTCCAAAGTTACCTTTGTGTCCAGGAATTGATGTAAGCAAATATCTTGAGGGCATGTTCCTTTCTGAGCTGCAACCCATCAGCACCTTCAATGTCTGATACTAAAGAAAACAAAAAATAAATATATTAATGGCAAAAAAAAAAGTGCAATGCCTCTATTTCTAGTAGAAATTATCTTCAATAGCATGAAAAATAAAGAAATATATTTTGTAAAAATAAACACTAGTAATCGAGATACAGTAACTTTATGTGAAAGGTTTTTCAGCATTGAAATGTGTAATATCCCAATAAATCATCTTTTCATATTGGAAACTGAAGTCCTCAACCAAATCTATGTATTTTTTGCTTCAGTGAACAGATACAAGGTTTAGATGCAACTAACTTGGAAACAGAAACTGCACAGTATTGTTAAATACTGCTGTGAAAATCAGTGACTGAGAACAACCTCTTCTTCTCATCCTCTTCTTAAGAAACACTCTTCATAAGCTTCACCAGGAACTCCTGATTGATACGAACTTTCAAGTATGAACCTACTTCAAAGATTTTACTCATTGACCAGTTTGGGGATTTTTTTGTTGTTGTTGTTTGGTGGGGTTTTTTTCAGATTTTAAAATTCTGCATTTTGAGATGACCATGAGACCTTGACTTCTTTTTCCTCATCAGTTGAAGAGTAGAAAAAAAACCACCAACAACCACCCACCAAAAAAAAAAAAAACCCACAACAAAACTATCAACATAAGAACAATGTGCAGTGTATGTATAAAGCTCTCTATTTCGGGCTAGCTAAGTTGCTGATTATTACTTTCAAATATGGACATGCCTGTATTGACATTTAACCATAATGCATCACTAATTGGCAAAATGATAAACACTTACCACATTTATTACTGCCAGAAACCAGAACAGTTAGGTACTGAATTTAAAACTCAAATATTTCAGAGAGGTATTATCAAACGTTCCGCTTCCATCTAAAAAATGCTCGTACATTCTAATAAGCCAAACACCAGTAGTAGTCCACATCTCCACTTCGGCACCAACCTATTATCTATTAGGGCACCGGATTCAGTCTACTGGCCACAGACCTTTCCCCAACTATCAACGCACAATTCTCATTTCCTGCTTATCCTAAATTTCCATGCACTTCTACAACTATGCAACTGGTGTACAAATTAAGAATGTCACTGCTCCTTTTAAGTTGATCATTTAATTCATAACAAAACTAAGTATTCATTTCCATATTTCACATGAAATAGCAAGTATTACATGCTGACAAAACTACTTCCCAAGCAAGCTTTGTGGGAAAGATTCTCCAGCAGAAGCAAGCTCTTCACAATCCCTACCTCACTCTCTTTACCAGCCTCAGCCTTCTGAGGTCCTATGTGATCTATCAATATTGGTTTCCAAAAACTCAAGCTAATGAAAGTCAGCAGAGATCAGAAAGTAAAGTTGAGAAGAATACCACTTCAAAGAATAATTACACAAAACAAATACGACTTCTTTGAAATAAGGCCATTATATATGGACATACATTCATATTTTTATATATATGAACACATACAAATATAAAAATACAGAAAAATCAGTCTCTCAAAAGGACACCACTAAACTTTTTAAAAAATCACTTTTCTATCTCACTCCTAGAAGGCTTTCAAGAATCTTATGTAACATGGGACAAAGTACAAAATCAACAAGCGGACTAGAAGACAGGAATCACTTGATACTACTTTTTGTATTAAACGCCACAAATTACCATGACACTTGACTCTCTTAAGGCTAAAGCACAATGCTGAAAAAATCAACAACTCTGTCAAACAATTTAAGTCAAGTTTACCACAAAAGACAGATCCTTGACTATACACTGTAACTAAAGACTTGCCCAGCATAAAAGGTTCACAAAACCTTCATTTTCTGATTTTTATGACCATTGTTTCATTAACTTCTTCAAACTGGAAACAAAACCTGTTGACTAATTTAGTAGCAACAAATCCAATTCTAACTTGCATAATCTTACACATAGATTTATAAAATTTCCTTCATCCCCACATCACCCTACTTAAAAAGCACACACACACTCCAACAAGTAGCACAGTAGCTCCTAACTTCCAGTGCTGCCTTTTCACTGCAATAGTTTGAAATGCTCCCAAATTTCCCTCTATGAGATTAAGAAAAACTGAAGAACTGAAAGTTAATTAAACTGGTCCCTTAAAAGGTACGATTGCCACATAAAGTGTGCAGAATGTAGAAGTTATGGAAACAATGAAACTTCTGCCCAGATCAAAAACAGAAAGAGGTATACGGACTAGTTGGAGAAACCTGTTATTTTCCTGGTTATGCATTCTATATCTCAACATAGACCAACTTCAACTGGTCTTAGAACTACTACTAACATTAGTCTTGTTTACTAATCATTGCTGGTTAATATAGTAGCTACATACATGGTTTCCTGCTTGTTTCCTGTACCTAGAAATATTGTTCTTGTTCCTGAAAATACTCAGGAAGCTCAAAACAGGAGCAACCACAATAAGACTGCAGTTTTCTACTGAGTTGATCTAAGCCTGTGGCACTACCAAAAAGGGTAGCAACACATCTGGCAGGGCTTCTCAATCTTAGGCTTTTGAGTACCTCCCTTATTACGAGTATCAACTTTGTGGATACTCTTGATTTACAGCATCTCTCTCTAATGACACATGCAGCTTGAGACAGTGCAACAATTGGTTCTGAAGCCTTCCTACCATTTTTTGAATTGAAAAAACTACAGACAGAAAAGCAATAGAAACAATTGCATTCATCATTCCTGCGCATTTGTTGATTTTGGTCCATTCTGTAAGGACTTCTTTCTGCATACGACTTCATTTCCAATTGATGATGTGTCTCTCTCTCCTTTCAAACTAGTTTTCTTCTACCTTGAAAGGGCCAGTAGTTAAAACAGACTAATTCACTTGTAAACAAAGCACATCCTTTTATTCTCTCCCATATTCAAGCATCCTGCATGCCTTAGATTCTCCTTCATCTGCTCTTTCCCCAGCCTCCCACACTTCCAGTGATTCAAAGCCAGCGGTAACAATCACGTCAAACTTCTTTCAAAAGCTTTTACTGTGACAAGCACCCTTCTTGCAAACTGATTTGGTGGATAAGACTTTCTCCTCGTTTCTACCTAAGGCAGTGATTCCCACAGGATGCGCCAAGGCATACTTAGGTGCTTTGAGAGCATCTGAAGCACATCCAAGTGGCAACTTGTGTGCTCTCATCAATAAGAATTGATAATATGTGCTCCAGAGCTTTACAGCCAGTCATTCCATGATCTATTAGTGTATCTCTCAGCAGTGGCACTCCAATCCTAGGCTCAGCTCCTTTGACCCTCTCTCCAGTGGCTGCTTCTTTCTCCAGGCACTCGCAAGCTAGCAATGCTGGAGATGCCTTCCCTAATTTACTCCTGAGTTCTCTGGGCTCAACTTTCTTCTCCTTGTTTAAATCTGCTCCAGCAAATTTTCTTCTCAGTTAAAGCCTCTTAGACCTTCTCACCCTTCAGTCCTTCCTTTCCCTCTTCCTTTTCACGTACATGAACACCTTTTCCCTGAGCTAGATCCAATTTCAAGATCAACATAACCCAGTTCAAGTACACTGTACTAACAGCATCCGTAGCCACGCATTTCAACTACTCCTAACAATCATTAGCACTCCGGCAGGAACCCAGAGAGCCAGGCAGGGAGCTGAGCAAATTCAATTTACCAACCTAACCAAAAACTACCCACTTCTTTGTTGGCTTTGTAAGCCACTGAATACGCAGGGTGGCAGCTACATAAGCAGAGGGGGCTGGGAAGGAAAGCATGAGGCTCAGAGGGGTAAATACCTTTGTAGCAACTGCCAATGTAAAACTGCCCCACCCCATCTGGAGTAACTTCACCCTAATACTGCTCATCTGTAGGCAAAGAAACTGAAGATCCAGTTACTATTAGAATATGGAAAAAAAAAAAAAAAAAAAGAACAGTGAAGGCCTTAAACAGATCCATCCAAGAGAGAACTAACCAGCAGAAAGAAGACAGGCTAGTATGCAGGTAAATTTCAGCTAAACATGTTCTACAGTGTAGGCAATGGGGTCTTTCTGTGTACTTGCAGTGTCTCATTTCACTGAATCTTTACAAGATAGTTCAGACATCTTTTTGTCATAGTAATACCATGCAATAAAGAGCTGAGCTGCTTAACTAACCCAAAATAATAATTATTATTGCTTGATAATTTTTTTACCATCTTCTAGTGTGTAAGTTTTCAAATATTCTTAAAAAAAAAAAAGAAAATCAGATGTACTTAAAATGTAATTGTTTTTTCAAGCAGCTGATGCGAAGCCAAAACACACAATGGTCAAAGTAAAAATTTAAAACATCTCAGAAAACAGAAAATTTCCTTGCTGTTTCCCCAGTCTCCCATTTTACCTGGCTAGTTTTAAATGAAAACTTGCGCGATTTATCTAATCTTTAAGCAAATCACCCTTTTGTGAAAGTGTTTTATAGTACTAGAAACAACACAACCTCCCAAGCTAAGAAAAAAATCTAGTAAAAAAGCTACTAAACCAAGAAAATTACAGAAGATGAGAAAAATATAAATCAATTGCAAAGAAGAGGGCAATATAATTTCAACTGTGAACAAACAAAGCTCAGATCATAAGTGCATTTTAGCAAGAACTTCAGAGCCAGAGGAACAGACTGTAATTAGACCTCAAGGACAACCATCACGCTAGACTTGCGAGGAATATCTTATATCCAAAGGTCACCTATCATACCAAGTACAAACTCAAATGGCAAGTAAAAATAATAATTTTTTAAAGCATACTTTCTTTACTTTCAAAAACATAAAATAGTAAAAAGTAAACAGTAGAAAACTCTTTAATATATATAACTAATTTCTACATATTCAAAACTGTAAGGAGGTACAGTTGCATACAGATTCTGCTCCCTCCCCCTCCTCCCCCAAGCCTCATCTGATTTCAGCTTCTCATGGGAAAGACCAGATCACTTTCAAAATGGACATTATTCTCAGAAATTGTTCCCCGATACAGACTAGAGAGAAGAAACAAGAGCCTCCCACTAAACGAAATAGCGTTAGGGACAATAATACTGATCTTGAAAGAAATAGATACATAATCTTCTGTATAACACCCTTCATCACACAGAGAACCTGCACATTAATTTTTTTATACACGTATGCATTGAGATGTTTTCCAATATTTGTAGGGGGTTTCTTTTTGTTTATGATCAATAGTAAATAAGATGATAGTCACAGAGCCAAGCATCTCCCATTCCCTTTCTACTTTCATCCATAAGAATGACTCCTTTTTTATTATAAAGAAATCATGGTTGCCTTAGATTTATTCACCAGAGTTGTTCTAGACCTTTACAAAGCCATTTTTGACAAGTATCTAAAAGGATATTGTCAACTTGAAGTTCAATGGCAATAGTTTAACTGTCCAAGCTTTTCTACAACTCCTCAGTGAGGAAAAATGTCTCTTTTCCACTCCTCAGTTTCCATAAAACAAAAGCGCCTCAGAATACTGACTAGATACACACAACCAACAAGTGCTGAAATGCTATTGTAGAACATACTGTCAAAGAAAAAAAAGCAGCTTTATTCTTCAGTATTGGAAACATTGTTCAAATGCCAAGTTAATGTAGGAAAAAAATCAGATCTGTCACCGAAAATGCTGCAGTCATAAAATTCAATAATCATATGGTTAAGATGCTTCTGAGTGCCTTTATGGTATCTTTATGATATTGAGTTATCAATGCCCACCCTCATCATAACACTACAGCACACCATTGTGGATAAGTATATCCACTTCCATCTCAGAATACACCTGAATTAATTTGCAGTCTAAATTGAACTCTAAATTTCTCATATTTATAAATGCTCCAACTTCATAATTTTTTTTTTTTTCCTGTAAATTTCTGGTTACCAAGTACACAGAGATACAAAGCAAATGCTACAGAGATAACATAATAGCTTAAAGGCGGGAATTAGTAACCCTTTTAAAGTCTCATTTCCTTAGAAAAACAAACTGTAATTAAGTTACTGGTCTCCGTCCGACAAAAACTTCTGAACATAAAAACAACTTCAACGAATCTGATAGAGGTTCGCAAGTCTAAACAATATTGTGTTCTTATGAACAGAAATAGAGGAGCTACTCAAAGAAGTAAGGAAAAAGCAGTCACAACTGGTACCCCAACTATCCCCCAAATCAGTCATCTGCTGGTTATTCAGCACCGGCATTAATTCCTTATAGCCACCACAAGAACAGAAAGGCCTGAAGAGTTTTCAGTATTCCAATGCATAGCACAGTTACACAACCAGGAGCAGCACAAGCCTTGGTATGTTCATCAGACAGCACTTGTAAGATGGAACTTCACCACAACAGGGCAGATCAGCTGATCCTAGGTAACTGCTATCTTTGCTCTTCTCCCTGTTTCCCTGCAAACACCATCAAGTTCTCTCCTTGAATCTCACTCTCTTCCCTTAACATATATTTCCCTTTCAATCCTATCTCATCTTCTCCAGCAAACACTTATTTTCCTTTTACTATAACATGCTAAAGCAGTCTGGAGCAAAATAGCAGAAGCTGACTCTGAAAAGCTGTATGGAATTTAAGAATCGTCATCTTTCAGAGGTGACGCCATCCTAAAGTTTTCAGCATGCTAGGTCACGATTGTTTTGAGGTAAAATGTCCCCTTTAGAACTTCCATGGACATCTACCTTAGTCAACAATCATCCTTACAAAGATAATCTTATGATTTTCACCTTTCCAAAGACAACATGCCACAGCAACTGCTTCCAAGGAGAAAAATTCCACATGAGATTATTCTAAATGCAGTCAAATCTCAATTATCAGCTGATAATTTACCTAGAACTACCAAGATGAATTATCATCTAAACACACACAACTGTACTGCTTCATTCGCCAGCTCAGGTTCAGAAACAGCACTGCAACTTTCAGACAAAGCAAACCTGAGCTACTACGCTGTGTGAACCCACGCTGTTCCCACAGAGTTAGCCACAGCTCCAAGTTCACAAATACTGAATCCACAGTACCATCTAGCAGAAGAAATTTCATCTGGGCTAGATATGAGTGTGAAACATACAATTCGAGTTGGGTTATGCCAATGGCAGGCGAAGATGCAGTATCACATCCAGCATGGAGTGGCATGGATACAGAAAAGTATGACTATCATCATACTTTTAGAAGTTTAAGAAGCAGAATGAGCTCACATCAGTTAATACTGCATAACGCAGGTATGGCTGTTTTGATCAAACACTGCTACAAAATGATCTAAGATCAGCTTGTGGATGATACGGCTGGGAATGGAATAAAAAATGGGCCAACCTGCGCGTTGCTCTGGCTTTGCTGGCCCAAGAAGATCCACCAGGAATCTCAACATTGTCCTTTTTAACCCCCCAGCTTCTGAAAGGGCTCACTGACCCCAGCACTGCACAGCAGGAATGCACAGTGTCTGCTCAAGATCAGTGTGATGTCCAGGCTGTTGTGCTTCCACGGAAGCCTAAGCGAGGGGAGCAGCAGCCTCGTGGTACGGCACAGGTGAGCCTGGCTCCATCAGGGTTTACCAGCTCTGATTCAATGTTACTCATGTCATACGAAGTCATCTATGAAAAGATCTACGGTATCTTCACACTGTACCTCCTAATGGTTCTATTGTCTTGGGATTTTCAGCAACAAAGACACTGCAGCCCTCTCTCTCCAGCGAAAGGCAAGTTACATCCTACTAAGGAAAAAGCCTACAAAGCAATTTCAAAGCATTTGTGCCATTCATGAGAGGTAAAAAAGAAAAAAAAAGTAGTAGTAGTCTTATTTCAGAGTCCTATTTTGCTTCAGTATTGCAAATTGTCTTCGACTCCAAGATAAGACGTTACAGTTGTGGGAAAAGTGTGTTTTCATCTTTAATATAAAGTTGTTACAGTTTCTCTTTTAATAAAAAAGGAGTCCAGCTCAATTTAAGTAGTATTTCCATATAATCAAGTCTGCTTGACATACCATGAAATGTATACTAGATACAGAGAGTCTGGCTGCTCATTATCACATTTAACAGCAGCCACCACAAGTTTCTTAAGGAATCAATGCAGGATTGCACAGGTATTGCATAAAACCAGACTATCCTAACAAATTACTCCAAGGTAAATTTCAAAGCTAGGGCTGGCACTGCCAATGCCAAAACTACTGCTCTGATAAAGGACTGCTTATGTTCAGTTTAAAATAGCTATTTGCATTCTTTCCTTTTAACAACACATTAACTTAGAAAATAATGTCACTACTTGAATGACTTGGGGTTTGAATGAATTTTCTTTAAATACTCCAGCTCTGAAGTTTTTTAAAATACTACTTTAAGGTGAAAACACAGAACTCAAAGTTTATCAAACTATTTTATAAGTAGAACAAAGATTTAATTGCATGCACAAGGTTCCAAAAGCCGAAGAGGCTTTCTATTAGTCTTAATTAAAAGCAGCAACGAATGCAAAAATTAGAATACGTACTCCAGGAAGCATTCTATTTTCAAGAGAGAACGTTGCAAATTAGTTCAGCTGTAGTACTTGGCACAGTATGAATCAGTTACGGAAAACAACAACAGCTTTTCCCCCACAACCAGAAAGAAAAGGCCACAGCCCACGACTGAGCCACCACAGCCAGTAAGAAGCAACAGACTACCCATAGATCTATAACAAAGGCACCTGGTGACTGTGCTCCAGATTTTAGGGACAAAATCTGTGAGAAGCAAATATGATTAATTTATTTCTTAAAAGTGTATTTGAGCCTGCTTAAACAAGATAGATGGATAAATGGGCGATGGGTCATTATACTAAATGGAGCATCAGGGAGTTCACTGAAAGCCCAAGAGCAGCTTTCTAAGTATTTTAACTCCAAGGCATTATTTGTTTTCATTGAGACAGACGCAAGCAACCCTCATTCAAAAAGGAGAATAAAACATTGAGAAAGGATAAACAAGTAGCAAAGTTGCGCTCCCTCTCAACTTTCAAACATATGCTCAAACTTTACACTCACTTTTGCAGGTAATCTGTATTTAATAATACAGTGAAACACATGGTGTATTCTGTAATTTATTGGCTAACGCATAACTTATTTTTTTTCCTGAAAGCTAGTAGACTGAAAGAAATAAGAGATGGCTGAAGACAATGTCTATGGTCTATACAAGTATCTCCAAGAATTCAAGTTTCACGACAAGCATTCCTCCAAACAGAAAACATTAAATTAGAGACAGCATTTTGATATAAATGAATATTTTGCAAGTCACATACCAACAAGTGCACGTGGGTCAATATCTCTAACTATGGCTAAACATAATGTACAAAGCCAATTCACTTAGAAAGATTCAAACAGGCATTATTAAGACTTTGTGAGTTTCCAAGATAGTGATGAAAATTGATCTCAAATCTAATCAACTTGACCAGACTGTATCTACTTTAAATATAACATCAGCAGATAAAGCATTGTGACTTATGACTCAACATAACTTTGTGGTAAAAGTTTAATTTCAAAGACTCGGAAAAAAAGCAGCTCAGAGGTAAAAACCAAATAGTTCAACCACAAGTAAACTAGCAATAGTGTTATTCTTAACTGTGAAAGACGCCAGTAAATTCTTTGCTGCATTGGCCATCCTTAAACCAAGCAAAACAACTTAGTTTTGTCAACCTTTGATCTCACACTCCCCGGTGCTATCCTATACTAGTTCCAAGAAGGAAAAAAATAATCGTTCACACTCTTGTATCAACTGATGACTGCTAGCCTAGAACGTAATTCCACCCTACACCTCCTGTCCTTAACAGCAGGTGACTGAAAAGCATAGCATAAGCTGTACTATGTAAGCCTTTCACAGACAGACCATTTTTCAAATTCCCCAGTAGATTTTGATATTCTGGCCCTTCTACAGCTTTTCTGGAGTTGTCTTCCCCTGCAAACATACCATTGCCTATTTCCAGCACTGTTCATAGTTCTACAAGCAGAAAGAGTGTAGAAGTGAAAGCACTGACAGTTTTGTTGATGCACAGAATGAAAACTGATCCTTAGATTTGCAAAACACAAGAGACTATCACTAGAAGAGAACTGAAAAACACTAGTTTTTCGTTTCGCCTCCACACACTACACTTAAAAAATAACTTCGCTAGTGGTGAAAACAAAGGGGTTTGTATTGTAACTTAAACTTGAAAGAATTGAATAGAGACGTGTCACAAATTAATAAACAGGCAACTGATCACTTCTCAAAAACGAAATCAAGTTCTCATTAAAAATTATCAAATCCCCCGAAAATGAGTTGAGAAGCACAATACAGAGATAAAGACAATGAGTGTTGCACAACACTGCATAAAGCACGCACACTAATATCATGCAATTGGTACGCTTCTTGTTCCCATGATTTCTTACACGTAAGAGGTGAACAGATTATCTTCTACTCTTTAAGCGTAGCGAAATACTTCTCATTTTGAGGGCACCAGTTTCACACAAAATGAGAAATTACAAGTGATGCACTTCTATAGCTGAACAAACAAAAAAACCAAAACCACCCAACTTTTTCAAGCTCCAGTGCCTCAGTTATTCTTCATGAACCTGCTAAAAAGCAACTACAAGAAACCATTCGTGCCTGCTCATTAGCACAGCAGGTATGGAACTAGCACATTCTGAGCTATCACGAAATCCATACAGTACTTAAGAGCAGCGTACACAGTTAGCCTTTTGGCTCACTTATTTAAGACCACAGTGCCCTGCTTTGCTTCAGTTTTCACCCTAAACTTTTCCGTTTCTGAACAAATTACATAGATTAAAAACTCTCAAGTGGAAGTCAATTAATAAAACGGTGCAATAAATTGCAAGCTTCTTCAATCTAGTGTGAAAAGAGGCAAAAAAACCCTTCGCCACTCGCTTCCTAGGTGGGAACTGATGACCTGCATGGATGCTGATCTAGAAATCATGCCTCAATTGACATGTGTTTTTGAAGTCTTATGTACAAACCTCTACAAATTAGCTAAATAAAGGTCAACACTCAAAGCTGCTTTTTCCACAAGGACCTTTCCCGACAAGTTTCAACTCCTCCAATCAGTTATTCCATCACTAAATCTCCTAGAGGAGTTCTATACATAGTCATACAAGTACATATAGATAAACAGATCAAGTACTTTCTCTTCTAATAGTATGTGAAAATCACAGTAATGCATTTTCACCAAATTTCCTCAAGAAGTTTGCCTTTCGCCATACAAGCCAGATCTGAAAAATCCCAAAAGTAAAACCTGGTAAAACTACAAATAAGCTGGGTATTTCAACCAAGTGTTAAGAAAACCACAACTGTGAGGATCTCTGTATGTCCACGTTTAGCATTCAGATTGCAAATCAATTCCCACAGAAGGAAAGGAAGAAAGTAAAAAGAATAGCTTCCCACCACTTCACAGATTAGATTCTAGAAACTGCCCATTTGCTACACAAAATGAGAAAAATAAATTACCACAATATATGCTTAAACAACAGAAGTTAAATAGCCACAACTATGTTTAATTTCAGCATGCTATCAGAATAAGGAGTATTCAGTAATCATCGCTACCACTCGCTCTTGAAGATGGTAAGATTATCTTTAACAGGTTGTCCCAGCATCCTGACAACTATAAATCCATAGCTTACCCTGCAAAAACGCTTACTTATTAGTCACCCGAGTTGGTAAACTAACAGATGAGCTACATTTAAAAAGGAATCAATTTTTAAAAATTACATCATAAAAGCCATTCTATACAGAGAATCTTTCTCTCTCTCCCTAAGAAACTCTCTTCTGTACAGCGGGAGACTTAACAGGACTTGTTGGAAGCACCAAGACACCAAGGTAGCATTGCCATCATCCGCACAGCCAACTTCTGACTGTGGCATTTGTCATCTTTCCCGAATCAGACCTGAACAATCAGCAAGAGAATACTGCAAATGATGGGGGGAGGGTGGAATCTATTATGGAAGCCTGTTAAAGGAAACAGTAGAAGACACAGAAGTGTACATAACACAATACTGAAGAATTAAGCACAGTGGAGGATAGGAGGAAGAGCAGAAAGAGCATACCAGTAAGCAGAACGGAAACTGAGAAATGGAAAAAAAAATCATGAGCACAGAAAAATAACAACTTCGAAAGCTAACAGAAGAGTTGCAACAAAGATGAGGTACAGGATAGAGTATGAATATGATCGAGTACTTAGATGAAACTAAATACTCAAAGAAGAAAATACAAGAAATAACAGGAACCAAGTAGCAAACACTGCTTTTCCCTTCCAATCTCTAAAATGCCAAATTGTAGACTGCTCATCACTTGTCCATGGAACATGATTCCAGGAAGCAAGATCTGCTTTTCTGACTCAATGTTACTTGAACACAGAAAGACAGAGAAATCAAAGTAGCGAGGAATTAAAAGCCACAAAGAGAAAAGTTGGTATTAATAACAGAGAGATATATTTCACTGATTAACATAGAAGAAAAATAAGCAAAAAGGAATTCTACATATTAAAAGAATGGGCAAGTCTCAAAATCCCCTGATGCCGTGCAAGTCCCCCCACAGAAGACGAAGCCAAAGCATCCCCTCCCAGGCACGCAGAGGGAAGCAGGGCCAGCGTCTGCTCTCCAAGGTACTGCCCCTTCCACCACAGCTCCACATTTCTAGCCCAAGCATTCTTTCACTGACAACATCCCATTATGCTCCCCATCACCTGAGCATCTAAGGACAGTTCGGACGGCTAGTCTCGCCCAGGAACTGACACTGACAACACCCCAAAGAGCCTAAAATGCATCATTCTGGACACGTCTGAGGAACTGCTCTGAGCTGCTGTAACTTGAAAACTATCCTTACAGAGGAAAAGCCATACAGCACCAAAAGGTATGAAAAAAAACTTAACAGGAAGTTTTCCTACACAGGGAATAAGATGACTTCAAGTTCTACACTAGGCAAACATATTTAAAAAAAAAAATCGAATAAAGCAAAGAATGGTTTTCTTTCTTTCTTGAGTTGGCTTGAAGTTACTCACGTAACAAAGCAGGAATTTAACTGCACAGTCTGTGCAGGCCCCTTACCAGGAAGGCTGAGAGCATCTGCAGCATAAAATTTGAGAAACTCAACTATAAATAAAGGAATGACTTTTCTTATATTACATGCGGTAACTAATGTAAGGATGTTAGTTTGCATGGCTTTCTTAAGCTTCATGGATACTGTGACATGTACTTATCCAACATGAGATCTCCCTATACACAAAGAAAAAGATCTCAGTAAATACATGTCAATGGTCCATAACTCACAACAAAACTCAGCAGAACGGGATTTACGTAACTAATCTTCAGCATCAGTGATCAAGCGGCTTGAGCAATGAGAAGGAACCAGTCTTCAGCTGCCTGAACAGGAAAAGTTTCAGGACAAAATCATTTTTGATCACATCAAATAACATGAACGAAAATCACTGTACAGAACAAAAGCTGAAATATCTTTCTAAAAATAGAAGCCTTTTAGCTGTTAAAGTCACAGAGTTTTTCCTTCAACTGCCTTACAATCACAAATAACAAGTTAAAACTACTTTATCTTAGTGTCACCTTCCCTTTTGCTTTAGAAAGTTCACAATTAGAAAGGATGTAAATTCCTCCTCCCATATTTTTTTCTCTGGTTATTCTGATCCATTTGGAGCAGTACTTCACCATAGTCCATGACAATGGTAATTGGGCAATACTGCTACAAAAGAAAAGTTATTTTTATTTTTCTTTAAGTCTGGCTGCTTATCCCCTTAAAAAGGGTCAAAGGCAAAAGTAAAGAAGAAACAATCACTGAATGGGAATTTTAGAAACAATTGAGCTTGTTTTCTTCAACAGGAGACAATAAAGATTTAGGTTAGTGTAATACAAAGTTGGACAGTTACCCCAATAACTCCTCCATAGAGTCTCTGCACAGGTTCTGAGTATGGAAATATCATGTAAGTGGAAAGAAAACATGAATCTTTAAAAGAAGTGGGGGGGAAGCCATGCAACAGAGACAACTGTTAGAGTTTTTCACAAGAAGACTAGTCAAAGAGTGAAACGAAACACTGGATCTGCACAAAACACTGAGGGTAGTCAAACAATACTGAAGCTTACAGGCAACCACTGAACAAGTGACAGCAGCTCCTGTAGACCAAGTGTTAATCATGCAGTATTTCCAATAATCTTATTACAACATATACTCAGATTCTAAAATAATACATGAATATTCACAGCATAAAATATTTACGCTCTCTAGATGACAAGGAGCAAACTGAATGCTGTGATGTTTTGGAACACTTCGATTCCTCATATACCTCAAGGTAAACATCGCCTCACTCAACCTCTAAGTCTCCTCTTTGCACTTCCTAAATATCAGAATTACGTGACAAGAAGTCAAGTCAAGCATCTTCAGAGTCCAAATTCAGGGCCATCCTGAAGCTACACAAATAGTAAAACACTCCAGTATCTCAAGTGTTTTATTGACCTGATCATATTGGGAGCGGTTCTGCAGGCCAGCTGACAGCGATAACGGACAGAAAACTATAATATTAGTCTACATCCATCTCTTATGCTTGAGTAAACTGTGTGGGCTTTGTTTTGTTTTGGGTTTTTTTCATGGTTTACTAAAGGTTTAAGATAAAACATAACAAGAAAAATGGCCTGCTAGCTTGTGTAATAGAATAACACCTAGAAGCCTCCATTCATCAATGTGAACAGATTTTATAAGGTTTCAGAGTTGCCAGAAAAAAAAAGAAAAATTGGACTAAACAGGCAATCATTGAAGAAAGCGAAGCAGAATGCTGGGAAGAAAATAAACTTAGTTCCCAGAAACCAAGAACTGGGAATAACCTAGGCCTACCAAAGTTACCTAAACCCATGACTGCCGCTGTATAATAAATCCTACTTTTCCATGTCGTGATTTTTTTTTCTTACTTTTATAAAAACCAAAGCAAATGAAAAGAACAAACCAAACATAAACCAAAACCATTTATGGAGTTTTAAGTCAACATACACCAGCACCGGTTGCAGTCCCAAAGGGAAGCCTCTTGGGCAACCAGGCCTAGCCAGGCTCTCTGGGACACACCACAGCCAGGACCACAAGCACAACTGACTCAGGACCAGTCTGAGAACTTGGTTTCCACTTCAAGCTAGGAGGAGGCACTCCCAGGCACGCATCGACAATCCTGCACTCAACAGACGCTTAACGTGGAGCATCATGTACTCTATACTTTCTAGCAAAGCCTGTGTAAGTGTCCAGTGATAGTATAGTTCCATAGGTAGCTCAAACCGTTACCGTGGCTTCAGGTGCGACACAGCGACCAGCAAAACTGTGGTGTTAAAGACCTGAGACAGAAAAATCTGTGTTTAACGTTATATTTCTGTATTTTCTGGCTTCCATTAGGCTTTAGACTATCTGGATATCTGCACAGTGCCTAGCAAAACAGAACTATCCTGATCAGGGCCTCTAGACAGCACAGTAATGTAAATATTACTAAAGAACAAATGAAACTCAATATAATCCCTCCTAGACTGACAAGAACTGGCATCCAAAGAAACCAAGGAATGTACAGCATGTCAATATCGGAGTTCATTTTGGGATGCAGAATGCTATCAATTAATATAAAAGCATATCATGTCCTCCACACATTTTTCCTCCAAAAAGTGTGTACATTTAAAATGAGCTCCTATAATTAATGTCATGAGAATCTGTTCTTAAGTCTTTTGTAAATAAGTGCCCTTACCTTAAAAAGTAAACAATTGCATCTTCCTTTTTTTTTTACCCTTTCTATTTAAGGCTACTGAAAACATTTACGTTGTAGAAGATTAATTCAGAAATCAGACCAGACTTTATAAAAAGATTTTATTCCTATTAAACCCCTGCATGAGAAAACATAAGTGAGGCTAACATACCTACAGAACTCAATGAGAAATTAGACTGTTTACTCTCAGTGAACAACAGATTGTCTTGTGATGCAAAAACTGCTTTAAAGCCTGGGAATTTCACAGAGGAATTTGTGTTTTACCAAGTTCCTGGATCAAATCATAACTTGAAACTACTACTTCTTCTCAGGAAATAACTTCAAGATCAGGGAATTCACTGGGTTTCATACTCAGGTCAAAAAATCCCAACATTGCTGCTTCTGTCCATAAAACATTGCCTGCTTCTCATGTTTAAGCATAGCAATGAAGCTTTGTGTTAAATATATGTATGCATACATATGGACCTTTGGCCAAAAAATAAGTTTTTCAAACTACAGGTTTCCAGCTGGACTATATCTCAGACAGCCCTCAGGAGTGGCACAGAAGCAGGCCCACTGACTACCTGTTAAAAAAATCAGGCCTAAGGAACTGCAGTCTCATGTTGAGCTCTAGCAAGACATAACCCTGGGCCTACACGAAGGTCACTGCTAGACAAAAGCTCCGGCTCTGCACGTTGTTATGGGGCTTAATTAATCAATAACGCAGCAGTTTACAGTGGGGCTAATATGGTTATAATAAAAATATGCCTGGCTGTTTGCAGAATTAAATTCCATCCTTCTGTTATCCATAAATCAGTAACTTCTTCTGAAGAAAACCGGAGGTTCCCACGTGTTCTTTTTGAAACAAAACATTAAGAGTAGTTAGTCAATTCACTTTCTAAGTGACCTGTCATACAATTAATACCAAATAATTATTTTGTAAACATTAGGGTAAACGAAGACAAAGGGCAGTATGTGCTCCCTGTAAAAAGTTTAGTTTAGCACGAAATTTCTAAAACAAACTAGATTATGTTTCCTGGACCTCTTTCAAAACACTGTTTCACTAGTTTCAGTGAAGAGGCGATCCCAAATGCTCAGCGGGCAGAAAAGGAAACTGCCGGCAGTCTCTGGCTCACACATTTTGGGCATGACCTCATTCTTTACTATCACTTTTCATTTTTGCTGCAGTGTTTTCAAAACCAAGGGTTGACATTATTTTTGTACATTACCTTTAATTATTACTTAAGAAATGCAACTTGAAGTTATAAAAAAATGAAAGCATATCTCCCTTATAACTCATTCTCATACAGTGAGAAGGTAGATGACACACAAAATGCGCCATCATATATGCCTTAGTACCCGAACACATACACAAAAATAGTTATGTTTATTTAAAGTGTGCTTGTTTCTCTGAATGGAAGACAAACCTAATGTTATTTGGCCAGCGTTTTTGAAAGTTAGCTATATGACAACTGGTGCATAATATCCCTACTAAATTTGACTAAAAAAGCCAAATTTCTTTTTCATAAATAGCAGGTTCATATCTTCAATTATATAGAGCCATTAAATTAAACTAGCCATACCCCAGCTATATTAACAAAAATTGTTAAAGTGATTTAAGATACTGCTTTGTCTATAAGGCAGTGTCTACCTGCCTAAATCCCAATTACCTTAAAATGGTTCTAAAAAGAAACTAATACTGGAATTTCAGAGATTTCTTGAAATACCAAGTTCAAAGTTACAACTTTCTTCTATCTGATCATCCTAATCTTGATCAAGTTTAAACAATGATTATCAATCCATCAAAACTAAGCAAAGTTGCCTCTTCCATCAAACAGTTGTCATCAGTACACTATTGATAGCTTAATCTTATTTTGAACCTACTGTTTAAATAAGCATTCCGTTTATAATACCAACATATTCCCCACCTCTCCAGGTGAGAAAAAGAAGACATACATGTTAAATTAAGCAAACATCACAACGATTGCTCAAAATAAGATGTTGTAATTACGAGCTTAGCCAAACTCAGCAAACAATTTTAACAACCCGACACTTCTCTGATGTTAGCCTTTTAATCTGATTTAGTCCAGCCTCCAAACTCTCCTGAAAGTTAGTTTCACACATTTTTACTTTTCAAATAGAACGCTGACCATCACTGTGTATCATATTTCCACAGCAAGAAAGAGGTCAACATTCAACTACCATAGCATCTACTCACGTATCTTAGAAAAGAAAAACCACATGCAGCTGGGCCTCACAAGAGTTCAGAACAAGAAAACTCTACCCAAATCCTCTTCTAGGAAGCATTCTGTGCTTCACTTTACTGGAACACGATTTGCCTCTAAGCAGACAGCAGTGTGCAACTAGGAAAAAAACGTTTAAGATTCGACATAGCTGAACTTCCCGCTCATCACAAACTTCAACTGCTAAGTTCGTTAAGCCCCTGAGCATCTCCACAAACCGTGTTTTTTGTCTTTGTTCACGCAGCAGTGCGGAGAGACGAGCCTCTGAGCAGTGCGGAAGGTACCTGGCCTGCCACGGAGAACGGAGCAGGTTCCGAGGGATACATGAGGCCTGCTGCATAGGGGTAAAGGGGATTTCGTGCCCAAAACGCAACCGGCTTTCAGCGGTGCCGGGGAAGGGGGGGGGGAATACCTGCTGTGTTAACCCTCCGCCCCTCCCGCCTGTTTAGGTAACACCTGTAAAGAGGAAACTTCGGAAGGAAGCAAGAGCCCACCCCCGGTGAGAAACACCCTGGAGCTCCTTCCCCCCGCCGCCTGCCCGGCCCTCGCAAAGCCGAGCCGGGCTCCTTCAGGCGCCGCTTCCCTCGCAGCCAAGCAGCCGCTTCAGAAAAATAGGTACCCGAAAACTGCCTCCGTCGCGCCCCGTCCCCCCCCCGCGCCGCCACACCACACCGCGGACAGGCGAGGGGAGGGGGGGAGGCAGGATCGCTCCGAGCCGCCTCGTCTGCTGCTTAAAAGGGACCCGGCCCAGGCCCGGCCTCCAGCTGCTCGGCAGCCAGCGGAGGAGCGCCCGGGCACCTCCTCAGCCGAGCCAGGAGCCAGCTAGGCCCCGCTGCGGCTGCCCGGGATGCGGGGCGAGGAGCGGGCTCCTCACGCCAGCAGCAGGGCCGCGTCCCCGCCCGGCCCCGCACGCAGACACCCGGGGGGCAGGCGGGAAAGGGGAGAAGGGGAGGCGGCGGCGGGGGGGGGCTCTGCGGAAGGCCCGGCGAGGACAGCCCCTCGGCGCACCCTCCCCAGGCCGCAGGTCGCCCGGCCCCGGTAGCAGAAGAGAGAGGGAAGGCGCGGAGCAGGACAGGCTCTCCCTCCGTGACCACCCCGCAGGGAGAGAGGTAGCCCCGCGCCCAGGAGGCCCGAGCCAGCCGGCGAGCAGGGGAAGGCGAAGGGGTGGGGGGGGGAGGTGGGGGTGAGGAAGGAGATGCAGCGCGGTTATCACCCAGCCCGTGTGGAGGAGGGTACGTGGGGTCCCGGCCCGGGGCGAGGAGTGCTGGGGGAGGGTAGCGGGGGAGGGCGGCCGCACTTACTCTCATTTAACACCTCCAGCAGCTCGGCGCAGCTCTCACACATTGTTCATTAACAGCAGCAGCCGCCGCCGCCGCCTCCTCCCGACCATTGATTGATCCACTCGGTGCTGCTGATTGATGATTGATGGGGGCCGGGGCGGGGGTCAGCCGGGGGGGGAGGGGAAGGAGGGGGCGGGAAGGAATAGGAAGAGAAGGGAGGGGGGGGGGTGGGGGAGAGGCAGGGGCCGGTCTGGGATCCGGGGGAGGGGGGGATGGGGCGGCTGATCAATGCAAATGAGCCTGTGGCGGCGGCGGCGGTAGCGGCGGGGAGGAGAAGCCGAGTCACTCACTGGCTCCCAGTGGCTCCACGCGCCGCCATTTTGCTGAGGGGGAAGGAGGAGGAGGGGACGGGAGCGCGGGGGGACAGGGCGCTCGGGCTCGGCTCGGCAGTTTCCGACCAGGCGGGAGGCGAAGGTGGCCGAGTCCCTCCTCCTTCTCCTCTCGCCCCGCCTTCCCACCCCGGGCCGGGCGGCGGGCCGGCGAGCGGGGAGGCGGAGGAAGGGGGCGGGCCGGCAGCCGCGGCCGGGAGGGTAAAATGGCGGCGGTTGCGGCGCCCGCGCGCGCAGGACGGGAAGCTCGTTTCCCTGCCCTCCTCCCGCTTCCCGCCAGGGGGGATCGCCTCCAATAACGCGCGCACGGCGCCGTGACAGCGACGGAGGAGCGGCCTCTCCTGCTTCAAGCGAGCGGCGGAGGACGTCCCTTGTCCGCCCCCTCGAGTGCCCGGCAGCCGCCGCGCTTCTCCTCGCCGCCGGCTGCAGCCGTCCTCCCGGAGCGCGGCGGGATGGCGCCGAGGCCCTTTGGGACCTCCGGCCTGAAGGGAGCGCTTAGCACCCGGCGCCGAGCGCCCGGGCACGCCGCGCAGAAGGAAGCTGCCTCTTTCCAGGCGGGTTTTCGAGGCTTCCGTCTCTTGGTAGTCATCGGCGTTTTCCGCCGGCGGGGCGCGGGACGGAAGAGGCGGCGGCCATCTCCTTCCCGCCCAGGCGCGGCTGAGGAGAGCGGGAGCAGACCGGGGGACCGGCGCCTGCGGGCACCTCCCGAAAATAAGCGTTTGAAGTACTACAGCAGCGTTTTCTGCAAGTAATTAAATTGTTTTTACCTCATAGTTTTCGACCGCGCTTCTTTTTTTCCTGCATAATAAACGTCTGGTTTGTGAACAGTTGGAAATACCGCATTTTCATGAAGAGACACAGTCTGTCTCTTCAAAAAAAAAATAACGAAAGAACTTCATTTAAAGCCACACATTTTATGCTGATTACAACTCCTACTTCAGCTAACTCTGTCTTGGGCACGTTCTGCACAAGACTTCAGACCCCTGGAAGACAAGTTTTCAGGCAAACAGTAGTTTTCCACACAAGAACCACCCTTTTTTTGCCATCTTGGACACTCACATGCTGCCTCTCCTCGGTCCATGGAATTGGAATACGGATCGCACGATAGATCCTGGCTGCTTTTCCCCTCAAAACGGGCACTTTTCTGGCATCCCGGAGCGGTTTTTACTGCTGCAGTACCACCCAGTGGTGAGTGAGCGTCTTACTCCCAGTGCTTCCAGTGCACTGACTTGTAACATGGGATTAAGGAAACAAAACTATTAATAGCCGCAATGCAGATGCGATGTAGCTTAGTAGAACGTAAAATAAATCAAAATCGCCAAATTAGGGGAAAAAATATGGAGAGCTGTTTTGCGTTCCTCAGTGACTGACTTAAATGGAAGAAATATAACATATATGTCTGATGTCATTGTGGAAATGCAGTTCTGTCTTTTTTTATTATTATTACTTCCATAATTGTAATTCACACAGACTGGTATCACCACTGGTGGTTTTACACATAACCTCCCGCTCAAGGGCACAGACCGTTCTCCTCCCAACAATCCTCAAGGCATCCGTGTGTCAAGCTAAGGCAAGCACCTCCACTGCTGCTTAAAAACAGGAGACGAGTTATTGTCACCAATAGACCTGCCTTCAGCTACAACTGCTGTGGAAGTCAGGAATATACGAGAATGATCTGTCATCCAGACTTGTCAGTACCTGGTTTTCAAACACTTTCAAAGGTAGGGATATCAACAAGAATGGCTATTCAGAAATATTCCCTGCCTAACTTTCCACATACTAAATTAAATACAGAAAATTAACTTTGAGAATCTATGTGAGAGATTCCTTGAGGTATCTCTGTCACTTTAATACGCATCATATATTAATGCAAGTATCGTTCAAACAGGATTTCTGAGAATAACAAGATACCAGTACAAGAGACAGGAGGAGGACTGCAAGTAAACAACAAGCTAAACTTCCCTGAAACTTTTTACTGATCTTTCGTGTTATATGTAACTTAAAGATGCTTTAATTTCTGACAGTCATAGTCTCTTCTAAACATTTTCTATTGATAGACATAGGTGTGGTGGTTTAGTTACTAAAACAGCACAGATGTACTGGACCCTTTAAGGCCTTTTTTGGTTGTGTGGTCTCTTCCAGATGGCCTGAAAACTTGTATAATGGAAGAATAAAAGCGCAGTCCAGAATATTACAATTATCAGAGTCTCCTCATGCCTGACTGAAGGTACTGACCACGTTTTTTACAGCACTGCTTTCAAAGCTTGAAATCCATCAAAGGTGGATCAGAGGCTTTTTATGTTGTTTATATACATGGTATCATTTTTTACTTGATGTTATGCTGTCTTGCCTTCTATGTGTCTGAGATTATTTCAATTATCTTTCTTTTGTATGTGATTTTTTTTCATGGCTTTCATGAGTTGTCTTTGCAATATGCCACATGCTATTTTCTGAATCATATCACTCGTCATTTGCTGGAATATCATTTACTTCTTACCATTATCAAAATGGAAGTTACTGAAGTTGGAAGCCAGAGCTGTACAAAGAGAAGCTTAGAAAGTATCTTAACTTTGCCATACCAAAATAATACAAACCCTGTTATCTCCAAGAAATCACGCTTATTCACTTCCTTAACCTTTAACATCATATTGCACAGTATTCCCGCTAGCATGAAATGAGTGGGTGGCTATTATGATACGAGTGAGTTGTCTGCATCTGGCAAAAGATATTTTTTGATAGAAAGCATCGTTCTACAGTCTGCATAATCTGATTTGAATTTGCACTTTTCTTTCCCCTCTGCTTTCCTTATACAGACCTTGCAGTAAATGTTACAACAGAACCAAAATTAACTGCCAAAACATCTTATAAGATTGACAAATCAGCTCTTTGATCTGATCGCAGTGTCACACAAACACCAGAGTCAGCACAAGGAAGGGGCCTTTTGAAGCATGGTATCACATGCCAAGTTCAATGAATACAACAGGAGAGTATGGGTGACCTTGAGTCACTCCTACTTCTGTGCAGACTGGAATATTGCCAGCCAAATTCTTTTCGCTGCACACAAGTATCTTTTGGGGCGTGTTTGGTTTGGGCTGCTTGTGGGGTTTTTTTTGTGTGTTGTTTTTTTTTTTTTTTAAAGGAGATGAAATGGCATTTTTTAAAATTTAATGTTAGCTTCCAAGACAACAGGAGCTAGAACTGGCCTGGTTACAGTGATCATCAGCCTCCTGCTCTTCTACACGTGGATTTTTTTCTCTCAACCTTTATTCTATCCTCATGTGCCAACCTTGCAAGGTTGTTTGATCCCCAGGAGGCCCTTTCCTTCCCTTGACTATGATGCTCCCAATCGGGAAGTATTTGCTCCAGTAAACTGCCACCACAGTTCTTCCAAAGCAGTAACTTAGATAAATGCAAGACCTGAGCAAAACTAAAATTCTAAATACAAATTTAGGACTGGATTAAGTGTTTGAGAACATGCTTCATGTCCCACTGTGTCCCAACACTGAACTAATTCTGTAGTCCTGTTTTTCATTAAGGTGAAGATAGAGTTAACCATTCACCACAAGAAAAAAAAAAAACAAAACCCAAAGCCATCACCCTGAGGTGGATTAGGGGTTGAGGTAGTAAGACTGGTCACTGGCCCTGTTCCTTCTTTGGGACACTTCAGCCTCTCCTCGCCTACCTGTACTTGGTATTTTTAAGCCTTCATTCTCTGTACATATATAGTTGGTCATTTGACCTCAGAATGCAATTGTGGAACGTGAAAGACTTAACTGAGACTTTTTTTTCTTTTTGAACTTTCTGTTCCTTTGCTGTAGGTTCCAACTCCTGTAGCAGCAACAGCCAAACGGATCGCACCTTTACTCCTCTGCTGCCACAATTTACAATGAAAGCTGAACTACCAGTGACTTCAGCAGATGCTAAGAGGAGATGGGAGCTGTGACAGCTGGAAAGCAAGTAATTTCTGCTATACAGAGCATAGTATCAAAAAGGTGAATTCCAGCCAGTCCAGTTGCTCCTGTGACCTCTAGTCTGGAATGATGCTGGAAATGGTTGGAATCCATTGCCTAGAAAAATCCTTAATTTCACTAAAGGAAGTAAATCTCTATCTGCATAATATAAAGTTACTAATGAAACTTGGCTGAAGGGCAACAGAAACAGTTTAAATTTTACATGCTTTTAAGTTTCAGCACTTGACTTTCATTGCTCTATCAGCATTTTAAACTTTTTAACAAGGTTCAGGTCTAACTACACTTCAGTACCACTACACCCTTTTAAGACAAATTTGTTTTACTTCCCCCAAATATTAGAGAACACTCTCAAAATAATTTATAACCCTATTAGGCCAAAAAACATGTAAGAATAGCTTGGCAGCGTAGCAAGCATTATCTACATTAAGCAGTTGGCTCAAAAAATCATCTAACTGGCTGCTCAGCATTTTAGTAGGAAAATAGTTTGCATTCTAATAAACATTATTTTACCAGCTATTGGGTGTGGTAAGAATCACACCGTGCAGCCAGGTAAACTGGGCAAGCTCCACTTTAGAGTGGTTTCAGACTGCATCTTAGAGCCTGTTTTCTTAGATTGCAATCTTGGTTAGTAATTCAGTAAGGTTTTTTGTTCCAGTACTTCTGTAGCCATAAAGCTCTAGTGGAAATTTGACTGTACTAGCTTGAGATTCAGTGCTACTAGTCTGACCACTTCCAGATGAGACAGCTTGAGGATTACACCCACATTCCCAACCTCATTTTAGGGTAACATCCCTCACAGCATGTTTCAACCTTCATTTTGATTATTTCAGTCTATAAAGTTGTCAGATGACTGGTCATCTCATCCCTTTGATGTGAAAGCAAGGTGACAGGTCCATTTCTGAGCACATGCAACAGTGCCATCAGCAACTCAGCCATCTTAGGAGTTAGAGCACAGACTGCTCTTTTTTGGTGCATTTGGACCGCTTTTGAACTTTTTACTGGTAAAGCATGTGTTCACAATGTTCCTTCGGAGAACTTTTATGATTGCACAGTTGCAAGTTTCAAGTTAACCCTGAAAGCAAACTGCTCAGAGGTAAAGTTCTGGCGAGACTTCACAAGCTAATTACAAAGATTTGAGAAGTTAATGAAATCAGTTACGAAGGTTGATGCAAAAAATTCTCAAGGTAGATCTAATGCTAAAGAGATGCCACAAGCAAAAACTGGTCATTACTGCCTGGTTATTAATATATGTATTAAAATAACCAGCAGTGATATTAAGTGGGCTGCAGTCAGCTCTTTGCAGCACACGTACACAATTACTTGTTATGTAGTCACATCACAGAAAACAATTTTAAATTCTCTCATCCTCCAACTTAAAATTGCCCAATTGCTCTTGATAGCCTTTGCTGGAATTACAGAATCCACGAAAGACTAGACGACTTCTCAAAGACTCAGGAAAAACCTGAGACAGTATTTAAAAAAAGTTAAGATTTAAAAGGTGTTTACAATAAGAAACAGGCCCCTTGACATATTTTGGTGGGGGACCTGGAAGAGACTACCCAATGTATTGCCTAGGAAGAAATGCTGTTTAAGAGGTAAATAAAAGTGAAAGTGTGTCTTCTCTTGATGTGTTTTTCTCATCCATACTCTTAAATCCCCAAGCATTCCTCCGCAACCTCATCTTTTCTTGGCACTCTTTCCTATACCCACTTACAACACAAACAATCACCCAAAAGTAGTGAGAAACACGTGTACAAGGACCAACAACAGCACACAGGGCAGGTACGTATGTATGAAATCAGTGATTTCATGTGCTTTCAGTAATTAAGGTGCATTGTATGTGAAACCTTACCTGAAAAATGAATCCCTCAATTGGCATGGCTAAGCCTTTTCCCAAGGGAACACTGCTGGCCATAATCAGCCTTGGACAGTGAAGCAAGGATCTCCTAAACCTGAAAGTCTAAAAATAAATTCAGTCTAAAGAAACACAGTCCAGAGGTGCATTCATGAAGGGCAGATGAGGGAGAGGTTATGTTCTTTTACTCGTTTTTGGCACAAAAATGGTTTATAAAAAGCTGTATCTCCAACATTTCAATTTTGCTCCATAACATCTGGAGACACACTTAGTAAGTGGGGAGAAAGGAAATCTATAGACATTTTTCCAGTGAATACAAACAGTACCCCAGAAGTCTTGGACCAGTAGTAATCATTTATCCAATGATAAACGGACTACAGGACACACTGGTCCCTAGTCACAATACAGCACTAATTAAAGTTCCTCTCTTTAGTCAGCCTCTGTACATTTTAATGCATTATTTTCAGCATCTTTTCCTGATTTTTTTTCCATAAAGAAACCCACGGCTGAAGTTTTATTGCCTTTCCAGGGCTAAAAACTACTAGAAGTTAACTCTTAAAAGTTTCCTTGAGAGATGAGCATTTCTAAAACTTTTTTTTTGCATAAATATTAGCTTTATTGGAAAATAGTTCACTTAACCAATCAGATAAACACACACCAAATTATTCTAGTTAAAAAAACCAACAAAACAAAACCAAACTAACCTAAAATGCTTTGGAAAAATAATCTGCTTCAGTTACAGTAGCAAACACGTCATGGTAGCCTGAAACAAGTAACTTGGGGGTGTCTTCATCAGCTAACAGGCAATCAGTTCATGTAAACACAGAAAACACCCTGTAATATTTGCATTTATGAATGTACCTGGAGTACATAGAACTGAGTTTGTTTTTAAAAATCTGTATAGAAATATGCACAAAACATTGGTTTGTTTACATATAGTTACAAGTATGTAGATGTTGATATGGTGGTTCATGCTTTTTATCCATGTTTTAATTTACAGAGTGTGCGTTAGAAGTAGGACTTTTAGATGTACATCGCAATTGTTTTCTCCACATTGAGGATAACTGCACTAGAAATACGCACACGCACAAGTCAAATCTTGAATAGTCTCCAGAACTCTGCATAAGCTGCATTTTCGCAGCATCTGCAGAGATCAGTGGAAGGCACTGATTCTTAAGATAACAAGTCAAGACCACAGTTAAGTTTTTAAATCTAAAAGGGAAGGAAAAAAACCTAAGGTTAAAATTTTGGTACTAGATAATTCGAAAGGTATCAAAATAATGAAGTAACTCTTCTCTGAATCAACTTTAAAAATACATTTCAGATTTGTTCTTTTAGAGTTTAGGTCAGATTTAATTCTTCAGTCAACAACCAGATCACGAGCCTCAGACTAACCTGAATCTCAAACACAGAAAGTAGTAACACGCACAAAAGCATGCGTGCAATTTCGTCAAAACTCTTAATGCTGCTGCATGTCAGAACCAATTCAGCATTTATTTCTGTGACTCACAGGATGTGATCGCTCTGACGTCACATTATCGGTGGTATTTATTTCCATTTTAATAATATTTTTTTACTTCTCTTCACAGCTTTTGATAATCTCTAGCTTTATAATGCTGCAACTCAGCCTGGTCACAAGCGATTTAATATCCATTCTGGATGCGTCCTTCAACAGTACTTCAAATATTTTACTTTAAACTGCCTTTTAAAGATGACACCGCCTTCACAGAGCAGAACGGAAAGCTATACATCAACAGGACAGGAAGACATGAAAAAGCTTAAATCATGAGCTTTAAGGAGAGAAAGAAATTAGGTTTGTCACTATCAAAATAATTAACAATTTTGGTAGGCTGTATTCTAAGTCCTAGCCATAAAGGGTTTGGGGAACCTTCTCTCCGAAGATTAGCAACTGCCGGCTCCCAACATTTCTGTTGCTGAACGACCTGTGGGCAGAAGCAGCTATGCTTTTTTAGGGCCAACGAAGTACAACAAATGGAGAGATGTTCACAAACAGGAAGGGGCCAATACTTAAGACTGGAAACATTCTGGCCACAGCTAAATTCCACATGAACACTGCTAACTCATGCACTTCTACTTCAAAAGGAACATACAGCACAAAGTTAACTAGAGTATCCAAACTTACACAAAACACCTCCACAACTGTGTAACCTTGTTTTACAGCTCTGCATCAAGGGCTATACTTTGCATCACAGTAGCAATCTGGAGAGTAGAGACCAAATAAATGGAAAAACTTGGGGAGAGCTTAACAACGACTGTTAGAGAACAAAGACAAGACACTACAAAAGTGAGGAAGCCAAGACTGTACACAATCTTAGTGTTCCTACTGCTTTTCGTATCTGTACTTCTTAAATCTGTGAAAATCATTTAACTACAAAACTTTAGGTAGAAAAATAACTGTTGATCTTGTCTACATGTCATTCGCATGTACTAGTATCGGCTGTTCAGTCAAGACACAGTGCAATGCCTCTCTGAAGTAAATTGCAAAGAGTCCATAGAGAGAGAAAGCAAGAGTACCTTATTCCTGGCATTTTATAGTAACACAGTCTGGAATATTTATTCCTGGAGGTAAGTCGAAACAGCTACTGTACTTCCAAATGGAACCAAACTTGGTTCACGTTAATTCCAGCACAGCCAAACTCCTTGAGATGAGGCAAGCCAGAAGCAACAGCTACCTAGATCTCAAGGAACTTCTCCTACGCCTTCGGGATACAAATCTTAAAATATGATCACAGCATTTTCATCCAATAAAAGAATAAGCCGAAGAAGGAAAAATAAATGTAAACCAAGTTTATTTTGCTTTTAAGTAGTGTTCTTTAAGCACTACAGCATGGTAAACAATGTAAATTAGTATAAGTCATCTCAAAAGCCAGAGTTTTTTTTTTTTTTATTTTATGAGTTGTTAAAAAGATGCAGCCTATTCTAACAGGATAAATATTTTAACCATTTCACTTCGAGTTAATGAAGGCTCACAAATGAGCAACACTCCTCATTGAGGAAAACAAAAAGCTGTTGTCGACAAAGCGACAGCACACACACAAAAACAAAAGAACTGTGTAAAAATAACTAACTGTACTGTGTTCCCATACTCTTTAGAAGTCGCTTTACAATGGGATGATATGCACATGATCTTGCTGCAAACTTGCCATACAACTTGCAAATACATGTAGCCTAGCCTTACCACTCAGTCCAAAAAAGCTGCTAACTGATCAAAACAAATGCAGCACTATAATCCTCTGCTTAACAATTAATTCAATCTGTTTTACTCATTACCTTTTCTCCTAGGCTGCAGGACAGACTAGAAAGAAAATGATCCCGAATTAAAAATCGATACTCTTACAGGAAATTGTATTATTTTGCAATATAGTCTTTTACAAGTTATGTTTTGCCTATTTTCCCCTTAGCCACAAAATGGGCATGAAGTAATTACTTCGAAAACGCCTTAATTTTCAACTTCATGCAAATCTAAATAAAGATGACCAAACAAAAGCTTAAACAATGGAAGGATATTTCACAGAAAATTTCTTATACAAAAAACACATAAGAAAAAGGGCCACTAGGTGACGTTTTAATTTACAAATTGGCATCATTTTGGTCAACAAATATCCAAGCGCTGTTTTCTTCTATCACAACAAAGTAGCTGTAGAGAAAGAAAACTGCAAAACTTGTTTTATTTTTTTTTAATCGCACATCTCCTCAGGAATTTCATGTGGATTAAGGATGCCAGGTACAGACATCTGAAGTTTATGCTTCTCCTCTTGAGCCTGCCGAAGGGCTGTTTCTCTTTCCTCCAAAAATAAGTCTGATGTGTCTTCACCTGCAAACTCCTGTATAATTAATTCACATAAAATCATTAAGTTTATTGTCAAATGCTTTAGGCAGAACAATAAGCTTCCAAAATCCAGAATAATATAGACAACATCTTCCCTTCATATTCCCTGCCAGACTATTTACTTGTTTTGTTTTCTGTTCCTAAGGTCGGAATTCATTTAAAGGGACGCAAGATATTTTAACATTTTCACAAGGCATTATGGAACAGGATGCTATAGTAACCCTACATTTGGAGTGTATCACCATTAAAGCAGCATCATTACAATTTTGATGTATCTGACGATTGCAGTCTCAAAAGTAACAAACTTTTTCCTACAGTCTTCCTGAATTCTAGCATCTTTAGAAAAATAAGAGCGTAGCATTACTCTATCAAGTTCCAAAACCCGTCCCAGTCCCAAGCAGAACTGAACAAACTCTGGTTAAAAATCAATTTGCTTTACTTCCCATTAGAGTCAGTTTTGCAGCTCAGACAGACAAATTGCATGCACAGCGTAAAGCACGAGCGATGACACTTAAGCCCGATTTATAAAATTAAATCACACTGAAACAGATTATATGATGCACCATCCAAAGTTATGCAAGTCATCTGACAGAGTCGTTCTCACTGCATTTTCAACAGCTGCAAAATAACTTGCATCTCCTGAACAGACACTGAATGAACACTGCCCAAGTACTTTCCAACAATAATATACTACTGAAAGATCTTTTTTTTATTTCTTGGAAAAAGCATGCCAAACTTACCTTGATTTGGACCAGGAAATCCCTTAGGTGTTCCTTGAAAGCAGGAATATCTTGGTTTAAACTGAAGAGTCCTGTTACAAACAGCTTAACCTGGGCACTAAGAGTAAACACATCAGTTAGTGTTTCAAGACATAAGAACCCACTTAAAAGTATTAAAGAATCACGGCACACTTACTCTTGCAGGTGAGGAAACGCAGATTTCAGAAGATTAGCAACATATTCCTGAATAAACATTTGGTTGTTCACTGGATTTCCAGGGTTTAACGGAGTACTAATTTTCCCCTCTTCCACTAAGTTGAACATGTATGCAAGGATTGATGCATGCATTGTCAAACCTGAACAGACCAAAGTTATACATACGCAGTTATTTTTCAGAACAGGATGTTTAGCAGTATTTTTATGTTTAAAAGGACTGTTTTCATCAACCAGCTCACATGTATGCATTCTTACCAGCAGTGTGTGAGGTGTCTGTTACAACTGAGAAGATGTGCTGAAGGATATCACAGAAATACGTCTGATAGAAACTCTGGGCAGCAGTCTCTTCTTGTGCAACATTCTGTAGTAGAGTATAAAGTATCTGAAGTCCTACAAAACACACATTTTAAAAATTAAGTTACCAACAGAACAACATTAAGACCTCTGTGCATATTTTTGCCTTTTCCAAAGTGATACAAATATCCCAAGAAATTCTGACAGACACCAAAGAGACAAGCATTACATGTGCAAGTGGTTTTTCTCAGGCATTTCCTCACGTAGTCACTAGAGGGCTACAGCCACATTTACATGGCACACAATTTTATTTGCATTATTAAATGACAGAAGCATAAAGAACCAATCACATCACTTTAATTGGCACTAATGAAGGTGAGAGAAACCTTCTACCAAAAGAAGTGCTTGCTAATTAAGAAAGGAAAATGTTTTTATTTTTAGAATTACATGAAAACTTAAATTATTTTACTAAGTGAAACACAACTGAAAGGTATCTTTTATCCTCATCCCTTCCAAACACTGATACAACACAATTGGCTAAAAACTAGAGTGGCTTCACAACAATTTCTTTATTCAGTAGTCAAGAGAACATTAAAGCCCAAGATCTTAAAAAATAATGATTTAAAACTTAAGATTGTATACAGTCTCTCCTAGTGTCCCTTGATAACTGTCATTCTGGACGGCCTTTGAATTACTCAAGTCTGTTGATATACTCAGCTGCCCCATGAAATTTCATCCTAAATTTAATTGGCTTGCTGTTGTCCAATGGAAGCATAATCCACCTTCTTAATCTAAGGTGCTTCCCTGTCCTTATGCCGTGGGCTCACTCCCAGACCGAGAGTTCAGCCCCCACCTCAATCACTGACTTTTCTGCTGGACTTCTCAGTAGTTACTGAGCAACTGTCTCACTGAGTAAGTCACTCAAACGCCGCGGGCAGCACAACAAAAGCAGAGCTGTAACACCAATTTCAACAGCACTGAGCCGTTTCATCAGTTCGGCCATTTCAGAAAAGTGCCAACCCTCACGCAGAGAAGAAAGCAAGCAGGACCTGTAACTGCTCACCAACAGCTGCAGGGATGAAACGGCATCCCAGTGTTTCAGCCCATTAATGCACACCTGGCTGACAACTGAGACAGAGTATTGCTCCTGTGCAAATGCAGTACAGAATTGGGTGACTGAAATACTAAATTTGACTAAAGAAAAAGATGGGGGGGGGCAGGAATCTACCAAAAAATATCTGATACTGCAAACTAAGTCTGCATGTTAAATGCTTCCATTTACCTGTATCTGCAACATTTCTCATTGTATGTTTGAAAGCCCAAATAATAGAATCCAGAACGAGTTTGAACTGTGCAGGTGGAATGGCCAGGAACGCTGGGAAGCAATGAGAATTTACAGCCTGAAGTAGCAAGAAAAAGTTTGTTCTATGTTCAGGATATTCTTCAAAGTCCTGGAAGGGGAGGGGGGAGAAAAAAAAAAAAACAAAGGTCAAGTTTCCTAAAGATCCATCACAAGATCTTCTGTTAAGTAGAGTGAGTCAGTAGCTGACATGGAACAGCATTTAGATCTCGTGTTTAAAATAACCTTGAACTTTTGCAAAGACTACATTTTACCCCATTTTCCCCACCAGAGCTTGATTAAGACCATGTTCTAGAGTTAGACTGAGCCACGTTTTGTCAGTACACAACCTTAATCACTACTCAGTCCACAGACACACAGATAGATGGAGAAGCACCCGTGTTGCTACAGGGTACCATTTCTGGTTACACTCTATCGCAAGGCAGCACTAATTCAGCTGGTAGTGCTCAAGTATTATGCAAACACATATTGCACACTTTAGCTGAAGAACTGCATAAGCTACAGCATTTGGTGAGGAAATACTCAAAATTACTTATCAGTACTTATTTTCATAATTTTTAAATATTCATGCATTTTAGCAGTTAGTCCTACACTGACATTTGACTGAAGTACACTTCTGCTTCCAGAAGCATATTCCAAGTCCCCAGAACAGGTACTAATGACTTAAATCAAGAGTTAAGGCAACGAGATCAAGACATCCAGCTAGACAGCCAGACTTCAAAACAAGTATGTTCTTTTAAGCAAAAATTTAAGTGCTGTAAATGCACTTAATGACTGCAAAAAAAAAACCCAGGGAGATGATCCACAAGATACTACATATGGAAAGGACATTCACAGAAAGAAGGCATGAACCTCCGCTTGATTTCCGTAAGATCAAAGCTGTGTAATAACTCTACATTCAGTACATTGTGCCTCCCACCACTGCAAGAAAAGGACATCCTTCACTTGGAGATGCACCCACAGCCGAGACTAGCATTCTTACAGAACCCCACTTTTTTGGCTTTCAGTCACTTGGGAGATGCCTTATCTGAAGTTTAAATGTAAATACCTTGTTGATCATATTTAATGTGCACTCAAAAACAGCATCAAATATCTGAGGTATTTCAGCAGTAATGTGTCCACCCAGCTTGTTTACTATGATAGCCATAGTACTAAGTACTTCAGGTTCTCTAGCAGCTGGTACATTTCTCTGGTAGTCAATGAGAACTGCATCCAACAAGGGAGGAACAAAGTTTTCAGCTACCTATTTGAAAGAACAAGCCATGGTTATAACAATGAAGTCACTGAACAAAGTCTCTAGCATACAGTTTACTGCAAAGTTCGTTGTTTAGTCACAGGCAACACTTTTCCTAAAGGAAGTTGAAATACATTACCCTTCCATGAACTCCTCACCCTCTGTATACATCCAGCATGGCTTCCAATAGGGCTCTCCTAAACCTCGATTCCCTTTAGTTATTTGTGTAAAACAAATTTACTCACCATCTGAGGATCACTGGACCTGCTCACCCAGCCAGAAATTAGTTTTAAAGTTTCCCTTTTTACAGTCCGCATACTTCTAATCAAGGGCTGCTTTGTTACCATTTCACCTGGAAAGTTTTAATTAATATTCAGTTAGTTGGATAAGTTGTAACAAAAACATTAACTTAAATTGATATTATAAAACAGAGAATGATTGATTCTGGTATCTGAACTACAAAGACGACTGAAGACTTGTTGTACAAGTGCAAATAAAAACCCCACTACCGCCCTGTTGTAGCTCCACAGGTCCAAGCTGCCCTTTAGTATTACAAAACTACTACTGATGGTACCCTATATTCAGAGTTCAAAAATAAAGCTGCGTCTTACTTTCCCAGTAAGAGAAGTCAATTAACTACCTGGACTGAGCTTACATCTGGTTCTCATTAAGTGTTGAGAGGAAGAGAATTCCTGATATAATCTAAGAGAAATATCCCTTCCACTTCTCTTTGTCTGTAAAGTCCACATTTATCCTTAAGAAGCCCTGTCCTTATTTCAGGTTCTTACCCCAAATCAACGCAGTCCCATCAGCGAAACCTCATCTAATTAACTACACAGCCACACAACCACTACAGGCCATGAAGAGTGCAGCCACAAAAAGGGTTGGATCGCTTGTACTGGCCATCAGAGTCATCTCTGGCAAGACAGAACCAGTTGTACAAACATACTCTGAGGCAACTGCGATTACACTCGTCGTTAATCAAGCAGTACGTCAGGACTACAGTCCTAGCAATTGCTTCCCAAACTCCACTGTTTTTGACAAGGACAAATTCCAGCCATTACAGCTGCAAAATCAAAAAGCATTGATTTCTCAGCCAGTTTTATTCTGAATTCTGAGAAGCTACTTCAAGGTCAACCAGCTGCTCAGTCACCAAGTTTTATTTATTATTCAACATTTCCAAGTATCATTGTCTGTGCTGGCAAGAAAACTGGTCATAACACAGAATCCAGTAACTGACTCATTTCATCTTATAACGAATCACTACAGAAGCACATTCTATACTGAGGTACCACAGACCCTAATTTATCTAGTAAAAATAGATTAGGTAATTGCCAATTCCTTCTCAGTGATTCCAAGTCTGGTTTATCACGACTTTCAGGCACCTTCACTACTGTTAAATTTCTGTACTAAAGCTATTCAGTAGCACACTATCATACCAAAACCCTGCCAACATCTGTCGAAAAAGTGAATGAGATTCTATTTAAAGACAGTCTTTTAATACTCAAAATCAGAGTAAGCTAGAAGAACACATGCTACAACTTTGTCTCAGCAAGATGCCTATTAATTTTAAGGAAGCATCTATGGTGTTTTGCATATTTCCTAAACTGTCTCGTTTATAGGTATTTCTTCATCCCTCTAAAATCAAGAGTTCCTTACTAGAATAAAACATCTGGTTAACAAAAAAAAAATCTAAGCACGCACTGTCAGTCATTCTCCACTTTCCCAAACAATAAAATGGACACAGTAAAATTGGCCTAATTGGAATATACTCTGGAACCTGCTGACATGCACTGCTAAGCCCAATTTTCAGTAAGAACATGGAATTTCTTACCATTAGCCTGAATAGCTGCGGAAATATTTTCACTTAGGCACTTGTACACATTCAGCATATCTAAATAAATTCTTCCAAGCTGAATCACAAAGGGGTGGCCAACTGCTTTACACGCCCTTACATTGGTTTTCAGAATGCTACCAAGCTGCTTAACTGTTTCAGGATCCTTTAGAATATCGACATTCTGTAAAAAAAAAAAAAAGCACAAACCACAGAGTCCATTTTGTTTAGTGAATAAAACCGCCCTTTACCTCCCCATGTAAAAGTGCAACTTGAAATAATTTATCTTACACAGTGTTAAAGACCACATCAGTAAAATTTAGACTTTATCTGTACTGCTGTTTACTTCATGGCACTTGCCACTACCTCAAACAGAGTCACAATGAAGTTAATTTAATTCTGCTCTTCTGCAGAAATATTTTTGCTAGAGTAGTACAAGCATTAATCTAGTCGAAGAAAGAAAAAAACACAACACCACAACCCACAAACAAACCAAGCGCTAGGAGGAAGAATTAAGGTGAAAACAGACAAGTGGTCCAAAGGAAAGGTGGTGTGTTCTTGTTTTAAAAGGGAAGTCAGAGTGAGAAAAGTAACTCAAGCGTGCTTAAGTTTCAAAATCTTAATTAGATTGACTCCAAATGGATCGACCTCCTGTGCAGTGCAAGACTGTTGTTCTTTAATGTGTGAGGATAAAGTATTTTGAAAGGACTGAAAAAAAAAATGGGCAGATAGAAGAAGAAAGAAGCACTTTAAGAAAACGATGGCAGACAAAGGAGAAGTGAACACTATTTTTAGCATTTTAACTTTTCTGTTATTTGGAAAGAAAACCCACTTCTAAGACAGGTGAAAGGGAGCCTTGGGAAAAAAACTATTGAAACACACTGTACACAATGTACAGTAACAGAAAATTGTCTTTTAAATCAGATTAAAACCAGTATTTATTTTGTCATTTAAGTCTCCTCTCTCACAACACCACTTTTACTGTCATATCCATCACTGCTTTACCCATCATTTCATAAAGTCCACCACAGATACGTACACTTCATGTCAGGCCGTACGAAAAATAAACCCCAGCTAAGGAAAACATTTAGCAGTTTTTCTTCACTTTAACACAGAATATGCTTAAAATTTATGAGCTTACTTTTGTTGCCTGCTGAATTATGCTGTCCCATACTTGATTAGGGAGCAACATATATTTTTCTATCAGATGCTCCTGCACAGTCTGGTCTGTCTGTGCCCCGATCATGTATCCTACTGCTTCATAGAATGTATGCACCTGGTTGGAACAAGCAGTAGTCAAACAAGAAGGTTAAAAAGGAGTAAGGAAAATTTTACACTGTTCTGAACTAACATATAGTGAAGGCTGAACCTTTTCCGTTCTTTTTTTTATAAAACAAGCCTCCATCCCCTTCCCTTCAAATGCCACTATGTACATCCCAGAGCCTTTCTTCATTTTGCCATCATGTCCTGAAGCGAGGAAGCTTAGACGTACACCGCTTACCTCTTAACTAAATATTATCAGACACATTTAAACTGTGGACTGGATTACATCACTCCTCTAAGTACCTTTATCCAGATGCCAGATCCACTCTGCCCAAAGTTGCAGTACGTTACTGCAACATCTCCAGCTATGTCGCACGTGTGTGCTGCTCGCTCACTTAATGAGCTGCACCCTTCCTGGACGCAGGTACTTTTGGATTGTTCCCCACCCTCCACAGCATACTGTTATAGTAGATATTACCCTTACCACAAAATCAGATTCAGTATCTTGTTTACTTGTTAAAACATTCCAGAAATCAAAATTCCAACTAAATGTACTTTAATTCTCCTTCCAGACATTCTGAGATCTCAGTAATGCAACCTGAGCATGCTATTTATACTGTCACTAACAAAAAGCTAAGGAATACAATTCAAGCCTTGAAAATCACTACTACGTTTCAACATGAAGTAACTGTTGATTAGTCTTCAGGAATTACCCACAACACTTGTGGGATTAAACTTACCTGTTGTGGCTGAAGGTCACAGATGATTGTATTAATATTGTTCAAGATTTCATCAATAAATGGCATGACCTCTCCCACTTGAACCTGAACAAAATGTCGGCGGCATTTCTGCGCTATTTTTATGAAGGTATCACAAGCCATATCCTGGACGCCATCGTGGGTTTCTAAATTAAATCAAGTCAGTTACTGCTTTGTATTTTCACCCCATACATGTGCATGTATGAGCAAACTATTTTTTTTTTTTTAATTAAAACAGGAAGTAAGAACCAGATAATTACCATGCATAAATTCAAACAGCTTGTTGACTACTGTCTTCAAAAATTTCCAGTGAGCTCTCAAAAACCGTGGGTATTGACCTACTATATACATTATATTTGATGCAATAATGGCTTTATTGTCTTTTCCTCGCTTTTGTTCACAAAGTCCAAGGAGATCCTAGAACATAACATACTTTTAGTTTCCTCTCCAAGTTTGTCCAGTTCAATTAAAAGCACTACAAGACAAAGCACTAAAATCCTACAAGGAGCTGTGTTAAAAATAAAGGAAAGCGGTTCAAAGTTCAAATAAACCCAAAAGCATTAAAATCCTACAGGAGCTGTATTAAAAATAAAGGAAAGTGGTTCAAAGTTCAAACAAAAACCTAAGTGGGTTAGGATTGGAGTGATGCAATTATTTAAGCTTCAACCAAACTAGGAACACCATGTTTTCAATTATGGAGTCTCCATTTTAAAATTAACCAAAGATTTCTGTAGGAGGAACTTCAACAAGTCTCACAGCATTGACAGTGACCAAGCAGTTGATATCAATATAGATTCCACATCAAATAGAAGAAATTAAACTAAGCCTTCTGAATTTATATGACTTTATTTAAAGTAAGGTCCATCACTCTTGTAAAAAAATGTTTTGTTCCTGCACTCTTCCATGCATGTATTTACCAAAAATTCACTCTGATCAATGAATATTTGGAAAACATCAAAATAGCAGGGTGCTAGCTAGATAAAAGTGTGAGTTACTTTGCCACTCTCCTTTATTTCATTAGCAACCCCCTTCCATCTCTTCTGCATCCCCCAAAAAACCCACTTCATCATAAACTAAACTTCATCCCTGAGATTTTCACCAGCAAAAGACTATTTGGATTAATGCATTGTTCATGGCTAAAAAGCTTTAAATCTCTTAAAGAGACAAGATTTAAATTATTCTTATCAACTCGCTTGCGTACAAGGTAGCTTACTACGAACACGGCAGTATTTTTGTAAACTTAGTTTCTTGAGCATAAACTACAAAGTTTGACAAAGCTATTAGTTTTGCACCATGATACCTTAATTACTGTAACAAGGAATCTTTTTTCATCTTCTTCATGCATCGCGCCACTGATTGACCCTATAGCCCAACACAGGGTATTCAAATTTTTCCACGACCATTCTGTTCCATTCACTTGATTGTGAAGTTTTTCAGTCATAATTCGTTCCGTGTCTGCATAATCCAGATGTGTAAGATAAACTGAAAGACACCAACGTTGAACAGGCACATTTTAAAGCAACAACCCAGATCACAACTCCGTAGGCAAAGTTAAATTTGTTACAGAAGACAACCAAATTGTTAGGTAAGTGCAATGCTTCTTAAACTCACAAGAGAAGGAACTAAATATTTAAAGGCAAGTCTGTTAAAACTGTATTTTAAAGACAGACAATAAATTTTATTGAGAACCTATTTTTTTTCCAAGGGATCTTGGCAAAACACTGCGTGCAAGTGATGTGAAAAGTCTAAAAAAAAAAAAAAAAAAAATCAATGAACGTCTCACGTACCAGTCAAATCAGTGAAGTTGCTAAGTCTAATTATTAACAAAAGGCATATATACTGATGGTGTACAAGGAACTTGGGATTGGCTGCCTATGGGGGATGTGACACAGTGTAGGAAGTCAGTTCATTTTCTTGTGCTCTTTGTTTCAGTGTCACGAAGCCTGCTGCTTGCAATAACCCACCATTAAAGTGGACATGGTACTCCTAAACAACTCTAGGTGGGAAGATTCAAGTATCACAACTCAGACACTTGCATCAGCCCCTAATAGGATTAGTGTCTCTAATATAAAATTCTAAATCCCAACAAGTCAAAAGGAATTTTAAGGCCAGATTCAGAAATAGATTTTTACTGTGCCACAGAAAACAGCTTCCATCATATTCTCACTTTTTTTTTTTAAAGTGAATCTTAACTATTGCTCATGTATTATTTTATTACCAGAAACTAAACACTAAATAAATTTGCATTTCTATATAAATAATCCTGTATCTGGAAAAGTTACTAAGGGTCAGGACATATAGTAATAATTTTAATACAATAAATCCAACAAAACTATTTTTTCCATGAAAAGGTATTCAAACAATTAATCTAATGCTGGCTGTACCTACACACAAGTACAAACGTGAGAATAAGAAAAAAAAATCCACAAACATTTTGCATCACACAGCTTTCCCAGTTCATAAACCTGTCATTAAACACTCGGTGTTCCCTTAAAGAATTTGCATTTGATTGAAAAATATTTAGTATTGAAGGTTTGACGGCCTAAATATGTGACAATTCTCATCCCCCTCAGCTCCCTCAAGTTGCAGTTAGGACTCAATTTTTTTTCTTGCCTCAAAAAAACTTAAGTTATCACAACAATACATAAGGACCATCAATTCATTGATAAAACAGTCACAGTTGAATGTGAGACTTCTGAAGAGAACAGTATACACACACTAAAAATAAAATATACTTGCTACATTAAACGCCCTAGAAATACTCATCCTAGTGTTCTTCAGTGCACTTACAGCTTTCCTTTTTTTTCCCTTACATGATAAGCAATTAATTATAGATTCTGTACTTTGAAGCAAAGTCATTTTAAGACTACCTTTGGAAAAAATTTTTGAAGCTTAAATTCTGGCTGAAATTTTGTGGTCTGTTTTAGAATACTACAAAAATTGTAAAAAACATTCAGAATCCCTACTGAAGGAAGAAATAATTTTTGCTGAGAAGTGCTTGGTTTACACAAGACTGCAACTACAAGTAATAAGCAGCAAGTCAACCTCAGAAAAATCCTTCCTTTTTAACAGCTTTCTTACAAAACTAAGGTTTCACTGGATCTGAAACATTTTGGTAAAGGAGTATTAAAAGGTGGTGTTCAATGGGAAAAGGTAAGGGACAAAAATAAAGCAGTGTACTACTATTTAAACACGTTATACAACACCACATACTTAAACCAGAAAATTTCAAACACTGCCTCTTCCCTTTGGAGTTTGTGAACCACTCCTCACTGATAATCACTTTAACCACACAGTAATTCAGATCATAACCTAACATTCTGTACCAAACATGCTGCTGATGGAGCTGCACAGACCTCCAGCACAAAAATACCAGCTACTACACTTACCCAATGTTTCTCTCATATTTTTATACAAGTTAATGGAATCTGTATCCTTCATGAATTCTCGTACTACTTCCCCTTGATCATTTTCCACCACTAGGACTTCTTCAGGTTTAGCCATACGGCTAACCATTAGCAATCGAACCTGTACGTTGCAAAGGAAAGTTAAAATTGAAGCAAAATGTACCATGAAAATACACGCATAGATCCACAGGTCTTTCCAGAGCACTATGATCCTATAAAGGGTATATCCAGCACTTCATGAGATTAGCTCACATGAAGAATAGAGCCTGCTCATTTCTCTATTTCTCTCTCCCCATGAACAAGACCAGTTGCAAAAAAACAACCAAACAAAAAAAGCCCGACACAAAAAAAAAAACTCAAACAAAAAACACCCCCCCATCAAAACCAAACAAAAATACTCCAACCCATGAATTGTACTTTCTAGAGCTTGAAAAAGCGTATGTAATATTAGGGGTCTTTTAGAGACCACTTTTTGCATGCATGCATTTTTTTTCCTCCAAAAGTAACACACTCCAGCCTTTATCTGCTTAAAGAAACAGTTTAATACACATTTATTTAAAAAAAAAAAATTAACTATCTTTAAAAATTTGAAATGCCGTATCAATACTGTCATCTACTGGTATCATCTTAAAGTATTTTCACAATTGCAGCACACCGAGTAACTCGAGTTGAATCAACCACCAACTACTCAAAGCAAGAAAAGTTTTCTTATCTCATCCCTTACATGAAACAAAATCTCTACATTCAGGAACAGTATATAAATCTTTACAGCGCCTTTACTTAAGCATGGATTACCTTGGACAATACAGGCAAATAAAGCTGTCTCCTTGGAGGAACATCAAAATGTTGACTTCCCGAAAGCAATGGAGAAGCAGATGTTGAAAACGGGCTTTCCCTGTAGAGCTCAGCAGCTAAATGATTCCAATATTCAAGACAAATCTTGAAAATTTCAGTTTCTTCAACTTCTGATACCAATAACATATAATGGAGAGCCTGGAAAAGTGTGGTTTAAACATCTGATTACTAGTTATTTCTGCAGATAAAATGACATTGCTTCAAGCTCAGTTATCCAAATACTGACAAAACGCCAAAATTAATATAAAAAGTTAGGAACAAGAGGCATTAACATTGCAAGGACATTACTTACAAGTCAGACTTCCGACCACTGGAGCAGTTCAAAAACAAAGCACCCTGTCAATTACCGTTATATTGTCAAAGTGTGTATCAATTCTTAAATCTGAAGTAGCCTAAAGACATCTTGAAAAATGCCACAGCCAAATAAGCCTGTTTAAGTTATCACAGCTCCTGGAGCTTCCGCAAGGCGTTTTGGTTTAGAGCCCCAAGAAACCTTCAACAGCTAGTTTCAGTGACTGCTATTCTCAACACTATTACACTGCTACTTGCTTCTGGATCCTTGTACCCTGAAGAACCGAAGGCAACCAAAGCCATACTGCTCGATCGCTTTCCACAGAAGTCATCTGCCAAAACATTTTCAAGTTCACAGCCACAGCAGACAGAGAAGGGAGGGCCCCTGGTGCAATTCTGACAGACTGAGATACCAATGATAGAAATTAGAACTACATAGCCAAACATTTTCAGCCTAGCTTATTTTCCAGTGCCCTGGTGAAAAGAGGGGACTGCAATAGCAGGCCAGCAAACAAACAGAATTAACAATGAAATCTGAAGATATTTCACAGCTTCAGTACTACAGCAACTCAGAGCACTCTGGATGGTAAAGACCTGATTCAGCATCTGTATCTACAATGTCAAAAGAGGGACTCAAAACAACCATGTTAAGTCTTATACACATCAATTTCTCTTGGTAATTTCATTTTCAATAACTTATGTATCTCCCTTCATTAGTCTACACAGCTCCAATGAATCCGTGGAACAATTTCTGAAGGTCTGCTACATCCAAAGTGTAGTACAGGTTAGAACGACAGAGCTTTTCGCAGTACCCGTGTAACTGGGTTCCATTACACTGTAACTTACAGAAGTGAGATTTGCAACCACTCCACGCCAGCCTTAGAACTTCGTTACTCATCATCCTACATGACTGAAAGGCATTCAAAATTGACTTTTGTAAATGCCTGTTTTAAAGAATAATTTAACATAGTTATGCCAGACAAGAGAAGAGGCCAATACCTAAAAACTGCACTCCAGCTTACACACAATAGCACAGGACACGCACCAGCTTTAGCCGTTTACACAGGTCTCCCTAACAAAGTCTCAAAATAGGGAGAAACTTGAGCTGTGCTCCCCCAATTCAGAGTTAGTTTGAAAGCTTACTACTTGGAAGTTCAGGAATTATTTGGGAACCACTGACAGTTGGTCTTTTTAAAGTAAAAAAGCGATTCTCTTCTTAGTCCATCTTCTAAATGAGCTGCAATTTGGCATTTGCAACCAACTTGTATTAATACACTTTCTCTGTAGAGGGCCACCTCCAGAAGAAATGTATTGAGAATAGTAGCTGGAAAACGGGCTAAGATTCAGATGGACATGTTAGGTTACAGCTAATCCACCTGCAAAATGTTCTTCCCTCTCCCAATGGAACCTGGTCTTCAGGTTTAAACTGTGGTATTGTTTTTCTACTTGTCTCAGGGCAGTTCTTCACCCTATTGCCTCTGGGGCTTAATTCTGGGCCCAGGAAGCGGTGCTTCAAGGAGCTATGGAGCCAGTTTCATCCCCTTGGACCTCAGCAGTGGGAGGCAGCTAGCAAAAAAGTCACCACAGAACAGCTCACCCTCATTTAAATTTTTATTCACAATTTAAAAACACACAACTGAAAGATCCTGATTTTGTGATCTAGCCCCACTACAGCATGAAGTAGTACCTGGAGTCACCTAGAATTTAAGTCCAACTCTTCAATCTTAGCTGAAATTCCAATTGTTTCCACAGATCCCAGTGGCTTTGACAGTGAAGTTGCACTTTGCTGTCAAAATTGAAAAGAATGTAGCAGCCTCCAAGAAACGAAGGGAGCGAACCAAGAGGAAGGACAACTGTAGATCTTAACTCAGCAACTCCTGTCAGACAGCTGGTAACTGAGGCCCATAGGTCCTCCTCCAAGCCCAGTAACACTACAAACACAGCATGCATAATCACTTGGTAGAGCTCTGCCATTGAGCATTACTGGCACACAGAGTCGTTATTACATAGACACAGAGTATCATCCTTGAGGACTGTATTTAAAACCTGTCCATTAAACTTTGGGAAACAGCAAATTAGGCAAGGAGCTACACCAGGATGGAAGCGCTGAACCACAACACGTGCTGTGGCCTAGAAACCAGCTTTGGATACTGAATGAAAACATAACTGAGCCACTTCACACAGAATGATGAAAGGCATAGCAACACCTTCTCTCTAGGACAGTTAAACAGAAAATACAGCACATAAAGACCGATGGAAACAACATATGAATTTATTTTAAAGCAGTGCTTAACGCTTTCAAGGAGGAACAAGTAAGAAGAGGAACAGAGATTTATGTCTTCAGACATTGTATTAGTATAAGATCACTGAACACAGAGTGCCATTGAAGCCTACTAGGAAACAAAAATTTTGTAAGGTGTTTTTTTGGTATTCATGTGATCTACCAATTACGAGAAAAAATTGGATTTTTTTTCCCCCTCTTACCCACTTTTAAGTACAATAATCTAGAGATTATATTGGTATCACATCCCTTGAGTATGAGAACCTACTTGCTACATTTTTGAACTGGATAAAACTGAGCAACTTACCTCCATTAGTGTTTCCCTCAGATTTAATCTCTTTTCTATAAGTTGACCATGTTCCTTGAGGAACGTGCAGAGAAACAAACTGAGATTCTGAATGAAGTTCTGTTCATCATCTTTTCCATTCGAGTACGCAAGTCGGATATTGGTATTTAAAGGAAGCATCTAACAAAAAGAATACAGACTTAATCAAGAATCTCCCATTTTATACAGAAGTAAAGCTACTGTATATTAACAAATATTTTCATCTTTTGGCAAAAAAGCCCTCTGCTTTTCATGGAATCCCCTCTTTATAGTGCTTTCTTACAAAAAAAGTCTTACAGTTCCTTTGTGTCATGCTTGATCCCAAGATGGACAGTAAGGCGAAAATGCAAACAGATACAGAAGTTCTGATGAACTAAAACCTTTCTCCACCCCTTGTAGCAGCTGTTGTAAACAAGTGTCTACTCTATCACAGGCACTTCCAGATGGCATCGGGCAAAGATGTTCCAAAAATGTGTTTGTTGCCCATCTCTAGTAACATTACGTTTCAAAACATTACATCATCATAACGTTAAAAAAACATGAAAAATCTGCTCCATAATATTCAGAAATTAGCAAGGAAGACTGAAGGATATAGAAACTTTTTTTGGCGGTAATCTCGTAGAGATCTCTGGCACCTCTTAAGAGATGGGTTGTCTTTTAAATTCTATCATAATACAAATGTTTTTAACACTGTCATCAATAAATGAACTACATCCTTTAAAGTCAACACTATTAAGCTGTACGACAGTGAGAACAAAGTTTAACACTTTTGCTGCTGTCAGCTTTTGTGTGGTTTTGATTGTTCTCCAACTCCATTTTACAAAGTTAAGACAGAGTCAAATATTTCCAACAAATGCAACAGTTTGCATCAAATTCATATGCAACAGTCATGCTAAAAAAATCTGCAGGTTGTGAAACATGCCGAATACTCAAGTTGGCATTCAACTGATGTTTTGAGGAAAACGTTAGGCCAGATATACTGATATTTAGAAGCAAAAGCATCATCTGGGAAAACTGTGGAATTAACGTTCAGCTGCCCAATATACGCGCCCAACATTTTGGCATGTACGAAAATCTGCCTTTAAATTTAACTGTAAGTAAATAAAAATTCTAGAGCTTGAAGCTAGGGGGAGCGGGGGTATTAAAAGAAGCATGCCTGTTCTGAAGAACCTCTAAGATGAGCCAACATTGCAAACAGAGGAAAAAATCATCAAAAAAAACCCCACATTACAACTGTTCAGTTCAGATGCAAGTACAATGAGGAAAGCTACAAACTCATGTACCTGAATCTGAACTGCTCAGAAGGGAAGCATCAAATTACATAAATTTAAAGCATGGCTTTATATGACAAGCATTTCTACCAGTTTCAAAAATTAAACAGCAACTTGTAGAAATTCAGTCAATTTAGGTCTTACGAGTGATGCAGTACACACGCTTTGCTGCATCTCTCTCAACTTTCCCCATCAGACAGCCCAAGTGCTCAAAAAGCCTCTCAAATTAATCAAAACAAATCAATGCAGCAGAAATACAGCTGCGATCTAGAGTCAGAAGAACACACCTAGCATCTCCTGATCAAGTCAAAAACACCACTGAAGAATAATATTTGTCCTATCAAGAGCTCTATAATGAATAAAAACTTGTAAACTGAACTAGGTTCTACAGAAACTGATGCTGCAAAATGAAAGTCAAGATTTTTTTAAAAAAACATTACCTGTTTTAACTGCATCATGGTCAATGTAAAAAGTGTTACAAACTGTTCTTCATACTGGCTTACACTGACACCTGCAATCTCTGTGAGGCACTTCAAAGAGACGTTTCGAAACATGGGAACATTTAAGAACTATTGAGGGGAAAAAAAAAATGGAAGAATATTACAACAGTGCTGCATGCTAAGTTTTTTCGCAACTTGTATTTAAATTTAAAATCCATCAATTTATGCATGAGTACCTTGTATATTAGTGTGCTGATTAACTTGGTCTCAAATATATATCCCAGGGGAATCCAGTTCAGAAATCGTAGCAAAGTTTCCAAAGTTGCATGAACTAAGGGAGCATTTTGGGAATTTTCCTGTAAACAACCAATAGTGTTTATGATATTGTTAGGCATGATGGGGGGAAATTTAAAAAAAATATCATTAAAGAAATTACTTACCATCACAAACTGACATAGCTGAAATATCTGAGAGAATTCATTGCACATGCTGTTAAAAAAAAAAATAATTAAGAATTTCCACATTTCATGCTTTAATCAAAATATCTACGTCCTCAAAACAGATCCTGAAGACCTATGCCCATGGAGGTATTCACAAGCCACTTGGCTTTTACCAATTTTCATGGTAATAACGTGTATTTTGAAGTAGCTTGAAGTGTGTGCCTGCAAATTCTGGCTTAGAAATACAAGCAATACTGAATGCTCTGTTAGAAGGGTAGGAGTCATCAGCCAACAGACACTACTTGCAGTAAGGCAGAAACATCTGTGCGTAGAAATAAGTCTGGTATCACCTAACAGTACTGCTTTAAAGAAAGATCAGTAACCCACTCAGTCTCAGGAACCAAATTAACCAAGCTGTAGGTGTTACTCAAAAGCTCAAAGCAAGAGCAACTATTTAGCAGGAAGCACAACGTCTACCCTACTTATTAAGATTTAAATATAAATATACTTGCCTGTCTTTCAAATGCTTAGCTTTTACTTGAGTAATCTGGCCACTGGAAAAATCAAACACTTCTTCACTCAATAACTTAAGGATCACCATGTTATTCTGACACAGGCTCTCGCTAGTCCTGCTTGCTCCCACAATATCGCTTATAAAAGTCGGCCAGTGCTTTGGCCATTCCTGTTTCAGTATCTGGAAAGTGAAGCATCCATATGTTAGATACAAACGCAAAGCCAAAGACTTTATAACGAGATTTACAACTTCACGTACTCTAGCTCACCTGAACAAGAATCATATTCAGTTTCCCAATATACACTTTCTCTTTCTGGAGAAGAGAAAAGAAGAGTCAGGTTATGCATAATATTCCCCTCCCTCTTCCTCCCCTGAAAATGATTCACTTACTTCTACACATGTTGGATCAGACGAGGTCTTGATAATTAGGCCGACAACATATTTTTTAATACCTGCAGAAGAGTTAGGAATTTATTTTCAACTATGCCAGGTACCATGAACATAGTAATAAATATTTTTGAATTCAGATTCTTCACAGGTTTTTAACAAGAAACACCTCTAAGGAACATACACACATGTGTCAGTGAACATCCCTCTTGACTGGGGTGCTATATGGAAAAAAATCCACCTTTGTGTCAATTCTGCAAAAGGGTATTTCAGATGTACAAAATGGCTTTACACTTAAGCTAGTTCAATAAAATAAAAGGAAAACAGACCAAGGATTAGAGTGTACTTGTAATGTGCACCACATCAATCTATCAGCATCCTAAAGGCTCCAAGAAATGGTGAGAAAACCTGCATTTTTAGCACTGCACAACACTGTATCAGGCTGAAGATGGAACGATGGCATCCAGCACTGTCCACACCCCGACATACACTGCGATAGGTGCTGACAAATGCTCCCTCAACAAAATGTATTACGCATCTCCACATCATACCTAACTCCTCCAAAGTTGGTAGATCTACTCCTACTGCCTCAGCCAAATGTTTACAATGGCAAGACAAAACACAAACAAGAGTCCTCCATCTTCTCTGACTAATGCTTTATCCATAAAAAGTGAACCCCAAAAGTAAATAGAGCTTCTTAAGCAAAACTCTGGTTCTAATGCCACGTTAGCTAGAATTGCACGGAAAGCTTTGATGCATCACCTCCACTGTATGCAGAAGTTCAGAGGTGCTCCAATTTACTTAGGTGATCCATTTTAAGCACAGGAATTCCTATGCACAGCACTGAAGCATGTAACATCATGCCAGAGCTTAGCAAAGCTTTCCCCGCAGAATCTTACAAGAACAAAACTTCAATTATCCACCAGTATAGTATGATGCACTTGGATTTGGATTACTGTGCTTTTATTGCACACATGGATACTATGGATTATAAAATTTAATAAGTTCTGGTTTATTGTTTTTGCCCTTTTTTTGCTTAAATTAACAATTTCTCAACTAGGGGCACAGACTGTATTTAAATCACTCATTTTGTCATGTTTCTTCTACAAAGATTTTTAAATGACTAAGTTTTCAGCTCCACCATAAAAAAACAACACTGTAGCAAGCTATACTAAAGTTTCCTTTTGCCACCTGATCTTCAGCTCCCTCCACACCACTAATCTATCAATTACTGAAGACATGGAAACAATGGCTTTCCAAGTGACTTTTCATCATGATATGTAAAACCATTCTGTAGAAAAACGTCTGAGTTCAAGAAAAGGCATGCACAGAGGATCTGGAGTGATGAACTGGATGAACATTACTAATAGCTGTACTTCAACGCAGTGTTGACACGATGATCAATCTGAGCCCATCAGGGATGAAACACTTCAAACTAGGCGTTTTCTTGTCATAGGGGAGTTTTAGAACAGGTCTATGTTTTGCTATTCAAATTCACTAACTCAAAATCTGGTTTCAATCATTTATTCAACAAGACAGTCAACTGACTCGTGCAGACAAAATGCATACATTGAAGATCTTAGTTGTCACTTCACCGAGAAGAATGCCTTATGTTGAAGACATTTAGTTTTCCCCTTGCCACTATTCTAAATTTTAAAACATTTCTAAGACTTCACCAGAATTAGACTTTTTTTGCATTTTAGACTTGAGCAACAGGACTGAAAGAGTTTGGTAATTGCATTCTCATGAAATCTGGAAAAACTAGGTCTAGACTTTGAGCCACTAAATACATACTAGAGAAGAGCTGTTCTACAGGTAGTTCAAATTACAAATGGAACTATTCATCATTATCAACTGGGATCAATCCATACTACTCCAGAAGAATGGTCATTAACAGAATAAATACCACTGTCAATCACTGGGTAAGAGCTACTACCAAGCACTGGCATTAGTCTGACATCATAGGCCTGTCCTAGCATTTTAAAGCTAAGACACTTCACTGAAGCATTACAGTAATTCACAAAGGAGATATGAAAGCCCCCAACATAGTATGGAAATAGGCTTGCAGTGCCAGAAACTAAACTATTTTAACTATCTGCCAAACCACTGAGGGAAGCCTACTGTTGCAACCCTTGGCATTTCAAAAAGGAATTACAAAGCGAGTATTGTTCTTGACTTCCGACTCCCAAGCCACATGTTTTCTATCTTGCTGCATCAATAATATTATGCTGTTTAATTACAACTCGAATGCTAAGCCACCATCGATCTGGCCTTGAGATCAGGAGATGAAAACAGTTGCTTTGCTCCAAAGCATCTCCATTTAAAAAAAAAAAATAAAAGTGACCACAGTTCAAAAGACAACCTAAAAAGTTTGCTAGTTTCCACTGGTCATGCTGCAGGCTTCTAAGGTCTTCCATTCAGTGAACAAAGTCATAGTCTTAATCTCTTAAAAGCAGCAGCTATCCAATTCTCTAATGCTTTTTTTTTTTTTTGGCTTAAATGGCATTTTCTACTTTTTTTTTTTTAAAATGAAGTATTGTGGTTTCTGCTCAAGATCATGTTCATATTTAATAGCTCACTTCTTTATCATTCCACAGGAAAAATAACGCTTGGTAGAACAGAGATATTCCAACTTGAAATCTGACAAAAATCAACACATAGGCTGGCTACCATTTTTCAGCAGAATACATCCAAGAAGCTGTTCAAGGGCAGCAGTCCACTGGATTTGTTAAAATCAGTGTGCTTTGAGAACTTGAAGCATTATTTCAAGGAGGCAGGCATGGGACATGCACAAGCCCCACAACCACTGCCCAAAAGGTCTCCTTCAATCACAGAAGCAGCTCAACAAGTATCTAAGATGGCAACAACACAACTGCCAAGTTCAAACCTTTCATGGAGCCAAACAGGAAGACACAGACATTCATGGAAAACAGACCTTCCAATAAAACAAAAGAGAAAAGAAAAAAAAAAAAAAAGAAAAAACAAACACAACCACAACACCCAGGACACACATTAACATTCTTCAAGGACTATCCAACACTACAACTACACTAACCTCACAACAACCTGCAACCAAAGGGAGCAGATTCCATTCTTCATTCCAAAACTCCCATCAAGACAGCACTGGCAGACCTAGCACCTGCTCAAGATCATGTTCAGAGGCTGAACTAGTAGAGAAATAGTTACCAAACAGTTAAATAGTTTTAAACTGTTTTGAAACTAACTTCTGCCAGCTTAGCTCCCTGAACCAGTTCCCTGAAGGGCCAGAAAAGCACCGGTGCTCGCTCCAAGACATCAAAAAGTGTACAGATGAGGAACATCTTCATCCACAGCAGTTAAGCAGCAGATGAAGCTAGCTCCAACCTCAAACTATGTTCTGATTATCAGAAAGGCTGGACATCATCACTGTCAGAAGGCCTGGACTAGCATCACTGTTAGCATTTTCTGGTAAGCAAAGTACAAAAAGTACTTTTGCACAAAACACACAAAAAAAAAGGATAGAGCAAGGACATTAATTCAAGGCCTTTTAGCAAGTTTCCAGATGAACATTAGATATTATAGTCCTTATGTGAAAGATGCTCCTCTACAGAGAGGCAAACATACAGTAAAATCGAAACGCTTTCTGGAGGGCGAGTATTTTCACAGGTGACTCAAGATATGCAATACTTGATATACCCAAGCTGTACTGGGACAGAGAGGAACATGACATTATCCAACAGTAGTAAATTCTGCAGTCTAAACTTGAGAAGTGTGAAACATCCTACAGTTTAATCTTTGGATGTGCTTTTAGAAGCAAAACCATCTCATCTATAGGCTGTGTATGTAACCTGAGCTCAGAGGAGTTCCTATCGTGACAGAATACATCACATTACCACGAATGCACAGTCCGTGAGCACCTATCTGTAGGCAAAGCCACTGCTTGTACTCAAAACATACAGGTACAAACATTTAACAAATGCTGAAAATTATTGTAACTGGTGCTACAGACACGAGTTTACCTCAGTCTTACTAAAATTAACAAATCCTCTGCTTACATTAAAGAATAAAAGACATAAGTGAAGCAGGTGGACAATGTAACTCAGCTAATTTAACAATGTTTTGCAACCAAAATTAGACTTTCAAATCCTAGAGCCAAGTTGTCCCCTCCAGGGATGTTTGTATGCATACACACTCACGCTAAACTGTTTAAGTAGTCCCAAAATGTGGTCAAAACATCATCTTGCTTTTAGTCTTAAGAAACAATGCTTTCCCATATTGTCCCACAAATAATTTTTCCCCATTAGTGGTGAATCCAATCAACCCATTATCTGTTTGCTTTTCAGCAGGAAAAAAGAAAACTTAATTCACAAAAATTCTTAAAGAGAGCATAGAGCTTGTCTTCCCACACGTACAGAAGTGCCATGTAGCTCATTCCCCCTTCATTACACAGAGAATCAAAAAACATCCTCTTCATGAAGCAGGCAAGACATTGCCATTGAAGTATCTAATCACTCCACACAAAAAATCTCTTCCACAGCAGCTTCCACTACATCCGAAGCTTTATACTTAACTCCAGGACCTTCCTGTGAGCCACTAAACTCCATCTCTCTCAGAACACTTCCTTTTTTTTTTTTTCCACTTCAAAATGAGAAAAGTTGTACAAGCAATTCAAGTTTCATAATGAAGAAGTGCTTATCCATTCTAACTCAAAACACTCCAGACAAGCTCGCTCTGTTCACAGGAACATAATTTCATTTCACATTGCAGGATTAATGAAACGTATCACTGAACTGGAAGACCAAGAAGCCTTTTTTTCTAGGCAGGTTTTCACACTGTAACAGAAAATCCTATTAAGACCGTAGCACTTTAATCAAATGACACCCTTTGTAAGCATTATTAAACAATCAACTCTACAAGAGTATCAGAGTTTAAAGCAATTTAGTATCACCTCAATAAATCGAGAATTTTTACTTGAGACTCTGGAAATAAGCCAATTTCCCCACTGTAGGGGATGTTCTAGAACATGCCACCTGCCTTTCACTACAGCAACCTCAGTAAGGTTTGCATGAAAACCACATTACATCATTTCTACACATGTCAGAGCAATCCAAGGCATTCTCTTAAAGACTAAACACATGAAAAGCAAGTCTAACCCATTGCTATGGCCTACTGCTAAACATGTCTGAGGGCTGAACAGGCAGGCCAGGCATCTCATTTAACCAAATTTTACTAGTTCTGAGTTCCATAAGCTCCACTTTCGTCTAGATAATCAGGTCAGCAATTGGTTCGAACTGCTAACTCCAAAAGCAAACAAACAAAAAAATCCACAAGAACAAGGAAAAGCAGAGTAATCATGTAAGTATTTTAGAAATGTAAATTGTTTTGCCCAATTTCTGTTTTAGAATTATGGGAAGATACAGATGAGCTTTCCAAAAGTGCTTACAATCCCCAACCTTGAAAATCAGTGACACCTGAGGAACAGAAAAACTTTTTGAAAGTTAAAAGGCATCAGGGCCAGAAGAGCTCAAGACTAAAAGGTATTTTAAAATAAAAGCAAACTTAAGAATGGAGTTTGAAGTCCAAAGAACACATGTGAAGAAAACATTTTCCTACTTGCATTTGAAATTCCAGGCTGGAAGCTAAAACCTCCCAGTATTCAGACAGAAGTGATAACAGAACCCTGGCTAACCTCAAGGCCCAACAAGTCATTCTGATGTACAAATTGAGGAACAGCTAGGGAAAAAAAAGAAAAAACACACCACCACTCAAGGTTATAGTTCAGGCTCTTTAATTAATGACATCATTTTATTTCTCCAAGAATTTTCAGGCAGGTTGTTTCAAAAACTTCATGCACCGACAGCTCCGTTCGGGTCTGCTCTTAACTTCAACTCTTAAGCACTGCTATTGCTACAAAGGCAAAACAGTATTTTCTTGTAAGTGGATTTAGTTTCATGTTAACCAAAAGTAGGATTTGTCAGCTGTATTTACTACACAAATCAAGTTAGACACATTAAGTTTTATAAAGTAAGATATAAGGTAAAATTACTTGATTTATAACCTGTATGAATTGCTTTGTGATGAAGCACTGCTTTCTTATATTGAGTTTCAGTTTCCTGTACCCATATTTTATTAGTTACGCTTCAAACAGGAAGCGTCAAAAGGACTAGAGTCAGGATCAAGGAAAACTCAGTTTAACCAGTCATCTTATCTCCCAGGTAATCAAACTGCCTGAATGAGCTCTGGAGCAATTGTTTTGTACCAGCCAGTATCATCAAAAAAAAAAAAAAAACAAACCACCACAAAAAACACAACAACCACCACCACAGACCAGATGCAATCAGATTAGAGATGAAACATTGATTCCCCTTCCTACACCATTCAGGCCAAGATGGACCAAATGCCATGGTTCACTAAATACTATCTTCTCTTGATGTACAGGACAAACTAGACAAGTAACAGCCAACTAAGTCAATTCCCCTAAAACATGAGTATAAAAGTCAATTTCACAAGTTTAGCTTGGCTCTGAAAGGGAAAATATTTTGAAAGGTTGAACTAAAGCTGTATGTTTGTTAGGATGAAGGATTTTTTTGTTTTCCTCTGGACTCTTCAGAAGTACGTAAGTCAAAAAAGTAAGAATTTCTAGAATACTTGAAGTCGATTGCACAACTACAGACAGTAACTTTATTTTGCCTTGTAATGTATCGAGCTACAGTTATTGCATCGTCTCAGGTGACAGGAACCAAACGGTACTGCCACGCCTGCAAACAGTGAAGTAACAAAAATCTGAAACATCAACTCCAATGTCAGTTCCACAAGTCCTTTTAGCCATGTATCCAGTATTATCTTGGCATCTCAAGAAAAGATGAGATAACGTGACCCAAAGCACAGCCAGCATCCTCATCCTACCACTGCTGTTTCTCATCTACTCTACGCATTAAAAGTATGTGTTTTTAAGAATTATAACTACTGAATTATATTCTGTATTTGGCACTTGTTCAGTTCAAAACTATCAAGTCAGTCTACCTCTGTGACATCTCCTATTCCACTTCACCAACAGGCAGTAAGCTGAGTAACTGCTTCAAACTACTTACTCCTTACTTTCCTCCTGCTCAGCTCCCACAGTCAAAAACTTCAGGAGAACAACTTCCACATGCTGAAACTAAGTGCTCATAGTCAGGAATGTAACAAGATATGAGCACGTTGAGCTACTCTCATCATTAAAAGCATGCAGAAGACCTAACTTCAGGGTGCTCCCTTAGTTTCTCAGAAGGACACAGCTGTACTCAAGCCTTCATTGCAGCTGTTCCCTAGAAGCCTGCAAGTCTGTTTCCAACAGCAGAATCCATGTGAAACATTACTTCCAAGAGGAAATACACTTTATCTGCCAACCTAGAGTTGGAAGGAGTACAGGGAAAGTTGAGAATAATAATAATCACAAAAATGTGGAAGTCTCCCTCTACACATTTGTTTTCATTGACATCTTCAATTGCATTTTAATCGATACAGCTTCAGAACCTAAGCACTGGCAGTAAAAATTTAAAGTACACCCTTAGCACTGTTAAGAAAAGCTCACAGCAGAACACAATAATTTGGAATAACTTCAGTGAGTTCTAAAAACAGCTTTTAGTGAAAAGCCAAGTATAAAACGGTGACAACTTCAATGTCAAGAATTTTATGTAGTCCTACTCAATGTTTTGAAGTCCCAATTATCATGACTTGACAGGAAACTATGTAAACAAGCACTAACATCGAGATACCTCCATTTACCATAGCTCATGTCTAAAATTCAACACACATTGCAAGCTATAAGGGGGGGGGGAACAACACCACACAACATTTATTTTAAAACTTCCAGATTCCTTGCAATGACAGAAGACTGGGCTTGCCCTACACTGCACTTTCAGTTACAGCAATCTAGCTTCATATACACTTACACTAATTAAAAGCAGACTTAGAATCACAGAATCATAGAATGGTTAGGGCTGGAAGGGACCTTCAAAGGTCATCTAGTCCAACCCCCCCAGTATCTCACTGCCTAAAAGAACAAATGACCATTAATAGGTAAAACTATGCATTTACTTGGTATTTCTATTTTAAAATAATTATGATTGCTTACGATTTCAAAAAAAAGTCACATAAATCTACACATGCTACCAGACAGACCACAGAACCCACCAGAAAAATGACAGCGTACTGGTGGGGCTGCCCAGACAGGCTGAAGAGAGTCTCATGTGGCCAGTACAGAGAATCAAAACCTCTAGCTCAAAGCCAGGAGCTAACCTCAAAAGCTGCCTAGAGTTAGACCTCTTCAGATAACTTTAGCCTCTATGTCAGTACAACACTTAAGTGATGATGTTTCAAAACTATCACGCCTTCTACCTTCCCATGACATTTACAGAATTTCAGGTGCTCACCATCCCACTCAGACCACTCTCACAAAAGGGACAGAAACAGTTTCGTCATCCAGAAAAACACAGATGGTCTAACTACATGACAAAAAGTTACTAATTGTATTTGAAGCTGAAAACTACTTACATGGGGACTGACAATCTAAATCTCAGTTAATACACAAAGTGAAGAGGAAAAGACAAAAATCCCTCCCTACCTTCACACTGGTTCCTTGGAAGAATCTTCCATCTTGTTTTTATCACATTTTCCAAGATTTGCAGTCCATAATACTGAAATTGGAGAAGAACAAAATGTGAGTACATTACTGTAGGACTAACTAACTTTCAGGACTCTCATTCAATCACACATTCACACTTAACATCTAAAACTTCGAGATTATAAACTAACGCTTTTATTAAATGTATGTCTATTAACCCGTTTACTGAGGTTTCATGCATTTTTTTTCTTGTTTTATTCTTTGCTATACTAAGTCCTGCTGTTTGATCATGCTCACACCAGGAGGGGGGCAGGGGGGAAATAAAATAATGAAAAGCCCTCTGGTAGACAATTTTGGCTATCTGGAAAAAAGAAAGTAGCAGCCAGATATGAATTTGCATCATAAATGACTGCTCGTACGTTCAAGTATTAATACAACCAAGCTCCTAAAATATTTAGCAGCTTGGATGGTCTCAAGCTTCTTATCGTTCCTCTAAGAGCTGAAAAAAAAAACCTCTTGTCTTAGCATCACATGTCCTGACACTGGCACTTTCTAAAGAAAGTACTTCCCAATCTTCACTGGTGTGTTACTTTAGGAACAGCAAGACAACCCACAGGTTTGTTTTTTTTAATTTCAATACCCACCCCAATATGGCAGCTATTTCTACTATTTAAAGATGAACTTTTGTGCTCAGTCAAATAATAATAAAAATGTGAACAAGCTCTTGGAAACCCTTTTACCTTTCAGGAATTCCTTCCTACGTTCTTACCCAAAACTGCTACGTTTGCAAAGTAATCGGTAAGGCCAGTCCCTCGGCCCATTTGTCCCTACTGCCAACTCACAGTAACAGGGAAAGAAGTTTGGGATGGTACCATCGGAGAACTTTACTATGTAAAACCCCATTAGCATGAATAGACAGGAGAGAAAAGGGGACGAGGAGTTTTGCATTTACTTTATCTGCAGTAGATTAGGAAGAAAAAAAAAATATCACGTCAATGCCTGAAAGGTAAATTCAAGTTTTCACAGTTAAAAGTTTGGCTGAGAATAAGAGTTCCTCTTTAAAATGGTTAGTTGTTACACAAAGTCGGATCATTAGTATTTCAACCAAAGGGATCATATTAACTTTAATTTAATTAAAAAACACAATGTAGACTGTCCCAAACTACATTGCATTAAAAAACCATTTTTGCTGTTCTCATCTTAGCAGAACCTACGTCCCTTTGCTTCTCTATCCGACTCGAGCTCTCACAAGCTTCACATGTACATCCTGCGTTTGCAAAACATTCTGTCACCTTCCAAAATCTTGGGTACCAAGAAAAATTAAGCATTAGCAGAAAGTTGGCAGGGTGTTTTTTTTCTTCATGGTCAGCTGCAAAAGTTTATCAACTAGATGTTAATCTGTAAGTTTACTTAATTATTTAATGTTAAAGCTAAATGAAATCAAGGGAACGTTTATATAGGAAAATATATGAAAATGTTCTTAAGCAAAATGCTTCACTTCACAGGAAGTGACTTCAGCCACTGCTATGGATTTATAGACACTACCTGCACCTGATCCACACTATATACACTTGAAAACATACTTAAAAAAGCTTCTAACAATGTTGAAAGTATGAACATTTGTATCAGACAGCACTAACTTTCCTGAAGCAGAACTAAACTCGACTTAAATTTGTACACTCTACAGGCACACATACTAATAGCCGTTTCAGATAACAGCTAACCAAAAATATTAGTTTTGCTTCCTAACTTTTTTCCACAAGTCAACTTATTTAGCATATTTAACCAAAATGGCAATTCTACTTTCACTTTACAAAAGCACTAGATGACCAAACAAAACTTACATGAAAATCCTGGCCTAAGCTAAGGACAGATCTCATCTTTAGTCTTCCCCCCCCACTTAGGATTTCCTCTGAGACAAAGAAAAGGACAGACACCTCTAGCAATCTGCCGCTCACCCCTCATTATCTGTTCAAATACGTAATTCAGATTCATGTACTGTGAAGAGGTTCATGCTGTCTAGGTTTCTACTAATTCTTTTGTACGTGTGACTTCAATTCTGCCTTCTGCTAATGTCATCTCTTCCTCAGTACTAGTACTAATCATTTTTCCTAACACTCACACATGAAATGAAATGGAACCAGTAATAAAATCACTGTATACAGTCTTCCCCTACACATCCTTCTTGCCATACCATATTTGAAGGCTTCATCAGCCTGCCTGAATACTCTGCAAGAGGCTTTCTGGGCTTTTTATTTTGTTTTTAAGCTGCATTTGATCTGATGGTTCTAATTTTTGGTATTTCCCTGATAACTAGATAAGCCAAGCCACAAAAAAAGTCACTGAAACCAATTACAAGATTTGCCATCTGAACTATCAGAAGCGTACTTTTTAAACCAACTATTGCAACATACATGGGAACAAATTTAAGAGGTGCATAAAATAGAAGTATTTCAAAATTCATTTGCTCTTGGTTTGCTTATTTCTAATTGCCTAATAGCAATTCACTGCCCAATGACAAAGATGAGGGACAGGTAACAGCAAAGACTGAAAAAAATCATGAAATGATCCCTATGGTAGAAATTTTTATGGTACCCTTATTACTTATTCTATGCACCAAATCCCTTTCCCTCCCACCTCCCAAGAAACAAAAACAATTGATGAACAGAATTCAGTTAAAGGGAATCAAAAGGGTAGACCTTGTGGAGGCCTGCCGTCAAAGCCTAGCTGTGTCAGTTGCACAGGAAGACACCCCTTTTCTTCCTATTACAAGCAATCAACATAATGGAACATTATGATTAATATCAGGTAGTGTTAACAGCTTTAATTAAAGAAAAAATATGATTGCATAAAAGCCAAATGTCATAGTGCATAAATTTAGCACCAAATCATTTGCAATTTATGTAAATTGAAGAATTCTTTACCTGTTGCTTTCTTTCTGTTCCTCTAATCATCTCATTTTTCACAAGACAAATTTGAGTTTTTAAAAATACTGTTGATAAATCAACTTAAACATTAGTAACGTCTGTCAGTATAAAAAGCAAAGTTTACCAGGCAAGCAAACAGGCAAACACTGTTACTTAAAGGTTAGCACTTTGAGGAAGTTCTTTAAACTGTTTTCCCTTAAACTTCAGAGAGCAATGAAAAAAATGGAACTGTCTCATGAACAGTCTGATTTCGGAAACCATCCAAACACAACTATTTTCTGTTCGCACACAGTGTGTACCAAGCAGAAAAACATGCATGCCAGTTATTTGAGATAACAATCCTCAAACTTAAAGACAGTGAAAACACACTTCGATCACCTTTTCGGTTCAAACTTCAGAAGTCTTAGATAAAAGTATTTAAAATTGGAGGAAAAACCTGAATGCTGTCCCTCTTAGTCTTGATCATGATGGATTTAAAAACAGCAGTACAAAGCAAATGTGTTCTGCATATTAGTAAAGACTAATCTCATACTACAAAGAGTTTAGGGTGCTTAACTTTCATTGATGGCTCAAAATCTTGGGCTAATAAGGTTTCTGGTTTGTCTTAAATACACCTAGGGACAAATTCTCTCCTCAGTTACGTGCACACAGCTCTCATTATGATCAAAACCAGCCAAGCACTTACCCGAGGACAAAATTTGGCTCTAGGAGACTCTTCATTACTCAGATGTATACAGACACACACCAATCTTTGGAACTGACATTATGTTTGTATGTGTCTTGGAAAAAAAAAAAAACACACAAACCAATTTAGCTCTTCCTTTTTTTTTTTAAAAAAAAAGGCAGAAAAAACTCTCGTCAATGTAAAAGAAGGTTTAAATATTTTTGTCCATTTACAGCCAACTTTGGGAACAAGATAAAAATAAGTGGTTTGAATCAAGAAAGTCTATGGCTAAAAATGAGATACCTTCCTCAAAGTTTATGAATGGAAGAAAGAGTAAAACCAAATAAATAAAAGTTGATTTGCTTACTTTGGTATTCATGTTCTGAGAGAACTCCAAAATAGTATCAACTCTTGTCCACGCATCAGGATGTTCTTTTAAGTGAGTCAAGACTTCCTGTGCCATTCTTTGCTAAAAGTAAGTTTGATTTAAAAAAAAATATTAGATTATTTAAGAAATTATATACTGCCAGTGAAGACATTAATACATAACACATCTTTAAATCACTTATCCAAGAGTTAGGCAGAAGTCCAACAGGAGCAACAAGTCCCTTAACCCTCCTTCTGTGTGACAGTTGAAGTTTATTAACAACCAAACTCCCAAAGTGCCTTGATGCAAGACCATCGTTTACTTACTTCCCTCTTCCACACTGAATGAATCATCTAGACCAGCAGTGAATGTGTGGGAACAGCACACATTATAGGGAAAACATATTAGAGAATTAAGTTTTCTCCCACTCAAGAAAGTCATCTAGATAAAATTATTTATTCAGGGGCACCCAAACCTTCCAGTTCTACTGGAAGCATTCATACGGAGTACTGATCATGCTGCGAAATTGTTGATGTAGGAACTGTTGATTTATTTTGAAGAATCACGGAGTAGAGCATTAGAGGTCTCCAGTCCCTGCTTCCGAGGAATCCCTTGTTGTATCTAATAGCTTACAAAACAATCATAAAAACTGCTTGGGAGGGAGGAACAGGTTGGTCATGCTAATGGTTTGTTCTTCCTTGGGACTGACATTATTGTACTAGATACTACGGTTTCAGTGACTTGCAAAACCTCATCTGAAGCAATTACGCACTGAAATAGCTGAATTCATTTTAGCTATCCTATTCTAAAGCCTGGACGTCCACAAGCATTTTTAGGGAGTCAAAAGATGTTAGCTATTTCCAAAAATGCAGCGTACTGACAAATCTTGCTGCAAATCATATCACCTACAAGCATCAGACACTGCTTTATCAAGATGATGAACATTTTACATCATAATTCACAGAACTTAGTTCATTCTTTCACTGAAATGTAAAGCCAATTCAATGAAGCTACAAATCAGTTAAAGCTTTACTTTAGGATTAACTTCAACTGTTAGAACTTAGTCCAGCTATGCAGATTTCTAGTCTGCTACAAGAAGATAGTTGAGCTAATCATCAACCGGTGCAAGAAAACATGTATTTTCACTAAGACAGAAATCCCATCAAGGCCCAGCATCTATAAACATACAATGCAGGAAACAAATTTGGTATGGGATTTACCAAATTAAAATTGAAAGCTGCAACATTCAAGAGCAAGAATGTCTAAAATATCTGTACAATACTGGCATCCCCACGTAAAATAATTAAGCATAGTGGAGCAATTCCCAATCTGATACTGACTTTGACTAGCAAGTAAGTCTCTGTAGATTTGGTATGGGGAAGTACCACACAAATATTCCTTTTAACTCCAAAAGCAGTACAACCATATTCTCACAGAGTGGCATCAGAGCTTTAAAAAAAAAAAAAAAAAGCCAGCACTTCTGATGCAGTTCAGTGTAAGAGGGAAACATCAGCTGTATTACTTCCAGGTTCAACCTGGGTGCACTTTTATATTGGCCTCCTTAGTGCTTCCCATATTGGTGACACATCACAGTATCAGTTTCAACACCAATGAAATACAGATGCTTAATATCCTTCTCCCAAGCACCGAAAAGTTTCCTCTTATACCCAGTAATCCCTTTTCTGGACATCAATTCCTGTAGTTTCATAAAAACAGTATAAATGTAACAGTAAAGCTTAATATCAAGATCAAAGCCTCACTGTGTTGTTGCTACCAAAAAGAAAATCAGTTAGCAAGTAATCTTCTGGACACGTGAAGGTCTAACAGACCAATGGAATTAAGAGTCTGGGATGAGTCCAGGGTAACATCTATGAGTTGACTGAAGTCCCCTTAGTCATGTGTTGCACTGGGGTAGGGTTGGCGACATTCTTTTCAGAGAAGCATACCCAAAAAAAGCCAGCAGAAAAAAATGTAAAAGTCTAGCACAGAAAATAGCTTCTAGTCTAATACAGATCAGCAGAGAAGAGCTTTGCAAGCAGAGGTAAGAATTAAGCAGAAGGAGGAGACAGGTCAATCTGAAAGCAAATTTAGCATAGGCCATCAAGGCTGCATTCTAAACATTTTTTACCCTAACATTAATCTATTCCAGGCTTTAAAGTGACATTATATCAGTACATGTATTTAAAATAAGTTTATATCATATTCTACTTTTGCCATTTAAGCACCACCTCTTGAATTTTGCTTCTTATTGCATTAATTTTCTGAACACCACAGACTCTACCCAGCTGTTTTAAGTGACAAACTTCTCACAATAGCAGAACAATGGCAATTTGATCATTGTATTTAGTGTTAATCCTCTATTCTCCTTACAAACTTTCCCAACTTTTTAAACTCCATTCAAACCAAACAATACTATAAGCACCACCTATTTTGTAAGGCAGTACAGGCTTACAAACAAGCACTCAGAAGTCCATACTTTAAGGCAAAAGCTAGAAGCAGTTTTCCATTATATGATCACTTCAAAAACTACAGCTAGTAACTATTTATTTGAATTTAGGAAACTCAAAACGCAAATACTTCAAAAATCAGCAAGGTACTTCAGAACCTGTAGGAATTCACATCAGAAAACCTTCTGAAAGCTTTTTTTTGAAAAAAGAGAGATATACAAAACAAGCATAAGCAAATACATTGTTTACTCTAACAGCTGGAAGGAATAGAAAATCATCAGCTACTTTGTCTCATTTTAATTCACTTCTCATTGTTGTGCAAGAATATCTTAGCAAGAGATGCCTGACACCAAAACTCCCAATTCGTTAAGCATGAACAATTAAAATTTGCCAGAAGAGGGACTACGCCAACACCCTTGTAGCAATACTTGCTCTCAACATTTCAGTCTTATTTCCAAAGTAGCTCAAGAAATAGATAAAATCAATACAAGATTCACTTTCAAGACAATATATGCAAACATACAAATGCACACATTCCTCCAATTCAAACTTAAGACTCCACAATCCACACTAAGTCCAAAGTAAAGAGTGCAAGAAGAACCTGTGCAGACCAACGGTAATGGGGGGGGGGGGGGGGGAAGTAGACACAAGGAAGGAAAAACTCTTCTCAAGTATGGGCAACGTGCTTCTTTGTAAGCACATATACAATAATAACATCATTAAGATTTTTCTTTTAAATACAGTCCTTCAGTGAAGTCAACATTAAATTGATGCCTTCACAATCCTGTCCACTATAATAACAGATAACTCAGACCTTCCTGAAGAACTAATTCAGAGAGAGCAAGCTGCAAGCAGAAGTGCCTTTACCAAACTGTACTTGCTTACAGCTTTCAACAGCAGAAGTCATGCTGGAAATAAACTAACGTTATTTCTAAGTGTCATTTGAATGCTCATTACATGAGGCCTGCCTGTAAACCAGGGCACGTGAATTGCCAGTGATATCTAGTCACTAGCAGAGTAAATTCACTAATATTACTGATTTTTATTGAAGTGAATTAATTTTGCTCAATTGATTTTTATATAAGGTTAAACATGGTCAATAAACATAGGGTTTAAGTCCACATTACCTGCGCTCCTTCTCCATGGTACAAGCAGTTCACCACATTGTCCAAGAGATTGATATCCAGTTTCTGATTAAAATCCAGCAGCTGGCGAGCTGCATGGTCTGCTAACATTGTCATAATTGCTGGCATAGATTACTGCAAAATAAATAAAAAAATGTCATCAGTTCATAAGAAATTATTATTAGATGTACTTGTAAAGCAAGTGCTTCAACTTAAGCATCTCATTTGAATGAGATGAGCTGTCAGCAGTACTGGAGAGCACTGAATACAACACTCCATCAACTGAGTAAGTAGCAGGACAAACTGAAAAATTCACACATCACTGCCCCAACAAGTCTCAGGGTCTCCAGCAACTATAACACACCACAACAGTCTGACCAGTCAACGGGCTGTAGTATCAGCAAGGTGAAATTTATTTCAAAGCAGGTTTTCGACCCCTACCACTCCCTAAACATGTGTAAACCAGTAAGTTTGCTGGTAGAAATACCCAGTATCGTTACAACCAAAACTCACACCAGCAAAGCAATCTCAAGTCGAATTTTGAGTTTCCGAGGCCAACAGGCACATTTAGAAGATTGTTTCTAAAAGCTTTTAAACAATTGGTTATGGAAGTGAAACGTGATCTACATACACAGTAAGAAATTAGGCAGAGGGCATTTTTCAAATACTTGGCGGGGGGGAAAAACACAAGTTAACTACATACAAGTAAAAACTTTCCATTGAAACTAGGGAAGTTGACTGTTTGAAGGCACTCTGAGAAGATGAAGTAAGGGGACCGTTAAAGTCAGAAGGTTACTCCGTGTACTGCATTAGATCACTTCAAACTGCAATGGAATTCTACTGGAGGTTTCAGGACCCATAAAACCAGCGACACATGCATTAACTCTTTGTCCTAGATACAGCAGCCTCGATATTATGCAAAGGAAGTCAGGTGGGGGGTGAGATTGTGGCTGTGCATGTAATATGCTTACCAGTCAGAGACCGGTACAAGATAAACACAACTGTGAAAAGCAAGAAAATAAGCCAGAACCACCACAGAATTGTGGTAAATTATACTGTAACCTTTTCACACTACCCCCGTGATGGAAGCACCTGATCAAGTTTATCGCACTCTTCTCACAGTCACTGGCAACTATAACACATATTCCTTCCTCCTCTACAGCAGCTCTCCTCCCATTCACCTTCCTTTTGAGATTCTCCCATAAAGCTACAAATTCCATAAAAAACTCCTCACTTAAGGAATAGTCAGAAGTCTGGACAACTGCAAGATCACTCAGAAAGTTACATTAGAGCTTTCTACATACTCAGGTACAATCTGAAACTGCCAGAACACTCTCCCCATACACCCGGCCAATCCGTTCCTTAGAGTAAGGTACAAGTCGGATCTGCTCTTAGTAAATAGCTTCATGTGTAAATAAGGATTCATTTTATGCCTTACATGTTTAAGTCATGCTCAAAAGTAAAGAGCAAGACAAACCTGTGAATCAACTCAAGTAATTACTAATTGAAAGTCCTACAGTAGCATACAAAGAAAATCTTTTGTTTAGAAATTCATGTTTGCAAGTAATGTCAAGCAATTTTGTTTACTTCCATACAGAAAGATATTAACTTCCAAACCTGAACATTTTAATCATACTTTGCAGTAAAAAAAAAACAAACTCATTTAGTTAGTATTACTACACTAACGATATCATTTTGAGGGCTCCATCTCAACATCCAGGCAGCACTTTCACATCTACCTGGAAAAACAGACGAAAACAAACATCAAGTAGAACCCGAAAAAATCGAAACGAACACTCCTGTCCTTTCTCCCCCAACTCCTGAAGTTTTCAAAACTGCAACATTAGGTATGGAAGCAAGAAACAAAAACAGCAGGGAGGGCTGATTTCATTCTTTTAAGCCAGAAGGACACTCGAAAATACCATCTCGCAGAGAGGCAGTAAGCAGCACTACCAGAAGGAAATTGCAGCAATTAATACGCTCTTCAGCTCCCACCAGACACGCGTCCTTTCAGGAACGCCCCTTTCTGTTCACATCTGCCCTCCGCGGCTGAACCGTGGGCCGGGAAAGCGGTTCTCAAGCTACAATAAACATCGTAAATCAGTTATTTCTCAGGTACGGCCATTCATTTCCAGTTTAAGCCTCTTTCAGTGGTTTTTTACGCAGCCCTAAGAGCACGAGTGAGCAGCCACGTGACCAAGAGAAGTTCTGAACCACATGGAAGCAGAAAGGAAATGTTTTGAATAGAGCTCCCTTTGCCACTCCCAGCATTATCTTCAAAATGACCTACCTACTCGCCAGCTGAAACACAGAAATGGCGGCTTTGTGGTCAATACCACTGCAATCAACTCTTTTTTCCTACTCCTAACAGGGTACCCACATGAAGCTTATAATCCTTGATTCACTACACTCCTATACTTTTTTCCCCTCCCATCACGCCTGAAACCTGGAACAGGTTTAAACCTCTACTCTAAGAAACTACCACTAATGAATTCTCCAACGCTGCCAACAAACGGGGAAACCGAAACGATAGAAAAAGTTAAAAAAAAAAATCAGAACTACAACATAGCAAGAATCTGACATCTACCGAAGGTCAAAAGAACTGCATTTACAGCACTGTTTACACAGTTATCCCAACTCTCGATGACCCTGGACCTCTAAGTTTAACACAACAGTTAGCTTATTATAATATAATTCATTTAAGCATATAGTGCATGGGAAAAAAAAAAAAGCATACATTTTAACAATAAGAAATGTTGATTATTCACAATGAACCCTAGAGCACCTTCAACCCAGCTACTTAAATCTCACTGGGGGGAGCGATTAAAAAAAAAATTAACAACCCCTGGGACAGTCTCTGAGCATCTTCAACCCAGCTACTTAAACCTCACTGCGGGCAGCGATTAAAAAAAAAAATTAACGACCCCTGGGAGAGTCACTCTGCCCCATCGCTAAGCATGCCATTCCGCTAGCGATCGCAAATGAATCACCGCCCCACCACCCTCTTCCAGCGAATTTGTGAATTCCTCCCGCTGCACGACACGGAACGGAGCGCACCACAACCGCATTCGCGCCGCGCTTCACCCACCACGCATCGCAACGCAACCATTCCTTCCCGCACTACTTTACACACACGCGGACGAGATCAAACAACACCGCTTCGCCGACACCCGCCCGACACCTCGGAGCGCTCGTTTCGGGCGGCGCGGCCGCGCCCGACACGGAGCACCCCCGGAATCACTCCCACCCACCCGGCGCCGAGGCCTTCCCCCGCTCCGGCCGCGGAGCCGCGCCGCTCCCCGCAGAGCCCCGGCTCCTGGGCGGGCGGGGGGGGGGGGGCGGGCGAGAACCACGGTGGCGGCGGAAGGCGCGGCGGCGCCCCGGGCGGGCGGCGGGCGGGCCGGGGCCCTGCGGAGCGCGGCGGGCCCGCGGCGGCGCAGCCCCTCCCTCCGCTCCAGCCCTGCGCTCGACACAGGGCCCCCACGTGATGCAGGCGGACGTTTCAATACTGCTGCACAGACACACAAAAATATTTCTGGAAACTTCCACTCCTAATAATTTACAGATTATGTCCCTAGTTTTGCCCCTGCCCGAGCCCAACCCCCCCAGCCCGTTCGGTCCCCTCGAAACGCGGGGACGGGCCCCAGCCGTGCGCCCCAGCAGCGGCTCCCCAGCCTCCCCGCCGCCTCCCCCGCCGCCCCAGCATCCGCGGGAGGCTCAGCGCTCCGTCAGGAGCCAGGCCTAGGATGCTCGCCCCCCAAAACCGATTTTAAACACACCCTCCCACCCCTCAGGGTTTCTCCTCGGGGCCCATCACGCCTCTCCTTCCCCAGCAAAGACTTTGCGCCCTCCGCACACGCACACGGCCGTACCCCTCCCACTCCCCCGCCGCCGCGGCCCCGCACCGTCTCCCGAGCGCTCCCCGCTTCGCCCCCCCCACCGCGTTACTCATCGCAACACACACCCCCCCCTACCACCACCACCGTCCCCCCCGCAGCCCGAGCGCTCACTTACCTACGTTGTTTCTTACAGCCTCTTCTTTCAAAAAGTAGGGGCGGATGAGCGAAGTTTCTAACCACACGCCAAAAAAAAATGAAAATAAACACCACCAAAAATAACCCACCCCCTCAAAAAAAAAAAAAAAAAGAAAAAAATCAAAACCCGAAGCGGGGGGGAAAGACGAGCGCACCCCCCTCTCCGCCGGGTATTATTAGCACCGCTCTCCTCCTCCCCGCGCTGCCCCCGAGCAAGCGTGTCCCGGCCTGACTGCCCTCGGCGCCCAGCAGAAGCCTGCGGCCCCCGGGCGGGCGCTGCGCTCGGCGCACGGCTCCGCGCCTTCTCCTCGGCCCAGGAGCACGGCCGCCCGCCGCCAGGCGCGCAGGGCGCGGGGCGCGCTTCCCTCCTCTCGCTCGGAGCGGGGGGGAAAGGGGGCGCGGGGCTCCGGCCTCCCAAGGCCCCTGGCAGCGGGGGGAAACTTCTACCTCCCTCGCAGCCCTGGCTGCCCCAGCTCCAGCTGAGCGGGGCCCCGGCTCGCTCTCTCCCGCGTCGCTGGCTGCCCAGGCCCGGGCCCGTGCGGCCGGTCTCTCGCTGCTGCCGCTGCCGCCGCCCTCCCCTAGGCCTGGCCGGCGCTCAGTTCGCCCCCATTCCCACCCCCCCCCCCGCTTCGCACTAAACTTTGCCCCCTCAGCCGCGCCGGCGGTTCCCCCTGCGGGCTCCCCTACGAGCAGGTCACACGCACGGCGGCGGAGGCGGCGGTGGTAGCAGGGACTGAGCGCGGCGCGTCTCCCCCTCCTAATGCCACAGACTCGGAACCGGCTCAAACCGGTTCAGACTGGGAGATTCCATCTCGGTTTAGTTTTCAGCCCATGGCGCCGCGGAGCGTTTGGAAACCTCGGGCCTCCGCCCAGCCGCCGCTCCCATTGGTCCCGAGCGATGCCGCCGCGCAAGCGGCCTCCACGCTTATTGGGCGGAGGGCCTGTCAATCCGCTGCGCACCTCGGAGGGCGGAGGGGGGATGAGATGGCGGGGATCCGCCCCCTCTCCAGCAGCGTTTTGCGCGCAGAGGGAGGGGGGATAGGGGACGGGCCGCTGCCGGCTGATAGGCCGAACCGAGCTGTCACTCAAAGGCGGGCCCGCCTCTAGTTCGCAAAGCGCGGGCGCAGGTGCCGCTGCGTTCTGGTTGGCCGGCGGTTCGGCGTGACGCGCGTGCCTGAGCGCGGCTTTCAGGGCTGCTGAGGGGAAGGGTGCGCGCGCGGCGGCCGTTAGCCAGCCTTGCGCTCGTGCCTGAGGGGGAACAGGGTGGCGGGGCTGGTCCTGGAGCGGGAACGGCTCCCGTCCCGTTCGGGCCGTGTCCTGGGACCGCTCAGGCGCTGTTTCTGCGGGAGCACAGTGATGAGATGGGGGGGAGAGAGTCACTTGGCTGGCGGGGCCCTGTCTGGGGGCGGCGCGGGGCTGTGCGGCAATGGCGGGCCTCACCTTGCGGGTCTCCCCTCACGGGTCTTCTCTGGAGCGGCGGCGGTCCGTGAGGTTGATGGTTAGCCCACAGGTGGGGCGCTGCGTTGGTGTCCTGAGGCCGGTGGGCGGTTAAATATTCAGCTGTGAAGAGTGGGCTGTGTGGGCAGTGAGGGGGGGCTGTGGGCTCACACCTTACCCGGGCAGCACTGCCCACCAAGGCCCGTGCAGTAGGAAAGGGGGTGTCTTCCCCTCTCCCCTACGATGCCGATACTCATGGATCATCCAGCTTGCTGCAGCAGCTGCGTTCCTCAGTCTCTCACCGCTGCTTTCCAAGGTGTGGTTCAGGCAGGGCTGGTTTGCCCACAGATAAGGGAAATCTTGGACTGCATGAGGGATACTCGTCTACCAGATGTGAACAGGGGTGATCTCAGGGCAGAGGTTGGCTTTTCAGTGGCGGTGCACACTCGACAGGCTGTGGTTGTGTCTCGTCGCTACCTGAAGGAGCGGAAGAATGTGCTCACCAGCCTTCCTATGGAAGAGCTCTTAGCAGTGAGGGTGCTCAGCACCTGTGTATGCCTTTTTTCAAAATTTTATCTCCTTATTTGAAAAAAAATAATAGCTGTAGGAAACTTACAAAAATAATTAATTTCTATGAGGAGGATAATATTGTGAAGCATCTAAACGTCCTTCTAGGAACAAGCTTCGCAGTTTTCATCACCTACTCTGAAGCAAAACTTTCCCTTTGATTATGATTTTGGGACAGTGATACACTGTCAGTGAAACTTGATATAGAAGTGATACTTTTGATTTGTAGAATGCCATGTCCTCTTGGGTGTATCTGAAGGAAGTTTCCTTCTGTGAGGTGGTGTTCACCTATGCCATGGCCAGATGTATGGGAGGGAACCTTAAGTCCTTTTGCACGGTTTAAATGAAAGCAAAACTAGTGCTTTTTTCTGTGTGTTCAGCTTGAGACTTCGCAAAGAAGTCTGTCCTCTCAGAAATGCTGACTTGTGCTCACAAAGCCAAAGTCTTTTTATGTTGTCTTAATCTCTTTTCTGAACTGAAAAAACTAAGCATGCAGTTGTCTTTAAGAAACTGGGCAAAACTTTTGGTTTTGCTCTGGTGGGTTGTTTGGGGTTTCTTCATGCAAAGGGAAGCAGAGTTTTGTCAGAGAAAACTGGTAACTTTAGTGGAACAATTTATTTTCTGCATGTAGGTAATTTTCATTGTATTATAGATGATAGCTAGGTATATAGTGTTTTGAGTACTTGCTGGCAATGTCTCAAAGTTTACTTTAAAATAAAGCTTCATGCTGCTTTAAAAATCAATTAGCTTCTACAAAAGAGGTTTAAGATGTTGGTAGGTTCAAGTGGGAGCTAACTCATTCAGCCAAGAGCCCATCAACAGGTTTACATGTATGTATTCATGCTGGGAGCTTCGAGCTCCACTATACTATGTGAAATTATGACATTGCAAAGTGTATGCAGTAGTTCAGAATTGAATTGGAGAATGAAACTCTCCCAGAAGGTTATTTTTCCCCAGCGCATTTGTTTCTTTAGCTGAGGCTGCTTTTGAGATCACAGTCCAAATAAGGAGGATGTTTTACATAATTAATATTGAGTATTGAGGAATGATGTGATGTGTTTCCTGATTGGATGGCTACTTCCTCACTGGTAGAGAATCACCACAGAGAAAGTCAGTCAAAACTAAATCAATATATCAAAGTTTAGCCTAGGAACACCAGGCTCCTTTTATATAGGAAAATTAGCTTCAGTATAGTGGCCTTCCCTAATACTAACTGTAGGACATGGGGCATGATCATGCAGAAAATATCAACTCGTGTAAATAAAAATCACTGCTCAATTACCATTGGTGTGAAGTTTGTATCCTAGCAGAAAGGAACTGGAAAGTTGGAGACTGTGCTGTTGCTACTAAGTCACAATAAGGAAAATTAGATAGGGTGTACTCAGCTGTGAAACTACTGGATTGTGCTCAAAAACTATTTATACCGATGTTTTTTTTTAACCCATTCCTTCTGTGAAAGGTAACATTTTAAGGTTAGGCTTCTGTACTAATCACCAAAAGATTTCTAGTAGTATGCAAATCATAACATACTTCAATAAATAAACTATAATTACATGTACTTACACTGCTCTCATAGCTGTGGTTCTCAACTATCTCTAGGAGTTTTAAAAGTGCTGTGGGGATTCCAATTCCTCAATCTTCATTTTGTGGGTTTTTGCAATGTGGTTTGTTTCCATGTAATTCTGGGAAGGCTAGGGAAACAACACTTGTATCCAAATACACATTTATGTTTCAGGAAGAAGCTGAGGAGATGCAAGGCCATGTGACACTAATTTAGGTCCTGTGTGATGTATTACTGGAGAAGTAGCTATCCCACCAGGATAACCACAGGTCAGCTGGAGAGGTGAGGGGCAGGAGGAGGTGTGATGGAAAGTTGTGTATCATCTGAGCTTGCCTTAGTTAGTAGAAGATTTGTGACCCACGTTTATATGATGTCTCTGTAGTTAGTAAGTTCACAATTTGTGCATTATTCTGCTGTTTAAAAATGGAAACTCTAACTTTGAAACTTTTTTTCCTCATAAGCAATAGTTGGTTTAAAGCAGTCACAGCAGAGGGCTGCTTGTTTGTTGTGGGTTTTTTTTTTCTGTGCTTTATTCATAAGTCAAATCTCTTGGGACAATTTTTGCAGCATTTAAGGATTTGAACAGCTGGAATATGAACACACTCTTTTTTTATCGTGCATAAAAATAACTGCATCCTGTAACATCTCTGCTACAATGGTAACCAAGTGCTTTGTTTAACTCAGTTTATCTTGCTCTAGTGGGTTGGTTTATGTGAGAATTAATGGATCTGTAGTTTTTTGCAGTGTGACTTACAGTTGAAGATAGTGTTGTAGTTGATTGGGTTAAACTTGAAAGTGATTCAAATAGAATGGATAGACATAGCAAGCTGTTGATGGGTTAAAAACAGGGCTGTAACTCTGGCACTTAGAATAAACAGTGTCTCTATGTATGTTTTTATGTTCTAGCTAGCCCTGGTGTTCAAAACAAACTGATGTAAGAGACCAAAAAGTCAGATTCTTTAACTCCTTTGGCTTGTGCTGAAGGCTCACTTCTGTTTATTTTTTTCTTTTGTTTGATTTTTTTTTTGATGTGGGAGAGAAGAGTTTAAATCCTTGAAATTGGTTTGTTAAACTGAATGTTAACTATTTCTGTTTAAGATGGAAGAGTAGATGCAGCTTTTCACACTTTCATCAGCTGTTGGTAATGCCCCAGAATGAAATGTGTTTTTAATAAGTTGCAAGAGTAACAAACACAACAGGGCTTAGTTTTGCAAGTTTGGTTAGCTAAATTCTGTGCTTGAGTAGGGGGATAGTTCTGAGCTCTTCTGTGTTAGGAAGCGATATCACTGGCTCTGCTTATCTCAAATAACATATTCTAATCTTTTGCAGGAATGGCCCTCTTGTCTTTACGCAAGCTGTGGCCGAATATGCTGTGAGATTATGAGAAAACAGCATACTCTGCATCTCTCTTCTGTAAGGAGCTAGGTAACAGCTGGTTCAGAAACTGAGGGCAGTCATGTAAAAAGCAGCTATTTTAACAAGATGAGTATGCCTGACAGACATACTATCAGTAGTTGTTGCAAGCTTATGCTTGCTGTTTTGTTACCGCTGTTCCCTGTCTGTTGGCTCCTTTATTAGATGTTCAGTCTGGAATTTAGGCCTTGCTGAAATCAATAGGAGAATTTGCTTGGGTTTCAGGTCAGCAGTGTGCCCTGGTAGTGATAAAAGCTAACTGCATACTAGGCTGCATCAACAGGAGCCTAACCAGTAGCTCAGGTGAAGTGATTATTCCTCTCTACTTGGCAGTCATTAGCTGCATCTGGTTTTTGGTCCATCAGTACAAGGAAGATGTTGAAAACTCTGAGTCCAGCAGAGGCCAGCTACCAAGTTGGAGGAGAGAATGAGAGGACTGGGCTTCTTCAGCCTGGGAAAGAGATGGTTGAGGGGAGACCTACTAGCAGCCCCCAGTACCTAAGTTGAGTTTACAAGAATGAGTGAGCGTTATTGAGGGCATGGTAGGAAAATAAGAGACAATAGGCATAAATTAAAGTACACTCTCCTGCTGGAGATGAGGAGGCTATTTTTTGCTGTGAATGTGACTAAGTACAACAAAGCCATGAGCAACTTGGTCTGAATTCAGAGTTGGTTCTACCTTGAGCAGGAGATTGGACCAGGGATGTCCTAAGGTCCCTTCCAATCTGAGTGGTTTGAAAAAACTTGGAAGTTATGTCTTAGTGTATCTAATTCTTCACTAACGTTTTTGTATGTGGAAACGTTGCTTACTTCTGATCACTTTTAATGCAGTTTAACTCCTGATGTGATGATATTATTTTCTTCATTTGACACACAGCACTGATTTTTATTTTTAATAAATACTGTCAGGAATGTTTTGTGGTCTATGAAATAACTTGCTTAAATGATTAGCTGTCTTGTACCCTACCACCACATATTATATTGTGGAGCCATATTGCAGAAGTGTTTACAGATCTAGTACACTGATCTTTCACATTGTTTCAAACCTTTGTTACTTTACTGTCTCTGAAATTTGGGTGCTCTCATCTGATTTTTTTTTTTTCAAAGTGTGTATGAATGTATGCCAGTATCACTGATGCTACTCCCTAGGCAGAGGAAGAAATACATAACATAGAATTAAGTTGGAAATTAATAAGAATATTTGACTGTAGTTTCCCTTTGCAAAAGGAAAACTGAAGTGCATGGAAATAATCTTGTGTAATATCATACAGCCACCTCTTCAGAGACTTCAAGGAGCTATTTTCTACCTTTTCTGGGAAATTCTTAGCTTTCCCTGAAAACCATGAACCCGGGTTGGTGTTGGAAAGTGTATGGGCAGAATCAGGTAAATAAGCTTTCGTAGTTTGCTTTTTCTTCAAAAGGGCCCTGCGATTTGTGGTGGTTAATGTATTTAGAATGCTTGTCTAATCCCTGCACATACTGTTCATGGGTGATGACATGGGCCACTGTAGTCTGAGATTGTCACAATATAGGGATTATGTGGATGGGCAAGTAGTGCATACTAGCTTTCACCCTGAAGCTAGAGCTCTGTAGAGCTCTGCTTTCCTTTCATCTTTTATGCAAATAATCTTTTTACTATTGAAAGCTTTTTGGGTTTTTGAACGCCCTTCCTGTAAATTTTCTTTAGCAGAAGATCTTTAGCTATGGTTAATTTGGTCTCCTGAGGCTTTTCAGAAGCAGAACTATTTTCTTGGGTGGTGTGCTAGCACTAGGTGGAGTACACCTAGGAAAGCTGGTGTTCTGAAAGTGGGAGGAGTCATAGGAATAAGAGAAAAACACCAATTTAGTGTCATAATTTCTTCACTAGGTGAAGTAGGATTAGTAAATGGAAATACTAGGGAAAGGAGAAAAATACAGCTGAGGGGAATAAGGCAAAGAGAAGGCAGATGTTGAGGGAAGCTTAAGTGAAGGGAATGAGACCTTCAGAGGAAATTGCCAGCTGTAAATTTCCAAGGATGTCTGGGCAACACACAGCTAAATCTTTTGATGTCATGAGAGTTCATTGTAAACAGCTTCAGCCTCTACCTCTTTCTTCAGTAAAGGTCCTTTCCCCAAACCATGACTGCAGAGATTTTACTTTACTGTGCAGAGTACATTGCAAAAGCTTTCTCCTGAAAGCAGGGAAAGATGCCTTGTAGTTCCCACTTTCTCATGCAGCTATCTCGCTTAGTTCTAGGATTATTGATGTGATAGGACCAGCAAATGTGTTTGGCTAATGAAAGGAATGTAGAGAACTTGTTCTGTCCCTACACTCTTCATGTCGTTCTAGAAATGGCAGAATTAATCTTGCTGAAGTGTCCTTCTCATTAACCATCTGCTGTTGTTCTTAATTGTTTTGTGGGGCTTTTCTGGGGGGAGAGCCTCTAATATTCATATTTTGTTCTTCAATGACTTTTGTTGGACTCTACTGTCTAAGTTTGACCAAGCTAATTTTGCATTCAGTTTAATTTATTCTTGTACAGAAGAAAGCAACTCGTCTGTTCTGATGCATGTCCCAGATAAATGATTTCAGAGAGGTTGTAAAAAGTATATTAACAACATTTGCAGATGATCTTGAGTTAGGTGTTACAAACACGAAGTAGGAAGAATAATACAACACGATCTAAAAATCTTGGCAACAGGAAAGTGAATGTAACTGAGTGGAGAAGAAAAATGCAAACTGTTGTGTCCTTGGAAAAAATGAGATGTTCACTACAAGGGAGAACTTGGAAAATAGTAATAGCTGAGGGAGAAAGTGGAGAGCAAGTTAGATAGGTCTTTCTGTGCCCTGTCACCAAGCAAAAGGACAATATAATTAGGGAGTATCTGTGGGCATCACTTGGAACAGCAGCAGGGTAAGTGGCCACCTTAAAGTAATTTTGAGACCACTTATAGAATATTGTAGCTAAGCCTGAGTATATCATTAGCACTATGTTGTAAACAGATGGGCACAATTCTGGAGATAATCAGCAATTAACACTTAGGAAGAGAGAGTGAAGATATGTGAAATATGTATAACATGGCCGAGGAAAAACCAAGTGACGACATATTCATCGGTAAACTTCTTAAAGCTATGAACTGTAAACACTACTGATGAAGATGTTAAGATAATTAAAATAACTGCGAATAAGGATTAGTTATTAAACTTAAAACTATAAAATAGCTTTTCACAGTACGTGCAAATCCATGGATAATTGATTCTAAGAAGGAACCAAACAAAACACTGGGAAAACCCACTATATATGTAAGGGAGAAACTCTCCATCTGCAGTCTTTGTAAGATGTAATCTTTGTGGTGTTTCACTGATAATGGATTTCTTTTGCTAGCCAAATCTCGCTTGCCATATTCGTGTGAATAGTACTGATGCCTGAATGTGGCCGGAAGGCAAATGGAAAGATAAGAAACTTTTCCCCTTCCCTCAGGCAAGTCCTTCGAATAAGTGAGCTTACAAAATTTTTACTGCAGACTTTTAAAATGGAGCTCAGTATGTGAACACCGAGAGTTATCTATATAATGCAAAAGGAATATTTATATATTATATATCACTAACCTAAGAGAAATAAATCTTTATCTAAATTGTCTAAGTTCTTCAAGACCTACTAAACTAATAGACCTTACCCAAATTTTAACAGATTAAGTTCTGCAAATGATTCTAGTATTTGCAGCTGTAAACCACGTTAGAAAACTGGTGTTAATTCTGAGGTTTATGTCCCAGAACAGAGCTGTTCTGCTGACAATGACTAATACAAAGCCATGTTAATAACACCTTGCAAGGAGGTAACCCCCCAGAGTTGTCATGTTCTGTTTAAACCACATCTGGTAAGCTTTGAAACATTGACTAGTTCTAAAAGAGTCTGTTTTTTTTTTTTTGGCTTATCTGCTTTTGATATTCTTTCTTAGCCTTGTTTTTTTGGTCTAACCTATTGCAACTTGTAAAGCACTTCAGGATTACAAAAACGTAGGTAGTAAAGTTTGTGTTCTAAAGTGAGAATCGAACTGTAAAGGTGATTTGGCAATCTGAGATAAAATAATTCATAGTGTTCAGTTAAATGTCATTGGCATAGACTATGGATTCTACTCAATGAACTCTTCACAATATTAGATCTAACGTGTCTCTGGGCAATTGTCTGTTACTGAAGTCCACTTTCTATTTAAAACAGAACTGCTAAGACTGACTTGTGATAACATATTTATTTGGGGTATTACCTGCTCTTGCGTAGTATTTTAACCTTTCAAGACAATCTCTTCTCGCCGTCAGTGACGTAACTTCAGATTGTAGGAATAGATATACCACAGATGATTGTTACGTCTTCAGTAAATTCTTGATATTTAAGAGATTGATGAAGCTCTGTGATTTCAGTGGGTATGTGATAACTTCGCCAAATTTTGCTTGGAAACTGTACAGCACTTTATTTTTTTTTTCAATGTTTAATAGCTGATTTTTGTCTATCTATGCTAATCCTTTTGCCAGTTGTCTTTGCTTCTTCAGTTTCACCATACATGTCTTTCAGTCATTGATCTGATTTAAACTGCCCATGGAGAAGAAGTGATATCTGAAAAAATACTTTGTATCCACAGATAACAGTAACACCCCTTCTGGAACAACAGTCAGTCTCTTGCATCCTTCTGTAACTGGGATTGTGGATGACAGAATATGGACACAAGGACATTAATGTGATGTGGTGGATGTTGCTTTTGTGATAACCCACAGGTTTTGTGGCTGCCAAATTCACAAACATATCAGCATCGGGATAAAACACAGATTATACCTCCAAGTTGAGACTGCTATATAACTTTGATTCATCTCATTCAGTTGTAGCATTACAGCTGAGCCTAAATTCCCAACTGCACGTAGACAGTTCCACGTGTTTGTAATGCATCGTCTTTACCTTCCATACTGTCATACGTACAACTTGACTATTCTTATGTCAGGACACTTTCCCAGTTGTATGTTGAATAGCCTGTGAAATGAAAATGTAGTATTCCCCAAGTGATGAGCACAGGACTGGAATTCCAAAACAAGTTTCTTTAGCTTGCTCATTTTGGAAATCAATCAAGGAATTTTTTTTTATGTAAGAAGAAGAAAGGGTAGAAAAAGGAAAGGAGTAGAAACCAATTCACCATTTAGGTTTTTCTTGGAGAGGTGATACTAAGAAACAACTTCTAGGGAACTGCAGCTTTCAGTTTTAGGCAAATAACACTCTGTGCTGAAGTCAAACTCTTAAATGTTCTTCCTAAGTTCTTTGAAGATGAGCTTGTAGCTTCCTGAGGATATCTGCTGTAAATGATTAATGCATAAGCAATCTTGATCCAATTTATTAAGACTCTTGCTTTTTCTTCAGGTTTGCACAGTGAACTTCTTGGTTTAGAGATGTTTTTTCTGTTGTAAGCTATACTGTCTTTTGACTCATCTCTCTTTTTCAGTCCACCATAAAAATATAGCTTGCCAAAGGCCGAACATTAATTTAAAATGCTGCTTTTTTCTGTCACACCTGTGACTAAACATAGTCTTTGATCTTGGTCCTTTGCAGCTGGCCTTTTTCACTGCGAAGGGAAAATCAGGACTAAAAAAGGAGGAGTATTTCTGTCCTTAGAATCCTTTTATCCTTGTGAGAATCCTCTGGACAGTTTTAGTTTAAGGGAGCATCCTGCAAGCTCTGTTTCTAGGTGTCCAGGTACCAATAAGCAATTTATTTTGTAGGCAGGATAGAATGAGAAACTGGTCATTCCAGACTAAAAAGGTCACAGAGCAAAACTGGCCTACTCCAAAGCAAAAAGGAATATTGTGGGTCTGAAACTGTTGGAAATTTCCTGCTTTAAATGAGCAGTAGGTTAGAGGGTGTCAGTGCCCCAGTTAGTGAGTGCACAATTACATGGTAGACTAGACTCCTCCCTTATCCGTGGTAATATCTAAAGAAGGAAAAGATAGAAACTTTCAGAAAGTTTGGAAAGCAAAAGTGTGCCATTGCTTTAGCGTGTTCTGTGGACAAAGAGAGTTCAAGTCCTCCAAAGAATGAATTACAGAGCAGGAGAGACTGTGTGAACCTTGTGCTGCGTGTGGTTAACAGTACTGTAACAGAAGCCACCGCACATTCCTTTTGTGACAGAGGTCACCACACTTGCAAGGGGGATGTCAGTGTCACCTTCAGTGTCAAAAGTTGTTGGCTTCACTTCTCTTCTCCGTGTGAGAAGGTATCAAAACAAGTACAGTTACTTCCCAGAATGTGAAATGTGCAGAGAAGGTGCTAGCAGGTATAGCTGGCCAACTTGTACATGATTTCAGCTTTCCTTATGGAACTACAGGGAAGATGGCTGGATGTGTTTTCTTACCGGGGAATTAGATTTCAATAATTTGGGAAATGCAGGTCTTAAGAGCTGCCTGCACAGAGAAAAACCAGTAATTAGAAGCATGTGTTCTGCTGTAAGTGTTCCAGTGAACTGTCTGGATCAGAACGACAGCCTGGATTAACACAGTGTGACCATGTTGTGCAGATGCAAACCTGGTGTGCCTTTAACCATTTTAATCTCATTACAAACTTAGTTGAAAATCTGTGTGTTCGTAGGGTCTCTAGTTTGATTCTTTTTTCCCCTACCAGGATTTTATGTGAAGGTGGCTTTTTCTAACCGACCTGTTTCACAAGTTACTTCTCAGAAGTGACTTGTTATGCCAGTACTTTAATTTTACTTCATTTATGACTCCAGCTATAGGACGGAAATACAGTATGATTTCTCAAAGTGTCACCGAGCAGCAATTAGCTTTAAACCCAATCTATCTAATAGAGCCTAGATTGTAGGTGGAAAAGGATTTTGGGTTCTGAGTCTTGGTTTTAAGTTGCGTGTCAGCATACAACCTACAAAACTGAAAAAAGAATTCTAGGACAGTGTACGTGAAATAAAATTACACTTTCCATCAAAGTCTTTCACTCTTGCTTTGTTTAAAATTGCTAGCTTTAAAATTGCAGGGAGGTAGAAAATAATTTTTTGTGAAATGATTCAGCTGAACAGGCTTGTGGTTATGGTAGAATATCGAAGAACTTTTATACTGACTTTTTGATAAGAGTTCTAGAAGTTTGAAAAAATACTCCATAAAATCTATGATTAAAAAAGAGATGCTACTTCCTCTAGCAGCAGAGATGTATGTTCCAGCTTAATACTTTTCCTCATGAAAATAATTAGCATAAAATGTTAATATTTTTAGTATATTAGATTCTTAAAACATTCTGCTTGTGATACTCGATAGATCACTCAGGTATGATCAATAATCCATTAGCAGGAATCTCTGTTTCATTTAACACTAACAAGTTTTTTTATCCTTTCCAACTGTAAAACAGTACAGAGAAGTAGTCCAGAAGGTTGAATTGTGGAGGAGGTCAACCTAGCACCAAAAATAGTTTAATATAAAGGTACTTAGCAGAAACCACATCTAAAGCAACCTTATTTTTAATACAAAAATATAGTATGTCATGTGAGCCTGCCTGTCTCCTGCCTAGTGGAGAGACACAGTGAGGAACACTCCTTCAGTAAATACTGTAGTATCACAGCCACATACCACAAAATTTCTTTGATTGTTTATTCCACCTAATTCCTCAGAGCAGTATGAAAGGTATCCTGCCTGTAGGAGTAAATAATGAGAAAGAATAAAAAAAAGTACTTACACTTCAGAATTGTTAACTGTGAGTGACTAGCAGAACATACAGCTTTGAGGTGACTCTTTTTAATCAGATAGCTTAGTGAATCGATGGCTACAAGTTTTATTTAGTGTTTGTTTGGGATGAGCACTTTCCTGTCATTTGGAATAGTGATGTAAGGCCAAATTCTATTTTTATGTACATGAGGAGTTCCATTACTTCCTTATACACAGAAGGAAGCACAGGAAAATGAAATCTCCCAATAGATATTGCTGTTTGGCACAATCTGAAATCTGTTTAATGGCTTTAGCTTTTCTAGACTGAGAAATCAACTTTGAAAGCAAACCAACAATAGAGGAATTCATGGTATTTTTTTTTAAAAGCCACACATTGTCCTATCTTATTCAGAGCAGAATTCTTCTAACGACCAAATTCTATGAGAATCTGTTTTTCAAAGTTATGTAATAAAAACAATTGTCAAATCTATTATGATAGTCTAGACTACACACAAAAGGGGAACTCGAGGGAAATCATGGAGATTTTCTCATGAAAATAGATAATGGAAAGACTAAAATGTTTCATCTATTTAAAATAAGTATTATAATCTATAACCTTTCAGAATAGTTTAGTTGCTTTCTTGGAAAAACAAAATGGATACAGTAAATAGTTAAGAAAATGTGCTATTGTTAGCCCCACTCTGCTGGGTCAGTGATAAGAGCTTGTGAAAGTCTTGTGTTACTTCATAAGTAGTCCAGAAGCGAAGCCTTTTTTTCCTCCAATGTGTGTGCTTGTCTTATATGAGCTAGATTCATAGTTTGTCACAGAAACACAAACCAAGCTATCTAGTTTAGCTGGAATAAAATGATTCTATTTTCTGAAATCCTGAATGGAGCAGATTTTTCGAAGTGGGAAACAAAGACATCTCCTAGGCTGACGCTGTGTTGCCTGTAGTGAGAATCAGGGAACAGCTTTACACGAGGGAGAAAGGATTTGTTTGAATCTTCCCAGCCTGACACTACTGCATCTTCCTCTACCTCCTGACACCATGTGGAATAAGGTGCATGTAAGGCAAAGTCTGTGGAATTAGGTGAGAAATTTCTATTAAGAACTCTTCACTATGCAGTACAGCAGTGATTTATGAGCCAGGGACTGTTGCAGGTACGAACTGGGTCTCAAGGGTGATAGGAATTTGTTCGTGTGTGCTAGTATTTGGGTCACAGGCTTGATGAAAGGGGAGAACACATCCCATAAAGTTTGGGAATGGAAGCTGTGAAATGTTATAGTAGCAGGGTCATCCCTTGTGACTTCTGATAATTAGATAAAATTTGCTGATTAATGAGGCCATAGTTTCACATATGCTTTAAGACATGACTGAAATCTAATCTGACAAAGTGATTAGTTTTAACCTGGATATGGATCACTGTGGCTGTAGAAGACATTTTTTCCAGTAGGGATGAGTACGTAGCTAGGATTAAGTGGGAAGGAGTGGTGCCAGAACTTTGTCTTTCAGCAGCAATACGGGTTTGTAACGACTTAAACTGTATTTAAAACCATAACTTGGCAATATGAAAAAATAAGAGGGAAATAAGACTAACAAATGTATACTCTTGGTTGGGAAGCTTTTTATCTTACTCAAACTCTTACTTTACCTAGGCTCTTACTCAGATCTTCTGCTATAGCTGCCTGCTTGGGTTAGATGAGGACGTTCCCAGGTCAACAGCCATCTGATCAGGTAGTGATTTTTACCTTCCTTTCTTTGTGCTAAGCTAGTTGTATGTCTGAAATACAACTCTTCTCAAAAGTACGCAACTAAAAAGCCAAGTTACATACAAATACAAATAAAGTAATTTCAGATGCACAGGGAAGATTTCAATTTTTAAAAAAGTAAAATTCAGAAGTCAAAATTCAAATCCTTTGACTTCAAGGGAAGTAATTTAAATTTTTTTCTACAGTGCATTGTCTGACGTATTCTACTTTGGGCAACACTATTGTTTAAAAATTTATTGGTAAGTGAAAATGATTAGTAACCTGGATTGATGATGTAAAGATTAAACTGTATAGGTAAATATTGCTGATCTATGTAATAGCTATATAATTGATATAAACAGCATGCGTGAAGTGCTGGTTTTTTTGCATAGTCCCCAAGAAGTTCCTAGAACTGCAATAGCACCGAGAAAGCCAATAGGAAATAGTTCTTGTGTATGGAATATAAAATGCATCTCAAAGGATGTGAAGGAAACTTCATTACTTGAAAATGTAAATCTTAGTACAGTAGAAACTATAAAGGAGACAGTTCTGTGCAGGATTTAGTCATTTTCTCCTATTTTTATCTTTAGTGAAATTGATCTTTTTTTGCCATTTCCATCAGTCCTGTAGGTAGAGTGTAAGTTGGCACTTGAAGTATTTCTTGTTTTAATAGGAGGAAGAACAGTGAGAGCAATGGAAAAAGATCTTAATTGTTACACTGCTGCCTAAGACAAGGTTTGCAGAAAATGAGTTTTCTAGCAGCTGGATGAGGTTGGTGACACTAACAGATTCTGGGTGCAGCCCAGTGGTCATCAGAAATGTGATGACTGTGTCAGAAATGACACAGATGTGTGGCGATAAGGCAGGCGGAGATCAGGAATCCAGGAGGTCCACTCCAGTCAGGCACAGCAGGGGACAGGGCTGAGCACAGATTTGCCTACATAGCTCAGAAAAGGACTACGGCTTTGGCCTGAGCTTAACTGAGGCAGCAGACAGTGTGTGAATGGGGGCCTCAGATGAGGCTGTTAAGGGCGATTCAGGCCTACTGATGCACTCAGGGTCCAAATAGACTCTTGACTCTTCTAGGTAGCTTTTATTAGAGGAATTGCTTTCTGTATAGGGGGGAAGAAACCCTACTTTCCTCTTGGATTAACTTTAGCCACTTAAATTTTCACCCCCCAGAGCTCCCTGTTACAGGCAGATTAAACAGTGCCAAGTGCTGTTCTTATTAAGAACACCTGAACAGCATACTCTTTGTATAAAGTTTACCCTTCTTATTAATTGAGGTTAATTGTAGCTTTGCAATAGCTACCCACAAGAGGAAAAAAAAAGTTCCTACCTCTGAGCTATAATTTTTATTTAGAATTTTTTACTATGATTGAAAGTACCACCCATTTTAGGACCTGGTAGTTCAAGGCACTCTGCAACCACACACAAAGACCGATGCTATCCCCCATAAAAATTATCAAGTCAGAAAATAATGTAGGAAAGAAGTCTGTCGACATTCACACAAAGTGAGAGTTGAGAAGTCTGTGGACTTTGACTTGCCCATGTTTGCAGCAGAAATATTTTTGACCTGAAACTGTGAAGTCAAACGTGAGCTTAAAGACCACTGTCACAACAGGTAAGATGGTAGCCTTGGAAGGCATTAAAAATCAGCATATTTCAGAGAGAAGCTGCCAAGGCTCCGAGGGAGTGGGTTTTATTCTGGGTTTTGTTTGGTGGTTTTTTCCCCCCCCTCTGTAGGTTATAGCCAACATTTATCAATTGAGTTAATTCATTTTGTATTTATGCCCATTGTTCTGAGACAATAAATTGTCTCTGTGGCAAGACTTGCTAAAATACTTAAGTATGGCATTTGTTTCCCTTCCTTGCCTAGAGAAAAGCCCTCTAGTTTACAATTGCCCTTTGAATAGTAGTCCCTGACCCAGGGAAGCTAATTTCAGCAACAATAAATGCTGGGTCTTTTGTCCCTTCAGAAAGTAACATTGAGGACCTTGGAAAGGTCTTGGAACTTGCTGCTGACCAGTCTGCAAACTCAGTGTGCCTCCTGTTCCTGTCACAGCATTGGGAGAAGGAACCTCTAAAGTCTTCTCAGAGACCTATACTGATGTAGTCACCTAGAATAGCTTTTTTTTTCACTAACTTATCTTTGTAATGCAGTTCATATTTCCTTTGTTAATATTGAGATTTTTACTGAAGTTTTGGGAGAAGAGCAGTTACGTTTCTTGTACTGGAAGAAATCTTTTGACCAAATGTTACTGTATAGCATTTCTGTAGCCTGGAGGGGGCTACAGAAGGTTTGTAAGGAAATAACCCATAACAAGGGTATTTTATTGTTCAGCTGGGATAAATCAGTCTGCTCCATCATCTTGTATCTAAAACACATGTGACTAATCATCATTATTCTTTTTGTCAGCCAGTACTTTGTGCTTTCCATCTCAGCAATACTCATTGTCAAAGAATAATTTCACTTGTTGATCCTCCTCCTATCTCCTGCTGAGGTAGTCTTTTTGGCCTGTTTCTGATCCAGCACTTTCCTTCTTCTTTAGAGACCATGGGATTTGAACTTTGAACAAATCTTTTCCCATTTTCCTCCTTGTGTGATTAAGAACCAAAAATTTCTGGTTTATGGAGATTCACCTACTACAAGTCTACCCTTAGATTACTACTGGTGCAAAATTGCAAATTGCCCTTTGAAGTACAAGTTCAGTGTTTGTAAACTAATGTTAAGTATGTTGATGTTTTACAGTTCAGGACTTTGTCAACAGTGTTAGGGTCTTGCCCCAGGAAATTCCAAGCTTGTCCTGTAAATTTGAGTTTATAATCACAATGTAGGCTTAGCAAAGGAGAAATCCACTAAATCTTCTTGCCCCAGAAGTTGGGGGAAAATCAGATTAGCAGAGAAGTAATCTGGTTCTAACAGAATGAGCTCTGTTGTCACACCTGAACTGAGATTGATACTACCAGAGCTGAAAGACAGTTTTCCACCAGCTGCTTTGGGGCCAGGTTTCCTCGCAGTAGCTGTGACAAGGTTATCCATGCTTCAATCCGTTTCTGTTTGTATGGGCATCCTTCATGAGACACAAAGATATTCTCGCGGTGCAGTTATCAGAGAAGTGTCCAACACTACCACTTTTCTTTGACTTGTCTCCTAAAGATATTGAGTCTGTCTTTTTTTTTGTGCTCTATTTTCTGTCAACATCAGGAAACCGCCACTGACAGGATGCCTTGTTAGAAGCAAAACTTCAACTTTAGGTAACTATTCTGCTGCTGTAGAGTGAACACTGCCAATTTAGTCTGGAAACACCTTTCTCTTATCTTGAGGGCAAGTACACTGATGGTCATTTGTTTCTGCCGTGAAAGACCATCGGTACCGTTACATATCAGTTATAGACATTGCTTATCTCTGTTATTACTTTTTTCAGAACTGCCAACTAAGCTTTTTCTAGGATCATTCTCTAATCCATTTAAATCAGAGGTGGGTTACTGTGAAAAACTCTATTAGCAGGTATATACCAGTGCAGCTCATTTTAACAGAGATGTGTTACAGAGAAATGGAGAGTTAGGTGGAGAGGCAGCATAGCCTTTTCAGCTGGAACATCTGCGCTCAGGGGCGAATTCCTACATTCTGGAGACACAGATGTCTGCTTCAGCTTCCTCTTAACTTTCTGGTATCTCTGATTTCCTCCTCAGCCCTTTGTGGAATGATCAAAATTGTGAGGGCTGCTCCATGGCCTTCTGCAGCAAACCAGCTCTTTAGAGGAGGAGCAGCTACATTTCAGTGAGTCTGTGCTTCCTCTGGTTTAAGTTTTAAGATATGCAATGAGAAGGTGACAAGGAGGTAAACAGTTTTGTGTACAAAGGATGTATCTCTGATATTTGCTGCCTCCACCACAGGTCTTCTAGGCTTTGACAGCAGCAAAGCATCAAGCTCCACTTCCAGAGGGATACAGAAGAAAAAGGGAGGGCACAGTATATTTTCAGAATTCAGCTGAGCGAGAGCAAGGGTAGCAGGTTCTCAAAGCTATACCAACAGGTAAACCAAATCCTCTGGAATATCTTCACTGAGAACCATTGCTTAATGTGAGATATGATGGGTCAGTTTGAAGGTGTATGACTTTCAAAAGGCACTGTTGAGCACCACGTGCTTTCCTGCAGCCTGCTTTGAGAGAGGGATTTGAATGAACCATGGCTTCACAGGACAATAAATCTGTTTTTAGTGCACCTAGGACTGAGTCAAAGCAGAGCAGTCTCATGATGCTAAGCAGTGCTTTATTCAAATCCACTCTGCCAGATCAAATGCTTTATTAAAATTTTGCTATGCTGAACCAGGCGTAGCATGTCTTCCTGCAGTAGGCATAAACACCGCATCACGTGTTCAGGCTAACGTGACAGAAGTAGTCGTGCTCACAAGTGTCAAACACGTACTGCCAGGTAAGCTGAGATCAGTGAATTTGGAACCTTGGCCTGATTGTTGGGAGTAACAAGTGGGAAAATTTCTCTTATGATTGTTGACCAGGTTACTGCGCTTCACTTCAACCTGGAAATGTTTTGTGGAGGTCTAAACTGTTCGGGAATCAAGGCGAACAGCCCAACTGTCCATCCCTGCAATAAAACTGAGGTATTTACCCTGCAAAACGGTGGTGTGATAATATTGCTTTGGAAACATGGCCCTAAGTATCATGAAGTTAGTAAGTTATGCTACTTTGGTTTCTTTGCAGGAGTGAACAAATGTCTGGTTTTTTCCAGTTTTATCTGTAAAATGCAAAATGTTTCCATCAAAATATTCTCTTGTCGAATGTTCCAGACTACATCATCCCACTTTTTAATCAGAATCATTAGTTTGGCTTTACACCTAATCTGGTATAGGTAGGGGTTTGTGTGGAGAAACACTTCTCGAATGCTGGCTGCATGTTCTCTCTTTCTCCCCTTGCATTGGATCTAGCGAGCATGTGGCACAAAGTAGATTGGTTCAGCAGAAAACAAATCTGTCAAAACCAAAGTTTTCCTTTCAGATCAGCCCGTGGAACTGATCTGTGTGATTACTAGGCCTAACAAGAGGCAGGAGGGACAAGCACTACCTGGGGCTTTGTCTGCCTGCAGTTGTGCTGGATTAGAGGAAAAATCAAGACACTGTTACTACTAGCATCTTGGTTCAGGAGTTCTTGGCTCAGGGCAGGAAAACACTCTTGTTTATATATTCCAGCCCATTAGACCTGGCTCCTTCTTTCTCTTTCATAATTATTTGATAAATTACTTGCTATTAAAATAATTAAACCATGGATCTTTGCACTATTTACAGTTTTTCTCATGTTATTAAGCTGTAATTTGACCAACAGATATGAGCATAAATTACCCTATGATTACGTAGCTTTTAATATGTGCTTCTGCAGTAACAGCTGTAAAGCTAAGTGGTTTGCCCTGTAAAGTGACATGATGTCATAATATTTCTTTGAAAATATAAAATTAAGTATCATTAAATCCTGTAATTATGTAGCTATAGGTTATCTTTGCAACTTAGAAAATGGAGTCAGGTAGCCTGATTCTTCCTTCTGTAGTATTCCAAGAATTCTGTCAAAACTGTACAAGAGCAAGCATCGTGCTTTACTGAACATGGGAGATCCCTCCCTAGCCCTGTATTTCAGTGTAATTCACTTCCTTTGTTCTGTTTGCTTTCCAAGAACTAAAGTTTTCCAACATGTTTGTAATAGCAAAGCAAACAGCTGGTACGTTTCAGGACTGTGTATTCTTTTTGAAATAATAAAACCAATCTATCTATATTCTAGATTCTATTTTTCTTGTTGTTTAGAAAAATCCTCTGTAGAACCATGGCTGTCTCTGTCATAAATGATTTATACAGAAGTATGCCAAGTTCATGAACTGATTTAGCTGCAAATATTTAGGCATTTTTAGCATTTAAAACCTACTGATTCTCTTGTGCACCAGATAAGTCTGACTTGGCACTGAAATGATGTGGGTTGCGTAGAGGCTATTGTATGATTGGTTATAAGCTATTAGTTTTTTTTTTCTTCAGGCAAATATTTAGAACTCTTGATTTTTTTTCCTTGTCAAATTTTCTCAGTCTCTTCAAGGCTTGATTATTTGCTGTTTCTTTTAAATCTTTACCTAGTTCTAAAATAAATGGTTACTTTTCCCTTGTGAGTTTAACCTGATTTGCATTATTTCTACCCTTCTAAAGCTCTTGCTGTTTTCTAAGGCACAAGATATTTTAGCAACTGCTGTAATTGTTTCCTGGCATTTGTCATTGTCATCTACAGTCACTTTTTCATTATAGATTTACCTGATGAAGTTAAGTTTCACCAGCGTATTTCTCTCTCGTGCACCTATCACTGTAGGGCCTTTAAATGTTAGATTCATTTTTGCAGCATTGAAAAAGTTCTTATTTGTTTTTTGAGTGTATTACCAGTTGTTACAAATATGCAACACACTTAAAATGTAGAATGTATTTGCTTAGTAACTTTACTGCAGGATTATTTGCTCGACATGTGTATAATAGAATTTTTGTTCAGTGCTATATGTATAATTTTAAGTGGTTTTTAGAACTAGCTGTTAATTTATTTAAAGATTATCATGTCTTAGGATTACCCGCTCTTAGGTTAGAGGGATGTACAATACACTATTTTGAAGATAATAGGTGATGCTCTGATTCTGTGACATTACAATAAGTATTGTGATGAATATAGTGAAATAAATGGTTTGTGCCATCTACTGGCCTGGACAGGATCTGCATTTCAGTTCAGAGGCTGAATTGGGACTTGAACTGAAGTGTACAGCGTGGAAAAAGAAGGAAACTCACCATAAATAACTAGCACGGTTTTTAATTATTATGTTTTTTCTGTATTATGTGCTAAATAATGTTAAACACGTGCTAATTCAATGTGCAGACTGATACATTAACCCTTTTCCCACCCCTGCCTTCCCAACCATGCCCTGCAACCTCTTTATCCTGATTTTGATAGAGCCTGGAAATGTTTCTTACAAGTCAGTCATGTTTTAATAGAATTTAACAGCAGAAGTTGATGTTGTATGTCAACACAGTTTGTCTAGACATGTTAGAGAGAGTTGTGCTTCTCTATAATCATTCATAATTATGATATATTATAGTATATTCCATTATCACTTATAATAGAGTATTAAACAAACCCACGTGCTCCCTTATGGATTTTCTCTGATGTTTATTTCAGTGTTAAGCCTGGAGTAATGAAGCTGCTAGTATGGGGGGAGCTTCAGTATAGCACAGTGCAGTGTTACATAAGGCCTTTTAGCTGAAATGTCTTTGTACCCTACAGCCTAATAATAGGCTATTGTATTTCTGTGATTTTTATAAAGCTCGGATCTCACATGCAATTCTCAGTTGTTTCTGTATCGTCAGTGTTATCACTTGTGTATTTGATAGATTCTGATTATAAATCTTATTTTTCAATGAGCTTTTTTCTTTAATTGTTGCTTTTTACTTACTTATCTCTCAAGGGCATTAAGCAGTGGGTCCACAAGTGCTCCAATGTCCCTCTAGTTATGGTTGTTCTAGAAAAGGGAGTAAATCCAAGAAAGTGTTAGTGGGGAAAAAAACCTTTACACCTCAGAAAACTGCATGTTTCAGTATCACGTTCAGAGGTTTAGATACTTCACTTGCTGACATGATCAAGGACTCATTTTTTCAGATGAAGTGTAGCCTATAGGATAGACACCTGGCCTAGAAATGTGGAGGCTCTGAGTCTGCTTCTAGTAAAACATTTCCCTTCAGTTTACCCTGTCCCCAAGATACATATTTACCTCGTTTGCAAAGGGATTTTAGATTTGTTGATTAAAAATACTGTATAAACAGCTAAGAATATATTTTTGAGCTGGTTTTGATACATATTAAAGTTGCTGATCTAATTGCATATAATTTGAGGTGTTGGAAGGGCAGACTATTCAAATCCTTTAAATTCTAGTTAATTTGGAATTATCGAATCCGATACGTATGTATTAATATATATGCATATGTTACCTGCTACAAACACAGGTACAAAAAGGAATACAGTAAACTTGTTGATATTAGATTGCACTTTGTAGCATAAATATCAATTTAAGCAAAAATAGTAGTGATTTCAGAAGGGCAGGATTTTATCCAAGTGTGAAAAGGTGGCTTAAATGCAATGATATAGGAAGGAATTAAAGTATTCAGCTTTTCAAACTTTTTCTTTTTGCAGGTAGATGCCCAAAAGCGTCATCTTTGCTGCTTTGAGTGGTTGTTATGCCTGGGAAAATGAACTGCAGTAAGTGCTCAGTTAACTATTTTTTCCCCTCCATGAAAATTCATATTATTGTGACATTATAGCTACTATGAGCAGAGCAATGATTCATACAAGTGAAATACATAATCTTCCATGTAACTTGTTTGAAGTCAGGTTCCAATCATCTTGTTCCTATTTAACTCTCAATTTTTCTTTATATATTTTTCCTTCAAAGTCTGCTGGAATTTGCTAGGAGGCTTTTTGATGATATCTTTTCCTTCAACAAATAATCAGTTGGATCTGATAGCCTGAGAGAGGCAAGACTGCTGCGGCTCCATGTCCCCAGCTCCAGCCAGTAGCAAGGCTGAAAATGTATTTTCAGTAGGACTCTGGGATATCTCACTTTTTCATTGTTTAAACCAGAAGAAGCTCCTAACTTTTACCTTCCTTCTTATCCCCTCTTTTCTTAATACTCTTATGCTTTTTGTTATGAGTAAAAGTCTATGCATTTGGATTAGATTCTCTACAGTGGGAAGTATCATAGACAGCTGTTTTGGGCAGGAATCTGAATCTAAATCTAACCTATTTTATGTTGCTAGAAGAACACTCCTTTACTCTGGACAAGTTGGAAGCTGCTTCTTAGTTTCGAAGCTAACTTTTGCATTCTTTAATATGCTAAACATGCTCCTGAAAACTAAGAGAAAACAGCTATAGATGATCCAAAATTTGCAGGTTTATACAAACTTTTTAATAGATACTACTGCATCACAATTATTCAAAAGTAGTAGTTTTTAACAGCTTTACACAAGAGGGTTGCTGGCTTAAGTTCCAAAGGGTCTGCAGCTCAGTCTAATTCTGTGGATTTACAAATACCTACACAGTACCCTTGCACCTATTCATTGCAAGAAAAGACCCTTAATTTAACAGGAACCATTATTTACCTAGTTTTCAGTGAATTCATTTCATATGGGGAGTGCTTTTTCACTAATAATTTTGTTTCTTCTTCCTAAATTATAAATATATCTTCTATTCTTCTGCATTTCAGTCCTGCTGTCATGGATATCGTTGACAAAACTCCCTCACAGCTTATGTATGCTGTACAATCTGTAAGGTTCTTTAATACAACATGGACCAAGCTTCCTTTTGAGTGGAATGCCTTAGTCCCTTGCTTTATGGGCTGTGTCCATGCAAAGCACACGTGCCCCCAACATAGGTGGATTGATTGTGCTTTCTGTACTGTTAGAGAAGCTAGGAGTTGAAGTAGAATGTATCCCTAGACCATAATTTAGCAATTCCAGAATTAAGAGAGAGTTTATCTTCTGCTAGGTATCTTTCTCTGATCCTTTCTTCTGGTGGGCATGTCTTTGGAGTTTTCCTGACTGATTTTTACTTTGAGTTCTGCAATTCTCTCCCCCTGCCTTGAGGAAAAAAAAAAAAAAAAAATCTGAACAAAATCTCTTTAGCTTGGAGGAGAGGAGACTGAGGGGGGACCTCATTAATGTTTATAAGTATGTAAAGGGTGACTGCCGTGAGGGTAGAGCCAGGCTCTTCTCAGTGGCATCCAATGATAGGACAGGGGGAAATGGATATAAGCTGGAACATAGGAGGTTCTGCTTAAACATGAGGAAGAACTTCTTCCCAGTAAGGGTAACAGAACACTGGGACAGGCTGCCCAGAGAGGTTGTGGAGTCTCCTTCTCTGGAGGTGTTCAAAACCCGCCTGGACGCCTTCTTGTGTGATCTGATCTAGGTGGTCCTGCTGCAGCAGGGGGATTGGACTAGATGATCCTTTGAGGTCCCTTCCAATCCCTAACATTCTGTGATTCTGTGAAAAACAAACAAAAAAAATCAACAACCCATAAAAACACCAAACACAACCCAACAGTGCATAACTTCAGAGGTACAACAAAATGAAGTAAAGCCACAATGTAGCCTGCTGACAGTGCCAGCTGCACACAACTTTGCAGTAGTGCCTGGAGTCCTTCCAGTCCAGGGGCACTATGGAGTTGCACTGTCTGAACACTAAATACATAGCTAGGATGTTTCTAGCAAGTCCATCCATTTCAGGACAACGTGGTAGTAAATATATTTCTTTTGTATTGTTTTTATGTTCACATTTAACCTTACCCTCAAGTCCTTGTTTTCTGATGGCATCTTTTATTTTGTTGTTTCAGTAACGAGTCTTCCTTTTTTAGCAAAGGGATAAAAGCAGTGTCTGTCTCTAGACAGGCTGCCTTTGTGACAGGAACTGGCAGGTTCTGACAATTCCAGCAGCAGGGTCCCAAGATCCATTCCTGCTGTAAAAACATCTGCAGAAGGATTCATGGTGTGTGGCAGGCTTTTTCCTTGCTGAGACAAGAAAAGAAGCAACAACCAATTCTTGACCTAGATTTGTCATCACACAGATTGTGTTGTTTTGTATTGGGGAAGTATCTTGAAGGAGACGAGCATGATGAAGACCCGCTAAGATACTGTAGAAGGCTGTGAAGAGCCAATTGCGATGAACCTTAATACCTTCTATCATTCAGTTACGAGGTTGAAAGACAAGTTATCTCCTCCTTTGACCTTATGGCTTCTGTTACTGCTTATACAGCAGGGTCTTTTACATACTTGGTATGGTACCACCACCCCTTTTCCTGCTCCAGGACAACAGGGAGCAGGCAGCTGGCTTTTAAAGCCCGGCAAACTCTGAGTCAAGCTTCTCTCTGCTCCTACAATTTACAACCTTGATCTGAGAGCTAAAAGGAGCTTAGCACAGGGTCCAGCTCTTTCCAAGAGGCTTATTATGTTAGAAAGTAAGAGGAGGAAAGGTAAAGGATGACAAAGGAGCGAGCATTCATTCAAAGCAGACATCTGATTCTCTTGATCTGGACTTGAAAGCAGAACACTCTGCATGGTACGGACACTGTGTGAAGCCCTGCTATTCCCATGGCTATGTCCCTCTTCTGGTTTCCCTTCTGCTTATGGTGGGGCTAGTAGCACAGTTGGGCAGATGCTGGCTGATCTGCTGGCTGGCAGATCCCCAGGGGGTCTGACAGGATAGGGGGTAGGAGCTGGATTTTTCACATATCAAAAGAGAAGGTTTGGTGGTAGGAAGGGCAGAAAAGGGAGAAATATGTGTATTCTTCCTTCTAAAGTAGTCTTAAAAAAGTGCATGAGGGATTATTTTCAAAAGAAAAAAAGCTCTGTGGATTGAAAACATTTCTCCTCCTCTTAGTAGAGAGCTCTGTATTTAAAGCCCTAATTTGCAAAATCCGTTACAGGTTCACATGTGCCAATTAGGTAAGAGATTTAACTGAGAAGAGGCATGTTCTCACTGTGCTCATAACAAAATAACTGGCCAAGAGCCCGATTTTCCTGGCTTTAGAGTAACCACGACACAAACTTCACTGGAAACTGGATCCATCTCATATTTATTTGCAGCAGGAACTGTGTAGCCCATCGCCTCGCTTCCGGATTTCCTCTCCTGTCGAAGTTCTTTCTTCTTTTTGTCTCATCAAGTTTCCTCCTCCATGTCCCTCTCCCGGGTTTTAACCTCGCGGAGGGCTGCTGGAATGCACACAAACACGGCACAAAGACAGGGGCTGCTGTGCTGGAAGGTCAGGCCAGGCTGGTGGCACACAATGAGGAGCAGGCTGGGCAGTGGAAAGTTACAGCTGGGCTGCAGATCACTTCTGCAAGAGTTGCCCCGCTCCTTGGGAAACGTGATACTTGCTGACGGGATTCGGCGTAGGAAAGACGGAGTGGTGTTGCAAAGGACTGTTTTCATTTGAGGAGAGTTTGGGGTTAAAGGATGAATTTCCTTTATCACATACTTGTAATAAAGGAAACTTGCTTTAGCAGCCTTAATCTAAATCTGCTGTTGGTAGTGTCAGATTCTGCAAACGTGTGTGTTTTACCAGTGTTTGCTGAAAACTGTCGTGATGTTCAGCGTGACAGTTCTGCAGAAAAATGATAGCCAGCATGACACAGTATGGGAAGTGATCTGCAGAAAGAGGAATGGGCTTCATTAAGAATGGACTTGGGAGTCTTTAGTCCTTTACTATGACTGTATCAGCATACATACGCCGTTGCACAATAACATTTGCTTCTAGCTGTTTGTGTTTCATAAGGGTACAGAGTGGTAATCAGTGGTAAACGCTGTGTAAAACTGTCGTTCATCTGCAAGAAAGAGCTGTTTGTCAAAGAACCTCATTTGCTAGACATAATATAGAATTTATCTTCCTGCTTACACTAACTACTTTTAGTAGGCCCTCATTCGATGCTGTTTATTTTTACATGACATTCTAGCAGCCACTATCAAAAGATCTGGGTGAAGGGTCATGATAACAGTCCAGCTATTTAGCACAGTTTTTCTGTAAACAAATCAGTGAATTGTTTGACCAGCATGAGGTAATAATTCCCCAATGCATTCTGAATGAATGTGCTACAGATACAAGCAAGGTTCATTAACTACTGTGAACCTCCAAGATGAAAAGGAAGTATAGAAAAACCAACCTTGTGAAATGCATGTTACAATTGTAGCTGGAGCAGTGGGTCATGCATCACGTTTTGGGTTTGGCTGTTTGGAAAGGAAGGATTTCTCTGTATCAAACTGATTGCTGTTGCTTATATTTCAATAGTGCCTTAAGTCTGAACTCTTACTGTAACAGGTGGTGCCCAGAATTAAGTGGCTGTGACAGACACACTATGACATTATTTTCTTTGCCATAGAAAGCCTGTAGTTTCATGAGGTATGCTGTCCTTATTGATCCCATTTTGAGGAGATGAGGAACTAAGGGTCATGCATAGCAAGTGACTTTTAATCAGTATTGTGAAGAAGTCTGGTAGAAGAAAGCTCTGGGCTTTGTTCTAGTTCCTCAGCTTCTAGACCCTCTGCTTCCCTGCCTGTCTTCCTTTAGTTGGAATTAGTCATCCACAGCCATATCACATAGCTTAGGGGTGTAACTGCTGTGTGGGCTGCGCAGACCCTAGGCATCTCCCACTGCTTCTATACCTGACTCACCTTTAGCTGAAGTCCTGCAGAAAAGTAGCCTGGAAGATAATTTCCGATGGTGAAAGACCTGATAGGGTAGGCTGAGTATTGGCTTTTTATTTAGATGACTCAGTAGTAAAGAAGGGTTAAGTTTTATCTGTCCTTTTTTTTGTTCTATCCTTTGGCTTCTTCAGAAATGCTTTCGAAGTGTTCATGAAATGCAGCCTTTACCACAGTCAATACCAAAGACCTTCCTGCAAAGTATGCTGAATTAATTCCTGATAAGTATGGCTTTTCTGCTTTGCACACCTTGTAATGGTTCTAAGTATGTGGAAAGTGTGTCACTAACTGATGACTAAACTCTTCTACTCTGATGCAGTAGAGACAATTCAAAATACTAACAGTCTAGATTATCCACTATAGATGTGACATATAGATGTTACTTGTCAGAACAAGCTGATAGCAGGCATTAAAACTAAACCATATAAACAAGCTTTGGGACTATGCTTCACAAACGTCTTGCTACTGGGAAGTAGTATTTATCACTCGCTTGCTACTATTTTGCACACCATTGCTTTCTGCGAGGCAGCGTGTGAACACTGAGCCTAGGACAGAATTACTTGACTTACTGATGTAAACCTTATGCAATAACTGCAGCATTGCAAACATTACTTCAGTGCTCCTAATCTGCTGTGTACACAGAAAGACAGCTTTAGGCAAGCTCATTTAGGCTAATTTAAATGGTAACCCAGCTTTGTGGTAAAGGGAGCAAGAGAACTTCTCGACATCAGTCCAGCTCCAAACCTCAGTACTGGTCATGATCTGTTCTGTCCATGAGACTCTTTTGCCTTAGGCCTTCCTCATGAACTGCTCTGTAAAATACCACGGTGGTAAGGTCCATGGGTGACCACCAGGTCACCAAGTGGAAAAAGGGCTGAGACCTGCTTTCTAGTCTTGTTACTGACCATTTGAATGGACACTGGCCACTTCTTATGAGCGCTTTCCATATCAGCAAAACAGAGATAAAAACAATATTCTGAAATGAATCTGTCCCCCTTTAATTAGGTAAATATCTAATCACAGTCTTTTTCCATTAAGACTGAAATAAAGAGGATATTTGACACTTTATTTTTGACGTCTCAGTACATGCAGGGAAGTACTTTGAGCAACTCACATGGCAAAAAAAATCTAGGTACAAATGATGCCATTTAACCTCTCTAGAAGTTCCTAGAAGTTTCCTTGCTATGTGGGGAATGCTATTCTGTAACTGACCAGCCAGTTACATCATGTGGAAAGATAACTTTGTCCAGCATCCACATGGCTAAATGAAAAAAAAAAAAAAAAAATCTCTTCCTTTCTATCCTTCTCTTTTATGGGCCCTAGATACAAGGTATTGTTCAATTTGAAAACTTGGTTCCCAGTTCTGGCTGCCCTTGGTAGCATCACCACAAAATTCACTGTAGTATTGACTGATTAGAGAAAGACATGTCAGACTTGCAGTGTAGGACTTTTAGAGGTGATATTGAAAGATGCTGCTTAGCTGAACACGTAGCTCCATTAAGAAAGGTCAACAGGAGAATGATCTCTTGTTGCTCTTTAGAACACCTTGGGCAAGCTCTGAGAATGTTTGAAGGCAAAAGCTGTTTCTTAAAGCTTAAACAGTGCTAGATACCTTCAAGACAAAGCAAGAAATAAGCAGCTTGCCAATGAGCCTTACTTTTCCAGTTCTGAACAGACTCTCTGCATGCTGCCAGAGATGATTTGTGACCTCTGTCAGGACTCCGGTTCAATGGAGCTTCAGTTGCCAATATTAGCACAGGCTGCTCTGACTTGGATACTATCTGTGTGCATGAAGTTGTTTAGTGTGAGCCTGGCAGAGTCGTAGTGACTTGCAGGGATTTGTTTGTTTAGCTTTCCTTGAAATTGCAGAAGGTCATCTCTAGCAGTACCATAGCTTATTGCAGCTCACAACACTGTTTTGGCTATGGATTTTGCTTAAAATCCATTCCTGACCAATAAGTGGCCACAGATGAAAAGAATAACACGCTGGCACTGATTAGGAGTGCTCCCTGTCCTACTTGGGAGAGGCAGAAGGGATCTACCATCAGTTCTCAGCTGGAGACTATAAAAATGATTTTGAATTTATCTCCATAGTCAGCCAGTGGTCTGGGAAGAAATCTTGCTTAGGGTAGCAGATTGTCTCAGTAAAAGCCATATGCATTTGGATGGAAGACTTTTAAACTGCATCCCCACCCCAAGAAAACCCAAACTTTTCTATTTTCTTACTTTTTACTGTATCAGGAGCTGAGAACTTTGTGATTTCTTTGGAGTCCCAAATGAGTATCTTAACTCGAGTTGTTTTGAAACAAATAGTATATGTGTACTTGGAGCCAGGAAGCTTGTAGACCAATGCATATTTCTTTGTGTTCGCATCTCGGGTTTATCTTCTTCCCTACCTATTCCTCTTTAGTTCTTGAGGGATTTCATCACAGTGATGTAAAAGACCCTGAAATTCAAAGTTGGTTCATAATGCTTGTGCACCCTGTAGAAATAGAAAATATAAGTATGCTATACCAGTAGCATACCAGTGTATTGTATAGCAATATGGTATACTGTCCCCTGGACCTATTGTCACAGTCTCTCCCATAATGTTTTAAACACCCTTGAACTTAGCATGGTGATGACTGCAGGGCAGTGAAGGAAAAAGAGCAAGATCAGACATGTTCTGTGTTGATAAACCCAACACGAAGCCTGTATGGAGGAGAGAGTATCTAAAAGCAGCTTGGTTAACTCTGCATGGTACTATGCTGGGTCTGTCAAGTAGCAAAGCCTGGATTTCATTTAGGTTTGTGTCTCCTTTTCAACTGTCAGTGCCAGCTGAAGCTTTTCTGTTAACTGTGGTATCTGATACCCACACATCTATGGAGTTTGATGTTTAACTGTATTGTATGCCATCTTCTGGAAAACTCCTAAAGGGTTGAATCAAAATACTATTATACGGAACTAATGTGAATTTTTGTATTTGTTTTGTTAGACACACTATAAAATGTTGTTGTTTAAATCCTGAAGAAATCCAAACAGCTACCTTGTGGGCCTTCACTGCCCCTCTCTTTTCATTACAAGGCTGGCATTCTGCAGCTCTCGGGTGTTTCAGGCCCTGAGTAACGTGACATCCTTTGAGGAAAATGCTTTAATAGTCGGGGGGGCCTGGTCCCTGCATTTTAAGACAGAGCTGCCTGACCCACCCACGTAATTTCCTAGTGAGATTACTCCTGCTTCTGGCAGAGCTAGCCTGCCTTTCTCCTGAGCTGGCCATAACGCAGGTGTAGATTAACACTGTGGAGTATTAACTTCAGCTCATTTTGTGGGTGAAAAGCTAAAGAAAACCTTAATCTGGGTCCATGTCTGTGTCCTTATCTGAAATAGTTTTGCAGCCTGGGACTAGCGATGTGTACGTTTACAAAACAGTGGGCTAAAGGCACAAATTATGAATTGCAGCGTTTTCATGGCCTTATTAAAAATGTATCCCATCAATTTCAGGAGAAAAGAGCTCTCATGCCAAGGAATGCAACTGTAGAAGATACGTTAATGTGCAGTCAGATCCAAGTAAAATTCAATCCAAAGTGGCAATAGCCCAAGATGAAACTTGATGCTAATTGTACATAAATAGCAGAGGGACTGTCATATGACAGGCTATAATCAATAAAACATGCCTGTTGTGACTAATCTGCATGTCAGGTGTCCTTAGACAGAGTGTTGGCGCTGTTGTATACCTTGCTGTCTCCTGGCTCTGCTGGTGATTTAAGCATTGTTATGGATTTATTCCTCACATAGAATTAATTTCTAGTTCTTTCCACCAAAAAAAAGAACTGGACTCAAAAAATGAACAAAACACTGTTATGCAGATGCTACACGCCAACTATAGTTTTGCTAAAATAATTTATGTGCAGAAGTGTGTTATTTGAACAAAACTGACTACTTTTCCCCTAATAAGAAATGTAGAATCTCATTTCACCCAATTAGTGGTCATTAGAACACTTTGAAAAGCAGAGGTCAGCCTTGGTAGATCCTACGCACAATGTTACGTGTCCAGAATTGTTCCAAGGGACAAATGTGTTTGGTAGGTAAGATTTCTTTTTTCAGTAGGGAACCGTTAGGGACTTTTGAAGAAGTAACTGCGATGTGATCACAAAGAATATATTTGCTGATTTTTTTGTATATCCCAATTTCTAATTGTCTGTAGCTACAATTGCTTGTTGCTCTAATATTATAGTTGTTTCTGGAACTTAACATGTAGAGATTTTTTTTTAAATTAAAACTGTGTAGAGCTATATTAAGACTAGTATGCGGAAAAATAAGTATTTTTGGTGGATCCAAAGGAAACAGTACAACAAGGGTTAAAAGGAAAGGTATGTTAATGGCTACAGAATGCCAGATATGTGATTTCATTCAAATGAAGAGGAGGAACTAACCTAAAGATAAGGTGCCAGGAAGATGGGGAACTGAACTGGAGCCATGAAATATTCTGATAAAGATAACTTGGTGCTTGTGGGTATATAAGTGTGAGAGTATGAATGAGTAAAGTCAGTGTAGTCAGATTTTTTTTTTTAATAAATACTGTCTTCCCTTTCATAAGATCTCATACAGGATTTTGTTACACAAGTTTCCTACAGCCAAGTTAAAATCTTAATGCACAAATGCTTGCAGGGCCACAGAATTGACTGGAAATTGGCACATTATGGAAGGGGATGCAGGAATATTCTTCCAACTTGGTAATTCCTTGTGGCAATTTGAAAACTTTTGTTGAGTACAACTTTTCCTGACAAATTCCTAGCATGGAAGAGGTCTCTGCAGTTGTCTGTTGCTGTATATTCACCACCTGAGTACATAGGTGTTTTTGTGGCTCGCAGGTCGTCAGAGAAGCACTTGCTGGTGTTCCGAACAAAATCGGGCAGTCTCCTTGCTTTGGCTTCCTCTAGCATGTGAAGTGAAGGTGCAACCAGAGAGGTTGGTGCAGGGATACTGCAGAATCATAAATGCCTGCACACAGAAGCGGCTCATGAGGTGAGCTCTAAGAGGTGCCCCTCTGTATGACAGTTCTTGGTAACCCTGCTCTACCTTGGCTTTGGAGAGTGTTTTTTTGCATACTTTAGTTTGGAGGATTGCAGTACACATCCAGCTCTCAGCTGACATCTAGGTTTGCATCCACTTCTGGAAGTAGGCAAAAGTCTTCAGTAATTAGGACAGAACAAGTCTTGAGGTAGTGTAGGAGCTAATGCAGTGTGTTCTCAGAATATCCTATGTTTTTCCCCTTTTCCCTGTTCTTTTTTAACCCTATTTCATGAGTACCAGGTGAGGTTCATTTGAAATAGAGCACTGATGAAGGTCTCTGAAATCTCTAGCAGTTGTAGTGGCCCTTCAGCACTCCTCAGAAGGGTACTGATAAGGCTTGAAGGGTACTCTGATTTGGACCAGGCAAGAATTTATCTGGGATTTGAGGAATCCACAGGGATTATCCAGGTAAATGTCAGTTATTGAAGAAAAGCTTCTGTTCTCGTATATGCCGCCATTTATAATCTTTCCCCACTGAGTCCCTTTTTTAAGATTATATTTACTACACTTTTTTTTTTCCTATTACTTTTTTCCAGCTTCTGTTTGAAATCATGTAGAGCCAAAAGCAAGAAAACTTCTTCTTAGTTTCAGGCAATGCTGCAGTCTCTTCCCTGGCCCCCTGAGGAACATCTCAAAACACAGTGCCCCACATCAGGCTTCATTGATGACTTTTTTTCTTCTAACCAAAGAATCCCTGAGCTGTATTTCCTTGTTTCCTTTCTCACCTTCTCACATTACTGTCCTGGCATTCTCTTGCATGCGATATTTGTATAGTTCTTAGCTGTAAATGGATTTCTTCTGGACCTTGAATGGTCTGGGAATTGCATTACACTTCAAGGTGACTTTCGCTCTGGTTACAGCTGTGATCTATCTGCTAGCAGGCAGCGAAGTCCTAGCAGTACCCTGCTATTGTCATTTGATGTGTTTTTCCTCTTAAATAAGGAAAAGAATTTCCTTGAAACAAGCTGTTATTCTTGGCCTAAAATTGCCTGCCAGTTTCTGATGGAGTCACGTTGTGATCCAGCCCTTTCATCCAAACAGATGAAGAAACCGTCAGCGTTTTACCACGAAACTGCTGGTGCTTAGCTTGTAGAAAACTTGAGCTTCTGGGATTGTCATGGGTCTCACCTTCACTCTCAAGAGTTATTTTAGGATTTAATTCTAGGAGGGGAATGCGATTAAATTCAACAGTGTAATTTGCCTTTAAAACTTTCCCTTTTCATATGATAATCTGATTAGAACCGAGGCATTGTTTCATATTTTATTACCTGCATAGGAGAGATTTATGACAGGTTCTTGCCTCATGGTGTTTTGATTCAGATTTTTGTGTGGTGTTAGTAAGTAAACGAGAATGCATCTCGATATGGTTCTTTGGACAGCTATTTGATCTCCTCTTTCAGCATTATTAATACTTCACTAGCAAGAAACCTCTTTCTAGGGGTTCAGAGGTTCTGTTTCATTTGGATAAATGTAAAACATTTCACATCATTGCCAAAGTGCAGTAAGACTGTTTTTCTTGGGAAATTTCTCATCCTCTTTCTTGATGAACTGTCATGAATGATGAGGGAATTATGACAAGACTCTGCAGATCAGTCTCAATTCACTGCATAAACCTACCTGTGCTATTGGAGAGGAAGGTTGATGTCTGAATTAGGATGTTTATTTTTTTCTGGGAAAGATTGGTTTACTTTGCAAATTCCAAGTAATACATTTAAGCTGGTTTAGAGAAAGGATTCGGTTTTGTATCTTATCTAAGTGACAGATATTTGAATCTAGGTCCCTCTGCAACACAAACGTAAATAATATTTGGAGTAGGAGGGGGATCAAAACTACAACTTCATCTCAAAAAGAGGAAGTGGAGGATAACACAATTTCTATTCGATGACTTGTGTGAGTACTTGCTGCTTCACATTATGTTGTATTGTTTAACCCATTTTGTCTCTTAATTTCTTTGTCTGAACAATAGACCACCATGAAGAATATTTCAGTAGTTATTGAAGGTGAAGGTCCTGACTTATGATGACTGAAACTCGTGAATAATTATCATCTTTGTGAAAGTTCGTTACAACGGAATTGTCCCATCTTATTTCGGCATCCAGGAGAGATGAGAATCCTTCTGCTCAGGGCAGTGGAATATAATAGTGGTACCACTCAATGCAGTAGAAAAGAATTCTACAAGATCCAGGCAAACTCATTGTGTGTGTGTTTATTGTCTAGGCCAGTGGTGTGGATGTGCCTATTGCGTGCATTGTAAACTTTTCAAGGCAAGAACAGTGTGTTTGGAAACTGCCTGGCATATTGTGGATGTTACTGGAAAGAACAGAAGAAAAGGATTTCTTGTTTTTTAGCAGGAGGCAAACTTCTATCAAGTTTGCTGTGGAAAGTGCTGACCAAGTTGAAATATGCTTACATCCAACCTAGGATCTGAAAGCCATCATTGGTGTTAAACCTTAAAAATTGGCCACATACTGCTGAATTCACCCTTCAGGGAAAATGGCTGGGAGGTTGGGGCCTGTTGTTTAATGCAGAGAGAAGCAGAGCACAAAAAAATTTTCAACATCTTCCCCTTAGGCATCAGGGCTCCAAATCCTGTGAGAATGTTTGTTTTTGCTGAGTGATGGGTGTGATGGTGTTGCATTCACTGCTCAGAAAGGAGCTGCTGGTGCTAACATTGGGATAGGACTGGAAGTAGAGGGGAATCCAGAGTCCTGAGGATCTCCTGGCTCTTCCCCTGGGTTTGAAAAATATTTAGAGAAATACCTTTTCTGCAGCAGTAAGGAAGATGAGTAGCATTTTGCTGCTTGGCATGAGCTGCAGATGTACATGTGGCTGGAGCTATGGTTACAGGAATGCTCTTGGAGCATGCAGGATGTGTGGCCTTATTTTCACCTCTTACCGTGTGCTGCCTTTGACCACATCCATTCTCTTGGGTAGAGCAGACCTTTGATTTCCTTTTGTTTCTGCTCCCTGTAGAACTGGAGCACACGTTCCGCTAGGTACTTTCAAAGTAGGTTAGGGGGTTGTGACCTAGTAGGTAAAGTGGCTTTTGAGGCAATTGTGTGATTCTGTGTGCTTCTTGTGGAAGGGATGTCCATAGTATAATCAGCCACTTGGATCTTCCTGCTCTGGTAAGTTAGCTGTTACAAGGTTGGGGCCTTGCAGAGCACTGAAAATACAGATGAGTAAAAATTGTCGTGATCTGTGACAGTGCTACAGTGCTCATGCCACCCAGGTTTAAATGTTGCTGCTTGTTCAGATTATCCTGCAATTCATTTATTTTGCTCTTTTGCCTGACTCGGACTGCAGCATCGTTCTGACACAATTGGTTGCATCTCAGCCAGGATAAGAAAAAAAGTGTTTTCAGATGTCACCAGCCAACACATTAGTTCGAACAAATCTTAACCCAGTGTCCCCTCGCAAATCCCATTGCTGGTAATACGGGGAATTCTGCTGGCTCATACCCTGTCGTCTGTTCTGCGTGCTGCGAGGGGAGCAAGCGTGGACTTCTTTTGGATTGAAAATGGGGTATTGCGATGAAGATTGCTCGTACCCGCAGGAGTGGTGAGGGCACAAGGAAACAAGTGTACTTGTGGTAAAGACATGATTGTAGAATTGCCACCTACGTTACAGGCCATATTAAAAATGTCTGCCTTTTGTAGGTTTGAGTTATTGTTTTTGAGCCTTCTCTCACAATTGGATTATTATAAACATAAGATGATGTTTATTTTTGTCAAAGTTTTTGTCAAAATAGATGTGGTCTGTTGCTAGCTCTTCATTTAGACACAAGTCTATGATGAAAGAATGAGTGAGTTTGTGTGCACGTCAACTCTAAATCCCTCTCTTTTAGTGCTTTTCAAATAGCAGGCAAAAGTATATGAGAATAAAGTTTGATGGAGGGGGAAAAAAATACCGACGGCATGAGATGTTACACATGACTATATTAACTGCTTAATGGTTTACCTTTTCTGTTGTTTTGAAATTTAGCCTGCAAACCTGATGAGAAATTTACTTTCACATTGAGAATTGGAGCACATGTAGTTTATAAACATATTTCATAACATGAACTGCAGGTTCACTCCAGGTCTTTTTACTAGTAGTAGCTTTTGCATGGCTTGAGTTTTCCTGTGGTAACATATGTCACTTCTCGGATGACTAACAGCACAGAACACTAGACTGTTTTTTCCCAGACAGCCAAGGACAAATCAAAACAAAAGAAATACGAGCAGTCACACCCACTGTTGCATGTTTGTGATCATTATATACAGGGTATTGCTCTTGAAAATATATTCAGAGGCAGTTGGTTGTTTCCAACATCAGCACTTTTTACTGTGACCAGAACTGGATTTAATTTTTTTAATATTTCTCATTCTTGATATCTTTTAGTTAAACATCAGTTAAAGGAACGTGTTCACACAAGAAGTTGTGCTGGTGTTGCAGAGACTGCACGTGTAAGTAAGGATATTTACGTTTGAATGATCGCTGGGAGGTTGGGGCTTTATAAGGTGTCGAGTTCCTCACTCAGATACTGAGCATCCTTCTTTCTCCATGAAGCCAATTGCCTTGCAGGACTGGAGGCTGCCCTGAATCATGAAAAAGCACCGGTTCTCTTGCCTGGGTCCCAGTTCACACTCCCCTCCTGGTGCCCTGGCACCTGAGAAGCCCACAGAGCAGTTCTTAGGGCTGCTGCGGTCCCTGTCTCACGCCAAGTCTTCCCTGTGGCCAGACTGACCCACGGATGTGAGGGATGTGAGCCACCCATCGGTGTGCATGGCCTGGAGGGGAGATGAGGCACGGCCCTGGGCTGCAGCCTGTCTGCACATTCCATGGTAAGGCCCTGCTCCCCAGGGACATGCTCACCTGTGACAGTCTTGCAGGGAGGATCCTACACTTGCCCTTCCTTCTGACTGATGTGTTTGCAGGAGAAAAAATTTTTTTTGGGGAAAAAAACCCCACACAAACAAAAACCCACAAACAAAACGTAACCAGAGGTTTTATGTAATGCGTTTGAAAAAAAAGTTACTTTATCTATAAGAAAGTATAATGAAATATAATGTTGTAATTTAGAATTAGGAGACTGTTTTAAAGTTGTATGTGGTCACTGTGCGGTCTCACAGTGGCGCCTCCTGGGCTAAGAGCATGCTGGGGAATGCCTGTGGTCGCTTTCTGTGCTAAAACCCTTAAATACCTATTGAGTGTAACTGGATTTCATATCACTTTTTAAATAAGAATCTTTTTTCTCCTGTCTTTTTGTCAAAGGCCCAATTAAATGTGACATTCAGTGGTCACGTTTTGAGATGTGTTTAGGTACACAAAGACACCTCAGACAGTTTTCACAAGCGCTTAATATTTAGAATATGATGTTTTCCCACATCCAAGTCTCTTCACTATGCCACATAAAACAACCCCTGCTGAGAGAAAAGAGCAGATGGATTCAAGTGCTTTATACCAGTGACTTTTCTCACTCTTCAGCAGACATTTAGCTGAAGTGTGCAAGACTGTTAGAACTTGTTCTTAATTTCAGCTCAGTAACTCATAGTTTTCTTCCTCTTGTCTCTAGAATCATGAGAAGGAAGTACATAATATGCTTGTAAATTGAGTACCACTCTTTAGTACTACTCTTTTTAGCAAGACTGACAAGAAAACTGCTATTTTGATCATGGAGAAGCTCTCAAATTCCTTTAAGCTGCCATGCAGGGATACCTCCTGCGTTTATGTAGTTGCACTTCAAGTTTCTGAGCTTGGAAACAAATTTTTTTCAGAAAAAATTGCATTCGTCTGCGATAAATGTGAACCTGAAGTCTTCCGCTGTGTTATGTTTGGAATTGAGAGGTAAATTGATTCACAGTAGAGATCATGTTTAGTTAATTTAAATATTTGACAGCTTTTTTTAGAACATGGCATTTTAGGTTTCCTGTTACATAAGCGATGTCATTTATTGCTGATGAGAAGAATTGAAGGCTCTGATTTACACTACAAACTTGCTTACTGCTACATTACTACAGTATCTTACACTTACAAGCCAAAAAAGTTAAATGCTTTAAATGAAAGACTGTTTTTTAGAGATAAAAAACTGGCAGAAGTTTCCTTTCACTGTATATATGGGTGTGCCTGACAGTACACACATTTGCCATATTCATATCCATCAAGATGATTAATTACAGAATTTTGATCAAGTCTAGTGTGCCGAAAGCTGGTAAGTCTTCATCAGTATTATCAAGTGTCATGAGGGTTTTTATTATTATTATTATTATTATTATTATTATTATTATTATTATTATTATTATTAAGCTAACAATGTTAAGAGTTCCTATTAAAGCTGCAGTTCCTGGAATATGGTGATTAGTTAAAAGCTTTGTTTTAATTAATTCTTTTTTTTTTCAAAGCATGTGTTTGGCATTTGTTATAGAAAAAACTGTAGAAATGAGAAGGATGGGGGGTATGTGAGAGGGGGGCAGTAATGTTGAATGTGAGCCTTTACAAAGAAAAGTGCATAATGAGGGGCAACTTCAGAGGAATGATTGAAAGTTGATGAATTGGGCAGAACTGATAGATTTGTACAATTTTGGAGGGAGCTAAAGAGAAGCTGAATTGATGCATTTAAGGTATCTGACCAAATACTTGATTATTAGCCTACTGTCATAAAATCTCCAGTTCTCTAGGTCTGTAACTGTAGCAACACAAACAAAAATATAGGTATGTTCAAATTATAAAAAAAAAAAAATCAGCTTCTAAAACCACAGCGGATTAAATGGGTTATTCTGTTAGTGTTCTGTTTTATAAAACATCCTGAGTTATGCATTAATTGGCTCTCTTGCTCCTTTCATGTGGCTTGTAGACTGACTGTAGATAGGAACTGATGCATTAAGAAATACATCTCCTTTTAGATTGACAATATTTGTAAACAATAATGCATCTGTACAAAATGTGCACTGTCAATAATTCATGAAGCATTTTCAGCCTTCCAACTCTTTTCGAAGTCAACACTAGGATAAATTTGGCAGTAGATCACAGAATCCTATTTGACAGATGAGGCCTTACGTGGGCTGAGAAAACCACCTACAAAACACTGGTTTAGTACTCATTAATTTGAGGGTGTGATTTTTATGGTCAACAGACGCTGATCTCAGACTGATGCTCTTTCTTCTCAGGTTATGTGTTCTCATTGCTTCACTTGTAGTGATACTGATTCACGTGCAGCTGTGCAGTGACTTGACCACGCCTTGGACTCAGTCTCCTGGAAAGTTCTTTTCTTTAGGAGGGCTTCTTTTTCAGCTGGACCAGTAAACCAGTCTGTCTAACAGGCACACAACTGCATAAGGCAACAGAAAGGTGTGGGCCAGAATGGTTGATTAAAGGTAATGAAGACTTCATGGTATTTAGTTGAGGCATGGCTTTTGGATAGTTGCTGCTCTTCTCCCATAGTAACAACAGAAAAACATCAGAAGACAGACATTTTGAGACTTTCCAAGATTCAGGTTTGGATAAATAATTGCTCAGCAATTAGCCCACTCATGTTTTGTTACATGTAAAACATCCTATTTGCTACAATACTAAGGTAGGCACTAGTCCTGTAAGCAGTTTCTTGTCAATAAGACCTTGCAGTGCTTAGGGCCCCTTGTGACAGACGTTTGTACAGACTGTCCATCTGAAATAATTTGAAAGACTGGGCTTTAAGGCTTAATTGCATTAGTGTGGTGTGGTAAAGCCTTTGTGCAAAGCTGTCACCTTCAGTAGTAGGAGTTCAAATAGCTTTGAATGACTACAAAGGTTTAAGGTTGTAACAGCTGCTGTGAAGTCGGGCGATGCCACACTGAGTGGTGTTTTCTGTGAACCTGAATTGTAATTAGAACAATTTTCCTACCAAAAATTGCACTAAGCTAGTAAGATAGCAAAATATTCCCCTCTAGTTCCTGGGGAAGTTTCTTAAGATCCCTTGGGTGATTCAGAAGTACAAATTCCACTGAAAGCCACCTCTGAGCTTTCAGAAATCTTCTGTTAAACGCTTGTACTATTTAGACTTTCCAGAAAAGCTGTGAGTGTCTCACCAAAGAACTGCTAATCCCTGTTACAGAGAAAGTATTTCATCAAGAGTCAAGAATGGGACAAACAAGCAGCAGCTCTGAAGTAGCTGTGAATGGTACGTTTTCACCTCATTGCAGTGTAACCTGCAATTGATCAAGTTAAACTGACAATTATTCTGCCAATGACTCTTTCAGCTGAAACATCAGTTGTTTCTAAATCTGAAGAACTAAATAATTTTACCCTAATTTGATCCTGTTGGCTTTTTACACCACACTACTCACTGGTCATTGCTAGGGAATAGCTCTTCTAGTAGAGATAGGCATCTATTTAAGTTACAGAATTTTTATAGAGGAAGAAAATATCTCAAATATTCTGCTTTTTTATTTTAATCTTTAAAAAGAGTAACCCACCTAGCTGTTGTAAGTTTAGTTGGTCAGCAAAACGCAAACAAGTCATCTTGCTGTTGACTGAAGATCTGTGCGTTTGGGAAAAGGCAGTTGTGCTAATGGCTTCGCACAGTTTGCAGACTAGCACTTAACTTTCACCTTCGTTGCTTGCAGCAGCAATGCCAGTAATTGCAGGCTGTTAAATCCACATGGAAAACTACATTCAGTGCAACCATTTGGAAAAGATCTGTTTCCCCTGCAAAACACAACAGATGATGTAGTTGTATGTAGCCTGGAAGAAAACACTGCTCTAGATCCAAGGAAAGGTTTTGGTTCAGCCGTGGACATGTATAGATTAGACTCTTTTGAAATATTTCATTTACACAGTTTGGTTCTTTTTTTCCCCCCCAGTGGTGATTTTCAGTGATAGCACTGGTTGGTTGGGGTTTGTTTTGAGTTTTGGGAAGTTTAGTAGTGTACAAGCCCATGGATTTCAGTTTTGCTGTGACATTGCCTACATCTACGACTACCTGGAATTCGTGTTTGCAGGAATTGGTGCAAACTACTGATATGTGAGGTTGTGGGGTTGGATCCGAGAGCTTTGTTTTCAGTCTTGGATTTGAAAGAATCACTGCCATCTTTGGATTAAGTCTGCTTTCTGGCTTCCTCATAAACCAGGGATGTCTAGGATTATTTGGATAGGAGGTATACAAACCACAAATCAGTCATAAACTGAAAATGGCACCTATTAGTCATTTAAAAGTGATTTTTGAATATTTATTTTGTTTAGTGAGCTCTGAATTGTCTCAGTAAAATATTTTTCATTTTATGCCTATTTATTTATGCAATTTTTAAATGGTAAGAATCTAAAGCCCTGAGAAGTGACTAACACCACAATAAATACAATGACATCTTATTAAAATAATAATTTCAGCAGAGGTGAACAGAATTGGAGACGTATTTTATAGGAAGAATATTTTTGCAGAGAATCCTGTATTATTTGGCGCATGTCAATTCTGTTCCAGAGATGTTATGTTGTATCTGATATTCATAGGTTGTGAAGTGAAAGAAATATACAAACAAAACCTGTAACTCTCACTATTTTCATTGATCTTATGAAGGTACATGCTTGAGTCAACTACAGCTGTGATGATATTGTCTAGGAAATCAAGGCAGCAGAAATAAATGGGTCAGTCCATTGTAGAAAAAAATTCCCAATCTGAAAGCATTCTGTCCAAGTGAGGAACTGAGGATTAAACCTCAGGAGTGGCCAATGCCTTAAATAATTATGTGAAAAGGTTCTATCAAAGTGGCTTGGAGCCAATATCCTGGCTTTTACATTCCCTGTCAGTCACAAAGAGGGAATATACAGGTGCTGGAAGAAGGTAATTGTTGCAGATTAGAGCCCCATGTGAAATGAAAGAGCTGTCAAAATTCTTGGTAATTGCTTGGCATGAGTTCTGATAATACGAAGTTCTTTATATAATTATTTGAAAATGCAGCCATCTACCACAGACTAAACAAAAATCCCACAAGACAATAGCACCAGCCTGGGAGTGTAGAATGTTTAATTGCTGTGCACAGCTGGAGCTGGCAGGTGAGAAGTAGAGACATGATTGCGTGTTCAAATAGGAAGATTCAGATTTCTTCTACTCTTTTCCTGTTTAATTTCATTACATATTTTAGCTGCGGACAGGATTTTGTTGTTTTGCCATATTTTAGAGCTATGTAGCTGTTTGTATTTTCTGTACAGATAAACATTTTTTGTTTTCTCTTGCATATCTCAATGATAAGACTAAAAAAGGCCCAATTCCCTAGTGTGTGGGTCACTATACAAAACTAATCATCATGCAAGCTTAAATAATACTCAGGAATTATATCTCTTGTGAAATTCCCATGTAACAACATTTTTTGACTTACTGTAAGTGAAGCCAGCCCTACAATGACAGCGTTAAGACATGGATGTGCTTGAGTAGAGATCCATAGTTCATCATTTTCTTCATCTTCTGCTTAAAGAACTGAAAAGTTTACACACCAAGGAGGAATACAGGACACTCGTACAGGCATATTTTTTTTTCTCTTGCCAGTCAAGTATTCTGCAGTAACATTGCTTGTTACGTTTTGGACAGGTATTGATTCTTCTGTGCTCTCCATGTTTTAGGTCCTGTTGTTCTTGCTTGAAGTCAATAGGGTGCTCTTAGTGCACAGAAAAATGCAGCCTTGAATGTTCTGCAACCAAATTAAGCTTCCACCTGCCCAGTCCTCCAGGAAACATCAACGATTGGGGATGGGAAGAGGCCTCGTTATTAAGAGGTAATTACTTTTACTTTGTTGCTTTTCAGTGCGTTCGCTAGCATGGTATGATCGGCGTGATCACACAGTGAAATTACTAAAATAGCTACACATATTTAAAAAGTTATGATACCAGTTGTCAGAGATAATGTTGTAGTTCAGATTTTATAAAACAGTAAATGAAATGTTTGTTGCTTACAAAGATGCCATTTCCTTCTTTGAAAAGCTTGGGACTGTGTGCTATACGAATAGAAAATGTCTACGTATGTGCATAGGCACACGTGTAAAACGTTATTTTCTGTATCAGTGCATTAAAGACAAATTCTGATTGTTGATGTTGAGAGACTCAGAACATTTGTTTTCTTGGGGTTTGTGTTTGCACAACCTCAGGCACAGTATCGTTGAACTCTCATCTTTGATTCAGATGAAGGAAAAATATATATTATAACGTTGGTGGTGGTTTATGTGCTTGTACAGTCAAATAGATTTGAAAGCATACTCCATGCTGTTTGCCTGAGTGTACCATGCCCTGTGCATAAACTTTTTTGAGTCAGCGTTGCCTGGTTCTAAATTAATTCAGGTTGGCAGATGCTGTCATGCATTCAATGTGCATGGAGTTACTTGAGATTTTAAGTTACCAAATTCTGAAATACAAATACTGTTACAGTATTCATAGCTGTTTTAAGTGGTAAAAAGCCTTAGTGTTATGATTAAATATGTCAATGCAAGATGTTCTCCCAACAAACAATTGAAATGAAGTACCAATAAGAAAAAAATCTTTCAAAGAGAAATTTAAAAAAATCATTGTTCCTAAAAATGAAAACGACAACTGGACTGAATTTTTCCACTTGAATTTCTGCCAGTATCATTCAAATGTTTGTCATTTCTCTTGTCTTCTGTACATTTTTTGATTCAGGCAACTGTGGAATTTCCTGTTTTGTTTTTGTTTTGCTAGAGCAACTGAACAAACCAACAATCAAGGTCATTGTAGAAAACCAAAATTTCAGTAAAATTTGAACAAAAACATGACCTCCCTTTGTCTGCTCTCTCTCTTTTCTCTGATGTACTATTGCATTTTTGTGATGCTCTAGTCCCAGAGTCTGCATTTTCACTCATCTTCATGTTTTTTTCCCTCTCCCCTCTGTTCCTTGTTTGTTTTATGGTGATCACTCTTTTGATTTTGCTTTCACCTGTTTTTTCTTTTCAAAATTTTCTTTTTCCCTCCTTTACTTTTTTGGCACATCTTTCCTAGTTCTGTCTCATTCTCTCTCTGTTCTCTTGTGCTTTCTCTATCCCTACCAGCCCCTTGGCCACAGCTGTAAGTGCAGGGTGATCTGGTTCCCCAGTGCTGGCAGCTGGCCACGCCTGGGGAGGGCTTTGTCAAGGGATCTGACCTTGCCCCTGTGCTGCTCTCTGTCACTGCATATGGTGGATACAAAGAGGAGCTGTAAGTTATGCCACTTTCCCAGGGACATCCCTGGCCTGGTGAGACAGGGGACCACCTATGGGGAATGAGGGAGTGAGAACTGGAGAGGGAGGCTTGCCTGTTGCTGGGTGAATTCTCCCTTACCTCCGTACAAGGCCAGCAGCCCCAGGTCTTTGCCTTTTCTTGGGGGCTGTGGTGTCCCAGCCCTGCATCATGCCTGCAAGAGAGCCATCCTTGCCTTGCCAGTAGCTGCAAAACCCTGCAGCTGGCAGCAATTGAGTCTTGTCCACACTGAGCCCTGTCTCTGTTTGTAGGGAGCAATGCCTATTCCAGTGAGGGATGTATACTTTTTTGACAAACTGCTGTTCTTATTTGAAGAGATCGGTCAAAGACACACCCTGAACTTTCAACATACTTCTGATTGTTCCTTGGTGAGTACCCATGCATGGAAATTCTATTAAAGTTGTGTGATTTTCATTCTCCAAACATTTGCAGCTACTGTAACAGAAATTGCTGAGTGAGAAAACTTTAAATTAATTCAGAGTTGCTATAATTTTTGAATTGTGCATGTTCACAGATCAATTTCAGATTTTAAAAAGAGATGTTTTCTGTAGCTACTGAGATTATTTTTCAAAATACTTTTCTGTATTACTTTTGTTGCTGTCTCTATCATTCCACCAATCTATAATTTATCAAGCCTGTAAGGAGACAGTTGTGTTTATTGTAGAAGTTTACATAGATCTTTGCTGCCTTCACACTGCTCAGGAGAAGGGACAGGACAATCAGCCTGTTGTATAGTTCAGTGGTAAGTATAGAGACCCCCAAATGTGAAGATGCTGTGAGTTCAGAGTCTAGCTATGCTACATAAATAATCTTGATGAAGATAAGACTTGCATTTGGTAGGAAGAGCTGCAGTGGAAGTGAGGTATATTTTTTAGGTATATTGCATGGTAGAATGCTTGAAAAGTAAGAATATGTCTTTATTCTCTTGGCATCTGTTTTTCTCTTCTGTTTTCTTCCTTGTTTCACAGGACTTTCCATGAAAGGTTCAATTGTGGGAGGAATAGGTGGGTTAGAACTAGTTTTAGTTGCACCTGGCATTCAGCTTTTCCTGCAAATATGCTACTCCTGTTCTTACTGCTTGGCTTCACAGCATCTGAACTGCAGAGTGATAGCCAGTCTCTTTTCTTCCTCAGTGGCAGTGTAGCCAGTCTTTGAAAACTTCCTTTGCTCCAGTTAGATCCCTGGTTAAATCCGAAAGCAAACGGGAATGTCCCTTTTATGTGGTTTCACAAAGAGACGGTTCCAAAAATCCTTACTTGAATTTAATCATGAAAGTAGGACAGATCAGACAAACATCCTTCACGTGCAACTCTACACCCAGTGGAAAGGTTACTGGGTGTATGAGCAAGTATGCACAAGCTCAGTGAAGGCGAGTTCAGGAAGTGGATCTGCTTTTTTGAGTGCAGTGACTTGATGCTAGTGTGGAGGGGCTTGCAAATACAAATATCTGTGTTCATCACCCCTTTTTAAAACAGATTTTAAAATTGCCTTCCATTATGTACTCTGAAATCTGCTGCTTTTCTCCATCACTACAAAAAAAAACCCTTAATGGTAAGTGCTGAAAAGCATATTATTAGTTCTCATCCTCCTCCGTGGAAATTATGAAATTATTTGGCTTTTACCCTCATCAGTGAGATACAAGAACATTGTATAATAGTAATAATAATGGCTTATTTATTCACTCTTAAAATGTAGTCCTTCTTTCTGTTTGTATTCTAGAGGTTATTCAGAAAATAAGCAGAGGATGTGGGAAAAATATATTTGCTAGCAATATAGCTTAATTGGGTGTTTGTCTACCACTGTTAAAGCAACAGTTGGGAGGGGGAGACCTTGAAATGTTTTTGGTTCCTTACTTACTGTGAGGCAGGCTTCACTCAGGTGAATAAAGATCTGAATTCGGAGATTTACACCGATGGTAGAGTGTCCACATTTTCACTTACTAGCAGTGTTGTGTGTCATCCGATTTAGTTAGTCGTAACGTTCTCAAGTCTGTTTGCATTAACGCTGCTGACAAGCACATGAATAATTTGCTTTCTCTGTTGGAGCTAAAAAGCACACATACTCTGAGGACACGTGCAGTTTAAGATCCCATCTGCTTCATAACAAGGACATGACACCAGCTCTTACTTGTTAGCCTCCCATATGAAACTGGGCACTGTTTTCTGCCTGCTATGCCTCCCCTTTCTCAGCGTCCGTGGTTCCCATCCTAGATGTGCTGGTGGCTGCTGGTACAGTGCCTCAAGGAAAGGCACCTTTGATACACCGTGACACTTATTCCAGAAACCTGGGTGGTGATGTGAGAATGCAGGCCTTGAAATGTCCATCTGTGGGAGGTTTAGTTTTCTCATTAGGGACAACTCGCTTTGTCTTTCTTTTTTTAATTTGGCAAGGATAATGCAAACAATGCTCATTGTAACTTGCAATATATACCTTGTGGTCACAAGCAGATGTTGCAGCAGAATATAGGGTGACTGGTATGATGTTGGTCTGGCTGTTCCACTGAATTGTCAAGTCACAAACAAGTTATTTAATCTCTCTGCTTTTCTGTTACCCCCTCACTCCCCTGACCACCCAACAAAGAAAAATTCCCTCATCTCCCTCTCACGTGCAGAAGCTCTGCCACAGAGGGACAGGCTGTCCTGCATAGCCTTCCTCCCGCCACGGTCCTGCACTCAGGAGTGACAGGGATGCTTGGCTCCTGCTCCCTGCCGCAGAGCTCCGTGCCTTTGAATCTGGCAATGTGTCTGTTGTGTTGAAATGCCACAAATTACAGATGTTGCTCTGGTTTAGGCTGCATGAATGTTGTAATTCAGTTTCTAAATAGCAAAAGTAAGGTGTGCCTGCTGTTTAGTTGAGCGCTAGGATATAGGCTATGGGGACATATTTGCAGGCACAGGGATTCCTCCTCTGATGTCGTGTGGCTGTGGAAGCAAATCAGTCCTGTCTTTACTCTCTGGCAGAGCTCCTTGCAGCTGAGGAGTCACCACAACAGCCTGGGAGCAGTAGCCTGTCACTGGTGTTTAACTGGAGCTGAGGTTCAGCAACTCCTCTGTAGTTCAGAGTCTCACAGGGTTGATCCAAAGCCCCCAAAGCCTCAGGATCCTTTCCCATGGCCTTGGTGTGTGTTGCACAGGACCTCTGCTGGGAGGGAGTTTGGGGAAGCTGCCATCCACGCTGCTCTCCCTCGCTGAACAAGGGCAGCAATTTGACAGCACACCCTTTTGGTTTTGTTTGGTGAGATCCATTGCGCAAACTTCCTTTGTCTGTGGCTGCTTGGCAGGCAGTATAATTTATCCCAGTTTAATGTGAGGTATTAAGCCCTTTGTGCAAATCTGACTGTTCCCTTTTAGATAGGACCAATGCTGAAAGGAGAAAGGCAACGAAGTAAAGATGGTTACCTATGTTGTCCTTCCTGCTGTGTTTTAACTAAACACCATCTGCTGAAAGGCTGGATCCCCTTTGGAGGGACATCATTCTCCTGTTGTCAACTAAAACACTTCTGAAAAACACTTTTTTGTTTTAAAACAGAGTTGCATTTGGGTACTCTTTAAAGGAATTTTGAATAATTGAAATAACACCTGTTTTGGGAAGTACTTTGTACTTCCAGTTGTTATTTTGCGTGTTTATGGTGTAGTAGGCACTATAGAAGAGCAGAATAATAGTATTTTGAAAATCCAATAGTAAGGATACTAAATAGCTCTGTGAGCACGTGCTGGTCCTTTACATCCAAAATTTCAGAGGGATCCCCTCACTTTGAGCACCTAAATTTACGTGGCTAATCTTTTTTGCATATATGTCACTTCTGTTTAAGAGTAAGAACAAGTAGAAACAATGGATTGTGAAAACTGTATAAAAAAAAAACCACACCAAAAAAAGTTGCTTCTGAAAGTGTTGGCATCAACTGCTTGGAAGTAATAGAAGGGTATCATGCTGGATTGTTGGGCTTTATTATTTATTTGTAAACAACCTTAAATACTTGGTGCTGAGGAATCAAAGCATTTTTTTTACTGCTATTTTTAAACACAAAAGAGGCATCTCTAGCTATCGAAATAATTCCAAACTTCCATTAGATGTGTTAGCAGGGGAAAATATCACTTAAGCCACTGATGACTGCCTGTGCACTAATGTTAACAGGTTATTTCAGTTACATACATGTTAAATTTATGTTCTGCATTTGTTGTTGATGCAGTAACAATTGTGAATTCTCTTGAACCTGAACTCTGAGATGTTCTAGAGGTCAGTTCTGTCCATTGGCTGTCTTAATAGCTGAGTAGAAATGTTAATTACACAAACTTTTCAGGTTGCCAACAAAACGATCCATCAAGTTCACAGCAGGAGTAGTCTGTGAAGCAGGCCAGGACCTTTAGAGAGTTGTCTCTCTGATTAGAGATTACCTGCAGGTTACAGTGAATCTCTTCATTAGAAAGGTGCAAAAGCCCTTTGAACTCCTGTGCCTCTAAATAAATCTCTCAGCCTCAGTGAGGATGTTTGTGAGAGTAAGGACTGGGTGGAACTGGAGTGCCTGGGGACAAGGTGTGATTCACCATATCGCAATTGGGGTCAGCGAAGTCAAATAAGGAAACAAAATAGTGAGAAATGTCTGATAGTCCAGGCATGCTGGCTGCCAACATTAAGCAGAGCAGTCCTGAAAAAGTATTTAGTAATTTGTTTTGCTGGATTTGAGATCCAGTACTTTGCAGCACTGGAATTTTGAGTGTTTAGTGCCTGAAGCAGGATGTTTTTGGTGGAAAGAAGAACCCCTTGTACCCACTGAAGACATTCAGTGGGAGTTTTGTTATAATGACTATAATGAGTCTAAGATTTGATTGCACATCTTCTAGTTCCAAATTTCTGGGCTAATTTTTGGCTGTGTTTATTCTTGTTTGACCTTCTGAAGTCTAAGGAGGCAGCTTTGGCATTTTGCCTTTGTGCCAGCATTAGTAAATACAGCATCTCTATAACTGATTGAATTCTGGGCAGTTCAACAGAATATTTTAAGCACAAGGAATCAGAAAATCACTGCACCTAAATCATTCTGTCATGAAAAAAAAAATACATGTAGTTTGAGACCGTTTTGGTGCAATTTATTTAGCTTGAAAGATGACAGTAAGAACTTCCTAGTACTTGATAACTGGGGGGGAAAAAAAGGTCTAGGAAGACAGATTGCATTGTAGAAAACTGTGGAAACAAATAATTAGGTTGTATTTAATAATTGTTTACAAATAGGCATTGTCTCGGTTCCAAAACTTGCTTCTAAATGGTTAGCTTGCAGCATTGTCGTACCTGATAGTAAAATAAATGGAGCTGAGCTTGATTTAGATTTAGTATTTTGTTGTGCTATAATAGATGAGATGCCTGTTCCTAAAACATTGAAGCAAGAAGGCTTTTGAGGTCTTTGAAAACAAAGCTGTAAGGAAAAGCTGTGTGAATGACTTATATTCACTGTCGCCACAAGACAAATCTTCTATTTTTTTTTCCTTTCTAATAGTCTTTTGTAGCATTTGTATTCTATTCTGAAGTACTAGTCTGTTACTTGAAAAAGGCACCTTTATTATCTTACATTAACAATCTTTCACACTTCAGTAAGCAACCGTTTTCCCTTTCCCAAGTTTCTTTTTTCAACCAGGAGCCTTTTGCTGCTTATTGCTGTCTCTGAGCCTTTTGAACAGCATAACAAGTTAATAGCATGTATGAAGCACTCTCAAATATTTCCAGCCCTAATGTTCTTTGTAGTGCTCACAAAGGCAGGACAAAAGTAAGATGCACATGAGAGAATTCATATGGTGACTTTATCTAGAGTCTTGCCTCTGAAGGTGGCAGATGACCCTCTGAAGAGTGGTCTGAGGCAGGAGTGCTTCCACGTGATGAGATTAGATTTCACATTATAGCTGTATATGGATATGTGGATGGCTAACTAACCCTGAGAGGGTTCATCCCCTACCTTGTGCTAGCTCTGGAAGAAGAGTGAGAATGTTCAGCAAGCTAACTCGCAGAAAAATTCTTGTGGGACTTGTTTCTGACCATTTAGTTTCCTGAACTGGTTCCCTGGAGGGATATCAGGTGAGCAGTACCACCAGCACAAAGCCTGACATAAAAGGACTGGATTACCTCTCGCTGTAGCAAAGACAGAGTGCTTCCTGTCTGAGAAAGATGAGTGGCACGGGGAGTGACCGGTCAAGGGAGCATCGATTGAAGATGGAGAGTTTAAGCGTGGCTCGCTGAGCTATGGCTTTGCAGCACTGGAAATGATGCGTTGCGAGGTGTCTGATCAAAGATAGATATGCCAGAAATCCTGTCAGGGTCGAAACGGAGAGGGTTCCCAGTTTGTGCACCTACTACTGATGGAACCAGCATACCCATCAAATGGACAGCACTTAGGTATAAGATTGGTTCCTGCCTTTGCATTGAAGACCAGGTTTTATCTGTCTTATGTCAAAAGCTTCCGTCTGTGTAGAAGAAACCTGTTCCCCAATGCTTCTGCTGTTGAGCAGAAAAAAAAAAAAGGATGTGTAAAACTAACCACAAAGCAGATAAATCTTTAGACTGATTTTGGTTGGATTTGAAATATATTCAACAGGATCAGCCAACTACTACGTTAATGTATTGAATTCCATAATACAGAGAAATTCTTGTGTTGGAAAATTAAAAGCTGATCTCCAAATAATTCTTATGTATTTGGCATCAAGCAAGGGGGGGGGGGGGGGGGGGGGGGGGGGGGAGGAATCCAAATTAAACAGTAACACATTTCTCACCCAGAGAAGTTATCCCTGATATTTTAGAGGATAAACACCACGAGCTGATTTCTGGAATCCTCACCGAATTGAAATACAGAGCTATATAGGCATGTGAAGCTATGTGTCTGATCTCAACTCCAAATTTCAGTAAATCACAGAATAAATTAAGGTGTGTTTTCTCTGAATTTGTTTCCGGTTGTTGAACTTCTGCTGTTTCTAACTTCTGTCTTCAACTGGGAATTCTGTGAGAGTAGGATATGGGTGAAAGTGAGAAGTCCGAGGACAGCACGCAACCAAGGGGGCATGGACACCTTCCTGGCCCTCTTCAGAAGGCTTAGTCTTGTCTAGTATAATTTGGCCTTTTGAAACCAAATCAAAAACATTTTCTAGTACTCATGGAGTGAAAGAGATTTTGGCTGCCACACCCAGAAAACACTGGGATGAGCTTATAGACTTCAGATGCTGGTGTGAAATGGTGATAATTTCCCTTTAAATGGTAGATCCATCATAGGAACACTTCTTAGTCCCTCCTATGCTACGTCATACTAGAAAAGCTTGTAGCATTGCTCCTGGTTGGCTCTGTCTCCCTTCAGACAGCTTTAGAAAGTCTTGTAGCAAAGGCCTAGCACTTGCCTCACCGAAGTAATTATGCTCCTGACTCCTAAACCTGGGAGAAATTAGGAGCCTAAATGCTCTGAGGCTGGGCCAAATGCTCTGTGAGGCGAATCTAGGTTGTTCATCTAACAGGAGCCTGGTGGATTTTGGAGTGAAAAATGCTGGCTGGCTTATCAAGCAGGCTGTACATCACTTGGAATTACACTTCCACCTACTAGGTTGACCAAAGTTGTTTACAGTGGGCTCTTTACTATAGTTCTCAAAAGCTGCACAACACAAGTACTGTGACAAGTCCCTCAAAGCCCTTTGCAAGTCAAGTTTTTCTGTGTGGTATCATCAGAAAATGCTGTGTAAGAGAATACTTGCACCTACTGTATCTCCTGTGATTATCCAGCACTGGATTTTGTGTTCCTGTTTCTAAAAGCCATCTTGCTAAATAGATGTAGAGAATGTTCCCTTTGGAAGAGTAAGCGAACAGCGGTGCAGCATTAGGGAAGCACGGTGAACTTGGCATGTCTTGCATCAGCTGAGAGAGTGAAAGGAGGAAGATAAGACAACTGAATAAATTAGCATGTTTTTGTGTGCAGAATACTGACTTGCAAATCTGGCAATGGCAGAGAGAAAAACTCTCTTTAAGTCTCTTTCATGTGGTATGAATCACCTGAAGGATAGCTGAAATCTTTTCTGAGGGAATTTATCTTATCTTCTGTTGAAGATGAAATAGTTAACCAAAGGGAAATACCCTTGGCTTGCAAGCATTTGAAATAAGCGTCTACAAAAATAGACAGCAAAGCAGGGATATTGCAACCAGAATTCTGCATGCTGATTGCCAGGTTTGGGGTCTGTTTATAGAAGCTAGCAGCCTTGCGTGGAAAAAGAGCCAAGTAGTTGGTTACGGCTTTCGAGAAAGCAGAGAAAAGAAATGGAAGATGGGGACGTACAGAGCTCCTGTTTGGATATACCACGTATGATTAGACTGAGGTTTACAAGCCTTGGGGCCACATCCTGCGCTTCGCACGGGTTATGCTCAGCGGAGCAGCGTTATGCTCAGAACACAAGGAGAGGGCTGTGAGAACTTGGCTGTCACTTGTTTGCCTGCTGTATCCCTTCTGGAGCCAGCTGGGGACTGCTTCAGTCTGCAGTTCAGCTGGCTGTCCAAGCAAGAAGGCAGTGAGTAGCAGTGAGGGCTGTGCTGGCTACATGTAGGAAAATACTACAGCTCGTAGGAAAATGCCTATGGCAAACCCATCCAACGGCAACTCTGCAGTATCTGAACGGCTCAGCACAAAACATGCACACTATCCGAGCAGCAGGATGAGTATGTTTGGGCAATAAGGGGGGATAAAAAGAGTTAAAACTTAGTGGGTTTTTTCCTCCCCCATCTTTTTTTAAATACATGTTTAGTTGAAATACACTGCAGGGCTTGTCTGTGCTTAAGCTTGCCTGGTTTAATTAAACTGATCATTTAAATCGGTGTTAATACCTGAGTGTGTGCATATATCACTGTGCTGCTTTGAGTGAGTTTTGTACGCTCCTGAGCACATTTAACTGGATTGACAAACATGGCCAAATGTCTTTGGAGAGTCCAAATTATGGCAGCTAGCAACCAGTCTTTCACATTCTTTTAGTTAATGTGTGTGTAAACGTTCTGTTTTGGCAAGACACATTGTGCTGATGTTCATTTGGGATTATTCGTGACTGTGTAGAGGTTCGGACTGAATCTGTGCAAGTTGTAGGAAGTCTTATTCTCTGTCTTGAACTTTGAGTCTTTCTTGATTCACGATTGGCCTTTGGGAACCAGGTAAAGATATTAGACTGGAATTCCTGGGAGAAGAATTGCGTGTTTGCTTATTTGGCTTCCTGTAGGTCTGCATGCATGTAAAGCAAAGCAATCTAGAATGTCATTGATTTCTCCTCCAGCATGAGACTAGTGGCAAGATTGCAGATACTGGCTGCTGCTTGGCAAAATGGTGATATCAGAACAGGACACACACTCCCATGTATATATTTAAAAAAATTATGAAAGAGGCAGGTATATTAAATGAAGTGGATTTTAAGAGAGAAAAGCAATAATGAATCTAAATAAATGATGCAAAACTCCTCTAAAAGGATATTAAAAATAGAAAAGGGCAGAAGCGTAGACTATCTCAAAGCTCAGATTGAAGAGTGTGAATCCTTATAAGAATAAATGTTTAGACAGAGCGGGGAACTTCCAGATGTAATGAATATCATTGCTGAAGAACAAAAAGATAACCTGAAAGAAGCATTTAAGCCAGCCCTCATCACTTGTGGATCTTTACAAAGGAGATACTTGTATATGCAACAACATGGGGGTTTTGCCTATTTGTGCTAACGCACATTCATGTACTCAATGTTAACTCACTGTTAACTAACAAAAGTACATGATACTTTATTAAAAAGTGACGGATGTGCTGCATGTAACAGTGTAGTTGGATAGATGCAAGTGAGCAGTAGTAGAAAATTACTGCATCTGGGCACACAGGTGATATGAGCGGAATCATTTTACACAGATATTGGTGTAAAATCATGAACTTACCTTCGTCTTCTCTAGATGAATGGGCTAATTTGGTTCGTTCCAAAACGAACTAACTACAGTTTACCTGGGTTAGTCTGCCTCCATCACCAAAACAAGTAGCCCTTTTCTTGTAGCTAAAGGAACTCACCAGTAAAGTTATGTTGCAGAGGATGTCAGTGTACTGCGTAAAAGGCACCATTCACTGCTTCGGAAAGGAGCTCCGTGTTTTGTGGAACGCAAGGGAACTCTCTGCCCAGGCTGTCTCAGAACATGCAGGACTTGGAGCAGACCTCAGCCTAGGTCATGGAATGCAGAAAACAGCTGTTCAGCCTATAAATAAACCAAGAGCCTCTTCTCATGAGAGACTTTTTTATCATATATGCTATAGAAATGAATTGTCACTTTAACTGCTGGTGCTTAAAGTTAGGGTATGTGGTAGTAACAGGATTCACATTCTAATGTCTGCAAGTCACACTCTGATCAGGTTTCAGTCTTATCATATTGGTATCATGTTATGGTGAAACCACTTGTGCCGCAAGAGTTAAATCTGTCAGCCTTTCTGTTTCTAATCCCCAGAGTGCCAGAGGTTTTATGTTAGGTGGAAAACAAAACTCCTCTGAATTTAGTCAAAAACATCTCCATGCACCAGTGATTATTTTGTTGTTTCAATCTCTTGACAAATGCTTTTTTATTATTATTTAACAAGACTTTTTACTCTGGGGAAAAATGTCTATTTCATCTCCTGAACTGTTTGGCTTTCTTATTTTGGCTTTGGTTTGGGTTATTTGTTTGATGCTGGTATGTTTTGTTTTGTTTGGTTGTTTTTTTTCCTTTTTCATGTGAATCCACGGAGAAGTAGCAGTAGGAATTCCACTGACCTTGTCAGCTGGCTCAGTCCCTGGTGACAGCTTCTCGGTGACCAGCTGGTTCAGGTGGTTCTGTTCAGCCCCTGGCCACTTGCATGTACTATTGCCAGGTAACTACATGCAGTTGTGGTAACAATTAATGTGAATATTTGTCATACAGTGGGCTACTGTGGCAGTAAAGGGGCAAAACCCTTTGGGTGTGTGACTAGCACCCAGAAGTTGTAGCACCTATTTAACAGACATAAATCAAGCCCTTAATTAGCCCCAAAACAAAAGGCTTCCACTTTCCATTACACTCCACTCTAATCACTCATGATCAGACAGATAGTGGCCCACACTTGGCCGTGCTCATGCTAGCAGAAAACCAGCAGTTTTCCCCATCCCAGAACAAAAGCAGGAGCTCTGAAATGGGAGGGTATTTGCTCAACTCCAATCCAGCTCTGTGCCAGCCTCGTTGAACCTGAGCAAGCTGGGACAAGAACAGAGGCAGCAAAATTACGGACAGGAGTGTTAGATCCACCCAATATGAGAGCAGCCCGACACTCCCTTTTCCCTGCAGTGCAGTTTCTACAGCCCTGGGAATGCAGCGGCTGCTGTCGGAGGGAGATGGGCAACAGCCAGATCCCAGCACCAGCGATCTTCTTCCTTAAACGCTTCTGGCTTCCTTTTAAGGGGCTGGCTTGGAGCCATGGTTTGAGCTTGACATCTCATCTCAACCTGATTGCCTGGGTTGGAGGGAGGGGAGAAGGTTTAACCCTGAGCATTTCTGTCCTTTTTCCTGAGTGGCAGCTGGAGCAATTGGAGACTAAGGAAAGAACAGCTCCTTTTAAAGGAGCCTGTTACCCAGTTTTGGAGATAAGGCTCCTTTCTTCAAAGGAGCTCTGTACCAGTTCAGTCTTTCTCTCCCTGTCTTCACTCTGAAGTATAAATGCCTCATCTTCTGAACAGGACTGCCAGTCTCAAAAATAAAAGGAAAAATTATTGAAATATGTTTAATAAGCCTTGACATCCTTCTATTTGTGATTTCTGAGATTTGACATTGACTTGGAGGAAAACTTGGGGACTATAATCTAATTCTTCATTCTCTGCCTTAAAAATATTAAAATTCCACAGTTTGTTTTTCTCAATTAAAGAAACCAAACAAAACCAAATGCCATCAAACACTAAAATAAGTAATTTAACCATAGTGTCTGTTTACTTTACAAAGTTGGCAATGACAGTCATGTAGCAACCCCCTGTAGTAAGTAGGCCCTCTGCTTACCCCTGTTGCTAGAGCAGCAGCAGGCATGTCTGAGTCACATACAACACAGGCAGCCCTAGCCAGGTTTTAAGTCTGAATTTTTATTCTAATAGCTCAACAAAGTTTCTTTAAGCTTTTCTTCTCAGTTTAGCCAATCAGTTAGTTCTCAGAAAGCAGCTTACATGCTAGCAGCCCTGTCTTCAGGGGTGTGATTTCTATTTTTTAGCAGAATATTTAGTCTGTTATTTCTCTGACAAAAGAACTCCCCCCTTTGCTGATATGATCTCTCAGTGTCAGAGATGTTAAGGAAAGTACTTTACTGATTACAGCTCTTCTGCATTGGTTAAAAGGGGTTTTGAAATAGCATAATCTCCTTCCAATAAGGAGAGGACAAAACGGGCCAAGTTTCTCATAGCACGTTTTGTCATGGGGAGGGGGGAATTGCTTAGTTCTCTGCAGCTGGGTCCAGCCAGACTTCTCTCTGGGACAGGCTCCCTGAGCAGACCCTCTGCTGAGGCCAGCAGCTGTTGCCTTTCTTGTTTGCTAGTGAGAGGATATTAAATGTTCTCCCTGCTGGTCCCTGAACAGAATGTATGCATAGTCAAACAGTTAGTAACTGAGGATGGTAGCTAAGGGGGTGAAAGGATGCTCTATTGATAAGGGTAATAGGGATCCACAGGCCTCTAGGGAAACTTGCCAAAAGCTTTTTCTAGTAACTGCAGGGATTATCTAGAAATCAATAATAAAGGCGGTAACTAAGGGAAGGGAAAAATACATCTTCAAGGGAAGCTAAATTCTGTAAGTGCTCTATGAGAGCAATCATGGTAGGATTTACTGTAATTGTAAAGCAAATCAGATTGAGGAAAATTGTTCTAAAAGGGACCCTTAGCTGGCAGTAAGGACCATATGTTCTTTCTTATCTCTGCAGGAATATCCTACTTTTTTAGCATGTTGACTTATGTGAGTAGCTCTCCCAGTCTTGACTTTAGCATATGCAAATATATTTGTAGTGAAAAGAAGAAATTGCTCTCAATGAGCACTCTATATCAATCTTTGTGGGTTTAACCTTGTTTCACCTCTAGTAGTTTGTAATGTATGTCATCTTAATAATCTGCAACGTACAGGAACACTGGGATAAATTTCCTCAAGTCAGTGGAACTCTATCCTTTTGTGCCAGAAGTGATTTTTGGCTCATCATCTGTTGCTCCCTGTTCTTCCTAGCAGATGGTCTGTAGTAATGATGTAATCTCTTCTCATGGCACTTCAAAATGCTAATTTGGTTTGTGTGTTTTTAACACTCTATCGTTCCAGAAAAGCAGTAATTGCTATTAATACTGAAATCTTATGTTGTCTGCGATGCTCTTTAAAGCAGGAATGTCAGCTGTTGAACAGAACTCTTCAAATAGACACTGCCTATAAAATCGAATCTGGGTAGGACTTCAGAAACACTCATTTCTATTTAATTTCTAGAGATGGGCTTTTTTCTGAACTTAATTCATTGTAGCGTCTAGGAACACTGGCTCTCAGGCTCTCATGTGTTTAGATTCAGTGCATGAAAAATAGAGGAAATACTTCTACCTCCTAATAACTAGTAGCCTGTCAGGCATATCTGTAGCCTTTTAAATGTCTGCTTCCATATAATAAATGGGAGTTTTGGCCTCATAGCTCCTTTGTAAGGTTAGACTTTGTGTTTTGAGAGTGTGGAACTTTGGCATCTATATGCTGTTAAAAAGCTGTCAATTAACCTCACTTAGAAGGGATGGGGAATTGTGTTAAGGTTTTTCTTTTGTTTTATTCCCGACTTTGTTCTTCAATGGTTGTGTAGTATTGGGCAACTCTGTATCAAATAAAAAAAATTAACAACTAGAAGTTTGAGAACAAGCTGCTATCTTCTAGCTTCTTCCAGACCTGTGCCATTAGCACTCACTTTCCTTTTTGTTTCCTCCCTCTCTCCGCTATTTGAAAGGTTTTTAAATGAAATAAATTTCAACCTTCGCTCGGCCTAATGCTTTCCATTTTGTCTGCTCCCTGGCTTGCTGTGTCCCAGCCTACAATAGTATCCTTATCTCCAGGTTAACTAACTCCTCATATGAAGTGCTTTTCTGAAGTCCAGACTGATAAGAAAAGCGATTCTTCTAAATATAGGTAATAAAGTAGATCTAATTTAAGACAAATGCCTGGTTTGTGGAGAACTGGTCTTTTACAAAGCTGTGTTGCATTGTATGTATTTTTTCATACTAAACTTTAGGTTTTTGTTTTTAAAAAGGTATGTATCTTTAAACTTTGCATGTCATCACAGCTAGGTTAACAGATCCACAATTGACTGTGTCATGTTTTCCTTCACTTCTGAAATATTTGCAACTCTCATCATGTGATACTACCCCCAAATTGTTTTCGCTGTTTACTCGTGGATCTGTAGCTTCATATGGCAGTGCTTCTGGAAGTCTGGGATGGAGATTGCCTACCACTTCCTTCTAAAAGTGTTAAGATCTTTAGGTTTTGCTTCTGCCTGGGAAGCGTAATCTCTGTAGATGTTCCCACTCTGGCCTTTGTCCCACTTACCACCATTATCAGTATCTAGATGATCATGTGGGATTTCAAGGTTTTGTCTTAATTTTGAAACATGTTTCAAAAAAAACAATTTTCATTGTTTATCTTTGTTCTCTACCTGGCTTTATACCTCCCACCCTCGTTTCTTTTCTACTTTCCTTGAATTGGTCTATTTAAAGTGTGAAGAACTTATTTCTGCCATCTTAGGGTGCTTTGCAAGATCTAATCTATCTATACTTCCCAGAGGCCTTTCATTATCTCACTTCCTTATCACTTTTAAAAGTAACCTAAAGTAATCAGTTTATGGTCAGTATGTCTGTCTTCTGAATACTTAACGTTTATTATTTTTAACATGGTTATTTATTCCATTTGGTCTGAACACATTTCTACATTTTTATTTTCTTCTTGTTGAGGCTACAAGCTTGAGATAGTTAGGAATTCTCATTCAAGGAAACTGTAAGCTTTTCACTTCTGACTGTAGAAATCCTTTACCTTTATATTATAAACATTAAGTGCATTGATTTCCTCCTTGATTGCAGAACTGTATGTAATGTATCCTTCACTTTAGCTGTTCAGATTCCTTAAATTTCATGTTTAAGGCCTAAATTGCTCATAGGTCTTTGAAGTCAGAGAGCTGGACAGAAAAATACTAATGCAGTTCTGCAAGAATAGAAGTGTACTCCTCTGATAGAGGATACTGCTGGCCTAAAGGGTGTATTTTTTTAATACATTAAAAGAAGCCTTAAAAATGCATGTTTGTTTACTGAAAACCATATTGCAATAAGGACACCAGCAGATGTGTTTTGAATCTGGACTTTGCCATTTCCCTAATAGCAGGAATTTTATTAAAACGTGAAAGCATTGATTAAGAGGTGCTCTTCCTATTAAGAGGTACTGTTCTTAATTCCTTTTCTTTTTTCCTGAGAGGAATTAGTCACATTGTAGTATTTTTCTGAATTAGAAGGTAAAAACACTGATAAAATCAGTGGGTAAAATCAATCTGGCATCATAGATAAGTCCTCTTTTAAATATATTATACTATGCCTGTAAAGCTTATTTGTAATAAGAATGTTACATTTTCTGCCTTAATTGCTTAGATTATGAACGCTTGGGAACTTTTTATACTGTGTAGTTCCTAGCACAGCTTCAGGCTCAGTGGTCATGAGGTACTTCTACTATGTAGATGCAATTAATCAGGATAATTTTGGCTTATGCAAACCCTTCCCATACAGCAATGAAAATTTGAATTAAGATTCCAGGAGCATCATTTCATTTGGCATCTTTGCTGGACAGAAGTGAACAGGAGCCCAGTCCCTCTCAGCAATACAAGACGCTTTGGGCTGTCTCATTTAAGGAAGCAGAACTTGGTTCTTGGATGATGATCCACTGAAGACCATTGCAAAATGCTTTTGTTTGTTTTTTTCTCTGCAGAAGTGCTCCTTTCCTTATGCTAATACTTTTCCCGTAAGTGCTGTAGAAATCACAAGATAATTTAGTTCTCTACTTCAGCATTCTTAACTCCAAAATGTTTTCCCTAGTGTGCTAATCCTTACACTTCTGTTGTGAGCGTTACTGCTGCCATTGCTTTTTTAATATGGGTAAGCTTGGAAGGGATGTGAAAAGAGTGTAAGTGCCTCAACATCTTGCTCCAGATTGTTGACACTGTTGTCTTTGTCAATATCAAAACTTATGCACTACTTTTTTTTTCCAGCTCCTGTGGAAACTGCTTTTTGTCACTTCTTTTGAGTATGCAGCTGTGTCTGTACAGTGAGATGGATCAAATCTCAAACTAGGAAGACTGCCCCAGTGCAAGATAGTGCTTATCAGGTACAACATAGATCCTTTTTCCTAATCCTGGCAATGGTTTTGTGGCATATTTTGAAAACCCATAAATACATGTGGTGGATACTTGGCTTTTCTGGATGAGTTCACCCATATTCTATGGAATCTAGGATATTTGGCTTTCTTACGAGTAGGTTTAACTGAATACTCCTCCCAATTTTCTCTAACCTCTACTGCTTTTATTTCTAATTGGAAAATATCACAAGTGAAAAGTGGGTTAGGTATGCATTTCTCATGCATATAAACGCAGGCAGTATGCACATATATGATGTAGTTTCTTCCTGAGTCTGCAAAAGGGCAACCTTAGAGCCTCTGCTGTTGATTAGAGCTTTCCCATGTTGCCACACAGTTAAAGTTACCATTTTTTTCCTTGTATTAAGCATAGGCAGATGCAAAGGTGGCAAAAATCAGAGCCTTCTTATCCTGAACCAGGAAGGCACAAAATGGTGTGCCGGAAGGACTCCTACTATCCTTCCTTTTCTCTACAGCCATGTGGAGTTTGGTCTCTCCCCTAAGTGCTTTTTTTAAGATAATGCTTTTCCCCAATCTCATCTCTTAATTGGTCCATAGCTAGTAAGTAATAGTTTGCCATTTGTGGGTTTGGAGAGAAAGGTGACTGTCATTGCATCATGTTGAATTGGGTATAACATGCTGTCCTTCCCGTGTGTTGCAAGAAGTGTGACTGGATTGAAGACAAACTGGAAGTAATTCCAGTATTTCTCACCCTAGGTTGGAGACGGAGTGTTAAATATCAGTTAAAGGCTTTAAATGGTGATTTATAGTGTTGCAGAACACTGATGCAATGCTGTGGTGTTACTCCAGTGTCTCTTTGATTCTGATAATCCTGTGACACCACGTATGGAAATAATAATAGGCCACTTTTTATTTAGGTTAAATTCGTTGTGGTTCTGTAGCATATATAAAGCTTTCTGAAAAAAAACCTTGCTGTCTAATGAGTAATACTTTTATAGTGTCACTCAGTCTGTGTCATGTGGCCAATTCTACAGACAGATGCTTTCATGAGGCTGTATTTTAATTTGTAACTTAGTCTTTTACTGACTTGACTGGTAGAAAAATCACCTCTGTGGAAACTATAAATTATGGTTCCATGAGACATACTGGATTTTATTATTATTGTTCTGATTAAAATCTTTATTGATCTTCTGCTATTTCTGTTTTAATCGAAGACAAACTGTGCACTTTCTGCTCAGAAGAATCCAAGGGTAAAAAAAGGGGTTACTTGAAAATTGAAATGCAAGAAAGGTAAAGCCAAAGCTTTTGCCATTAGACTAATTGTAGTCAAATTGTGGTTGGTAAATACGCTTTGTGTTCTTCCAAGAAATAGCAAGCAGGGACATGCACTGACATGCTGCTTGTGCTGCATTTGAAGAGTGTAATTCTACTCATTTCAAACTGCTATTTCTGAGTTTTACTGGACAAACTGAAGTTTATAAAAGCTCCATGAAGACCAAGATAAATTTGATGCTGTTTGTTAGTCATGAGGAACAAGACTGTATAAAAAAATCAACTTAATTCTGTTGCTGCTTCTTAATTTCATTTTGTTTGCTTCTGTGGGCCATCTTCATCTGTTACAAAAATCCTAGTGTTTCCCACATCTTCTCTTAAAAAATAAGAGTTATTTTTTCCTTTTTTGCTTTTATACCTCTTACCTGTCGATGTGGAAGATGCTGATTTTTCTGGAAGCAAAGACAGTTGATAGAGGGACTAGCAGGCAGAGAAGGGAGTAGAGAGAGACACCTGTACTTTGAACTCTGTTTTGCATGGACTAGTTTCAGGAGACCTTCGGCTGTTTTCTTTAATGCTTTTTGTGATGTATAGGCATTTGCACTTACGTGGCTGTAAGTAATGTCCAGTCATAAGGGAGGCATTTGGAACATTTGAGTTGCCTAGAGGGGGGAATTCACTTCCTGCCTTGTGGGCTTTATTCTGTATTAGGCTATAATATTTGTTTGGGGTTTTTTTTAAGAATTCAGAAGGGATACTTATGGTGCAATGGTGCAGGGATCATGCCACAGGTGTGCTGAAATGAGTAAAGTTGCACATACACCTACTTCTGGGTGAACAGATGTTCGTGGAAGGTTAGGAAGGCTGGAGAGATGTCTTCAAAAGCATGTAGGTGATTGTAAACTAGAAGACTTCTAAATGCTTTAAAAACTCTGCTGACTTGTTCCTGATTAAGCTGTGGAATTCATGTATAAATTGTGAATCTGTACACCACAGGAGCCATGCAGCTTCCAAGTCTGTTTCCCTATATATAAAAGTTAAAAAAGATGTTTGTTTTTCTGCTACCCTGAGAATGTTTCTTAGAGAAACAGGTTTACTACCTAGGTGAATATCTGTAAAATTCAGGGTTTAGAAGTTCTACTTTCGATAGTACTAGAGAGAGAGTAAACTGGAAAACAAATCCAAGCTAGTTGCCCACTTCAAAGATCCCCTCAGAAAGACCCACAGCTGAAGCACTTCAAGGTTCAGACTGTCCAAACTGCAAAGAGGATCAAAGGAGAATGAGAAATTCATTTTGCAGTCCAAAAGAGACAAGGAGGTCTTGCACAACCGGATTGTGGAACTGAAAGCTGACCTGAAGATGCAAACATGAGACTCCTCCAGACCAGGAGAATGAAGAGGTCTGCTCTCCTAAGGTAAGTTTTCTGCCTTTTACCTGCAGAGGATTGTGTTTTCTCTATTTAATTTCCTGTGCTTGTTGTCAGTGTACATTAGATTGTGTTTCATGACAGAGGGAATTCTGCACAGAAATGGCCATATTCAGTTCTAGATGGAGTCATTCATCCCTTCTATATGGAGTCATGTCCAGCTCCTGTCTGACAACCACATCTTTGCTAATTATTTTTGAGACAAGGTGAAGAGAGAAGAACCTATAGTGTGGATTATGTCTGCTGGGTGTTTTGGTTTGCTTTTTAATGGATATTAAACACAGCTGTTTGTCAATGTTTTTACTTCTTGATGACATTAGTGGTAACAAGAGGCTCATAGTTCATTATTTGTTTGATCTGCTGACAAAACCGATTACGTGGAGTAATACCACTAAGTTTGTCTCATGCTGTAAATCCCATCTTAAAACATTTTTCAAGGAAAAGATGAAGTGAAAGTGAGATGTTCCTTCGTAGAATGATTGTGTGCTTTTACATCATTAAGAAAATATTTTATCCGTAACACCAAGTAAGTCTTTCTGTACAGTTGGTGCCTGCTTTGTTTGAACTTCTTAAAAGAGAAAAATAAGTAGATAATGTAAAGCTTAAGCTTTTTTTCTTAACTCACTGTCTGACTCTTTCCAGATTCTTGTCCTTGAGCCCCCTGCCAGGAGTGGGACCTCTTGCTTACTCTTTGCTGTCGCTGCTATCAGCAGATTGCCACCTGCTGGAAGCCCTCCACAGTGTCCTTGGTCCGTACTTGTACTTGGAGACTTTACCTGTGTCTCCATTGGCAGACATGGCAAACTGGAGAGGGGAACGCTCAGTGCAACAGCCTGGTGTTTAGATCTGCATGAGTTTCAAGGGGTTTACTTTTGACTAGCTCGTTAGTCCTTGGGACCAGCTGCCCAGTGGTGCCTGGGATGTATCTTTTGGTTGATTTAATTCAAAAGGAACCCAATTTGTGTTTTTGCGAGACTACTCAGTCATACGAACCGCAGTGCAAGACGCATGGACAACTGGAAGATTTGCATCAAGTGCACTCTGCATCCAGACTGAGACGGTGATGTAGAAGTACCTTGGATTTGTTTCGCTTCCGTACACTTCAAAAAAACATTGTTCAGTGGATGGCCTGCAAGTATGCAACAGGCTCTGACAGGAGAGCTGGTGCTGCCAGCGTGTTCCAGGCCTGTCTTGTGAAGACTGCTCGGCTCTGAAGGCAGTCTGTGTTCCAGCCCAGTGAGGCTCTGCTAGCACTGTCCAGGAGGTCTGATGCAGACCATCCTGCCTGTGAATACGTGCGTTCTTGCCTCACTGCCTGTCCTGGGCAGAAGCAAGATTTCTGGGAGACAATGAAAATCACCCTGTCTCTCACCCAGAATGTTCTAGTTAGTACTTCTGCATGTGCGAGGCCTTTCTGCTGAGGAATCTCATTGAGTATACAGAATGTGGATGGATATTATTTGCACTTTATGGTTGGAAAAGCCAAAAGTCACTGTCCTGCCACCCACCACTGGGTCAGAAAGAGAAAACTGAATCCTGTTTCCCTGCTCAATAGGTTCTGTGAGTGAGTAGCCTCTGCACTCACTACTTTACGCTTTGTATACTGGACCCCTGCTCATTATACAGAAGATTCATAACTCTTTTATATTTTTATTCTTTTCCTCATGGCTGTTAGATGCACCTTTGAGAAGGAAAGAACAAAAGAGAATATTTAAAATCCTAAAACACTCTTAATGTCTGGCAGTTAAACAATATTAATTATAAATGTGACTGTGTCTTTAGAAACTCAATAAAACTCTTTTATTTCTCGATGATCCAGAGAACAGCTTGTTCTGTAAAAGGTGTTTTCTAACTATAGACAAGTATCAATTCCTTTATTGACTGAATGGATTCCTTCCTCTGCTAATGCATCTACTATCCCGCACCTCCTGAGAAGGTGACTCTGACATATAACTTTACATCTTTGATAGTGGGGATGAAGAAAACTGTTTTGTTCAGTGTGTCACTGTACAGCTGCTGCACATTGGTGCTTTGAGACAACCAGTTGTTTTCATCATCCTAAAAGTTCCCTGTTGCCTGTTCACAGAAATAGTGCACCACTCCATATTCTATTTTTTCCCGTGGGCCGAGTATATTATGAGAAGGAAGGCGGTCTGTCTTGGATATTTACCAATGCTATTTTCATCTCTGACCACAAATTTAATTTGTTCAAAAGCTGATGAGCTTTATGTCTTTGTGGTGACCCACACACTAAAATGAACTCCAGGCTCTCCTTGTCTAGGAAGTGTTTGCCAGAACAGATAATGCCTTTAAGCAGCTGGGAGGAATTCAAGTGCAGGTGGACTCTAGTCTTTATGTTGCTGTTGCTCCTTAAGGGAGCGGTTTGAGCAAGTGTGCAGTGAGTCTTGGATTTTTAAACATAGGCTTACAGCTTTTTATTTTAAAGACATTCAGAGGTTTGAAGATGTTTCTAAATCATCACAGCAGGAAGATCCAGCATCATAGTCTTAAGATGATACAGGAAACGAGTATGCCTCTTGGCCAGAGTATTCCCCTACAGCTCTGGGGAACAGGGAAGTTGGGGAGGAATCCTAATGGAGAGACAGCAAGAGAGCTAGTAAAGAGCTGCAGTCTCCAGAGGCCTGCAGTTGAGAGATGTAGAGGGCCCCGGGCATGAAACTTTCCTGCATATCCAGGGAAAGATAGCGCTCATGTATTCTGCACAGCTGGAAAAGAGGGGAAGCGCTCAGCCTTCTGGTATGATGCATGCTGTCTGCCAACAGCCTCCTTCAGAATGTAATCAGCATTGGACTTGGACAGATCCAGGAACGGGGAAATGTATACATGATTTCATTAATATTAATGGACTCGCTAAAGAAGAGTTCTACATGGTGACAAGCTAATGCATAGCTTTAATATAACAACTTTCTAGAGCTGTCCAGGATTCCGATGTCTTCCATGTGAAAATGCCCAGCCATAACATTTATTTTCATTGTTTAAAATGACTCTTGAGGGAGATGTGGGTGAAATCCTGGTCCTTGTTTCAGTCAAAGCACCCACTTCTCTTACTAGGACCTGGCTTTCCACCTTGCTTTTTCAAGTAAGTGCTCAGACTCTTGAAGCTGAGCAGAGAATATTTAAGCTGTTGTTCAAAACAAGCATGGAGGATGTTGTGTCTTTTCTCCCTACCCAGGGCGGCTTGTTAATTGAAATGGAGGACTTGAGCCTGTCTGGAAGGAACTCAGGATGGAGAGGTGGAGCAATCCCAGAGGACCACCATGAAGCACAGCAAGCTGCTTTTTGAAATGGAAGAGTTAAGTCCAAGCTCAAAAGGCTAAAGAAAGGCTAAAAGGAAAAATCTTGATTCCAGAAAATGAGAAGGTGCTTATCAGAGGAAATGTGGCTGTGTTGATGTACCCATGCCAGTGTACAGCAGTTCTCTTTCCAGTTCCTATGCTCACTCTGAAGTGTTTTAACTTTTGAAATATATCAAAGAAAGGTGGCTTGTTGCTCACTTCCTGTATTGGGAGAGATGAAAAAAGGAGCAGGTTTTGCACCACAGCAGTTGTGCGTGGCACAGGGTTTCCCTTAATGTCCATTGGTAATGGATGAAGAAACACTTCTTAGCTTTGTATGGTGAAAAATAACTAATGTGATCTTGTGGTGCTCCTGTTGTGAAAGAAGTGTGCAACCTCTGTGTGAACTTTGTATTTGCTACAGCATAAAGAGAAACACTGCATTGTTGGTAGTCGTGAGGATGTATTCTTCCTGACAAAACACTGGGGGAAGCAGTTAAGACATCTTAACACTTCCATGTTCTTCAGAGCTGTGTGTTTGCAGGTCACAACACTGCTCTGTGGCTGAGAAGAGCGGGATAAATTTTTACCTCTAGCAAGTCAAATGCTGGGAACTGAACTCTTGCAGTTCCTGTAAAGTCAAAGGTAGGGATCTTGCTGGGAATAAGAGCACTTGAAAATGTGCTGCCGGGTGCTTTTCTGCCACATATCCCTCTTTTATCAAGCTAGGATCCAGGCCTGATCAGCAGTTGGTCGCTGAACCTGCCCCATTGCAAAATGGATGACTTCAGACAGCTGAGATGTTCCAACAAGTCCCCTTCACTTTGGTAACCTGAAAAGCTCTCCAGTGCTGCAGGTATTGTCAGAGTCGTGCTCTAGGAAAACATACCCTCTGAAACAGCCATGTTAACATCTAGTAAGTCCCTTGAAATCTGCAGTGCTGTCCCAGACATATGGTGCAAACAAAGCACAAGTTGCTGGAGTACATCTGTACCAGGGTTTCCTGATTCTAAGTGCACTGAGATATGGCCTAAAGTGAACCATTGTTATAACAATGACAAAAGACGCTGGGATAAAAATCGTGTTATTTCCTTTGGAAAGAAAAGAGTTCTATTTTTAATTATTTTTTTCCTTAATCTTTCTATTTCATGCTACCAGTGTTTATAGTACAGAGTACAATAGTTCTTGTTATGATTGTTCTTTGTGTGACTGAGACATAAGTAGACATTCTGCAGAAAAATGTCTGGGATATAAAGTCTGAAGAGCTTGTGCTGCAGGAAGTTCCAAAAAAACCCACACACAATCTCCTCCCACACACTCCCAAAAAAGTCACCAAAACCCAAACAAAACAAATAAAAAACCTGAAAGATTGTCATAGTTCCCATGTGGAAAATTATTCTATCCTTTAGAATGTAGCTTTTGTATCTATTCTGTTAGGATTCTTTTTTAAAAAGGATACTTTCTTCTTGGAAAATCAGATTTGCTCCAGAATCGAAGGTCTTGATTTTTGATTGCTAAAAGACATAAAAGAAAATCTGCCATTGGCAGTGTTTTTTGCTTATTTTTAGTAGCAAGTGGTTGGCAGGGTTTCTTTTTCGGTTCCCCTGCTCTCCTGTACAGCCAGTGGACCCAAACAGTCCTCTGGGCCCGTGGAGCATCCTAGTCTTCAGGGAGGCTTTCATGCACACGTTAGGCTGCTGTTACTGCTTAAAGAGGTTGTTTTTTTTTTCCTCTTTGCCATTATTCTCATTTCTCCTTTGTGATGGCACAAACAGCATGGCTGGCAGTGGAGCAGTTCAAAAATGAGTGAAAATTTGTAGAAATTTGGAAGACTTAAACTGATTTGAGCAGTGGGGGGAGATAGAAAATGTTTCATTCTGTGTTCATTTCCTCTCCCCCACCTTTGTGAGGAGCAAGGGTATGGTTTTTGGGGGTGGTTGATGTCTCCTCTATACATTTTCAAGGGTTTTGACCAGTGTTAGAGGGGAGGCTGAACTGCTTTCTTGCACCTCAAAAAAATCACTTCAGCCAAGGCTTTATGGCAGGACAATGTGAAGAGTTTGCAGTCCTACTGCGCATGAGATGATGTACCGTAGTTATCACAGAAGCACAGGTATAGACTGTTCAGCCTCTTGTGTGGGCACTGAGGCTGCATCCAGGTGAGGAATTCCAGGAGCACACTGGTGTACCACAGCGTGGTGTGTGACCGTGAAGTTGTATGGCTGGTTTGAGGCTGTAAAGGCTGTTTCTGTGCAACACTGAGCTGCCTTTCAGTGGGAAAGGGAGGAGAGGGACCTGTGTGAACAGGAGGGCCTGTGTGCTGCAAGGGCAGCATGCTCGTTCTCAGGGGCAGAAACAAGCTGGAGCAGGCAAACAGGTACCCAACCAGCTCCACAAGAAGAGTTAAACTCAGCCTCAGCTTGCTGGGCCTGAATGAAACCAGCATTAACAGTTTGAGAAAGGAGGTTTCATCCGGGAATAAACTATGAATCTAGTTAACATGCAAGGGTTATGGGAAATTCTCACTGAGGAAAGGAAATGGACAGGGGTTTGCAGGAAGTAATGTGGGGTTTTGTTTTTTTCTAGTCTTCAAAGGAGCAACTCTGCAAATTTATTTTCTGGATTTTATTTTAAGTCTCAATTGCTTAATATCTCAGCTCTGACATTTGTGTGCTTCTGATCTGAGTGCCCCAGGCAGTATCACAGTTTTGCAATATCATAAACTTTATGAACCCGTTTACAGGTGTTTCTTAATAATGGACATTTTGCAGTGGCACGATACGCAGGCCCTGTGTGTCGGCCAGCCAGCCTTAGCACCTTGTGCTGAGACTCTGATGTGTAATGTTTGGAGTTGCTTTGTTTCTTAGTAAACTCTTGGAGTGCAGAACCCCAAGTTGGTCGTCATCAAGGAACGTGTTAACTCACACCTAACTGTTTGTGTGGCCCCTGCGGTGTTAGATCTGAGAGCTCTCTGCTTGACCAGCTGTGATGGTGCCCTTGGCAATTCCAGTACCTTCAGGGATAAAGGTGTTACTGGACTGAGCTCCCCAGAGCAGAGCTAATCAGAATGAGACACACACACTAACAGCTGTAAGAGCTGATTTTTCGTTTGCTTACTTCTCCTACGTATTACAAATGTAATTTGTGTATCTTTTATCCCTTTTAGAAAGCATTGGATGGCCTGAAACATGCATTAAAAGGTAGAGCAAGTTAACAGAAGCCCTTCATGAAAACCACATACGCCTCTACGTGTGGAAGGCTGTTTGAAAACAGAGCGATGATCTGAATCATGTGGTAACCAGATGGTTTGTAACAATTCATTATGCTGGCAGCCAGAATTGCCTAGCTGTGTTAGCAGTGTAGTTACTTATTGCTAAACAGTAACCCACTTAATCTTACTAACCTTCTGTTGTTAACCTGCCTAACTATTGACAGTAATCGGCTTATTGCTAGTAAGCTCTATTAGTAGCAAGTGTTGAGATGTGCAAGTGCAAATATGCCTGTTGACAATTGGCTTCCAGGATAGTATTTGCATTCATGAAATTAAACATGGTCTCATTTAGGGTCTTAACTATCAGAAAATAACAGTATTTCTTGTCCGTAAACCTCTGTCTTCTCTGTACTACAGCCATTTAAGCATGTGGGGGATTTTCTTACGTGGCTAATCCTGAGATGCATTCTGTGAAACGCTGATCGTAACTGGCCAGCACTAAAAGGGTGAAGTCCTGCTTGTCCCTGTCATCTCCTAACCTCACCCCCTCCTTTTGGCTGGGCTATTTTAGTAACTTAATTTGACGCAATTAAAGGGCCTGAAACACAAGGGGAAAAGAAAAGACGGGAGGACAGAGGTGGTGCTCTTTGGGCACAAACAAGCTGTTTTATATTCTCAGCTGTCTTATGAAAGGATTTACTCTGTGAGTAAGCATGATGTACTCACTCTGAAGTATGCAGAGATGCCCAGTAAGACTGGACTGCGGATTTATTTCTCTGTGTGCACACTTGGCACAGTGGAAGCCTCTTAATGCTGTTATTCCTTAACACAGAACTATTATCTAAAGCACTCCACCAGGTCTTACAGCTTGCTTTGTATCTGTGCAGTTTGCCTTACTCATGTGATTTCTGATTTCTCTGCTGCTTCATCTGACGGCTGGGTGTTTTTTAGTACAGTAAGGACAGGAATTTTTCTGAGACTATTGTAAGTCTTGGTTCTGATCTAGCATTTCTCAAATACCTGAAATTCCTATTGAAGAAAGAAGCAATTTCGAGTGTTGCTGCAGTATGCAAAGGCTTTTTTTTTTTTTTTCTAAAGCCAAGTAATTATCAAAATATTCTACAACTAGAGATGTAAGACCGAAATTCCACTGAAGGGTGAGGAGGACAGACATCAAACCATTTCTAATTTCATCTGCATGTTAACGTTTGTAAGTGTGCAGCTGCCATATCTTGTAATAATGAACTAGTTAGTATTCCTAGACAAATGTATTCTGCATACAAAATGGATGTTTGACTTAAATTTGTGGGCAACTGTACAGACATACTTTTAGAAATAATTTTAATATATATTTTCAGCTTTAGAGTGCCTATTATCTGCTAAGCTCAGGCAAATATTTTTCTTTCTGCCATTCCAGAAGCCCGAGGATTCTAAATGAGACTATAATTAAATAATTTCAAAATACTGATGACTTTAAACATTTTCTTCAAAAAGTTGAATTGTTATCTTCATTTGGAGCAGCTGTAACAGGTATGATGTAATAATTTTTTTCTCAAAGGAAAAGACAACGTAACCTCCTGCCTGATGCCGTGGTATTTATGAACATGAGAAGATGGTTTCTAGAGGAAGTGGTGTCGTATATACGAAGAACGCTTAAGAAACGCAGGTAAATTTGGAAGGCAAATCAAAAGGTAGAAACAGGCCCTAAAGAGGGGTGGTTGTCTGGCCAAAGCTCAAGATGTTGTATGCAGCTCTTGCTCCCACAGCCTCACTGGAGTCCAGCTGGTATCGTGCTTTTGGAGCCTGTTTTTCAAAGTTGGATGCTTTGTTTTTAGAAGCAGCGCTCAGTGGCACTTTTATGTTAGCTCTGAAAATTGTTCCTGACTTCCCTCAGAACAATACAAGGGCGTGTAGTGACAGGACAAGGGGTAATGGCTTTAAACTGAAAGAGGGAAGATTTAGATTAGATATAAGGAAGAAATTTTTCACTCTGAGGGTGGTGAGGCACTGGCACAGGTTGCCCAGAGAAGTTGCAGGTGCCTTATCCCTGGAAGTGTTCAAGCCCAGGTTGGATGAGGCTTTGGGCAACCTGGTGTAGTGGAGGGTGTCCCTGCCCGTGGCAGGGGGGTTGGAACTGGATGATCTCTGAGGTCCCTTCCAACCCTAACCATTCTGTGATTCTATGAATACAATGCTGCATTGCACCCAGAAAAGGCACGATACCCAAGACTTCTGGCTTCTTACTTCAAAACATAGAAATCTATAGAATTAAATGTATAGAGTGAGTTAGAAATAGATATGAATAGACTTTATGTACAGCCTGTCAATACTAATGTTCTAGGACTGCATTCAGTGCAGGTTAGATGGGTGTGAGTGCTGCAGTCACACAGGGCACTGCATCTGGCTGTAACTTAAAATAACTTCTATTCCTCTGCGGGCTTTGTACTTCTGTTTGGTTTACTTGGCAGTGATATTCCTTTTCCTGTGGAATTTGCTACTGCTAAACCCACGCCATTTCTGATGACTCTAAACTTCAGTAAACGCAACTGGCTTGTTACAGTGCAGGTCCTATGACCTCGTGACCATTTTCAGCCTTGACCCACCAGATACTAGAGCCTTTCCATAGCAACCGCACTGCCTGCAAGCACTAAACTTCCAGAATCTATATCCCTTTCCTGGGATGTGTATCCCCTACAAATTACATATGCTTGCAAGCCAGTGCCTTGCAGCCAAGCAATAATGCAGACCCTTCAGCCTGCCTGTAACATCAGCCTCTCCAGCGTGGTGAGTATGGCCGCAGCTTATCTCAGTGGGAACCTGTGGCAGATGTGAGCAGATACACAGTGGGGGAAGTTTAGCACAGAATTTCCAGCCAAGGCTACCACTCAGTCAGTACCATAAGAATCACTGAGAAACCCAGAATGGGATCTCTGTAGTGTTTGTGGACTTAAAGTACTGTTCTTCCAGTCCTGCTGGAAATGCTGTGCCTGACACATCCTTTGATTCCATCGCCTTTTTTCTGATCACATTTTGTGGCTCAATATCTGTTCCTCAACAAGTCATCTGGGTCCCTCTCCTTACAGCTTCAGGTGATGAATTTCCATTAAAGAAAGGTTATTCTTGCACTCCTGAATTCTTGTTTAATACTACAGTCTACATGTGAAGTTATCCTCTTCTTCCCATGTGGTGTTTTTAATCCTTTTTTTGGATACACCTTTCTCATTTTCCTTGCAAATTTTTGAACGTTTCTACTTTTGTGCTTTGGCCATTAAGTAAAATATTAAAGATAGAATATTCAATAAGCTGTGAGAAACTTTTCTATTCATCTCCCTCCTGCTAGGTAGCTTCCTTGAAAGCATAACTGAGTGTCGTTTCTCCTTTAATGAGCTTCTTACCAAAAAATGCTTCTATTATATCATCTTCTTTGAATCAAATGACTTTTTTTTCCTCCCTGTTAATAGCATCAAAATGTTTTGAGTTTTGACAAAGTACTACATATTCTATTCTCCTTTCCTATGGTACTACATTCATCTTGGTAATTTACCAAAACCTTTCACCTGGATTTGGATTTTCATGTTGAAGTTATTGGATTTTTTAATTTTAAATATAGTAATTTTCATTTCAGTGCCATCATCTTATTAGTTTCTCCCCGTTTTGTCTACAGTTTGTCATCCTCCTGATAAAAAAAAAGTCAACTAATGACTTGGTTTTTAGGCCAGCCTATTGTTCATCCATGACAGCGTGGTGTCTATGCTTCTTGCTCTCTGTTTCAAGAATTTTTCACTGCTGTACTTCGCTTCATGAGGTTTAATTCATCCTGACCTGTCTCTCCCTGTTTTTGTTCCATCATCTGTGATTTTTCTTTGCTATTTCTTTCAATTCCTTCTCAGAACACTTATCCCCTTCTTGTTTATAATGCAATTTCTGAACAGATTTTTTGACTTAAATTTCATGATTCTTCCACTTTGAAAGTCTGTGCTGCTCAAAGTGATTTCTGTAACTGGTTCCTTTTAATATATCAGTTATCTCTCTCATATCTTTTCTAAATTACAGAATCCTAGTATACATTGTTATATGAAAACCATTCTTTATCTTTGATAATTCTTGTTGCCTTCTTCCAGACACATAGTAAATCCCTTTTAAGATGGGAGGACCAGGACTGCATGCGGTATTCAAAATGGGATTGCTTTTTTCAGCGTATAGTATTGTATAGTTCAGGAATATTTTCTTTACCCTCACAAGCACTTTTTTTGCACTTATTAAAAGTGAACTATATCTGTTGTTCTATCATGGTCGTAAGATCCTTCAGGATGTTCTTTGCAGTTTCATTTGTTCACAGCATTAAAGAATTCTATGGCCTCAGCAAACTTTGCAATGGATACTACATGTGCCATCTGAGTATGCTGAGCAGTTTTAATCTCACTGAATGTCTGCTGATAAATGCATTTACACTGTGAAAATTGGCCTTTTTTTTCCCCTGATTGCTTACTAATTCATGAAGACCTTTCTATTCCTACAATAAGATTGGTTCCTTTAAGATCCTTTGCTAGCAAACTGAGTCAAATGCTTCCTGGAAATCTAGGTGAACCGTATCAATTGAATCCCCTTAGTCCACATGATTCTGCTTGACTTTTTCAGAAATGCTAAAAAAGTTGAGGCATAATCTCCAAAAGCTGTACTAACCCTTTCTTGTCGCATATTTATTAGCGTTCATTAATTCTGTTGTTATTATTCCAGCCTATGCCATTTTATGATTCTATTAAGGTTCATATAGTAAAAATACAGTGGAAAAACTCAGTATGTTATATACAGGCCCCCAACTCCTCCTCCTAAAACCTTAAAAAAGGCATTGGTTTTTGCTACCTCTCTCCAATTTAAAGAAGTTTTAGTAATATTTTTGATCTGTCATATAATAGTTCAACAATTATACATTTATATTATTTTAGTACACTTAGTGCTGTCAGATCTTAAAAAGAGTTGATTTTTTTCTAATTTGAAACCTCTTCAAATAACCTTTATGAGAAAAATGCAATTTAGACCTCCTCTGCCTTCTTTCAAAAATTTTCATTTAGTAGAGACAAATACCAGTAATATGTGATGATGAATTCAGTAACATATTGTACAGCTTTTCAGAATTACAGAATACTGACAAGCACAAGCAAACAAACCTTGAGTTTGTATTGTGGGGTTGTCAGGTGTAACTACAGATTGTAAACTGCTATTTTGCTTGTAAAGTAATGATTAATATTTTTGTGTATGACATACATATACACAACAGATATTTTATTTAAGTAAAAAAAATAAGTTTCAAATTCATATTATTTATGCTCACACTTCAAAAATAAATAAAAGTAATAATGATAAAAAACTTCCAAACATTGTTACACAGTTTCTCAGTCAGAAGGAAGAAATAACAGATTTAGTGCCCTTGCATGCAGCGTGGAAGAAAAGTGAGGGGAAAAAAAAAAAAATTCCTTATTGTTAGTCATTGCAGATACTTTTGCAAACCTGGTTGTTTTAACAAACGTATTTACTCTAACATGAACATGCTTTTAGCACCTCTGCAATGTTGCATTATACTTTGTCCTAACAAAGCTTGTCTGAAATCCTTGTTTGTGGTCTGTTGTTATGTGGATATGTTCTTTTACTGTCTCTCCTAATGCTGCATATGACAGGTTAGCAAGAAAGCTACTAATAGTAGAAGGAATTACTGATATAAAGACGGAAAAAAAAAAACAAACCACCCACAACAAACCCCAAACCTTCCATTTGCATTCTTGTGTAGTAGCTGAAGACCTGAGCAGCAAGTGTGTAAGAAAAGGTACAAAGCACTTCTTTCCATACTTTCATGCACCCGGAGTTGCTGGGCTACATTTCTATCTGGTGTAGTAAGATTCTGTCTTTACAGTGTGTGTTTACTGTCTCAAAGAAATTGGAAGATTAAAATCAGCTTTTGTTATTATATGTTAAGAAGAATGATTTTTACATGATCATAGGAAGAGTGCTTCAAAACAAATGGAGTTGAAAGAACAGTTTTGGGGCTTGGTTGGACAGTAGTAGATCATCTGCAGCATAACCATATTATTGAACTGACTTATTCTTCTGTGTTACTTGTCTGTCAGTGCTAAATATCTCTGAAAGTTTCAGTGGCTGCTCTCAGTGTATTCTAGGCATTTTCTCCTCTATAGAGAGAGCCTTCAGCGACTGCAATACCGTTAATATTTTAGCTGGATAAAGTAGTTGATAGAACATCTTGTTTCCTCCAAAAGTAGTCATCTTTTCTGGCCCTGGCACTTATCTGACCCATCCTGTGCCAATTCAGCTCACTTAAGTGGGCAGAGGACAAACCCCATTGTGAAGAGGAGGGAGGAATCGAACAGATTAATTAGACCATAATTGTCTAACTGCACATTTGTTTAGCTGCTCTGCTGAAAACAATCAGAGGCCTTGCACGATAAACTCTGGTCTATTCATTGCCATCCTAGAAGATACAGCAGGAAGAGACCCCAGAAGCACTGAAATATTTGAGACTGGGAGCCACTGATAATGGCAAGTTAATCCAAAATCTCATCTGGCTTTGCTAGCACACAGGAACACCTGGACATAAGACCTCAGTACTTACCAACACAGCATGCAAGACATTATTAAACAGTGGTTGCAGCTCATTTTATGAACAGAAGTTCACTAATGTCACAGAAGACTAGAAAAAAGATGATTTATATAAAATTATTTTCTGGGTTGAAATTAGTAACTTGATTGTTCTTAGTAGAAAATAGGCAACATTTCTGTGCTGGCAAGACTGTTAAGCTGAGCTTTAAATTAACAGAATTTTGTACCAGGAACAAAAAGCCAAGTTTTTCTTTGATGTCTTTCACTGCCAGCAATGAAATAGGTTCCTAAGCCCCAGGCCATCCTGTCTGCCTTCCTTTCAGTCAGCTTCATCATCATTGGATTTCTCTTCTGAATCATCATTTTCATATTCCTCATCCTCATATCTGAAGGAACCCTCAGCTTCAGGGTCAGACTGACCCTCCTCTTCACACTCATGGGACTGGTCAGACCGAGAGCTGGGTCTTGACTGATCATCATCATCCTCCTCCTCCTCTTCCTCCTCCTGGGAATGGCCAAGCAGCACACCTGCCTTTGATTCCTCTTCCTCATCATCTTCATGGTGCTGGTCAGAGGTGGGGCTGGACCCAGCCTCCTCTGCATGGCAAGGCTGGTGAGCACGAGGGCTGGCTCTTGCCTCTTCCTCATCATCCGGCTCACTGGACTGGCCATCCTGGGTGGAGGCTTTGATACCTTTTCTCTTCTCTCCTTCCTCCTCCTCCTCCTCACAGGACTGCTCAGACTGAGGACTACTGCCAGCTGCTTCCTCAAAGGATTCCCTTTCTTTCACTTTATCCTTGATGACTCTGAAAAGACAATTTGCACATGTCATTTTATTTTCAGGTAGGATGCTTTCCAGTAGGTTTTAAAGGAATACTACCTTCAGGTAATCTAGGACAAATTCCTGTAGACTTGGCTGGGGTGGAACTGGTGAAGGAAAAGGGAAGGGGGGACACTAGAGTCTCGTTTTATGCTAGGAAGTCACTCGGCAGCATTGCTTATATATATATCTCATTTTTTTCATCTCTACTTCCTTTTATATCATAGCATCTAATGGATATCAAAGTATTTTTTATAAGGCTTATTTTAAAATTTCGGTAAAACTAATGCAGCATGAAGTGACAAGTGACTTACTAGCAACCTGTCAAATTTTTTGGTGAAAGGAACAAATAAATGTTTTTTCTTCATTTTTCTTTGATGTGCATTACGTAACATATCCAGTACTCTCCTCTATTTTATGAAATAATATTTAATTCAGGAAAAAAAACATAAAAAATACATACTAATGCTAACATTAGTAAAGCTAACTACGTAGTCAAATATTTACCTCAGAAATAATACAAATAATTAATAAAACCAAACCTACACATCAAAAATTACTTTCTAACTATTAGGTATGTAGTGGCAATAAAAAAAAAAGCCTTCAGTAATCTCTACCTTTCTCTGGCATCAGTGGAGTTACTAAAATCTTCACCACTGGAGCATTGTAGCAATTTAGTTGTTTGTCCTTTCTTTGAAACAAACTCTGGGCATATCCCCAGCGCTCTCAGTCTGTTAGAATAGTGCTTTTCTGCAGCTATTCTGGCATTTTTCTGTAGGAAAACCACAATGGTGATGTGTTATCTAAATGCATTAAATGCCTATCTGGTGATACTTTTGTTTATTTATATTAATACTGTTTCTTTAATCACATCTGACAAGTTGAATGATCATTCACTGTAAGCAAGAACGGCAAGGCAATACTTGAAAATTTTACACCAGATTTTCCTTTTCTGTACTAGTTTAAATCCAGTTTGCTCCCTGTGCCCACTGGCTAATGAAGAATTATATATTCTGTATGTAGCTATTGAGGGAAGAGGGGCAAGATGTGGACATGTAAAAAAAAAAAAAAAAAAAACAGATACAATCTTCCTAGGGCTTCTCCTTTATCCCCTCTACTTCTCTGTCCTCTCTGGGAGCTGCTGCCCTAAAAAATCAGTATTGTTTCACCTTCTTAGAGTGCTATTTAACAAATTACATAGATGTGTATCTCTGCCTCTGAAACCAAGCGTGGAAATTCTGTTTCTTCAGGCAATATCTGAGTGAGGAAGACTTGTCCTCCAGTCTACACAGATGCTCTGACCCCACAGCAACGGCAGGCCAGGAAACCCACAGAGACAGGAGGCACAAAGGGAACCAGCAATCCAGGACTTGCTGTCTCTGTCAGTTTGGAAACAGGTCAGGGACCACACTGCCAGCACAAATACTGGTTTCAAAAGTATTCTTCAAATATCTTCTAAAAATGTCTGACTATAAAACTACAAATGCCTATGCAGTATTTGAAGATAAGATTAAGTAGCAGTACAGTAGCAAGACAACCTGAGTGACTCTTTCCAAAAGCAGTGGCCTTTGATTTACTCTTTCTTCCATTTCTTGCAACTCTTGCAAATATTCTTGCATTCTCTGCTTCTCATAATTCCTAAAGGAAACAGAGTACATGAGAAATTATTATTAATTTATAATACAAGAAGTAATTTTCTACAGCAGCTGAAAGTCAAATTGCTCACAACAAACTAAATACTGTCCTACTTAAAGACACATAGAAGGTAAATTATTTTATGGTGGTTACATAGTCTGAGGTATATTGACTCATTTTTCACAGGAATTGCTTGCCTGGAGTACTGAACAAAACTGTCTCTGAAGTAGTCACTTTGGATAAGCAGAGAGAGGTCCCAGCTAGTGAGGTTAAAAAAGGGCTGTGAGTTTGGATTATTAGGGGTTTGAAACTTAGGGTTTTTTTCAAAGTTTAGGTACTTCAGGTTTTTTAAAATGCTGGTTTCATATAGCTATTCCAGTTGTTCTAAGCAAAATGAAACAGTTTGAAAGGACTCCACTGGAATAGGCTGCCCAGGGAGGTGGTTGAGTCCCCATCCCTGGATGTGTTTAAGAATAGGGTGGATGATCTACTTGAGGATATGGTTTAATGGGGATTAGGGATGGTTGGACTTGATGATCTCTTTTCCAACCTAGAAATCTATGAATCTATGACTGTGATGAAGTCAGAATACACCACAGGAAATTAGTACCATTAAACAAAAATCAGTACTTCCAAGGAAAAGCTTGATAAGAATCTTGCTACTTTACCAGTCTGTCTTACAAGAGGAGTGGCCAAGTTCTGGATCACAGTACACTTTTTTTCCTAGTTTGTTTGTCAAGGGCCCAGTCAATACAGTGGGATGATGAAACAGCTGATTCATCAACTGAAACGATAGCCTAGATCACAGCAAGCGCTAGATAATCCAGGTGGCATGGGCTGTAATCCTCAGTGTGTGACAGACACCTCTCTGTGATGTTGCCTCTGTCCTGGGCCAGGTCTAGCATCACTTAGTCAGACACCTAAGGGCAAGTATGAGAGCTGGGGGGCATTTTACACTTCTGTCTCCTCTTGCCTCCTTCCCTTATCCTCTGAAATTCTGCAATTTCTGTGCATTAAGGCAAGTTATTCGCCATTTTGAGGGAGTGAACTTTGTTGTTGCTACCTGCTTGCTCTCTCGGGCAGCTTTCTACAAACCTAATTATCTGTTAGAAGAGCACTTACATTAATACACCTTATTACCCAGCCTGTGCTGAAATAAGCATTATCAAGTTAAGCACTTGTACCAGCCTTAATGCATCAACACTGGGGAAGTAATCTTGCTTTCTAATAGCATAATTTTATGTGCAGACAAGAATTAAGCATGAGTGTTTTACAATGCTCCTGAAATCTGATTAAGCTAAATGCTTTAATGTGAACTTTGCTGCTGAATGAACTCAAATCAAATCTGTAAACCTACCCACTGTCTCTCCCAGTTCTCCACCCTGCTACTTTAACTCAAATTGCTTTCTCCTTCTATCCTAGAGTCAGCAAATGATCTGCCCAAGGACACTTACATTATAAAGCTCCTGCTATTAACAGTATCTGTTGGTTGTGTCGCAAAAGCAATTGCATTTGAGCTCTGACTCTAACAAAATAGTTAGAAGGGATTGTCCTCTTTGACCTGCATCTCTACCAATGCATCCCTGCTCTCCAGGATCCTACATAAGCCCTGCTTATCCCAGACCACTACTGCTTACTGCGTGCTCTTTGGCTTCAGCTGTCTTTGGGGGAGGCGGTATGTGGGCATAGATGGTGTATGCTGAATAGTCACTGACTGCCCATGTGGCCAAGCAAAACCCTTGTTGCAGTGCTGCTTCTGGCTTACATTTGCTGAGCCACTGCACGTCGTGCTTTTTCAGCATGTGAGAATGCATCTGCTTTGGTTTTTGTTGCATCTTCTTTTTCTGGTCACAGTGCAGGAACGTTGTGGTGAATAACCATTACAAAGTTTGCTGGTGGAACAATGTGCAGTATTGTCTTACAGATGGTGCTGCACTATTTCAGTAAATTTGGTTATAATAGCCCAGAGTTTGAGGCTAGTAAGTATAAATCCTCAGTTTTCTATTTTAGCTATAATGAAAGAAGAGGCCTGTGTAAAGCAAAAAATAAAAAAAAAACTGAGGAAACCTTATTTGTTACCTTTCAACTCCCAACCATAAAGACAGCCCTAGCCTCCACCCTCATCTCAGAAAGATCTCTCCTGGACCCATATTCTAAACACCTTAAAGTTTAGTATGGTAATTTAAAAGTTGCTAGTCAAAGCTATGAATCTTGTAATCAGGCATATCTCATGATCATTCACCCTTGCATTGTTTTGTCCTACTACTGTCAGTTACTGGGAATTTGCCTGGTTACTGGAAATTAAGATTCATAGTCACTGCCCAAGAATCTTGCCTATGCATGAAGCAACAAAGGCAGAACACTCAGTACCTCTCACCATCTCCACGTAAAAGCACCTTAAACTGACGATACTGCTGCAGTGCCATCATGCTAAAACAGTTTTAAACCGCACTAAAAACTCATTCAAAAAGGCCTTTTTTTTTTTTTCTAGGATTAAAAAGATTAGGAAGCAGAAATGGTTAAATTAGCCACAACCACAAAGTCAAGCAGCAATTCTGGAGTTAGATCAGCATCAGAGAGCTGGAGCCATCTGCACTGCGAGCCTACAGCACACGGAGAAGGCCCTGCTGTTTTCCCCTGTGTGCTACTTTTCTTTTCTCAGTCATGTATGAACAGTCTTTGAATTTGTATCTCCACTATTGGATCCCATTCCTCCTAAGTGCCAGCAGATTCCTGGTTAGGTGTTGATATGTGTGCTAAATTAAAATAGTATTCCTGCTCTAATTTTCGCTCTTAAGCGGGGACCTGCTGGGACGAAGTGAATCGTGAAATGTCCACTACTTTAGGAGACAGCTAGCCCCAAAGTTGTACCAACATCTACCAATCCAGCAATGCAAGGATATTCTGTAACTACACTCTTCCTTTTGATTTTTTTTTTAAACTTTTCCTCTTTAGTTCATATGTCAATTGACAAAACACAGGAGTCTCCTGTTAGCTAATCTATAATGCTGTAAGGTGGAACATATAGATCGAAATCATTAGAACAATTTCCCAGTTGAAACACTAAATCTGGCCACTTTTTTTGCTAATTGCTTGTACAGTGTATAATTTATCAAATGCGTAATCATGTAAACTTAGACTATGCTGGTTTTTACATTGTATGTTTACCATACAATGTAGAATGAGAGGTTCAGGATTCAGGGGAATGCAACAAAATACCTGAATGTTTTTAATTTGGATTTTGACACCTGAGCTAGGCTCTGATGTGGGTCATTGGCCTCAGCCCGAGCTGTTACAATTTTCTGGAGTTTTTTCGTTCTTTGTTTCTGCTTTGTTCTGTTCCTTTTTTGTTGTTGTTCCAGCTTTCTCTTTTCCTCAAGTGAATTCCTGGGTGGAGAAATAAACTAAGGCTGAATTCATTTTAAATCAAGAGCAAGACTTTAAAGAAAGCTTTGGCAAAGGAGATACAAAAGAGAAAACCAGGGTTGGCACAAGAGGACACAAGGTATGTGCCATTTTAAGGGATTCAGACATATCCTGGGAAACAGCAGTCATTTGTTCCTTTCTTATGGACATTCTGAGAAAAACGCACTACTGTTTCTTTAAGTTATAAATACTAATCGAGTCCTATATTTAAAATTTCATAATATATTAATATAAAGGTTTATTTATAATTCTTCACTGCATGGAAGAATTAACTACATATGTAGAAATACACAAATAGTCTACTCTTATAGTAGATATAAAATGTACAGCATCACTAAATTAGTCACCTTATGGCTTGTAGCCGTCGTCTGGTGGATTGTGTGACTTTCGGTGATTTAGATTCTCCAAATCTTGAGAGATGTGCATTTGCACTTGAATGTCTCATTTGAGGTTTCCGTCTTGGAGAAGCATATGGCCAGCGTGTTTCTTTCAACTTTTCTTCATCCTCTTGAATGTCCTTCAAAACCTTCCCCTTGTTTGAGGGAATATATGGAGTACGAAGATCGAAAGGTTCACAGACTGTGAGGTGTTTCACTTGTTTCTGTCGCAGGAGTCGTTTCTGAAACTTCTGGTGCAGTAGCTCAAAATCTGGAACGTTTGATTTGATCTTGGGTTTATGTTCTGTTTCCTTTGGTTCAACACACTTGTGTTTCTTCTTTTTATTGGTATCTTTTAAAGCCAGTCTGCTGGTGGGTACAGATGAATTACGTAGCAACTCTTCAGCTCTCATTCGGATCCTGATCTCTCTGAAGAGCTCTTCTTCCTTTAGCTTGTCGTTAACAGCTGGACTATAAACACATTTAGGAACTGGTTTTGCTCTGAACAGTTTTGTTTTCTTTTCAGGTGCAGAAAGGTCTCTTAATTGCATTTTCCTAATTTCATTCCTTTGCTTCTCTCGTTCAATGAATTTAAATGGCTTCTGAGAGGCCAAGAGCTTGAGTTTGCTTCTCTCTTTGACAGACCTCCTGCGTTCTTCGTTTCGTTGCACGATTTCATGGTAGAGCGGAAGGAAGACAGTAGCAGGCACTGGATTGGCTCGGAATTTCTTCTGACACTCTGCTTCTTCCTCTAGTTGCTTCTTCAGTAAGTTATTTTCCATTTCCATCTGTGACTTTGATTTGACATTCTGTTCTTTTTTTCTAGCTTCTCTAATAGTCATCTGGAAAGGCTTGGGCACAGTAACTTTCGGCGACCATGCTTTCTGTTTCTTCTGTATTGTTCTGAAGGCTGGTGAGCTTGGGAGGCTGTGTTTGGTGCGGGAGATGTAGTCTTCCACAGAGAACCCGTCCCACATTTTTTCAATCCGTTCCTTAGCAAAGGCAGATGATCCAGTTTCACTGTCGCTTTCTTCAAATGCTAATTCTCTGTCAGACCCATCAGATATACTTGAGCCTAAGGGATCTGAACCTAAGGGATCGCTTAAGTCAGAGTCTGAAAAAGATTTGTGCAAATCTAGAGGCTGATACGAGCTCTTCTCCCAGGTTGGCCTTTAAAAAAGAAAAAAAAAAAAAAGTTGTTTTGAGTCCAGTCCCATGTTGCTAGAAAGCCAGTAACTTCCACTGTGAGGTACCATCATTAGAAAAAAAAATAAACAGTGCTGGTGGGGAAGAAGAGAGGGGGAAGTGAAGGGAAGAGAAGCACACTGGGTACTCACACCAGAACATAGTTTTAAGTAAGTGCTGATGGTGAACAAGTCAGCACTCCTTAAGCAAAGGCACCGTGCTTTACTAAACACCTTGCCCAGTTCTGCTGCACACACACTTGTAAATCTCACAGTCCGTTAGCAAGGTGAATAAGCATTTTTGTTATTAAAACTAACTTTTCTGTGATTATCTGCTCATAGAAAATGAAGAGAAGTAACGCCTCCCAGCTCCAGGAAAAAAACCCAACAAACAACTGCTGTTTTACTGATGTCTGCAAAGCATTTGAGAATCTTCAGAGAAAAGGTACCACCAAACTTACCTACAACACATGTCAGAAGCAGCGTTTTTCCTGTCCAAGGGTGATACTCCTTTTAAATAGAGTTTATTCCTATACATACTTTCTAGTTTTGCCATGGTCTCCAAGTGGGCGTTCTTCAACTCTTCTAGCTTCAAGTAATATTCTTGATTTGAATTGCACATTTTGGAAAAGTCTAGCCACTTGTCGCAGTCTCTGTTTGGAGAGGGGGTCTGCTCTCCATCAGCATTTGGATTCAAACCAAAACCATCCTGGAAGAGATGTTTGTAAAGTTTACTGACTGTTAGGAGAAAGGGGAACATGGTTCTTAATACTGCTTTGTCCTAATTAAGTCTAATGAATGACACGGTAACACCAGAGATACCTGTCTACAAATGTTCACGCACAGTTACACAGAACAATCTTATTGCATAATAATTTATTTCCTAAGGGTCCTATTTAAAGCATGTAAAATTCCTAACTTTGTCCCTGTAATCAGTATAATATTTATTCCAGGAAATATGATCAAAAGGACTTACCAAAAGAAGAGTTTTAACTATTTTGTAAAAAGTGTAATTTTTCCTTGATCGCAGCTATAAAAAAGCCTGTATTTAAAAACAAGAACATAACAGAACTTTCTCTGCTTCCCATTTCCAGAAGCATTCTAAAAATAAGTCATTTGATATCTCATGAATAAATGCTTATTCCCATTTCCATAACTTATTGTGAAATGACAGGGATTCTGCAGCACTTAGTTGGAACAGCGTTTGGCATCTCGCAGTTGTGTGCAGGTAAGCACGTTCTTTAAACATTTTTAAAGCTTGCACAAGTCAGAGAAGTAAATTTTCCTGAAACCAGGCTGGAATGTTATTGAAACCAGGTTGGTCATTCTGCATTACAAAGGTTTCCTTTATGTTATTTTAAGCATTATGTTTTAAAAAGTTACAGGACTAGTTTCTTTATCCAAAAACTATAATAATACTTTTCCACACAGAGGTATTTTAGTAAGCTTTGATATTCCAACAAAAAGCCTTGTTCACTTTTTGTCAGGTTTTCACTGGAAAAAACTCTTAACTCGTATTCCCCACGGCTTTGTGCTCCAACACAAAATCAATTATACGATGGAAGAAGCAAATTGAAAAAGCCGTTACGGAATGCCCAGCGAAAGGCGCCATCCACCTCCTCTCCCGTGTCAGTTCTCCATCAGAACCAGCCCGGCCCCTTCCCCTAAATCGGCTCTTCCAGCACCGGGGTGTAACAAGCTCATTAAGGGATTGGTGCTGCAGCCATCTGTCAGGTTATTCTCCGTCGGGGGTTGTGTGCGGGCTCTGGACGTGCAAAAACGTGCAAAAACGTGCAAAAGGCTGTTCTGTCTCCCGTCGCAGGAGCGGAGCGGAGGCCCCTCTCCAGGGAGCGGCACCGGGGCAGCTCGGGCCGGCTCAAGGTGCGCCCCTCGCCCGGCCTCGGGGCTCCCGCCCCCCGCGGTTGCCCAACAAGCCTTAACGGCGCTTTCCGCCTCCCTCCCGCCCCCGCCGTGCGCTGGGGCCCGGGAGACGCCCCCGTCCCCCCTCCCGCCCGGGGCGGTACCTGCGCGGCGGCGGGCGGCGGCCCCCGCTCGTAGAGCGCGGCGGGGGCGCGGGTGCGGGGGTCGAGCGGCGTGCTGAGGCAGGCGGCGGCCAGCCGCGCCGCACGGTGCGCCGCCGCCATGGCGCAAGGAAGCGGGGCCGGCCCGGGGGAGGCGGCCCGTGCAGCGGAAGGGGAGGGCTGTGTCCGCCCGGTTCCGCCCGGGCCGGGGAGCGGGCTCCTACCCGCCGCGGGGCTGCCTGCGGGCGGGCGAGCGGAGCCGGGGCCTGGCACGGCCCTCCGCCAGGCGGCGGCAGCCCCTGCCCTGCCCGAGCCGCGGCCGTTGTCCGGCCCGCGGGCGGGACTGGCGGGGCCGCGTCCGCGAGTGCCCGCGGGGAGCGGGCCGAGGCCTCGGTGAGGGGCCGGGGCCCGAGTCCCGCGGCCGGCTGCTCGTCCGTAGCCGCTTTTGGGGAGCGCTTTGCCTGTTTTTAGATGGAACTTGGAATTTTTCTCCTTGACAACTCCGTATTTTTCACCCCCTCAAACTATTGAAGATCTTCTCCTGTCTTGACGTTTGTACCACAGATACGCAGTTGCAGAATAAGGGCACGTCAGGATCAGCAGGAATATTCTACCCCTCTAGGAGGGCGTTAATGATTGCCGGACTTAATTATTGTAGTGAATTTCAAACATTTTTCTGTAAATAAACAGATGAAGAGATTAAATGACACACACTAGTAGTTGTAAATCTTGGAATCTTCTAATCACAACTGGAAGTTTGTGATGATGGGGAAGGAAAGCTTTAATCGATGTTAATACCTAAACTAAGAGATCATTGCTGGATGTAATCCTGTGGGGTAAGGCATAATTTGTAATTTTAAACAGCCAATAAATAATTTCACGGAGAGTATTAATGTCTAAATCGACTAATTTATTTTTTTAAGTATTTGAATTAGTCTGAATGTTCTACTTAGCTGTAAGTGATAGGAAAGTATTCCAACAGTACCTGGTCAACAAAATAGTGGAAGCTTATTCAAAAGCTACTGATCATAAATAGAAATGTGAGTTATAGTCATGAAAAAAATACTTTTTCTAAAGATAAAGAAGAACCTGGTCATCTTGGTATAGCAATAACAAGGATGAGAGGGTAAATTCAAAATTTCAGGCTGAGAATTAGGAGTTGAAAAATGCTTATTCTAAACTATGAAATGTAACATTAAGAACAAATTAAACTGAATGAATCCTGGGGCAGCTGGGATTTTCCTGGTGGCCGAGACCCCCAGCATTCCAGCTCACCCTAACAGCCACCCCAGCTGTCCCACATGCACAGCAGTAGCGTGACGCCACCACAGGTACCCCTTTCCTTCACACATTAACAGCTTTTATTTGCATAACTGTAATTTGCATCTTATAAAATAGTTTACTTTTTGACTTCTAAGCTAGTTTTGGGGAAAACCAAGTAATGTATGGGGTGGGAGGGGTGTGTGTGGATTGCTTAAGCTGTCCCGAGTTTCACTCCTGCGTTTTTCCAGAACACAGCTGGGAATTGACCACCACCACAATGGAAGCAACCAAAGGAACATTAAAGCTGTTTCAGAGAGATGCACACCTGTTATTTAAAATCCGTTTTGGATAAATCCCTATTAATAGATAAGCCTAGTAACAGTAGTATTATCCTTGCCTTTTTAGAGCTAGGTTTAGTTTTGACACTTGCACCAGAACCTGCATGTTAAGACTGTCCTTTGCCATACTCTGGATCACATGATGGCATCAGAAATCACTGCAGCCTTCAGGAGACAGAACAGAGCAAGGAATGTAAGAGTATGCTTAAGTGTTATTGCTTCAAAGATACTCCCTCACTCTAGCCAGTCATATTTAAGGGAGATAATACCACTACATTATGGAAAACTTTGAGAGAAGCAGCTCTAAGCTAGCGTGTTACTAGAACACAAATTCCAGAGTGCTTTCAGAGTACATTAGAAGAGCTAATTTTTTGCTGTTAAAACTTTTCAGAGCAAAATAGGAGCATGTAGCACAGAAAAGCAAATGCAACATTAAAAAAAAAAAAAGGTTACTTTCTAGCAAAATGATAAAGCAAAGACTCAGGTAAAGACTACTGCATGTTTATTGATAAGCAGCGTTTCCTTTTTGAAATCAGAAATTTTATTAAATTAACACAATAGAAGTACAGAAGCCTTTGTGGACTTTCAGACAATTCACACGGGCGCTTTTGGTGAGGAAACCACATTCCAGACTAGAGGAAAGGAGCTCTAGGGCACACTCTCACCTTGCTTCGTTCAGCTTACCGAGTGTTCACCTGCAAACAAGAGTTCACACAATCAGGCACAAGAATTCCACAGGATAAGTAACAATTACTTCTCTGCTTCAAGATCCTATTTTTTCAGTCACTTTAACTCCTTATGTTAGGGTACAATACTTCTAATGCATTTCATTTTATTCTAATTGTAGTTATTAGACCGTTTGGTTGTCTAAGTAGCATGTAAACCGAGAATGCTGTGCAGTAGTTGTATTTTGAAGTAGAGCAAATTAGATGACAGTAACTATCCTGCTGCTTGTGAAAAAAAAAATCAAACAAAACATGATGCAACCACTACTCACCACATCATCGATCTTCAGAATGCTGCGCACAGTTTCTGTTGCGAGAGTCAACGCACTCAAGGACACCAGCAGCGGCTGGACAACCAGCTCCTCCAAGATGTTGGAAATGCCACCCTATAACAAGAAGTAGCTTTTAATTAGTGCAAGTCAGACTACAGTTAGATTTATTCAAGTTTTCTTTTAGTAGAATCCTAAGAAAAACAGTCAACTCTAAATTAGACTATGAGCTGGTACTCTTCCACCCTCAAGAGGAACACTGCAGTACGCATCTTCTCCCTAGCGCTTGACAGAGCCAGTCAAAATCAGACGAGAGAAAAGATAAAACATAGCAGCTTGAACATGGTGGCAACTTCACAGAAGGTAGCCCACTGTGTAGCGTATGAGCACCTTCCACTGCAGATAACACCAATGGATCATTCTAAATGGATCTATTTTTGTAGCTGAAATCATGTTTTGAAGAGACACAGGACGCTTCTTGTCCTGTGGCTATGGCATTTAATTATCTGCTATTATCAATACTGAGGATAAGCTGTTAAAGCCTCAGAGAATGAGCTATAATCTACCTCACTGATAATTTTAGAGAGAACACTGTTGGGAGACACAAACTTCTCCTATCCCTAGTTTAACTCTAGGCTAAGAATTTTCCTTTTAATGCCCAAGTGTTTTTTTTAAGCTATGCCATGCCTATCCAATTCCTTGTTACCTTTCTGACGTTAATGCCAGCTGTTTTCTCTCCCTGAGCGTGCCTGTTTCTCAGCTCCGTTACCGTTGAAATAGGATTGAGGCCCGCGTTTTCGGCCAGCGTGGACGGTATGACTTCCAGCGCGTCTCCGTAGGCGCGGACGCAGTACGAGTCCATGCCCCTCAGAGTGCGAGCGTACTCGTTCAAGCGCAGCGCCAACTCTATCTCTGGTGCTCCACCTCCTGCAATTAAAGCTCTGGGGACAGAAATTAGACATAAAAACACATAAGCACATAAATTATCAGCCTCCTGTATTATTAATACACGAAATTAACCGAACTGAGACACTACCTTTTCTTAACTAAGCATCTTATAACACACAGGGCATCATGAATTGAACGCTCGGCTTCTTCTAGAACAAGTTTGTTGGATCCACGTACCACGATGGTTACAGTTTTTCCAGGGTTTGTGCAGCCTGTGATCTAAAACGTAAAGGCAAATAATAGAACTGAAAAAAAACCCAAGGTATGGACAAAGAGAGACTTCAGATGGTATTTACAAGTTCTAGAGTAACTGATGTCCGGCTAAGCAAAACCACTACACTTATCAAATCGGTGGCTAATCAGGGATTAGAAGCAAGTACTTTAATGTTTGTTACCACTGAAATTACACTGAAGTTAGTGGCTGTTATTAAAAGAATTAGCAGATATTAAGTAGGTATTAGCACTCGGTCACTCACCTTTATTAGCTTCCCAGAACCGTTCAAACTGACCTCCTCTGCCAGCTCTGCAGACCCCAGCATGTCAGGAGTGAACTGGTCAATATGAGCAACAGGCTTAGTTCCAATTGTCTGAAAAAATAATGGGAAAAAAGTAAAAATAAAATTCCAGAACCTGAACGGCGGAGTCAGCGAGGGTAATGCACGATGTTCTTCTACATATTACAGCAAAATGCAGTCAGGACTATGGCTTTTACATCTGTCCCAAATCTTTCCAGAAATGTGACTGCTCAACAGAACAGAAATGGTTTTTAGGGAAATGTCTGTTCTTACGTTCTAGTCAGAACACGAAACTTGCCAAAGTGTCATAATAAACTGGCACTGGCTGGTACTTCATTTCGGGGCAGTCTTTAAACACCACTGCTACTTGAACAGCTATTTATATTACTCACTTTACCTTACATATAAACTCAATGTCATCTCTTTCAATGTCTTTAACCACCATGATCTTCATTTTGTTCAGAAAATGGAGGGCTAGGTCACTGAGAGCATCCCTAAAAACGAGAGGGAAGCAGTCAGTCCACAGTGCTGTTGTAGTAACTGGGTCATACTAGCCAGTTGCACGCTTCTTACCAGAAGCACTGAAATTCTTTATAGACTACAAAGCAGAGATGTCATTTAATTAAAAAAAAAAAAAAATATATATATATATAGACAACACTAGTGCTTTCTAGAAGTACAGCTGCTGTTACAACCACTCTGACACACTCTGCCCAAGTGAGATTGTTAATATTTAGCTTCAGTTTTCCAGGTATTCCGGACAATTCCAATTTCTCCCCCAAACACACAGAGTAAATGAGCACTATTAACATACCGCAGAATAGACTTCTGGATCAGCAGCACGTTGCATCCAGCCTTCTTAATTTGCTTAACTAAATTTAGAATATAGGCTCTCTCTTCACGCAGTACTCTGTCCATTTGAGCATAATCAGAAACAACTATTTGGTTGTCCATCTGTCATAAGGCAAAAAAAAAAAAAAAAGAGAAAGGCAAGCATTATCAACAACCACTGACTTTAAAAGCAAGCGTCAAGATGTTCTGAATTCTTTAACTTGGGAGCCTGTGATTCAAAGTTTTTTACATTAAAGAATTTTGATTATCTAAGCATTACCCAGCAGACCTTCATTACAGCTGTGGCACAGAGCTGACATTACAGTATCTTGGAAAAAACATGTTATTGTTACATTCACTCTCCCAAGTGCTACCACAAAAAGTTTTGCTCTAGTCACAGTTTAACTTACATCTGTCTTTGGAGCAGACAAGCAGAACTGAATGAGGCCAATTTTGGCTTTTTCCACTCTGGTTACACCAGTATTTGCCACCTTCTGAGTCAGGACAAGTCCTTCAACCAGTTCGCAATCGTCAATTGTGCCTCTGGAAACAAAACCAATTCATGACTCTGGTACTTTGGGAAGCCCATTTCACAGAGACAAAATTCATCTAGATAAAAATTGTCTCTTACCCCAACTTCTTAACAATTTTGATGTCTCTGAGGTCCACACTATTAGCTGTAGTTGGGTCAATCACCTTCATCACTGCGTCCACGCTCATTGGAGAAAGTAAACTAGAATACTGACACACAACCTGTGGGATTTGATAGTAAAGAAAAAAAAAAAAAGGGTGAGATTTAACAATGGTAAGTGGTAATTTCAAAATAATAGCAATTGTATTTCAGTGTTTGACTTCTGAATGTTGAAACAAAGCTCGTTTTCCTCCCCAGTTCAACAACCAGATGTCTTTTAACATGGCATCTTCTTAATGGCTACTCTATTTACTGGAAAGAGCAGCTACGTTGATGGGAAAACCTGTGCTTAGGGACTTAAAGAAGCAACTTGATTTTCTCTTTCTTAAGACTCTTGAAATAAGACTTTTGAGAGCTTCCCGAATTATTCTGCTGGGAGGGAAACTAGCAGGCTTCTCCAGATTTCAATGCTGTTTTAGGAGTTTCTGCCACATGAACAAGAACTGCCTACACAAACTGTTGGCAAAAGCTCTCAGTATTCTGATTTTTCTGTTGCTGTTTTCAGCTGAAGCTTGTTTTCACACTTGCAGTCAACACCTAAGATCACTAAGTATTTCAGACTGAAATTCAGTCTGAGAGCTTCGGTTCCATCTGACTCAACCACGGCTTTCTGAGAAGTCAGTCGAAGAGAAGGCAGCCAACATCCGAAAACCAACTAAATTTGTGACGTGCAGGGTATCCTTAGTAACTGCACTGCAGCACGAACTGGGAAAAGCTGGCCCAGAGGGTGTGAGGTTCAAGTATCAGCCATACCTTCGAATTCAGGGACGTGGTTGCACTATTCAGCAGGGTTTCTCTGTCACTCAGTTCAACTGGCTGCGCCATGTTGGTCAACACTTCAATACCTTTATCCAAAGCTTTCTGGAATGACTCTGAAATGATGGTGGGGTGAATTCCTGTGGACAGTATAAAAAGGCTGTTAACAGTCATGCTTTCAAACCAATGGGTTTGAAAATAAAATATAAAGACATTTTAGCAAAATATGTTCTTTGTGAGTAGATGACATCCCTTATTACTTTCCATTGTTAAAGCTGAGGAATAAAGCTGTAATGTTCCCAATAATTTGTCCTCATGGACAAGTACAACGTGTTTCCCTCTGATGTCTGACATCCCAGAAACATACTTTCTCAAAGCTTCGTTTACCCTTGTCATTCTTAAAGCTGTTTAGGTAAGACCTGTGAGGAGTCTGACAGCGATTTTATTACAGATTTTCAAAAACTGTTTTCCCACAGTTGGCTATTAAATTTCCCAGTTTCTCTGGAGTGTGTGACATACCCTTTGTCTTTTCAAAGCAGGCAGCTTATGGGCGAACGTTAGACAGGCATCTTCTAGCTACCTCTTAGAGCAGAGGATGCCAGGCTGCTGGTCCAGCAGTACCACCAGTACCAGGAGAGGAAGTAAACATAAGCAAACCGTTGGCAGGGGGCAGAAAGAGAACAACAAGCCAAACGGGGTGCCATCGAGATGAGGCAAGTGTGAGTAAACCACTAGCACGTCCAGATCTGAGACAGAAAAGAACTCTGCAGGTCCAGTCATCCTTGCTCTGTTCCCAGTGCACACAGAAGCCGAATCGTTACCTGGACAGCTGGAAAACCTCCTGAAGTGCACAGGAGCAGAGGACAAGAGAATGTCCTGAGCTAAGGGAACAGAACCTACGCGAACTGCTGCCTTCTGTAAGTAACGTCTTTTCCTGACCTGACTGTCTCAAGGTCCCTATATCGTTAAGTGATGGGAGGGGAGAAATTTACCAGTATAAAAAAAACCTGTAGAATCACTGGTTCCAAATTTCATTTATACCTCCTTACGTTATCTCGCTGTCCGCGTAAGTGTAATCAAGGTGGGTTTTCACAAAGCGACATTCATCATGTCACCTAGGCACTATTTCCTGTATCGACAGCAACACGCTCGAATCAAAGAAAAAGCTAAACAGCTTTTTAACCAAAAGTGGGACACAAGTGAAACCCGAATGTGAAGACTCAAGTCACCTTCCACACTGAAACTGGAAACAGCTACTTCAAGCTTCATTATACACGTGCAAGCGGACGGAGGGCTTAACTATGTCCAGTCACGTTTTCATATTAAATATATACATTTACCTTTCTGAAGAAGTCTGGAACAGGCATCCAAAAGAGCTCCAGCAATGACAACAACAGACGTAGTGCCATCACCAGCTTCAATATCTTGTGCTTTTGACAGCTCTACCAACTAAATGACAAATTATGGCACAAGTTTAGGCATAATGCTACTTCATTGCAAACACTGACAATTACCAAAAAAAAAAAATATTCAGGAATGCAGCACTGTTCAAATCAACGTATCAGCACTAACTACGCCTTTTCTAATGGGCAGTTGGTACCTTTTGCACCTCGCTTTCCACACTTGTACATCTATTTGGTGTACCACTGTGAAACAGATCCTTTGCAGAAGCAAAGACAACTTTCTCCCAAGCTTAAAACCAACCACACCTATCCAACAGGCCTACCTTTTCCTTGCCTGTAGGAGGGTCACAGGAACCTCATTTCCATCGCCACCCACAACCACATCTAAGAGGTCTACGTTCAACTTCTCAAAAGACCAGACTACTGTATCCTCGGACCACCTGTCCATAATGTCATTAATTCTCTTTTTCCATTAATTTCTTTTTCATTATATTCTGTTCCAGCAGTTTAGGATATCACAGACTTTTCTTTCTTGCATGAGAGAGGTGGTTGGGATAGATTCTTTTATGTCTTAAAAGATGTCAAGAGACATTATGCATAAAGAATACCAGATAAGAAATACAGACTTGGAACTCTTCAGCAGATCTTACAATCAAAATAAATGTTCCTGGAGCACGCTGCACAAAATTTCTTCCTCTACTGCTACAAGGTAACACTCCTCAAATCCACATAAAATGTTACCACAGTTTTTTGTCCCAGAAATTAAGCTCTAACACATATCATTGTCTGAATAATGGAAAAGAAAAAACGCTTACCATTTTGGCTGCAGGGTGCAGAACCTGCATCTGTTTCAGAATAGTAGCACCATCATTAGTGATTGTCACATCCCCTTTAGCGTCCTGAATCTGAGAAGGAAGAGGAGAAACACAGTTCTGATCAGTAACTACAAATCTTTCATTTAATTTGATACTCAACATAAAATATTTTTCCTGACAACATTATTTCTTCAAACTAAGATGTGCGTTTAGTTCACACTTTCCCTTAAATAAACGAAACTTGGAAAATAATTTCAAGGCAAAAGATGGCATCCTATATAAAACATATTGACTATACAGTATCTCCAGTAAACTTAACATTTTAGAAATTTAAGAATAAAGTTTACCATTTTATCCATTCCCTTTGGTCCAAGGCTTGTTCTGATTGCATCGGCAACAGCTAGGAAGAAAGAAAAACACATTAGCAAGCTGATCTAAGGAACTACCAGCACTCACTCCATCATTTTAAATAGTTCTTTGGAAAAGAAAGCCCTTCCCAGTATCAAGCAGCTCCCAGTTAGATCATCCTTACTAGTAGAATTACAAAAAACGTTATATGCAGACTGATTTCCACAGCTCCTTTTTTTAAACAATTAACACTCGATCACTTGATTACCGCCATTTTAAAACCGAGTAACAACGCGGAGACATTATATGCCAAAAAACGCGACCAACGCCTGTGCCAAACGCCAAACACAGCACTGGCCCCAGCCCGGGAGTTTCCTGCCATTAAAAAAACGGCAAGACCACCTCCCGCCGAAACAAACCCAGCTCGTATGGCGGGGGGCACGGCGGGAACACCGTGACACCGGACCACGGCCCCGCCTCTCCCCCCGACCCGAACCGGCGCACACCGCGGCACCGGCGCAGCGCTCCCGCCTCCCCCGCGGCCGCGCCTCACCTTTGCCAGCGGAGATGTTGCTGAAGCGGATCTGGGAGGGTTTGTCCCGGTCCTGGTAGGTGCCCTTGGCGCGGTTCCCGGCGCCGCCATGGCCCTTGGGCCCTGCGTTCTCCGGCATCGTCCCCGCCGCCGATGGACGCGGACAGCCCGCGGTCACGGCCGCCGATGGGCCCCGCGGTCGCGGCCGCCGATGGACGCGGACGGCCCCGCGGTCGCAGCCGCCGATGGACGCGGACGGCCCCGCGGTCGCAGCCGCCGATGGAGGCGGATGGCCCCGCGGTCGCGGCCGCCGCACCCGGAACCTTCCAGAAAGCGCCGCCACCAGCAAGGCGCTCCCGGGGCCTTCCGCCGGCGCCAGGCGTGACGTCGCGCGCAGAGGACAGCCCTTTGCGCGCCTGCGCACTGGTAACCAAAAAAGGAATCCGCCGCCTGCCGGCGAACGGCACGGACACCTAAAGGCACCCGGCACCGCCGCTAGAATGAGCCGCCAGGGGGCCTCGCGGAGGTTTCCCGCCCAGCGGGGCTGCGCCTTGCGCGCTCTGAGGGACACCCGGAGGCTGAGGGGGCGGTGGCCGCCCGCGGCCCCTCCAGCACCTGTTTTCTTACGATTTGCAGAACCTGCTACCAAAAAGGGGTTTAAGCAGCAGCTTTGTCGCCAAGGGAAGTCAGACAGATTTGAATTAAGGGCAAGGAGCAGAAACAATGTATATTTTCTTGTAACACCCCGATCTTCCCAGGTGTCTGAGGCGCTCCTGCTTCAGCTTGTATCACTATTATAAAAAGGTAGGCTTTGTTAGGAATAAAAATAATGCCAGAGTTGAAAGATGGCTTATACCTGTTAGAATAATCTCGCTTCAGCTTCTGTGTTGATACAAGAAGCTTCTGTATGCATGTCTTTTTTTGGGGATTTCTGAATAGTTATTCAAATTATTTTCTTCACCTTGAACGGAATACAAACGTAACGTGGGTTAGATGCAAAGCACGCACTTGAATCCACAAAGTGAATCAGTTTTGTACCCTGTTCAAAGTAAGTCACAAAGTAAGACACGGCAGCTCAAAAGAGCTCTGGCTAAAAGACAAATGCCCAAGTAATGGCTAAACCATATAATTTTTTTTGACATACCTCTTTCAGACTGGATGTGAAAAGTCAGGATTTATAACATGGCAGTGCCAATAAAGTGCTCTCATGTAGAGACAGTTACACAGCAAGAAACGTGCCCCTGTGCCAATAACGTGCTGCTGATGGAAGGCAGTATGTTGTAAGAAACAGGCGAAGGATGTGAGATCTGGAGCCTGTTTTCCATTTGCAAATATCCTATATCAGGAGCTGGTTGCAAGTGAAACATGTCCTCATGGTGAGCAATCTTCTAGAGCCAGCAACAGCTTTGTATGGTGATACAGAAAAATCAAGCCTTTGGATAGTTGTGTTGTCAGAAAAAAAAAAAAAAGGAAAAAAGACTCTGTAGTCACATGATTTCATAATCTCCCAACCATTTTTAACAGTTGCTTTTGATTTTTTTCATGGGATTTATGCAACATTGAAGCATAGATAACTGCTCTTTGTCTGTTGAAGACGTTTGTAGAGAGAAGGTTTTGGAAGTGAATGGTCTTTGCCTTTTTATATTCAATTTTTAACAGGCAGAGAAGAAAACAGTTTTAAGTATAAAAGTGGAGATATATCTAGGTCATGGACAGAGGAAAGGTCTACTACTTGACCTGGATTTCTATCATCAGAATCATCAGAAACACATCCTAAATGACGAGATCACTGGGGTCTCTGACCCTGATCTTAAAGTACATCCAGCAGGGGTGGCAAGAGTGCTAAATCCTGGACATTTAACACTAATGCGGTGTTAAAGCTAGTATCTGTGCTGTTAATCAGTAGAGAGCCAAGCTTTGGAAAGTGCTGTTGAGGTATGTTTAGGTGGTTGTAGCTGGCCACCTCCTTGTCGCCTCAGGTGAGAGATCATTTCGAGTTTGTTGGGTATCACAGGAGGTTCCTGGTTTCTCACGGATATATATAATGAGCGGTACAGCTGCCTTTAAGAGTACTCTGTAAATTTGGGCAGCGGTAGATGTTGCTTCTCGGGTGCTGAACTGGGCTTTGTGTTTGGTTATGCCATAAAGTGGCACAAAGAACCTGGTTTTCTGGCAGGAAAAGACAGATAACGTGCCATTGCCATCAGCGAGTGCGTGCTTGGTGCCACACCAGGCTTAGGAGAAAGGTTTTTTCAGGATTTTGGAGGAAATTAAGGTTAGAACTGATGCTGTCACAGCTACCTTGTTACACGTAGCTCTGTGTCTGGCAAGAACAGAGCCCCTCTAGTGTTAAGAATCCTTTGGGATTGGAGGAGTTTGTTCCATTGCTGGGTGGAGAGCCTGGATTTTTCTTGGTCTGTAACAAGTCGCTGAGCTAAATTTAGGGCTGCTGTGGTTAGCAGCTACATTCTTATGAATAATTTTGGCCTGGCAGGGTTGCTTCTCTAGAGCTGGGCTTCAGGGCAGGGTTAGGATTAAGGGTGTCGTAAGCGTTAGTCTGCGCTCAGGTTTGCACTGGCTAATTTAGAGGTGGTCCTCAGCCGCTGTCATCTTCATCTGCCTCGTTCTGTGTCCAACAGAAACTCCTTGGCTAGGGTTTGGTTTGATCTTAGGTCATTGCAGGTTTGAAGGTGGCCCTGGGTGGAGACTGACCCAGAGCGTGCATTGTGGTTTATTATTTGTTTAGAGTCTGCTACCTGTAATTTAGATGAGCAGATACGTAGGACTATCACGCTGTTGAGTTTTATTTAGGGCTTTGGCTACTACTCAGTTTTCTGCTTCATTCCACATGAAATAGAGGTTACTTTTTTATTTCTGTTAGTGCACATTCAAGGGCAGCATTATGGTTTGGCTTCTTCCTGCTGTGTCCCATTGACCTGGGTGTCGCTTGTTGATGATCCAGGCAGAGGGTTGTGGAGGGACGTTTCTTAGGAACTCATCATTCGGTGTTGCTTGTGGGAGAGTTGTGTGAGATCATAGAATCATAGAATGGCACAGGCTGGAAGGGACCTCAGAGATCATCTAATCCAACCTCCCTGTCATGGGCAGGGGCGCCTCTCAACTAGATCAGGCTACTCAAGGCTCCGTCCAACCTGGCCTTGAACACCTCCAGGGAGGGGGCATCCACAACTTCTCTGGGCAATTTATTCCAAAGTCTTACCACCCTCGTACTGAAGAATTTCTTCCTAAAATCTAATCTAAATCTGTTCTCCTTCAACTTAAACCCATTTCCCCTTGTTGTATCAGTGGACAGACACTCTTGTAAAAAGTCCCTCCCCAGCCTTCCTGTAAGTTCCCTTCAGGTACTGGAAGGCAGCTATTAGGTCCCCCCGAAGTCTTCTCTTTTCAAGGCTGAACAATCCCAGCTCCCACAACCTGTCCTCGTAGCAGAGGTGCTCCAGCCCCTGGATCATCTTTGCGGCCCTCCTCTGAACACACTCCAACAAATCTACGTCTCTCTTATGGTGGGGACACCAGAATTGGACGCAGTATTCGAGGTGGGGTCTCACAAGAGCAGAGTAGAGGGGGAGAATCACCTCTCTTGACCTGCTGACCACACTTTTCTTGATACATCCCAGGATGCGGTTGGCCTTCTGGGCCGCATGAGCCGGCTCATGTTGAGCTTCTCATCTATAAACACCCCGAAATCCTTCTCTTCAGGGCTACTCTCAGCCCACTCTGTCCTAACATCTATCAGACTCGCTGTCCAAGTACAGCTTCATGTCAGGGTGAAGGCTGAAGTTGGAGATGGCAGATCCAAAGGACCAAATTTGCTGTTCAGTCGTGTTCAGAGCCAGCACTCACGGAAAACTCCCAGGCTTGTTTTAGAGCTGGGCTTAGACTTGGAGGTCCCAGCGCATTATGTTGTTTTTCTTACCCTCTTACTGTCATTTCTGGCTGTTCTGACTCTTCCAGCATTTCCAAGGAGCAGTGAGATGATAACAAATCATACAGAAAACACCCCCACACATGATCCTGGGGTTGTAATATTTTTTTTTTAGGTTAGTTTCTTGAAAAAATGAGATTTGTGCACTTAGTACTCTGTCCTGCAAATAAGACTTGGACTAAATTTGACTAAATGTGGTAGAAACTCAGCGTTTTCTGGCTTTGTGTAAATAGACAGCTGCAGAGAAGAGCCATTTTTAGTTAAGGCACCCTGAGGACAGAGCTCCGTCCTTCTGGGATGTTCGTCGGTGGCGCAACGTTTCCATGGCTTTCCAAGTTTTATTTGACTCAGGCTCAAACGAACCGCTATCAACACAAAACTTTTTGGGAGCCACTGTTGTACAAGGTGCTTGTGATTCTGGGCAGGTCCCGTCCCCTCTCTGCCTCCTGATTTTTCTTCCCCAACTATTTCCAGTTGGTGCAGTCAGACGATAAACTTTTTTACTAGTTTGTGCGGCACCTTTCAAACAGGGCTGTAATACCAGGTGGACCTTGCTAGCTCTATTGCAACATGAACAGCGTGAACAACCTTCACAGCATGAACACCATCAGAGGACAACTGATCATTTGATTAGGACAAAATGGGGCTCCTGGGAATGTTTGCATCTCTGTCCTTTTTACGAGGGGAAGGACGCCCGGGATGTGCATCTTTACTACTTACTACTACTGCTTACGTCAAGTTGGATATGAGTGTTAGTCTCATGTAGGGTCTTTTTTCCTTTTTTTCCTGGAGATAACTTGCCGATTATTCTCAAGGCAGCAGTGATGACAGCATAACGAATGACTGCCAAAAAGAGAGTGACATCATTTCACCTCGTGGCCTTAGATAAGTTATTAAGTACCACTACTTAATCATGCTCTGATAAGAGCGAGTAACTTCTAAACTTTTAATAACTGTAATACTCCTGCCTTCCCAGCACAAAATACTTTGCATAGCAAGTAGATTTTAGTTTTTCAAAGAAGAAAGTCTCTACCTAGTGATGAGTGTGTGATTTTTTTTTTTTCCTTTTATCTGGAGTTTCATCCTGGAGGTTATTGCTCTTGGTGTCTGCGCGCTGGTTAGATCCATGCAGGAGCTGCCAGCCCTGTGCACGGCAGGGATAGCTGCGTCGCTGCTTCCACCTTCCAGAGGAGACAGTGGAGAAGGGATCCTGGTTTTCATGGAATTTTCTTGGGATTCTTTTACTTGATTTCTTTTACTTGATTTCTTTTGATTTTCTTTGGTTCTCTCCTGCTCTGGGCGTATCCAATATACAATATATTGTCAAGGCTTTTTGTCCCTTTTCTCACACTCCCTCCGTTTCTTCACATTTTTTTTCTGGTTTTTTTTTTTTTCTTTTTTATGTTCCTTTAAAAAAAAATAATCTGAGAGTCATGGTAAGCAGTTGAAAAGACTGCTTGCCCCTTACAGAAGGTTGCAAAATGAGGATATATGCTGTGGTGGTGTGTTGGGAAACACACAAAGTGCCAAACAAGTATTATCTTCTTACACGTACTAATAGGTAATGTCATCCTGCACTGAAGTGTGGAGATTGGGTAGCAGCACAAAATGCACTGCTGCACTGTGGTTTGGAAGAGAAGAAAAATACCTTATTTATGGTGATTTTATTCTGCCAAGACACTCGGGTAAACATTGCTAATCATGTGAAGGATTTGCTATAAAGGATTTCCTATGGGTTCAGCCCTTTTTTTTTTTAAGACTGCGCTTTAAAGGTAGCTGCGTTGTCAAAGTACTCTCAAAAACGTGCTGTGGCATGGGAAATACCAGCTTGAAGTTATGGGTTGGTCAACTCTAGCGGTGAAAATGGAGACGATTTATTTCCTGCTTTCCTGGCAGCCCCTGACTCTTCAGAGGTGCTTTAGCTGGGGCATGTAAAAACCTACATTTTGCATTCGGGCAGATCAGTTCTGTGTACCAGTGTGCCCAGAGAACTGTTCTGCTCGTGTGGACATACTGCGTGGTGCTGAGGAATGGTCCAGTGCACTGTCGGTTTGTCTGCCCAGGGCTACAAAAGTTGCCACCGTGTGCTGGATTTACAAAATCCATAAGCTTCGGTTGGACCATCAGTGTATTTTGAAGCAGATAAAGAGTTGCTTAGAAAGTCCCCATCCAATTATTGTAGTATTCCACAGAAATATGATATGCAAAATTAAATTCAAGATACCAGATGACATAAACATACTTAACTGGTACTGATCTTTATCTGGGCTGAATCAAAAAACCAACCAATTCTTGCCTCTTTTTTTTTTTTTTCCTGTAAGTGCAATGAATGTGATCTGATCTTTTTTTTTTTTTTTCCAAAATCTACAATATTTTTTAAAAATCTTATTGGACTTATAGACTGCTTTGCCAGTTTCAGTTTTCCCAGGCAGTAATCCCCTCCTTGCTCTTAAGAAAAATTTAACATTTTTCCTTATCAGTGTCAAGTTGGCAGAGGAATTCCTGGTCGTAAGGCTACAAAAAGAATTAGACAGGGCCAGATAAGCTGCTGAACAACAGTCTGTGGGACTGGGGCTGTTACTACTGTTAATTCTCAGCACTTGTGCTTTCTTTCCCTTCGAGTGTTAATAGGTGAGGATACACAGATGCACAGAGGCAGGCACATGGGTAACTTAAGTTTTTGAGCTTGGTCTGTAGGGAGCAGGTTCTTTGGTGGAAGAGTATTTCCGTATGGATTAGTACCTGAAGAGATGATCCCACCTTCTCCCTCTAGATGACAGCAGAACACTAACCTTGCTGTAAGGGATTGTTTCTTGACTCTATTTCAAAGGAATATTGTTATTCGTTGTCCTGCTTGATTATTTTTCAAAGAGGTTGGAATTGTTGTTGTAATATATTGCCCTGCTTCAGAACAAACTCTGCATACTTTGGACAGCTGGTAAAAAGAAAAAGCACCAGGAGACTAAACATGTTCTTTTGTGAATATCTGTTTCTGCAAACACGAAACATGTTCGTGCTTGTGATACATAACTCTTGTCTTTCGCAGGTAAAGTGAGGATCAGACGCTTCTTGACGAGCAAGATCCTGAGCCCTCAGAGGCATCCTTGTTTCCAACACCACATGAATGTGTTTTTCTGTGGACCACTGAGGAGGAGCATGTCTGTGCCAGTGCAGAGGTTGCCCAGTGAGCACGGTGGTTTGATTTTGCATCCTTCCACAGGACAGGAGTCTTGGTGACGGCACCTCTAAATGTCATTTGTGCACCAAAGACAAGATGGTCCCTCTCTGTTCCCTCGCTGCCAGCAAGGCTTTTGCCTGCCTGGGTTCTGGCCCTTACAGAGAGCTGCTTTTTTTCTGTATGGAGGCCATTTTCCCAGAGTGTTTCTGCTTTCTGGGAGACTCCATGAGACACAGTGACTGATTTTCAAATGCCGAGTTAGAGGCAGAGCAGTGTGCAATTCTGCCATGACACCCAGAGGATGCATCCGCACGCACCGTTGGATGTTTTGGACGTCTTTTGCTTGAACTTGGTCCTGCAGAAGGAACAAAAAACATTGACAAGTGGATGGAGAAGGTTCCTAGGAATGCAGGTAACAATTTCTTCTTAAGAAGAAAAGCCAGAAAAACATAACACAGGCTCTTCGAAAAGTATGTTTAAATGCTGTCTGCACTTCCCCCAAGTCATCTTCCTCTCACAGTGAAAAAGGACAAGTTGAGCAGTTAAACTGTAAGTGGATTACCAGTAATCACCTTTTTCTGTAATGAGTTGGCTTTTGTTAGCCTTTAGTATTGTTTCAGTGATGTGTGAGTATCCCAGTCACGCTGCCAAAGTCATGTCTTTGGAGTTGGAGGTACAAACAGGATTTGCTGTTGTGTGCAAACAGGAAGAGGGGGAGGAACAGCCAGGCGGAACAGAACTGGGCAGCTTTCTAACATGGCTTTACACGTGGGTGGGGAAGTTTCTGTTGAGCTCCCTGGTTGTTCTCCCAACTGCCCCAGTCCCAAGCAGCACTGTGAGAGCCAGCTCTGCTGCTTGTGTTAATCCATGGTAAGGAAAATATGGGAAACGTCCAAACTGGTTATTAGTTGTGTTTACAAGAATGACAGCTCTGGGTTTTGAGGTTGGCGAATGGGGATGGCATTGATTTTTTTTCCTGCAGTTATACTGGGATGTGGTGGTTTAGGCCCCTCCAGCAACTAAACTGCATACTGCCACTCGCTCACTCTCCCCCACCCCCCGGGGATGAGGAAGAGAATTAAAGGAGAAAAGGAAAAGAGACCCGTGGGTTGAGATAAGAACAATTTAATATACTAATATATGAATACATACCTATATGTACAATGATAAATATATACGAATGAGTGATGTACAGTGTAATTGCTCACCACCCCTTGACCGAGGCCTGTCTCTTCCCGAACTAATGATCCCAAAACAGGTAAGTCCCAATACCGCAATTCTGGACGAGCGAGAGGCCCGAAAATAGAGAGCGAGACAGAGAGAAAGCACTCTGAGAGTCCGAGAGTGAGAGTCCTGGAAGAGCAAAGGCCCTTCTTTCTGGCTGTCCCTCATTTTATCCTGGGCATGACGCTGCATGATATGGAATACTAATTGGCCAGTTTGGCCTCAATCCTAAGTCTAAGTACAAATCATAAGGAGAGTCGTGGGCCCCCTGTCCCGGCTATGTTCCCCCCTCTCCTGTTGTGCTCCTGCACACTGGAAGAACATGGCAAGATGAAAAGTCCTTGAGGCCTCAGTGCCAACTACAAACATCAGTGCGCTGTCAGCGTTCTGCTCAGAGCAAATCCCAGACTAAAACCAAACCACCGAGTTCTTCTGGCTGCTAAAAAGAAGAGCTGACTCTGTCCCAGCTGAAACCAGGACACAGGATTATGTAGAAGCCAGCACATGGGCTTCAAGATAACTTTACCCTATTGATTGAAATACTGCTTGCTTTTTAGGGTTTACCTTGGAAATCTGGAATGGATAATGTGATGATTCAGTTTTTCTAGAAGTATACATTGATTTTAAGAACTAGCAATAGGCAGCGCTTTCAAAAAAAAGTTTATGCCTGAGTCCTTTGAAAACATTGTGACTTACTGGAATGAAAGTTGCACTTTTGAATAATCGCCATTTTACCTGTTCTTGGGCTGCAGCAGCTGTTTAAAAGGCACATGAGTTCTGGGTGGGAATACAGAGGGGACTTTTTTATCCAAGCTGGAATTTTTGGAGTATAGCAGAATAAAACCATTAGCTTTCTTAACGTGAAAATTATTTCAGAGTGTATATATATAATATATCCAAGGCAGAGTTGTTGTAGCTTAGCATAAATACCAGGAAAAAGCAAAGGAAGATAAGCAGTGATTCAGAGAAAAAAAGACAACAGAGTCAAGTTGGTCATTACGAAAATGAACTCTGGTGAAGCTGTAAAGGGGGGGAAGAACTTCTGCACCTGAAGCACTGATCGTTACCACGAGTGTCCATAAATAAAAATCCCATGTTTCGAATCCTGCTGCTAAATCTCTTCCACCCCACTTGTGAAAGGGTAGAGTGCGATCGCACAAGATAATGGCACAACCCCTGGTGGCGGCTCTGTGCTCCAGGAGAGTTCACCAGCCCAGGTGAAACTGGGCTGTTGAGGGTTTCTTTAAGTTGGAGCAAGTGGGGAATGTGGGAGAGGGACTTATATATTTGTTTGGCTCCCAGGAAAGGCTGTTTTTAAGAATGGGAGGCTCTCACTTTTGCCTTCGCTTGAAAGGAGGGAAAGCCTGTGAAAAGTCAGGAGAGGCAGGAGTGAATTGGTTGGAGAAATCGTGATAAACCTGGATCTCACAGTGGAGAAAGGTTCCAGGGACTGAGGCTGATGCGAGGCTGCGCTTCTGGGCCATGTCAGGCTGGAGCATCCCCTGGCCACTGACCCTCAGGGGAGTCAAGTCCTGTTACTGGCAGATCTTCTGCTGAGCTTTATGGCTTTCTAGTTAGGAGTGGTGGTAACGATGAGTTGCACCATTACAAAGGATAGATGTGTCCTCTCAAAATCTCATTTTAAATGGTGTCCTGTCACCTTGGACTAACTCATAGTTACGCTGGAACGATCTTTATTTTCAGTCGCAGTATCTTTTTTGTCCTCCTCCTCTAATCTTCAAGACTATATCAACTGCTATTCACAAATCTCTTGTTTTGCTCCACTTTGTCTGTTTCTGGTAATACCAAAGACCCCAGTCAAGGTCTCTTAGAGCTATGTTGTACAAACACAAGGAAGTATACAATCTCTGCCCTAGTTTGGGATAATGAGTCAAAGACTGAAGGTTCTTGCTCATTTCAAATGAAGTTAAAGTATCTTCTGTGCCTGTTCACCAGACCTTCCAGAAAATGCACCAAAAAAAATCCAGGCCGGAAATGAATACGAAAAACTAAGTCCAAACAAAGAAAGGCCTGAACTACCAGAATGTGAAAATAAAAGAGATTTTCAAGTGAAAGGTGACACCATCCCAGCTTTTTTGTTTGCAGTTTGCCTCTACTGGGAGTTCTGAGTCATGGGGTTCAGCCAAGCTCCTGACATGGCAGGAAATCGCAATGAGCATCGGTCCAGTGACGGTGTCATTCCCAGTACTGGTGTAGGAGAAAGGGCTTGCAAAACTTTCAGGGAAGGGCTGCAAGACCACAGTAGTGACGATGCCACAGGCCACCTTACGCACGTACAAAATGAAAGCTCTTATGACATCAGATAACACAAATTTACCGTAATAAAAACATTACTTTACTATATGCTGAAAGTTTGTTGCAAAATACATTTGAGTTAATTTCTCCGGCTAAACATTGTAGATGGTTAAAGACAACAGCACTAGGTCTTCAACAAAGAACCAGAATTCAACTCTGTAGCTTTTATTTCCATTAATACCAGAAGCATTAAAAAAAAATAAAAATGGACAGAACAGAGACTCTTTTACACTGTATAACACCTTTCATTCTCTGAGAGCTGGGAGGATTTTACGTATTGTATCCATACAGCAGTATGCAGCAGCAGAAACACAGTTACTGGAACATAAACCTATGGGTCTCTGAATAGGAAGCACTTGGGACAAACACCTCCTCTTAGAAAAACGTCTCTCTGAATTTTAGGGGCAAGCTCAAAGCTGCTGAGCAACTGGGGTTCTCAGCATCTGTTATGATTCTACAGCAGAAATTAGCACCCTAAAGTACATTTGAAAAATGTCTGCGTAACCGTCTGCTGCTAGCGGACGGGATTTCGGTTTTTCAAGTCTCAGCAACATACGCATTAAATTGTTTCATTACTTGGCTCTTTGCCTCTGTATGAGGTAAATCATCAGCCTGCTAAATCTGTAGGTGGGACTGAGCAATTATTTCTGCTTAAAACCAACTGCGAAGCAAACGCTGATGTGCTCCTCACCTTCTGTGGGTTACTGCTGAACTGCAGACTCCTCACTGCCTGTAACTGGTACTGCGCTAGCACTCGGGAGCCTCAGTTGTGGAAAACATCATACAAAGTCAAAATAAAACAATTATCCCTGCCCTAAGGATCCTGCCCTGTCCTTTTTTACAACTAATCTTCATGTTTCTGCTTCCTGATCTGAAGTTGGGCTGAGCAGTTGCAGTCACCAGAGCTGTTTACTGGAGTCAGATCTGCACAGCACTTCGCCACTGAGCCCAAGAAGACCTTTCACTCCTTCCAGGAACACTCTCTTTTTGGGTAGCACCACCTTTATATGGACACTAGAAGACAGGGAAAGCCCAGCTTCACTTATATGAATAAAAGCAGAGTTTGTCTTCCTTAGCTAGATGCATCTTGGATCATGGCTCTCAGAGGACTGTATCCCTGAGAGACACTGGAGGCAGACAGCTGGCAAGGCAGCCTCTCACTGTGTCAAATATATGCTAATATATTTGTAAGTGATTATAAAAAAAACTTTTCAAGGTTAGTGTCCAGGTTTGCTGCTGCTTAGCACATGAACAAGAGTCCAAAGGCTTTTTTTCAGTTTGGCTACCTTCATGATTATTTTTTTCTTTATTTGTGTGTTTTTCTCTCCCTTAGAAACATAAGGGCTATGAAGTCTTATGCTTCATAGTTTTGCTGAAGGACATTTTGAGAGTCTCAGGAAAACATACCAAGGTGACAGAGACAGTAAGCGTTGAATGTGTAGAGCAATCACCGAGAGCTAATTAGTGGTTTGTAGTTTTAACGGGTAGTCAAATGCTGGGTTCTTGTACGAGACTAAGTGTGTACCGTATTGCTCACTCTGAGGCTTTTTGCATGCCCTACACAGACATACAGACAAAATAATTGTGGAAATGAGAAAGAGTCCACTTGCTGCGGACAGAGCAGCAAAGACAGACTTGTAGCTGGGTTTTGTTTTAAATCTGGTGCAGGAATTACCTGGAATTGCCTGACTTGCTGTCTTGCTTGACCCTGCTTTGTTCAGAGCAGTCACGCAAACGTGGTAAGTGGTGTAAGGTAATAGATTGTACAGAGTGTACTGCCTTGACGTGGAATAAATATTGTCCAGGACAAGCTGTCTGTCCTCGTTGCCTTGGGCATGAAGCATCAGTTTGTAGGTGTGAACGACTGAATTTGGGGCGCACCAGCGTATCTGTGCAGAGCTGTCTGTAACTTCAGACACCTCTCTGAGCATTGGTGGATCGGGAACCTCATCTTCCCTCGACATGCCAGGACATAAACATTGGGATGCACTCTGCAGTTCACTGCACGGCTTCTGAAGATGCCTGCAAGGATTGTAGTCACAGGAGGTGTATGCCACTTGCACTGGGGTTTTCGTCGTCTGTTCACCATAATCGTAGTCATCTACAAAGTGTATCAGCGATCTAGTGGATGCAGGCGCTGACTGAGCATTCGTCCTGGTGGAGTTAGGCTGCGGTGGTCTCGTTTGTGGAGTGCCTTCCCAAGTGTGAGTGGCAAAGGAGTGGATGTAATGGTCAGTGGCTTCTGGATTTCTTGTTGCTCTAGCGGAATAATCACTAGTGGGTTGGCTGAATGGGTCTTCCAGCAGAAACGTCGTATCAGTTGTTCTCAGCTCCATCTTTTGCTGATCCGTTTCAGTTTGACTTGTGGAGCCATAATCTGAGGACGGACTGTAGAGCTCTCCGAGAAAAGCCAGGGAGGTGGTTACAGATGCGTAGGAAAGGGGATTGCCTGTGGCTTCAGAAACTGCCTCCTCCTCGTGGGAGGAATTGTTGGCTTTTGTGACCATCAGCTCAGTTGGGCTGGCCGCCATCGTGCTCACCCCATCGCTCTGAATTAGAGAGCTGGTGTATGTGTCCTCGGTTACCAGAGCAGAGTCTGTTGTTGTTCCGACAGCAGTGGCATCATGACTGGTAAGGCTGAAAGCATCGTGTTCGGGAGAGGGTGTGCTCAAATGGCTCCGTGTAACGTTTCTCTCAGACTGGCATTTATCGTAGAGCTCCAGCAGTGAAAAAGGTGTTGAAGGTCTGTCCCGATCTTCCTGGGATGTGTTGCAAAAAGTCTCCCGAGCCCTGCAGAGAGGACAAGTTAGAATAGACAAATCCAGAAGAATATTACAGGCTCCTGTAAGGCTACTTGGATTGGAATTGGCAACCTGCTGTCCCAAAACAGTCTGTATATTAAAGAAGACGTGAAACCTAAACCAAAGCTAGATTGTCCTGTGCTTGGCAGATGGCTTTATCCAGCACTGGGAACTTAGCTGACTGACTTTTTGGTTTTGTAAGGTGCAGGAATATCTTTTGCCAGAGAAGAAGCATCCTTTGCTACAAGGACTGTGAACCTTAGCAAAAGTGTCAGGGTTCAAGGCAACTGGTAGTAAAGGGTCAGACTTTAATGCCACACTAAGAGGGGAACGCATGCAGAGAGATGTAACAGGGTCCCCAAGATCCTTAAGTCAGCTGGTTTAGGCAGCTGGAGCTGTGCTGACATGGGATTTGCTCTTAAATGATCGAGCTCGAGTTTTTTCTTTACTCAGACATTGCATGTTTTTGTAAAGAATGCAACTGCTAAGCCCATCCTGGTGAGAAACAATCTAATTTTAACAATCTACTTCACAGCTCTCTCCACCGCAGATGACAAGTCTTCTTGGTGGCCTTTCAAAAGCAAGAGAGATCTGCATGTGCAAAGCACTTCTTTTAACTACAGATTATTGTAATTAGTCTGGAAAACTGTAGGAGAGCAGGGAAACAATAGGTGACAAACGGGGGTGTTTGCAAGGGGGGTTGTTGACTGCCCAGTGCTGATCTAGGCCTTGGGAATGCAAGGGCAAGAAGAAATAATTTGCTAAATATCTTGCAAAGTCTTCCAATTCCTGCTCGCAGTGGTGGCCCATCAAGGTCACCAAGACAGCTCATTTTTTATCTCCAGCTAATAAACAGATATGAACCGAAATAGAGAAAATAGGCTGCTCTTGTCTTAGAATGCACAGCTAATAAAACTTTTCTGCTACTCTGCATGTGCCCATCGCATTTGTCCACTTCAAGCATAATTCAGCCATGCTTTGTCCCTGAAGGGGACTTTATTTTGCATTTCTGCCTCTTGTGGAAGGGAAAAGCACACAAGGAGTTTGAATAACAGATAACCGGGAACGTTTGGTCCCCAAATAACTTAGACATTTAAGTTATGTCTGAAGAGCATTACTTTATCTCCTTGAACTCACTTACTTTTGCAGCACAACTTTCTTGGGCTTGGAGAGCAGCCAGGAGAGCTGGCAGTCGCATAAGAGAGGATTTCCGTACAAGTTGACGACAATGCTATCCGACGAATTGATATTCCAAGGATTAAAGGAACTCAGGTTACAGCTACAAGATGACAAATGCAGTAATTAGCGAGTGCTGAGCTACCTCCCAGGGGCTGGAGTGTGCTCAGTGTAAGACACAAAGCAATATTGTTGGCCAGTTATCAGCACCACATTCTCCACTTCAAAGTCCAGGCTAATACCTGCCCATCTCTCTAATTTGCACAGCCGAGCTGCTGCGTTAAAGCACAACAAAAGCACTGTTAAGGTGGTAACTCCCCTTGGAGATGGCAGCTGGAAGGGCAAGAACCTAGCATGTGGCAAGGGAAAGATGATCCTGCACTTTTATATTACATCATTTCTCCAGCTTCTTTCCCAGTCTGCTTGTAATGGCTTGACTTTCTCCGTGCCAATCATCCTCTTCTGGTTAATTGCCTCCATCATATCATAGACTCTCACCTACTGAAATCAAATGACTCGCACAGGAAGACCTTGCTGGCCTTTTTTGTTGAGCTGTCTTAGCTGCAGAAAAAGTGTGGGAATGTGACCTCCCTGCAGTCTGAGTGCTCAGAAGATGCTCTCTTTTGTCTATGACTTTAACTGCTACTCCTTTAAGTTTGGGTCATGATCTTTAGCACTTTGAACCGGTATTCCCACAGGTTTTGGAAAGTGCTATGTAAATTCAGTGTGGCAATCTAGTTGGGTGATGGACTCTGATTTTTTTGCTTAAATGGGTTTATTTTCCTGAAACTGCTTCCTAGACCACAGCCAGTGTTCAGTGTTTGTTTTCTGATATGCTTATAATCTGCTCCTATATTATAGAAATCCTTAAGGTGTTCTCCAGATCTTTTGCTTTAAGCTAACTGTTCTGAGTGCAGTTTACCTACTCTTATTTTGATAAATCACTTCCAGAGTTCTGCTTCCCTTAGTGTTTCAACAGGTGTGTGATGTACCAAGTAAATCACACTGAGGTGTTAACAGCAGAATAAGGACTAAATAACGCTGAACAAGGAACTATAGTAATCTCTCCCACTAAAAGTGGGAGGGACAGGTTTTTTGACTGCTTCCAAGGTGCAAGTTTTAGGGAACTGGCAGCATTCATCCTTTGTAGAGCAGGGAATCCTCAGTGATCTGCTTCTCCTCTGATGAGACATTGCCATCATAGAAATTGGAAGCATGGTCTGTAACACAAGAGGGCTTCGGTGGGTCTGTGCTAATCTCAGCATCCAGTGCAGTGGGAGAAAAGGCAGACGCGTGGGAGCGGCACGATGGATGCAGTCTCAAGCAAACAGTAACTGTGCTGTTGCTGTGAGTCTCATGCCATTTCTTTGGGCTGTATCAACTCTTCTGCTGTATCAGGTCTACATCACAGGCTCTACATGGCATATCTGAGTATAACACAGCCTGTTTCTCCACAACAAGCAAGCCCATACCCCCTTCCTAAATACCTGTTAACAAGCAAACTTTGCATAAAAATCAGCTCCCACTTTGCATAAAAATCAGCTCTCAGGCACCATGGTGCTCTGAGGCAAAGGAGACATTATGTGTGGGAGAACAAAAAAGAAAGCAACTCACTTCTGGAAGGAGAGGTGGCTCAGATGAGGAGCGCTGTCAAACATCTCTGTCCTCACGAAACCCAGTGAGTGGGAGTCTTGACAGTTCAGCTCTCGAAGATTAGGCATGGACTTGAAGAAGTCAGTATCGAGGCTTCTTAGTCGTGACATCTTGGTCAGGTGAAGTGATCTGAGGTTGGGCAAGTCGCTGGTCCACTCTGGTTGAACTGAAGCAGAAAAAAGATTTATACCTGTTGCCTATATAGAGCATTCCTGTGGATTTCTGCCTAAAAAGTTTTGTATTCAAAGAGACAGAAAGTATCTCTGTGATCTTCTACAGCTATTCTGTTTGGAAAAGGAATAGAACAAAAATCAATATACCAGTCTATAAACACCCATGCAATCACATTTTTGTAATATTGCCTGCAGGCCTGGTCGTGCTGTCGTAGGTCAGAGGAAAAGAAGGGAAGACAGAAGGGCAATAAAGCTGATGAGAGATGTGGAATAGCTTTCCTACTAGGTGAGATTAAATGAATAGGGATTTCTCTGCTCAGAGAAGTGCTGGGTGGGGGAAATTAGGGAGATCTACAAAGTCCTGACTGGTGTGAGAAAGGTAAATAACTTCCTATTTCTCCTAGCACAGGAAAAAGAGCTGAGGGGCATGTGACAGAAAGAATAGTGCCTTTCCATCTCACGCCTGAATTGTGTAACTCACCACCACAAGAGGGACTAGGCAAATTCGTGGAGGAAATTTGGTGGTGTATCTGTTAAATGTGAGTTGAGGTGAAACCTAAGGTCCTGGCTCTGCCCCAGGCTGAAAGCTGCTGGGCCACCATCTAACATCTCTCCGCCTCAGCACTGGAGCTGGCAGAGGAAGCAAACAAAAGGAAAAAACCGTGCTGTAAATTGCCCAGGGCAGGGATTGTCTCACTGTGCGGAAGTATTTGGCCGGTCGCGGTTGACACAAAAAGCCTCTCTCTGTGCTACTTCAATACAGTGGTGTAAAGCAGAGAGTAACTGTGGCGACAGACAAAGAAAGATTTCAGCGGCGTGTCAGAAAGAGAAATTAATTTCCTCCTGCCTGTCCCAAAGCTAATCTCAGGGTTGACAGTGGAATTAGGGCAGAGGTGGGGGACTACAGTGGGACAAATAGTCCTGTTTGGTGGTGTCCGTTCCATGCCTTTCCTTCGGGAGGCTGGTCTGCGTGAGGGTTTCCCCCCAGCAGTTGAATCCCAGTTGGGGAGTGTACTGCATGCTTGGACCAGCTGTTTGCAGCTTTTGGCGTGGAGTGTTCCCCCTCCACCCTAGGCTGGAAGCCATCGTCCCAGCGAGGCTTCTGCTCCCCCCGCCTGACCAAGCCCCATGTTTACAGTGGGAAATCCAGAAACTTACTTTTCTCAAGCAAGGTCCTGCTCAGATCAAGCACGTTGATAGTGCTTCCACTATTTGTGGCCTCACTGGAAGATGTGCTGATGGCAAAAGCAGACCCACTAATTCCTCTGCTGTCATCCTGCCCAAGCAGCGTTGCAGAGAGGTTCAGGAACTGTAGCTGAGGGTAACAGGAAAATGCCAGTGGCTGGATTTCAATCAGTGGATTTCCAGCCAGGGACAACCACCTCAAGTTAGGCAGGGAAGAGCTGTGGCATGATGGCACAGATGACAGCTTGTTAAAGCTTAAGTCCAGGAAGAGCAGACTGCTGAGGACTTCAGATCCCCATCTAACTGCCTGGAGATGGTTCTGCCTCAGCGAGAGGATGCGCAGCCGTGGGAGGTTTGCTATCTCCGTGCCGTTCACCTCTTCTAAGAGGTTGTTGCTGAGATCCAAGGTCTCCAGGACCTCCGGAAGGCAGACAGGGAAAGCTGTCAGGTTGCTGTTGGTCAGCTGCAGCGTGATCCAGGTCTTATTCTTCCGATCCTCGCAGGACATACTGGTGAGATTAACGTTCTCCCAAGAGTCTTCCTGAGCCAGCTGAAAAAAGGTGGTGACGTCCCTGGATGGTGCAGGCTCTGCTCTGCTCACCGGGCCCGATGCCGTGCTCCCCACCAGCAGAGAGAGGATGAGCAAGCGTGAAAACATCCTCCTCCTAAGTGGCTTGCAATTAACTTGCAAGATCTGTTTGGTTTTGGTTTCAGGGAGGGGAAAAGAAAACATCAGCATTAAGAGCTAGATTAAAAGCCCTCCAGGCAGCTACAAGCTATTTAAAAGTAAGTCCTTTCCTATTGCATCCAGACAGCGGAACTGATAATTAGTGCCTCTTCTATAATTAAGCCTAAGTAAACATGAACCCTTGGGGACAGAAGCATCATTCGATCTCAGTCTATACGCGTACCTTCAGTTTTTCCATGCAGAAAGCCAGTTGTATGACGTGCCTGGTTCCCACACCAGCACCCTCCGTACCAATGTGGCACCCAGAACGGCAGCAGCATGGGAGGTGGGCTCCCTGGTCTCTCTGCTTGGCTGCCTCTGTGCAGCACAGGGGTACGAGGGAGTGCCAGTGTTACTTCAGTATAAAAATACCAGTTTGTACTGAACTGGACAAGCTGCAGGAGAGCTTCACTTTGAGACTCGCCCTGCTCCTCTGCTCCTGACCCGCCGGCAGTGCCCAGGATGGTGTCGGGGCTGGGGCACTGCTACAGGTGAGTGCCTCAGGCATGTTACGCACTCCAGCTCCTGGGGAAAAGGTGGACTTTAAGTGCAGCTCCTGAATCACGTTTCAGTGAAAACGGTCAGAAACTCAGAAATGGTCAGAAACGGTTCCTGGATCCGGGCCCCGAAGGCCTGGGTACCAAGAAGTACGTTATTCAGTGTTACAGTTCCCTCTGTGCTCCCTCCTTGTGCCACCCCAGCTTTCTCATTAAAAAAAAAAAAAATAACACACAAAAAAGCCGTCCTAAATGACTTGTCCAAGGCTGCACAGGTAATCTGTGTCAGAGGAGGGAATTAGCCACAGCTCAAAAGCAGTGCTTTACTTACTGAGCTGTCTTTTGTGCTGCCAGGCGTTAAACGGTCATTCCTCATCCAAAAATATATCACGGTGTGGGGGCGGTGACTGAAGCCCCATGTAGTATGAAATATCTCAGGCTTATTCCAAACCTTAATAGCTACTTTCTGTTCCCTGAATGGTGCCAGGTCTTGCCCAGACCATCATCTGCTGCTGCCATCTCAGGCTTTCAGTAGGGACTAGCAAAATAGTATAACTTGGTTGCCTGCGTCTTTTTTGCCATATGGAACAGGGCAAGAGCTGAGCAGCCTCAGGGCTTCCCGGTCACCGGGGCTGCTGGATTCCCAGCACATGGCAGGGAGAGGATGGGAGGAACTGGACTGCTGGATCCCAATCTTAGATTTAATCTTAATCCCTGGCTCTAAACCGCATCCGCTTGCACGTACCTGCCCAGAAGTCCCGATGCCTCGTGCTGGGCTCTGCGTGGCTCCGATTGCCCGGCCGTGATTTTATATACACTCGGGTGACTCAGCCGAGAGCGTGAAAAGCCTCTTTTCTCTTCCCAGCTTTCCCTGCTCTCGGCTCTGCCCACAAAACGCAGGCGAGGTTTGTTCCCGGCTCGCTCCCCCGCATCCAGCTTTCCCCTGCCTGGAGAGGGGGTGGCTCCAGGCAGCTTTCCCCGCTCCCTGGGCCCTAGCAGGAGGTGGGTGGGAGGGCTCTTATTTCCCAACACTCAGGCAGGGCTGCTCCATCTAGTCTTTGTCTGAGCAGAGGGGGGTAAAGGGAAAAGCTCAGGATCTGTAGTGCCAACTCTCACGTCTTCTGCTGACAGGGGGGAAGGGAGAGGAGTTGTTGTGTTTCTTTGCTGACAGGTCATGATGGTGTAAATCTAAGGCTCTGCCTGCTGACACGGGCTTTGGTCGCTCTCTAGGTGCCAATAAAGGCTTCAAGTGTTTTCGTTTCTCTCCAAGACTCTTGCACTTGGGAGTAAGTCCTGGGAATGTTCACGCAGGACAAATGACTTTTCTAAGGAGGCCCTCGGGAAATGTCAAAAGCAAAGCTCTCGCCTGCCGCCGATGGATTCTGTGCGGGATGGACTTGGGAGGCCTCTCCCTGTCCCACTGTGCGTGGGTTGTGTTCTCTGCTCTGCATCTGCCGTACCGCGTGGCTTGGGAGAATTCCCAATCAGCTCCTTCTCTCATCCTTTGCTGGATAAGTCAGACTGACTACATAAAATATCTCCCACCAAGGGACCTGCCCTGAGCTGGATTTCTCAGCATTCCCACTATTCAAATAATAATTAGGCTGGTCAAGGGCTGAGAATAAAGCCAGGAACTGGAAAGAGATGAATTGATAGAGGTTGTTTCAAAGTAAAAAGCAAAAGTGTGGTTGTTCAGTTGCTTCTTTTAATGATTAATATTTCCAGGGAGAACAGTAGTCAGTGCTTTTCATTTGTCAGGACAACAGAACAGATCCATGCCACCAAGGCAAGAAGGCAAGACAGACCTGTATACTTTGGTGCTAAATTGCAGATAAAGGTCTTGCCTGCCCAAAAACCTTGAGTCTGCATGTACACAGACCTTATCTGTTGACCGTGTCATTTGTTATCTGCGTGGGGAGAAAGCCTTGAAAAACACCAGAACATCCACAGAACAAGACACCCTCTTTTCGCAGGACTCTCTGGAGCCATTGCGGTTCCCTTGGAGGCTGGGCGAGATGTACATATTGTTCCCGTGTGGAATGGCTCTAAGGCAAGACAAATAGTTTCCTAAATGAGGGGCTAATCCCACAGATTAACCCCGGTGGAGCAGCTCGCAGGGCTGTGCTCAGGGCAGCGTGTGGGCCAGGCATGTGCGCACCAACAGGTACCTTCAGGGGTCTGCGCTCTGTTAGGTTCAAAGGGCGAACTGGAGCAGGTTAAAAAAATCTGAGGAATTTGGTATACTAGGAGGAAAGAGCAGCCCCTGCCAGGCCGGTGGAAGCCCGACCTTCCCTTTGGCTTTGCAGACCTGCTGGCTGCAAACAAAGTATCTGTGTTGTGTTTGCTGCTGTTAGCTCAGGATTTACAGACAGTGAATTTTCATTTATTATTTTATTGTCTTTAATAGCTTAAAAAAAACTGCTGCGTGAAACGTGGGGAGCTGCTTGACTTTTAACATGTTCAGCCTTTACTGACTTCATTTTGGAGACTGAGACAAGCAGCCTCGTGGGACTGGAAAAGTGGCCGAGCCGTTCAGTAAGCAAGCTTCACTTGTTTCACTGAAGGTGGAAGCGAGGTGGAGTCTGCCCAGAGGTCCTTGATTTCTGAGTGATACAGAGAACTTCTTGCAAGAAGCTGAGCACCCCTGGAAAATGAGCTTTTTGTTATTTTTGTTTTCCAAATTGCTCTCTGCTTTTTGGATTCCCGGTTTTTGAGGCAGGCATTGTATTTTCCCAGCTCTTTACCTCGCTGCAAACGCTAATCATCTAAAATATGACTGCTGTGGTCCTGTGTCTCCAACGGCTGCCCAGGTGTTGGTGCAAGTTTCCCAGAGCAGACAGTGGTCCTCTCTCACCAGTTTCTTTGAAACCATCTGCTAGCAGCAAGCCGAGATTTCCCCTTTGTGAGTCACTTTGTCCCATTCTCACCTGTGTTTATTCAGGTTCTTCTCCTTTTTTCTGTTTCTCCGTAAGTTTCAGTGGCAACCTGGGGGAACGTCTAGTAACGGCAGGCGTTTTTGTCAGCCCTTTACACACGTGTGATGCACAAAGAGCTAAACCAGACGCCCCCTCCCCGCGGCTGATTCAGTGCCGCACAAAACCTCTCTGCCTGCAGGAATGCTGGGATGAGCCCTGCATTCCTTAGTGACACAGAGATAAACGGAGGCACGGGGAGAGCAGGAGAAGGCGAGGATGGTACCAGGCTGTAAAGTTTAAGAGATGAATGTTTCTCGCTGGCCGTGATCCAATTGATGGCGAAGAATGAAACTATGCTGAAAAAATCTGGAGAATGGCTTTTAAGGCCAACAAAAGAAGTGTTTTGCAGGTCAGTTCACAGAGCAAGCACGAGCAAGACGTTTCCCTACAGAGAACAGGGAGAGAATACAAGAACAGGATTATTTAGCCTGAGGTTTCAGAAAAGTATGGGGTGTGTGTTGTCCGCTGCAGTAACGCATGCTGAAGGCAGCGGTGAAATCCCCTACGGAATTCATTGTAAGGACAGACAGCAGCCATCTGACATCAGTAGTGTTTTACCTTGACCTGACTTCGCTTTAATTAAGCACGATGTGCAGAACAGGGTTGCAGCTGAGCCAAGGGATTAGTTTCCTAAAGGTTTTTGTTTTCATCTAAACAACATTCCTGTGCAGGATTTTGTCTCTGCATTGTGAAATTTCAGGGCAGAAACCCTTGTCCTGCTTTTGCTCTCTCTGTAAAATGTCTCACACATCTGGCACCGTGCAATTAATAACTCTATTATTGTGTTATTATTAATAACTCAGTCACTGTAGACCGCTGGACCTGTGGTCTTTAGCCCCGTGTATAAATTAGGTGGCACGAATGAGTGAAAGCCAAGTCTAATCAGGTTATTGCGTGAGTAAGGGAGGGTGTGGTACCCCATGTGCATCAAGGGAACGTCTGGAGTCTGGCTGGGACACGCTCGGTGATGGGAGGAGGGATGAAAGATGACTCGATGGTGTGGCTGGGCTGGTACAGGTGCCAGGCAAAGCTGGCTGGTACTGGCCTCCTCTCAGGAGCTGCCGACCCATATCCAGCCTGGAATTACGGAGATGCAGGAATGCCCTGGGTCGTGCTTTCCCGAACTCTTCAGGATCTGCTTGTAGGAAGCGGAGCTCCAGTCGCTGCCCCCATGCAGCACTGAAAGCAGCTGGATAAAACCAGATTCCTTTCCTAAGTGTTCCTCGCCTGTCCTGGACAAGCCTTGCATGGTGAGTGGAGCAAGGAGAAAGATACCTGATGATTTAAAGAGATACGAAGACAGGTCAGCAGCAAGGGATCGTTCCCTGGAAGCTAAAATGATAAAGGTGGGGCTCAGAGCCAGACAGGATGAGCTGGCAGAGCTCCTCCACGAAAAGCCACAGGAAGTCTTTACTCGAAAGGCAGTGACACATGGAGTGAGATTGAGGGAGGGGCAGGAAAGAAGAAGAGAAAACGGAAATATTTGACAGTTTCACTGAAATCCCAGCACAGACAACTTGGACTGCAAGTAGGCGTGTTTGCTCAGCAGGATCACTGGATGGTCCCTCAGCCCCTGCGTAAAAAGTGTTGAGGAGAGGGAAGTACGGGGGGCTGGGAAGCAGCCTGGATCGGCTCTTTCTTTTGCGAAATGTAAAGCCATAGTTTGCTTAAACTGGCACAAATCGGGAGTGATTCCCCTGCAGCCTACTGACAGGCACAGGAGAAAAGCAGAGGACAGGACAGAAAAATCAGGGCTATCCAGTCCCAGTGACCGTTAGGAATTGTGCAATGAGTTCTACAGCGTCTCTTGGTGATGTTTTAGGTGTCTGGTAGCTCCTCTGGCTTTAAGGGAACTACGTAAGTGGATGAAGGTAGACACGGGTGCTGCATTTTTGAACAATTGGGTAATCACTACTTGAGTTGTGATAGCTCAGTCTGCAGGACTCTGGAACACTGATGGAATGTTTTCTGTTCCCAGTGTAAGTGTAAGACAAGTCATGTAGCTTTAAAATTGGTATTTGCTCAGCTTTAGTTCTGTTAAATCCTGGCCTTTTTAGCTATGCCCAGTTTAATAGTGGGAGTCGCACGGCTGTAACAAAGAAGAAAATTTGCTGTACAGTATCTTCAAATTACTTGTTCTGGATGCTTAAACAGATTGCTGCAATTAAAAACTCTAGATTCAAAAATGCCCAGTGGCTAGACACTGTTTATTAAAAAACTTGTAGCTGTACAAAAGGCAAACAAAGCCGACTTAAATTTTCCTAGTGTTGATGATGGAGTTCCCATCCGGCCACCTTGGCTTCAACAATTAACAAAAACTGTCAATAGTCCAGTCATATTACAAGGTGGATTGGCAAGTACAATATACTTATTAGCCAGCAATTACCAGTCCGAGAGATTTTTGTTTAATCTCTGGTCCTCTGAGCTGTGGGGAAAAGCAGGCAGAGGGAAGAGAGTTTACTTCACCTCATTCCTGACCTCCGGTTAATTTATGGAACAGATCTTCGTCCAGTGTTTCATTCTGGTCTTTGGAGCGGGTTGACAGGAAGATGTAGCCCCCAATGTACTCATGGATGATTTTGCAGTCTGCGCTCAGACACGTGAAAGCGATAGATACGTTTTGATCAAACTCGATTGCGACCTACAGAAAATACATATGGCAAAAATCAGGAACAGAGATAAGCTGCATGTGGGGAAAAAAGAGCAAGTGCGAGAGCACAGCTGGAGCACAGATACTGGGATAAAGCAATGCCTGTCTCTGCCAACCGAGAGCTGTACAGATTTCTGGGTCTGCGGGATGTCTGATGGGAGAGTGGCTGCTTGTTTCTTAATTTTCTGCTATGGCAGGGCCCTCTGGTGGTCAAAATCTTGTTGCTTGTTCAGGCAGGCAACAAAAACAGGCTTTTAACTAGTTTTTCTAATGGTGTATAAACACTGAAAAGGGCAGGAATGGCACTCCCAACTCTGTGCACTTAACCGATAATATTTAATACTGTTCATTTTTATGTGCTGACCTTAAATCTGATTTTGGGGGCCAGGTTTTGATTTCCAGCTACTGTCAGCTCTAAAACCCAGCAAACTGGGGTTAATTGCTAACTGTGGGTTCTGCCTTTTTCGTGAGGGATTTAAAGCAAATGCAACAGCATTACAGGTTCTGGCACAGGGGGTACTGCAGGAGGGTATTAGGGATTGTATTTGGGATTTGAAAGACAAACCAGGTTCCTGTATCCTCAGTCTGTAATAGACTGAATCACCACAATTTGGAGGATGATGCATGAGCTAGAAAAATGAGATTTTTACTGTGACAGAGCAGTAAACATAATGGGTTGGAATTTCCCTTTGAATGTCTGTATTTCACCCCATCAAAATCAAGGGCAATGTGTAAAGAGTAAGCTTGGTAGAAACCTTTTAAACTGGAGATCTTCTAGTTTCTGAATTTTGACTACAGACTCCATTAAGAAAAAAATCAGATTATTTAATAACATGTCACAACACATTAAAAATCTTTTCACTCTGAGGTTTAAAAAGATTTTCTGAAAGCATCCTCCAGCGTCTGAAATGTAATGACTGAATGCAGAGAGCTGTTCCAGTTTTACCTGGCGTATTTCCCAGTTGACATTCCACTGCTTCATGTTGGAGAACCTCCATGTTGTGATGGGATCTCCTGTGGCTATATCTATTCGTATTAGCCTGTTATAGGACACCCCAAGCACATCATCCTTTTTGCTTCCTTTAAATCTGGGAGAAAACCAAACAACAAAGCTTTTGAGCAGATCTGGTTTGCAGTGATTTCTGTCTAGAGAAACATTTCACCTGCCCTCCTGTGAAAGTGCAAAAGATGTGGGAAAAGTCACAACAGCCTGGGATTGAGGAGAGCTTGGACCTTTCTTTAGAACAGTATTTGTTATACAGCAAAAATGTAGGCTGGTGAACCATGGCATAAGATGTAAAATAATCGGGCAGGTAGATCAGGTTGAAATCTTTCCAATTAATTGTTTTCTGCTAAAAAATACTGTTCTGCCAAAATGCATGAATTTGCTTATATTTTTACTGGAAAAAAGTCAACAATAATTTTCCTTGCTTCATTTCACTAATGTTGAAACATGTTCTTCTAGTTATATTCACCCAAACTATATAAACATATCAAAATGTATTTAATATTTTATATTATATATCACCATTAACTTATTGGGACAAGTGAGTTAGCAATATATGCATGTTTCTGAGTATAAATCACATTACAAAAACATTGAGACATTTTAACATTTTGACCCTCTTCCGATTAGAGATGAAAAATAAATATACAAGTCTCAGGACTTTTGGGGGACAGACATTTCTGAGTTGGAAATAGCTAGGAAAAGATTACTCTGGTAAAGAAACTACCTTCCTCTACTCTCATGCTGAAAGCTTGAAGAAATCTCATCTGACTGCTGTTAATATTTTCAATATTTTTGATCCTGTTTCTGAACCTTCTCTCCTTAGATGAAGCTTTAACTTCCTTGTGACCTGGACCACAATTTGTGCCTCAACTCCCTCACTGAGATACTGCCCATCACTTCTTAGAAATTCACCACAAGATGTTTTGCTGACATTAAAAAATGCACTTTGGGTGTTGGTTTGTTTGTTTAACAGAATTAGTGGTGACAGATGGGGCAAAACATCTATATCCATGTTAGAAAATTAAATAGGGATGGAACATTCCCAGGCACTGAACTCCTGCTCATTTCAATTGCTAGAAGAGTCCCAGGCAGAATTCTGGCTGCAACCAAGCAGTGCTTTCTCAAATGACTCCCAGGTACTGCTCAGGAACTGGAACATCCTCCTTGGATGGATGATCTGGTAGTTCACATGAGGCTACTGGGTTTTGGGAAGTCAGAGTTTAATAGTACAGATGTGGGCTGTTCTATGCCAGCTGGCCTCTGTGCCAGAGACTGGTTCCCAGCTCATTCCAGTTATACCACAGATAGATTCCTAAGTAGCCCTGGAAGAGGTGTTAAGCACAAATTAAGGAAGGTGCCTCCAAATACAGTTGTGTCAGTAATTTTCAGGGGTTTGGTGGTTTGAAAAGAGAAAAGAGTGCAGGCCAGAACGCTGCCATGTTCAAGGTAATCGTCCAGGAAAACTGCTGTGAACACAACAGGATCTTTCTTGAGCTGACTCTTCCAGATTCACCTACAAAAGGGATCGTTTGCTGTTTTCTCAATGAAACGCCAAAGAAATTATGCTCAGAAAAAAGCATTTTATCATAAAATCTGATCCAATTTATCATAAAATCTGGTCCAAAATAAAAAAAAATTGATCATAAAATACGATCAATCCAATGAGCAAGAGTCAGAGTGAACAAATGTACTGCAAAGCTGAGAATGCCACTAAGACGCACATTTTTTACATTTCAGTGAGTTTGTGTCAGTAAGGGTTTAATCCTAGCGATGTGTGACTTCAGGCAAAGCCTGACAGGTCTGCATGAGGGCAGACATAATGGAGAGCCTCACTCCAGCAATGGAGCTTCTCAGTGCTACTGCTACAGGAAAAACCAGCAATGTGGAAGTTACAAGAATTCAAAAAACAGAGAACGTTTCCAGAAGCTGGAGTCAAAGAACTTCCTGCAAATCACCGACCATGAAGACGTTACGGCAGCTTGACATCACTGTAACAGCGTGATTACCTCACGATGTAGTAGGATAAGCCAAACTCGGGGAGGGACTGCCATGCTTGAATGAAGCGCAGCTTGGCCTCCACGAGTGTCATCTGGGATACATTTTGGTGGGCTTCCAGAATGCGAGCAGCCAACTGGGAAACACAGGAAGAGAAAAAGATTTTGGTTGACTGGAGAACAAAAACACCCCTGCTTTCACTAAATCAAACACCATCAGCTCTGACACCATGTTCAGACACTTGGCGGTCACCGTTCACGCAGAGGGACTGCAGAGAGCAGGTGGGGACAGATCCTGAGGGCAGAACAGTGCAGGAAGGTCTCAGTGTCTGGTTGTGCTGCACTGCATCTGGCTCCAGCACACTGCTCTGGAGACTGTCCTGAGCATGGGGAGGCTGAACTCTTTCGCAGCAAAAGCAGTGGACAAGGAGTTAGGTGGAGAGGAAGGAGAGGCACCCAGGCCAAGAGGGCAGGAAGACACTTATTTAAGATGTAGACAGTAACTTCCTGTCCTTAAAACCCTTCCTTTCTTACTCTGAAGAGACTCTCAGGGACAGCGTTATCAGGAGGAGAATAGGATGAGTGACTTAGGAGGCGGTGTGGATGTAGGAGGAGTACTTGGCAGAAGTGCCCAGAGACCTGTCCGTGTGTTCATTTTAGAGAAAAGGCCTGTTCCTAAATATCAAAGGGACAAATGAGTATTGCAAGATGATTCTGCTGTACGGTTTCCAAATGCTGCTTCAATCCAGCCTCACCCCTAAGCAATCGTTGGAACCTCCCATCCGCAACCATCGAGCCATGCTCAGGATACCTGCTTGGGCTTGTATTTTTTGGTGTAACGTAGTGAGACGAAGCATTCTGGTTTCATATCTGTGCTTTCTGGATCAGAGACGGCCTGGGGAGACATGGTCCAGTTCTTCATCTTTAGAAATGAAAGGATCTTGTGGACCTCAGGATGGTAAGAGCTATCGGCCATCGTTTTGCCTTTTGAGGCTAAAACGCAAGCAGCCATCCACCGAGCATATTGATTCTCCTGCAACAAAGACAATTGTTTGGTATTTTTGGACAAACCATTTATGAAGATGACTACAGCTCACACATCTTCCACTGTGCAAGGGAACCACTCTGGAGTCACTCCGCTTAATTTGCGTGGATGCGTAGTTACCATAGTACTCTTGTACGTCCCTGACTGGGCTAATTCCACTTACGGGGCTGCCTTTGAAGAATAGTTAAGTTTTAAATTTTGAAAGAAATCCAGTACTTTGGAATAGATTCTCTTGGAAATTTTATTGCACGACTATTTTCCACCTAATGAACATTTTTACACAATTTGGATTGATACATTTTGATATAATCAAAATAGATTGAAATTGAAAAAAAAAGAAGCAAGATTCTTATCACACTACTCTTGTCTGAGCGGGGAGAGTTCTAATTAAGAAAAAAAAAGAGACCAAAACTCAAACCCCAGTCCTCTGAAAACACTGAACCAAAATATTGTAATTTCTTTTTACTTTTTTGATAGTATATTCTTTTTTTTTATTTTCAGCAGGTTTACGTGGCAACTGATGATATACAGAATTAGTGTCCTTTTATCCACTCAACCTAAGTATTTGTTAGACCACCACATCATTCTTAAATTTTACTAAATGTGTAGATAATAAACTCTCTGCAGCATCCTTATTTTTCTATACAAATTCCAGAACAAGACAACAGGTCTTCTAGACAATCTGCCAGTAAGTCTGGAATACAAACTTTCCCTTGTCTTATTACTCACGTTTTCGCATCTTAAATATACTTCATTCATGCCATCAGCAACAGGAATTAGTAATTTGATTCCAAACTTCTTCGCTGCAACATTTACATCTGGTACAACTTCACATCCTGGATCACAGAGAATCAGAAAGAAATGACTATTTAATTACTACAGCACTAACTTTAAGTACTGATTAATACTGAAGGATGGTACTTAATAGTTGTTTTTCTTTGAGATCAAGGATCAAGACTTTCAAAGCTCAGGCCTAATGAAAGGTTTCTGTTCTTGTTCACTGCCTGGTCTGGCTTGCCAGGGTGATGAATGCTCTGAGCTCAAAGAGCATGTTAGTCAACGTGGAAGAGAAAGGACACAAGTGCTCTCAAAACCTCTGCCTGATCTTCGGAAACGCTCAACACTTAAAATGGAGAGGAATGGATGAGAGAGGCACTTTTCGAAATCTTACCCTAAGTGATGTGAAAGCCTGGACTATACTTTCAGAAGCAACTTAGTCCTGCCAGTGGGATGTAGGTGACATCTACAACAGCTGGCCAGTTCAGGGGTCTCAGAGAACTCTGGGGACCAGGAATTTCACGTTGATGGTGCTATTACAGGCCTTCTGGATTCAGCTGGAGTCGAGGATGCCTACAGTTCCCCTTTGTGTCAAGGGACACCAAGGCCTGGTGAGGTTCCAGCCACTCTGGCTAGTTTTACCATGCATTTATCTGACCTACTGAGGATATGCAGATGGGTATGCAGAGCCATTTGTTCACAGGGGTCAATCTTCTTTCTATTTCAAAGGTTTCTTCTAGGATGAATCCTGGGCATCACTGGTTCCCTGACGCTGACCAAATGATGTCCCTGCAGGAGTAGATGTAGATGGAGGCTATATATAGTGCTGGTGTTTGCTGTATGTACACCTGGGGTTTCTCCTCCAGAAGACTTAAAGCTGGCTGTAGCTATGGAAATCCCCATGCGTGAAACAAACAAGGTCCAGAGAAGGTCTTGGAGCTGTCCCTGCACAGGTGCAACCTATGGCATTCTTGTCCACTGCATCATCCATAATCCTCTACTACCAGTGTGCATTTGCCAAGGACGGAGCTGAGTACTGCCATTTAAAACGGAGTAAAAATATTTGGAAATAAAAGTGTGGCACAGACCACATTCTCTGTCTGACTCATCTTTAAGCGAATCCAGCAGTACCTGGCATTTTACAAGCCAGGTCCAGATAATCTTGGCTTGGGCTAAGCTGGTGAATCCTTTTTGTTCAGGCCTCTTCTGCAGGTGTGGTCTGTCTGCTTAGGAGTGTCAGTAACTGAAAAATTCCCAAAACTAACTGCTACTCTGCTTGCCTTCCTGAGTCTCACAGCGATTCCTTCATTTATCCAGTTCACAAATGAAACAGAAACAGGAAAGAAAGGAAAAGAAAAATCCTACCTTTTAGGTTTAGTTTCTCAATTGGTTCTCCCTGCGCGGATTCCTTGTTTTTAAAATAAGATACTGAAGTGTCTTTAAAGACAAACCAATATGGCTTGATAGCTTTGAGTGACAGCTTCCTGGGCCTAAAAAGAAAAATCACCTTTGTTTATATTGAAAGGTACAAATTGCTAAGTCACTCACAGATATTACTGTGGGTCTGGAGCTGCTCTGAGGTTACACACGTGGCCTCAGCTGAGTTACTCATACTCGTGTCACCGTGTCCCAGCTATCCTGAGCATGGAGGTGGTTTGTACCCCAGATTTGAGCTAAATCCCATCTATGATTTCTTTATTTTTTTTCTCTCTCTTCTATGTGTTTTTTTACTTTGTGTTTTTTTTTTCCCAATTCTTACTCAAAGCTATTCCCCTCTAACAAAGACTAATTCTGTTTTTTAAAGTGAACTCAGTAGCGCTAATGTAACCCACTAGTTTGTTCAGATGCACTAGAATTGGCTTCAGTTTTTCATAGCTCCTTATCTAGAAGATTTGCACCCATAAAACTAACTGGTATTCATTAAATTGTAAGGGAGTAGAGACCATCTTTTTGGCTTTATCTGAATAGCATCTAACACAGGAAAATTCTATTCTTTCACTAAGTTCATAGAGGTTCTGTAGCACTCCAAGAAAAGGAAATAGTTTAAACCATCTTCTTCCACACGGGCAGTGTTATTCCAGCTCCTCACGCATGTAGACGGATGGATATAATCCTCATTTTAATGATTTTACTTAATTTCAATACTTTGCTAATGCAAACTGATATCTTTCACAGAGAAAATTTAAAAGTATCTACTGTGGAATTGAGAATTAACTTATAGATACTAATGGTCAGACACGATCATTGTGCTAGCCTCACCTCTCTTCAGCAAGAGACCATAATTTATTCTACTAGGAGTACACTAACAAAGTGACGAGGTGTATGGGGGGGAAATCCTAGATTCAATATATTTCAGGAGTCAAACCCAGCGGTATGAGCACTATTTTTGTAGAGAAATACTTCACAACTAGCAAAAAAAAGGTCATCAGTGAAGTTAAATAAAAAAAAATAAATAAACCCACTGTCTAGTAGTTTCCTTTAATTCTAAGATGATGGTACAAAGATGGTAGCTGTAAAACAGCAATTTATTACACCCCCTCATGCTTTCTCCAGAGCCTTTGCAGAAGTCCGACTTTAGAATCCTTTCTAGAAAATGGGGATTTTAACGTTTAAATAAAAAAATAACTTGGATTTTCAAAACTGCCAATATAGGACAAAAAATCCTCAAAAACAAGAGACTATAAATTTTTTTAGACTAAAGAAGAAATTATTTTTCTATCCCAACAATTTGCTGAAAATTGTTTTTTGAAAGCTTTTTTTTTTTTTATTTAAAATATTTAATTCTCCACAGTATTATCACCCACGTGGAAGCGGTATTTAGTCGTGTGTTAATGTGACTAAATGTGGATAAACAGTCAGCAGTATGACATGCAGAGCTTTGCATCCAGGTTTGCAATTAAGGAGATGTTTTTATAGTAGCAAAATGTTGTTGTTCCTTTAAATAAATGTTTTACACCTTACCTAGTTTCTACAATGTCTTAGTTTAGTAAGTGATTTATCATGTATCTAGGAAGTTTCTCATGATGAAAAATAACCGCTGAATGCTTTTAAAAGCAAACTGCTCTACTGCTGGGGAAAAATAAACAATCCATTGCTAGAGGCCAGTAACTGACAGGACTTAAAAGGCTTCAATTCCCTTTCATCTTAAGCCACCTTAGTAATTTGAATGTCAAATAAAATTCCTAATTGGAAATTAATAATTAACAGTTCTTAACAGTTAACAACCGTTAAAAATTTTCAGGTGCAGTTTTCAGTTCACTGACTACAAATATGATTTGTCAACAGAATGAATCTGATAAATATTTGTGCCACAGAAACCTTTATCTTCCTGAAACACGAAGTCTGTTTTGTGATAAAACGCATTACAGGCTTGAGGTCACTGCAGTCATTTAAATAACCCATAAATCAAGATATTATAGTGAGATGACAGTAACTCATTTTGATATTAGAAAAAAACTCCAGACTCCACGTTTGGTTAGAAAGGGGTAATTTGTTTGTTTCTTTTGTTTAAAAAAATAAATAAATCCCCAGGGTTGCTTTCAGAAATTCTTCTCAGGGAGAGCTGAAAGTTTTCTTGAGTTTTTCACTGGCAAAAACCAGTAAAATGGGATTGAAAAGAAAACCATAGACTCTTGTTTAGAGTTGATGATTGATGAGCAAGCACTAGGAAATATTAAAAGCGTGGTATTTTAATAAGCATGAGTGTAGCTACCCTCGCACCCCAAGAGCTAGAAAGATTTGCCGAGAATCCTACTCAGCAGCAGTTAAGAGAAAGATTCGAAGAGGGTGACATTAGGCTAGTTAAACCTATCTGCTGTATTTGTTAATTTCTAACCATAGGATCTACCACTGGATTAGAAAGAAAACCTCAAGAGATCTCTTGTATGGTTAAGCTTTTTGGTTTGTATGGTTTATTATTAGTTTTAATAACTCACCTAACTAGCCTGAGATTATCAGCAAGTTTCGGGATGTCTGTGATGTCCTCCTATCAGGAATAATTAGGAATAATTTTAGTACAATGCATTTTGTAATCGTCTGTTAACCCTGTTAAAAAATCAGGAACCAGGTAGGCTCACCAGAGTCAACGCATTTGACACAGTGAAAGCAGTTCTGGGATCTGAAAGGACATACCAAAATGTTACTTGCGTTTCCACCTTCCAGTGTCACTTCCAGATTAGAAAGTGCAGCTTCTACTTCATCTACTTCTGACTCACAGGTGAAATCTTGTGCCTCTGATGACAGTGATAACTTGCTTACATGATACTAAAATAAAACATCAAATAGTCAATGTATCAATTAGCATCCGACAGTCACAGCACATGAAAACAGCCCATCTGGTCTTCTGGGTGTTAGACGACTGTGTAAAGTTCTGCAGCACGGAACCATGTTTGTTTTTTTTTTTTCCACAAGGAAACAGGTATGTCCACTATGATCTCCAGTGCAATTACTGGTACCAGTTTCCTATTTTAATTGCCAGTGTTTGTATCCCTTCACTGTGTAATCTCCAAGGCTGACTCAGCGCTAACATTGGCATGGCGAGTACTGTCAGCTGTCAGTGCCACCCATACCAGGTGCAAACTTGGCAGCAAGGGTCTGTGGTGTTCCGCAGTGGCAGGCCGTGAATTTTTTGGCAGCTCTGTTTACATTTAAGAGGAAGGGATTTATTATTAATAAACATTTGTGCCTTATTACCTACAGGGAGGGGCTAAGCCATGCTAGGTCACGTTGAATTTCTGTGTACTCCGCAGCATCCCTACCTTCACATTGTGCTAGAGCTTTTTTCCAGCCTGTCGAGAACATATGTATTTATGTATTAGAGAGATTTTCTGGATGAGCATACGAAAGGGTAGTTGCTGGTATGGGAAGCGACATGTCATAAATAGGTTGGTATCAAAGTTACATCCTGAGAACGGTTTGCTTTAGATAATGTTAGTAAATGGTTCCATAATTGCATGTGTCAGTTTGAATAATGGGGTGGTGCTACTGAATTTACTTGGTTTAGTTGATGGATGCTGCTTATTGTTTCTCACTCAAATAGCATACCCCCAATCCAAGCAGAGCTATCAGCCTGAGCTTTGCCCTAGTCTTGTCCTAGCTTGTGTCTGCCTCCTGAGGAAACAAGTTTTGCAACTTGGATCAAGTACGTGCCTGTAGCGCAGCGAAGATCAGCATTTCTTCCTCTGTGCAGTCAACTTCTTCTAACAGGATGGCCCAACGGGCTTGTTCATATATTTGGTTTATGCGCACTGCATCATACTGTAGCAAAAACAGAACAACGTTGGGCATTAATGACCATCAAGATACAGGTTCATGGTCAGCTGCAGCTCAAGCCATAAAGGTTGTTTCCTTCCTCCCCCACCTCTGCCCTGCTGTATTTTCCCATCCTTCACTTGCACTGGCTCGTGTGATTATGCGTAGGGTCACAGTGGCTTGCTGAGCCAACAGAAAATGGATCAGGAATCCTTGGCTGAAGCAGAAGGGGAGATCAAGATATCCCCTTTTGTGGTGGTAGGCCTTGGACTGGGTTAACCGAAATGTGAAACCACACTGTGAGAGTGAAAATAACGTGACACGGCCACAGCTGATATGAATGTGACATTCAACAGCTTGCTACTGCCACAAGACAGAAACTCTTATTCCTCACTTCCTCCCTTCTGCTCTTGGCTTTTTCGGTTCTGGCTCTGCCTTTGCACTGGTTTGACATTTGTCAGATCCTGCCGTGAACTGCTTGAATTCGCTACCCATTTTTTGGTTAGTGATTGCTTCTTGTTGTCTGCTTGGTTAATAAGCTGAAGTGACTCACAGAAATATCCAAGCCCCGGAGCTGATGAAAGGTAGGTGATGGGAGGGTAAATCTTGGAACGTGACCTCTCCCAGTACTGGTGAACTATTCAGTTGCCTGAAGCTGTTTTGGGTTATTTCATCCTACAGCTCCATGGCTGGGGCAAAGAAGGAAAATGTTTGGGCTGCTGATGTTGAGGCACATACTTAAGTTTTAGTGGGGATGGCATTTCACCCAAAAATATGCCACCTGAACTAGAAAGTGCCCTTCTTCTTTATCTGAGATGCCTGAAATGAAGGAGTTTTACAGAATTTAGAGAAAATAACGTTGTGAAGGTCAAATCCTTTAAAATTCACATTTGAGCTCTTGTTGATTTGCACTGGTCAATGATCACACTTTGATTTCACTAAGTGTATCACCCAAGCTGTAAAACACTGCCTTAACATAACCAAACCACCACGACTAACTTTTAGTGCAAATAAGGCAACCGAGAAGCAACTTCAGAAAAACATTTAAGTGATTTTTGAAGACTAAGTCTTGTTTTCAAATGAGACTTAAATGTTTAACTTTTGCTGAAGTTTCAAAAGGTATTTAGTCACCCAGTCACATTGACACAAATTTAAGTGCCCGAGTGCTTCTGAGGGCTTCAGCCTAGAAAAGCTGAATATTCAGTGATGGACAGTGGAACATAAATGTCATTTTAAAGTTCATTTTCAAAAATAGCTTTACATTATGTAGGATATTGTTGGTTTAGCTTTCCCTTTAGTTTTTCTTGTGAAAAGAGAGGCAGAAAGTAAACCAACCCCTCTGGAAACCTGGATACTGTTTCTGGTGCTCTTCAGATCTCATCTTTATACTTAAGATCTCTTTTCAGGTGAGGAACGGTGATTCAGTGTCGAGGGGGGAAAAGTGCAGCCTTAGCTGAGGGGAAGAAGTAGAATTTGATCTCTGAAGGGCCCGTAACAAATCCTAGCTAAAATTCAGTATCTTTGACATGAAAGCAGGCAAACAAAGAATAGCAATAAAAACAAAACTCTTACTTTTGGATTCAAATCAAAGAACGTGTAATATTTAAAGCGTAAAAGAAGTTGATCATCCTCCAGAATGCCTTGTTCCATAAGCGATCGAGATGAATCTAGCCAGCTGCGGAAGAAAACAATCCACAGATTCATCTGTAGAGGAAAAACTGTCACACCTGCAGAGCTCCAATGTAATCGTGAAACAAAAGTGGGAACAAACAGCTCTAATTCCTGCAAGCCTGGGGAGAATTCACATAACTTGAGAAGGTGGAACATTCATATGGATTTCCAGCTTTCATTGTATAAACATAATACCTACAATCTTCCTGGTTTTCTCTTGAGCACTATTTGTCAGGAGTACTGATGAACACACTACATCAGGAGTAGATGACAGAAACTGAGCAGTAACTAGTTATGAGGAGATCTACACCAATAAGATCCTTCCTTCTTGATCTCCAGAAATGGGAGGTTCACTTAAGCCAGGACGAAAGTGTACCTGTATATTTAGAACTCCTGCTTTTCACTTCAGTATTTGGTGTTTTAGAATTCTAGCTACTTCTCCAGTGAAATACGATGAAAATATCAAAGTCACTGTGAAATGCTCCACAGATCTAAAAATGATGCTAGAGAGACCATCATCTTGAACACTTGTACCACTGAACTCCCTAGTGCTCTGTATTCCTCTGTGGCGTACAATAAGCAATGTTTGTGCTTAATTCCAGAAGCCACCTCTTTGTAGTGCATTAGAGCTCTACTGAATTTATCCACGAGTATTTCCACTTCCCATGGAAACCCTTCGGGTTTGCTATCCAAACTGTCCTTTAGCTGTGCCCACAGTGCTACTTAACTTCACTGCATTTGTCTTCATCTAACAAAGTGATTTAGTCCAGAGCCTGCACAATTACATTATTCATCACTTGAAACCGAAATTGCCAAACCAAGAATGTTGAATAAGGAAAAAAGACTAAAAAGAGTAAGTATTTCTGAAACAAAACCTAGATCAAAGCATGTTTTTAAGTATCAATATAGACATATATCAGGGGTTTGTTTTCAAATTCTGCTTTACACTTTAAAAGCTGGATTAATGCTGCCCTTGCTAAGCCAGCTAACAAAGATCTCAGAGAGGCATCTTACCCTGCATTGAGTTTGGCTTTGTCAGCTAAAGTCCGAGGCTGGTACATCTCTGCTAGTGTTTCTGGAGAGCAGTTGGGATGACTCAAGGCGAGGATGCTGCAGTTCTGCTCAGTCAAGGGACTGTCGCTGAACCAAGTAATTGTAGAAGAAGCTGGTGTCCCACTGATGGGATCATAAATGGGTGTCATGGTTTTACTATATAAACCTGGACTTGCTGCAAGTTAAAAGAGTAATGTATTATTCCAGGTTAAAACCGACTTCCGACTCAGGTAGTCTACCACCTTCCATCACAAAAGACTTTTTTTTCAAGACTGTTTACAGCAGGCCTTGTCTTTTCACAGGTGAAGTGACCTCAGGGACAGCTCTTTCTTGTTCTGAGATATCTCAGTTGTGTTGGAGATAGCAAACACATACTTTCAAGCCTTTATTTCTCCTTTTCCTTTCAGGCTGTCAAAATTGTTGAATATTTTAAGAGTGGTCCCACAGTTTCAAAGAGCGGCAGCACTTCCTTTGTGCAGGGCCACAGCTGATCACCTGTTTATGGCCTCTCTCACATCAATGGAAAGGAAAACATTTAAATAGACAACAGAAAAATACTGATATATTGGAGATTTCAGTAACTTCTTGAAGCCACTCATTTCAAGCCAACTGTGTCTCTCTGACTACCATCCTCCCTGGTTTTAATCGTGTAGCAAAGGATTTCTTCCTCTTTTGACTTGTAGTCAGAAGAATAAAATCACACTGATTTTTCATTACCTGATAATCCAGAACTCACTGGAGAGTTGCACAGGTTTAAAATATCTTCTGTAAGTGGTTCTTTGCTGTTCTTATCTTTTTTCTTTTTTTTTTTAAGCGTGTCTTCTGATTGCTTCAACAAGGAGAGTTCTTCTGACCGTCTAATATCTACAATGGCAATTCGGGAAGTGAAGCAAAATGAAACATTTGAAACTTCGCAGATTACATCCATAAAAAGCCCATGGTTGGTAATAACATTTGGGGAAGCTCCATGTTGCAATCTGAATTTTATTTTTAGCAGATTGAAAGCAGTAGCCATGGAAAATCCAGTAACGCAATGACAAGGCTAAAGACCTTGGGCTGTGAGAGTGAGTGAGTTTTGACAGTATTTAAGTCTGGTTTTGTAGCAAGCACAACTGCATTTTAGAACACCAGGGAAAAACTCTTTCTCCATAATGGGTCTGCAGTCACCTTTGAGCATAATAACCTCGGTGAAACATCTGACTTATGAATAAGCAAGAACAGAAATGGAACCACTGGATTTGAAGTTTAGGCCTTTCATTATTCACTATATTTCACGTACAAGATTCTGTCTTGGCTATACACTCTTCCCTAATGCACTGCTAATTCTGACATGTATTGTCAGTTCCAAACCTGGCACTTTGTTTCTGAAAAACACTTTTATCCCAAGGTAAGCAAATGCATTTTTGACAGTATTCACTCATGAGAAGAGTCACAGGGTTCCTGTACTGTCTCAATCTGGAAGAAAAATCTGGGTAGAAACATTTAATTCAGCCAAATGTCAGTTGAACAATTGGGGCATCGTTTTATTAGAGCTGTTAAGTGTAATAAAGACATACTATACCTTCCACAATGAACTGCTAGAAGCTGAAATTGAAAGCTGCATTGTGGTCAACCTGAGGTGGTAAATTCCTTCTGAACGTGAATGTGTTAGTGGCCTAAACTTTGAAGATCAAAATTAAAGAATCCCTAAAACTAAGGGATTCTGAAGACTGTTTGCAGACTCAACTTATTCCTGTGGATCAGGCATGCTCCAAATCCTCATCTCTGCTTGGAGGTGCACCATTATTAGAAAGAGCAGAAACGTGGGGACTCAATGTCACAACACCTTCATGGGCGTGCGTGGGGTAGCTGGGTATGCCCTGACCTGAAGAAATTTGGGCATATAAAAGTTTTGAACATTTAAAACATGTTCCTTCTGAGGTAAATACCTATTACCAATAGGCTGAGTTGAATATTATTAATGCTAGTGAAAGTAGGTGATAAATCAGTTGACACCAGTAAAATTGCCGATGGTGAAAGCTGGTGTAGGAGATTGATAAGCTCAAGCTCTTAATCAATGGCATAGAATAAGTAGGACTGAGTCCTGCTCAAGGAGGACAAGGATCCCCAAAAAAACATCAACAGGACGTTGAGTATCCAGTACTCCTGCAGCTCACGGGACGCATTTCTGACCCTGTTTGCTTCAGTAATCACAAAGACTGAGAACCACTGACATGCACTGGATACTAAAAACAAGAACAAAATAATCTATCTTTTGATCTTGAGTCAACTCAATCAAATTTCTCCTTGAGCTAAACAGTTTTGTGAGTAAGAACTCCACATCAAAACAAAGTCACCTAATAAAATGCTCCAACTCAGTTGCCAGAGGGGATTTAGCTTTACTTACTGAGAATTTTGCAGATGTCACTGACAGCTTTGAATACCACGGAAGAGAAGCTGACTTTCAGTCTCACTGTCTTCATGTTTGGCAAGCGAAGCCGCAGCATTTTGTGCTGAGTAGTAAAGAACAGCTTAGCATCTGCCTGCACCCCGCATTTATCGAGCGTCCAGTGGGTTTTCAGAAGCCAACGTTTTTTTTGCTCCCACCAGAGAGCATAGTCTGACCAATCTTGTGATATTTCTAGGAAAATACAAAATGGTTATGAATAAACTATGAAGCAAACAGGAGAATTTATTTACATTGAAGTAGCAACCACAATTCCTGAGACCTGGACCCCATTTGCTGAATAATTGTGGCAGTCACTAGGAACTAACTTTGTTTTCCCTGAAGAGTTAACCTAGATGCTGACTGTGGCACTGCCTTAACCTTGCAGATATCCAGAGGGAGAGTACATCTCCTGAATGTGATGCTATACGTGGTCCAAGGCTACTTGGATTGTGCTGGGATATGGACTAATAACAAGGGTAACCCTTTGCAACTTGATAGCGCAAGCTGAAAATCCTCCCACAAAACCTTGTGTGCCCCCGGGTGCACTCAAGTTCTTCCACAATCTCCTGGGAAGCACCACTCAACAGCTCATCTCTTTTAAGAACCAGCAATGAGTCCCTTGAAGTCTTGAAGACACACAGCTAAGGGTGTTCTCAGCTCTTCTCTGTGGCTGCACAGTTAGATGAACAAGGATGCTCACCTGAGTGCATCCCACTTAGGACAACTTTCCAGTGGCAACATTCTTTAAATAATCAAGGAAAAGAATTGTTATTTTATGAGTAAGCCCTAGGACAGTCAGGAAAGAGTTAAAAAGCTCTCTAAGAAATAAGATGACCTTCTCTACCATGCAGGATGCAGAAACTTTTGTAAGAGAGGTAGAAAGTTGTAAGGGAGGAGAACGGGCATGACACGATATGGTACAGTTAAACTTTTATTAGTCTGTGCAGGAGGGCAGGCTGGTGGGACTGACAAGGGTTGCCTACAGAAACTTCTCAGAGAAGACAGGCCTGCCAAGAGATGGCTGTCTTGTTTCACTAATATGGACTTGCCTGTTCACTTAGTTACAGATTGCTTTAAATATTATTTAATAGAGAAAACTTTTTGCCATTAGTTGAGTACTAGCTATAAAAATATTGTGAAAAATTAGTCTTCTGACCCAGTGAGAACTCCGGCTACCACTGGTTTGCTGGTGGAATTTTGTGTGTGGGTATGCAGAGAAATTGATAAAAACCTATCACAGGTTTGCTACCTGCTTAAATGCTGGAAAAGAGATTCCTTGATAAAATCACTATCTCCACGTAGAACTTTTCCATCATGAAGGATTTTCGTATAAAAATGTCCTTCCATTGAATGACAGCCTTTTGGAAAGAATATCTTGTGCATCTCTCCTTTGTTTCCTTCAAAACTCATGTCTGAAAATAAAACCTCAAACTAGCCACCTGTAAAGTCTATCTGGAAAGGGAGTTGAATAGTTAGTCTAGTCCAATTATATTTGTCTAACTGGAAAACACATCAAAGTAAAGTTTTGTTTGCATTATAGTTAGTCTAGTCCAATTATATTTGTCTAACTGGAAGATACAAACAAAGTTTTGTTTGCACTGCGATAGCACAGGGGCTTTTTTCACTGACAGGCAGGGGTTCTGGCCCCAAAAAGTCCCTGAGGCTGCAGCACCTCTGTGCTCCGGGTACCGTTACAAAGAAGTGAGGTAGTGCCACCTCAAAACGTGCAGGAGCCTCCCTCTGTAGAGGGAAAGCTGCATTTATTACTTTAATAACACTGGGTAAATTAAATAGGTCTTTACTCACCAATTCTTTCTACTAATTTCAGCATCACTCCTCCAATATGAAGGTCCCCTGTGACCCGTAGTGAAAATTCCTTTTCTACCTCTTCATGCTGATGATCAACTACCACCAAGAGCTCCCAGGAGTGGGACCCATATTCACTTGAGGAAATCATTTTGGAAAGGTCTGTGTAAGCTCTGCAAAACCAAAACAAACAAGCAACAAAGATATTTTTTCCTCCACTCCACAAACACATCTCTCCACAGTCTCAAAACACCTCCACGCTGCCAAGACTTTGCAGTGGCCTTTGCTGGAACTTCAGGTGTGTTATCTTGTTACCTCTGGACTAGACTCTGCTCTTGTGATTACTCTTGCAAGATGGGCATGTGGGATATTTTGGTTTTGTCCTGATTCCCTCCCACCAACTCAAGCGTCTCCAGCTGGATAGAGAGAGCCCAGTTTTACCCAGGTTTCCCCACTATACGATGCTAATCTGCCAGTCTGGACACCGTAAAGCCTGCAGTTGTGGGTGGGATCTGTTCTGGCAATCTGTCCAGCGAACAAAGGAATTCCGTTGTACGCTTGCAGCTGTAATTTTCACTGCAAATGAAAGTTTACAATTGCAGTTCTGCCAGCTTGGTCCCATGGCACCAAAACCAGAGAGCAGTTTTACACGTTTGAGTAGATGAGAGGGGAGACAAATAACTTTAATGGCTCTCTGCCAGAAATATCCAGGCACATAACTGCAGTTTCTGCTGATTGTCTGCTTGCACAGAGACGTAGGCACGTATCCTGTCTCAGCAAGGTGAATCGTCTGCTATCCCACCAGGCTCCTGCCAGGACAGGGAAACAGTAATCATGCCAATCCAAACTAGAGAAGATGCTAGAAGTAAAAGCTTTGGTTATCATTGTTAGAGTTCTGCTAATTACTGAAGAAGGAGCTTGTTGGGGTAAGGTGACTGATGCTGCAGGAAGGATTTGAGATATTTAACCAGTGAGAGAAGACACCAGATCAGCACTCAGCGTCCTGTCCAACTGAACCCTGAGAAACAAGCCTTTGCAGCTGAAACTTAGGCAAGAAAGAGGATGGCTTCCATTTATCGCAGACTTTCAGCAATACCTGGGAACCAAATCACTGGCAGAGACTCTGTTAAAGGTGCCATTACAGATGCTGCTTCTAACATAAAAAATAACTAGGATTTGTTCACAAAGGAGGCTAGAGGGGATGTAACAATATTAACAGGTTTCTGTAGATCCTTTTAAAAAGAAGTATTTAGTAAGTTAAAGCCCTGAGACTAAAAGTTAGGTCAAAACCAGAAAAATCAAAGCTTTATGTCACCGATTAGATAATAAAAGAGGTTTTTAGTGCCACTACTTCAGGGCAGAGCCCAGTTCAACGTTCATTCGGAGGTTCCTTTCCAGAGGTGCAAGGAGGCTATTGCCAGCCTGTTACAGCTTAACCTTCCCCAGACTTTCAGGTGTTATTCATGTTTCTTAACATCTTATGGTTTAAGAATTTCAACAGGAAGACTTTTGATATTTTCTTAAATTACATATCATGCAGTATTTGTACTATGGAGTACAACATACATCAAAGTCATCTGCTTCAGTGAAGTTCTTTTAAAATCTGTTCTCAGAATATAAGTGTTGTAGACTTGGTTCCTTGAATTCCTTTGGGCCTAGCCCACGCCTGGTATCAACCATATATCAACAATATAAAATTTCATATCAAAGGGATAATAGAAATGTGGTGGTGATGACAAATTCTGCTAATAAGGAAAAGCGATTCCAAAGGTAAAGGCAATGAGAGTATATCTGTTAAAGATTAGATGGACTCCCCCAAATGAATAACAATATAAACAAAGCAATCTGTCCAGCTCAAACCCATCCTTTTAGGGGAAAACCACCTTACTAAGGAGTTTCCCTAGAACGGTGCTGGGAGTCTGTCTCGAAATTCTAAAATCATGGTGACTTATAGACAGCCCTAACTCAGAAAACCGCAACTTCATAATCATATGACTCCAAGAGGCTAATTTAGACTGAGGAACAAATGCTGTTGTGAATTAGGTTCTCGGATGTGCCAGCCTACACCTTTTCACCAAACAACAGCTAAACCAACAAGGGTTGATACTTATCCAAGAAGTTGGGTTTGCCTTGGTAAATAAAGACATTGTGTTGGACACTGGAAAACACTACGGCTCTCCTGCATCTGGGATAGAGCTGGGATTTTGAATTTGCGCTGCTGTGCACCACATGGATTTACTACTTTAGGTGTGCATTGGACCAAAGGTACCTGGTGGAGAAGGGCTGTGACTCTCCTGAAGGCACAGTGTCCAAGACACAGCTCCTGAGATGGTCTCTCAGGCAGATGAGGCTTTCAGCACAAGGGCAGTGTGAGGTACAGAGAACATTATCGTTGCACTGTATTCGTAGCAAGACAAAAATCCTGACTTTAGAAAAGTCAAAATGCCACCAGTCACGCTGCTAAGTGTCAGTAACAGCTTTAAAAATGAATAAATCTACAGGTGGCCTCAGCACGGGAATGACGTGATGTCATTCCAGGAGACAGGTATGAAATCTGGCATGGGAACATTTTGGCCTGCATTTAGTCCACTATAAGCCAGTACAGTTACAGAAATGGAGCAGTCTCATCTGCCCTCCCGTACCAGCGAAAACATTTGGGAGCTGATCTGGATTTTTTTTTTTTTCTTTTTAAATTTAGTTTAGCTTCCCAGTCTAATTCTGCATAGAAATGCTTGTGCTGACACGGGTGAAAATGAGCAGCCCAAGGGGTGGGTGAAACTCTTCCTTTCATTCACGCTGGCTTGGAAAACCATGGCCTCAGTGCAGCTAATCTTGGCACTCCATCATTCCCTAAAGCTGCTCTCTTCCCTGCTTCCTTTTCAAACCTGGAGCTTTCAGTGTGACGATAAGAAAACACAAACAGTAGTAAATCTATCAGCGTACGCCGGACAAACAAAGCCTCGCCTCGAAAACGTGGAAGCCAAGCAACAAGGGCAACCATTTCGTATTAAAAACCCAAACCGACCCAAACTGCCAGGGCGGGCTGTGCATGCTCCATGTCTTAAAACCTTCAGTCAAGACTGGATCTGCTCCGGGAACGCGCCCCAATTCCTGGGCTCCACGTGGGTTGCAGCTGTACGGCCTGGCACAGGGAGATCAAACAGGCCAGGAACATGTCTTCGGGCTACTGCCGACTCTAGCCAGTATTTCTATGGAGCGCTTTTGTCAGCACGGCTATGGAAAAGCAGCGACTATGCTACAGATTGAGCTCTCTGCAAATTTTAGCCCTTCCAGCCCCAAACTTCGAACTTTGCCTGGAAATACAGGAAGATGTTACTCGTCCTAGAGCAGGAATAGATACACTTTAAGGTAAAGGCAGGGAAAACTCAGAGTATGGCGCTTCCCTGAGTATTTCTAGGACAAGGCGGTGCCCCGGCATCTGTCAGGCGGCAGCTGCCGGGGTGCGCAGGGTCCCCCGGGCGCGCTCCGTGCCGCGGGCTGCGTTTGAGGAAGTGCCGCCGCCGGAGTGACCCCGGGGAGGAGGATCCCGCGGCGACTGCAAGCGCCCGAAACGATTTTAAATAAATACAAATAAATAAAATAAATAGAATAATCTAGTTGCTCGGCATCCCGCCCCCGGCCCCTCCGGGAGCACGCAGGGAGCAGGGCCGCTGGGGCTGCCTGCGCCGGCCCGGACCCAGGCTCCCGCCTTCCCTCTTCACTCACTTGCGGTCTCCGATGGCAGCGCCGTCCCTCGCCACCCCGCCCGGCTCCCTTCGCTTCCACCTGGCGTCTGAGAGGCGGGGAGGGGAAGGGAGCGGAGGAGGAGCGGCGCCCGGCCCGGCCCTGCCGCCGGCACCCCGGGGTGGGCGGCCCTTCCCTTCCCGTCCCGTCCCGTCCCGTCCCGTCCCGTCCCTCCGCGCCGCCCCGCGCCGCGCCGCAGGCAGCCGGCAGGTGGGGAGCGGGCGGCGGGGCGCTGCCCTCGCTGGACGCGCCCCTCGAGGGCTCTCGGCCCGCGGCTGCGGGGTGCCAGGGGTGCCAGGCCCGGCCGCCCGCGTCCTTGCGCACGCTTTGTCGGCAGCCGGTGTGGCAAAGACAAAGAATAGGGTGGATGATCTACTTGAGGATATGGTTTAATGGGGATTAGGGATGGTTGGACTCGATGATCTCTAAGGTCTTTTCCAACCTAGAAATCTATGAATCTATGAATCTATGAAAGCTTGCTGAGTCGCCAGGAGCATTTGGCAGCCATAGTGGCCACCGCAGACTTGCGCGGCTGAAAAGCATCCGCGTGAAAGAGCTCTTTCTGGTGGAGGTGGCTGGGCCGGGAGTGAAGGCTGCCCGGGGGAAGCTGATAGCTGGCCTCAAGAACAAAGAGTGATAAAGCCATATCTGAAATACTTCCATATCTGCCTTTCAGGAAGTGAGAACTGGTGCAAAGATACCAGAAATATGGTTTAAAAGTTAAATATTAACTTTAGGGTAAGTTTGAAACATCTATGAGTCTACTTTAAGACTGATTAGTGTTTGAAAACATAGCTAGGTGGATAGAAGCCACTGTAGTGACCATGGCTAAAAGATTTCCTCCTTCTATCCTGAAAGCCTTCGTGTCTGGCATTGGATATTGGGTGTGAAACCAACAGAAGTGACAGTGGAATGCCCACTGGAGCCACGCTCAGGCATGCTGTAGCAAGGAGGGCTTGTTGGGGGACTCCATCTCATTTACATTTAACTGCACCACCATAATTCCAAGGCCATTGAGACACATTAGGTGTACAAGGGGTTATTGCTTTTAGAATGCAGTTGTTGAGAGATTTGAGACTAGCAGGAGAATATCAGTTCCGTTCAGAGGGTGCAACGTCAAAGAATAGAAAGGCGTATTTGTGATGTAGGGATGTGTTATGATGCACAGGATAAAAGTGGCTTGAATTGACTGGAACTGAGCAAGTGCTTCTCCAAGAGATGTATTCCCACAGAAAGCCTTTTTGCTGTAAACTTTTGACTTGCTTGGTGGTAAAGTGACTAGATAAAACACCGGGGGGGGTGTGGGGGGTGGGCATGTGTATGTGTGGGGGTGGGTTGTGTGTGTGTAACCAAAGCAAACCCAACACCAGAAAAGAGAAATAGAGAAAATAAAGGAAAAAGATCTTTCAGATTGAAGTCATATCCTGGAAAAAGAGCCCCCAGAGGCCATAGAGTTATAAAGGATGTGGCTGTGACACTCCATGGGCAACAAACAGTTACTTTTACTGAAAAAAAGCAGATGTGAAGTTGCCAAACTGGAGATAAAGCCACAGGATATTTGCTCCCCTTATCACTGTCCTAGACTCAGTCACTGAGCTGCTCTGGCCAGCTCATCTCTTCAGATTGTCTGTGCTTGCACCAAGGTTGTGTAAGTGTCAGGCATCCTTTGAGGCATGGACTTGAGAGCTCATACCTTTCAGGGCACTCAGTCACCTGAGGGCACAGATGAGCCTTTGATTGCTCCAACCAGACTCTCCTGGGACCAATTCCAGGAGCTCTAATTAAGCTCAGGCTAGGTTTTCAGTCCGTGCTTGAATGATGTTGTGGGTGCCCTGGTTGGTGAGAGCATGGAAGGGATCACCTTCCAGTCCTGGGTCATCTCTCCATGTGAAGCAACTCCGTGTTTGCTGCTCCTTGGCAGTTCCTTAACTCGATGGCTTTTAGATTTCATAGGACAGTTTGGTAAGCCACTTGTTTGTTTGCTTGTTTTAAATACAGGTATGTATGTAGATAAGCAAATAACTTTTCATGGAAAAGACCATGGAGTAATATGAATTTCAGGTCTGAGTTACTTTCAGTAGTTGGAAAAGCAATTAGAAAAACTTAAAAGGTTGTTCCTGAGCCGGAATATTCTGGTGTGTGCGCTCCTCCCGGCTACGTGAGCTCGTTTTGCCTTACCTGTGTGGCTAGGACACAAAACTAAGAAGCTTTTCCTGATGCTCTATTCGACCTAAGCAGAGACATGATGCAGAGGACCAGGGAAGCTTATAAACAGCTGAATCTGCTGTTGCTCAGCTCAGAAACAAATCCTTGTGTTTCGTTGTTTAAACAAATAAAGCAAAACTTCAGGCCCTTGATTAAGTCGGGGGGTGTGTGGGGGGAAAGGTCAGCAGATAATAGATATAAGCAAAGATGGCTGCTGGGCCAGAACTATTAATAGACATTGACTGTCATCTTCAGGTTGACCTCTTCTAAGTGTAAGCACTATTGTTTTCTCCCCCCCAGTTGCCTGTGAACGCCTAACCGGAGAGAAGAGAGTGTAGAGTTTGATGCCAGCCTTTTTCTGCTATGCTAGGAGGGCTACGGTGCATGTTCCTTCTGAGCTGCTCTGGAACTGCTGGAGAACGTTCTCTGTTACACATCTGCCACATCCCTTTGAGAGGGAAATGCACTTACTGTGCGCTGGAGGAGCTGGACGAAGAGGAAAAGATCTGGAAAAAAGCCAGAAGACTAAGAAGTTTGGGTAAGTTCTCTTTGAATCTAGCATAAACTGTTACAAGGTGTAGGTGTCAGGAAATGGGTGGATTTTCAGTTAGTATGGAACCATACATACAGCATTAAAGGCAGTGATGGCTTATTTCAGAAGAGTTGCAAAGTACGTTTTGGCAGCAGCACGCTTATTTTCATGGGAAGTTGAGGAAATAGGATTTGGACGCCTGTAATTCTCTCATCCTTTGAGAGAGATGGTAAGTGGGGCAAACTGTAACTGAAAAAGGATGGGGAACCTCCATTTGCACCTTCTTTACCAGTTTATGTGCTAAAACCCTCCTCTAGTCAAGAACGAGGCTTAGTGGATGAGTAACAGGACTTCATGCTTGGAGTTAGTCAGCTGAGACTCAGCATGATCATTCAGAGTTTCATTCCTTTTCCTATGGGGTCTACTAAATGCCTCTAGGTAAGAGTCTCTTAGTAGATAAATGTATATTTTGAGAGCATGGGAACATTATGTGACAAAGACAAAATAATAAGTATTCCAACTTTTGTAAAAGATTTATTTCTTCCAGTGCAGTTTTTATAGCTCCTCTGTATGATTTTTAGGCTAGTGTTTTAAATTATCACCAAGCGGGTGTGTAAGACTTGCTCTCTTATTTCTTATGTTTATGCTTCTATTAACAAACACAAGGTGTGGAGAAAGTGTCTCTTGGTAGGCCTCCGTATATCCCTTACAGTCTTACCTTAACTAGAGGAAGAACACTTGCTCAGTAGTAAACTTCAAGCACTCTTGGGGTCACTTCAGTTCATGGGAGCACCTGTTCTCCAATTCCCATTGCTGTCCAACCTGCCTTACTTAGATTCTCTTCACATCCTCCGTGTAGTAGACATAATACTTCCTCCTTCTCCATAAGCGGACTGCCCCACTTGAGTTGTGTCAGGCTGTGTCAAAAGCTGATCCAGAACAGAACTGCAGGTGGGTGGAGAAGACAGCATCAGCTTGTTGCAAGTGCTGTGTTTCCCCCAAGTCTCTTTAGATGCTTACTCACTTCAGCTTTTCCAAGTACCTACTTATGAGAGCGCCCCGAGTTTAGACGGCAGTAGAGGAGGTCTGAGCGTAGCCTTTAAGGCGAAAGTTATGTAAATACATTTGTAAAGTACTTCCAGATGCCCATGTAGGTATCTGGCACCTGTTGAATTTACTAAAGCCTTGAAGGTAAGAAGCTATTGTCGCTTGCTGAGTATCTTGGCTCAGATTCCAGGTGAAGACTCTGACAAACCTGAGAAGAGAATGTCAGTGTCATGTCCCCGTGTCCTATAGCTGGTCATCGGAGACCCGTTCTTCCTGGAACGACATCAAAACCAAAGAGCAGAGATGTACAACAGTGGTGCCTTCTCTTCCCATGGAGAATTTGTGTTATTTTGTAATGTGATTTCTGAAGCCTGCCTTTGAAATGCAGTAGGCAGGTAGATAATTTTTGTTGTGCTAAATAAAAATAGCTTTTGTTGCTCTAGGTGAAGATGTAATGTATGTATCTCTTGTATCCTTCCTCATTACTGACAAAAAACCCCAAACCAATGTAAACCCTGGGATGAGTACCAGGCACTACTGACAAAGCTGTTGAGAAAAGCTGATCTTTACCACAGTGGATCTGTAGGGCTCCCAAGTTTAAAATCCACCCTGTAATAAATGGCCAGGATGAGTGTCATGGTTTGATGTGGGGGGAAGAAGAGCTAACTCTGTCCCAGCTAAAACCAGGACAATGACACGTGGTAATACTTTCCCTTTTGGTATCCCTTGTGTATACTGCCAGGAAACCAGTAGCTGTGGTCTAAATATGTGAAACTTCTGAAAAATTCAGCTCTGAATAGAAGTTTTGTAAGTGATACTCAGATTAAAAAGAATGATAAAGAAGTCCTCCAGTCTTACTGTTGGTTTAGGAGCGTTCAAGCTTCTATTGCAGGTCTGAACTGGGGCCTGAGGTGGATGTGACTGGGTTTCCCTCGCTGCAGAGCAGACAGCAATGATCCATAGTGAGTCAAGCTCGCAAAGAGTGTGTCTGCCCTCTGGGTGCAGATGCTTCTGAAGGGTTCTGAAAGCTGACCCTCGGTCACCGGCTGTCTCATGCTTGAAAAGCAGCTCATGATGAAACACCAACATGTCCAGCACAAAGTCTGAGTCATTTGTCAGTGTTATCAGAAACGTCTTCGATTTGAGGAACAGAGAGGAGGCAGTGGGAGGGGTCCAGTTCCATAGAACGGACCAAGGACAGAAATGCCTCAAACAGACCATGACAGTGCGTGTTTTCCCCAGACAGCTGATTTAATGACTCAAGCCTCTGTCATACTGCTTTCAGCTGAAGCAATGAAGCTCAGCAAAGCTTTAGTCTGGAGTAGAACTGCTTTTTCATGACAGAGAATGAACTCATCCTACCATTCAGCCTTTTACTTTCCTTCAGTCCAGTGATTGCAAGACAGAGCAGAAAGTGGTGGTTTGGACTGTTTTTCAGGCTTTTTAAAAAACATAAGTAGTAGCTTGGTTGTCAAACATGCTAGGTGGTGTGAGACTTTCAGAAATTCTTGGTATTACCTTTTCTGTGCTGCTGTCAAGTCAGGGCTACGAGGAGGTGGTACCCAGTGAATGTTGGCCAGTTTTGAAAATTCTGCCCTTAATTACCTAGCTGTGTGGTTAATTAAATACCTTTTCCTTCTCCACCCTCAGAGTCCAAAAACACCTGCTGTGGAGCTGTAAAAGTTACGAGCTACAAGTTGTTATGCCTCACTGTGTACATAAAAGTTACAGGCATTATATAAAATGTTGGCCAGTGGATTTAGTCTGCGCGCCTGTTACGTTGTTTCTTGTAGATCAAATTTTAACATGTTCATGACAGCTTTGTTGCAGACGTGAGAAAAGCAATAGCAGTTCTCATTCTGCAAGTAGGAAATCCGAGGACTGGAGTGGCTACAGGTCTGTGCAAAGTTATATGCCTTTCAGGGAGTAGAAGGAAGGTTAAAATCCTGATGCCAAGTCTGGAGCTTTAGCTATAAGGCCATGCACATTGTACCTCTTGGATGTAACACTAGTACTTGGCCATCTTTTGGTTGTAGCAGCCTTCCAATAGCAGCCTGAGTTATTCCCAACAAAAAGTGGCTGTATCCCACAGAGCTGTGTGTGGGTTTGGGTTACACGTGCCGATCTGGAGTCTGCTGCTTACCAAACAAATAACTGACCCTCTGTTTTCTGTCCTGCAAATTTTGATAATGGTGTTCCTTTATGTTTAAAAATTTATTCTGAGCTCTCGAGGTGAGCAAAACTGTACAGTATTATCCTGTGGTGTGCTGGACTGTGTCTATTGTTAAGGTGCTGGATCATGTCTGATGGGGATGTCTGGCAGTTGTATGCTTAGCTGTAGGAACAGGTGAAGAAAAAATCCTGAAGGCAAACGTAGGATTTGGTTCTATTCCTTCCAAAACCAGAATGCAAAAGACTGGGTTCAAAATAGTTGTTTGGTTATGTGTTCTTATTGTAACTGTTTTCCTTAGGATACTATTTCTCAGTTGGAGTGACATTGAGAGATATTATCTAAAGCTGGATTGGGGCTGTTTGGATGGAAGCTTTAAAGATAAATAGACTCACCTTTGTTTGACCTTCTTGGTTTAAAATTGTTCATATTATACTACCCTAAGTCATTCTTTATCCTTTTTAGAGGCTTTAACTATTACAGCTGTACTTACAAGATCTAAATGAAACTGAACGTTATATGTCTGTGCAGATTGACTAAAGACAGTGTTTTGCCTCAAGGAGACTGGAGCTTCAATAAGGGGGACCTCTCAGGGTAAAATTCGCACAAAAAGAAGAATGACTGGAGGTTGTGAAGTGGTTCAGTTGTAAATCAGGTGTTTCTGAGCCACAGGTGGTAAAGGCAGAGTTGTACAGGTGTTCCCCCGCTCCGGTTTGGGAGGTCTTGCAGAGCCCCCAGCTCTGTGTTGGGCTGGCAGGAGTTAAGTGCTACTGCATCCTTGCAGGGTTTGGTGGTGCAGCTCTGGGGCTCACAGAGGACTGGTGGTGGTGGGGTCTGAGCTGGCTTCCAAGGAGCTCCTGCCTGTTTCCTGGCCTTTGGGCCACAGCCCTGGAGAGAGCAGAGTTACAACAACTTTGCCTCTGAGGGGGCCACTTAAGTGTGCTGTGTTGGCTGCGTTAGGCTCGTGGGCCTCCATTAGAAGATGTCAGGTGACAAGATCTTCCCTGGTCCGTGTGACGTGGTGTGGAACAGAAACTTGCAGCTGTCTATGAAGCAATGCATTAGTGGACGTTTTTAAACTGGTGTTTCTGTGAAAATGGGTTGTGCACCTCTCCTGAATGAATAATTTCTGATGAAAGTGATGCGAGTGCTCTGTTGCTAAACTTGGTTTTCCCATCCAAACGTGAAACACTATTTTTGGTTCTAGACCCGGCTTTTTAAAAAGAGAAGCTTTAAATAAGACTTTCCTGTCTCTATTCTGGCAACTAGATTGGTGTCAGCATTTTCTAAAGGGCTGAGCAGCACCTGGAGTTCCCAACAAGGGTTGAGACTGACCAGTGAGAGCTGTGGCACAGTTAATGCTCTGAAAAATCATGTTGCAAATCCCTGTGCCTAAGGGCAGGGATTCTCTGTTTCCTCTCTGTTTCCTCTCTGTTTCCTCTCTGTTTCCTCTCTGTTTCCTCTCTGTTTCCTCTCTGTTTCCTCTCTGTTTCCTCTCTGTTTCCTCTCTGTTTCCTCTCATGTCTCAAGTGTGTTCCAAAACAAATAGCAAATATTGTATTATTTAAAAACTAATTTAAGAAAAAAAAAATCTCATCAGGGCACAGCCCTCTTTAAAAACTGTCAAAGTTTTCAAGCCCTGAAGTACTGCTTTAAATATTTATTTAAAAAGAAGTCGTCTTTGACGATGACTGAAACAGCAGTTGTCATAATAGTGGGGTTACTGATATCTCTCTTGTTTTCTGGCCCTGACCCAATGTTGTGCTTCTTGCCTGTGCTTGCTCTTGGGGCTGTACCAGTTATTATTTTGTTCCCTGTGATGGAAGAATACTCCGATTTCTTTGTAAGATCAAGTGAGTGTTGGATACTTGGATTTCCACAAACTGAGAGCTCTACTCCGATGCTTAAGTGCATTCTTCAAACTTGGCCCTCGTTTAGTTTTGCTTTGCACTTAAAGCTGAGCACTGAGAAAAGAGAAACTCTAATGGCAAACTACTCTCTCACACTGACACACGTGAGGCTCGTTTAATCATTCATGCCAGCCTGAGTTCAGCTCTTTCTCTCCACCTGTGACTGAATCACATCCTGTCTGTCACCCATGCAGATCCTTCTGAGTACTTGAAGAAATACAAACATTGCACGATGTGGTAAACAGAAATACCAAGGGAGATCCAAATGTCTCAGCTCAGTCTCTGGAAATAATTGGCCTTGTAGGCCTGCTCAGAAGCCCAGCTAATCCAGGCATAAAACGGCACCGACTTTTGTTGTACTACTGGTAGGATGCAGTCTGACTGGGTTGGAGTGATACGTTCATGTCCTGAGGTTTTTACTTATCTTCGTTGAGGACACGCAGCTGTAATATCCGTTGCTGTAACATCTCCAGAGCAACTTAACAGCAACAATAATAAACGACAACAATAAGGAATAGCAGTGGAGAAAAATTACGCAAGAAGCCTGAGAAGCTCTTCTGTCACGTGAGAAACTTTTGAAGCTGGCAAAAATCCTGCCTGCCTCACTGGGCTGTGACCAGTAGATGCCACTGCAGCCTTATGAACAGGGGCCATGGCAACATGGATCCAACTGAAAACAACTGGAGCGTAGGAAGGGCCACCTGGTGGCCTTCTCAGTCATGTTGGCTGATGACAGCATGTGCCACACCACCCCATGCTAGGGCTGTGCAGGATAGACATGGGATAAAGCCACCTTGTGTACGCATCTGCATGATTAATTCTTAGGGCAGATAACACACTTCCTATTTAGGACTCTCTGGAAAGCTTGCTTTTCCTGTCTGGGTTTCCTGCTTGCCTTTGCCTTATGGTAGAAGTGAGATCCGTGATGGTATCTCTGGCCCTGCATCAAGGAGTGCAATTTAAATTTCTTTCCAGGTTACTATTGCTTTGAGCCCAGCAAGCACTAAAGGTTACTGCCTTGATAGGTGTGCTTGGCGTCAGGATTTGATAAACACTGGCTATTGCATGTTCATGAAATAGAGTGAGCACCTGTATTTGGTGCTTTTTTGAGTATAAAGATGATATTTTGGAGAAAAGATCTTCCCTTGAAATGTTATTTAATGAAAAAAAAGCTTATGATAATAATTTTATAGACATATGTTTTCTTTTAATTTCTTTTTTAAGGAAAAACAAATAGTGGAAGCCACATAATTCTAATTTTTATGTGTACACAATTCTAATTTATATGTGTATATAAATATATATTTTTAACACATCTGACAATAAAGTCTGTTTGGAGCATTATCTATTTAAAAAATACCTCTTAACCAAAGTGTAGAACTCGCTGCTTATACAAAACATATCTCCATAAGAGCCTTAAATTGCTAGGAGAAGACTGCGGTGAGGGTATCTGGGATTAGAACCAGTGCAGCTGTACAGTACAGATGGCGGGAGAACTGGAGGATGTGGTGGTGCCAGGTCTACGTCATTCATGCTTTTGTGTGGAATTTATTAAGGGCGAAAGGAGTTAGCTGTTGTACCAATTTGTTCGGGATATTACAAGCTTGCAGATGCTGTTCCAGCCCGTTTACTTCAGATGGAAAATGCCTCCTTCCAGTCACATCTTATCTCTACCAGGCAGGTGTGAGCAGAGGTTTTGTGGCTGCTGCTGGAGGAACTCTGATCTGAGTACCTGTAACGTGTTTGAGTAGACCTCAAGGAGCACACACCATCAGTCAATTCTCTTTTTCTAGCCTGAGTTCTCTTAACATGAGCCCTTTTTCCTGTGTATTTGGGATCAGTTCTGCAAAGCACATCAACAGATCCTGAACTTAAGGATATGAACAGTCCTGTTAAAGGTGTTCCTTTGTGCTTTGGCCTCGTACGAACTCTTTGCTGGACCTTCATGGATCGAACTATGAGCGACTTTTCCTGTGGCTGACACTGGGAAGGTCAGCTGTTGTTTTGGCTGAAGAACTCTGCAGTTCAAGCTGTGCAGATCTCTTAGCATTTGATACAGATATGTTCACCCTAACAAATATACTCACTTGTGAAGCAATTAGGCGAGCCCCCAGTATCAAGCCCTGAAGATCCCAAATCGTGAGCTGCGCCTTCCCAAAAATGAAATCTCACCCCAATATTTTGTCTTTATCAAACTAATTCTGCCCAGTTTCATCATTTTATTTGTCGCTTTGTTTTTTGTTTGTCCTTCTGGGCCCTTGTGATGCATGCAAGTCATAATGTCAGTCTTTCCTGTGCAGCGAAAGGAAGGGAGATAGACCTTGATGAAACGGAAGGTGAGATTTGTAAGTAATTGCATGAATAGAAGAAAGAAATAATCTGGAGAATACAAGGTATCTGAAAAATTGGATCAGAAGTTGTGGTAGTCTTTCAAGGATTTGATTAAACTGAATTGGACTTAAGATCTTTTTTCTTCTAAAGGAAAGCACATGAATGTGTTTAACAAAGGAAGAGTGAAAGCAGTTTAAATGAAGCCTCTTTTTTTAATAGATGGATCTTGAAAACTCCTTTGTCTCTTTATGTGGGTTCTTCTAAACTGATTACGCTAATGTGATTGTTTCTGTAATTTAATTATCTCTGCACTCAATGAGAACAAGTTAATTAAAAGTCTCTTCTTTTGTTAGCTGAAACGTATTAGTTTTTCCTACGTGGAACTTCATGGCTTTTGTTTGCTCCTCTTGTCGTAGGCTGTTTTTGTTCAGTGCAGCTGTGCTTTCTATTGCATAACAACTTAATATAGCTGGCTTTATAGCTCTTCCTTTTTATAGGCTGGACAAAATTACCTCCAGGGATTTGCAAATGTAGGTCAGTAGTGTAAAAACACAAGTCCCACTCCTATATTAAAATTTGCTCCTAAGTGGCCGATCAGTTTTGCTTCCAGTCCCTTCGGCAGGTTGTATTGCAGACTCTTTGATGTTGGAAGGCTAAATGTGCGCGCTGGGAAATCGCTGGGCTTACAAGCATGGTCCTGGTAGCCTGGGTTTGGAAATCGTATTTTGTTTATAACCAGAAAGGTTTTTATTTTAGAAAACTCTTGGGAGATGAGCTTAACCTTGGGCTACGGTAATGTCAGGACTGAACAGGGCTGGGCGTAAGTTTGTGTTTAGATTGGCAACAGCCAGTCCTTCGGAGCCGCGTGACTCAGTAGCTGACACACTTCCTTCTGGGTATGAATGCCACAGCACGTTGGTAGGAGGTGCTGCACTGCTCCGTGAGTCATTAAATCCAAAGCACTGAATTTTTCCTGGTCATTAAAGATCACTTGGCTCCCTGAAGAGCGCGACTTTGCCTGGTTATTCTGACTAACCCCTGACTCTCAGCTCCCTCCCTGGCACCCCGGCTTCATCGTTTGTTCTTTGCCTTCCTGCTAAAGTGCTGGGGCTTCATGATGTTGGTGTATTTTTAGTACTGGGGGATACACGTGTTTTTACAGCTCTGAAACTAGAAAGCTAAATAATCAGATAACGTAAACGGGATCATTTCTTTTGATTCTGACCTATGCACACCAACGGGACTTTTCTAGTTTTAGAAATTACAGGTTCTGAACTGATGAGGATGGAAGAGGAAAACACGGAAATGAAAATGGGCAGCTGTGCTCCCAGGTCTCTGGACAGCTTTCTAGATCTGTGGCTGCTATTATAGGCTACCATCTGTGAGGATTCATGGTGGCTTTCGGAGATGTCCTTTCCAGCAAGAGTCATGTGTTAGTCATGAAACTTTTTAAACAAAATTTCTTACTCGTTGCATATTATAACACGCCAGCTCTGCATGTTTGATCTGGAATTGTTTTAGGAATATCCAAGTATGAAAGAAATGTCTGTCCTTTAGGCAGAAGTGGAGGCTCTATTTCTAGGCAAATATTCCATAATCTTTACAAGTATCTGATTTTGATAATATGATTTTTAAGTTTCTTTGCCAAGTGTCCTAGTTCTGTGCTTATTGATGTCTTAGCTTATTGCGTTGATGGCCCATTTTGTCTGGTGTATCAAGTAGGCTTCTTGGTCAAGTTTCCAGCCTAGAGATAAATAGCAACTTTGCTTTTAGATCTACTTTTCCGATTTCAGTTTCAAAACCAAAAATCTAACTGCAAAGGAAGTGCCTACTTGGGAAAAGTAAACAGTAGAGCTTTAGTTATCTTAATCCTTCCCTAGAATTTCTCTGGAAATTAAAGTGACTGTCATTCCAGAGTTTGAAGTCTTCTAGCATGTTGTAATCATTTATAACATTTTTTGAGATGTTGTTCAGTAGCCACACAGTATATACATGTTTAATCAGAGTTTTTAAAGGCTTGGTTACATTTCTAGGATGAGAAGTTAGCAGTTAATAAGTCTTTGACAGCAACAACAGTCTTGTTTTAACCCACTTACTAATTCAATACCTGGAAAACTCCTCAAAGGTCTCAGATTCAGCATTGCTTTTAAGTGAATACTTGCAATAATATTTGTAGCTCACACACCGATACCATGCTGTGCTTGTTCTGACCTCCCTTGGAGGACCTGATCCAAAACCAATTTTGCAATAAGCGGAAAGTCTTCCATTGATGTTGTGCTTTAGAACAGATCCTAGAAGAAACTGCAGAGGAAGCGATAACATAGCGGTGGGTCATGTGTCTTGTGTCTGCAGTACTGGGGAGCTGATGTCATGTTTATTAGAAGCCAAGATCAGAGTTCACAGGCTCAGGAAATGTCTGCAGAGTTTAGGAATGGTTTGTAACTTCTATCCCAATGACAGGTTTATTTGGCACTTTTTGATAAGTGGCCTGTTTGAAATTTCCTCTCCAAGTAAGCAATTTGTAATTCCCACTTGAAAGGGCTACTGTGGGGGATGGTGATGGGGCCATATTTGAAAACTATTTATGGTTACTAACATCCTGGCATCTGTCATCCAGGAGTCCTGTGCCTTTATGGTTTTGATCTGTCCAAATGACTTCTTTCTATAGAAACTGGAAAACTCTCTTTGGGTCCTGAGTGCGGATAAAAATATTTATGGTCCCTTAAAACGTGTAAATAGAACTGGTGGCTAAGCTAAAGGATCATTAGAAATAGTTCTACTTTCTTTCCGCGATTCAATTTGCTCGATTTTGATCACAGTCTTACAGTGTGGTTTTCACTGTCCCTCGCCAAAATACCGTCATTGTGGCACTTCAAATCTGCCAATTCCAAACTGTTGCACTGATTCACAGTCCTCTTATCCTGAGCCCCGCTTCTGCTGTCTTAAGCAACAATGTAGAAGTTTTGCAGGTGTTGGGGGTTTCTTCCACTGATGACTTCTGTTGCCTTCTGAAGAAAGTCAGAAAAACTGGTCTTGTGGTGGTGGTGCAGCTGCAGTACTAAAAGGATATCAGGGAAACAAAGTTTGTTGGGAGAGGTAACGGCTTTTCTTAGACCAGCTTGTGTAGCTGGAAAGCGCAAACAAACTCAGAACCTCAAGGGACTTGACAAAGTCACTCTGAGCCGAAAAGTTTGTTTGGTCTTTCTAAATATGTTGGATAAATTCTTGTTTGCCTTTCTGAATTTCAACAGAATTGTCAAGCTTCGTGGATGGGAAAAGCATGTCACTATGTGCTTTTAGGATTATGGTTAGATCCCAGAACTAACTAGAACTATAACAATACTTGGTTTTGATGGTAACTGGGATTCATGAGCTTTGTTTTGTGTAGGATTGTGTGACTGCCCCTCTGAGGCATAGAAGGAGTGTAAAAGAAGAATGAATAATGGAGAATTTACATTTGGCTGCTTTTTTTTCCTCTGTTTCCAGAAGCGATCTGGTGCAGTAGACCTAAACCTGGGTTTCAGCTACACTGGTTTTTATTTCGAGAATTGGAGCAGGTACTTAGGGAAGTGTTACCAAAACATAAACTCTTCAAAATCAGCACTTAGGGACATGGAGGAACTCAACAAAGCAGCTGTTAACTCCACGGTGTTTAAAGAGGATTAACAGGAGTTAGGAGTTCCTGGGAGCACCCAGGTCAGGTAAGGGCCTGTGTGCCTCTCTTGGAACCTGAATACTCTGAAAATCTAGATTTTAGTACATGTGTAACACTTGTAAATAAATCCCAGACTCCCATGTCGTTTGTGTGCTCTTGAAAGTAGCTCAGCTCCTTTTTGTGGCAAGGTCTAGTTGGACAAATAATGTCTTTGCTGTTCTGATGCTTTAAAAATCTAAATAGATGGAAGAGACCTAATTTGCCTGAAGACACGTGGGGGGCAAGCAGTAAGGTTGAGAGGAGAATCTGGGTTCTGTTTCCATATTGCTGCTCTGTTCACTGGGGTTTGAAGTCACATAGGCTAATCTTGAATCATACTCAAATTTATTTCCTGTCATCAGAGGTTTATGCATCAAATATACCCCGACCTCTGTCCTCATCCTGAGGTAAACTAGACCAGACTATCCAAATAGCACTTCATCGTAGTGTTGATCTTGTTCTATTCTTGACTTCCTGTTCAGACCATTTAGTGACGTATTCCTGATGATGTCCCCAGAATCACGGGGAGGGTACTGCAGTTCAGCGTGATGAGTTGAGTCTAGTTCTTGCCAGCAGAGGACATTGTTGTTCAATAAATTTCTCCAAGAAGCTATCCTTTGGTTTTTGCTGTGGATGGTTAGCCTGAAGTTTTATAGAGTTTTGGTATACTTGGACAATTTGTTACACTTACAAAAGAGCCTGTTTTTGTTAAGAGTGAAAACTTTTGAGACTTTAGAAAACAAATTGCAACTGAGCCATGACCCAGGTCCTGGAGGCAGAGTGCTTTTTGTCGTGCTGGTTTTCAGCCAGTAAATCACTGCTTATAGAAGTGCTGTTGATTTGCACCAGTACTGTAAAGATTATGCTTATAGGATAAGCAATCAGCATCAGGAACTGAAATCTAGGGAAACATTATGCATCTATTATTAGCAAAACTTTCACCTGAACATGAGAGATAAGCAGGTGTCATGGCAGAAGTTGAAATTAAGGAGGAATTTGAAACTGGTGGCTTTGAGAAAAGTCAATTTGTATGTGCCTGTGTGAGGGTACCTTTCGGTGGCAGCAGTGGGCTGATGCTGCTGCAGAAAGCTCAGGGGAGAAAAATTGTTTGTTTAGGCATTCCCTGATATCAGGTATGGAGATGGGAGCTGAGGAATCAGCCTATTAATATAAAAGAACCTTTATTGGGCCAACAAGAGAAATGGGAGTCCCCGCAGACACAGAGCAGCCTTGAGTCACATAGACAACAGAGTAGGTGCTCTGAGGTGTTGATGAACCTGCAAAGCAGTCCCAGTTTATGTGTAATTAGCTGTACTCTGAATGGAGAGCCTACGTCCGGTCCAGTGTCTTGAGCAGGAGGTGAGCCCTGTAATTTAGAGGACTCTTGAAGCACATAAATACCTTGTTTGTCAAAATGAAACAAGCCAACCCAGAAAATCCCACCCTGCTCTAAAGGTTGAGATTTACAAATTTGTTTTTTAGAATTCACCTCAATTTTGTTAAGTTATATGCTCAATAAAAGTAATGTGAAAACGAAATACTTGATGCTTTAATTTTTTTTTCTATTGTTCGGTATAGTAGAATCTTTTAATTCACTATGAAGTTTTAAAGTTAAGATGGGAAGGAAGGTTTTAATCTGACTTCAGTTGAAGTGTTTTTGCCTTCTGAGAGTGTTGGGCCAACAGGGAGGATTCAACTCTTTGACGGTGAGCCAACAAACATACTCTTTGTCCTGCTTCTTCTTCAGGACTTCTAATGCCTACCATCGTCTGTTGCTTGGTTTCTGACGAGTGTTTGAATGAAAACACCCTGATGCCACTACAAACCCTGAACTGTGGCCTTCTGTCCCAAGCATTCAAACGGAGCAATACTGTTCCCTTCTCTTGCACGATAGGGAAGTTACTCTGCCTCAGCACTGTTAAAAAGGATTACAGCGGGACTGGGATGCATTTGCCAGGCCTTGCGCTATCGGCTTTGGTTGCACCGTGTTTATATTCGCTGAGGATGGGGCTTTGGCTTTTGATTTCAGTTGTTGCTTATGTCAGGAAACCTAAGTTTCTCAACTGTGATGCAATTTTTCTTTTTTTACTTGCGTGGAATCTGCTTTTAAATAAGGAATATGACTGGACTGAATGTTGTTTTTCTGAATGGATTAGTTCTTTTTTGGGATTGCTGCCCAAGATTATTTTCTTTTTTTTTTTTTTTCCTTAGAAGCAGTAGTTGATATCTGCAGAATGATGGATGAATTCCTCGGTGGAGATTGATCTTCACCTTACCCTGCCAAGCACGGAGGCAGGTGCACCGGGGCCGATTGTCGGTGTAGATGGGTAGCGCTGATAACAGGGACGCTGACAGTTTGCAGCAGTTTGGAGCTTGGCCTCGAAAGTATCTAGACCAAGTGATGGAGATAGGTCTTTAAGCAGAAAAATACGATGGCTAAAAAGAAAAACCTGAATCTCCTTTCATGGAGGAAAAGAAAATCACAGACTTATAAGGAAAGATGTGATGAGCTTCATTCTTTGTAGCTTCCCTTTCCTACTGCCCCCCTAGAAGTTTAAGAGGTCTGCAAAACCTCAGGTTCCGTAAAATATGACCATCCCTAATTATGAGGTTAAAGTATTAATATTGCATATAGCAATAGGAAGTGTGAGGAGGCAGCACTGCCCCCTTTGCTGAACACCCTCTTTTCAATAAAAATAGCAAAATCCAAGTTTATATTGGGAAATGTGAAAGTCCCATGAGTCTCAGCGTCCTCTGAAGTAATTTCTTCCACTGCTAGGTAGTCAGCTTCCTATTTATTCAGGAACAGTGCAATGTCTGTGGGAGGGAGAAAGACACGCTAGTATGTGTGGCCTCCTCAGCTGAACCTTGGGGCTGGCAGGCAGGGGAAAAAACGGCGTGTTCCCTAGCACTGGTTTTTCAGATCTGCTTTTAACACTTGCACAAACCTGGCAATGCCCAAGGCAGAAAGAGGGCAGTCCAGACTGCTTAAACCAAAGAGCTGGCAGCTGCTGCTGTGCTGGTTTTGGGGTGGGAGCCACTGGCTTTGGGACCTCTTGTGTTCTGCAGGTAGCAGGGCTGAGCTGGCACCTGTCTCCTGGGCAGAGCCCTGGTTAAAGTCCGTAGGTCTCAGCTGAATAGGGATGAGTTTTGAGAGGTTGAAATGAATGTTATAGATCAGTGATGGAGAAGAATTAAAACTCCTAGGATTGATTTACTTAGTGAACATTATTATGTCATAGAGTCTGGGCCGTGTCCATCCTTGCATGGTTAAGAAGGGAAGACGTAAGAAGTTTTTGAAATCCCGGTGTTCTCGAGCTTTCCTAGCTGAGTGGTCTACTGAGTGGTCAAAGACACAGGCTGGCTCTTTCTTCCAGCACTGGCTGGAAGTGGCAAGTTACAGATGAGACATTTCTTATAGGGATCGATGGTATTGGTGTGCTCTCCCCGTTCACTGGAAAGGAGTCAGAGGCACTTTGGTATCTGATTGAGCTTAAGAGACTGGTTTATAGATGACAGATAGGTATTTAACACCCTCAACTAAGCAAATATTGATTACATTACGTTCTGGATGCATAAAAACAACTGACTGTGTAGGTATGTCAGAGGAGGCAGCAAAGGTATTTGTCCTTTCCATATTCCTAAAGCTGAGTCTTTACCCCAGGGTAATGGCCCATAGTTGAAACATCCATGTACTTAACCATTTTAGTTAGCTTTATCTTGCAGGTCTGTCTAGTCTCTTTTCACATGAGACTAACACATCTGGCCCCTCTGTCCTGCTCTCCCATCATACTGCTGACAGCACATACGTTTTAAGCATCTCAGCTTTCCTCTGAATTCCCCAGCTGCCTCTGTTTCCAACCATCCGCATCTGGCATTTGTTAGTGACAATCTGTGGCATCACAGATCTCTGGCTGTCCACAAACACGGTCCTGTGCTATGGTTGTGTCCTGTTGTGTGACTTGGCTTGTAGGACACCTCCGTCGCACGATCTGAGGCGGTGGATCCTGATGCAAAGAGCACAAAGTCTCCTTCTTGTGTCTTAAACTGATTTTCATTTGAGATATGAGACAAACCAGGCAAATGGAAGCTTAAAAATAACATTCTCGAGGCTTTTGAATTCTTTCTCGTAGATTAGCTTTAGTAAGTCAGAATTTTGGAAGCTGAGTCCTTAAAATGGCAAATGGCAAAACTTAAAGAAGGCCCTAAGCTGAGTGATTTGTTTTCAAAAGTGAAGGACGATGAGCAGCTCCCATCAGCTCAGTGAAGTTTGTGGAGGGCCCAGCGCCGCTGAGATTCGGGCTGCTTTTTGTCTGCGATTCATCCAAGTCTTTGAAGTACACACTTCTCTTTAATCCTGCGAGTGATGCTGTGTGGCAGTCACACACGAGTTAAGAACGTGCTGCGTTTTAGAGTTAAGCTTCAGTTTTTCAAATGGTGGTTTATCTCTACACCACGTACAGGTAACTTCTCGTACACTCTTGTGACCACTGTGCGTCAGAGGAGCTCATTTTGGAGTTAATTGCTCGTGCAGACAAGTAATGCTTGTATGGTCCTGTACCAGTGCTGTCAGCGTGCAAAAGTAAGACAAAAATGACTTTGTGCAAATTTGGGGATTTTCAGGTGAAAATCAGCCCCTTCGTGTGAGCTGCTTGGGAATTCGCTTTGGGAAATGACTTGAGGTGGCTTCATTTCTAGTGTTGCTAGACTTCAGTCTTCTGAGGACAGCCTCTTCTGATGTGATTGTCTTTTCCTTTTATTTCTACAGCAAGGTTAACATGTTTGCTCCTGTTCCTTAATACAGAACAACAGAATTAGTTTGATATTAGTGCGTGTGTGCACTTAAAAATGGATGTCTGCATATAGTGTGGATGTGTGTGTGTGGATGTATGTGTCAATTTTTAGAAGATTATTGGAAGCAGCTGTGGGTGGAAGAGAAACAAAGCCGTGGGTTTGCGAGCCAAACAATTAACATAGGAGTGGAATACTGTAGTTACATCAGTCTTTCTTTAAAAAGCCAGCGTTTCTCCCTTATTCCCAAACGTACATTATTAATTCTCTTGGCATGTAGCATAGCAAAATGACTGCGTTTATGAACTTGACTACTTCTTTTAACAAGTTCCAATAACTGCTTCCTAAACCTTGTGTTTTTATATCAATTACATACAGTAAGCATTGAAATCAACCAAAGAGAACTGCTGAGGCCAAGAAGGGTTATTTATGTTAAATGAGGATTGCCAACTGCCAAAAGTAAAATGTGGATATAATTTTATAACACCATTTGATAATTAAAGTCATAAGTGAGGTTTCCTGCTATTGTTTAAAAATGTGTCACGATGAATTTAAATCAAGGATGAAGGCACAGAATGGGCTACTAAAGAACATATCAGTACAGCAAAGATGGTACGGCGAACATGTCTGCTGCAAAAGAAAAACATGTGCTAACAATTTCAGTGAAATAATTATATTTATTGCATATAGATTCTGTTTTAGGAACTATAACCACTTAGAAACTGTTTTCATTCATGTCAGATTGAGGTTAATTTGTTGTTACTGTGTGTCTATAGATAGATTTTACTGTCAGAGAAATTTAATATGTTGGTTTAATGATAAGGCAAGTCTTCTAGCCAAACCAGATTTTTTCAAAAGGCCGAGAGATCCAGAAAAAGTTAATAATTTTGCCTAATATTTATGTGTCCACAGCATTTTGGAGTTAATATTGTATCAATAAAGAATAGAAAACCTTGGCAAGTAAGTACCCACTGGCCAGATTCAGGAAAATATTTAAGCACATGCTTAACTTTAACGATTTCAGTGGGATGTTGATTTTAATAGGAGTTAAGCACAAGCCTAAGGACTTTTATAGGGATTCTTTTTTCAGTTGTGGCCTAAACTTGAAGAAGTATTAACTTCAAATTGCCGATGTGAACAGGAATAATAATAGCCCTTTGTTTTAATTTACTACTTGTCTGAATAGATAATTTTGCTACTGTACTGTCAAAGCCATTTACTCAGAAGATTTTAGGGTTGACTTATTACAGCCTATTGGTAGTTGATAACGCTACCTTTTTCCCGGAAAGAAGTAGTTTAATTCACGTGCATTCGTAAGAGTTAATCGCTAGAACATTCCTGGCTTTGGTAAGCCGTGTTCATGGAATAGGTAAGTAACTTCCAATGTATCATTTCATACATCGCTTTGCTAATACAACCCATGTGTTTCGTATCAGCGCCGAAAGGACATTCATCAGTACACACCACTTCTGCCAGACATATTCTGTGCAAAGTCCCTGGTTACATCTCGAATGTCAATATGTGGAAAAAGATGAATAATGAAATGCAGTAGATATCATCTGTTACACACGCCATTTGCGAGTTCGTTGTCAAAAAGATCCCATAGAAAGAGCTGATGGTAATACAATGTTCAAAGTTACATGTTCAGCTCTGAGAGGAAAGAAATGCCACAGTCAGGCGTGTAGTCGTAATTCCGCTGCCTTGTGCACATGCATTATTATCATATAGACTTTAACTATAGGATCACAAGTTATTTCTCCAGCGACATATATTTTTTCCAAGCTGGAAAAAGCTTGAAAGCTGCACAGTGCAGGAGCCATTGATGCACCTATGAATTCTACTTCATGCCTAGAAAATTTCAGCCAAAATGTATGTGGTTTTTAGGGTATTCATGGCTCTTGAAATTAGGGATGCTGGAATGGAAGCAACTGTATAACCCCAGCATAGGAGGTCATTGTAGCCACTGGTCTAACAAATGTTGAAAAATGTTCTCATTAGTGACACTAATTCTAACTTAATTAATTAGTCATTTGAGGCAGAATTCTTTAAAGTCTAATTTCCCCCTCCCTGTCCCTGGGGGAAGAAGTGGTGCAAGGAAGAGATTGTGAGGCAAGGAGAAATGAAGTGGGATGTCAGGGACAGAGAGAGGCAAGAGGAGGTGCTGGGGTAGAAGGGAGGTACTGGGGCTGGCAGGTATACTCATAATCAAGCAAATAAGTAGCCTAAACCACGCTGACATGTTCTAGACATCTGTGACAGGTGATTTCACAATCTTGTCAAGTAACTATTACTTAACTTTTTGAAACCTCTGAACTGAATTTCTCTTGTTTTTAAAATTTAGCACTTTACCCGTCCTGTACATGGGAGAGGAAGAGAACAAATAATTGACTCTCTCCACCAAATTTGCTGTCCTGAAAGATGTCCCCTTCTTTTCTTTCTCCCTACTCTCTAAATCTTCCGATTTGCTAAAATTTGCTGTTACTCCTGTTGATTTACGCTTTTCCAAAGGTGTCTAACAGTTCTCTGAACTTTTTTCCGCTGACTTCTCTTGCTGACCAATGTAACTTTAGATTCTGATTTTGTCCTCCAAAGTACCTGCAATCTCTCCTGGCTTGATATCATCCACTTGTGTTTTGTTGCGTATTTTTTTTTAATAAAAAAGTCTCTCAAAAGCACTGTAAAGACTTCTGACTACTATTGCACTATGATAGGCATGCGTAGGATGAAGACCCTTGTGAATACAGTCTCTCAGTCTCCCAATCTCCCAGTGAATGGGTAACAATGATTGTTAAACACAACTTTTCAACTGCTTGTTTTGCTACTTTATCATCATTTCACGGAGACCGTGTTTTCCCTTGTTTCCTCAGAGGAGCAGTGTTGTGAGGGTGATTCTCAGAAGCCTTGTTTGCCTCTGTAGAATCTCCCTCCTTATGTACTGTAGGCCAGCTGTCTTGTAAAGGGTGAAAATTTTCATTTGTTCTCTTGCCTGTATGCAAGGTATTTCTTACTGTCTTATTTGTGTGATAGGGGTTATAATCAGTTATATAGGCTGGGCTAAATGGTCCCAAACTGTTCCCTATCTCTTAAATATCAGTAAAATTATACTTTCTGGGCTCCTGACGTTCCATGTGTGTCTTCGGTGTGCGCTCTACAGATAACCAGGAATGGCTCAGCGTCCTTCATTTAGCTTCTCAAGTGCTCTGAAGTTGTAACGTGAGGCTGATCTGGATATATTTGACTATTCCAAACATTTTTTTTTTTTTCTCCATAATCTGGATTGTGCACTTACTCTGTTGTTATTAAGTTCAGCTTTAAGTATCTGATCTCAATTAACCTCCTTTAAAATCTAAAGCAGGAAAGGCCATGTTTAAGCCTTCTAGATGTTATCGATAATCAGGAAAAGCATCACAGATGCCCTCTCCTATTAAGGAGTTTACTATCAACAGCTTTGGAAGGCAAACATGGAAATGTCTTGGACCATTTAGAGAAAAAGACTCCGCTACTGTTGCGAGGGGTTATGCTGCCGGAATGCTCAGATACTTGTGGATTGCTCAATGTGAGAGCAGATGACTGAGCTGAAATTGCAGCCTCCTGCGTTTAACAGCAGCAGGAAGCATTTTGTTGTGCTCCTTTCCCTGGGTGCTCTCTAGTGACAAAAAAAAATTGCACATTTCTGTCTGGTGAAATTCAGTCGGAATCCTTGGTAGCTGGACAGAAATCAGGCTCGACGTAGCTGCTTAACGTGGTTTGCATTACATACTAGCTGCAGATATTGCCTTGAGGAGAGCGTGCACGCGGAATATTTTGTTTTAATTGACTCCAGTCTGTGTGACCAAGGAGTTTCTAATCTTTGTCCTCTAAGTTAATACACGAAAAAGAACATAAGGCTTCTCTCTTTCACATATCTTTTCTTATATTGATACAGAAGAATTTTGAGAAACAAGTAAAGAGAATACAGATTACGATGTTTAAACTGAAGTGAAAAGGAGTGTAAGATCAGTGCAGAGTTGGCTAGCGAAGGCGAACTGGAATTTGGTGGAGGTGCCTCTTCTGTAACCAAAACGATAAACGCAGTTGCTGTTAGGAGCTGCAGCAAATTTGTATTTGCACGCTGGACAGTCGTGACTGAGTAGCAGATATTTAGCAGGTCTGCTGCTAAACAAACTTCTCCAAGCTCCGTTGTGGAAGAATCTGCATGTGAATTTTTCAGTTCAATTAGAAATAAAAATGATTGTTCCTTCATTGCTCAGAGATAACTGCCATATGCTGATACATATTCTGGATTTCAAAATGAGCATAAAACTCCTATCACTCTGCTGATGCTGAGCACCGTTGTAGGATGGAGCACAAGTGTAAACTAAATCCTGGCTTCAGATTGGTCAAGCCTTCAGCTTCACTCAAAATGCCTGTGTTGACCAGTGGCCAGCAGCATGTTTTGATAGCATTGCTGAGGCTCATTGTGAATTTTTTATCTTCTTGGTAAGGTACATGAAGCATTCATGTTCCTGGTCCTTGTTACAGCTGAACACCAGAAAATCTTTAAAGCTTCTATCTTTACGTGACTTCAATGAGGTAGGAAGTCTCAGTTGCTTGGAAAATGAGGAGAAGGAGCAGAGAAACTAACTTGTGTACGAACACTGCGACAGAGGAAAACACTGATCCTGGATTTCAGCGGCTGTATTTTTTTCTGTAGCTTTTAATCTTTCTAAAAAAAGTGAGCTTAAAAGCCACTTCAGGAGCATGCAAGATAACACGTGACAATTTGGAGTTCCTCTCACCATCGTGAAATCATATCCTGGATCCAAATGCGCCCTTGTTGGTATTGATGAATCGGCATGTCACAACACAACCTGTTTAAAAAGAAAAAAAAAATAATCTAATTCTTATTTGCTATAGGAGATCGATGTTGCTCTGAACAGTACTTATCTTGCTCTCCGACTGGCCCTTGGAGCTCTGGCCTACAAGATGGTGAATAACTTCTGGTCTCCCTGGGCCTGCTGTATATTCTAATACGGTTGTCATAGCTTTCCTCAGCAGCTTGTAGAACTCTCCCATGGGTCTTGTGCATCACGAGATTGGTGGCAAAATTGTTAGGTGATGTGGAGCTAGAATTAAGAAAATCGTTCTCAGAAAGCTCCTATGAAACTTGCCTGGTTTCATGGTTCATTAGAAACTTTAAACTCCTGCCATGCATGTTGAAAGATTTGCTTAAGTCAGTGAAGTCTTTTGAGTGAACCTCATCAAGCAAAATTGGTGGTTCCACTGAGAGTCAAGAAGAATATTACCAGTTTCAAACAGCATTTGCTCTGAGATTTCTTTGATTCATTTGGAGCTGACACAGTAGAGCTGTAGAGCAACTTGGGACAAAATACTTAAATGATCTACAAAGCAAAACCACAGAGTTTTGTGAAATTATCATTAGAGCTGTGTTGAAAACTAGATGATTTTTTTGAAAGGAGAGGGGAAATACGAAACTAAGGTCTGCAAAATTGCCTTACTGTGGTTGCCATGGTAAGAAGCTTAAACCCTGGAAGCTTCACAACTGCTAAGCTTCATCAGAGAACTCAGACTAGCTGTCATTACTACAGCAACACCTACAGCCTCCCAGTCGAAGCCCTCTTTGCTGAGCTGGACCCTATGTGAAGAAATACATGATAAATTAGTGCTCATCTCAGAAGGCTGAACAGGCACAGGAGAGATTTTCAGGTCAGCCTGAGGGACCTTGGTTGCCCAAACTTTATTGAAACTCATTCATAATTTTAAGCCGCTTTGAAAATCTTACCTGCAGGAGTCTGAAAACATCCAATAGATAAAAATGAGAGAGTGGTCTGAGAAAATGGGAGATCGAGATGTACTTCAGCTTCAAATGGACATCCTTGGGCATTTGCTTTAGACCCTACATCCCAAGCTGTGCCTGCAGTACTCTTAACGCTGTATTTTCATTATAGTTTACTCACAGCCTTCTGAATGTTTTCTGTATATGCCAACACTGGTACTTCTATATTATTTTGATTTTATTAACCTGTTTAAGTATCTCAAAAGCCTGTTTCAGTGCTTGTGTGGTCCCATTGAACAGGGTGACCAGATGCCCGTAGTGAACCACACTTGAAAATTCCCGAGATGCCTCCGCCGTTCTTTTCCTTGGGAGAAGACAGTGGTACGTATTGAGAGCTTTCATCAAACCAGAGGTAGCTGCCTGTGGAGGAGTAATACAATATGAGGCATCTGAATTACACCACCTGTAATAGTGGAGTGGCGTTTTCAAATGGGTTTACTGCTGATTTTGGCTTTTTTATTTTTTCCTTCTGCAGAAGAAAATTACCTTTTCTGTGGAGAAAGCTGATCTTTCAGCTTGCTGCACCCCAACAGACAGTTTCAGAAAGCTCTTTTACTCTGGGAGTGATTCTTACCCACGAGGTGGTGGCAGCCTGCTTCACTTTGTTTTGTTTTCTTCTCAGAATTGTCTGGTGTCACCCCGTTCCTTGAGTGCCTGAAACCAAGAATATCAGCTTGTGAAGGTTCCTGCAGTTTTCTGTCTTTGTACGGGAAACCAGGAAAGGGGAAGCTACGCCACTTAGGATCTCATTTAGAATCTGGATTGCACAGGATTGAACTCTTACCTGGCCAATTTCTCCCTTGAATTATTACCCACCACCCAGTGAAGTAAATCAAGGCATATCTTGGAGCATAGAGTAAGATACACTGAGCCAACTACTCCGTTTTCACCATCGCTAGGCTTTGCAGAAGCACATCTTCCAAATATAAAGCCCTTTCAGATATCACTAGAGCAAGGGGAACACAGCCTTAAAATCCATATTAAATGAACCTAATTTCCTCTGAGATGTTAACGTGCTGCACTGATTCGAAGTTAATCAAAACAGATGTTTTCTGAATGCATCAAACAGGATGTAGAAAATTTGGCTATTTAATGCAGATTCAGAGGCGAATTCCTCATAACCACCACGGAAACCATGGCTGTTTGCTGAGTACTGCGGATCGGTGCTGCGCTTTTTAAGCGCCACTTGCTGACTGCTGCACGCTGGTGCCTACATACTGCAGACTTGTTTAAAGCTTAGTTGTACAGAGGCACTAAAGAGAGTTGGCCAAACCTTGTTCTTGGGACATAATGAATGTATCCTGCCAATTTCTTAAATAGGTGCAGGATGAGGTCTAGTTTCTGTGTAGGAGCAAGACACTTTTACGTATATTGTATATTCTATTCTGGGAGCTTTGCTGTTAAATTCAAACACTTTTCACAAAAGAATGATACAAATGGAATTAAACTGAGGAGTTCATGTCAGTATTTGGTATTTCTTTTGGTTGCAGGTTCTTTGAATCTGTATTTGGTCAGACCCATTTCTAACCCTTAAATGCAGTACTACTCAGAAAGAAAACACAGTTGTCTCGTCCCTTCTGGTTCAAACACAGAGGTAAAAAGTCTTTTTAGTTCACAATATCTGTTTGTATGTGTACGTGCTGTTGAAGTAGGTGAATAAGTCCAGTTTATGCAATAACATTTTAGTTGGGAATTAGTCAGTCTGAATCTCCCTCTTGAAGTTTCTCCTGTCGGTAGTAAGAGATCAGGTAGAGAATGGTCTCAGACAGTCAGTCACGGTACTTCAGCGTGTATTACATCTGGTCTGCAGTTTTGCTGATCTTTATTGCAGTTTAATGATTCTGACATGACTTAATCGAGTAGAATTTGATCTCTATCAGTACTTTTAAAAAGAACCAAGGAAAACTGAGGAGTTTCAGGAATTCTAGTTTTGAGAATGGAGACTCCACAACGTCAGTGGACAGCTTGTTCCAGTTTTTGACTGCTCTCACAGTAAAAAAAAAAAAAAAAAAATTTTCCTATGGTCAAATGAAGTTTCCTGTGTTTGTTTGTGCCTGTTGCTTCTTGTCCTGTCCCTGGGCACCACTGAGAAGAGTCTGGCTCCCTCTTCTTCGTTCCCATCAGGTATTTATACCAGATGATTAAGATCTCCCTCCTGAACCCTCTCTTTTCTAGGCTGAACAGTCCCAGTTCCCTCTGTCTCTCCTCATATGAAAGATGCCCCAGTCCCTTAATTGTCTTGGTGGCACTGCATTGGACTTGCAGCAGTAAACCCATGTTTTTTGTATACTGGGAAGCCCAGAACTGGCCTCTCCAGTGCTGCGTAGAGGGGAGATGTTCCTAATGATTCTTTTATGCACTCTTCTTTCCGTTACAGTTAAGGTCTTTTGCTGCCAGTCTTCTCTTGTACGGATCTGATATTCTTCACTTTCTGTTCTAAGCTGCATTGCTTTGGGACACCATTAAAAGCTTGGCACTGCTGCTTTTCTTTTCTTTTTTTTTTTTTTTTTCTGTTAGGACAGGCCAAATTGTAGGAGTTTTTGGAGGGACGGACTATGAAATGTGATATATTTTCCTATTGCTGTATTCTACCAAAATGTCGCTCTAAGTAGCGTGACAATATTCAATGTTTATTAAGATCCGTGTAAAATTTCTTTTAGCTAAGATAAATGGATAAAACTTCTTATCGGCCATGGAATGAAATCCCTTTAATCTGTGTAGAAGGACATTTGTGTTTGGCACAAGAGAGATTCAGGCCAGTTTTTATAGGGTACAGATACGATATAATCAAACATAACAAGGGAGTTTCTGTAAATGAGCTATTAAAATCCCTCCAGTGGATTTCACCTTTCTTCAGTGAACAGCGTTCTACAGCAGTTGCAGGCTTGGCAGACGTCTCGGGGACTAGATGTCATTTTTGGTGTTTTATGCTCCAAATGACTGAGAACTCTTAAACTCATGACACTGGGACTGTGGTGAACTTGGTGTCTCTGAGCTTTGTCAACAGGTCTGTAGTTTGGAAGCTTGTACAAGACCCTGGCTCCTGCCTCACCCCAGGTACAGAGGAGTTCAAGTCCTACCGATTTCAGTAGCCGTTTCTCACCTAAATACTTTTGAAGATGTGGGCTGAAGTCTCCTAAGGTCTGTATGTGTGAACTCTGTCCAGTCCTGGCATACACTGGAATTGATGTTCCAGAGCATTATGCTCTGTCACTCCTGCTTGTTGATTGTCTATTCCTGCACTTGCATGTGCTTGAATCACGGAACCGTTTAGGCTGGACGGGATCTCTGGAGGTCGTCTAGTCCAACCTTTAACCTTATCTTTGTAGAGGAAGGAAAATCACTTGTTTAAACTTTGAGCGATAACCACTTGCAGTTGTTTAATGATATATGCCTCTGGGCGCCCGTATTTAAATGTTTAATGTGCACACTTGCTGTATCAGTTCCTTAATGGCAAATTAAGGACTAAATGAATGGATTCCAAACCAAACACAAACCAGACCAGACATACATACAACCAAGCATCTACAATGCCTGTATAATCCAGACCACATTTAGGAATAAGCGGATATGTTCTCTTTGGTGATTTTGATAATATGTTGTACTGAGTAGCAAATTCTAATTACGGTGCTTTGATACTCTGTTAGCTGGGGCAGAAAAGCAACCTTCCCCTTGCATTTTTGCGTGTTTTGTTTTCTGGTTTGTAATTCATAATCTGAAAGGAGTATCTGTTTTCTTTGTGGAATCATCTATGTTTTGTGAATTTGTGGTCAGGAAAATGGAAACATATCCAAGGGACAGTCATCTATTTGACTGGGCAATTCAAAATAAGCACAAAGGGGCTTTACTTTTGGATTTCTTAATTTTTTTTTTTTTTTTTTTTTTTAAATCTGTGCAAATGGCTGAGAAGCTGTGAACCTAGTGAAAGTTTATACAGTAATGACTGACCAGCGGACTGGGGGCCAGGAAATTGTTCTCTGTCTTGTGTAGCAGGAAGGCTTATAATTACATTAAATGGTTAAATTATGAAAAAAAAATATTGCAAATATTTACAAAATAAATGAACCACACTTTCATAAAATGTACCTTTGGAGTATCTTTTGGGATGTGTTTGAAACTTACTGCTGCTGGTCTGTGGTGAAGTCGAGGAGATATTAAAAGTCCAAATCAGCTTTAGTACTTGTGTGCATAACAAGAATACTCAGCATGATTATAACAAAAATTATCAGTGCTTTTTGAAAGGCTGTCGTGCTTTGGGCCGCAGAGCTCACAGGTGGGATTAGCTCTTATGTCACCTGTGACAGCATTCTTGCACCTTCTGGTGAGGAATCTGGTGTGGGTGGTTGTCAGGTCTGGGTGACAGTCTGAGCTTGGGTCTGCTCCAAGGTGGCACTTTTGGTCTCTCGTTGGGTTTTTATTTGAAATCAGCAGTTAAAATCCGAGCACATCAGTAGGTGGCACTACAGACTCTCTGTTCTGTAGGTGACTTTCCACAGTAATTCCTCCTTGCCAGCTTGCCCTGAACAAGTGTACGTGTTTCCAAAAATAACAAGGTTGTTTCCAAGTTTTCTTGAAATATATGCACGGCTGGTTAGTCATTCATAATCACTTCTTTGCAAACACTGTGGATGTTTCACATAAGAGCAGCACGTCAGAAACGAGAGTTTTGCAGGAATTCCCAATCTCGTGGAAAGGAGTCCCTGAAATGGTTCTTTCTGGCAGCAGGGGTGGTGGGTTTACCTACGTCAGTGACTGAGCTGTGGCACTTTGCCTCCTCCCTTCTCTAAGCCCTTTCTGGGGTTACAGACTGTGGGCGCTGTTCGTCCAGGTGAAATGGACGGATAGAGCCTTGCTGGAAGACTGCTCGTGTTGTCTGGAGGGTCCTCGTGTCAGCTGAAGTTGTCTTGCTTCCTTCTGCACAGCCAACCCCTTGTATTTGAGGAGAGTGTAGGTGGGAGGGACAGCTGTTATGAGTCGATACCCACTGCCTCGCTGGCTTTTGCCAATGTTGTATGTGGAACTGAAATTGGGCCCTTGAGCTCACATGCCACTGCTGCCCTCTTAACCTCCATTTCTGTTTTATTTTACTGGAAGTGCAAGGTTTGATTATACAACAGGTACCCAAGCCAGGACCAGGGTGATGGAGCTGTATATTGTTGAATGAGTGGAAAAACTTCCATGGGTTCTTCAAGGTGAATGATGTGGACGATAGGAAGCAGGATATCATTCTTTAAACTATGTGTGGGAGCTTGGTGCCTACCTGGCTATGTTGGACTGGCCTGAAGCATCTCAGCTAGAAGCAATGAAAAGCTCACAAATCAATGAAGAGGCTTTAACGATGTTTTGGTGTAATTGTCCTTTTTCTTAGAGGCTTGTGAGGATAGCTGGTTACACCTAAGGGAACTATACAACCTCAAGTGCCAGGTGACCTGAGTATCTCCTGGTCACCCATGCTACCTTTATTGATGCAAGTTGGTGAGCAAGAGGTCAACATCAGCGTGGTCTCACTCTTGTGGGGCTGAGGCAGGCAGAGGCTGAGGGACTGGACCATGTGATATGAAAGCTCGTGGCAGAGAACAAACTCGAACCAAGGTTGGCACACGTTCTTGCTTTGACTACACCAATGCCTTTGCTTGGGTCCAGCAGACTGGAATACTTCCCTTGCTGAAAACTCCTGTCCAAACGTGTTGTGGTTTGGATTGCCGCTACTGAGAACTGTCTGCTGGAGTCTTCCACAAGACAAGTTTATACTACGTCTTCCTGTGACTTTGAACTCTGTCTCTCTTCCTCTCTCCCTTCTCCACCAACCTGACCCATCTACCTACTGCATCTTGACTCTTGCACCCTGATTCATGAAACACATAGTACCTTTGTTATTCAGGGGAGTATAGAAGCACCTGCTTTTGGCAGGTGATTAAAAGCAGCTGGTAATAAAGGAATCAGTGGGACACATGCGTGTGTTTAGAGGTTCAGCACCTGATCATACTGACCAGGTATGCTTTCCATATGCTTGTGATAGCTATTTCCTTTCCATTCACAGGGTGCTGGCATAACAGGGCTCAGAGCTACTTGATACCTGAAGCGAAGCCACAGTATAAATAACAATGTTGATTATTTTAGCTGACTACACTGCTGCAAATGTGATTGCCGTTTTTAATTTGATTTCTCTGCCAACCTTTGTTCTTGAAGACAGGGACTGTTTTTCTTTGCTATCCAAGAACCCATGGTGTGAAGGAAGAACAATAAATAAAGATAGGAGCAGCACAGGAAAGCTGCAGCGAGAGAGCGAGCAATGCTAGTGATTTTTTTTCCTTCCCTGCTGAAAAAGCAAGCATTTGATTATGTTTCTCTTTGTTTAGACTCTCTATTGAGCGATCAGTCTAAGAAAGCCTGAATCAATTAGAAAACAAAGAAATGTTGTCAAAAGGTTGTATAATGAATTCGAGTTTGGAATAGACCCAGTACAAATCCACTGCTTTCAGCCTGGATCTAACGGGGTGGGTGCATCCCCTGCCTCTCAGGTGCTTAGCTCAGGTCCCTATGCTCACTGTATCGTCGGTGGAGAGCTGGGAGCTCTGGATCATCTTCAGAGGAACCTCCCTTCCTCTCTCCAAGAACTGTCAGGGGACCTAGGGAGATTAGCTTCAGTAAGGTGCTAAACTGCAGTATTTGAAATACTTCTACCTCCTTCCTCTTTGCTAAGAAAAGAGACTAGTTTGTTTAGTGTTTTGGAATGAATTGGGGCTTTTAAGCTCTTTTTCTGTTTTCTAAACTTGCCGTGCAGGCTAGAGACTGCCTAGCTTGCGTGCTCTCATCCCGTTTCCTTCCGGCACATCAGTCGTGCTAATGATCCTGATCAAACAGGAGGTAACTAGGATTGTCTGGTCACCGACAACTGCTGGCTCTCCAGAAGAACGTGTCCTACTACTGTGTGAACGCTTCCTGGTAGGGAGTTGGGATTTAGGTGCAAAATCACCCACATACTTACTAAGCAAAAGTCAGTTACCCCCTGGGTGCGCTTTGGAAGGGAACATAAATTCCTGCAACTGGATTTTGCACATGTGGGTTAAAGTGTCTCTCCAAAGGCCACTGTATCATGCAGTGTATATACCATCCCCTCTCGCGTGCTTTCCCCTTTAGGCTGTAATGTAAATACAGCTGCTGTCACGGGTCAGTGCTGCCTGTCAGATCTTTGTTACTGTAAAACTACAGTTGTCCAACACGAGGGTAATGGTCTCTTTCTTTTTCATTCGCTTGTGTGCATGCTCTCTTTCTCTCCCCCTCTCAAAAAGAAAAAAGGAGGGAGAAAAAAAAAGAATTTGGGTGGTCTTAAGCCTATATTCATATAATTCTAAAGACCAAGAGTCAGAATAGCCAGGAGGCCCTGGGAATCTTTTTAATCTACAGCTGTGCTGTCACAAAGGCGTTGCCTTCCTTGAACTTACAACTTAAGGGACTTTAAATAGAGGTTTCAGGAACTTCTTGAAATTGTTACTGATTTCTTGACTTTTGTCATGAAAATGCTTGTTTAGCAAAGACAACGGATGCTCTAAAACCGCCGCACAGAGATGTGCTGGGCTGATGGTTGCTATGCCTAAAGGTAGCAGATGATACAGCCTGGGAGGATCTTTCCTCCATTGAACTGGATTTTGAGAAAGTGTGGAAAAGAAGGTGCAGCGTGATAGTGTTGGGTCAGTGAAGTTGTGGCAGGGCAGACTCTGGACATATGTGGCAATTCGTTTACTTTCTCAATTATCAGCTTGGCTGAGGTTACAGTCTGGGGTCAGTTAAACCAAGGGGGAAAAAAAAAGTCAATCCTTTCTAATGCTCCCCTTTTAAAAATATACCCTCCCTCCACCAGAGCTTTTGCCCATTTCTAAAGGCCAAGCTGAAACTGAAGACTTCTGGGCTTTTTTAAGAAAATTTATATAAAAAGCAATCTGTATTCCATTTATAAAAACTACCTAGTCAAGGGTTTGTTCAGCATGTGTATCAAAAAAACCTGCACATTGTAGGGGATTATCCCTAGAAAAAAACATTGAATGCCTAAGAAATTGGAGATAATGATATCCTAAAAAAACTCTTGATGTGGTAGTATGAGGAATTGTAGAATCTAAATAATCTTAACTCTATGTAGGAGATGACCCATTATGATTTTTAGAGCCGTTGAGCACCTTGAGTTCTAAGTGAGGTCAGTGGAAACTGTGGATATACAGTAGTACTTGTGAAACTCAGGCTCAGAATGTCTTGTTTGTTCCTGTGTGGTCACTGTTTCTTCCACAAGAGAGGTTTTAGTACAGTAACTAGGCAGGGAAAACCTGGGGTTATGATGAGGTTATCTTGTAACCTCTTTGGATTCATCTCTGTTTAGGGGTTAGGAGAGTTAAAGCTTGCCAGCCCAGGGGGAAGGTATTCCGTCATGCCCCAGGGTAATTCCCAAGAGGGTCTGGTAGTTTCTGACCCCGACACAGATGCACGGCACAGCAGGACTTAAGGGGCATCGGTTTCTGTGACCAGGTAAGCTGCTTGGATTTTGAAGCAGGAGTATCAATATCAGAACTCACATTCATAATCAGGTTTTCATGGTGCTTAGCACTCAGTAGTTTTTAGAGGAATGACTGTGGGATGATGTTCAGAGGTCTCCTTCATCCTCTGCGCTGGGCCTTCCTGGGAATCTGACTCCGTGCATGCACAGAGGCAGAGCTCGGCACGGCAGCGAGTGGTTTCACAATCCTGTCTTTATTTGCTGTGCAATGAGCAAGGAATTTTCTTTTCATTACTACATCATTCATGACCCGATGTGGCGGCTCCAAGAATCACATAACCTTATCCTGCACTCACGTTAGCAGGAACAGTTTAAATCAACATTTCTGCTGGGGGAAACTGTTGTTTGGGAAATGGGGAGCATCCAGTAGGCGTGTCTGTCGGTGTGTTTTTCCTGCTGAATCTCTCCATGGACTCCAATACCTGTCTAAATACAGCTCCCTAACACTAGCCGTGCTATTTCGCTGGGTGGGCAGGGAGTTCAGATCGCTACATCACAACATATAGTGCCAACCTTATGTTGTGCACGTAGGTTTCTTCAGCAGGAGAGCTCTTGTCTACGTACGCAGTGGTACCACTTGCACAAAAGGTGGATTTAATTCAAACTAAGATAAAGATTTGGTTTTTAGTGGGAATGAAGTTCCTAAATAGATAAGAAGCTGGGCCTTAGACTGTCTCCCCAACATGGAGCTCCTTACTGCCTGGCTGCCTGCTCTGTAGGACACTGGGATGATACAAGGAGTGAGGCTGTGAGAGAAGTCATGTCCATGATGCAGTAGTTTGGAAGAGTGATTTTATTATATTTTTCTTTTGGTACAGGAGAAACAGCATTTGCAAGTGTAGTCTTGTGGAGACATCGGTATGCAAAAGACATTCTATTTTGGGATATCGAGATGATAAAGATGCTTAGGATGTCTAGTGAAGTGTTGTCAGAGTGTGACACTGGCAACTGCTGTTTGTGAGATGAGGATAATAAAGATAACTGTCTTTTGGGTAAATCTGTCTTGGAATTTGACTGATAAAGCTCTATCTCTGCATTCGCATCAGGCAGTAATATCGATAGTGGTAAAATTTGGTTCGCAGATATCAACCCTTGTCTGCCAGCAACATGGTAAGGAAAATGGATCATTTTGATCATTCTAAATGCAATTTGTTCAGTTCTTTTCAAGCATATAATCCCGATACAAAGCAAGGATTTTTGTTAGGGCATTTTTCAATTCAAATGGAACAAAAGCGCAGACCACTTGGAGGTTGAATTATCACTTGCAGCTGCACTGATAAAAGAGCAAACACTAAATGCCTCTACAGTTCTGAATGCTTTAGAAGCAATGAAGTTTCTCTAAAGCAGCTGCTTTCTTCACTGTTATCTGGTTTCTCATTCAAAGCAGTATCTCCCTCCTTCCTAGGGCATTCCTACATCTGTCTTATGCACGTAACACAGGCAAGTATCAACAATGGGGAGAAGATCAGTTTAGTAGTCTGGTATCTGTTTCCAGAGGGATGTCATGCTATTATCGTTAGGCTGTAGCTTCTGACTCAAGGGTATTCAAAACAAATCAAATTAGCAGCTGTGATTTGTTACATTGTCTCAGGTTATGGACTTTCAGCCTCTTCATTCTGAATAGGAAATACAGAATATATCTGTACATTATATTTATACTTACCTTCTAGAAGAAGAGACAAATCTCATGGGGAAAATGGGGAACTGCCCTGCTTTCACCGATACTTGGAGCATGTACCATAGCTCCAAGCTTTGCTGTGTTTCTGGGGTCCACTTGGAGTCTTTTTATGAAATCCATCAGTTTTTATTTAGTATTGACCAATTTTTCTTTTTTTTTTTTTCTTTTTTGCCGTGGCCACCAACATAGGCAGAGATAATGAACTAAAAAGGCATCTGTGAACTCAACCTTCTGCACTCTCTGTAGTGAAGATCTTGATGTTCAGAGAGAGTCAGAACAGAGAGGACTCCTCAGCAATCTCAGATGCAGTTTTTTCCTAAAAGAAGCAGTAGGGTCTCTGCTTCCATTCCACTCCCATTCGTTTTCACCTCGCTGCTGACAGTTGCTATCTGCAGCCTGGAGGTTAGCCAACACCAGTGCCACTTTGTGAGTCAAGTGTCAGGACATGGCATGGAGTGATAGTGCCTGAAATCTTCCTGGGCCCTTAGAGATAACAAAGCCAGGTGCTCTTGAGAGCCGAAGTTCAATTCCCATCACCTTCTGTCAGGCCTGGAATCTCGAAAGAGCAAGTGGTGAGGCAGCCTGTGTTGACAAGTCAGAGGAGGGGTTTGCTCTGAACATTGACTTTCTGAGGAGTGGGAGAAGGTTGGCTGTATACACACACTTGCTAGATACTATTCTTACACATGTAACTGGTTTGAAGAGTCCACTTCTGCAGTATCTGGGCACTGTAAGCAATAGTCACAACAGATAGTGAGGACCTGGAGCCAGGGTCCCTGCTGATGTAAATCAGCGCGGAGCTGGGCAGGGGGATGCTGACCGGCACCCTCGGCTGTGGCACACGCTGTGGGGGACAAGCACAAGTACAGCACCATGGAGGGGTTAATAAGCATTTAGACCTCTCGTTAGCACCGGTCCGCACACGCTCCCGTATGGCCAAGGCCCTTGTCGAAGCAAGGCTGTGTCCATCGTGTCTCCACGCATGTTATGTTTTCTCAGCTATTGACAAAAAGTTTATGTTCAAATGGCCAATATTATTTTTACAGATAGGCAAAACAAATAGTCACTCGTCTGGTTTATTTGCTGAGAAATCAGACTCAGTTCAACTGAAACTGTTTGCAGTCAACCTTGGCAAACTTGGCAAACAATTTCGGCCAAACTTTCCCACCCTGGAAAAAATGAGTGAAGTGAAAGCCGTCACTTCAGCATTTTCTATGTGAAATGTTTAGGCCTTTGTTTCGAAATGGGGTTCCAAGATCAGGTTCAATTAAACTTAATTAAAAAAAAAATATTCTAAAAGTAAAGAAGCACGCTCAAATAGATGAAAAAAAAATTGCCAGTTGTGAGAGTTATGAAACATTTCTCATCAGTCCGAAACGTGTTTTTCCCTAAACTTTTTGACAAGAAAACCGAGATGTTTTGGTTTTAGACCCTAAACAATTAGAATGAATAACCTGGAGAAATGTTTCCTAGCTGGTTCCCTGATCCAGGCTGTGGTGGATCATGCCCATGCACTGATGCTGACGGCTGAGGCTTTGTGCTGAGGAAGCAGCGTTATCTGCTCCTGGCTATCTCCATGTCACCGGCTTAGTGCTGTAAATCACCCTCGGGACTCCAGACCAGTTGTAATGGCAGTGCTGGGACAGCGATGTGGTGGTGCGTTTTCTTGAGATGTCCCGTTTGTTTGTATTTCGCGTGAGGGAGTGAGGGTGTCCACAGTATTGATATCGGATAATGCCATGGAGCGGGGTAAATGAGGGGAAATGGAAGAAAGAAACATTTACAGCCCATCGCCACAGCAGAAGTTTGCCTCGGGGAAAATGAGACCCAAGAGACGCATACAAAAATAACTTAGGATGTGTTTAGTTAAAATAAGACAAAATCTCAGCATTTTGGCTGAGCTAAGTGGAAGAATCAGATACTAACTGTACATCTGCAGCCAGAAATATTTTGGACGTGGACCTGTTAAATGATCAAATGCGTGTTATGTGCGGAACCTTGTTTAAATCTGAATGTTAATACCACTCAGAAGATTTACAGAAACTGTTTGATTCTTAATACCTCTTCTAAAGATATATCTCTACAATCCAAGTGTGTTTATTGCTCAATAATAAACAGTGTCGACAGGAAACTCATGCAGAGTAAACATGGTCCTTATGTTTTACTTCTGCGTTTTCATAAGAGGTCAATGCCCTGCTTGAGCTTTCTAATCCAAATTCTTAGTAGTTCAGTTTAGATGTTTCTTCAACGATATGGGTCATCAAAGAGTAGAAAGAGCTTAATTTAGTAATACAGTTTTTAGGCCTGTGAAATATTTCAACTGGTAAATAAGTCTGTAGAAACACCTTATATAAAACAGGCATCTTTTTATTTTATTATTATTATTTTATTTTTATTTTTGTTCCTCAAATGGCTAGCACTAGTTTAATTCCACTGACACTAATAATTCTTGTACAAACTGTTTTCTTCTAATATGTTAAGCAATATATTAGCTAAAGCTAGATAAAACAGAATTAAATGTTGTTGGTATATCTTATTCACGTTTCCCATTCAAAACATCTGTGATGAAAGACAGCCTTCTTACTAGATTAGAAACAACGCTTTTAGCTTCTACATTAAAAATAGAAATGTTATTCTTGTGGCATTTTGGCATTTTAGTTCAATCTCTTTTTCTCCTTTGTTGATAGTGAATGCGATTGAAGAAGAGCATTCAAAAGTTTCAGAAAACAGAAAAAGTCTAGAAAACTTAAAAATCAGAAATTAAGAAGCTGAAAAAGTAAAGCAGAAAACCTCTGATCAGCATCAGGGATGTTAGACGTGATTTGAAACAATAAGAAAGAATAAAAAAGTAATAGCCTTCCATGTTTCTAAAAATGTAATTTTTCAAAATTGTAAACGTTTTATATTAACATTTCATTTTTATCAGAAACGTTGTTTTGTAAATATTTTAAACATTAATTAATTTCATTATGGAATAAAAATTGCTTCAAAATCTCCTGCCTCTATCTAGAAGTTTTGTATACTGTAGATTTCTAACATCATGTAGTCAGGACCTAAAAGATTATTTTTAAGTAGGGAGAAGGTCTTACCCTTTTGTGTCTTTTTATGTTAACCAAAATTTTTTTCTTTTCCATTTTTAATTACTGCATTATAAATTTTGTAGGTTCTGTGAATTCTGGGAACCAAACAAGGCTCATTTCCAGCCTGTGTCCTGCTGGAATTCTTTGAACTCTGATAAACAACAATCTAACTTGTAGGAACCACTTTATAAGATCCACAACTCAGGACCTTCTGCATTTATATTTCATTTTCTTGTATCTCTGAGCTTTGAGAGGCAGATTTCCAACTTTTTCTTAGAAGATGAGCTAGATCAATGTGTATCAAAATAATCCTATTTACAAACTTCCATCTTTTCAGCTTTACAGAGTTTAGGTTTGTGCAGACTGTCTTAGTTGGACACCCCCCCAGTAGAGCCAGTTACAAGATTGTTTAAAGAAGAAAAACCAAAATTAAATAGAAGCTCAGAACTCTGGCTTATAAAAACCACTATGTGAATTTACATCAGGAAGAGGGTCTTGCCCTGTTTATTATTTGGTGTTTAAATTATGGCACGCCTGTCTCAGCCTTGACATCTGTGTCTCTGTTAAGGGGTGCAGCAGAGTAGGAGAGCATCTGTAGACGAATTGATGCTGAAGAACAGATGTCCACAGCGTATGTGGCTCGAGGGTTTCACTGTGGTGGACATAGTATGGACCCACAGCCTTAATGTCCTTTAATATTTGGAGCACATCATCTGGTTTAGTTTCATGAGAAAGAGCTCAGTTCTTGTGCCCTCAGTCTGCTTTGTGATGGGAACCAAAGCACAGCAAATGAAGATGACTGGAAGATTTGTTTCAGGAAGATGTCCGCTGATTAGCATTAGAATGCCTGTATGAACACACCCAAATTAGTTGGAAAGGGTAAAGAAACTTTATTTCAGTCATCTCTATAATTTACTAGGTTCCTTTCAACTGCAGACTGCTGGTTTTAGGGTAAAATTGAAATTATGTAGGTTGAGAATTGATCTTTCTGTGGCGTTCTCTGCTGAGCTTTCTTGAATTCGGAAGCTGATGATCTGTCTTTCCACTGCCTCAGCTGAGGAGTGAATGCCGAGGAGCAAGTTGTGGGCGGCTGAGAAGGATGAAAAAAAGGGGAAAAAGCCAGATGTGAGATCTGGACCTTCCTATGCTGAGTTTGTTCCTTTGCTGAAACCTACCTGTAATATCTGAGCTGTTGTGCATCTGAGATTCTTTATTGCCGGCAAAGATGTCCAAGTTTTATTATCGTGTACTCCCCGCTGGGCCTTTAATTTTTCCTCTAATTCCTTTGACTGATATTGAGCGGGTGATTCGGAGCAACTTCTCTGGTTCCTGCATGCCTTTGAAGGACCAAAACTGTCTTTTCTCTACGAACGCACCAGCCAGAGCCTACTTCTTACGAGCTTTGTCTTTGGGTTGGGGTAATCCCAAGCACAAGTACAGGCTGGGCGGAGAATGGATTGAGAGCAGCCCTGAGGAAAAGGACTTGGGAGTGCTGCTGGATGAGAAGCTCACCATGAGCCAGCACCATGCGCTGGCAGCCCAGAAAGCCAGCCGTGTCCTGGGCTGCATCAAAAGAAGCGTGGCCAGCAGGTCGAGGGAGGGGATTCTGCCCCTCTGCTCTGCTCTTGTGAGATCCCACCTGGAATACTGTGTTCAGCTCTGGAGTCCCCAGCACAAGAAGGACATGGAGCTGCTGGGGCAGGTCCAGAGGAGGCCACGAAGATGATCCGAGGGCTGGAGCACCTCTGCTATGGAGACAGGCTGAGAGAGTTGGGGCTGTTCAGCCTGGAGAAGAGAAGGCTCCGGGGAGATCTTATAGCAGCTTTCCAGTACCTAAAGGGGGCCTACAGGAAAGCTGGAGAGGGACTTTTTACAAGGGCATGTAGTGATAGGACAAGGGGCAATGGCTTTAAACTGAAAGGGGGGAGATTTAGATTAGATATAAGGAAGAAATTTTTCCCTCAGAGGGTGGTAAGGCACTGGCACAGGTTGCCCAGAGAAGTTGTGGCTGCCCCATCCCTGGCAGTGTTCAAGGCCAGGTTGGATGGGGCTTTGGCAACGTGATGTAGTGGAGAGTGTCCCTGCCCATGGCAGGGGGTTTGGAACTAGATCATCCTTGAGGTCCCTTCCAACCCAAACCATTCTATGATTCTGCCAATGAGGAGAAACTGTTGGTGGCAGCATGTGCGAGGCTGTTTGGGTGCTGCTGGAGGTAAAGCCTGCAGGTGGCTGTCTCCTTGGGGCTGCTGTGACCTTGGCTTGAGAAAACACCAAAAACTTTGCGCAGGTGTTAATCTCATGCTTCATAAGTGCCACTTGTGATTTCTTTTTTAAGGTTGAAACAGTGGTAGGAACTCCAGACTCAGTGATGTGAGTGAATACAAGTGCCCTTCTCCAAAGTCGCTGGGAGCTTGTGCTGCCTGTAGTGTGGCCTCACTGTGTGAGTTTTCAAAGAGTCAACTGCGTTGCGCTTAGGGGAGCGTGACAGATATTTTTCCAGACATGAGCCAGCCAGTGGTAAATTCTTACACAGATTAGTTCATTAAACTGCTGTAGTGTTGCAGTTAAGATCTCTGTCTGTATGTTTTTAGTAGCACTCTCTTTTCTCTATTTTTGCAGAAGAGCTGTGTATGAGTTTTTGTCCATCTCCTTATTTGCTCTCTTGCCAATAAATGAAGCACTAAGTCATCACTGCTCTTACATATTGAATGTCAGAGTAAATTTCTTACTACTCTGGGACGGGATAGCTGTAACCTGGGGCCTTGTGAGTCAGTTCCCAAGTGAAAGGAGATCACTGGTAGGCAGACCAGCTGGACGGGGACTGTATGGCTCTTGAGTCCTGGGATCTGCTATGTATTTGTATTTTAATCAGCTACTGCTGTGTGGGCTGAGGGAGAGGGGAAGGCTACGGTTCCTTTAGTCTCTCTGAGTTAATGAAATAGGGATGTGTGCTTAGAAATACTCGTTTATTTGGATACTCACGTGTACCTGTTAAACTCATTTATGGAACCGAGGTGGTCAGGCAAAGCTCTTTCAGCAATACCGACACAGCTCCAGCACTGCTTTCTCAGTAACTGTGTCTAAAACTGAGTTTAGAGGGGTGTGGTGAGAGAGGAAAGCCTGTCCTGCTGCTAGTTTAAGCAGTTTAAACTAGGAGAAGCAAGAAGGAAGACAAAACAGTTTGCCTGAAGTCATACAGCCAGGCTGTGGCCTGGTGTATGCCCGCAACGGCTGTGTTCGCTCTGCCCTGTTTGACCTTTCTTGAATGCCAAGGCTAAGTTCAGCTCTAAGCTTTTAGCTCTTTTCATTGAGAAGATGGGTTTGAAGGTAACAGCTGGTTGTCAGTGGTGATAACTCGTCACCCACCTGACTTTTTCTGAAGAACGACCCATTATCCCTGTGTGTCCAAAGAAGCAGGTAGCTCAGTCTATAAAACCCGTACCAAGTGATTTCCTGAATCACTGAATCCCAGTGGAAAAAACTCCTCAGAAGACTAGTTCTGTCTCCTATGTCATTGTCTCTCTATGGAGCAAACACAAACTCTTCCATTCTGTCTCTTTTTTTTTTTTTTTTTTCAGATCAGTATTTTTATTCTACAACTCTGCATCTTTCCAATTATTTTCCTATCCTATGAGAAGCTCTGAGGGTCATGCCTCTGCCTGATCCTGCCTTTCTAGAGATCACTAGAAGTTGCATTTCCAGGAGCCTTGTTCCTATTGTTCCTTTTACTAATAGAACAGCAATTTGCAGGGCCCTCATAGAGTGCTTTTTCACCTTGGCATCCATCGGGCATTACCCAGGCATCTCCTAGTGTTCTTCTGTTGGTCAAAGAGTGTTCAGCAGAGGTGGTCTTTCCTTTGAAGACGTAAAGAATTCCTTGTTCTGGGTTATGGGTGTGAAATAAGGATATTAAGTGTTGGACACGGCATGTGCCTACCCCAACAGATGGCTTCCAGCAGGGCATTGTGGCATAGAGCATTGGTGCAACATATGTTGTGGCATCACGTAGAAGGAGAGCCTGTGAGCCTGGTCTTTAAGGGATTTCCAAAAGAAATATAAAGGTGTTTTTAAATTTACTGTGCAATCAATATCGCCTTTACCTTGTTTATTTTAGCTTTCAGTGCATAATTGCGAAGTTTTTGGATTGCTTAATTATTTGCTGGTCACCTTTAACTCACTTACTGTTCTTTTGCAGTTAAGAGGCTGAATATCATTACCTTTTGCTGGTACGTATTTTTTCCCCACATGAAATGCTAAAAACATTTCTACAAAAGGGGGCCTGGGAACACTTAAAGGCATTTATTATTCAGATCTATTTTTAACCAACTAATACTCTCTTAAAAAAAAAAAAAGCACTCCTCTCAACTTCTCAAACTGTCCGTCTTGAAAGGACTTTATTTTTTACATCGAGTATTAAATTTATTCTTGGAAAAGCTATGACAGCTTCTGGACAGCCAACCATGCAATTAGCTAATTCCTTGAGCTATCTAAGGTGAGAGCAGTTTCCAACACTGTCATCTTCTCAGACAACATAGTTTCTACTTGAGAGTGAACTGGTTCAAATTCACTGTATTTTGCAAGAGATTTGAGATCTGGCATGTTTCTTCTTTTCTGGTCAGTGAGTTATCAGTCTCACAGAATTTAAATAAATTGATGGTGTCCTCGCTGAGAATCTGTGGATTATTTTCAAAAGCGGTGGAGCTGAAAACCCCCTCATCCTTCTGCATGAAGCACAGAGCCCTTGTGCTGGAGCTCCGAGTACTGAGGTCAGTCCTGGCCTTATTAAAGTCAGTGGCAATGTTCCCATTGACTTCAGCAGAGCCAGAATTTCACCCTTTATTTTTATAATTCCTTAAGGGGATCTCTGGGGAGGGGAAGCAGGAAAGTATGGCTTTAATGCTAGCGAAAGGAGCCTGGACTCATGCATGGGGCTCTGTAGATGATGGAAGTGTGGCCCATTCAAAATGGTGTCTGAGGGCAGGGCATGGAGTCAAGTTACTTGCTGATGGGTCTCCAGCAGAAGGTTGTCAGAGGGGAAAGGCTTAAGGAAGACAGGACAATCGAGGAGGTGGTGGTGGCATATTCAGAACATAAGAGTTTTGATGTAGGTTATAGGAAGAAAATAAGGGGTCATCAAACACAAAACAACAGAAAACCTATAATGGTCTAAAAAGGAACAGAAACTTGGAGTGGATGTAACACTGGATATAGCTCTGTTCATAAAAAGCTATTTTAAAAGTGCAAGGAAAATGTAAAAATAAGTAAGTACAGATGAAACTGTAGTATAGAGCTGTGGAAGAGGGCTTGCAACTCGGTGCTGCTTGGAGGTGTGCAGATCATGCTGTGGAGCCGGTCTGCATGATATTTAGAAACACCTGGGCTGAAATTCTCAAAATATGGAATTATATGCAAATCCTTGATCCATTGTGTGACTTCCTTATTCTTGCCAGGTCGTGCAATGTGCCCATCTCAGTATGAAGCCTTTTTATTCTCTGAAATTCAAGACTGGACTATGCAAACATATAAATAGGATTAATGAATGCAGCTCATTACCGGCTCTTGATTGAGACCACACATGATGATAATCAATCACTTTGGAGTGCTAATGGCTTTGGGTGACTGACCCCTAACCCAGTCTTTGATGGCCATCTTGTCAGGGACACTGAGCAGAGAGCTCTGGACAGCGTCCACCGCTCTGTAAAGCAGTCCAAGAAACCCTGGCCAGATGCGCACGTTGACTGGAGAAGTGATGTATGTTCCGCAGTACAAACTGCCTCTCCGCCAAGCTTTTTCTTCCTGCGGCAACAGAAGACCAACTTGGGTTGTGCCAAGGAGATTTTGATGAGACGGTCCTGTGGAGAAAGAGGTAGGAATTGCGTAAAGGAAGGGATGTTAGGGTAAGAGTCCAGCTGAATTTCCCGCAGCAACGGGGTTTGGCAGAGGTGTTGGTGAACTGCTTCAGATGGCTTTCCCTGGTGTCACGCTGAGAAAGGATGGCAGATGAATCCGCTGGATGCTATAGCCCTGTCTCCGCAGGGTGCCAGTGTGCGTGTCCTGGGGCAGCTCAGTGGTGCGAGAGCTGTGCGTAGAGAAGCGCTGAGAGGTGCCACAGATTTCTCAAGCTTTGCTGAAGAGTCAGCCTGTGTGCAGGCTTGGTTGGATCATGCCGTCTCCATCTTCGGTAGGCTTCTAGGAGCATGGTGTACTTTTCCATGTTGTCCTGACACTGAACGTCTTACTTCCTGAGGATAATTAATTTTTAATTACATCAAGACTGCCAATAAAGAAGCTTCCTGAAAATATCTGTTCCCTTTACATTTGATAAATCCTAATGACTGGTTTCAATTTGCTGTAATAAAAATTAGCAGATGGAATATTTTTCGTTGTCCCAGATACTAATCTATGTGATCTAACTTAGATGGCGCCTCATCTGAAGCAGAATAGTGCTGGACTCAGAGAGAAAGGAGAAATAACTGTGAAGAAAGGTTAACAATGGAAGCCTGTGGTGGACCTTCTCGTCCCAGGAGGAAGGTGTACAGCAGCTACTACAAGGGACTCAGGCCTTGCTTCGCAGCTGAGGTTCCTTGTTTCCTGCTGCACATTAACCCTGACTTCTGTGCTGGTCAATTCTGCAGTAGCTGAGGGTGAGCCAGATTACCCCTCCTCCCTCCACCCCAGCCCCAAAATATAGAGCCTTTTGTTTGGACTAAAAATTACAAATTCAAGTGATTCATTTTTGAATAGCAACGTGAATTAAAACCAGCTGGTCCTGGAATGGCTGAAACGAGTCAGGTTCCTACAGCATTTGGTTCACGGCTGAAAGTAGGATTTTGGAGAGTCCTCTGAATGCAGGGCTGTTGTATCGCAGGAGGTGTAGAGTGTTCGGAGTAACAGCGAGTGTTTTGTAGCAGTTGCCTGTTCCCTGCTGAGGCATTGCTGTCGTTCGGTTGTATCACTTACCTCTGATTATCTGCCTCTATTTGTTGCTTGGTCATAAATAATAAGAATCACAAGGAATCAGAGAGCAGATTGGATTGGAGTCCCATAGCTGGTATGTCAACGTAGGGAGATGTGAGCTTTACCCTGGGAGTTTTGAGTCAGGTGGTGTGATGGCAGGAAAGCCTGTTTCCTACAAAACTCCAGGCTAAACATGAATCCCCCTTTTATAGTATGCTAACACCCAGAATTAAATACGACTCTGCTCACCTGGTGTAATTTTCTAATAACTGATTTGTGTTGGCATCAGTCTTTGGGGAGAGGTTTACCCTGAGTGAGCAGCGTGGTGCCTCGGACTTCGGATCTTTGCAGAAGGGAACATTTACTGGCGAGAAACAGGTCAAAGCCCAGCTTCTGCTCTGGACTCCGAGAGCAACACAGGCAATGAGGGTGTCTGTTTTGGGAGACCTGAATCTAGTTCCCACAGCAGATGATTGGTCTCTGTGTTTAAAGCATCAACGCTGCTGGCACCATGTCACAAAAGTGTAGAAATTCAGACCAGTATGCCCACAAACCCTGCTTCTTTTCCTTAAGGCTGCTCTTCCAGTGAACCTACCGCCTTGTCTACCTTCTTTAGCGCTCTCCCATCTCTGGATGTTCCTCCAGAGCTGTCTATACTATCAATTGACTCTAAATCCCAACTCCAGGTGCCCTGTCATTGCCAGGGCCTGGATATATTGGATCACAGCTTAGAAAATGGATTTATGCTGCTAGGAATGGTTATACTTAGTATAGACTATGAACTACTGGTCTGGAAAGGTTAGGAGCTCGATTTTTATATCATTGCTCACATTCAATAGCATGAAATAATTTTAGGGGGTGGAGGTTGTGGCTATAGTGTAGAGAGAGGCAAGAGCGGGATTGATGGAAGAACTGCTTTGTCTTGATATTGGCAATTCTCCCTTTGGTCTCGCCTGTAAAATGTTGATGTTTTGGATCAGTTTTAGCCTATTAAGAGATGCCTGAAAGGGGACGCTGAGGTTGTATGTTGAAGGCAGTAAGCATTGTGATACCATGATTGGGGCAGAACAGGAACTAGTGTGTCTGCATGTAATTACGAAGCAGTTTGGAGCGTGCAGTGCAGAAAAGGCTGTTCCCAAAACAACTATATTACTTAGATCTTATGGATTTCGTGCCTTTGATATTGCTTTGGCTATCTCTTATTATGGGTTTCCTTCAGCGATAGGGTTGGATGCTCAGTTTTGACAAGCGACCAGACGTTTTCAGTTCTCTCAGAAAGGTCATTGAAAGTTGGTCTGGCTATCTCACTGGAGATCTCATGGCTCTGGGTCTTCTCAGGAGATTTCTTATTCTTCAGGTTTTCACTTGGCCAGTTAGAAATGTTAACAGCTGCCTTTGTTTCACTACTCCTGGACCTAGACCAGACGTAGAAACAGAGGCGTGTGTGCTGCAGAAGACTGTAATTGTAGTGTGTGATCCATAGAGTGAATCTGAGGGAGAAAAGGATTGTAGTTTGCCAGTTTTATCTCATAATATCAGGCTCTTTACTAGGAGTTGCAGCTGCAAAAGATGAGTGGAAGTGAGAAAACTTCAGCATCTGTTAAGGAAGAAGTAGTGGGACAGGTTGTTCACAGGCCTCTAGTTAAAGAGAAAAGAATTAAAATATGTGCGTAGAGCAAAGAAAAAACCCAAAAGCCAGACCTGCTTGAGAGTCTTGTCTTAAAATAAAATTAGTGGGCAAGAGACTTTATAGCAGATGAAGAGTAGAATCAGCAGCTTATGGCTATGATGCAAGATGATCGATATTTCTACTATGCATTGGTGGCTTTATCAATTAGATATTGCGGACTAATCAATCAAGAATTTATTGATTTGAAGAGCAGAAAGTCAAGACACAGGCTGAAAGTAGAGCTTTATGTACAGAATTATTTTTTTTTAATTGCAAGCAGGACAAAAGAGGAAAAAACTTTAAACACTAGTGAAATTTTGAGCACTATCTTCTTTTACACCTAGAATGAGAATTGGAGGTGAGGATCAGAGGAGGCTTCACTGCACACACCTGTCAAAACAGCATCACAAAGAGAAATGTGGAAGATTTCGATTAGGTTCTTTTGCTGCCTTGCTTTTCTGTGAAGACTGTACGTTTTTATAGCTGCAGATTTCATTGAAAATGAAAGGCAAGAATCTCTTTGTGACTACCAAAACCTGAAAAACTCCTGGCTTGGGTGAAACTTTTCAGTGGAAACAAGGTTTTTCAACAAAAATGCAGGTTTAGCTGTAGTAATAGTTTCACGAATATGTGTCGCTTTTGCCAAATTCTTCTTAACAAAAAAATCACCTAAATCAGGTAGATCTTGAAATCTAACAATTCAAGAGGGTTTGTGTTTCAAAATTGCTTCTTTAAAAGACTTCAAAATTGAAATAAAATAATCCCTTCAGATCAAGTTCATGTTTAGTTTGGAGCCAAACTAAGTAATTACAATTTCCTGCTTTGCTAGAATTTTTGAAAGACATGGGGATTGGATAGATCCAAAACAATGTTCTCCAATTTTTAGAAGCTGCTGCAAAGTCAAAATCAGTTATTTACATGGTTCAGCTTCTGAATATGACCCTGCTCTTATTCAAGACAACAGAAATCCTTTATCTGTCATAAGGTGATGGAAGTCCTCTGTGCTTTTTCTGCCACATATTTTGCTTAAGTGGGATGTCTTTCCTGTTGCCAGCAGGCAGAGCCATAAAGTGGAATGCCAGCTCTTCCAGCTTATTTGGCATGTCCTTGCTTTATTTCGTTAGATTAATAAATCTTCATCTAGCTCTGTAGTTCTGATCTGTTTTCTGATACTTACTGGTATTTCTCAATCACGATCAGTGCTTGTGATGCCCAAAGTATTCCTGTGTATATGTTTGTACTCTCCCTGTGTTTGTGTTCCCCAGTTGGGTACCAGCCAGTATTGACTTAAATTTGCCATTTGCCACCGAGGTCAGCAGAGTAAGGATGGATTTGCACATAGTTTTAGCCATCCTGCTATCTTGCAGAGAGTACTGTTTGGTTGTTACTTCAGCAGTTACCACCCTTCTGGGATAGCAACTTCATAAACCCCTTTTGCCTCAATTCAGGTATTTGCCATGGTGCTTGGAGGGGTCTGCTGGGGCCTTCTGGAGGCAGTGAGATACCATAGGGAGCAATTGCAGATACCTGCAGTTTCTGCCTTACTTGTCTTGCCAGTAAACGTCATTAAGACTTTTTTATGAAACAAGTTTAATTAATTCACTTGAATTTAATGGCTACATTGCAATAGTCTGTCACCCGTTTACAGCACTATTTTTTGAACGTACACAGCCCTTTTAAAAGATGAGAGCTGGCTTTGCTAGATCAAGTTGTCATTACGTTTAACTAGGTCTTTAATTATAACCAGATGGATAAATTATTTTAATCGCTGCTATATATCTTAACAGTAGTTTGTACATTGACACAAAGTTGAGAACATCAAACAGAAATTAAATGCTAGAGGAGGAAAGCTGCCAACCTCTAAGGGAAGCAGTTGATCAGAACCTGTCATCTTAAAAGGCTCAAAGAATGCAAAACAAACATTCAGGATTAGTGTACTAAATATGGTTTATCAGCCCCGTTCTCTTCTCTGATAATTCATCTATATCATTTATTTTAATACTTTGCTGTGCGTATCTCAGAGTCTGTAATTAGAGAGCTTCAGGTATTCGCTTCTTCCTGCCTTTGAAATGGTTTGCTTTGAGGCTCTTCAGAGGGAAAGACACGATTACTACAAGGCTATTTGATGCACAGTACAAAAGAATATTCCCATAGAACTGTCCCTTTGTGTGTAACTGCTGACTGGAGTTCATATTGGCACCTACCGTGATTTCCACTCTTCTGATCGGCCTGACTGGAAACCGAGGCAAGGGCTGCCAGGCTGGGATTGCGTGGATCTCAAGGAGACCACGGATAAAAGCAGGCTCTACGCAAGCATTTTGTTGCCTACTAGCACTTTATTTAAAGAAAGAGGGAAGGAACAGTTGGAGTGCTGGTCAAGCTTGTGCATAGCATGTGTCACTAAAAACTTGCCTCCGCTGGGTCGTGCACTGAGAGCGCACGGCGTCGGATAAGATGCTAGGAAGCCTGAGCTCCCATGCCATGTCTGCAGGGGGATGTCCCTCATCCAGTTGGGAAGAGGCTTTGATACTTTTCCCTCATTAGCCCCTGATTTCCACTTCTCAGTACAGTGCTGCAGTTTGCCAGTCTCTAAACCTGGGGTAAGGCATGAGGATGGGGCACGGTGCTGGGCTGGGCGCGTGGGCGTTTCTGGCACTGGAGCAGAAAGCAGTGATGCGCTGGGGTCCGTCGTGCCACACATCGCTTCCAGTTCATGGCTCAGAAGCTGTCTGACACTGGAGTTTTGCACCTCCCCTCTTGCTGTAAGGAAAGAATTAGGAAAGGGGGTTCAGGAAGTCTCAGTACTGTCCCCTTTTGAGTAAAGCCTCCAAAGGGAGTAGAATTAAACTGACACCAAGTAATTTTGTCTGTTTGATGTCTGATTATACAGCAGTTACTTTCTAATTACGGTGTTGATTCGGATGAGATTATTGTGCTCTTGATCAAATGCAAGTGCTGTGATAAAACCTGCTGCGTTTGTTTGTTTTCTTGCCAAGTAATAACGACGTATTAAGTAGGATCATATTATCTTTTGAGAATGTTTTGCATTTACCAGCTAAGGTCCAACTATGGCCTTTATTGTTTAAAACAGTGAGCAGGTATGTGTAGGAATTAATTAAGTTGTAATATTTCAGTTTTACTTCCTCTTGATTTTTGAATTATCTTACTCTGCTAAATAAAAGCAATAATTTAGACTTTAGATAAAGCAATATTTTATATGTAAAAAAGTCATCAACTGTAATATGCTTTTCACTCAGAAATATTTCTTTCCAGTTGGAGCCAAAATGACCCTTGCTGCAGGAGTGCTGTAGAGTTATTTTCAAAACTAGATTGTTGTGATTTTTTTTTTTCCCCCACAAACATTTTTTCCTCTAGAAATTTAGGAAGTTTAGAAAATGTTAATACTCAGGAGCTTCTTTACCTACTTTATAACAGACTTCCTCTAGGACACTAGACGAATCTGTGAAAGTCAGTTGCAAAGGGCATTTCAGGGACTCTAAATACCTTTCAGACCTGCTGGTCAGACTCTCTGTGCCTGACTTCCCTGACTGGGTAAGCTTTTGAGGTGGTCAGATGGTACAAGTTTTGCAGGTGGGAATCATGATTATATCTAAGATAGGTGAAATGTGCTTTTTACTTCACTTTCTTGTTGTTTCCGAGCTCTGCAATGGCAATGATGGCTGTAGTGGTGTTCAGAAGGTACCAAGAGTGGTGCTCTGTTGTGCAAGTCACTATGAAAAACTCCAGCAGAGTTCACCTGGAGAGAACGGCAGCACGTACAGCAGAGGCGGCCTGGCTGAAAGGAGGGGTGGAACACCCAAGCAGAATGACCAGTATGAACCGAGCAAATGTCACCTTCATTATCTAAAAATTCATCTCTCTAATGGATAGTTTAAAAAAGCCCAGAGCCCAGCATGCAGGAACTTGCATCTTTGACAACTAACTCTTGAAAACTGAGAGCTGTTTGCCACCTGAACACTTGCCTTTCCAAAGGATATCGTAAATGCTTTCTCTCATTCAATTTTCTTTTTTCTGTTCTTGTAGTTTGTCCACACTTGAAAGCAGAACAGGCTCAGACTTCCTTGCTTGATACTGAAACACTGAAACAAGTGTCGTCTATCTAGTGGCTATCTGAAAAAGGAGAGGAGAGCTTAGTGTGCTTTTACCTGCTGCCTACCAGAAACCAGCAGAAGAGATGAGCAGAAATTGGAATTTCTATTCAGGGCTACGTTTCAGTATTTACTTTGACAGAATCGAAGACTAATGCAGGTTGGAAACAGCCTCTGCCTGTCCTCGGGCCCACTCCTGTGCTCAGAGGAGGGACACCTTCCAGTTAGGTCTTTTCCATTCTGAGTCAGAGTGAAGAGTCAAAGTTTATATACCTTTAAGTCTGATGGTTTATATCTATAAAAGGAAGAGAATAAAAAGTTCAGAAAAAAACACTTTGATCCAGGAATGATGAAATATTCTTGATCAAAGTAGAATATTGTTGACATTTCTAAATTGAGACACTTCATTAGAATCTGTTTGACAATAAAATGCATCTGCTTACGATACCGTGGCCTCTTATCAGAGTTGTAGTTCCAGCTGCTGATGCTTTGTTTTTCGCAGTGTGCCATGCTTCCTGAATTATACTTCTGCTGATGTTCCTTCTTCTTATCCTCATGTCTTCCAACCATAGCTATGCTATTTTTCCAAAATTAAATACGTGCTCTTTTCAATCTCTAGTGCTACTTTCATCATTGATCTTTCACGGCTCTTCTGAAATAGAGCAGGAGCTCCACAGTCTCCTTCCTGCATGAGTATTGGCAATTTGGGGAAGTCGAGGAGTTGCCCTTCGGCTTAAGAACGTGACTATTGTTTTAGATAGACTTTTCTGCTCAAAGCCAGAGACTTTCATAAGCCATTCCTGTATCTTCTGTTAGATAATTGTGGTGAATGGGAAGAGCGTGGAGGAGTTCGCCCTTCGTCTTTCATGAGAAGGTGGATGTTTAAGTGCTCATTGTACCCACAAGAATCCCCAGCAACAGGGACTGCCTGGGTTAGAAGGCTTCTGCTAGGGAGACTTAGGGAGACGGACCAGGTACAGAGATTTTCCATGTCAGACTTGGAAGCTAGTTTCATCTATGATGTTACTGATGCCACTGTTAAATAAAAGAACTTTGAGATTCTCTGGTTTTGCAGGCATTGATACTTGCTGAGATGAAGAAGTGCTTGCTGGAATCACCCAGAGGGAATATGGAGAGCCCTACTCCTTCGTGTATGGTGGTCAGTGTATTGTAGGGTCCCAAAGAGCAGCCTCTACATTAGCTCACCTACGGAGTAGTGTGTGAATTTACACCTCCAGGCCTCTGCGTGCCTGTTGAATGATGATGGCTTCCTCACGTCTTCTGTCCTGTTTTTCATTTTGCCGTTCCTGGAACTGGCCAGATTTGCACACTTGCAAGATACATTAGGGCAGCGGGACAAAGGAGCTCCGCCTGTGAGCTGGGCCAAAAAAAGAAAGTCAAATAAAACCTCCATTCATGGGATGAAGGACGATGAAAGGCAGAGAGGAAAGATGACACAAAGCTGACAGCTGTGGCACACGTCTCCTCTCTTAGCCAGGAAAGCTGACAAGTAGATTGCTCAGGACAGGCACTTACAGGTTACCCTGTCAGCTACTTGAATGCCTTGTCTTTTATCTGCCACCTTCATAGGAAAGAACAGAGAGAGCTTGTGCCCATCTGATGAGCTGGTTCGTGCTGGCACATCATCAGCTTCAGCAGCACATGGACACAATATAGCCCAAAAGCTGCAGTTGGGTTACCGAAATCTTTCTCTTCTGTTTTCCCGCATACATGCATGCGTGGAGACACGTACCTGCCCAAGCAGCTGGATGCCCTTGAAAAGTCCTATTCATAGAAGGAAAATTCTCCCTCCTGTCAGAATTGGTCTTTTTTAGTCTCGTAAAGCCTCACTCCATTAGTCACTGCATAATAGTGTGACTTTGTGTAGGGTGACTGCTTCAATGTACAGAGCTCATTCAGGCTGGATGTGATTGCAGTTCTTTAGCCTTGCTTCTCTCTCCACTGAAGAGGAGGACAGCGAGGACTGCGACTTCCTTTGCCTAACGTTTGCTTTGAGTTTCATGTAAAAGAGCGAATTTATTTGTGTCTGATCTCAGAACAAGGGAGAAGGGCATGAAACTGCCTTTTGCCTGTACCTTGGTGCAACAGCATGGGGTGGGGGGGAATGTGTGATCTCAGTAAATCCATCCTGGTGAAAACTGATGATGCAACTAAGCAGAACATGTCCAAACAACCTGAAATTCCAGCATTTCTTAACTTCAGTATTTTGATGTTGAATGTTGACTTAAGATGGGGTCGATGTTGGAGGTGACACAGAAATCCTAAAATTTAGTTTCAGACTAATAATTGTCTCATTTTGTAACTCAGCCATATTCAAAATTCCCCAGAAAGAACATTACTTCCTTTTGCAATTTCAAGTTATTTCTGACCGTGACCATGATAGAGTTATTTGACCTGGCAGCAAAATGACTTCATTTTCTATCCTTATTTACAGAAATGACTTAATGATCTGTCTGAAAAATTCAGCCTGAGATCAATATAAAACTTGGAAGTGAGCAGCCTTAGCAGTTGCAGTTGTTTCAGTCATACCCTGTTCTAAACAAGGACGTGCTAGGTAACGTTACCTTCTGCTACCTTTAAAATGAAAGGCTTACTCCATTGCCTACTGATGTCAGCAGTAAAGATAGCACTGCTTGCAACGAGAGCAAGTCGAGTTTAAGGCTCTGCTCAAGAAAAGCTGAAGTAGCTGTTACTTTGAGTAGAGGCAGGATTCAGCGATGCGTGAGCCTGAGCTGATTTGCCTGAGTGCAGTCTGGGAAGGTGGATAACGACTGCGACTGTAGATGTTAGGTACTATCCAGAACTTGACTGTAAATCAGGGTTTTTAACAGCTGACTCTCAGGAGTTTGCAGATGCTAATAAAAATAAATGCTAAGTAGTGAGTCTTTTGGCAAATGTAGTAATTTCTTTAACACATCATCCCCTCCTCCTTTTTCTTCTTCAGAACTGTGTAGTCAGTGTTTATAGAAGACTAAACATGCTGCGTGGTACAAGAGCTTAAAGATTAATTAGTAAACAATTATGATACACTTTGAAGAGGAGAAGAGTTGAATATGATTCTGACAGAGATACATTTGTGGGCCATGGGCCATTCAGAGTATTGGCAGTAATTAAAGATATGTTCTTTACTGCTTCGGTAGCTCTCTTTTAATTAGCTTACATAAATATATATATCTGCGGTATCATCAAGCAATTTTCTTGATCATACAGGTTTTGTTGTTATAGATTATTTGAGATGATTGCATACAACGTTTCTTGTGGTTGCTTATTAAATTAATTTAACTGCCTGCATTCTCAGTTGCTATAAATCAGTGTCACTCCAGGCCAGGATGCTGTGCTGATTCACTGCAGGGAAAGGTGTGTTCAGTGGGGTTTTCTGGATGTCGTGATCTTTTCTTGTCAGTCACTGGAGTGTGGTCAGGCCAAGAGACCGTGCCCCTCGGCACTTGAAAATGGAAAGGAAAAGGCACTTATTTTCTTTGGGCTTTCAGTACTGTGTGCTTTCCAGGTGTCAGTGATACTGATGGGGAATAGCATTCATTTACTCCTTAAAACATTAAAAAGCGAAATAGATGGTCTGCATCACAGGAGATCTTGGTTTCAATGCCATCTCTCTTATTGCTGTGCTTGAGGAACTCATTCACAGCCCAAGAAAAATGATTTGTATTTAGAGTGCTTTAATTGGTCAGGAGTGCTGATAAATAGTCAACAGCAAAGCTGTGCTTTGTGCTGCTTGAGGAAAACAACATATGGACGTGACAAAGGAAAAGAGAGAAAATGAAGTTTTATCGGAAAGTCAAGGGTCCTGCTGGCAGGACTACACCTTTGAGAAGTCTGGCTTTACTGGTCAAGGTCTGGGGGGTAGATGTAACCTGCTTAAGGAAAGAAAAGCAAAATCCATTTAGCAGGAAAAACATGGTGAATCTCTGCCAAGGGGCAAGAATTTAGATGACCTTGGCTGCAATAAGAATATATTGTTCCCATTCAACAGAGAACAGAAACAAGGAGCTGTGCTCACTCTAATGTCAGAAGAAAAATGTTTGCGTTCAGTACATTGGAGAAATGTCCAGAAATAGTTCACCTTAGTGAAAATATTACTTCTGGAATGTTACCAAGGTCAGCAAGACCCTGACTTATCAATCCTGTTAATGTTCACATAAATTCTGGCTGTCAAACGCTAACTTGTCCAACCAAGATATTAAAAAAGACTTTCATCTATGTCTCCCTTCTCTGTATTTCTTTCCTTTTTTTGCACACTTCCATCCTCCCATTGCAATTTAGAGATTCAGCCTGTGGCAAGGCAGGAATCTGAGGCTTTAGATTTCCTAGGCTTTAAATGAGGCAGAAAAGTGAGATTCTGCAGCGTCTTAAAATAATACGTGACTCCCAAAATGTCCTCTGAGAGTAGCCACGTCTATGAGCAGGATATCAGTGTGTTAGCAGTGACCTGTTGGATAACTGGCTGCTGTAGTTACTGTTCTCGTGGGTCACAGCAGCGGGCGAGGGTTCAGCATGTGGGATGTCATTCTCTGGAGCTCGGGTCTGCAAGGGGCTGAAGAGCTCGGCTCTGACTTGGCAAAGCAAGTTACTGTTTGTTTAAAGAGAAGGCGTGCGACGTGTGTAACCTGTGTGGGTAGAGGAAACTCTTCATAGGCTCAGAGATGGACTTTGGCCAGAATAACTGTCAGGAACGCAGTCAGCACAACTCTGTTGCCATTTCCCAGTGTGCTTGCTTGTATCCGTGTGAAGCCCATCACCAGACCACTGACGCTTCCCACGCCTGGCTCACTCCTTGGGCCTGACAAATACCCCTTATGCCACCAACAGGAAATGGCAAAGGTGCTCCCTATTCCTGTCCACACCTGTTGGGCTGTCTGGACGTTGCGCTTTACACTAGGGCACCCTCAACACTACTCTAAATTATGTCAGTGATGATGCTTGTTTAAGCACAAAGGCATCAGTTTAGGTCTGTGGACCTTGACCCATTGGTCTTAGTGCCAGCCCCATGCCAGCAGGGAATCTTCAGCTGCCTGTTTGTGAAGAGGCTGAACGGGCACTTTGCTGCAGGAGAGCAACTGTTGCAGTTAAAAGTTCCTTATGGAAATATAGTGCACAAATCCAATATTGTCTGTTCTTTTCTTAAAGGTTCATGAACTGATTTGTCATTTATGGAAGAGACAATAAACAACTTGCGCTTTTCTGTCTTTGTTTCTCTCTCTGTTTCTTAGTGCTTTAAAACAATAACTGCATATATCTGAAAGACTGATAAATGAGAAGCCCGGGGGTACTGGTGACATTTCACAGGATGAAGTTAAGAGATAGCTGACCTAATGTGACAAGTGTCTTTTTTCAAGTCTTTGCTAATAGCAGTAACCACTTAGACTCCTTAGGTGTGTGTCAAATGCCATGGGCAGTCAACTGAATCATGTCAAAAGGCCGCTTCTCCTGACTAAATAGTCTCGTATCAGCACAAAGCCCTGTAAATCCACGAGGTGGGCTTTCATCGTTTTGCTTTCAGTGGATTTGGGTTCGCAAGAAGTGACCGAGAGGCTAATATTTCGTCCTCTGTGGCTGTGACTTTTTCATTACTGCTCAGTGATGCCGATTGTCCTTTTAGCTGTACAGCATGGTTTGGTTTTTTGGTTGTTTGGACTTTGAAGACCAGAGCTGATAACAAAGCTGGGGAGTTTTCTGTTGATTTTCACAGGACTTTAGTCATTCTTGACTAACACTTATTTCTGAAGCACTTTGTGGTTGAACTCCTGTTTGGAAGTGTCCAGGGCTAAAGTTTTCAAGCATAAAGCTGGGATTTGCCATAAAGTATAGCTGGGATCCTATATCTGTGCTAATGTATTGACCTTGCAGTGGCAGAGCACTTGATGACTGACACTAATGAATTTACACTTGTATATCGATAATTCTCTGGGATGTTAAGCATGAGAGCGAAACTCAAGGCAGCCCAGCAGGCAGTTTGTGCCCGAGTATGATGGTAAAGTATTGTGTTGTCATTCTTTTATTTTCTGTGCTCAGATTCAATTAGGCAATCCTATACCAGGCTTCCTATTTCTGGGTGCTTTACAAACACATAGCAGGAGAGTCCAAAGAAGTTCTAATCCATTTGTGTTAACAAGAAGTACATATGGCAGATGTTATTCTAGGAGCAGAAAGGAACTTGCATTAAAATAAGGGACTGTAAAGTGAAGTTTCAGGTTGCTGTGCAGGATTATGCTTAAAAATGAATACAACAAACGATAGTGAAAAGTTGGAAGTATCTTAAAAAAATTCGCAGTATAAACATGCATGTGTCTCAGATATTAATATAACTGTTATAGAAAATTATTCCTTTACTGCTTTCCCCGCTCTTCTCTCCCAGTTTCCAGTCTTTTACCTATTGCCCTCCAGTCTTCGCAACTTCCCCTAGAAGAGGAACGATGCTAGCTCTTTCCCATAATGTCTGAAGCAGGAAAATCCTGAGTTGTTTTTGGCTGTTCCCCAGAAGAGAGTAAGTCACAAAATATTACAAGAAAAATCAGCATGAGTTCCTCTGTTTGAACACTGCTGTACCTTCACTCATCCTGGAGGCTTTCTGAAAGTGACACTCACTCTGCATCTTTATTTCTCCTGGGCTTGGTACTTCATCTCTTGGCCTACAGGCTGTCTGTAGCTGCGAGTAGATGATGCTCTCTTTATTCAATTGTGCAGCAGTAGAAGTCACTGCTGATGGCCTGTCCTGACTTCTGATGGCTGCCTCTCTGCTGGGATCACTGATCCCACAGCAGAGGAAGACAGCTGCTCGTGTGAGCAATCCCCAATCTGACTCAATCCACTTGAGTCAGTTTAGTTTGTCTTCACTAATCTGGTTCATTTTGAATGTAGTGGCTTAAGAAGTGTTGGTGTGAGCAACGCCACTGTGGAGGTTGCGACCTTTAGGACAGATGGTGGTGGGCATCTGAAGAGGAAGAGATGATCACCATCTTGTCATTTGCCAAACCCACATCTCTTTTCACTCCAAAGGTCTGCCAAGTGCTCCTGCCTACAGCTTGGGGCCATAAACTGCCTGGTCAAAGTCAAGTGATGCCGTAGTCACTGGAGCAGAAGAGAGCTTAAAGGGAGGGATTTGAAAGCTGATAGTAGAATGGATTTGTCTTGTTTGCAATGAATCCCTTCCATGCTTGAGAAGCACTTTGCAAGCAAGCGTGAAGGCGCTCGTTTGGAGCCGTCATAAGTGGGCATGAGGCTGTTCCTGCTGGCCACTGGGTGTTGGAACCTGCCTGTAAGTCTGTGATGGATGGGATGCAGGTGAGAATAGGCCAAGGGGAACCTGAAAACAAAGATGAATAGTCTGATGCAGTGTAAGAGGAGGAACCAAGGGTTTGTCTGTGATGACCGTTTCCGTAGTATTTTCTGTTCTTGGTGCAAATATTTGGGATTTCAGGCACTTGTGCTAAGTGTTGATCAATGCAGGCTTTTTTAACGACCGTGACTTTTAGTCTACTCTTTTTCTCCCTCTCTCTCTCTTTTTTTTTTTTTTTTTTTTTTTGTTTTAAAGTTCATCATTAGAAAAACTTAACTACATGAACAGGAAGAAAAACCCCTTCCTTTGACAAATTGGAAATCTCCAAAGATTTATAAGCAAGCATGAAAGATTGACTTAATGGAGCAGTATATTTTTGATACAGCAAGGAGTCCCCCAATCCTCTGATTAGACTGATATATAGATTTTCTAGAGATTAGCAAAATCTGAGATGCATTAAAAAAAAATCCACTGTGACAAAACAGTTTTGACAGCATAAATGAAACCTAAAGCAATGTAAAATGTAATTACTGCGGCTATCCCTGTGACCCCTCAGTGTATGCTGCCTTGCTCTGGCCTCAAGAGAGCTGGGCTTATTTTCCAGCTATTTATTTTTCTGCATGTTTGGCAAGAATATTTTTAGTCCGTTCATTTGCTTTTCTTTAGTACCTCTTTTCTGGTTCCTCTGTATTCCAACGTGGGTTTCGGTGAAAAGATTAAATAAATAAATAAGGGATTGGAAGGTTATGATGAGGGTACAGGAAGTTCAAAGACAACCCGGAATCAATCCCTTACTGCATTTTCACATGCTTTGGTGGTAAGGCTGGGCAATTACTTTGTTTAACTTGCAAAGGTCCAGGAGAAGTGCTGGGTTTTAATTACATTCCAGCAGAATAGAGGGGCCCTTGCCAGTATTGTGAATTCCTAGTGCTAGGGCCTGTGTGTCTACATAGTGACAGACTGTTTCTACTTTGAAGAAACCAAGTGACCGTGAGACAGGAGAGAAGCAAAAAGACTTGGAAGTCCCAAGGTCATGCAGAAGGTGTAGGAGTGTTGGATCAGTGCTTCACCCTCCAGCAGCACTGCTTTCCAACATGAGTTGTCCTCTAGCATCAGCCAGGCAAGTGTCAGGAATGTGACTCTACCTGGCCAGTGCTTTCTTCTGAAAAGCCTCTTCAGAATTGATTAATTTTTTTGCCAAAGGTAACACGATTGATCTAGTGAATATTGTATTTTATGTGTCATATTTATACCCAAAGAAGCAGTGCTGATTTTCTTCTCCCCATGCTGCCAGGGCGAGGGAGAGATAATTGAAGACTTAGTGTGATGGCAAGAGAGCTTGAACACAAAAGTCTCTGTCTGTGGGTTTTTTTTTTTTTCTGAATCCTTTTTTTGTCTCTGCAAGCGAACATGTAATTGTTGTGGTGTGACTGAGGGTGGTGCATTTTACCTTACGGATGATACGAAGATCTCAAACTTGCTGTGAGGTAACTACCCTGCATCAGTGACCGAGCCGGTTTTGAGCTGGCAACCTTGGGGAGTGAGTTTTGATCCTTGAGTCACCTTGTCTTCTTAGCCATTGTCACAGTGGAGGATGCTAACTCAGTCAGCAGATAGCTCCAGATGCAAAAACATACCTTTTAAAAATAACCCCAGGGGCGGTTATTTGGTGTTTTGGGGAGGGATCGTGGACAGAAATGTTATCTGGCACTTGGACAGCATCTATCTGAGGTATTTGCGTGGCTTCCATTACCGCGGGATCTGAGGTTGTGATCGTCAGCATGCTTATCCCGGGGGCGCTCCTGGGAGGATGCGGAGTGCTGGCGTCAGTGGGAGCGAGCCGCTGCCCTGTTTGCCCAAAGTCTGTCGGAGACGAGAGCCCAACAGCCCAACGCTGGCTTGCGGCCAAGCACGCAGCAGCATCCCGCGGTGGGGTGGTCGGCACAGCCCGGGGCTGCTGGTCCTCGTGGCTGTGTCCGAGATCAAGGCTTAAAGCTTCCAATTGCTCTAGTGGTATTAGCTGTAAACTAAAGCACAGGTTCCCCAGATGTTTTTGACCTCTGGAAAGCTGGCAGCCCTCCGCTTTTCATGGACCTTGCTTCCACTTCCATCCCCTTGTCATCGTAACTTTTAATTAAAACTGCTATTCTGTGTGGTTTGGTAGTGGCACATACAAAACTTGGTGCTGATAATGTACCCTGTGATTTTTTTATTTTTAATGAGTTGCTTCTTGTATCTGTAGCTCACTTAACAGTTCTGATGGAAATTTTGCAGGAAGGGGAACTCTCTTTGTGTCGATAAATAGCCAACACGATGGGTTTCCAGTACTGATGTCACCAGGTTTATGATCATTTCTGTAAGTACTTCTACTGTAACAAATGATTATAACAACTACAGTAAAATAAACATCTGTTTTTATGCAAAATCATGAATTTCATTGAGAACCCAATGATAATCAGAGCTCACAGTCACTAGCAACACTAGCTGCATTTTGCATAGTTTTACATTTATATATGTTAATACAGTCAGAATGGTTTTATTGCCCTGGAATTTAATGTATTTTAGATTTGCTAATCTCTCTAAAATCTATACATCAGTTTAGATGAAGGATTAAGGCTTCTTTAGTAAATCAAAAATATACTGCTCAATTAAGTCAATCTTTCACATCAGCTTATAAGTCTTTGGAGATTTTTAACTTGTAAAAGGAGATTTTTGAAGTAGGATTTACACTTTCATAACAATGCAGGAAAACAGAAAGAAATAGAAAATAAATAGACATTACAGTTAATGCCCATGGACAGAGGCATGTTTTTCTCACCAAAGTGTGTAGCTTGGGAGATGGTGATGTTACAGGTGGAGTGCAATGAGTTCACAGGGACTCGTTAGCTTTACCCTTCAATTTCGACTGCATAGATTCAGGCTAGTGAGGTCCGAGACCAAATTAATCTCAAACTTCATATATTCCTGCAGAAATTTTTGTTATCTATGATAGATTGTTTTATTTGATATGTTTTGAATCATCAGTAATGGTGGAGGGGAAAAAAAACCAACAACCCTTCCAAGTTTTGAAAAATATAGAGATCCTCCTGTGGGCAGAAATTCCACAATCACCAGTGGTGAGTTTTATTCTTGTATTCTTGTGAGGGTCTGTGCGAGCTCATGATCGTCGATGTATTTATTTCCTCCAAACCTTTCAGATGTAGGGCAAATGTAACTTCTTAACTTTACAGGTGGAGAACTGAGGCGCAGATCCCTATACCTTTGTGGGTACCCGTGTGCTTCAAAGCTTTCGGGCAGAAGCGACTTGCCCAAGGTCATGTAGGAACAAGGCAAAGGGGAGAACTGAGCAGAGCTTTTCTGAGCCCCCACGTAACACCCAGACCACCCGCCGCACCTTCCTCTGAACCAGCAGTTATAGGCTGCTCCTGGGTGCAGGCTGAAGCTCTTGCACGAGGTGGCTGAAGTCAGTGGAGATCCTTTTCAGGGATGTCCATAGTCTATGTAGCCGTGGCTGCTGTGTTCCTTTAACCGAGGTCGTCTTCAAGCAGCATTGCCACAATTCACCGTGTCCTTGGCATCCATCGGTGTTGGTTTATTGTGGTTGTGCTGCAAAACAGATAATGCCTATTAGAAACAGCAAAGCTTCTGTAAAGTGCCTTAAAGCGAAATTATTTGTTTCACACGTGTCTGGGAAGGAGAACAAAGAGCTAAGCCCAATGCGTAGCAGCCCAATAAGAGTCATTTAGTTGTGCTGTGTGCCAAACCAGCGCTGTTTGGGATGGGCATGAGGTGGCAATGTGTAAGTCAGTGCACACAGTGTTGCTAAGTTTGACTGTAGTGCCTTAGGAAAATTAGTTTGCTGTGCAGCCCCTGCATAAAAATTATTATGGTATTTGCAATAGCAAACGCAGTTGTTAAGGCTGAGTTCTAATCCCCACTCTTGGCTAATAACTTTTTGCTAATAACTTTCTCAAATTCTTCTTGTTCTGAAATTTTCCGTGCTTGATGTTAGCCCTAAGGTGAATTTTTTGGAAAGTCTGAGAGGATTTTGAATTATGAGAGCATGAGTAAAATACATTTTTCCTCCTCCTGCTTTAATGAAACTTCTACATTCTGAAAAGTCTCTGAAGCTAGAAGCTTCAGATTTGTTTTGTAGCCCTGAGTAAGGAAAGCAAGCAGAATAATTGATGTCTGCAGAATATCCTGCTTCACGGAACTGCGAGAGTTGTGATGGCTGTGTGTGGTCACAGCAACTTTAAAGATGAAGGATGACATTCTCGAAGGTATCTGACGATTTAGGCCCATTTCAAAAGCAACATTGACATTTAGGAGATTAAATGTCATAGAATCTCTTAGGATCGAGGCACCTGCATGCCTGCCTCTCCTGAAAGTAAAAGACTGTTTTGATAGAGCTGGGCAAGGAGTGTTTCTGTTTTCATGGGGTCATTTTCATCCCCAAGTTGGATCAGGAACCTACTTCTACACTACAGTTACGCAGCTGCCATGGTGTGCTGCACAGCTAGGTCATATAGAAGACCATGGTGGAACACTGGAAAATGTGTACTGAGGGGTTTCCCCTCTGTGTAAGGATGGGAGCCCTCAGCTACAACTCCTGTGAGGGTCTTTGTGTGTTTTAGGGCTGTAGGGTTGAGTAGACTCAGTTTGAAATATTCTGTATTCCTTATAAAAAGTTGAGCCACATTGATCCGATCTGCACCTCTGAGTCAGATTTGAAACGTTGATATTACATGTGATGAGTGAGTAAAACAAAAATACATTTAAGCAAACCTTTACGTGGGAAAGCGTTACAGTCTATATCTGACTTGAGTCTATGTAAACCATTAAACACAGTTTGTTTTTCATTTCAGTGATATCTTAAAGGTCTTCAACTGAATTTCACTTGAGCTTGTCTACTAAAGCCCTTCAATGCCACCAATGGCAGAAGCACAGAGTTGCTTCAGTGGCTCATACGGACTTTCCACAGCTATTGGAAGATCTGAGAAGTCTTTTCCATGTTACAGGAACAAATTTATGACTAAGTAGATTTACTTGCCTGCATCTTCTACTGTCTTTCATGATCTCATTCTCATTTTGTGAGAGTGCTTTTCCAGTAGAGGTCTATTGGTGAACGTTCTTGTAGGAGAATGTTCCATGAAGGAACTTGGCTACCAAATGCTAGATGTTTTTGTCTGTTAATGATGCCCAGGTGAAAGCTGCTAGGGTTAAAAATGTTTCATTTACTGGTGCCTCCATCAGAGCTGCATTAGGTGCTGATTCCTAAAACATCGTACCTTTACAATGAATGAAAGAAGTCATTGAGATTTTGCAGTTCTTAGAAATCCCCCTATGCTTTAAATAATTTCCAAAATCAGCGCTAGAATAGTGTGAAAGCTGAGGAGTCCAAAGTTCAGAGCAAGGAGAGTCCGAAACGTGTGGTTTGAATTGCTAACTCAGCCATGGTGCACATACACAGAGTGAGACTAGAAGGCATTTTCCAGTTCAGTTTTCCTTGTTAAATGTAATGTGTTACTGTTTATTATTTAATCTATGCTTTACGATATACAGGATGTATAATGTGGCTGAGTTAATAATGTGGCTGGAAAGTTCATTTTTAGAATTGTTTTGCACTTCTGGCCTTTTTTTTTCTTTTTTGGACCTGGATTTAGTGACAGCTTTTGCATTTGCAGCTGTATCGCACGCAGAAGAATTGAGTGGCCTGAATGCGTGCTGGGATGCCGGTCCTGGGACCAGCAGGAAGTAATTCTCCTCTTGAACGTCCCACAAGTGCTACTCCCAACTGAATTAGCTGAATGAGCCTTTGACTCGATTCGATTCTTTGGTTTTCTCCCTCGTTTGCTGGTTGGCAAGGGTCAGCTTCATTTTACTCACTGGAAGCAAGTTAAGCACGATGGCTGCGTTGATTCTGGCTACCCTAGTCCAGAAGGAACGTTAATGTGCGTCTCTTTAATTAGTCTGGTGTCCGCTGAATGGATGATGGAAAGCTTCCTGCCGCCTTTGGTGGGATTTGTTCAAACTCTTCTTTTGGATCAGTTTAGGGGCAGTTAGATAAATGATCAGAAATATATTTTTTGGGAAGAGACTCCCACAGTAGTAGACTAACTTCATGTGTTAGGATATGAAAAACCATCTATCTTATCTGAAATTTTGTGACAACAAGAATTAATTTAAGTGATTAAAAAAGAAAGTTCATAAATAAAGGATGTATGAATGTCAGCTACTGAGAGATACAAAACACAGTGAACATTTGGGCTCATTTTTTTTTTTACCAATGCATATATTGCTTTCCTCTCAGCAGATCTTTCCTTTAAAATTTGAGTACGTAACACCTTCCTTTCCTTGCATTTCTAGGACCCTGTATGTCATCCATGTTTTGGCTTTGAAATCCTGGGGGTTTCTATTTCCTCCAAGACCTTTGTGTTGAATCTGGTATGCATCCTAGCTGCCATGTGCTAAGCAGCTAAATGGCATTGCTGATGGGGGGAATAATTATCAGTCTCAGATTATGGCATTATTAACGCCTTAATACTGATAATTCTTAGCAGTTCACAAGACCGTCAAATGTTTTCTTTTTAATACTGCCACAGATTTTTCAGCGAGCACTGGAGATAACATGACAGCCCAACAGAGTTTGATGTATGTGTCTGGAGAGGGGGGAAAAAAAAAAAAAGTTGAGATCGTCCAGTCAAACCAATGTCTTTAATGGCTTCCCTAGATTAAAATAATCCCTATGGGAAATCCACTATGACAACAGTTCTTATACAGATTTTCCAATTTTCCAGTCACTGCTTCTGTGCCACAACCATTCTTTGAAACTGTTTATGTTAGTGAAAGGCCACATTCTCAGAGACTTTTTTTTTTTTTTTTTCCTAAAGAATGTGTTTTAGCTCCATTAAGAAGAGTTTGAAGTTCTCACTTTCTTCCTTGGGCATTAGCGTGCCTATTAGTCCTGTGTCTTCTGGATATTTGACAATGTGAAGAAATGTAGAGGTCGCCTCTGACTCTCATATGAAAGGTCATCCTAATGCTTGCACTTAAGTACAGTATTTATAACATGGGTGATTTCATGCATCAGCCCTTTAGGGGACTGAAGAATTAGGCTGCATGACAGAAGGCCAGGCAGTAACAATACTATGATTTAAAATCAAAATGAGAGAACGGATTTAACAGTCTTGAAGCCAGGCACACTTGTTCCTATTTAGATGTAACTGCCATACAAATCTAGCACTGAACAGGCTCTTTTCAAAAACAAGTCCTAAAGCCAGGAGGACTTAAAATGGGGAGACTTTCCGAAGAGCCCAGATGAATTCAGCCGTTTCTTGTTGGAGGAAAAAGTTGTTATTTTTGATAATGACAGGAGTTTAAAACTACTAGGGGAGCTCCAAACTACTAGAGGGAAAAAATCTGTGAGAAAGGGAGAGCAAAAGACTGGAGTATTTCTGCGGGTGTCTACTGAGACCCAAGGTCGTATGTTTGTAGCGTCATTGCACTTCACCTCTTTGTATCTTTGTTTCTTCGTGTGTGGTCAGCCAGGAAGCTGTCAATGTGAAGCAGGTCATACTATTATTTGCGTCCCTGCCACTAAAATACTGTTGGAACATGACATGGCCACAGGTCAGAGATTGTCAAATTGATAAGCAAGAGTAGACTTGTCCTACTTGCTACCAGTTGCACGAGGCTTCTAGCTGTTAGATGGTCGTTTAAATGGCAGCTTCTCCTGTTCCCAGTTTGGTTTGGTGGTTGCAGCAATCAGATTGATTCATTTGTGTTCAAGGTCTGTGTTTCTGTATACTAAGTAGCTCTGAAGCACTGTGCTGTATTTCTGTAGTGTACACGGTTATTGTAGCACCCTCCACTGGCTCCTCTACCTACTTTACCTCTCTGAAGATTAATCCTTAGGTATGTCATATGAAAAGCATCAATTTGTTCCCAATTTGGAGTGGTATCTCAGGTACCATGCAAACGTTAGTGTCATGTTGAGGTTCAGCTAGCAAAATGTAGTTAAACACATTGTTAAAGATAATAATGATTCGAGATCCAAATTCATGATCAAAGGCTACATAGTATGAGATGCTTTAGACATTTAGTAAAAAAAATAGTTCAGTCTGAAGGAACCAAGAGGTGGTGGTGAATGGTGCAATACTGTGACAGCTGCCCAAACTGCTACTAGTGCTGTGCTATCTCTAACCAGGACTCAAGGTGGTGTTCAAAAAGGTAGAACTGCAGCTTTGTGGGTTGTGATTAAGGTCTGCTCCTTGGAAATTTGACTAATGACTTATGATTATACTCTGTATTCTGCTACTGTTGCATCTTGGTGCTGGTGTTGGGCACGGCGCTGCCAAGGCTGAACAGCAGCATATCTTCATGGCTTTGCAGATCAACTTTCCACGCAGAGTATGGTCATGTTTTCTACGTCGAGCTCACTTTCTAGGCACGTCTCTCTCCTCCTCCTAATGAGCTTTACACAACAGTGCAGGGCCTCTTTACAGTTTACACAGTGCCAGGAAACAGGTCTGCTGGCAGCCAGCAGCAGAGCTGCCTGGTGGCATCTGCCCCATCGCTGTCTGCCACGAAGGGATGGAGATGAAAACGGGAGGATCTCGCTTAGTCCTGTGTCACTGTGCTCTCGTAGTCAAGATGCTGCTCTCGGTGAGTGATTTGCTGGCGGGAGTCCTGTTGCTGGTGGTGATGGGTATGTGAAATCAAACCACCTTCGAGGGGTTAAGATGTGGTTCATTGTAATGCTTTGGAAGGAGAAAGTAGAAGAAAGCAAAATAGTTTTCAATCAGAGTGCCAGGCAGGGTCAGCTCCGGGTGTGGTGACCTTTCTGCTCTGACTGATACCCGAGTTAAAGTTCAACTGTAATGATATAATCTCGGGGGTGTTTACATGATAGGCTATAAAAACAGTGCTGCTCCAGCAAATTTTCACACTTCAATTTGTTTTCAGAGTCAGAAAAAAAATAATCAACATTTCATGAATTCTTTTTCTCACAGACAGGTCTGCCTGAATGAAACAAGCAGTCCCGCAACTTTGTTTTAAGCTGCTTTTCCTGTTTCCCACACATTGCAGTCGGCAACCTTTGCCCAGGGCAGGATGAGCGATTATTAATAGAGAAGACCCAAGCCCTGCCTGTAGTGGTAGGGATGCTCCAGCAAATACGATGTTTGTTCCACTTGCAGGCCAAGGAAAAAGGAATTTCTGGAATGATCTGAGTAAAAAAAAATATTGTTTCTTCTGGCAGTCTTGCTCAGACAGTCCTTGAGCTGTTGCGTGGTGGTTCTATTTACACCAAGAAAATGCAAGCAAACAGGCTGCCCCGGGCTATCAGGATGGCTTAAGTTTCCAACGTATTTTTCCTGCATATCAAAAGTTTGGATCTTTGCCATGCAATCATTTTACAGAACCGTGAGTGGAAAGCGCTCCAGTTGTGGTCAGTGTTCTAAATTCTCCAGCTGCTGCTTTTCCAGGAATGGTCAGTGCAGCCCCCTATCAAACAAAAGATCTCTAAATTTGTCCTTTCTTGATCTAATTCTTTACAAACAAGTGGCCCTTCGGAACTGTTTTTGGTGCTTACAGGGCTGTTGTATCCATTTAATCCTTGCCACCTTTCATCTGCATGATTATATAGCAATGACAAGGCTGTCTACCACATCTGTACTAGCAGTTTTCGTTGCCCTCAGTGCTGTTCAGCAGAGATGCTGGAGTCCTTTCCTGCAGTTCCTCCAGCATCTCAGTATCACTGTGTGCCCATCCGGTTAATGCCTAGTGATTTGCTGACTTGTTCTGGATTTATGAATTCTGGAGCAAATTTCTTGGAAGAATAACATCCTCAGGGTTGTGAGTGGTCATTGAGAATACTACAATATGTTCTTCCCTGCGAAATGCATTGCATCCAGGAGGATGACAGGCATGGAAGAAAATTAGCTTTGATTGAATCTGATGAAGCTGAAATAAAAGTAAAATCATAGAATCGTTTAGGTTGGAAAACACTTTAAAGTTCATCAAGTCCAACCGTTAGCCTAACGCTACTGAGTCCACCACTAAACCGTGTCCCTGAGTGCCACATCTACGTGTCTTTTAAATCCCTCCAGGGATGGTGACTCGACCACTTCCCTGGGCAGCCTGGTGCAGTGCTTGACAACCCTTTTGGGGAAGAAATTTTTCCTAATATCCAATCTAAACCTCCCCTGGTGCAACTTGAGGCTGTTTCCTCTTGTCCTGTCACTGGTTACTTGGGAGAAGAGACCAACACTCACCTCACTACAACCTCCTTTCAGGTAGTTGTAGAGAGCAAAAATGTCTCCTCTTAACCTCCTTTTCTCCAGGCTGAACAAACCCAGTTCCCTCAGCCGTGCCTCCAAAGACTAGTACTCTAGACCTTTCACCAGCTTCCTTGCTCTTCTTTGGACACACTCCAGCACCTCAATGTCCTTCTTGTAGTGAGAGGCCAAAACTGAACACAGTATTTGAGGTGCAGCCCTACCAGTGCTGAGTACAGGAGGATGCTCACCTATCATAGAATCTTAAAAGTTTTGTATTTCTTCTCCCTTAGACAGGACTTCTATATGACTAGACAGAACCAACCAGCTTATTAGAACAGCTACACTACAGATTGTGATTTGTTGTAGAAAGTAGGGGAATAGTGAAGCACTCTGAAGAGATCTTCCATCCACCGTAACACAGGTGATGAGAGCTGAAATCTGCAACCTGCCTTTTCTTTTACTGTTAGTCACAGACAGAGACTGGTGAAAGGAAAAAGAAAGTCAATTTCTATCAATATTGTAGGACCCAGTAGTGCTGGATGAATATACAGTGGTCCATGTCTTGGAGAGCTTACTTACCTATAGGCAAGGTTGTGTCCCATGTATCTCACCCACCGTTCCAGCTCCAATGCAAGTATCTCAAGGACATGCTTTGGGAAAAAGTCTTTCGGTTGTCTCTTATGTTGTGGGAGTATTTTCACAGTTTTTTGGGCTTTCTTTTTGTTGTTGCTGCTATGTTAACATTAAAAGCCTGTTTTCAGCTTGTTTGGGATAAGGCAATGTATATAGGTTGCCCTGAGCAAGTCCTCCCTCTCTGCCCTCTCCCACCCCAGCCCTGTGTTATCATCCATGGCTTCTGGGGCAGTTCAAGGTTTCTGTTTGAATTTCTTTATGGAGCTGATCAAAATTCCTGTCGGTGACTCTCTGAGTATTGAAGGCAGAGTGTTACCATTGCCTGAGGAGGGAAGAATTGATTAAAAAAAGGAAACAACCTAGTAGGTAGCTTCCATGGGAAACGTGGAGAAAATGTTACAATTTTTTTGTTGTTTTGGGATATGTCAACAGACACTTGTTGGTAGCATCTATGGAGAGATGGGGTTCCAGGAATCTTCTTCAAACTTTATTTACCAGGGAAATAGCAAGAGAGTTGTTCATATTGCCCATAAAACAGGCTTCTGGTGCTTCAGACTGGTAATTTGTTCGTTCTGTTTACACGATGGTTAAAACAAAAATGAAAGTCTAAGATGTAAATCAGCTGATTGGTCTCACTCGCTGTGTTCAGACCCCGATAGGAGGATGGGAGAGCACAGAGCAGTCCTTTGGACCCGTGCCTGGCTATTCCCAGCTCTGCCGTCCAGCCAGGGATGACCTGAGCTCAGCCACGTTTCTCGGTGCCTCTGTTTCCACGTGTGTGAAAAGTTAGTCATGATCCTCACATTTTCTTTTTTTTTTTTTTTTACCTTTTGAAAGTATTTTGACCCCTGCTGCTGAAAAGAGCCAGACACTCCTCTTCCTGATTTACCCAGGTGCATGGGATAAAAGCAGGCTGCCTTGGAGGAACAGGCTCCCTTCTTTGGGGAGCTCGGTGTCGCTGGAGGTGCATGACTGTCTGAAGTGTTTACATCCTGGACTTCTAAAGTAATATCTGTAGGCCATCACTTCGGGTTGAAAATTGATTTTATTAGGTGAAAATGAACTGAAGAAACGAACTGCAAGCCGCATTGCTGGGCTTACAAAATGCGTTATCCAGCCTTACGTGCCCGGATGCAATGAATACGCAGAGACCACCTACTTTGAACACTCCTCTGATTTTCCAGTTTCTTTAAAGTCTAATAATATTGGCAGTGCAGGATGAAAGCGATTGTGAAAAGTGAAAAAGTCCTTGTTTGCCTATCCTGTCATCTGGGGTCTGTTTCACTGAAGCTGAAAATGAAGGTAACTTGCCTTAATGCTGTAGGACAGCTTTTAGTCTAATTGAACCATGCATCGGCAAGAGCCCAGTATTGAGCCCTCAGTCCCGGGTTAATCCCTTTTATTGGCCTGGGTGCAGGTTATCATCCCTTCTTATCAAACAAGGACCCCTTTCTTCTCACTCAGGATCAGAACTAAAAGCCAGTTGAGAAAGAAATGACAAATTCAAAGCTTTAAGCCTCCCCCCTCCCCACCAAAACCCACCCTGTGCATCCACGAGGTGTTCTGCGACACACACCCTTCAGCTGCAAGGCTCGGGCACATTTTTGTTGCTAGGAAGCTCCTTCCCCTTTCAGCTGTGATTTTTGTAGCAGCGGCTTCAAAGCGTGGGGACTTGGTTCAATTGTCTTGCCCAGCGTTTGCCGATCAGCATGTCAGATTAAATTTATGGGCAGTTGACTAGTGCTTAGTATTTGAACACCTGCTTCGACCTCCTCTTCTGGCACAGCTTTTTGAGCAGAGGTATGTTAAAGTCACTGATAGCGAGTGCGTAGTGTGGGTCAGTACTGTTTTTTAAGGAAAATAAAGATGGCTTTTTGGGAAAAAATGATAAACAGTTCTTTTGTGAGAGGCGGCTGGTCAAACTCCAGGATCACAATTGTCCTTTCTGACCTTAAACTCTAGGAAGCTGCTTAGACTAACCCAGCCCAAAATCCCCCACGTTTATTAGTGAACTGTTTTACCATGATTATAGGTCAAATCACCATAAAGTAAATAAAAATATATACTCTGCATATTTTAAATGCAGGCAGAGATTTTTAAATGAAATAGCATGAAATATTCGACAAAGATTATCCTATGTGTACTTCCAATTTATCCTGGACTGTTTTTTGAGAGTCGCTTATTCTGACAGGATATTATTGAAATGTAGTATAAATCTACAAAACAAAAAATCCCACCTTTTTTCTCCATACTCAATGCCTGCCTCAGTCCTTTGAAACAACTTCTACTATCAGAACAATATTTCAACAGGTTTTACGACAACGGACAGGAGGAGAAGAGGAGGAAAAACTAGGCTTATTAAAGGTCAGGATAGGCTAGTAGGGGATATAATAAATAAGATCTTTATAAAGGCCTGAAACCTCCGTGCTTCCCCAGTAGGGTTTCTCCCATTTTCCTCTGAAACATCTGGTCTGTGACTCCCAGCAACAGGATACTGAACTAGATGAACCAGGGCTCTGATCCAGTTTGGCATTTTAGTTCCCCCTTGCACACTCCAAACTCCGGCAGTCAACAGCAATTTGAGGTGTGTGAGAAGTTTTGATGCAAAATCTCGATGCCTCTGAAAGAATCTGATCCTTTTGTCTGTTTCTGGGATGTTGGGCCAAATTATTCCCATCATCTGTTGTGTTGCCTTCAAGACGCTTTCCCTGCAGGCGCCCTGAAAGAAAAGGTTGCAACGTCTTTAAAAACTTTATTTCCGTCCATGTTGTTCTTTGGTAAAAGCATAGCATGGCTGGGATCATTTTTTCATACAAAACAGCACAATGCCTGCTGGCCTGGATATCCAAAATATAGTTTTATTGTTGTGGAAAGGCCTTAATGAGGAAGAAAAAAACCCTATTTAATAAAGTGCATCAAGTGCCCTTGGGAAAAATTAGCACACAATGACTTCTTGTGCCGCCAATTGAAACAGCAGATTGGTGTAGTGATAGGCTTTACAGGAAATATTAAAAAAGCACAGATGGCTCAAGTTTACATGTTTACAGTGGAGCTGGAACAGCAGCTGAAACGTTCCAGTACAGTATAATTTACTAGAAGGTCACAGACCTAGTGGTTAAGAATGAACCTGAAGACTATTGTAAACACACTGTTAGGGTTTGTAGAGGTTTAATCCCAGCGTTTTTCCTTCTCTTCTGCAATATTAGAAGCAATTGGCTGCAGCGTTAGTGAAAAGAGATACTTAAAGCATGGAAAAATGTGACATTCCGTTGGCGAGTGCGGAGCTGAGCTGTTGCAGGGAGCTGGAAGAGGGTTATGCAATTGCTACTGTTACTATGTAATTAGAAGCTCTTTGGCATTAATCTAGGATTCGGCTCACAATGTGATTAAAAAAAAAAAAAGTACTGAAAAATGTAGCTAGAAACAAGCTGCTTCAGCAATTACAAGAGTATCTGCTATGTCCTTAGGAGTTGTGGCACACAACCCTGTGAGGAAGGCTGGCCAGAGGAAGATACGCAGGAGATCTGGGCTTAAGTCCTTGCTCTGCCACGAGCTTCCTATAGGGCCTAGGTCAAGCCAGCTAGGATGTTTTCGTATTTAGATAACTAATGAAATGCTGCTTTTAAAATTTCATTTATTTATTTATTTTTTTTAGTTTGTTGCTTCTCTGGTGGGATCTAGTAGAAATTTGACCACAGGTGGAAACAGGGCACTCTGCAGGAATGCTTCAAACTCACTGGGCATACTTTTCATCATCTGTCTGTCATAAATGTCACTTCTTTTACTCTTCCTCCTCTTTGTTCAGACTGTCACCTCTTCAGGACAGGAATTGTAACAGCCAAAACTCAGACAGAAAATGGATTTTAAGAAGGCCTGTTGCAGGCTGTAGTGTAAGATAACAAGATGGGGTGACCAAGTGGACAGGTGAGCCTTGCTAGAAGACGACTAACTACCTTTAGTGACAGGTGTCCTTTAAGGATGTGGTTTATTCCCTACAAAAGTCAGCAACCATGGTCAATCAAGCATCTGCTTAACTTAATGACATTTTAATGTGGAACCATGTTCTGCCTCCCCTGCAGTTTGAGCTATTTGTTTACTTAATGCAATACCTAACCCATAGAAATAGGACAAGCAGCTCATCTGGCCCAGACACTGAAGGTAAGTCTGAAGTAATGAAAAGCTCTAAACAAAAATCTAACAAAACCTTGCTCATGTGTTTCAGAATCAGCTTTCAAAGCACATCACAAAGCAGTTCAGGGTTGTTATCCCTTTCCAACAGGTGGACAGACTGAAGCACAAAGAAGTGAAGTAGTTTGCCAGAAGAGTGACAAAGTTTGGACTCAGAAATAGGGATCTTGATTTCCTGATCAAACATTCTGTCCTTTGGACCAGAATCACTGGGTTACACTTAGTGGAGTCTTTGCGTTTTCATAGTATAATAGCTCAACTCGTGCAACTAAATGGTACCAATCCAAACAAGACATCATTCCAGTTGCTGTGAGCCCAGGAGCAGCTGTTTTTTTTCTTTTTTTTCTTTTTTTTCCTTGCACATGTACATGCAAATGTGAATGGTGTTATTTTCTTTTAACAAGCTCCTGTAATATCATTGGAATCGCTTGACAGTTAAGTCATGTTAAATTAAAACTGGCTGCTGCTGCCGCGTCATCACAAGCAACAGTACAATAGGTACCTTATTAACTGAATATTTACTTTGCAGACAATTATCTTCCTCATCAAAAAGTTGACTTCACCTGGGAATGTTCAAATACGTGAGTTGAAGCTGGAGTTCTCAGCTAATCTGGTGCTGATCTAGATGGCAATATCTCCTTGTGAATTTTACCAAATGAAACCTGCATGACTCACCCTAGAAAAATCTCAACCAATAACATGAGCTCATTAAATACAAATCAATCACCACAGCAACTAAAAACACAACATGGCAAGGAGTACTTCAAAAAAGAGGAAATTTGGGGGGAAGTGCCCACCATACCCAGCTTTTCAAGCAGAGCCCGTTGCTGGTGAGGGTTAGGGGACAGAGCCAGCTGGTGAGGGTTTGCACCAGGACAGGGCCCACAGCAAGCGTAGCGATTTTCTGAAAAACCCACATTTTGTTCACTACGCAACCTTTTCCAGCCCCTTGCAGCAGAACTCATTTCAGGAGCCAGAAGCCTGGTAGCAAGCCTTGCAATTTAACATCTGGTGGCATTTTAAACCTTTCTACTTCTCCGTTGGAGACTGTGCCTACTCGGAATACTGTATCGAGGCCTGAAAATATTTGCGTCCACACACGAGAGGGAGAAGTGGAATATAAGGCATGGTTGCCCTCAGCCAGGTCGGAAGGATGGAGTCCAATTCCAGGACCCTCAAGCTAAGGTTAGGAGCCAAACGCTCTCCGAGTGTTGTAGCAGGCGCAGGAATCGGTGATGAGGCTGGGCACAAAAGGGAGACCTTTGGGTCGAGCTCAGCGCTGCTTTGGCCTCGCGCAGCCTTTCTGCGCCTGCCCTCAGCTCGTTCTGGGAATTCTGCCAACCAAAACTCCCCGCTCACTGTGTGAGTAGCTTTTTGAACATCTCAGCCTAATCTGGGGGTGTACCATACCACCGTTTCAATTAATGACCTTCTATGAATCCTAAATTCAGGAGACGTTTCAAGTTGAGTATCTTGCGGTTTGAATAGGTGTTGCTGTAGGACATGCACTGGAGAACGCCGTGAGCTGAAGCTGAGTAAGTTCTGGGCCCTAGGGTCAGTGTCATCAGTCCTGATAATTTTGGCAACTGTGTGTTTTTCACGATTCGGTGAAAATTGTGTTTTAGTTGATCTGCATGGGATTTACTTCATTTATGTTTGTGGGTGTATGGAAGAGGAGAAACAGCTGGATGATCTTCTGTGATTCTCCTTCTCACCTCTGTCCTGGGGGGAGAAAGGTTTAATACCAAGTTCATTTTGTAGGTGTCCCACATGAGCGGCGTGCCTCATCAAGATCTCATGGTGTGTCTGAGACCCATTTCCCAGTTAGTTTGAGCTCCCTTACCGGTCACTAACATTCACAACGTGTCTGAGGTCAGAGAGCTTCCATGCTGGTGAACGCAATCTTAATGACCGTGAGAGAAGGAACATTGAGAAGGGGTTTCTTTTTGAAAATCTGTGGAGAACGATAGATCTTCTGTTAATTGCAGTGGGATCCAGACTGGATCATACTGCGACCACTAGGAAGCAGTTATGAATTAATATCTGTGACAGTAACCTAGTTTACCAGATCTTCATTTAAATGACTTACTCATACATGTTTTTATACACAGGCACTTATGTAAGCCCATAACCTTCTTTTGCCTGGTAGCAGTAGCTTTAGTTTATAGAAAGAAATGCAGTGTATCGACCCCGTCCGCCTCTAGATACATATGTTTATATGGGCCAGAGTTCCACATGATGTAAATCAGTGAGAGCCATTAAATTCAGTGATGAACATTAGCCGAGGGTGGACTGTTTCTATTTACAGCACAAGCCCTGCTGTGTTCTATGTTTTGATAAGAACCTAAAATAAATTCCAGGAGGGGGAAAAATAGTTAAAGCTGCTCAGTATAGGGACTTCTTAAGCAGAAAACACCAGCATTGAAAGTGCTTTAATTTCTGAGAAGGAAGTGTAACAGGGAACGCTGGGATTTAGAACAGACCTCAGCAAATTCAAATGAGAAGTAGACTATTGTTAAAATATGTCTGCTGGAGGGAGGTGTGAAAACTGTCAAGGAGAGGAGTGGATTCTCCATGTGAAATGGTTTCTTCAAGAATGAATGGTTTCTTAAAAAAATATATTTTAAACATACTCAAACCAGACATAAGTTAGTGGAATCCATGTAGAAAAACTGGCCCGTGTTGAAACAAAAGGTCAGGACTAAATGGTCTAAATCATCTCTTCTGGCCCTTGATCTGGCCTATGAATCTTCCTATGTGTTTATGTAAATCCTGGCACAATGAGTTCTTGAGCTCAGCTGTGGTATAATAATTGTTAATAACAGAAATACACTGTAATAAAATCGGAAAGTGAAAGTTTGTCTCCATACGTAAGAATGCAGAAAAATGTCTTTGTATTAGTTGTAGGTATGAATTAAAAATGAGCTAGGTAGCCTGCTTTAAACCATTGGTGAACAATCTATTTCAGAAATAAAAGACACTTTAGTTCAATTTAGCTTAAATTTAGGAGTGAAAGAAGAAAAATCTGTTTGAGATCACAAATTCAGAACCAGTCTGTTCTTAAAATAATTTAAAACAGTTTAAAAAACCCTCCTTATGTTTAAATTATACTTCAACTTAATTTCCTCAAGTTGTCCCCATGCAGACAAGTCTGTGGTCATGATACTCCTGGTTTTGTGCCTTTCAAAGTCTCCACACTGAAGCTAATGCTTCCTCATCTCTTTTGGTGATGATAACTCTGTCCTTTATCTCCGAGATGACTGTTATGTTAAATGTAGAATACGTTAAATTGGATGCCTCTCGGTTTGGATGAAATTTATTACTTCAGGGCTTAACATTTCATCTTGGCTTATGATTAGGAGGATGAATGATGATAGAATGTTGTCTTCATTCTCCAGGAATGCCGAAGAGGTAAATACAGTGTCTTACTGAGCATTATTTAGACCACACGAGTTGTTGGTCTTAGTGTATATATATGTGTGTATTTTTTAAAGAAAGAAATCTACTACTGGAGGCATACTTGTTAAATTAGGGACAGAAGGGTGGCAACGGGGCACTAACACAGGTTGTTAAGAGGTCTAACCAACCACGGTGCTGCAAGGTCTGCACCCTTTGGACCTGATGCGGATGTTGGCTCCGGCGTGGTACATGCGTATGCAGGCATGGATTTGATGATGTAAGGTCTTTATATCGGTGTTTAAAGTTTAAATTCTCTTTCTGTCATAAACTTCCTGTGTGATGTGAGAGATGTTAGTCCTGCCCAAATCCCGTTAAAATTCAGGAGAAATTGTCTGCCATAGCTATGAATCCTGTTAGCTGTTTTGGACAGAGGAGATGATCTCTGAGTGTGTCTGTGCAATACACGAAGGAATGAGAGCGTAAAAAAAGGGACCCTCGGGTGACCTGCATGCCCCTTACATCTCTTAGTACTTGTGACTGTTCTCACTAAAAATCCAGGAGAGTAAATGCATTGTGTCAGGGAAGGAGAGGGCTTTTGTCCTCCTTTTTATTCAGCTGAGCCAAACTCCATACTGGCTTCCGAGAAATCACATCGGGAACAGAATTGTTCCAGTGAATGCAAATGGGTGATACTGGTGGGCTGCGATACCTATGAACTTCCGAGTGCTTTCTAAGGGAGTTAAATGCCTTCAGCGTTCAGAGGCTGGCTCTTCTACTCGCATTTCATGCAAAGGTGTTGAAACATCACCTCGAATACTTGGTGGTCAGAAAATGTCATCTGTTGTTCTGGCTCCCAGTTTGTACTGCATTTTATTACCTCACTAGATTATATTTCAATACTTTCTTTAGAAGAAGTCATGCTAACTTGCCTCAAGAGGCTGGAAAATTCGAGAATAAAAATCCACCTACACTGTTTAATGCAAAGACACCACCTGCGGCTCAGGAAATTCACACATCATGAATCCACAGATGCTGGAGTGTTCTGGATGAGTATCACTGCGTAGGTACCCTGGCTGTTTTGTTGTTCTCTAGGTACCTGCCAGTGGTCAGAGGCAGAATCAGGGGTTAGATGGACTTTTGCTGGGACTTGTTACACTCTTATGCTGAAATCTGCTTCAACCTCCACGTTGGCTTTGAGTGGACCCTCATGGTACTCTGTTTTCTCATAAAAGCTTGTATATAGATGGTGATGATAGTGTTATGGTCATTATTTTCACTTTCGTGATCTCCCCTTGCAGACCCCACTGAGGTCTGTACCAGGTGCTGTAGAAGTCTCTGCAACAACAGACTTTGAGTGAAAGGGTGGGGTTTTCATCTTCATTTGGAGATTCGAGAGAAGTACTTGCACCACTAAATCCCTAAGACACTCATAAATCTCTCTTTCCCAATAGACAAGGCACGTGTACAGTGGGAAAGGAAAACAAATGAAAACGGGAGTGAAGGGATTCACCTGCTGTCACAAAGCAGTTCTTGGCACAGCCAAGCAGGGAATTCAGGGTTTTTTAGCCTTAGCCTGCTGTCCTTGTGCAGTGGGCAATTCCTCCGCTCCCCAACCGTCCCTTCATGAAAATGCTGTTGTAAAATGAAAACATTTAAAAGCTTCGATTCAAATACTTCCTCTCTCCAAGCACCAGGTGATGAATCAGAGTAGTAAGCTGTCATTTCCATCCCTAAATCCGACATGTTCTGGCAGTTCCAATATGAAAGACAATAGCTTAGGACGAGTAGTTGCAGTCATTTCCATTCTTGACCACTTTTCATCACTTTTGTGATCAGAGATGCTCTCTTTAACCCTGGCTCAGCCTCCCAATATTCCCTGCGTTTTCTAACAGTGTTTATTGCTTGCTGAAGCTGCTTTGAAGGCATGATTGAGTTAAATCACCTATAAATCCTACTTGACACAATATCTGTTTCAAGGTAGTGAAATATACGCTTAACAAAATGGTTCTGAATCATTAGCTGGTGCTGGGAGAGAGGAAGTATTTCAATCAAAGCTTACAAGCATTTTGTCTTACATTAGCTCTTTGACAAGACCCCAAGGGGCCAACTTTTGTCTTGTTAGTGTCAGATACATCACAGAGTACTCAGAAGTCAGGATGAAAAAATCACTTATAAGAAAGATTTATCAGAAATCGTAAATGCAATGAAATAGGGGGAACTGGAGACACTTAGTACAGGTAAGTAGTGGCCAGATGTAGAGCTCCAGGGAGGAAGATCTTAGTCTGTAGACATTGACCATATATAGTAGAAATAGAGAGACTGTAGTTTTAACAGTAATTTGCAAGATTTACCAGCTCTCAGTCGTTGTGTTTTGATGGAAAATGTATTTCTTAGAAGCATGTTACATGTGTTTTTATATGTATAAATATAAAATGTATGTAAATATTTTGTGAGTAGTTTAAGGCCGTTTGATAGTCTGCTTTGACCTTCTAAATAGCAATAGGAATAATTTTTTCCAGGTGATTCTGCCATGGCACAAGTAACTTCTCTTGGAAATTGAGCATATTTTAAATAGAACTATGATTTGTAAAGATATAATCAAAGGGTTTGCCAACAAATTGCTGTTTCTAGGTGTAGGGTTTTTTCAGGTCAGGAACTTTATTTTTGTGTATTGTACAGTGCTGAGCCCTCTGGTGATGTTCAGCAAACAAAAAACACAGTGCAGAGTCTTTGGAAGAGTCAGCCAAATTCATCTGTGGTGTAATGGCCTTGAGGCTATTCAGGATACATCAGGAATGAATTGTCCTTCCCAGAGAGGTGAAAAACTAGCCTTCTCTTGTGCCTGGAAACACCTGCGTGTGCTACTTGTGTGCAACTCAAACAATAGCTTGGGCAGAGGAAAGCTATGGTGAGGGAAGAAAGCAGACCCATTGTTTCCCCTCTCCTAATAACGTTCCTTGTTCAGTATATTAGAAAAAAAAACACTATTGAAGAGCTTTGCAGTTGTTGCACAGCTGTCATGTGGTTGGTCCGAAGTCGCCTCTTAGCCTTGAGTATTCAATCTGCCGTCATTGCTTCACTCTGTCTGGGTGTGAACAAACAAAACAGATTAACTGCCCTTCTTCTTGCTAAGATACAGCTAAATAACCCTTATCTGTTCTATCTGGGGACAGTTTCCTACAACCATTTCTTTCTTATGGTGCACGACCAATTTAAGCACGGCTGTTCCAGGTCGGTATGTACAGGTATCAGTGTGTTAGCGTATGACAAAGTCTGTGCATGCTGCTGCTCATAGGCTTGTTTGGGATGGAGATAACTGAAGGCTGAAAGCAGGGAAACAATAGGCAGGGAATGCTGATGGCTGAGAAGAGGTAATAAAAAATTACATTCATGTTTCTTGCATGCAGCTTTATGTTGAGTTTGCAGATCTGGAAGCTTCAGTTCTCATAATATCGCACGCTTCTGTCAAACGAGGGCAGATTTATCTCGAAAGGGCTGCTTTGTGTGATTGCCTCCGGGAAACTAGAGACGCTGATCTGTGCTGCCTACAGTAGCGCAGTGAACACCTAAGGCACTGGGGTCTCGTCCCTCCACGGGTTCTGCAGTGCCTAGAGCTTCTCCGTTTATTTATTAACAACTGTCAGTAAGACCTTTCTCTTCTCAGTGCCAGGTTTTAGTGTCGTTACTAAGAATTTGCATTATGTGCCAGGCAAGCTGTTGATGTAAGACACCTCTGTGCACCTGTCCACTTAGAAGGCTGATGTTATATTGGTCTTTATTTCAGGAAGTGGCTGTTACTAATAATTTATTGAGTGCTGACAGCCTGTTCTTCTCTGTCCAAAATACCTCCTCCCTACGAAGATTGCATACTGAGTGAGGCAGACAGTGCCCTATAAATCACGATCAAATACGGCCACGCTGCGGTGATTCAATATGTGATTCATTTAAGATTGGAGGGGAGGAGGAGAGATGGGAAAAGATGGGATAAAAGCACTTTGCTGAAGAATGCTTAAGTGTAGATCACAGATTATTTTCAATTAGATTTGCTGGCGCGCAGCTTTTTCATGCAGGCAGGAACTGGTCGTCATGTAAACTGTCTGCTTTATTCACAGGAGCAGTGCTTAGATGTCCTTCTCAGGAGCTACTTAAAAAGCAATTCTGTTTATCTGTAAAGGGAAAAAATTATAGATGTTGCTCTGCTTTTCAGCCCTAAGGTTATGTCTATTTTCACCAAGTTCTTGCTAAGCATTTGTTCTTGAATCAAAAGATACTTCCAATTGATGAAAGCAATTAAACAATTTGAAGATGATAGTCTGTGTTAGGTCTGTCTTTAAGGATTTTGGTGTCTCTCAGAAATTCTACACTGAAGGTTTCTGATGTGTGTCAAAGAACTCGATTTACACTCAGATTCTGGGGCAGGGTGTGTGCGTATGTGTAATGACACAGGAAAGGAAGTCTGTCTGTCAGTTTTGCTGTCTGAAGAGGTGTTCAGAAGACTCCGCAGCTTTTGTCAGACTTGCTTTCTTGTGTGAATGACTTAAAAGTTCAAAGAGACTGTTACACAGACCTACGTCTGAGAGACTGGTCTCCCTAAGGGGTATCAACCATCAGCCTTTGTTGATGACGACTGAGTTATTCTCCTGGTAGTAGAGAAGAAGTCAGTGGGACCACTGTGAAGGTGACTGCACAGCAGAGGAAATGCAAGGCTCACAGTTTGCCCCCAAGTTGTGTCCTGGTAATACTTTTTTACCCCGAAGCGTCCAGTTCTGGACAGGTGTGGAAACAAGGTACAATGTTAGAGCTCAGTGGCTGTTCTGCTGTGGTCCGTTTTCCTAGAGGGTAGGAGTCCTTTGCACGGTGTGCTGGCACAGACACTGGAGATGAATTATTTAAAAGTATCTGCATGATTTGGGAGTCTATAGGTTCTGACTGACATATGATAGTCAGTTAAAATTAGGCAGCTGAAGTTACTACTGCCCAGAGGTGTCTGCCCTGCTCCTCTGATGGACATCGTTGCCCTGAGACAGTGATGTCCGACCTACTTGGGAATTGCCACCGTTTCCAGCCTGGTGTGTCCAAGTTCACCCGCAGCCTGCTTGCTTGGCTTATTTTTATGCACCAGCCTGACTGTTAATGGTCATGCTGCCTTCGCTGCTCTGCCAGCTTCTGCCTGAGTCCCGCACACATCCGCTTGCTTTTCTGTGGGATGTAAGTGATGGTCACCTAAGCTGTGTCTCTGCGTCGTGGCGGGCGTGCTGATCATCCAGCCCCATGGGGAACAGCAGCCTGTGGAGCTCCCACCTGGGCCTGTGCACCCTCTTCCTTCTGTGCGGTCACCAGGGAGCAAGGGAGTGGATCGCTGCATTTCCAGGGCTATGGCCGAGCTACGGTTCCAGAGCCAGGATCTTGAGTCTAGAAACTCCTCTCTGCTTTTTGGCCATGCAGGTAATCTGTTCAGCATGTCTGGCTGGACAAATGGAGCTTGTCCACAAGCTCTGCCAGAGGCCTTCTGTACAGCTGCCAAGAGGGAATCTGCATCCGTGCTTCAGTTTGGATCGTGTTTAAACTTTTGAAGTGAATCTTTCTACTACTGCACTTCAGTTAGCATCACAGAGTGGTCCTGGACTGCTTTTGGATGAGGCTAAGCCAGAACATATGCACATAACGTACTCCAAATGCGGACAGGCATTCAATTCATAGGTTAGGTTTAGGGATAGGATAGATCTCAACACTTTTTTTTCCTAGATCCTCTTGTATAGCTCCAGTGTCTGCTGATGTAAATGTAGTCTTAGGCTGGTCTTAAGGATGGCTCTTAAATCACAATGTTTCCTAATGCCTAGGGTTCTTTTAAAAATATGGTCTGTTTTCAGATGTGTTCCAAACCAACGTCACCTGTCATAAACTGTGGGAAATCTTAGAAGGCAAGGAGGAGAAAAATAACAGGAACTTACAACTGCTTGTTAAATGAGGATATAGACTTGAATGACTCAGAAACTCTTGCACCATGTGTGGTATTTCACACCAGCACATACATGGTGGTTCTCAGTGGTAGCACCCCTGTGCTTGCGGTGATATAAACAGGTACGTTCCTGCAGGGCCAGGTGAATCTCAGCTGGTATCAGGGAGGTGGGCTGGGGAGATTTTTCCTTGATAGGACGCAGGGCACTGTTTCACACAGGACAGCATATCAAACCCTTGCCTTGATCCCAGGTCTCAGCACCATTTTGGGCTGCTAGGTTCATCTCTCGAGAGGGCAGCAAGACTTCAGGGAGGACACCTGTACTGTGAGCCTACACCCTTGCAGAGAAGGAGGGTAATGTTAGCGAGTCTTTCACAAATGGGTGAACGTCCAGCTAAAACATGTCTGAGATGTAAGTAGAGTCATCTCTGGAGTGTAGGTAGCTCAGGTTATTCTCTACATCAGGGATTTTACCAAACTTCAGCGCAGCCATATGGGCAACTTATGCAAAATGAGCTGGCCATCTGTATGGCTGTGGGTGGACAGGAATCCCTGACACAAAAGATGTCCAAAGACTTTCAGCAAGGGATAGGGCTCCTTTAAATTCCAGGCACCAAGAACAACTCTGAAATGGGTAGTTTTTATCTGTGAGTCACTGGCACATGTCAGGCTGGGTTCCTCTCCCATTTCCAAAAACTTCCTGGTAATGAATTCTAGCAACCCACCATACATTGCAGCAAACCAGCAAGAGGTTAGGCACTACTCATATTGTTAACCTACACAACATGTATCAACGTATCCCAAACTGTAAGTAGGAGTCTTGTGAATTCCCAGCACTCCATATACTTGTCAATACACATTTATTCTCACTAGGCTTGGAACTTATGATCTAATTAGGATTTATTAGAAGGTAAATGATCTTCTTAACAGAAAACACAGTTTAAACTGATGAGGGTTTTGTATAAACACACATATGCACACACACATTTGTAGAAGATTCTCATTCAAGTTCTTGCTCTCTTCTGAATAAGCCAATATTACTATGTTTCTAGTGAATCAGAGAAAGGAATGGACTATTTTTCTTTTTAGTAATCAAAACATTTTCAAGCAAAATGATTTGAGCATCACTGGTTTTGAGCGTCAAGGTAATAGCTGTTAGAAAAACAGTCCCTAGATGTGCTTCATGGACCATTTCTGTGTCTTTTGAAGAAGTGGCCAGGTAGTGAGGCTGATGGACCAGCCCTCCCAGAGCTCCAAGAGCATGAGGTAGGCTGTGGTTTGGGCTGCTCCTGATATTAGTCGTACTTAAATGACTAAAAAAGAAATAAATCATGTGGTATCCCTGGACACCTTTGGGCAGTGAGGTCCCTATGTGGACAGGAGGTGGGGCAGGTTTGGAAACGTGCCATGCTCTTGATTGTCTGCACACCCGTTCCTTACTCGTGATGTGGGTTTGCCCTTCAGCACGCTTCGTGAACCAGAGAGCAGGCAAGCCACCAGCAGTTCGAGTCGGACCATGGGCATTGCTTTAACCAGCCCTTCCCACGTGCGTTTTGCATGTGGGAACAGGAGGGGAGATGGTTTGGGATGGGAGAAGGGGTGGATCGGAGAAATGTTTCACCTAGGCAAGGAGTGGGAAGGAGGGAGCTAGCTATATCTCTGCTAATAAATTAAACAATGTGCAGGAATGTTCCTGGGCCGGGACCGTGACTGCCCACCCTGGCAAACTGTTAGAACAGTCCCTGGCGAGGTTTTGGCATGCGCCGCCCAGCGCCGCCCCGGGTAGTTTTCGAGTACGGTTTGGCAGCACGCGTGTTCCTGGGACCGTCCGCGGTCGGCTGTTTGCATGCAGCCTCCCTGTTTTGAAGGTTAAGGGTGTTTACTGGCGGACACTCAGGCTGTTCCATGCCAGCTGGCCTCCGTGCCCAGGAATGTTCCCAGGCACACTTAATTTACTTGTATAGATATAACCTAATGTTAACAGTTATCATCTGCGCCTGAATCTCACACCACTGGGCTGAACTGGTGCGGTGCTGCTTGTACACAAGCTTTGTTCAGCAGTGATGGTTCATCAGCGGTTTAGGTTGCTGCGCCACATCTTCTTGTTTACTTCTCATTAACATTAAGTTTACTTTGGAATTGTTGCTTTCGAAAGGAGGAATCCCAACCTAAGTGAATTTGAGTGGAAAATTCTCACTGATTCTATAGGGACAGGATTTGCTGCAATTTCCTACATCTATCAACTCTCTGTATTACTGGTTATTTTATTTTACATGCATTTCTTATATTCTTTCTAGTTATTTGGGGTTGGAACTAGATGATCCTTAAGGTCCCTTCTAACCCAAACCATTCCATGATTTTCTTCCAGTATTTCTCGGCCTTCTGAATGCCATTGTACAATTTCGCTTCCTTCTTTGCTGTTTACAGTTCTTTTCTTCTCTGCATCTCCAATCCATTTCATTATATAAAAAAATCTTTGGCATATTCATGATATATTTACTGAAACCATATTTACAAAAGTTTAGGGCAGCACAGATCACAAAAAATAACGGGTCTAGTGGAAAAATATAGTTTTTGCATGACAATGTCTCCTTTTGGATTGCTAGCAGTGAGCCTAGATGTGTATGATTTCTTCATTAACGATTTGGAGGAAAAAGGAATATATTTTAGGATTGGCATATGCTTTCTATTCAAAGACCAAAGAGATGAGTACATGCTTCAAAAATATGACATCAAATTTATAGCAAGCTATTAGTCGTAGCTGAGGTAGTCACCAGATTTTGTGATGTGGGAGCGATGGTGATGTTTTGTGTATTCTTTATTAGCTGTCTATAAATACTCTTTGCTGGTCACCTCTGTCTCTAAGCCAAGGCAAACCAGGCATTTTGGTTCATTTTAGTATAATTGTAGGATTTCAGTGTTTAATTTTGTAACCTGCATAATGATGTCACCTGCAGATAATGTTGGGGTAGCCACTTTCCACAAATGTGAAGGGAGTGAGTTGGGCTGGGGAATACTTATGCTGAAGGTTATTAGCTTTATTCTTTAAGAATAAAAAAACCCCAATCTTTTTATGGACTTCTGTCTGAGATGCATCTAAGAGCTGAAGTCAGTGAACTATTTTATATTAAAAAATAAAAAAATACATGGCATGGTGGCAGCCGCCTTGGACACAGATCTACCACCTTCTTCTCCTGTAGGCCAAAACTATCAGAAGAGGCATATCTGTTCCTATATCCTCCCTTTTGATTTATTTTGCGTAGCTGGAAAATAATCATGAAGTTTTGTATTCACAGAAGAACTGCTCAGCATGATGCAGGTGACAGATCTGGAGTGATTTTGCAATAAATAAAGGAGCAAGTAGCCCCTGTGAGTCTTTAATACTATTATTTCTATTGATGAGAGACTGTAGTTTTGAAGGCAAAGCTCCCTCCCAATTTTTTCGCAGGGAGTTGAACATCTGAAATGCTCTGCTCCATCTGAGCAAGCACAGTTTTGCTTGGATCCAAAATGGCAGTAGTTCAGGACAGATGCATTACTCTTGTTTTAAATTCATATGTTATATACCTCACCATAACATATATCCATTTTGATCCAATCTTTTAATCTGACTTGGTGGATACATCACCTCAGTAAAGACAGAAGCAGTTACAAAGCACGCTGCAATGCACATCTCCGTATCTTCTTAAGAGATGCGTTTTATTCTCCTCTGGACCACCAGCTCCACAGCCAAATTAGCCACCTCTTTGAGAAGAAAAGGCCAATGGCCTGAAGGAAAGTTTTATGGTTTAATGAAACAGTAAGAAAACAAATATTAAGTTCTTAATGAAAGAAATGAAAATGAAAAGCACACAGTAGTCAGTACTTTATGATCCATGAATTCCTTTCTCTTGCCCTCCAGAAAGCACATGTGTTCTGCAGTAGTTGGGCTGATCCTGTTGGCAAATCTTTCATTCAATGTAATGGTACAGGATCAGGGATTTGGGAAGGAAACTGAGAACAGAAGAAGTAGATGAGACCTGCTGAGACATAAATCCAGCCTTCTGCTATCATGGGCTCTGCACCATAAAATCACTTCCAGAAACTTTTCAAACTTCCATCACCGATTGTCAGATTTCTTTGTCCTCACAGCTCCCCTTGGCATGCTTTTCTAGTGACTCACCTTCTCTTTTTTTTTTTTTTTGTAAATTAATTCACGATTGTAGATGCCGCTTTGTTCTTGAGCCAAAGTTGTTCTTTAGCTTGCATGGATCTCCTTTCTGCTGTGCATCCCTCTGACACACCTGGCGACAGCAGGTCTTTCCTTTCTTTGCCTTTCCTTGTCAGCCATAACAGCCAAAGTTGTCTAGTCATCTGCCATGGGACTGTGCTTGGATTGTCCTGTCCCAGAATTCACTACTTCGTGTGAAGACTGGAAAACCACCCAAGGTAACACCAATGTTAGTGTCACTTTGGAAACCACCCCCAACAAACTCCGATGGCGACACCAAGTGTGAAATGAGCTACGGTGTCTCACAAATATCACACCAAACCCGTTGAGTACATATTTCTTTAGATGACTCTCTGTGTTCAGCACTAAAATTCCCGGGGAAAACCTGCCGTGCAGACATTGTGAAGTACATTGCTGCTGCACACAATGGTCTGCAGAACACACCGTGTTGCTCTCCCCGCTGGCAAGAAGGCTGTTTGAGGGCCACACCGCTGACTCAGGGCTCAGCGTCTGATTTGAGTGGAAACAGAGTGGATGGCTCCTTTCTGTGGTTACTGGTTTCTGTGGTTCAGTGGGTTCGGTTTTGAATCACTAAGGTAACTGTCCTCTGTGTTTTCAAGATAATTAGGATTCCTTTACCTATGGAGTTTTTAAAGGCTTCAAGGCCTTTTCTGTGGGCAAATTCATCATGGAACACAACAGGATCATGACAACCGAGAGCTTTTGGAGAGAGAACTGTAATGTGAGTGATTGTCATTACAGGGGTGCTTTCGAAGTAGTCATTTTCAGATGATTTTACAGCTTTGCTACGCAAGTCGCACGGTACCCAGGTAGGCTCAAAGCAAAGTATTTCGACCTCGGCATGTTTGAGCTAAGCCTTTATTGATGGAAATTTTCATGAAACACATTTTCTCATGGAAATTTAATTTTCTACATTTAAAGCTGTATTTCTTGCAGATGAAGTGAGTGGTCTTGTTCATTGTGAAGATAACAATACAGCCAATGAATTGCATATGGCTGAGTAAACTCTAAACACACAAGCCTAACATGGAATATAAATCTAAATGTCTTGCACATGCTATGCAAATTCAGGAGTCTTCAATAGGGCCCTGTTTCACCACGGAGCCGATTCCAGAAAAGTTTGAAAAAGCAGTGGAATAACTTTAACATTATTAACCCACATAAAGACTCCTGAATATAGTACAAAATCACTCATGTTGATATTGGCTCCCCCCCGGAAAGAAAAAGAGATCAAAGTTTTTTTTTCCCCTGAAAATATTAGCCTTGAGTTTGTTTTCAGATCTTTAATGTAAAATTGCATTTACTTTCTGTGTTTTCAAGACTGAGGCATCATTGTTACTCCAGTTCAGTAGGCCTTTTATGATCCGTTCATATACTCACATTTATTTAGCTCCTTTTTCTGAATGGCAAGGAGATGATTTTCCCTACAGAAACGGAGAGTGTTTTCAAAGATGGAAATATCTTAAAGAATTGCACCTTTATGATTATTCATAGATTTGTTTATAAGGTTAGAGCCCCATAAAGTATTCAGAAGTAGTTTAATTGGTAAGCTAACACTGGATGGAAATAAATTGCTGAACCCCAATGCTTTGTTCATTTTCTGTTCTAGCGTATTGTATTTTTTTAATGCATTGTAATACTGGGTTACTCAAACAAGATGAGAATGCTCATTTCCACAAAAGCAGGACTAAAGCTGGGTTTTTTTGAAGAATATTACATATTGTCTTTTAATGTAACAATTTCAAAATGGTACCTGCGTATTGCTGTCAAAACAGAGAGAATTGTACTACATCTTAATGAAATATATTTGTTTAATATCTGCAGACAAAACCACAAAGTAACCTTCTGTAATACATCTTGAGTTTCTGCTTTAGACCTTTGTTCACCAGGGACCACACCGACTGGGATTTTGGACAGCCTTGAGAGATGTACTGGGGCTGGCTAATATACTACCAGTCAGCGTACAGTTACACTCCCTGGACAGGCCCTTACATGAGGCGAAGGGATGTGAAAGAAACCTTTTCCATTTCAACTTTTTCAATGAGATTTTCCACCTCCTCCACCTATCAGGAGTGAGAATTCCTTTATCTTAAACTGCTGGTACTGCAAAGATGAGTAAATGCATTGGGAGCAGCCCGGATCCTGGGTGACACTGGCAATTCTGTTCATTCTGCTGGGAAGACATGCTGTAGGTTATCCTGGTTGTTCAGAGTCTTGAGAGACAATGTGCGCTGGCAGCCCAGAAAGCCAGCCGTGTCCTGGGCTGCATCAAAAGCAGTGTGGCCAGCAGGTTGAGGGAGGTGATTCTGCCCTTCTACTCTGCTCTCCTGAGACCCCACCTGGAATACTGCGTTCAGCTCTGGAGTCCCCAACACAAGAAGGACATGGAGCTGCTGGAGCAGGTCCAGAGGAGGGCCACGAAGATGATCTGAGGGCTGGAGCACCTCTGCTATGAAGACAGGCTGAGAGAGTTGGGGCTGTTCAGCCTGGAGAAGAGAGAAGACTCCGGGGTGATCTTATAGCAGCCTTCCAGTACCTAAAGGGGGCCTACAGGAAAGCTGGAGAGGGACTTTTTACAAGGGCATGTAGTGACAGGACACAGGACAATGGCTTTAAACTGAAAGAGGGGAGATTTAGATTAGATATAAGGAAGAAATTTTTCCCTCAGAGGGTGGTAAGGCACTGGAACAGGTTGCCCAGGGAAGTTGTGGCTGCCCCATCCCTGGCAGTGTTCAAGGCCAGGCTGGATGAGGCTTTGGGCAATCTGGTGTAGTGGAGGGTTTCCCTGCCCGTGGCAGGGGGGTTGGAACTAGATGATCTTCAAGGTCCCTTCCAACCCTAACCATTCTATGATTCTATGAGACAGCTGGAAAATCTGTGGATAGTGGTCCATTTTTCATGTGGCTTGAGAACTGAGGGGGAGCAGCTCTGCCCAACCTTCAGCTGCCTTTTTCTGCCTAGAAGAACCAAAATAGATAACATGGAGACAATGGTGGGAGCCAGGGTGGCTTCTTTCTTTCCTTCAAAATTAAGACCCTCTCCTGCAGTCATGGTGTTAGAGGGGAGGTCTTGCCTGAGTGAGGAATGCAGAACAAAATGAGTTCCTTACACCAGGACGTTAATTGCTGTTGAGAATATGAACGGGCTTCTTTAATGAAGTGATTTGTTGGTCCTAAGTAACTGCTTTATCTCATCAAGTCCACAGTGCAGGAAATCTAATGTGAAGGTTGGTCTCAGCAAAGTATGCTTGGCTTGAAGAAAAGAATCACACTTTGGAAAAAAAAAGGAATAATGGAATGTTAAATTAGTAATGGCTTTTGCAGCTTGTTTGCAGTTTGATCTTTCTATGCTGTAAAAATTATTTCAGCATTTAATTTCTGGGGCTTAATTTGTGCCTTTGCTTGGATTATTTTTAAAGAATTTCTTCTGCTTGGAAGAGTTTGTTTCCTACAACAGAAGAATAATATTACAATAGATGGTTTGCCTTTGGCTGCCAGAAGCCCCAGCTGTTGGTAGGAGGATATTCTGAGCAAGCGTGTAAATAACGTTAAGACTGACAGGCTTCCTTGAATCTCCACGAAAACATACCTTACCTCTCCCAGGCCTCCAGTCCAGGAGAACCATTATGTAAACAAGCACTCACTTTTGTACCCTGCTGTGGGAGTAACAGACCTTATTGGGCCCGTAGAGGGGTGGAGGAAGAGTTACACCCACTGAGATGGTGCTGGTGAGTGTCTCCATGCATTTGTCTCCTGTCTCAGATGTCCCTGAATTTCTCCACCCTTGAGTTGGTTGGGTTACGTACCTAGACTTACGAAAGGGAAGCTGATGTGCAGAGAGATGAAGTGATTTGCACAGGGTCAGGAATGGTAGTGTTGAAGACTGAATCCAAGTCTCTTGAAACCAAGCCAGTACCTCAACCACAAGGCCACCGTTCCTTCGTAGCGTATTTTCCTTTGACTCTAGCAGCTTTTGCAGCTGGCCGGCTTTGTAGAGCCAATCCAAAGCTTACTGAAGTCAGTGGGAGTCCACTTACTGATTTCCAGCAGGCTTTGGATCTGTCCCATTAGGTGCTTTTTGCCCATATGCTGGAAAGAATAGTTCTGTCTTTTAACGCTCCCTTTACCTGTCCATGTTGTGTATTGGGGAAGCTGTATAGTTTAAGATTAGGGTTATTTATTTTACCTTGTAAGGACCCCTGGCAACTGTTGGAAAACACTGATAGAAACCAAGGTTATTGCTCCCATCTCCTCACTGGAAATTTCTACTCCCTCAGAGCACAGCTACATAAACAGCTGATTTGGCATTTAGCACAAGGGAAGGAACGGAAGCGCCTGGCAGGGCGGTGGGAATGAGTTATTGGAGGTGAAGGGGGAAGGGCAAGAGCCTTGGAGCAGAGCTGCTGCTGGTGGAAGAAGCTGTGCTGGATGCTGAATCCACTGTTTGTGTGGCTGCAGCCTCTTTGAAGAGATGGGAACTATCAGATGTGGGTGGGAAGGAATCTCTTCAGCTGCTAATAAAATGTTGCCATCAATGTGATCACTGATCACCTAGTTAGTATTCAACAGCCGTATGTGAAGATTTTCCTGCGGTCAGTACTATCCACTGCCACCTCCCCAGGCTCCAAAAATGATGGGTGGGAATTCACTGCTTTTTTTACATTCCCATATTTCCCCATGTGAGCTAATACCCATTTTTCTTAGCAGACTTGTCTCCACTCATGAAGAATTTGATCCTGTTCTTTATGAAATCAGTGGCTAAGTTAGCAGTGTCTTCTGTGGTGTGGTTTCGTTAGAGAAAGCCCAGCAGAGCTTGAGTACAAAGCTGATGTGCACCCAAACTTTAGTTGTATTTCTGTTGGCTGTGTTTGACTTTTGATGTTACCCAAAGGCCATTGAAACTGTCATGTAGATGAGGCAGTCTACTGCAGCTGCAGTATAGCCATTATTTAGAATTATAGACATGGGCTAGAAACTAAAACATGCTTCTGGCAGGTCCTCTGCTTGTTTGCTGATACTGCTGAGGACCTCAGAGTTTGGGTTCATCACAGTTTGCATTAGATTCTTAGTTAATTGTTTAAGTTGGAGACCTAATTCCTCCGTGGGCCTGGGTGCCCCCTGTAATCAGTGAAGAAAAAAAATATTACTTCCAGAAAGCAACTCAGAAATTTAGATGAGATGCAAGTGCCTATATTCTTCATGGTCCTGTAGCTGTTTCTACTGACTGTAGAGGGAGTTCCGTGTAGGTAAACTCCTAATTTAAGCAGTTTAGTGAAGTGCCTGAGGTTAGATGAGATGGATTTGTGGGCTGGTGACTAGCGATTTCTCATGGACCTCACTAAACTTTCATTGAGCTGCTGAACTACAGATATGTTGTTTAATAAGGAAAAGAGAAACCTATGGGAAAACAAAGAATATCAATAATCACACGTACTTACATCTGGCAATAAAGTTTTTGGAAAAAAAAAATCAGTACAGCAGCTTGTTGCCTTTGAAACTTAATGCTATTAAAATGTTCAACATGAAGTTTCTATTTTTAAAATAGCAGTTGAAAGAAATGCGCAAGATTAATAAGAAGCTAAATTGAAACCACGTTGGTTTGTAGGTAATACAGACAAACACGGAGTTAATGGGGAAGCATTCTCGGGGAGGGCTGTGCCTGCGCTCCAGTTTGGGCCACTGCTTGTTTGGTTTTTATTTTGTCTTTCTTAGAAAGCAGAAGGGGGTAGAAATACCAGCCTGTTAAATCTTTTATTTCCTTTTTCAGACTGTTGTTCAGTCAAGTTTATTAAGCTTTCTGAAACAGCAGCTTATGACAAGTTAAGACACCGTCTACCACCCCGAAACATAGGGAGTCGCTAATATAAACCATTCTCCAGCAGAAGTGGACAACAGGTCTGCCCTTGGAAAGCCTCAAAGACAAACAGGGAGATGTGTAGCAATCGTGTAGGAAGTGATGAAAAGGAGATGTGAGTATTGTGCTATTTACCTGGAAGGGAGAAGCCATCTGACACCGGTATCCAAGAGAGCTCTGCCTCTCTTTGTAGCTGTTGGAGCAGATGCAGCTTCGAATAGATGATTCTTGTCTTGTTAAAGCAGGAGGGAGGAGCTGCGCCTCCAAGGAAGAGTTTACAAAAGCAGCTGCAGATAGAAGTTTGTTCCAAGATGACCACAGTCTCGTGCTAATAACCATAATTGTCGGCCCAGAGAGCTGAATGGACTCTAGTTCTTCATATTAGATGAAAAAAGGGAGCTTGAGCAGGGAAGTAGGGTGTTGGTGGGTTGCACCCTGGAGAAGAGCTTTGGTTTCATTAGAACTGTGACTCTTTACACCACGTCGCAGTCTGGCCCACTGACTGCAGTGGAGTTAGGACGATCTATGCCAGCCACAGAGCTGTCCCATATGGCTTTTATTTTCTCCTAGATGATTACTTTTTATTTTTAAAGTCTGAAGGGAACTGGCTGTGTGGTAATAATAAAAAAATGAGCACTGGAGGACCTTGTTAACAGCCCAAAGGAGAACACGCAGATAGTTGGTTGGTTCATGAATTGTTAGCAGGAGCAGTGAGTGTTACCAGCAGGCACTGCATGGAGCTGCGTGTGGAATAACCTGCCGTGAATACACTGCACAGAACATCCAATGTATATTTACATAAGGAGGACGTCTGTAAAATATTAAAGTAATAAATGTATTTATGTACATTTATATGTGCGTTATTACCTTACACTAATACTCAAATGTGGGCTCTGTATTTCATTATGAGTTTGAATCAAAATGTATCTTTACGGGGTTGAATTAAATGTGGCATTCAGGCCGGATCAACAGCATGCTGAAGATAGCAGGGTGCTTTCCATTAGCTGTGGCTTATGTTAGTGCAGTGCCCCGGGTTGCTCACTGTGTTCAAAAGATCAGGTAGAGATGGTTCCTGCCTTGCACTGGTGCCATTGACACTGTGGCGTAAGGAATGGGCAGCGAGGAGCAGACTTGTGCATGTGGTGTGGGTGACAGATGTGGGAAAAGAGCCAAGAACTTGTTGGAACAGAAGGACGAGATAAAACCAGGGCTGTGTCATAGATCATGGTGCTCCAAGTCAACTGCAGTGACGGCCTCAGCCTCCTTCCACGTCAGTATGACCTCTAGATGTGCTTCACAAGACCGGATTTCCGGCTTACTCCTCTGAGGATGCATGATTTTCAGCATGTCTTGTAACAAGCTTTGGGTCTTAGTTTTGTGGTCATGGTTTGTCTTTTGTGAATCTCAATTCTTAGATGATGGAGATTGGTAATGGGGATAGAGTCAGTGATGAGAACCTTAGGGAAGGCCGTGGATATGTGGGGAGAGATTTGCTAGTGTTTAACAACAACACAAGAAAATCTTTCCAGTTTAGTCTTATGATTGCTCAGCTTTTGTATATGAACAAGTTAGGTAAGTTAAAAAGCTTCAACAAATTAAGCTGTGCAAAAAATCCGAATGAATGACAGGAACACAGGTACCACCTGCTCAGTGGTAGCATTGCTAATTAAATCCTTTTTTTTTTTCTGGCCAAAGTTGTTCAGTGTTAAAGAAAAACTAACAAAAAACTCACAATTTTGAATGTTAGAGGAAGAAAACCCCATTTCTTTCTCCTTGTCCAATGTCTCATTTTCACAGATGCTGACCTATTGATCACTTTGGAGTTTCAGAGCCGTCATTTAGGTGTGATGTGTTGTTGGTAGAATTGTTTGGAAACTAGAACTTTCTCTATTGAAGTAAAATTTGAAGTTTCAAAATGAGTTTGCGTACCTTGTCAGGATATCAGGCAGTCACTGAGTTTGGAGTGAGTCGGGCACTTGCTGTGCAACTCACAATTTTGAATGTTAGAGGAAGAAAACCCCATTTCTTTCTCCTTGTCCAATGTCTCATTTTCACAGATGCTGACCTATTGATCACTTTGGAGTTTCAGAGCCGTCATTTAGGTGTGATGTGTTGTTGGTAGAATTGTTTGGAAACTAGAACTTTCTCTATTGAAGTAAAATTTGAAGTTTCAAAATGAGTTTGCGTACCTTGTCAGGATATCAGGCAGTCACTGAGTTTGGAGTGAGTCGGGCACTTGCTGTGTAGCCAATGTTCTGCGAAGTTTTGGTTTGGAAGCATCAAAACATTTTGATTCTGAAATTTGAAAATACGACATTCGATAATAGTGATTTTATATTATCGTATAGTGTAGTATAACAGTGTAACACTGGATAGGGTACAGCAGGATGCACACGTGGTGTGTATTAGCATTTGTTTTCATGTAATGCATGTACAAGTTGAAACAATGAAATACAGTGATATGGTGAGAATAAAATGCGTGAGCCAAGATTAACTCGGAAACTTTAAATGTTTAGCTGAAGTCAGTTTCTGTAAAACAATTTTTGTTTCAAAAAAAATGGTATTTATTATGTAAAACTACTGCATCAAACTGCTCCTAGCTTTCAACTGAGGTTCATTATTGTAAGTGAAACCAGTGATGCCCAACAATTTCCATTGTGGCAGCCTTTAATGTTGTTAAACTTTTACCATGCGTGCTGAAATCACACATGCTGAGGTCCACTTCAGGATGAATTTCTTTGGAAATGATCGGCAGAAAGGCTTCAGCGATTTCTGAGACTGAGCACGGAGATGAGTACATTGGTTTTGCTTACGTTAAAATATGTTACAGCTGTTTCAGAGAGGAGCCTTAAAAACAACTGGAAATCGGGACACTGGGATGGACTTTTTGTGTTCCATCTGTCTGCCCTGGATTGGCCAAGGTGTGAACTTGTGTAGCGTTCACACTTTGGCTCAGCAGCCAAACTCTGTTGGCTCCAGGAGGCTTGGTGGAATCAGGGACTCATATCTGTTTTTTTATATCACTTTTATTGTTCAAATATGTAGGCAAGATTTGGAAGGCACAGTAGCTTCAGGTAATTGATCTCATTAGTTAATTATTCCTTTTTATTAAGGGAAAACCATGTGATCTGAAGAAAAGTGAGTTTGTTACGTGGGACATCTGCCATTCTTTCTGTTCTTGCCTTCAGCCTGAGGTCCAAGTTTTAGCACAGGCTCACGGGCTTGGTGAGACGATGCTCCCCTTGTTGCCAAAGAGGAGCCAGTGGTGCCAGAGATCTAATCAGGTGGTGACACCAAGGACTAGCGGAGATGTTTGTGAACATGGAAAAAGGAGTTCTCCTGCCTCTGCCAGCCAAATGGCTGGCCAGAAGCAAGGTTTCAATTATCATCAGAGCTGAAGTATGTTTGCGTTAATGACAGATCCGTCAGCCGAAGCGCAGATACTCCAACGAGGATCTATGCAATGGGGTTATGTGTGTGTTGCTCGTTCATTTGACATATCTGCTTGCTTGAGTTCGGTTAATTAAGACGGATGATCTCTGTTGGCTGAGAAGTGGCATCGTCGAACCCAAATTTCTCTTGGAAGCTTGAGATTGCAGCGTTTCCCGGGCTGCGAGGTGTCAGGGCTATCGTCGGAGCGCCAGGCTGGGCTCTGTGCAGCCGAGGTGAGGGCCCTGCGGCCGGTTATCCGTGGGACCGCGGAGCGGGGCAGTTTCTGGTCGCAGCTGGCAGCCCCACTTCCTCGGAAAAGCTTCCCCACCCGTTTGTGGCCAATTTCTCAGCGTTTTTGAACAGCGGCGCTGCGGCTCCCTGCCCGGCTGTGTGCCCAGGCGGCGACTCCAGCTGTTCCAGCAGCCCCACCACAGGGCAGAACTGTGCACAGTGTGTACGCAGAATTAACAGAATTAATGATGTTTGAAGTACTTTTAATTAATTCTTTCAAGTTGGGGGAAATTATTGAAATCTCCTATTTCAGAAAGGTAAGAAGGTTTTGTTGGTTTTATTTTTGCTCATCATTTTTACCGTAACGGAATGAGTTCGTATCAATAGGAAAACATTTTACATGAGTTTGTGTTTCTGAAACAGAATTTCTTCACGCCAGCCAACCTTGTGGGAATCCTGGTGGCTCCTGAAGGAAACATGAGCTTTGCTCTCATTTATTTTTAGTCCGGGTCCAAGTTTGAACACATCAGGGCTAACTTTCCCCCTTTGACTCACATATTGTCCCCAAGGGCCTGCCACTTCTGCATGGGCTCTGCATGGGGAGTGGAATGTAACCTGGTTGTCCAAGGCAGGCTGCTAGTGACAGCTTTAATTTTATTGTGCTTAGGAGGAGACAGATCTCCAAGCTTTTCTTACTTGTAACTACAGATCTGAAGAAAGGCATGGTAGTAGATAAGGTGTGCCGACAGACAGGATGGCCCTGGTGGCAAATTGCCCATCAGGTGAGTGAAACCTGCTATTGATGAGCCGTATGAAAGGATGACTATTACTGTAACGATACATGTGGATAGATGCAGCTATGGATCTACATACACATATACTCATTGCACGCACACACACACACAGGTGTTTGTTTCTATGTGTTGTTGATGGAATAATTTCCAAAAAGAGTTTAGAAAAGAGGAGAAAGGTGTGTTTCATATTATTCCTGTGTATACACTTGCTTATGTAATACATGCTTCATTTCCTCTGGAGGCTTCTTAAAGAAATTACTAATGTATAAGCAGTGCAACTTTAAAGAAACCAACTGGAATCTAATAGTTTCTTACAGTTTTGCAATTAGCAAAAAAAATTGTACTTTGAGGCTGCAGAAACGATCCATTATTTTACAAGAAATGAGCTGTTATTCAACAGTAAGAATATAAAAGCAAGGGTCTGCTCTTAGTTGTAAATACTGCAAAAATTATTTTAATTTTGAAAATGGTAAGCTGTGGTTTTGTTAGTTGCAAATTGTTACAGGTCCATTGCTTTGAAAGGGAAAGAGCTGATTTATATCAGCTGAAGATCTGTCTTTGCATTGTTGATGTTTTATTCAGAATTCTTGGATCACAGTGCATTAGAAATCGCTGTGGTAGATTTACCATAAGTATTCAGGTTCTGTGGTGCATTATTCCTTGAGTAACCCCATTGATTTCAGAGGCTCAAAAGTACTCAAGAGAACAGATTCTTCTGGAAAGAGGAAAAGCTGATCAGTCTTGAAATATGGTTACTGGGAGTATTACCACAGCCTGCTTTCCAGTGTGGTGATGAATTTAATTGCTGTAGCGTCAGCTCTGTTCCTTGTTCCATGCACTATTGTTTGCCAATCCTGTTGGGGCCAGTGCGGCACCTCTTGAAATTGATAGGAGCCTTTCCACTGACTTCATCAGGTATTGGGTGTTTAGGGATCTTGAACTAGATCAAATAGCAGCTATTAATGTAGCTTGGCCTTCTTCCAGCTTTAGTTATTGCCTGTGGTGCTTATACAATCTGTTTGGTGTATAATTTTCTCTCGTTTCATAAAAGAGAGAAAATGACTCAGAGCCATGCTGTGCCACTTGGTGTTTTCGTTTGTATGTTGTCACTTACTTTTGTATTCAAAGAAGGTAAATCCAGCAGCCATCTAGTTACTGACCCTTTCTATATGTGTTTATGTGTACGAAGGCTGCTGTTACGTTTATACGACTGACCAAAATGATTATGGAACTTATGGAGCCATGTTCATGCTCTCTTAAAGTACTCATTTTTCAAAATTGAGACAGATACTTGGTGCTGTTGGAAGAAAAAACACAAGACTTGGGACAATGGGAAGGTCCAGTTTTAGTGCTAAGGATGTGTCAGAAATGGAGCTGGTTGAAATATTCGCAGTTTTAAGATGGTATAAGCCATTTTTATTTAAATTTTGGCAAAGGGAAAAAATAATAGAGAAAATAACTGCAGAAAATATTTGAGGTAAGTAGTTTGCACGTTTCTGCACTCTGTTAAGCATTGAAGAGCAGAGACATGGTCAATAACGAGCCCACGAGTGTCACAGGCGTGTGAGTAGTTCGGTATTGCAGATACTGTGTGTGTGTTTCCTGCACTACTGACTGAAGAAGGCAAGATGACTGCTCTCCAAAGTTCAGTAGCTCTCATCACGCTAGGAGTTTTCTCCCAGCTCTGTTTCCACCAGCAGTTTGTCCTGCTTCCTGTTTTTTTTTCCTCTGGTTATTTGAATGAAACAGGTGTTTCAGAGAACGATTTTGTTCTTACAGCTCTAATCTCTGTCTCTGACAAATGGATCTTTTGTACTGTCCGGTGGATTAATAGGGGCTTAGGTGCTTGAAAAAGTAAACAGTGAGTGCAAACAGTGGGAAGGAAGGGGGAAGGAGTAACGAGCGAGATGACTACTGTATCACCTCTGCTAAATAAAGGACATCAAGAGATGCCACGAGAGGAAGGAAATAGGGTAGTATACCACCAAGGACTGGTACACCACGAGGTGTGAAGCAAACCACAGCGTATCTGTTAGTGGTCAATGAAAAAAGTTCATTGGTTTTGAAGCCTTGGAGCTCAGGTGCGGTGAAAGAGAACAGGAGCTCGTTGTTAAGGCAAGGATCAGCGCTGCCTTTTGTTCGTTCCCCTGCCCCCCTCCTCCTTGGGCACTACAATAATAATATCTTGTCACTCCTGAGACGTGCTGGCATAGATCACCTTCACTGATGGATCTTCAGTCAATGAATGCACTAAAATGGTTTGTTTCTGTTGATGTATGTCTTTGTAGACTCCTCTAATGGGAGTGTAAATAAATGAACCCTTCACCAGTGATTTCTTTCTCTGTAGTCCAGTTTAACCCCTGAGTGGCTCCCTGCTAGAAGGCACTCCAAACGCTTTACTATCTTACATTACTACAGCTTTTGCCTTTTTCTTGAGTTTCTTGTATTCATTTGCTCTCCGAGTGCACAGGCAACTTCCTATATGTGGATGCAAGTAATTTTTTTAAAATTGGTATTCAGTAAAACAAAGTTGAGAAATTAAGATGGGCAGTGAAGAAAGGTAAGGGCCTAACATCCACTGAGACCCCTGAAAAGATTTCCCGTGGTTTCCTTGGCAACTGTGGAAGTGACAACAATCTCCTGAGATTCATTTCTTTTTAGCTGTGTGCGAGAACTGGTTTGTATGGGGCTGTGAATGACAGGACCGTAACGTTTTTCTGTGGTTAGTTCTCACCAGTACATTAATTTTGCAGTGGTACTTGTGCATAAGACACTGGAACTCAAAAACATTGTCAGAAAATACTCAGAATAAATATATTTACCCTTAATGATTAACCAAAAGTAATTTTTACATTGAAGATAGCCCCTAATGTATTTATTCTTGGGAGATTTTTTCACCATCAGCATATGGGAAGGGGAGTTTTGAAAGAAGATTTACAGTTTTCACAGCTGCCTTCTGGACTTTGAAGTGCTCATATTTGGACAGTTTACCTTCACCACTGGAAATGCTGTCTTCCGTAATTGTACGTTTGGAGAACCATTTAATGGTCACTGACCAAACCTCATTTCTTCAAATCTCCACTTAAAGAGGCTTCTTTTCCAGAGAAATTTGTACACTAGCAGTAAAGAGCTACTGGTGAAGACAGAAATGGAAGGTAAGAGGCCTAATGCTGTCAGTGTAATTTCAGCTGTCATTTGGAGAAATTGCAAAACTGGTTACGGTCCCCCCCATTTCCATCATCAGACACATCAGCCATGGAAGAGGACACGCTCACACAGCAGAGATGGAGAACGGTGGAATATCACATGGCTACAGAAAGGCTCACCAAGTGCAGAGCACTGTCTGACGTGATCAGTGTAACCTTGTTGGGACACCATACTGTCGTATCGTAGATCTGGAGCAGGGACAATTGAAAACAGCCTTCTCCCTCTTCAGCCTCTTGTATGGAGGAGATGCAAACGCCAGATTTTGCCAGGAGACCAGCTACTGACAGAGATGATCCCTTCCTGAAATACTTTTGCTAAATCTCTCTTTTTTTTTTTTTTTCCTGAAAAATCTGGAGTTTTCAATGCAAACTGAGGGAGAAAATCTTCTTTTTAAAATATGCAATTTATTTTTTAGCCTATGTGCTTGCTGACTCTGCTAATAAAGTGCTATTTAAAAGCTGTATTCTAGAATGGGGAACTTTGTACCCCCACCCCTCCTCTCCTATATATTTATTGTAGTGGAAACATAAGAACTTTATTGAATGCTTGGCTGTGAAGACACTGGAACAGAGCATCCAGTATCTCTGTATCGTTCCTTCGTTATTTATGGTTGCAGCGTGGTAACATGCAGCACCAGATGTGAGTAAGAAGAAGGAGGGGTGCAAAAGAGAACTTCAAATGACTGTGATGAATAGTTGAAAGTGAACAGAGGGGCTTTTAAAACTCCTTTAAAGAAAGCCTAATGCTCTGCTTCCCTAAGCAGCAGGCTACTGATGATGGAAAAGTCACAGACATACCTGCAGAGATTTGGGAAGCTCTTGTTTCAGTAGGTCTTTATGGCAGCTAAAAAAAAATTCCTCTGCTCCTGCCAACTTGGTTGGTGTGTCCAGCTTGCTTTTCTTCTTTGCGTTTTGCTCTGTAAGGACAACATGCAAGGACTTGGACAGTGCTGACTTCCAAAGTATGTTTATTCTTAGTTAGGTATCCCCACCAAGACCAGGCCCTACTCGTGTCTGGTACTTTACCATATAGTGTCAGGATGGGGACATTGTAAGTGATGTCATACAAAGGGAAGAATTTTGCTGGGAAAATAGTTATTTGTCATCAAGACTCTTGCCAGTGAGACTGAATTCAAACTTCACATGGTCACGATCTTGCTGTCCAATTTCAAGGTGGGAAACACAGAGGACTGGAGCAGTGCTATCTTGAGGACTGCTGTCTCCTGGCTGCATTTATTTCTGCTGGTAGCATGAAATACGAGGCCCTGAAAGCCCTGAATCTTCTGTGCCTTGGTAAAACCAAATGGTGACATTTTATTTGACAGGCACTATCTGTACTTCCCTGATGGCACCCTTAAAATCCAATATTAGTATAAATTATGAATGAAGCACTTTCTATCTTCCTCTTGAGTCACCCTGTTTTATAACAAACTTTCTAAAATATTCTGGATTCAGATTAAAAAACATTGGCTTCTCCAACCGTCAAATTCCTTGATTCAAATTTTTTTTTTCCTTTTTTGGCAACATGATTTAAAAAATTCAGTGAAAAAAATTTTGACAGATGCAAAGGAATTTTTTTAAGGAATTGTTTAAGCTTCAAGCAAGTCTGTTGTTTGAGTACAACTAAAATTGTGTAAAATGGACTCAAACAGCAGTCCATGTGTACTCGGAGCTCTGCGGGAGTACGTCTGTGAGGAGGATGCGATGCACTGCAAGCGCACGGCGGAGTGCTGCTCCTCCCCACGTCCCCTGCCACTGAGCTACGACTTCGTGCTGTCCTCACGGGCTTTCTCCCTCCTGCCACTTCCACTCCCTACCGTGGTGGGTGTGTGTGCTTCAGGGACCAAGTGGATGCACTGTGGGTGGCTGAATCCTGGAGGTGAGGGTGAGCTGCTTGTTCGGATGAGGGGTCGGTGAGAGCCTGTAGGTGTTACAGCCCATGGGCAGCACAAGGCATGTAAAACACGGCGCGTACCACTGGCCTGAGCATCAGTGCTGCCTCAACTGGTGATTTCCAAGGGCTGGAGCAGCACTCCTATGAAGACAGGCTGAGAGAGTTGGGGCTGTTCAGCCTGGAGAAGAGAAGGCTCCCGGGTGATCTTATTGCAGCTTTCCAGTACCTAAAGGGTGCCTACAGGAAAGCTGGAGAGGGACTTTTTACAAGGGCGTGTAGTGATAGGACAAGGGGCAATGGCTTTAAACTGAAAGAGGGAGATTTAGATTAGATATAAGGAAGAAATTCTTCACTCTGACGGTGGTGGGGCACTGGAACAGGTTGCCCAGAGAAGTTGTGGCTGCCCCATCCCTGGAAGTGTTCAAGGCCAGGTTGGATGAGGCTTTGGGCAACCTGGTGTAGTGGAGGGTTTCCCTGCCCATGGCAGGGGGGTTGAAACTAGATGATTTTTGAGGTCCCTTCCAACCCAAACCATTCTATGATTCTATGATTCCCTCATTTATGCTGATTGTGTGGATAGGAAAATGGACTCGAAAAGCTTTCGCTCTTCAGTTAACAGAGTTTTTGTGTGGGTGAACTAATTGGCATAGATGGCCACACCTCTTCACATGGACATTTAGATAATGGTAAAGCAAATAAGCCCGGTGGTGCCAAAATCAGAGCGATAGCTGATGAAGCCCTAATGGGCAGAACAGCCAAATAGCGTGAATGGAATGTTAGTAAGTACAGAAGTTAAAAATACACGTCTCAAACCTTGAGGACACTCTGGGGACCAAGAAGCTATATTGATACTAGACTTCAAAAGATCCAAATAAACAGCAGGATTTTCTCAATGCACAGAAGTACATACTTGTGATGTCAGAGAAATGTTATTTCTGCACTGCAAATCTCAAGACAGATGCCTAAAAAAAACAGTCCAGATAAGTTGCCTTCTATTTAATTTACATTTCTAATTATTTAGTTTCATTTATCTTAGAAACTTAGTTTTAGATTCATTCTGTGAATCTCAAATTTCTGTATTTCTGGAGGTAACATTAATGCTTGTTTAGGGGAGCGTGTGTGGTTGTGTGGTACTGAGCAGCATTTCAATACACTAGAGTTCAGTCTGTCTCTATGCTGGATGACCTTGGACAAGTAAAATGGGAATAATAACATTGATTTGCTTTGTGAGATACTTTGAGATCCACAGATGAAAAATACTAAAGAAGAGAGAGGTGTTAATCTAAAGCCAGACTTTTCCTGGATGCTTCTCATTGTTCAGCCTGGAGAAGAGAAGGCTCCAGGGAGACCTTCTAGCAGCCTTCCAGTACTTAAAGGGGACCTAAAGGAAAGCTGGAGAGCGACTTTTTACAAGGGCATATGGTGATAAGACAAGGGGTAAAGACTTTAAACTGAAAGAGAGTAGATTTTTGTTAGATCTAAGGAAGAAATTCTTCACTATGAGGGTTGTGAAGTGCTGGAACAGGTTGCCCAGAAAAGTTGTGGCTGCCCCATCCCTGAAAGTGTTCAAGGCCAGGTTGGATGAGGCTTTGGGCAACCTGGTGTAGTGTAAGGTGTCCCTGCTTATGGCAGGGGGGGTGGAACTAGATGATCTTTAAGGTCCCTTCCAACCCAAACCATTCTATGATTCTAAGTGTTAGGAAGACCAGCGTGTCCCTCCTCCTGGTGCAGGTGGCTTCTTCATTTGTGTGAAAGGGAACAGCCTTTTCTAAGGGAGGAGGAGAAGACTGCTGCTGTACTTTTCATCACTTCCTATTTTGGAGGACACCATAGTCCTCAGAGCACGAAGAAAAATGCCTTCTATAATCTGTTTTGTACTTTTAATGCGTCCGAACTATTCGTACGAGAAGGAAGCTCAGGCAGAAATATTGCTGAGCTTTTCCATATGTGTCCCACCTTGCAAATTCCCTTAGTTAATCTTCTCAGCTCTGAGCTTCAGTAGTATATGAGAGCTCTGCAGTGCTCTGTAGCACTGAGTGAGCTTCGGCAGGGGAGCTGCTTTTAGAGCTGGATTTGAGCTCTGTTATTGAGAACTCATCGGAGGGCAGTGCACTACAAAGTGGGACACTTGAAAGCTAGGTGCTGGGGAGAGGGAAAGCGCTGCATGAGCAAGAAGTGAGATTATAAATTAGAATTCAGCTCAGCACGTTTGGAGTCACATAAATAGATTAGGACTTTGTAAAAGAACACCCTCAAGGATTCAGAATTACAGCCAAAGAGGAGGGAAAACATAATGCTTTAGTACCCTGTGATTTATGCACCAAATAAGTTTGGATTAGTCACTACTGTGAAGTGGGTTTGAAGGATTAATAACCCTTACCCAGCATTTATTGTATGATGATCAGCTATAAATCTTCTTCGAGCAAAACAGGAAGTAGCTAAATCCTTTCTCTCTGGAGATGGCCAATACTGATGCCATTGTTCATGGACAGCCCAGTTTGAATTCTGTGTTGTTTTTTTTTTTTTTTTTTCTTTTTCTCAGGGTGAGGCTATGGATTACTCATGGCAACTTGGCCATTTCCAGTTTGCTCAGATGATACGTGCTGCCAGATGAGCCTGCCAAGGGATAGGACAACTGTGTGAAACCATGAATTCCCATTTGCCTGGCTTATACAATTAGCAGCATACAGTTCATTGTTTGGAAGGGGCACATTTGCCTGGAGAGGGAATATGAAGAGTGTGACAATGCTGTAGGTTACAAACTCTTCGTAGTTACTTTTCATGTTCTGACTGTTTCAGCCCTGAATGACTTTTAAGCTCATTTTTCTTACTTGTTGTGGTTGTTTGAAGTGGAAAACTTTCCATTAAGGACTAAAAGTCCTGTTCTAGTTGATGCTTTGCCCATTTGTATTTGTGCCAAAAACAGTATGACTTTTGATTTCTTCTGAGCATATGTCAGCTGGTGACCCACCACACCTTCTCATGTGTGGCCTATATAAACCGATGCCGACTGAAGCTTCAAAGAGTGACTTTCCTCCCTGTAGGACTCTGCCTCACACTTATTTCCAATAAACTGCCATCCTCTCAATTTTCCACAAGCAACAGTATAATTGAGCAGTAACCTCAGTGCATGAAAATCTGTGTGGCAGATGAAAAAACCATCAGTAGACTAGAGGCAGCTGGAGTGCAGTCAGGAAGCGTAAAGAGCTCAGCTTCCCTATAATCTCTTTTATGAATATTTAGAATTTAAGAGAAATACTGCTCAGCTGTTTGATGGAGGTGGAATTCTTATCAAACCAGGGAAGAGGGAGTGAGAAGTGTTTGACTAAACAAATTGTTGTTCATCCAAAGAGTAAGGAAGGGAAGTGTTAGCCTTCCCTCTGAAGAGTCTGGCTAGATCAGCCAACTGGGACCCCCCTGGGGTACTTCCATCTGGACAGTCAAATTCGTTTATGGCTGTTGAGGGAGAGGTACCAAAAGATGCACTGTCTGTAAGACACAGGGAGTCCTCTGGATGGCAGAACAGACTGCTGCTATGTTGTAAAGAGGTATCTTTTGTTTGTTGCTGTCTTTGTTGTTTTAAATTGATGTTTAGCATCTTTGTGTTAAATTTACCTGAACTTACCCAGCTGATATTTACAACACCTTTGCTGCTGCAGACTGATTGCACAAGATGTAGTTGATCTGCTTAAGGCATCCTGGTGGACTGAAGCACAAGGCTGCGATGAACCTACAATCAGCACTTGCTCTAAAGTCCATCCTTAGAAATGTTCAAGGCTTCCCTTCGCTGAGAGAGCACCACGGAGGTTGTTGTGGGTGCTGAGAAGCCGAACGTGTGGAGTAAAAATGATACCTGCTGTTTTCAGTGTGGCTGAGCTGTCTTAGACAGCCAAAGTAGTTCTTAAGGCAACAGTCATGTGTGTGTCTCACCACTGCTGTTGCCCGCAGAAGTAGTTCCAGGTGGCTCTTTTCCCTTTTCCAACGAGGAGGCATTGCCTGTTTGCTTCTAAGAGGACCTTGGGACCAACTAGAATATCCGCATGAAAATCAAGTGAGAATTACCTTGGTTTAGGCTTATGTTTTCCAAGTCTGTGTGCAAGTACTTGCAAAACTGATCGGTAGATCTTTTCAAGATTAGGCTCCTGGCAGTACTTTTGTGAATAACGATGGTGGAACCAGAACCATAAAAGGCATTAAAATACTCTTCCTAAGGACTCTTACCCCTGTGCACGTCTGTGGAATGTGATTTTGAAATGGCTCAAATTCACACTCAGGCAGAATCTGTCACCGTTCCCTGTGACCTTGATCAGGAGCATTTCTTTTAATGCCTGTTATGCTTCCAGATAAGCGGAGCACCACCCATTGACCCAGGCAGGTCATTATCCTCTTCCTCTTTATCAGGAATCCTTCAGCCAATTAATCACGCACTGCTCTGCAATCTTGAGGCTCAATTACGCCTGGACAAGTGTTGCTCAGCTGTTCCTCCTGCTACAGATGTGACATATCCTGAGATTAGCTCCAATTCACAGAAGGTCACTGATTTGGTATCAGGTGCTAAGAAAAGCTGGGCTGTCTGGGAGGGAAGTGACACCATCTTAGAAGCATTTTATCACAAAGTAAGTGTAGATGTCTAAAAAATCCTGCTTGCCACCACCACATCACAGCAAGTCCTTTTCATTCACTGTTGCCTCTCATCCTGAGACAATTTACCAGTTTTGTCTAGATGGAGATGTCAGCAGACTAATAAACTGTTGGTAGTGCACCGATGACAGACAGTAGCTAGTTCTCCTTGGGACAGTAGATAGCCTAACTTTGAATCCCTGCGAGAAACCTGTTTTTTTCTTATTTTGTGAAAACCTATTTTATGCACATCAAATAAGCTGTTTTTCTTTTCATTTTCCTATTGTTACCAATTGCTTGGAATACTCCATCATGGACATGTTACATGTATGAAATAGTTTGATGGTGTTTTTTGATTGTTCTAAAAATTCTGCCTTAGGTTTTTGCATGATTTTTTTTTTTTTTTCAGTGGTTGTGGCTTGACACACTTACTTGTTTAGTTTAGAGTGCCCAGGTCAGAGTACATTTTGTGGCCCCCAAAAGTACTATGGGGCACCCACTGAAACTATGAGCAAGCCATACCTGATCTTGGCAGTGTGGTTCTGCGTTTGTGAGGCTGTTCTTTTGTAACTCTTTACTTTTTGGTTACGCAGAAACACAGGCAAGCATTTAGTAGAGATGCTTGCAATTCTATAAAATCGTATTATTCTTTTAGAAAAAAATGGCCTTCCAATTTCTATAAGCAGACCTTGTTAAAAAAAAAATCTCAGTTTTGAATCTTTAAATATAGTTTTTACTGTTTTTATTTTAAAAAACACTCTTTTTTGAATAAGATAAGCGGACGCTAAATATGTAATTGTTTGCTATAGAAAATTGTTTACTATACAGAATAACTACCCTTTATCACTTTCAGACTTCAAGTAAATTTTCTTAGAAACCCCTAGAGAATGGAAGCAGTATTTCCATTGCAGCTGTGGGTGGTGCCACATAGAGGCAGCGAGCAGATAGGATCTGCTCCTGCACCGTGCCCCTGGCTGGGGGCTCTTTACACGCTGGTGTGAATACAGAGAGACACAGTGAAGTTAAAGAGGGTTTGGAGCTGTGTATGAACAGCTTGATTTAACTGGGGCTGAAGCAGCTGTAAGCACCCAGCGGGGCTGTATGTGAGCTCACAGGGCTCAGCCTGCCAGTTTGAGAACTGGAAAGCTTCTGTCTTAAAAACACCCGGATATTCTGCACCTCATTTTCTGCAGGCAGAGCCACTGCTATTACTTCTCACGTCGGCATCTAGATTTGCAGTCCTGACTAGAGCTGTTTGTGGGTTAGATGTTGTACAGAAGCATAAGCAGGATGGCCCTTCTTTTGGAACAGGTTGTTGCTCACCAGGCGAGGGAAAAGTGAAACGTGTTGTCCAACGTTAACGCAGCTAAGAAATAGCAGGTGAGGGAGAAAAACCCAAACTGTGCTGCCTGCCGTGACACCGTGCAATGGGTATTGGTGAATGCGTTTGAACAGTTGTAGTAGTGTTGTGGCTGGTGTTCTCACGTACAGACCAACACGTGCTGCGTTGTCGCTTATAGATTTAAACAAGGTTTAGAAAAGATCTAAGTGGGCTCAGTTTGAATGAAGTGGGCTTTGTTACTCAGATTCTCACATGCAAGTTCTTACTGACTGGTAGCTTCAGGTTGTGGATGAGCCCTACCATGCCAAGACACTGCAAAACAACGCTTTCTTCAGAGAGTGTATTGCAGTCTAAGCGTATGGCTACATGAGTCTGATGTGATAGATTTGTTGCTGAAAAAGTTGTATTTGCATCGTTTTATAAAACTTTGTTTGCGTTTTCAAGATACAGCAAATGAAGACTGAGGAAAGATGTGAGTGTAGAAGGGATATTTAACTTGAAACTTGTTATATTTTATTTCGTTTCTCAAAATTACTAGATAATATTTGGGCTTGGCTGATGTTCAACAGCAAATATATTTGAATACTTCTATTGTTTTGACTATCAGGGAAGTTGTTGGGAAGCAAGCCAGACTGAACTCATAATGAAAATAAATAGTTGCCTAATTGAGTCATTTTATCTTAAAAACCACCTAATTAAAAAGATGTTCAAGAGGGAAACTGGACACAAATGCCGTAGGTGTTCTTCAGGAAAATATTTTGTGCCGTTGAGCAAAGGAAGCAAGCGCTGCGGTCTGCGATGGTAATAAATCCCGAGCTCCTGGACGGCCTTGCCAGAAGGCCCGTGGCTGAAGGGCAGCGCGCAGTGGTGATGGACTAGAGGCTGAGGAACTGGGTTGGGACTGTGACTTCCAGGTATCCCCCGTTGTGCTGTGCTGCGTGCTCTTGCCTTGCGTCGTGGGCTTTCCGTGCAGGATGCGTTCCCAGCAAAGGCTGCGAGTGATGTCTGATGCTTTGTTTTGCTGACCAGTCCATGAGCTAGATGTCACCTTCTGCCATGCCTTCTCAACGCAACAGCTGGACTTAGCTACATGCCTCTTGCTCACCTTGTAGGGTGTGCGGTGTTAAAGCCTCACCCAGAGAGGGGCATACAGAATGCTTTCGTTTCTGCAGTTCAGAGCTCTCCAATCTTCCTCTCAGCCTTTTAAAAACAATGAAATGGGAACCTTAAACTCAAACCCATCTCGAAAAAAACAAATAGAGATGGTCTTATCCTAAAGATGAAAAAGAGGATTAGAACTGGGGGGAACTGAAGTTATTTCGATGCTTTATAAATAATCTTCCAATTTCCTATCACTTGCCACTTCGTCTCTCCTGAGGTTAGTGCTGGGCTTCGCTACTTTTTGCTAGATTTTCTGCTGCTTCTGAGTGTGAGATCAGCCACAGGCATGGAATAGAAGCTGGAAAGATGAAAGGAGCTATAGACTCCTAAAAAAGGCATAGGAATGCAGGTAGGAGTGGACTCTGCAATTCGGTTGGGGGCAGCTAATTTGCCATATAGTCCTGATCGGAACGAGGCAGAGCTAGGCATAGAGCAGACACGACAGCTAGCTTCTTAGTATGAAGGTGAAAGACATGAAATTCTTCTATGGAATCAAATATTTTTGTTCTCACTGCTCCGCACTGGCAGCTATTAGATCATTTGGTAAAGACAAGAGAGGCTGGGTGAGGGATTTCTGAGCAGTGGGCGTCTACTACGGTGGTTGTCTAGTACAGCAGGAGTTAATGGATATTAATGCAACAGGCTCTCTCCTGGGCTTCTTTGTGGAAAGGACACCTATCCATATGCAGGAAAAATTATTGGAAACCCTGAATAATAAAAAGTTAAGCTTTTACTGCTCCTTATTTTTCTACCAGTATATTCAAGTTATTTGAAAGGGACCTCTGCTATCACTACAAAGCACAAGAAATTTTCGTCTGTATATTTAGATCTGGATTAAAATTTGCCACATTCCTTCCAACATTGCAATATTTAGAAACAATTCTTAAACGTTAAAAATAAAAAAAAAAAGCTGTTTGTCAGCTTTGGCCCCAAAAAAAGCTCTTTGGCTAGGAATTAAAATATTTCACATATAGTCTGAAAGGGATTATGTAGTGCTGTTTCTCCAGTGTTGGATCTCCAGTGCTGTATCTCTGCTGCTCTGATGAGGTCTTGGCAAAATGAAGAAACACTAAATGAAGTTTATTTCCTCTATGGCCGAATTGTATCAGCTCTGTCTAAAAGCATTTTACTTTTATTTTATTACCACGTGTTCTAAAAGGATCACCTTCTGCTTGGGAAAAGTTAAATCTTTTTCTTGTTTTCAATTTGTTTCACTAGTTTTAAAATACAACTTTATTTATAGTATTGAGCATTTCGGTTCATTACTAAAACTGAATAATTTGCTTTACCATGCCTCAAATTGAAAGCTAAACATCACCAGCCACCTTTTACAGGTAGGGATATGGAGGTGTGGAAGGATATAGTAAGTTGTCCCGTACCCTCAGCAGTGCACTCAGAAGTAAAACCCATGTTCCTCTGCTTAGTCCAAGCAGCATCACTTTTTTTTGGTGACACTTAAAATTTAGCTGCACTGTAAGATATGTTGTTAGCGATTCTGTGGATGAGCAGATTACTAACTGTGGTATTGGCCAGGGAAAATATTTGTGTTCAGACTCTCATTATCTAACAGGTGTGAGCAAATGAGATTTAGTGTAGAGACTTTGCTAAGTTAGGGAAAGACAGACAAACATTGGGATATCTGGTAAGTAATCGTAAACTGTAATAAGGTGAAAATACTTCAGCCAAACCTATAAACAAAACTGAGAGCCTGACCTTATAATGAGTTGTGGTGATAAAACACTACCGTGGGACGAGATAGGGCTCTAAACATGGAGTGCTATGACCAGTTAAAGTCACTACGAATGTCTCTGTCAATTTAAGGAATATCGAATCCTATAAGTGTTCCTGTAAATATCTATACTGTGGTTCTTCCACAAAATCTTCTCATTTCTATGTCCTGCTTCTCTTTCCCTTTTTCCCCCTAAGAAATTATGGACTCTGTTGGTGGTGATTGTACTTTACCTTTCCCAAGTTCCTTGGTTCCGGATGGACGTGGTCAGGGTTTCACGAGATTTTAGATTAAGGTCCTGTGAGCAGATGCCAGCTTGCATGTAAGCACTGCTGTATGCTTTTCTCCTTCTCTAATTTATTACCTTGCAGCATCTGAATACAGAGGAAATTAGAGATTCAGATTTGTACTTCTCAAAGGAAAAAAAAAAAAGAGAGAGAGAAAGAAAAAGAAAAAGAAAGGGGGAAGGATCCCACCAAAATTGCTTTGTGATTCACTGTGGGGTCGTGACCCCATCCCGCTGAGACTGCTGTTCCAAAGTAGTAACTCGGTAGCTAGAGTTTTTTAAAGTGGTTGTTGATTGGCTTAGCTGTAAGAAAATCACATTTCCCTGAAACTCTTAGGGATACTTTAAATGGGTGGATTATCCAGCTGCCTGATTAGAAGTTTGGGTTATGTAAACACCGAGTGTTTAGATTTAGGCTTTTCAGTTGAAGTCCAGGCAGCTGTTTGCACTTAACTCCATCAAGAAGCCCAGTTAATCAAAGAGCAGGAAGGATTTTTTACCTCCTTAAACCTGTGTCATTATTTCTGCTGTCCAAACTCTTTGGAGTTAGGCTTGTTGCAATGTAGAACAAGGTATTTTGGATGTTCTGCTGAGGAAACAGGAAAAAATGGATGGGGTTTTGGTTAGCGAGATGTTGTGCCTTGTGGATTTTTCCCCCTTCACTGTGACGTCATCGTTTCTCCAGTCAAAACTGCATCAAGCCTCTAATTGCAACCAATTTGTGCCTGTAAAGCTATAGATCATAGCGGTGATCTGTGGTGCTCTCCAGCCTTGTTTCGTAGCTTCTCTGCATATCTGTGTCCTTGAGGGGTCAGCTTGCTTTCGTAACTCGAGTGGGTGAATGTTCTCTGAAATTAAGTCCTTTTCTGGTGGGCAGACCTCTGGCAGAGGTCCGAGACATCTTTCCACACTTAGATCTTTATGTCCATGTTCTGTGGTTGGCATCGCGGAAAAAAGTAGATGACTTTTCATGGCCTTGTTCTTGGTGCTTTCACAGAGCAAGGTTCCTACACCCTGCTCCTTCTCATGTTTTTTTGGGGATCAGCTCCAGCGAGTCCTGTTGGGGCACTAATATGCCCTGAGTTGTTTGCGTGTTGTGAGATATATATGTGCTACGTTTGCTCGTGGTGTCCTCAGATGCACGGTCAGAGAGAGAAAAGTTGGTAGAGGAGTAGATGGGAGAAGGAGAGGACACTCTGGGGAGCAGGGAGCTGTCAGTCAGGCCCTGAGGGAACAGAGAGGGCTGGGGAGAGTCCCTACAGTCAGGAGCATAATTTGCTGCAGCTCAGAAGGCTGTTGAAGCCAAGGAAGATGAGACAGGGACAAGGAGTTACAATTATAACTCTTGTATCAAGGTTATACGTCCTTTATAGTCGTCTTCTACTTGCCTTGAGTTTTCACTATGAAAAATAGTTGCTGCTGAAGTCAAACTTGGCTTTGTGAGTCTTACTTGGGGAGCTTCTTAGAAGGTCGAGGCAGATCCACCTCAAAGCTCTGGCTCGTTCATGTTGCTCTCCTACACACGTACTATTTCCAGCCATCAGGACCTATGGACCCTATTTACACTGGATTTATTTTAGGGATTTCTTGACTGTGAATAGATAGCACAGCAGAGTAACTAGCTTAACACTTCAGGATCCTAGCACATGAAAGTGTCTTTGTGTAGCAAAGAAACAGAGTCTTTCTTCTCCAGGAAAAAAAAAAAAGAAGAAAGAAAGAAAAGAAAAAGAAATTTCTAAAAAATTAGTTTTATTTTTGTGTGTTCTGTTTTAACCTCTACCAATTTGCATATTTCAGAAGGAAAAAAAACAGACAAAAGTTTTTTGTGAAACAGCTTCTCTCAGTGGTTATCTCTACGTTCCACCTCTGGTCGTTGTAATTATAATTTTGCTTTTTAGTTACAAGTCACCAATGCTAATTGTTGATTTCTATTTCTGACATTTTTCTTTGTTTTCTAAATCTAGGGGTATCCAGAGGCAAACGACGAGCACTTTAATATACATCTCTGATAGCGTGTGTACTTGTGATTAGCTAAAAATAATTTATGCTTACTTATCAGTGAGACATACTTCCTTGTATGTGTGCTTACAATTGTACTGTGTGCTACCTAAATAATATATAACACAGTACAAATTTGTAAAGGAGTAAACAAAATTTAGCTTTGACCAGCAAAACATGTTAAAATATTTTCTTTTTTCTGAAATCATCTTCTCCAAATTTTTGAAATTGCCAGCTATGATATAGTTCTAACCGTTACACATCACCAGTGAACTCTCATGGTGCTGTTAACTCACAAGTGATACTACTGGGATCTTTTATGGCCAGAGAGGAAACACCCAGAGAACTGTGGTTTAATAGGGTAGGCGTTTCCCTGTCAGTTTACTGGATAATAAATCCAAGACCCATAATTCCAGCCTGAATTACTAATCAGTTTCATACTGTAATTACAGAAAATATTTTTGAGAATGTTATTGCTAAATATTGATTTGCTTTTAATCTATAAAACAAATCTTACGTTATATTTTATAATGTACATGGCTTTCCCTGTAATTAGATCTAATACTTATGATGTTGTTAACTAAGAAAATGTGTGTCAAATTATCCTGAGGAAACCCTAATTGACATGGGGATCATTCTTCTGCACTATATGCCGCCTGGGGACAAATCCATTCTTCTAAGAATTCGAATAAACCCCACACAAATAATAAGCATATGGAGATGCAATGGTCAGCAAAGGACTCTGGTGAAAAATTGCCACGTCTCTGCTGACATTTAATAATGTCATCTAATATTGAGATATTGATTGATATTTGCAGACAATTTAAGCTGGTCGGATGGTCCTGACGGGAAGGTCAGAATGATCTTTTTGTGTTTTCCTTCCTTTCGTTCACGTTGCTCCGAAGATACACTTTCCATGCGCCGGTCTCTAAGGTGGCAGTTGGCTGTCAGGGTGTGGTTTGTTGTTATTGGTCATACTGTTTATTTTCAGAGAACCAGGCATCTGGGTGGAATATAATCTTTCATATTTTCACAGGTATTTGTACCTGTGCATTTCTGTTTGCCTCTCTTGTTTTGCAAGCCTCGCTGATCAAAAGGAGCAGACAGTGTTTCAGATACCTCCTCCCAGGTGATCCTGTGCTGTTTACCATGACCAGATGTGGAGGGCTCTGGTGTCCCTTCTGTAAAGAGTAAGGTAGTGCTTGGAGCTTGTTCTCTTACAACATGCCACGCTGGAATAACATTATAAGGTAATGCCTGGTCTCCTGGGAAATGCTTCCACCTTCTACCTGTGATTAACCCACCAGGCCACTTTATGTCACTATTGCTCCACGTTCAAATATGGCTGAAGCAGCATTTTTTGAGCAGGAGGGCAGGATGCACTTTCCAGTTTGTCATAGACTTCAGAAGTTCAACCTTCCAGAAATAGGATCTCAGAATGGGCCTTGAATGGCGCCTTTTGGTGGGAATGTCCCTCTCAGTTGTTTGCCAGCCAGATGACTCTGGTTTCCAAACATGCTTGGGTTCACTGGGTGATTATTTCCTTCTAGATTGTACTCCTTTGTGACTTCAGCTGGAAGTAGGTGGGCTGAGGCATGATCTCATCAACATTCTCTCTTTTCCCTCCAATTTTTGGGACAGCTGGCTTAGCAGCCACCCAGTCGGGAATGATAGCAAACCCGTCCTCCCACTCTGCAGTAAGGCTCTGGCCAATAAGTAAATGTCATGCTAGCCAAGATAAGGATAATAAAATCTCATGCTTGAGGGCATAAGACAATCATTGCAGAAGTCAAGCTGGAATTCCTCCCCAAACATGCTGCAGCATTACACAGTTACCTCAGCCAACAGTTTTTATGAGTTTTCCATGGTGTAGCTTCTCTTTACAAGGAAGGTCCCCTCAGACAGTCTCTTCCCCACCTCTGCATGCCGAATCTGCCTTGTAGCTGTTCTAGTGCTTACTTGTGCAAAAAGGTAAAGTTGTAAAAGTTGGGGGTAAGCGGAACCTCACCTTGATGCCAGTTGTGCTGTTGTTGCTGGTTGGTATCTATGTACCGTTGACGCAGGTGCTGGCTTTTTCTCCTTCCCTTTGGAGACATGTCTACGTTGAAGTAGTTTGTGCAAAACTCCTCCTGTTGTGAGGCAGCTGCAAGGGTGGAAGTGTGAGTTTAAACGAGCGGTGGGTGTCTTCACCTCCATATGTTCTAGACTCTGCTTTATATTCAGGCTCGGTGGAAAAGAAAAGTGTGCCAGAGAGAAAGTAGAGGTTTAAACCGTCAGCTGATATAAATGGGCATCGTTCCACTGACCTCAGTGGAATGACGCTGGCCTGTGCCAGCTCAGGAGTCTCCGTGGTGGGGAGGGAAACTGGAGAAACGCAACTGCGAGGCGTATTCATTCACTTGATTTAGCTTGTGAAGTAATGGGAAAATTTTCTTGAGCAACTTCAGTTTGGAAAAGGACTCGAGCGTCCACAACCACATGTTAGGAGCGTGGGCTCCCTGTGCGTGCCAAGGAGAGGCATGTGCCAGCACGTTGTCAGCTTTGAGCTGGGCAGTAGGAAGTGGACAAGCCTGACCCTCTGTGAAATGCCTCCCTCCATGGGCATGCAGGGCAGGCGCCTTCTCCTGGAAATAGGCGTTTTAGTGGCCTTTTGATGAAAGAAATGGGTGTGAGGTGGTGCTTCCTTTTCAGACAGTGCTTTAGTCGTTGGTACTCACTATTTTGCTAGTCCTGTGGTATCAGGGCAGTGTCTTCTCATTCACACAACCCGTGTGGGAACCAGTACATGAGAGATGCCTGTAGGTGTCTGTGATGTGAAGACACATCTGATGCAGCTTTCTCCCCAGGGGTGAACCTTGCAGGAAGTTTTGTCTCAGACCCATGCCCCTGGTTACTGTGAGCTAGCGTGTGCCCCAGGCTGGTACTGTTAAGACCCAAGACACTTTGAGGTCTGGTGAATGCTGTGTTTGCACAGTGAATCAGATTCATCACAGAATTACTTAGCAGTGACAGTAAAAGAGAATCTATAATTATGATTCAGTGGGAAAATATACCGTGGTCAATAACCCACATAACCCTTACTTCTGTTTATGTGGTGCAGCAATGCAGTGTCGGTGTCCTGAGCTCTAATGTGAAATATCTACGTATATTGGATTTTCCCAGCAGTCTTTGTTTAGTAATCTTAAGAGCACAGCTGATGCCAACTTTGGATTTTCACCTTCTGAAGGGAGAGGTGCTGCCATGCCCTATCTACGTGACAGATTGGAGTGGGAATGGCAATTGCTAAAGTCAAGTGAAGGTTCTCAGCCCAGAAAAGTTGATCTTTCACTCTTAAATTTTAGCGTATTTTAGTAGCTGATTCACCTGTCACATCCATTGGCTTTTCTCAATTTTTGAGATAAGTACCTGTCTCAACAGTAAAATTGGTTAGAATAATTAGTCTAAAATAATTATGATGATGCAAAGATACTGCTTTGCCCTCTGAATAGTTTGGGTGTCTTCTCCTATCTGAACGAGAATCTCCTGCTGTGTTATGCCCTTGGAGAGGAGGTGGGGGCAGCTATGGGCACCAGGGTCCTGCCGCATCCTGGGAAGCACAGCAGAGCCTGGCCTGGAGTGGAGATCAAGGACACCAGGCAACTAAAGCAGAACTTCTCTTCAGGCAATGTTTTCAAACAGAAAGAGTTGAAATTTTGGCCAGAATAGTCCCATCAAAACTGAAAGCCAGTTCAACAGCCAACTGTGGTTTTTTTTTTTTTTTAAAAGCTCTTCCTGCAAAAAATGAGTTGTGTCATTTTTACTTCTGAGTGATGTTTAGAGATAACTGGAAAGATTACTTTCAAGTGGGATTCTTGCCTTTTTTACATTGCAAATATTTAATCCTTATATCCTCTGGCTTTGAAACACAGGCAGGGGTTAAACTTTTTTAATATATATATATATTTTTATAAATATATATTTACACATATATGTCAAGAGTTCCTGATAAAGTAACTGAAAGGAAAAAACCCTGAATCTTTAACAGACCTCCTTTATCAGAAATGCTAACAACCCATGTCAATAAAAGTAAACCAACCCCAGAAGATTTTAAGTTAGCTTTCCCTCTTAGCTGCATTATCTGCATTTCAATACTTCTACAGTCGTTGGAGCTAACTTTTATGGTCATTAAACTAACTTTAATATTGGGGAAAAAAATCACACAAAATCTAAAAACAACTCAAAGCAAATTTGAAACAAGTAAGAGCATTCTTACCATCATTTGCAGATGATCTCTCAGACTTTAAACAAAATAAAAACTTTATAATGAATCCAGTTCTTCCTAATTTGCAGCAAAAAAACACTTGCCAACTTTGTTTTTCTCCCTTCTACAGTGTTTACTTGTTCCCCGTGATGTTAGATCTTACTGGTAGGTCACTCCCCAGCCTTGTTTCGAATTGAGGGTTTTTACCTCTTGGATGACATGAGGCACAACTTTCAGTGCCTGCGAATCCAGGAGGAGTTTAGAGTGACCAAAATTACATATACCTACATGGCGTTTTGCCCTTTCAAACCGTTAAAGCACAAAAACCAGTGAGAGGCAGTGACACAGTGTAAGAAGTTTTATTTGCCACTCAGAGTGGCCATCATTGCAGAAAATATGCACATTTCCTGGTTACTTTATTAAGGGTTAGTAAAGTTACCTCTGTTTACTTTTTGTTTGTTTGTTTGTGTTTTTTTTTGTTTTTTGTTTGTTTGTTTGGCAGGTTGCTGAGTCCATCTCTAGCTATTCCAAACTCAAGCTCCATCAGCAGAGCAGACCAGGAAACCTACAGCGGAGCTGCAGAGTGCCTGCTACTCCTGCTTATAAATAGCAGTGGCTGTGCAGCAGTAATTAGGAGCTGTCATGGAATGGGCCACGTTGCAAAAGTAGTCTGGCCAGACTAGTGTGGTCCCACGTTTTCTTAGAGCTCTTACCTGTTTCAGTTAAATGATGTTGTTCTTTTAGGTTTGAACCTGACGTTCAAACCTAGAAAGGAAAGAAGGATGGGGGTACTACAACGTGCAAAACTCCTAAAGCCTCCCAGAGCTGAGGTGAGTAGATATTTTCATTATCCAGTTGCTCAACCTGCCTAGTCCTTGCAGTCCGTTCTCTTTAGCTGTAGAAAAAAGAAGCTTGGCTCTTTTTTTAGTAGTTATTTTTCAGTAAATTCACCAACACCAATAAAACCAAGAAAGCTGGTTCTTTGAGTCACTGATTCAGTGTTAAGCATCCATCCCATTTTGCCAAGGTATACAGTGCCATATATTTATTCTAGGGGAGCCTACTAATAGTAAATAATTCCATACCATCATTTTTCCCATGGCAAAACTAGGAAGATAACCAGCTGTTAACAGAGGAGGTGTGGAGAGGGAAGTAGCCCAGGGTGCTCAGAATATAAAGATACGTGTGTTAGCGCAGGGGAAATAGTCAGCGCTTCACACTGCTTGCTACCTTGCGTTTTCAGTGCCAGAGCCTGGCCCTAACTGCTTCCAATTCTGACAGCCAGTTTCTGACCTTTCACTCTCTATGATCGCTGCTCGTTTTTGCAAGAAACTTAGTCTCCTTTCTTGTCCAGAAATTTTAAGCAAATACTGTTGTTGTTATGATTACCTCTGCAGTATTGGCTTCTAGGAACCCAGAAAAATCTCACATCACCACTGTGTACAATTACATCATCTCAACATCACAGCTGCCAACTCTTCCTATTTACTGGAGAGTCACTATTTTTGCTTTAAAGAGACGGAGTGACCTCATGAGCTTCTGAAGGAACCCCACAGCTGACTGCTTGCCATACCGACACAATAAAATGGTCATATGGGTCTTCGGTTGATTAATACTTCAACACAGAAGCACCTGTGCTCATTGCAAGAGATCAGGTCCTCTCCACTAGAGCAGATCCTAAACCTGAGCTCCTCTTCTGTGTCCTTTTAAAAGTGGTAGGCTAAGAATGGAAAAGAGTAACTGATGTTTGCAGCTGATCTGGAATGTGTTGGATTTAAGAAAAAAATAAGTATCTGACATGAGTTCAAGCTTCATTTTGAAGCTGAAACAAATCTAAGTGTAACTGAAAACAAGAGTGTGCATAGAAATTGTGAACCTGATTCTTATTTACACTGCACACCCTTTGCTTCTCTCCAGCAATGTGAAAGGTCTTGGAGCATGGCTTAGTTATTTTTATACTCTCTTGAAGGGCCTGCTTATTGAGTTGGAGCTTAGAAATATTTAAATGAGTGCAGGGTTTGCCTTTTAGAGCCGAGGAAGGTCAGCACTGTATGACTCTCAAGCACTGTGCTTTAACTTGTTTGGAGTATCCAGTTGGACAGTTGAGGGGAAAATTAGGGACTGGACAATGGGTGGGTCAGAGGTTCCGTAATGAAATGTGAAGTACCTCATCTGTAGGTCATTTGCGTGAATCAAGTAGACTTTGGTTATTGGCTGGAAGCGATGTGGCCTTTGAAGTCCAGGTAAAAGCAAATGGTCTCTGGGCTGTCTTATTGGCCAGATGATCTCATCCCAACTGGCAGCATTTGACAGACCCACCCTTGTTTGACACTGTAGCTCTCACCGAGCAACCTAATGATGCTACAAGATAATGAAGTATCCTCATGTCCTTATGCAAGAAGATCTGCAGGTCAAGGTACTCGACATCCTGGGTGGGACAGTGCAGGGAAAAGCTTCCTATGCTGTTGCCTTTTCTGTGCCCATTCTGAGGACAAGCAGACATGATCAGGCGCCTGGATGACTGAACGCTGCCTATTGAAAGCTCTAAATTGGCTTAACCTTTACTAAAGGAATGGTAGAAAATGGAGAGGCAAAATGAGAAAGTGAAGGAGTGATCTGGGAGAAACATAGTCATGATGAAGCCAGCAGGAAAATAAGGGCTTGATTATGTAGCTCCAAGAGGGCCCTGCCAAACTGCAGTGCAACGGGAAGAACCTGAGCTGGTGGCAGTCGTTTTTTCGGGTGTTGACATCCTGTGTAAGGGAGGTGCTTTCTGCACTGGGCTGAGCACGGTGAGTTTTCTTCTCCTGGCAGTGCCAGTCCTGCTCTGCAACCGGGGACTGTGATTCTGCTGTGTTGCAGGTTCCCTCAGTCGGCTGCCTCCGACTGCCTGGGACCCAAGCGATTATTTAGCGTGTAGAGTGCAATAGAATAAAACAGAGATGCAGCTGCCATACGTTTCTTATTTCGTGTCTTACCAGTTGTCGTGGTCTTTCTTGACACATGAACTCCAGAAGTTACAGGAGAATTTAACTTTCCGATTTTGAATGATAGTAGAGGAAACCTGGAAAACACAATTTAGAGTTCACTCAGAAGGAAATAAAAAGATACAAGTTCAACATCATAAAAAGTTCTAAGCGCTATTCGGGGAATGTGAGAGGAAAAAAGACGGAGACGTTCAGATTATTGCCAACACAAAGTACTCAACACCAGTGTGCACCATGTAACATGTCAGAGCCTTCCTCAAGTGTGTTTTCAGAGAACTTCTGCTGCACCAATATTTGAGTCCGCGCTGTACAGAGGAGGTCAAATGCAAGAACAAGTTCATACCTTCTGGCCAAGCCAAGAGCGTTTTCAAGTTCTTCCCCTCCTTGAAAGAACCAAACCACTAGCAAATCACAGCTTCGAAAACGTTTGACTAAAGCAACGTTTTTATGAATCAACATTAAAAACAGGCCTCAAGAATTGGAACCCCCCTCAAAAAAAAAAAAATAATCCTGCTGCCCTGAATTTCCTGTCACTCTTGGATGTTGTATTAATTTTTGATATGAAATGTATTTTCCTGAATTGGAATTTGTCCTTAAATTACTTATGAACAATGAACTCTTTCAAGAAAAGTAACTGCTTGCTTATCACAAGAACTAATGCTGTGGTTTTTGTAAGTGAGTTTCCATAGCTTATCAAATCCTTTCGTTCCTCTTAGAGAGGAACTCAAAAATGTCTATCAGTTCATTCTCTTCAATTTCATGATTTTAAATCAAGTAATATTCCACATTTTACCTCGCTAAAAGTGGCTACAGGCCACTATTCATTCTTGTTCTCCCTTGCAATATCTTTAGACCAGAGAAACTCGCTCTCTTTTTTCCACTCATTTTACAGCTGCTTTGACTGAGGAACCATGTTAACACCGATATAAGCACCTATGTTCTTTTGCAACTGGTTTTGCTCTGCAGGATCCCAGCATGGTTGTCGTGTGATTGTGTTTGCCACTGAAGTACTGCCACCTGTGGGTGAATCCGAATTGTGATTCTTCGTGGCAGGGTGAGGGGAAAGGGAAGAGATTATATTGCTGGTTTAATGCCCCAGTTGTCATAAAAATGTCTGTTTTGTAGCGTTTCAAAGCTCATTCATGCTTATTTAGGAACGTCCCATTAGTTATATTTGTGACGGTTGCATTCCAACCCTTTGACCTTCAAATTGATGCTGCATTAGTGTTAATAAGCTTAGTTCAAGCTACAGATAATAAAAAAGTAATATAGTAGACTCAACAGGTGAAAGTTGCAACCAGTATCCTTGACTGCTGGCATGCCTTGAAGGTCAGAGCTTGAGGGCCTTTTCATACTGAAAGGGTATGTTTCAGGTGTTCCCAGTAGCATCTTGCAGAGGATGGAGCTTGGATCTGGGAACTTGTAGCAAGAGCACTAGCTAATTTCTGCAGTGATGGCAGTGTGAGAAGATAAATGCTTCCTGAAGACTTGCTCCAAACCCAATAGGAATCAGCAGGACTTTTACTCTTTCTTTGGTGAGCTTTGGAAGTCCGCCAGAGCTGATTCCCAAACACCACTAAATTCTGTAAGTTAAAACCAGCCCCAGAGCTTAATCACATGAACATTTGGTCTCACAAGAAATTTGGGAGTGCAGTGTAAGAGATAGATCTGCCCTGCTTGGCACTCGTGGCACTGAAGGCGTATCCCAGTGCATGGTCCATGTCCACTGCTGAATGAAGCATGTGTGGATTTCAAAGGCTCTTCCTGTCAGGATTCAGCAGGGAGGATGAGCAAGGGATGAGCGTGAAATGAACAGACCTATGACAGATGAGTGACGTCCGAGTTTATAACTCAAGGAACAGCAGTAGTCATGCTGAGTCTTGCTTTTTAAAGTAAGTGGTTTAATTGGTGCCATCACAATTTCTTGGTGACTGGCAGAAAAGTTGAATGGAGGACTATGAAAATCTGATACAGCATTGCCCGTCAAGCAATGAGAAATCACCTAATTTGGAAGGCTATCTGTATTTAAAACCCATTAAATCCTTGGGGTTGTCAACAACTACAAAAAAAATCACACTGTGAAGATTAGGTGAACTGCATGATTTGCAGTGCAGACAATCATTTAAGCACAATTTTATTTGCTACAGGAGCTGCAAGCATATACCCAAAGTTAGATGTTTTCCAAAAAGGTGTTTGTTTCTTGCATTGGGGTTGACAGCTGCAACTCATAGCAACTGCATCATCCTATATTCATTATTTCTAGGACACTGAGAAATACAGGTATGTGGTCAGAGTTAATATATATAGTTCCATACAATAATATGTACTTTGTGCTTCCATTCATGCAAAAAAAAAATCTTGTTTTCCCTTAATACTGTTGAAATTTGTGCCTAAATATGATGTCGTTTGTAAAGCTGAAAGCAGATATCTACAAGTATTTGAAAAGAAAAATTTGGCTTCCGAATTTGTATAAAAGGAAAACCCACTAAAAGGGTACAGCGGATAATGCTGAGATTATTTGTCAAACCATAGACAACTTGCATAATCCCATTCTGAACAGTATGGTGAGGCACTGGAACAGGTTGCCCAGAGAAGTTGTAGATGCCCCATCCCTGGAAGTGTTCAAGGCCAGATTGGATGCGGCTTTGGGCAGCCTGGTGTAGTGGAGGGTTTCCCTGCCCATGGCAAGGGGGTTGGAACTAGATGATCTTTGAGGTCCCTTCCAACTCTAACCATTCTATGATTCTATACATTTCACAGTCCGTCTGGCAGACAATAAATGTTGTGACTTTATGGGCTTGAAACGCTGGGTATTGTACTGCCAGAGAGCAAAGCTCTGCACACACATTGGGGGAAAAAGCAGTGATGGCACGTCTCTCCCAAAAACATCCGTAATGTTTGTTAGCTTTATGCTTTCTGCAAGATAACGTGTGCTTAAGAACTACTGAGCAGACCTACGTGAGTGTTGGGCATCGAGTGCCTGCCACCGAAGGGGCATGGAACTTCCCGTACTGAACTGCCACAGAGGCTGCGTTTGGCCAGGCACTTCATACCACTGTGCGTCAGGTTACTGGATTTGCTCTTGCTAGAGTTGTATGAGCTCTCCGAAAGAGATTTTACTTGGAAGAGCCAGTCAGTCTGGGAAAATGCAGAAGCTGGAGTGCCAGCAGTTACGTCAACTTGACCTTGTATCAAGGTGGTTTGCATTTGCGTTTCTGTGGTGAAGAGGGAAATTCAGAAGATGACTCCTTAAGTTGCGGAATGTTTTAGTGTCCTTAAAAACATATGTGCAGCGTTGCTACCAGATCTCAGCTTAACCATTGGAAGTCTTGTATATCAAATTACCCAGTGCTGCCGTCTTCCAAGGCACTAAGAGTCTTAGTCCTACTGAGTAAGGAAAAATCTTTCCTCCTGCTGTCTTTACCACTGGTCACTTAATTTTGGGGCTGAAATGCACGCTGGTCTTCATTGTTATGCTGTGTATGCTTATGTGCATCAAATTTTTTTCTTTCTTTGCAAGAGAAGAGATTCGTCTTTGCTCTTTTGACATAGTACTGTGTAAACTCCCAGGAAGTCAGTGGAAAAAGACAGTCCTACACCTCTTGGGATACGTCTCTGTGAGTGCCAGTGTCCTTCCAGATCGCACTGCACTGAAAGATAGCTGCAGATTTATTATCCTTCATCAGGTTGCCATCACCAAAGAGAAATCTGCTGCCACAAGGCTAGTGGGAATAATGTCTGGCCCGTAAGATCAATACTAGCCTTGGCTTGAACTGCCTGTGACAATTAGTGCCCCTCACTCCCACTCCTTCCTGCATGGAAATGCCTCCTGGGCACTCCATGGCTAAGGGCTGTAACCTCTTGGAATTTCAGCACCAGTTCACATCATTTGAGGATGTGACGTAAGGTGAGTAACTGACCGCACCTGCAACTGGCTTCCCAAAACTTCTGGATCACGTTAGAGGCAGGCGCTGCTGCTAATTTCAATGCTAGAAATGGAAGACGTGATCCTCTTCAGGGTCCGTTACAGGATGGGGTGTGTCATGTAGTCAATACTGATACATTTGAGTATCAAGCTTCATTTCAGGTATTTCTGGCCTCCTGCTACTTATGCCACCAAGCGTCAAGTTCCAACTCTAGTGTGAGCAAAGAGGAAGTATCTGCAAACATGTTATGTCCACACCTTGAAGAGTTAGAAAACCTGGGGCTTAGCTGAAGAGTTCATGAAAGTAGCAGGCAAACTGAGTGTTGTCACGTTGACGGGATTTTTTTCTGTGTCTTGACTCATTCAACTCCTGGGGGTGTGTGACAACCAACAGAACAGACAGCGCCAAAAAGAAACACATTTCTACACGCAGCTGCCTTTATGTTATGATTAGCATTGCCTGTTGCAGCGTCATTGCAGTAAGATCAGATTACTTGGTTTTACCAATTCCATACTTGTATTCATACTGAAAAGAGTAAATTTGAAGTGGACTAAAACCCCCTGTCTTTTCCTCCCTCCTGATTTCATTCTCTTTAAATATTTATGAGCACTGCAGCCCCGTAATAGCTGAGCCTTCACGATTTCAGCACCGTAGGATTCCTTTGAGGCAGAGAATTACCACTCCATTTTGTGGCTGGAGAACTCAGGCAGAGCAAGGTTGTCCATGACCTGATCAGGATTACGCAGGTACCCTGAGACAGAATCAAAACCCACATTTGCATCTCCTGAGTCTTGTTTCACTCATTGATTCAGATCTCCTGAGGTGTCCTTCCTTTTCTATGCATCTGGGCAGCACTAGAAGGGCTTCCTGTAGCAAAGAAAAGCTAGTGAATCTCGGTAACTACGTGGGTATGTGTTTGCTTGAGGTGAGAAAAGAGTTTTCCAAGAGACTGAAATGGGCATGCTGATGAAAACAAGCAGAGATTATTTTACAACTAGGAAACTGTTTAAATCTTTGCTTTAGTGGAAGAGTTTCAAGGGATTTTCATGAAAGAGTAAGAAGCATGGTTTCCTGATTCTATAATTTTATTGTTCTTTATAGTTCATTAGAAGTTGAAGAGAGATCTGAGAAGCTCATTGGAGTTTCCTTTTTGTGGAGATCCACAGTTGATTGTTTGGTTGTGGGACATCCATTTGCAGTAATGTTGCTGCTGGAAAGCTGATATCATTTTGTCAGATTTAACCTTCTAAAAAAATCAAGTGTCACTTTGCAAGCTCTGAAATGTTCAAATTCTCTTTTATCATGGCACCTTTGATCTACAGCTTATGTCTTCACTGCACAGTCAGGTTGGTCTTCAGTAGGTTGTACTGTATCTTCTCTCTGTCCCGTGCAAAACCCTGCAGTGAGCTGAGTCCTTCCATCAACAGGGACAGACCTCACTGGGAGCGAGATTTAGAATATGGGCTTTGATTTCCTTTGGAGTAGTCACCCTTAGGGTGGAAGGTAAGTTGTTCCAGCCTGGTTTGTCCTTCAGTGCCTTTTTACAGCTCACAGCCTGCATCTGAAAGGGGAGGCCAGTTCCCCCATGACTCTCTGGGAGAGAGCTTTGGTGTGCCATCGAGAGCCATGGGATGTGCTCCCCGAAGTCTCAGCAGCTGTTGAGAGATGTAGGATCATTGATTCATTTGCTTCATGTTTAGGCTTAACTAACACAGGTCCTGCTCACTAGAGTTAGTGACAATATGTCCTAAGATCCCATCCTCACCAGATGCTGAAGTGTGTGCTCCTGGAACCTCCATAAATACTTAAATGAAAAATAGAGGAATTTTTACTGTTCAAGATCGGTGGGTAGATGATGTCTTTGATTGCAAGCCTGAGCACTGAAAGCCATAAGCAGCTACCAGACATAGTCCCATACCAAACACTGAGCAGCTGTGTCCCTCAGATGCCGTTGTATCCAAATGATATTGGTTCTGCCTCTAGACCGTGAAAAAACACCTCCCTTTTCCTCAGTATTTGAATCATTCTGTACAAATGTATGCAAAATGCTGTTTTCTGAAGTTTGCAGATAAAGCAATTTTTCTTCAGGTTAAGAAACAGAAAATGAGAGTGGCAAATACTGCCTCCCAGGTGCTCACATGCAAACGTCTTCTCGTTTGACTTAGAGGGAATTTCACGTACAGAAGAACAGCTGAGTGCACAACTCCTGTTAACTCGGAACAGGTAGCAGACTTTAAAGAAGAATTAAGAGAAGTGGCATTAAAAGACATTACGTAGTCTTGTGACTGGAGAAAAGCAAATGGTCTGTCTAAATTGTTCTTCTAATTCAAATCCACTAAAGGAACAGAGTGGCTCTTGCCGACGTTTTTCTTTGAATCTGGTCCACGTGAACAAGGGCAGCTTTATTGTGCAAGAGTGTCCTGGCTGTGCAAATCACACATGCAAAAGCAGTCCTTCTGCTTTGCATCGTCTAAGGGGCTGAAACATCAAGTTGTCTGGTTCCAGCTAGAAAGGGGTGTCCCACAGGAGCTGCTCGTTGGCTGGATGTCCCTGCTCTGCCAGTAGCAACTAATCTTGCTTTGTTTTTTCTCCTGCAATATTCCCCAAGTGTTGTCGTGGTTTGCAATGATTTCCACAAAAGGAGAAATCCCAGGATCCAAAGAAGTGGTTTTCCACCTACCTGGGGAAGAGGCTATTTGAAGCTGACAGAGCTCACAGAACTCCCTCACGAGAAGATCTTTGTTCTCGGCTTGTCGCTGCCAGATGTTTCGTGAGTCACTGTGTCTTGCTGCGTCTGCCGTGCCTTGTGCGTGTAGACTGTAAGCTCTTCAGGGCAGAGACTGGATCTCGCTGCGTGCTTGTACAGTGCCCTGGCCTTGCCTGGTACCCCTAGGGCCTGCCACAGTATGGATCAGTTTAGCTGTAACTGATGGGAATGATTCTGGATGAGGATGCACGACCAAACAGAAGAATCCAGCTGGCTCCTTCGTATACGTGTGCGTTCTGCAGCGCTAACAGCAGTAGAAATTAAGCAATTGAAACTGCAGATGCTTATAAAGACTTTGATTACCCACAGGAAGCACATCTTTTGAATAAATCAGTGTGGTAATTTCTTTTTTTCAGACTAAAAGGGATACTGGAGTCAGGATCAAACTTGCAGTTGTTGGGAATATTCTGTGAATGGGTAAGTGGTGTTGTTTTTGGCTGTAGTTAACTACAGACATCTTAGGATGGTAACTGCAGGATCGCTGATAATAGTCAGGCAGAATTCCTGCTTATTACTAGCAGGGATTTGGATCACTGCTTTCTTCTCGGAAGGTGATTATTCCAAACAACAGAAGATTTTGAAATATGTCACTTCAGCATGTTTGGTTTTATAAGATCTTAGGAATTAGTATGTTTGATCGTTCTTTTTAAAATGGTAGCAAGTTGTTCGGCAACATATGGTTTAAAGGTTTAGTGTGCTGTAAGTACTACCTTTTTTTAATAAAATATTTGAGATTTAGCTGCGGCTGGTAGAAAAATGGGAAAGTACAGGTAGTAGATGACTAAGGCAGTAGATAACTTAAAATGGCCGTAGACTTTAGCTGGAGATAGTGCAGCTGGCAGGTACACATTGTACCTTATAGATGTTTTCAGCCCTGCCTGAGGTTTGCCTGGCATTAGTTTCAAACTCTAACCATGTCATTATGGTGGGGGATCTGATATGCAGGAACAAGGTTTAGAAAAGCACCTTACTTCTGTTTTCTAAAGTGACTTAGAGATGCAGGTATTTCAGTCAGATTGGCAAGATGCAGATCAGACTTTTTTTGAGATATGTTTTTCCAAAAGAATGAGAAATTTACTTGAATTGAAAATCTTTTGCAGTAATCAGTCAGTTTTGATGTATTTTTTTATGTAATCTTTTATATTTTTTTGTTAAGGAAAACTTGGTTAAGTCAGCTATAAACACCACAATTGATTTGGCAGGGACTGGAGAGGAAATGGGAGGGCATTTGCGTCTTATTTTCCATTTGGTTTTGGGACTGGCTTAAGAGTTGAGTGTGCCGAAGCGCGTTGCTTGAAGTGTATCAAGCAAATCAATGTAGGGCAGAGGGAGGTGTTCTTCATCTACTTCTGGTCAGGCACTTTTCAAATGTCTTTATTCACCTGGCAGAGTGAAGACTGAGCTCGGCTCACGGGCCCTAGTCGCGTATTAAAGAGGCAATCCCCTTTTGCATGGCTACAACCCACACGGCTGAAGTCCTGAGTCCCTCCGTGCCATTCCTGCTCGTAATGCTTTGCTTTTTTTGCTTCTGTTTTTGTTTCGGAGAGAGGAATCTGGTTGGAGTTTTTACATGGCTCATTCTTGGTGAAACGGAGGGGTTTGCATCTGCAGAGCAGTGCTGACAGCTTGGTACCTGGAATCATTTGATGACCTTTCGCTTCCCTTTTGGCATGCGTACACTTGCAGAAAATTCAGTTTGAAATAAAATGCATCTCAGTGCTAAGTATTTGAGTTATTTAGTAAACATTTTTCCACATGTGCCTAAAGGCAAGCCTGAACAATACAGTGCAAAACAGTGCTTTCTTTGTTTCTTATTAGAACATATTAAGCCTAGCTTTATTCTGGACTTGACCACTTTTCCGTTTTACTTGATTTAGAAAATCTTCAGAAGGAATCATGCCACATTATGCACTGTTCTGATTCTCTGTTTGGAGTGGCCTTGCAGATAGTGTTCTCATTTGGAAGGATCAGGAACCGCAAGGATTTTTCATGCTCTGTAGCCACATGGCATGTCAGAGGACAGCAAGCGTCTTCTTCCACAGGTCAGCAAGGGAATCTGGACAAGCCTATGCTTTGATATTGACCTTGTGCCTGGAGTTCAGAGGCCCTCTGTGGCCCCCAAAAATGAGACATGCAAATTTACTAGTCCAGACTGATCATGTATCTTGTGGAGCTTTCCCAGCTGAATCATCGAAGTGTTTTTATATTGGAAGAAAAAACATTTTCCATTGTCATGCCTGGGAATGAAAATTTGTAAGTGATCAACATCAAAGGTTTTAAGGTACACTTGTATTTCCTACCCTATCTACAACGCCTTCATATTCCACTGGCTATAAATAATTCCTTCTCCCAAATCCTGCAAAGATTATTACCTCGCAACTCTTAATTTTATGCTGCTAACATCTCCCACTTACACCAGTTACTGTTTCTTAATTAGATGGCCTCACTGGTATGTGTTAAATTAAACTCTGGGCAATTTTTTTTCCATTTGCATTTAGTTTTGAATTCTGCTTTTTATGTTTTAGATCTGGAAGAAAGGCCCTTGAGCTGTCCTGAAAGCTCGTCTGCTTTTTCAAATTATACTAGTTGGTCTAATAGGGGAAATTCCTTCCGCCTACAAATCGCGTCTTGCCAGCTTGGATGAGAGACAAACTGGTAGACTTTTTAGTGGTTGTAGGTGCAGAAGATGTTGGTCTCGAATCTCTGTTTAGCGTGATTCTTTTCGGGTAGTAGCTGTGTCTTTGTGAAGGAGGCAGGTGTGGGAGGAACAGGGTGTAAAAGTGAAAAGCCTCTGTCTTTGAGGAGAAGGAAGAAAGCACTTGTCTGGCTGGAGATTTGTATTTGTGGATGTACGGATACGTGCTGGAAATTTCACCTACTCTTAGCTCTTGAATTTTGCAGGGACAAGAGGATTATGCCATGAAGATGGACATGGGTTCAAGTGCTGCTGGCACATCTGTACATATTGTAGTGGACTTTTATCAAACTACTTTTCTGTTTATCACATGACTGTTATTGACTCATGTATAGCGTAAACACTGAGTAAGGAAAGGAATTATAACTACAGTGAAGACAAAAAAAAAAAAAGAAAAGATGAATAACAAGAAAATGTAAGGTGAAAGACCAGAATATTTCTGTTTGGAAAGGCTGCCTGGCTTTAAACTTCTTTCTTTAAGCTTCTTTAAACCTGGCTTCTATTTGGACTGATCCTCTGTGGTCTCCTCCCTTAAAGATGATAGATATATGACATTTGAAATGTAATTCATTTAAGGAGTTTGGCTTAGATGAACACCATAGAACAAAATCCAGCTCCCATGGAACATTGCAAAGGCATGCAGAAATGTCTTTGTGCATGGTTGGAATACTTTAATATTTTGAACAATCAGTTTCTTCAGGGAGAAAAAGGATCCTTTTCATGCAGAATGGGCACTTTTCAGAAGAATTGTGTTACGAAAAAGCCCATTCTCCATCAAAACATCTGTGATTCATTTCCAGACCACTATTTGTAATGATAGCTAATTTGATTCATATTTTCCTCTTTCTCTTCACAAGTTGTATGTGAAAAGATGGTGATTTTCACATACGGCTTTACATTTCACCCATGCTTGTCAACCAATCTTTGCCTATAGATCATTAACTGCTGGTTTGTTGAAAAGATTCAAGAGCCAAAGTTTAATTGGTGTTGAGTTGCTGTGACGTGGTTTAGAAGTTGGGATTTTCAAAATAACTGGTTGATCTACATTTACTGCTACTGAAGTCAGAAAGGATATCTGAGAAGGAAGATGAGGCTACCTTGGAGACAAAGGTACTATTTCTGCTGGCAAATATTAAAAGATTGGAGCTGTTCAGCGAAGTAGTAAATAGCAGGGCCTGGTTTTCAAAAGAACTCAACACCAAGCTCACTTCAGAGGAGCAGTGATGAGTTCTGCCCTTCCCAAAGAGAATACAGGGTGGTGAAGAATGGTTGGCTGTGCTTGGCATATTTGAAAATCTGGTCATTTCATTGATGTATCAGCCAGGGAACTGGGTGCATGTGAGAACGTGTCCTCAAGTGTGGATGGTGAACTGTTTCAAAATCAGTCTTGTGGTGCTTATTGCTAGGATTTTCAAAAAGCATCTCTAGGACTCAGCGGCACAAATTCAACTGAAAATTGATAGACTGTGTTCCGACGTCACTGAGGAATATTTTATGTAAGTGCAGTTTGGAGATGTAAATATCTGAAATTATCTGGCCCTAAGATACCTCTGAAATTTGTATCCCAAATGACTCAGGAGATAGCAAGTGCCACTGACTGGCACTGACTGGTGAGGGAGATGTAGGCAGTTATAGAACAATATACACAGCTGCCAGAGTTCTTAAGTTATCTTGGGCATGCCCAGACCAACACATATGTGGTGAGAGGGAAGGACAGGACTTTCCTATCCTGCCTTGCATTGCTGAAGCGAGGTAGGTGTCTACCTCTGGATATGACTCTTCCCTCACCTTGCCATTAATCCTCTCTTAGAATTAAGGCTTAATTCCTATCTCATGTGAAAAACAAACAAACCAACCACAAGAAAACCAGAAGAGATCTGATCCATTTCCCTCTGCCAAAACATTCTTCAAGTCTCAAGGCTGGGCTTTGAAAACCAGCTTCCTACCTCTGGGGAACCTTGATCTCTAGGCTATGAAGTCATTCTGGATTTCTTTTGGCCCCAGTCAAACTTTCAGTATTTTACACAAAGAAAAGGATCTTCAGCAGGAAAAGCGTGGCAAGACCCTTCGGTATGCCTTGCAGCCAGGGAAAACGATCTCTCCTAAAGTGGGAGAGTCCACATTTAAATCTTGCTCCAGGCTCGGCTGATGACGGAGTTGGAATGAGGTGTTCGAGGGACAGCTAACCGGTACCACTGAGCCCTATCGTGGTGGGCAGCACTAAGCACAGGATACGATGAGGCTTGCGTGTGTTCGTTGTGTACCCACCAGACCCCGTGGGTGATCTCCCGGTTTCTGATTCAGCCTGGGATTTAGGCAGGAGGTGGGCACTGAGCTGCTTGCGGCTGCCGAGACACAGCTTGTGCCTACCCACAGAGATGGATCTTGGGGACTTTCCCAATGAAAATGAGGTGGTGGCAAAGTCAGGATCTGGGAATGCCAGTCTAACTGGTAGAATTAGGACTGACTTCAGAGGGAGTTTTTTTCTCTTGACTTCCTCTTGAAAATGGGACTTAGACTCCTAAGTCAGTAAAGAGCTTTTAAAAACATGAGCTTTAGCCCTTTTGAGAAGCCCAGCCTTGATCCCTACCACCGCTAATTTGCATTGGTACAATGAGAATTAAATTAGCCCAGTATGTTTGCTGGCATTACTTGCTTTCTGAGAAAGTCTATCTAGTCCTTGTTGTGTCTGATTTTGTTTTTTCTTGTCTCCAAACCATCTGGGGCAAATGGGGTTTAATCCTATGCAGACCTTTGGAGTTGGATTTTTTTTTTCTTTTTCTCTCTCTCTTTTTTTTTTTTTAACTATCAGACCTGAGGCATTTGGCTTACAGCCCAGGGTGAAGAAAGAGAAATAAGGAGGAGAGAGAAAGAGTCTGACTGAAGTGGGAAAAACAGAGTGATGAGCACAGAGGGGCAAAGGACAGAAAGTTGGCTGCTGTGGAGTGGAGTAGTGGCAATGTATGGACAGAAGGTGTGATGGCACAGACCGAAGGTTGTATTCCGTCCTGGGACTTGATGGAGAAGAAGGGAAAGCCAGAGTGCAGCTGGCTATGGGTTGTGGTGAGATCTAACGTATCAGTGTGAAGAAATAATTGGATAATGTGCTACCATCTTTTTTTACATTGCTTTGAGGATGACACAGGGTCAACTGAAAAAGGAAGTAGAAATTAGTGAGGGAAACACAGGAAGAAAAAGGAATAAGCTAATGTAGAAAAAAAGGAAAGGATATGCTGCTAGGCTGAATGAGGAAAGAGAGAAAATAACAGGGGGAGAGAGAGAGGAAAGAGTCACAGCAGCAGAAAGTTCAAGTCGAATATGATTTCCTTAATTCTCTAACCTTTCTCATACAGAGGAAAAAAAACAGCATTTGTAGAGACAACTGATGAAATCACTGGTTTGTGTGGCTGAGCCCTTTCCTTGCAAAGGGAGCTGTAAGACAGGGATTTTTTTTATTTAATATTTGTTTTTTTAATTTAGCATTCTGTAGGGGAAGGGGTAGACTTTCAGGGCTGATTGTGGTCTAGAAAGGGAATAGATTGTGGCATAATTAGGGATGAGAGGAAAAGATAAAGGCTTTCCTATAGCCTCTATGACCTGAATGTGGTGGGAAAGATTAGAGTCGATGGATATTTCCATAGCAAAAAATGCAGATGTGTTCTTAATTTGAATTTGCTTACCTGAGCTAGATAATTCAGATTAAATCACATAAACTGAAGCGATTTGAGAGCCCTCACTGTTATTTTAACCTGAATTGGCCAGCCTCAATTAAAAGTGCATATTTGTAGACTTGCCCTGTGCTAGGCAGCCATACCCATGTTCTTACTGGCTCCGGGGAACATCTCTTTACAGTCACTGTCAGAGGGTCAGGCTTTGGCTGTGCTGCACGCCCTGAGCTCTCGTGCGTAGCCATGCTGGCCCAGGAGCAGACTGAGCTGGAGAGATCGCTGAGGTTGCCCAGTATCAGACAGGGACTGAGCGGAGACCTCTGGAACTGCAGCTCAACGTGTGGGATTGGATAAGCAGAACACTTAATGTTGGGTTTCTGTTGAGAATATGCACAGTTATAAACACTGAATTTCTTTCCTGGGAGCATTCCCCAGTACTGATTTAAAACGTACCATTTCCAGAAATATTCCTGCCAGAAAATTGATTTATTAATATATTTGTTGAAAGCAAATATGGAAAGGAGGCTGGCACACAGCTGAAGCAAATGAATGTTAAGGATTCAAATGAATATTAAATCTCTTTTGCAATAGTACATTCCTGTCTCTAATTATGGCTCTGGGTGAGCAGATGACTGTATAGTCTCTCCTGGAAGGTGTACATCCAGCAATCAGGGTGATAACAGCCTTGCAAATCGAAGTGGGTGGATGACTTGAGCAGTATGGTAATGACATATGGAGCCTTCCCTATCTTGGGAGACGAATTCCTATCTAGCTCAGATCAATAGTGAGGTGAGCATTATTGCTTGCGGAGAAGCTCCGTAACATAGAGACATCCAGCGGCTGTGATATGTTGGGAGATGCTGGCCACAGCCCTGCCAGGTCTGGGAGCAGCCCAAGGCAGGAAGTCAGCCTGAGCAATTAGCCTCTGTGGGTAACAGCCTCTTGTTGAGGTACTGGCATGGATGAGAACTGCGGGGAGAAGGGGGTGACCATCAATTCAGACAAACTCCAGACTTCTCTTGGTGGCTGTCATTTAAGGCCAGACACCCTTTTAGGTACCTCAAGCAAACACAAGATTGTGGGCTGAAATAAAGAAGGATTCTGAGATGTCATGTCCTATGGTACACAGGACATCAGTCTGCACGATCTAAGTGTCTGTGGAGAAGCCGGCCTGATGCGGGCTGGCCTGTCTGCACCTCTTGCGGTAGAGCTGTGCTGGTTCCCAGTAGCCAGGCTCTGGTGCTGTGCCTGCAGACTCCTGCCCAGCACTCGTGGCAAGCTGCATGGTGTATGTGGCAATTTGTCAGGAAAACAGCTCCCACCATCTTTTTCTATTTGGCTTCCCTGCTGTCCCCACTCCTTTCCTCTCCTTCCTCCAAATTTTATGCCAGTAGATGGTGGTATTCAGCAAGTTCTTTGAGTGCCAGTGTAGTTCTTTGTCACTAGTTGGCAGGCCAGCTCAGCAGTGGGAAGAGCTGTTAATGTGTGCAGGAGTTTGTCTATGACTGGGTGACTGTCACAGTGGTGACCTCCGTGAACAAGAAGCACAAGTTCTGCTAAGTTACTCTTTATTTTCCTTCTTGTTAGGCCTGTGAAAGAGCTGTCGGGTTGACAGGGTCCTAAACATCTTCAGGGGAATCAGTTATTTGTTGTGATGTGTGGGGATTTGGGAGAACGTTGTGTACACATTTCTGTGGGGTTACTCAACCAGCTGGCAGAGGCTGATGTTGGTTTTGTAGCCCACTGTCTGACAAAAAATTAGGGCTGGAAGTGAGGGAACATACTTCTGAATGAGATTATCGCTGGTGAAATAGCAGGTCTCAGATCTGGATGCCCAATGCAGGATAATTGGATTATGAAAACTCAGACCCCTTTAAAATATCTTGTGTCAGGCACGAAAGAATTGAAATTCATGGTACTTCAGCAAGTGAGTTCTCAGCGAGCCTCACCCCTGCTTAAGGGCAGGATTTGCAGCAAGAAGATTGGCTGAGGGATTTCCTCTTATCACGGATAGTGTAACGGGACTGGGTATGCTTTGCACCATGTGTGATGTGACCAATGAAGAGCCTTGATCATAGAACCATAGAATGGTTTGGGTTGGAAGGGACCTCAAAGATCATCTAGTTCCAGCTCCCCTGCCATGGGCAGGGAAACCCTCCACTACACCAGGTTGCCCAAAGCTTCATCCAACCTGGCCTTGAACACTTGATCCGCTGAGACAGCACGCTGCTCTGCAGATAAAGGAGCGGAAAGCGTTCTCTTCCACGTCTTCATTTTGTGTGCTTTGTTAATTCATGTGACCACTGTATTTCTCTTCGGCAATGATTTTTGTACCAGCACCCTGGTGCTTATTTGAGTCAATGGGAAAGCTGTATAGAAGTTATAGAAATTGGGTAGAAATTATGTTAAGGATTAAAGCAAAGATTTTCAAATATGGTGGTGGGAGTAGTGTGCAAAATTCCTTCTGAAAGAGGGTGGGCAGCAGTATGAGCAGCACATGTACTTTCTAGGTGCTGCCAGGTCTTGTTCTGCTCTGTGATGCTTCCTGGCCAGCACTGGCCAACGTTTTTTTAAAATATAAACACTTTGAGTGTGGAACTCTTCTTGCCTTGCTTTTAACATCTTCCTGTGGTTCTCGTATGTTCTGCCTGTGGCTGTGCAGCTCTTTCCATCCCAAGCTTCTTTTCAGCATGCTTGAGTGGGCATAGCATTTATTCCTTCTCCGAGTCTGGAATTTGGACTCCCTTCCTATGAAGAGCTCAACTCCAGCAGTAGATCTGAAATAAATTTGCTTTTTAATATTGAGATTATCATTAGTTGGTTAAGAGTAGCCAGAAAACAAGAACTAAAATGTTGAAGTGTGATGCTTTGATAAGCTTCTGGCTGGAAAATTATTGATTCAACTACATGGAAAAACATGGAGAAATCTGGTGTGCTGTTTTGGGTGCCTATTTTAAGAGATTTTGCAGGTTTCTGGTTTTTAAGAGTTGCTCAGTATTTACTTTCTGTAACAAATTGTTTTAAGCATTTTTACCTGAGAAACAAATACTTTGTTGATCTGAAGCAAGAGTCACTTGACCTTAAGAAACCTTAAACATAAACCTTAGGAAGATCTTGTGTCTCGCTGCAAGAATTGCTGTGTTTTCGATGCCTCAACCTGTCATTGGAAATAGGCTTATCTCTTTTTAGTTATGTACCTCACCGAGGTATCTTGTCCCAGGAAGTGCCTCTCTTTCTTTTTTCAGTTGCAGCACACTATTGTTTCTTGTTCTAGCAAGGAGTGTTTCATAGCCAATGTGTCTCCTTCCCATTCTTTCTCCCCTTTGTCATTCCCTGGGGCTTTACCAGCCCAGTTGATAAACGTTCATCAGCATACTGTAGATTACCTCATCCTCAGATAAGAACTCAATACACAATTACAATTCTGTTTCTAAATAACAGTGAGCCAGGCTGTAATGCCTTTACTCTTCCTAAATAACACACACAGTTCACTAGTGGAGTGGTCTGAACTCAAAATGCCATTCCATGTGGGTAGGAATATTCAAACTGAGCCCCAGAGTTAAGTCCAATGGATTTTAATTCAGTATTACTTTTTCAGTTCTGTTCTTTAATTTTCATTTGTTTGCATGGACACATTCCAAAGATTGCTTTCCCGCATCTGAAGTTCTTTGAATATCTGTAAAAAGCATGTTCTCCAAGATCCCAAGATGAATGATACCCGTGTTTCCTAAGTGTTAGCAACGTTACTAATGCTGCTTTGTCTCCACATGTATTAGCAATGGGACTGCTTTAGAGATGTCTTTTCCATGTGAAAAAATACAATGCAAATCTCTTCCTCTGCTATTTTTGATGTATGTTTTATCCTTTTTTTTTTTGTGTGTGTGTGAGAGGGTTGCGACAAGAAACAAAAGCTCATATAAAGGGGAATTTCAACATCTGAAATAATGTTTTCATTTCTAATCAAAGATACTTTCTGATCCACAATCAAAGTGTTTAGTTTGGGATTTTCATCGAAATTGAGTTTTCAACGAAAACTCCAAAATTTTGTCAACAGTTGAATTGTGTTAGTTGAAGAAGCCAACATCCTTCAACAGAAAAATCTTGCCCAGTTCTAATCAGCAATGCTGGAAAAACTATTGGATCCTGCAGAAGTCCCCTTCAATCAATAAAAAGACGTAATCAGCTCTGGACTTTTCTTCTGTTTGTGTAACTGTGGCCAACATTGCTGCTGCTCTATCAAATGATCCTGCTGAGAACAAACCTTCCTCAACGTGGGGTTGAAATTACCGGCGGTGCGTTATAGCCCTGATGGCGCAGAGCCAGTGTTTGTAACAGTAATGTCTGCAGACATGAGCTTGATTTGCAGAGAAACATCTTAGGACGACTGAGAAACATTTCACAAATCCTGAATCTAGTCCTCCTTTAGAGGAGAGAGCTGTAGCATGAGTAGGACCCATTCCTAACCTATTTGCCCACTGAAATGCTGCTCTCCACCCCACTAGAAGCAGCAGAACCCATTGTGGAAGCATGTGTGCTGGATATTGGTCCACTCCCTTGTTTCCTGTGCTGGGATCAGAAGGATTGCTCCTGAGCAAGGGCTTGTCCATGTGAAATATGTCACAGACAGGTTTCTAATGAGCTGTTAATTTTAGGATTCCTGGCTAATGGCCAGGTAGACACATGATTGACTTTGTAGTAAGTACAGCTCACTTCAGCCACTAGAACTGTCAACTGATGTTGCTAACCCAAAGCGTTAAGAAGTCCTGAGTCAAGCGTCTCAAATCATACCACTGGTTAAAAATGGCAAGATTTTGTAAATAATGCCTTCTGGGTTTTATTTGACTGGCGATTATTTGGGTTCATGTTTCTGTATTTCATTTTCTGCAGTTGCGGGAATTAGTTTTACTATTTTGTCTTTTCTAATAGCACCTCTGACAAGCACCGAGGTGATTTGGAAGATCCTTGGTTTAGACATTTCCAGGTTATGGGGCTGGCAATTCCATATCATTCTAACTTGATTCTCATGGCACAAGATAGAGATTACAATCTAGGAAATTATTTAATCTTGTGAAGATTATATGGTCCAGTGTGAGTATCATCCATGTTAAGTGTGCCTATAAAGCCTGCCACGCTTTCTTAAAACGTGCGTCAGATACTGGCACATCGTGCTCCCAGTGACGGCAATGAGGACAATGGGAATCCTCACGGGGCACATCCAGCGTCTTTGTTAGATAATTTGCTGCGTATCTACAAATATGTAATATATTTTAGATGAGCAACTTTGAGCAATGTGTGTTAAGATATTGAATGTTTTACAGTATTCTCTATCAGAGACTATTTCTGTAAAACTTTTTGATCATTTCTTAGTCAGACCAAATTCAACAGAAATTTTGCCTGAGTAAGGATTGTGGAAGGGATCTTTTGAGGTGCTTGGAGGTTTTCTCTGCAGGTGAGCACACCGCATCCTTGTATACTTTATGAATCACACACATCTTTCAGTTCAAGGGGCTGACCATTTCCAAAAGGATATCTGAGTAGGCATGCCTTTGTGCAATATTCCACGCTCACCACATTTGGGTTTTGATGAGCACTGAGTGAAGAACAGCAAGTGTTGACACCTGTAGGAGAACATTCTGTGATTTAATAGGCACTATGATGTCCCTCCTAAAAGAGATTCTTTGCTTTCCTCACAGGTCTTCCTTTTTCCCAGCTTTTATCCACTTTGGTATTCAGGAAAGTGTTGTGCTCGACAGGCAATTTTTATAGTCAGGAGGTACTAACGCAGAGCAGAACGGAAGGCCACATCATTCTTTTCTCTTTTTGTTGCTGACGGTTTAAATAAAAGGGATTTTGTTTTCAGAAAGTATTGTTATTTCATAGTTATGAAAAGCTGAACAGTGTCTGGATGAGGCTCCCCTTCAGTCCCTGCTCTCCCCGTTGTGCACCTCTGCACAAGATGAGGAGCCTACCTAAACCAAATGAAGCTGAAAGCTCTCTTTCCAGTTTGAAGAAGGCAAAGGAGAAAGTACTTAATTCCTGCTGCCTGTGACTTATTGGTAAAATGCCCATTTTTGAAGAGCCTCAGACTTGCTCTGGGAACTTCTTTGGTAACCAAAGATGTACAGGTGGTTTCTTTTGTATTCCAGGACTCTCCAGGTGCGTGTAAAGTGTAAAACAGGCACTGATGCTGAAAAGAGATTCATGCCAGCTCCTGTCCTTTCATCTGAAGTTGGTAAGAAACCTCCTTTGAAATGTTTTTTTACTAGAAGAAAGAAAGTCTCTCTCAAGGATCAGTGCCACCACAGGGAAAGGAAATGGCTCATAAACACAAGACATCTCACGTCTCCATCTCTTTCATCCCCTACCAGAATCCCCACTGTACTTCAGCACCTGAAGTATCCTCGAATGCAGCATGTACCATCTTGTATTAGGCTTCCCTAGATACTGTAACATGCAAGAGGAGCTTCAAAGGCTTTAGACTGAAGTCAAGAGAGTGCTTAGGCAGTGGATTTCATCCCCCAAACCCACTGTACTGGAGTGTTCAAGTCTCTTTTGCCAGCAGGACTGAGAACAGCAGCAGATGGACAGTTTGGGGTCAAAAGCTTTCTAGAAGGAATAAAGTAGGAATGCTTTTTCTCAAGACAACCTTCTGTGAAAACTCTAAGATCCCATCAAAATGCATTGCTTTTCTGAAGACAAAACATCAGATTGTTTCCTAGGTCTTTCTTATTTGGGTTTTCTTTTTCCTTTTGTCAAAAAAAATTATCAGCAGGACATTACTGCATTTAAAAACACAGGAAATGTTTTTGTTTCTTTAAACCTTTTGGTAGAAATTATTCCTCACTTTCCTTCTAGTTGTGATCAGAATCTCATCCGTGCTTCTCAGGTGTTATGTATATCTAATCTGAACAGGCACAAGGCGATACTTCAAGCTGTCACATTGGCAGATGTATCTGAATAGCATTCCCTGGAACAAACTCAGTGCAAGTCAGTGATGGGGGAAGGGAGTGTAAAACTTAATTTTAAGGTGTTTTGGGAGAGCCGCTGTCATTATGTCCTGTATGCTTTAAATGCAAACACAGGCTAGGTTCAGGTCTGTGGCTGGTGCTCTTAGTTGTGACAGCAGTACAAATGAAATAATAATGTCAAGTAATCTCAGTTGGTCATTAACCCTCCAGTAAATGAATGTTTCGTTTGCCAGGTAGGAGCACTCAGGGACCTGAGCTAAAATTGGCACCTTATATGTGTTAAGCACACACAAACACCTAATTAAAGACAGTCCCTTTCAGTGAAGTGTTTTTTAGTATAGATGGGCAAGACAGATAAAGGATGTGAGTAAGAAAGCATAATTATCCCTCTTTCACAGATGGGGAGCTGAGGAACTCTGGTCACACAGGGGCTCTGCCGTGGGTTTTCTGTGCTATTCTGGAGACGTGCTGGGGGTTGGTCTTACATCCTAGCCTTGTGCTTCAGCCACAAGACCATCCTTCCTCTGCAGAAGGATGCGTCGGGTTTCTTGTTGCTTAAATAGAAACCTCAATTTACATTTTCCTGGTTCCTCTTTCAAAAAAGCTCCCCGACCATTTTGGTTTCTCTCATCCTCTCAGAGTGTTAGTCATCATTTAAAATACACACAATGATTAAAATGAGTCTGATCATGTTCAAGTACAATATTTCAGGGAGGCTACTTGGTATGACTCGCAGGAGGACATGAAATGCCAGAAGGACCAGTGCAATCAACAGCAAACTTCTGTGCCAAAAAGAGTGGGTGGGGTCATGTGCCGTATACAAGGGATTCATAAATGTTTACTATAATTTGCTGCCTGGTTGTATTTGACCTCTGTGGGTTGGCACATGGACTGATTTATTGCATCCATGCTATCTTAATTACTAAGGACACAGCTTTTTAAAATTAAAAGTGACTTATTTTCCTCAATTACTTAAGTGCAGAGGCTCAAGCGCGTACACAGTTGTATTTTTCTGTCGAGAGAATATATGATTCGTATAGCCAGTTACACTCGTTTGGATTTGGGAATGGGCAGAGGCAGGCACTCGACACTGGCTCATACGGATATGTTTACCAAGACTTTGCAAACTTTTCTTTCCCCCACTGCTGGTCCTGCTTACAAAACTTCGCTCTTCCGGGTCTCAGCTGGAACTGGAAGACAAAATGAGGAAAGTCTCTGAAAGGTTGCTCCGAGTGTTTTTCTAGCCCAGCTGGATGCAGGTATTACTGGAGACCTCATGAGAAGGATTGTTCCAACAAAATTTTCACCCTGGCTTCATGGACTGAGGGATACAAACAAGTTTTAAGTAGGTATCCAGACTTAGTCTTGCTTAGCCAAACTCAGACACTGACGCTTTTGATGCAGCCCTGCTAACGCGTACATTGTTGGGCTGTTTTGAACGTGTCACGCTAAGCGGTGAGGTAGCAGGTCAGAAGGAATTCACAAGTGCTTGGACTTAATTTTTTCATAGTTCTCATTTTGAAAATGTGCCTGAATTATCAGATCCAGACGTTAGGGAAGCTGCTTTTCTGTCAGCTATAGCCCTGTCTTGACTTTTGCAAAATTTAGGCAAAGATTATGAGAAGCGGTTTGCAATTTGAAGTTTTCTGCCTGAGACTGGAGACTTCCTCACAGGGTCTAGCTTTCAGAGGCCCTTTCAGTGTAGCTCCTAAAAACTGAAGAGTCCAAATTGCTCTGACCTTTCTCTCACTTATTATTGCACTTCTGTGTACAGATAAGGTACACAACCGTATCTATGGATCTGAATTTGCAGATGCTCTAGCTGTGCTAGAGCACGGTTGCAGACTTAGGTACTTACAGGCTTTATTCTTATTTCACGTTAGTTATGCTCGCACAGAACTCAGCTGCAGCTGGTGGCATTTTCCCTCACGTTGAACAGCAGCGCAGTGCAGTGATTTTCAGCCTCTTGCTCCAGGACCCCAAGCATCCTCTGCAGGATCTGAGACAAGTAAAACACTCAGTAAAGTGAACCTGTCAGAAGACATAAAGTCACTCTGAAGATGTTTGCGTTTCTTCTGTAAGTGGAAACAAGTTGTGAACTCCGAACTGGTGTAAGAAAAGTGGTATTTCAATTTCTGTAAATCTGCATGATAGCTCATCTCATGCACGTTCCAGGAGTTGAAATACATAATGCAAACAGCAACTTCATACAAAAGTGTGTTTCTCTCCCTTTAACAAATCACTTGTTGAGTAGGCAGCTAAAGAAATCCAAGCGATGCCAGTGCTAAGTCTGTCTTCCAAAGCATGGGGAGGAAAGGGGGAGACTGAAACATCACAGTGTTTGTGAGCTGCTAACAAAACTACGACTGCTGTGGAACAAACGAGGCAAGCTGCAGGCAGGGAGGACCACCTGAGTCCAGCCTTCCAGCCCCCTTGCTTCTGACACAGCTAGTGCATGCTTCTGACAATACAGCACGGAGAGAGGAACTGTCCCCTGGTCACCAACTGTGTACCTACATTGCAACTGGGAGGTGTGGTTGCAGTGCAGATAATCAAATAACAACTAGCTTTAATCTTCACAGGGTTTGGGGCAGGCCGGACAAGCCTGCCTGGGATGTGGCGTGCATATTCAAGAGCTGGTGCCTGAGCGCTGTGTCTCCACTGCTTAAGGTATCCAAAGTAGCTAGTTTGAAGCTGGTCAATGTGTTGCTGTTGTGCCTTTGACTGCAAGGTGGACAAAGTCACAGCTGCAAATTAAGGTGTTGTAAGTTAACTTGAGCAATAGGTATTCTCCATCCAGAATTACTATGGAGATGCTCCTAGTTCTGTACAAACCTCGTCCCATTTCTCTCACTGCTATGCAGATGGGCAGCGAAACCAGCACTTGTTCCTGAAGGACTTGCAGTCTGAATGTGCAGGACTTCTCTCTGTACAAGCAGAGGTGGATCTGACAGTGGAATGACTTATTAGTCACACCGGAAGGCCAAAATGATCTGGAAATTTAGACCAAATTGCCAATCCAGACCCTTAATAATAACAACAAATAATTTTCCCTAGATCATTCACTGATAGCTGGGATCTGTTTATAGACCTATGTTACAAAATGGTGGTAAATACAGAAGATCCGATCATGGAGGAGAGAAAAGCAGAGGACGGGGAAAAAACATTTGAAACTTGAGACAACAAAGAAGAGAAACCCAAAGTGTTAAGATGTAAACATGGATGATGATGTGCACAGATACACCTGGATTCTGGAACTGCATCTGTGATTGTTCAGTACCAAAGGAAGAAGCGAAGCATAAGGAACATGAAGCTTTCAGACAGGCCCCTGTAACAAGTCAGAAGTAACCCTTGCAGCGAGATTGGAGAGAAATCAGCACTGCAGAAACCTAGTGAGCCAGTTAGTAGAAGTCACGTAATTAAACCTCAAGTCCAACGGCAGCAGAGTCCCACGTGAAATCATGGCTCTACTGACATCGGTGGCAAAAATCCCGGTGATGTTAGTGGGGCAGCTCCTGGCATTTACCTACAGCAGTCTCTGCTGGTTCTGCTTGTGAGCTGTGGGACCTCATGTGGTGCTGCAGTCTGCGTGGAAAGTGAAGGCTCGTAGCGGGTACGTTCACGTGGGCACTGGAAGCACGTTTTCTCAGAAACACAGCTTTTTGATCAGGTCTGTTTCTTTGGAAAAGTGCTCGCTTTCTTTGGGAAGTGCCGCTGTCAGATCAAAACGTGAATCTCTTGAAGAGCAGTTAGGCTTTCAGCTGAACTAGATGACCGTCCTGGAAAATGTCATTGTCTCAAGAACCTGACCCATAGAGCCAAGGGGAAGCACAGTTTCATTTCCACCGTCATGCCACCATCTTGAATGGCAATATTAAGGGATTGGCTGGAATACTGCAGCGATGTTTAACCTCCACGTCAAATTTTTCAGCACAAAACCCCGTTTTGTTTTGTGAGCAGTGCAGAAGCCGAACTCGGAGGCCTGCTTGGACAAAACCCTGTTTGTCCAGCTGCTGCACAGGAAAAGTCAGCTTCTTCCCAGGATAAGCCAGCATCTTGCTGCTTCTCAGAAGGTGTATTGTCACCTCTCCAAGGGTAACAGCACCCCGGGCTAGTCCCTGGATGCAAGAATTGGACCCGGGACCGACTGTTGTAGTCAGCAGAGGGGGACAGAGAGCCACACTGGGAGGCGATTCCGTACTGGGCTTTACAGCTTTGCGAGCAGATGTGTAAGAAATGGCATTTCGTTCTGTGTTTTTGCAGTGACTGATGCACTGGAGAGTTGGTCTGTGAGCAGAGACCCTGTGTGCTTTGGTGATACAAATGGGGAGTAATAGTTCAACAAAGGAGCATTGTTAGAGAAATCTAACTTAAAATAAAGGCCGGTTTTGCAAAGCAAATTCGAAGCCACGACGGGCAAGACTTCTCATTTTATCTGCTGCTAAAAGGAAGATGCTTAAGGGCCTGTCTCCAAAGGGAAAATACGTGCTCATTTAATTGCATCTTTTCTGGCAAAGGGAGAGTGCATTATTATTATTTATTATTATTATTGTTAGACATATTAGAAAGAGCTATACGCTGTAATATCCTTCATTGCAACCACATTGATTAGCACTAACTGAGAACGTAGTAGAACATTAACACGAGGCACACAGGACTCGTTTGGCCTGTCCTGTTTGTTACTTAATTACGCATGTATAAAGCAAGAGGCACAGCACCTGTAGAGATTCCCAGCACCTCCTGTTAAGCCGATGCAGGAGCTGCAGCGTATGAGAGCAGTAACCAAATCCTGCAAGCGTGTTTACATTTTGAACTCACCAAATCTTCCCAAGCGGAATGCAGGGTCCGGTTTCAGCCAAGGAACTGTTAGCAGTGAGTGAGAGTTAATGGATCAATCTGCTGTCTCTTGTCAGTGCTTTTACTGTTGACTTCTGGAATGTGTTTGATGAAAAGAAAGCAACTTCTTGAGACAGAAGATACAGATGTAGCATGTTAAGGTTGGGACCTACACGAACAATAAAGCAATGTTATCAGTGCTTCGCTTCCCCGGTGCTGCTTGCCAAAACTGACAATAGAATAGCAGCAAAGCATTTCTTTTTTTAACTACCATAGCTACATGTTAACCATTTGCTCTGAGTCTTTTTGGGGAGTCAGATGTTGTGCTGGTGTTACAAGTGAAAGATGCCAGATATTTAAATGGGAGTGTGCTGCGCAGCCCCCTGCTGCCTTTCTGTGGCCAGTGGAAGCCGCTTTCTGAAAAGCTGAATTAAAATGGAATTTGCAGGATCGTTCAGCCGAACCAAGCCTGCTGGCTGCCTGTGCTTTACGTGCTGCCCGCCAGCAGATCCCCCGGGCACCACGCAAATCTTACGGGATGCGCTCATTCTCCCTGTATCCCGACAAGGCAGGCTGGTACCCAAATCCCAGTGCCATTTTGAGGCGTGTGGGTTGTACCCACCCAGCAGAACGCGGTGCTGCGTGGAGATATCCAGGTGAGCTCTGAGTGTGCTGTAGCTGGGAGTGCTGTGGTGAGAGCCATCCACAATCAGGTTATATTCTATTCTTGGCCAAAGAGAGGACCAGCACCAGGATATTGCTCTTCTACCGGAGCCAGGTTGTTAAGAGTTAGCTCCGATGTGCCCACTCGGTACTATGGATACCCTTGTGCTGTGTAGACATAACCACAGAGGCTAAGACCCAGATCCATGGAAGTATTTAGGCTTTTAACTCTCACTGAAATGAACAGGAGTTAAAAGCTTAAATACCTTTGGGGATTTGGGCCTAAGTGGCTTACAGAAAGCCCGTGGCACAGCAGAGACTCAGATATTTTGACTCGGAGGCTAGTGCCTCTGATATGAAATCATTCTTCCTCTCTACATCTGGTAGCAGTTTGCATTCACATTTCCCAGCTCGGGCCATCAAAAATATGCCCATGCTTAGGACAGGAGGTGAAGAATAATTTAGGTAATTGAAACTACAGCAGGAATGTGGTTCTGTCAGAGGGCTGTTGCCTGACCTGGAATTTAACCAGACAAGTAGGGCTTGGGGAAACTGCGCACCAGCTCTCGCCTTTCAGGTGCACTGAAGGCAGTTAGTTTCTTTGGTGGAAGGGAGATAAATAGTTGAGCTTATGTGTCTGTCGAAAAGGAAGCCATATTGCTGAGAATGAAAGCAGGAGACTTGCCAAGCACTTGCGTTGTTATCCACATGACTGTTTATCAGCTATAACGAGAGCTGAGCCAATAATTCTTAATGGGTAATTCATATGATGAATATCTCCCCCTTACACTATGTTTGAATGGTGTGTGAACCAGCCATTACTTTCAAATATTTATTTACTAGTCACAATTATTTGTTTAATACTGTGAATAATTCATGGTTTGTGGAATGTTTTCAGGCAGTTCTCTGAAAGTAGCCAATACCCAGGCTCTTTTCACTGGGCAGAGAAGTAAATGTCTCCTTTTTCTGATTATGCCAGTGTTAACTGAGGATAACTTGAAGTCAAAAGGCTGGATCCCTCACTGATGTAATTTGGCATAGCTCCATTTTTTTTCAATTGATTTCAAACAACCAGTGTTAATTCACACCAACTTACTAGATGGTCCTGAAAAGAAGAATTGTACGAAGGAAGAATGACTCCCACACCATATTGTCCCAGGACTGGCTAAATGTACTGTCTTTTACAGTCACATCTTTTCGTTAAAATTTTAGTATGTGTAAAGTCAAAATTTACCTTTAAAAATAGAATTCAATATTAATATCTCAGTTGCTTATTAATGAGTAGCTTTGCAGTAAATTGTGCCTGTGTGATTGTACACACAAAGTGACGATTTTTGCAGAAATAGTCCGAGTTCAGTTTTTATTTGCTGGGCAGGGGAAGAAATTGTTTTGAGGACAAATCTGTGTCTTGTGTTGAGGTTGAACTGAAAAACCTCCTTGTTCAGTGTGCAGGACTTTTGAGTTCCAGTATTACTTTTACCATTACAAAATCTTCCCTTATATAAGTCTCACTGACGTCAGTGGAGCTTTGCCACTTGTATTTGCCTTATCAGGTTTCCAATCCTTAAAGCTATTTTAGAAGACGTTTTTAACGACGTTCTCTGCGGTACCCAGCTAACGATGGGAAAAGTAGAACATGGGTTTGTGTTGGATTGTGTCTCTGTGATTCTCGCACCAGTTGTCCGTGGTCTCCAAGGGTTGGATGTCAGAAGGATTTTGCTGGAATACCTCATGCCTTCTCTCTCTCCTGAATCTGGCCCTCTCTGACCCAGTTCCCCGCATTACAATAGCAAATTATACGTAGTGATACCACCAAGAGAACCAGGGAAGGGTTAAAGGCTTGGTCCTTAAAACTAGATTTCTAGGTCGTTTCCGTTTCCGGATTTCCAGAGCAACACATCAGGCTTGCACTCAAAATTGCCGCATATTTCCCAGCTGAATCCCTACATATCTGTTTTCCTCTTTAGTATTTCTTGTCTAGCTATATAGCAAAAATTGAAACGCTGACACTCAGGTTGCCACCATAACGTGGCTGTGGCCTTGGGCCCAGGATCCTTGTGTTCCTAGCAAATGGATCGTTAACGGCACTTCACAGGGAGAAGTCTTGTGCTTTTCTTTCTTTCCTTTCCTTCTTGCTTTTTGGTGCTTCTGCTTCACTGATGATATGGCTCCTAGAAATACAAAAGCAGAAAGAAAAAAATAAATCACATTTCAGAAAGATCTGTTGCTTTGTTTGCCAAAGTAGCACAACCAATTTGAATGTTAAAGAATCTGCTCAGACTAAATGTCCAGGTGCATGTCAGTGTTCACTATGTGTAATTTACTAATGAGTGGATCCAGACAAACAAACTGAGGATCCAGCATGCCCTCTGGCTGCCTGTGAAAACCAGGAAAGATAACGAAGGGGTGTGAATCAGGGCCTTTCTGTAGCAGTGTGGCATGAAGAAACTGAAACACAACAGCTTTTGCTATTAGGTACCAAACATTATCTCAACAGTTCTGTAACCAACCAGGGGGGCAAATCGGTTTCACAGACTCATTAGATTAGCACAGTTGGCTGTTTAATATTTTTCATGTCTCAGGTTTCATGGTTTTGGATGTCAACGAAAGTTTCCGATGTGAAATTTGTATATGCTTGGTTTTGACTCTGCGAAGGTAAGCGCGATTCTCAGAAAGGCACAGCTTACTGACCTTTCTTTAATTACAGGCAAATGCAGGGGGTTGATGGATATTGCCATACTGTTGGTCTCTTCTGTTGAGTGAACATTGCTGAACGGCCTTCTGAAAAACAGTGGTGTCTTTGTACTGAGGCTGCAGCTTGCTAGGAACACACCTGATTACACCAAGCTCTTTTTAAGCAGAGCCCTGCACAGCGTCAAAGGAGAATGTTTAATTGTAAGTGTAGGGAAGAGCAGATGCATAGAAGAAAGGTCAAAGGAGAAGAGAACCAACTGACCTGCTAAAACAGAGCATCTTTGGGGATTTTTAGCAGAAAACCTGTCTTCCAACCACTGTGATGGTGCAACCTTCGATCAGAAAGAACTGACCCGAAGGATGTGATACCTTTTTGTATAAAGTCCTTCCAGCCAGTTCAAAGGCAGTAGTTCTTCTTCTGCCATGTCCTGTCATTACAACTGTTTCCTGGACTGTGATTCAGGGCTCAGTCCTGCAAACACTTGGTTTCCCATCTCTATTTGTATTTATATTTGTATGACTCTCACTTCCTGAAGCACAGTCCTCAGAGAGGCAGGCTTGTAAATTGTCCCTGTTGACGGAGGGAGTGACGGAGATGGAGAGCACACACACACCCCCCGCACAGGGGAGCTGGCTGCCCGTGCGTTGGTGCAGCCACACGGCGCAGGGCTGTCTGGGGACGCTTGTGTTGGTGCAGAGCAGACCTACATCAGGGCTATCAGTGCTACGCCGGGCTGTTTCAGCAGGATGAAATAGCCCGGGCACAGCGTCACGCTGACTTGGTTATACTTCTGTAGCTCTCACTCTGTAGCTATCTCGGGAGATGTTTGCTCAGAAATCTCTGAAGCATCAGGTGGTCGGCAGCGCGTGTGTATCCCTGGACACTTGTCCGTGCCCAGCAGGGAGATGCCTCTAAGGAGGAACCAGCATTAGCACTTTATTTGAGTTCAACAGTGTGCTTCTGAAATGAGTTTCCCAGTGATCCCCGCTTAACTAGACATTTATGTCACAGAGCAGTCACGGAGGACATGAACTGGAATCCTCTGGGATGGCACTAAGCTGGTTGATGTGCCTCAGGACTGCGCCTGGCATGGGGCAGCTCGTGCTGGTTGCTACTGCCAGTAGACTGCAGCTAGTCTGAAGTAAAGCACGTACAGAATGGAAACGTGCAGAGTGGATGTCAGGTCCTCGGCACCAATTCTTTCTCTCTTTGTATCCATTCCTTTTGTTCTGCACTGCCTGCTGTTGTAGATGTGGTCAGAGATGCTGCAGATCCCACTTCAGTACATTGACCCTTCTTCCCCTTCCCTGGGCTGTGCCATTCAGGCCCTTTTCCATATGTATGGAAGACTTTGGGAAATCAGGTTTACTTTGATAAGACTCTCTGTGTGCTTACAGTGGTTCCAGTATGTAAATACTGGAATAGGGACCAGTTCGTCAGATCAGGCAGCACAAAACCGCGACCTCTTGTGCAGCTGCAGAGCTACGAGCTGTGTAAGGGGCAAAGGGTGAATTTCTTTCTTTCTGCCCTTGTTGTATGGTATCTGATCACATCTCGTGATAGTCCCCTTCCCCTTACTTGCACTCATATAATTATCAGACATTGCTCTTTCGTGCTGCCTCTGGAGACTGACACTGTTGAAGCATGTAGTTTAACTCTCCTATTGACCCTCTGGGGGAAAGATAGGAAGAAACACTGAAATTAAACGTAGGTGGGGTAGCAATGGTAATTAGGTTGGATCATAACTTCCACTGATCTAATTAATGCCACCTAAGTTGTGACTTGTGCAACTGCTTTGATTTATTGGTTCTACCCACAGTTCGCGGAATGACGTTTTTGCAGAAGGCCCGTGGCTCTGATACACGGCGCGATACAAGTCGTATTTCATGAACATCATGGGGTATGGTTACAGTATGTGTGTTCAAAAGGTGCCTCTTCTGCGGTGCTCTTTAGAGGCGCTGCAAATTGGTGATCCAAATGAATGAGGTAGGCTGTACAGCCCAATTAATTTGTTTCCAGCCAAAATCCCTTCATGCTGCTCTTAAAATTACCTTTTCCTATTGAATCTAGTATAACAAGCTCTAGGTGTTCCCAGCATTAAGTGACAGTAAAAGATGACTCTCACCTAAGTTCCAGTTTATGTATTTGTTTTATTACTCAGGATATGTCTGGATTTCGCAGCTGAGTATGTTAGGAATTTAGTTACAAGTTGAAACCGCTTTATAATGCGTGGCTATAAAGATCAAAGGTTGCAAAACCAACATTGGAGAGCCAGGTCCTGCTCTTCCAAGGCTCATCAATCATGACTTAGTTCTGGCCCATCTCACATAATTTTCCACCATGTGCTGTCATTCGGACAGATGTTTACCCATAGCAGTAGACCAGAGACTCCCACAACTCTACTCTAAGTATTGCCATCGGTTCCTGACAGCACTTCTCTTTTTCTATTCACCTGGTATCTCTTTTTCCTCCTCAGTTTTTTTCTTTATCTCACAGTGGATAATTTGAGGTATGTGGCTTCTGCTAGTGGCACACTGGGAGCCCTCCTTTCTTCCAGGTAGACAAAAATCAAGATCACTATAAGATCAAGATAAAGATCTTCGTCGGTTCCGCCCAGGTATCTGCTGAAGACCATTACGTTTGCACTTGCTGAAGCTCTGCAACCCTCTGCCAACCCATGAAGCAGAAATAAGGCAGAAGAAACCAAAATAAAGACTGTATCCAGCAAGTCTGACCATACACTCCTATCAGATAGGTCACTGCAGGAAGAGTTGAGGTGAACCAGACTCTTTTTACACCACTGCCATCAGCCTGCTCTCTGGCACTGGGCAAATCATTTTATTTTTGGTTTCCCATCTGTGTTTCTCTTTCAATTGTGAGCCCCTCAGGTAAGGGGCAGTCTTTTGCATAATAGGGCACCCACGATCCACAGTCTTAGGAGGCTTCGTGATGCCAATGTAGCAGAAAAAATTATCTTTATGCAATTCATCATCCAAACTTTGCCTGGGAAAACTGGAATGCTTATTATGAGTTTTCTTATGAAAGATTCCTTGGTGGTAGATATAGAACAACTGGTAGGCACTGGGATCACTGGCACTTCTGCTTTTTTTAGGTCTTCCTAAATGAATTTTCCCCAAGATATTAATTCTGTCAAAAATTAAAAAAAAAAATAATTCATTTTGTTTCAAATAAAATATTGTGCAATCTGAAATAAAATATTCCATTTATTAGTTTTTGAAACTTTTTAATTTATTTATTTAAAAAAAAGGTGAATTTAAAAGGAAAGCAGTTTTTGAATGGAGAAATTCAGACTTTTTTCTCCAGAAATATCTAAATTAAATATTTAAATAAAATGAGCATCTGTATATTAGATTTGGCATCAAAGTGTAGCAGCTGTTAACTTTAGGTTTTAATTTTCCCTGCTTTGGTGACATAGTTTGAGAAACTCAGCAGCATAAAATGCATTTTAGTATTTTTGAGACCTGAAATTTTCCCCTACTTCTGCTCCTGAATGAACTTTTTGTGGGACTCCGAGTAGTAGATCGAGTTTATAGTCAGTTGCCATTTACGTTACAGGGTTAGAAGTGAGAATTAATCAGAAGGACTGTTCAAATAACTCATTTGTTTCCTTTCTGAAATGTCTGTTTCTGTAGACCCAGCTTTGGTTTTCTCACCCCGTGCTGCCCATTGCTTGTAAGGATTTCTAGGAAGAATAATGATGGATGTGATTTGCTTGTTATCGTGGCTGTCACTGTCATGGCTGCAGGGTCAGATGCATATTTGACAAAGAAAATTCAGATTTTCAGAAATGATTGGTGAGGCTGGGTACTTGCTTTTTTCGCTGCCTTGTCTTTGGATATGTGAAAGAAGCTCGAAGCATTGAGCCTCAATTTTTAAGGTGCCTGAGAAAAGAGTCGTAGGCAGAACCGTTTCCTGTTCTACTTTGTGCCTTTGAGGGTGCAAGAAAGTTGCATCAAAAGGGAAACCAGGAAAAAATGAAATAGGGAAGCACGGTTGCATTATCATTCTGAAGAAGCATTTTTATGCAAATGCGTGTAACAGTTAAAATAAAGCTCATGTTATGTTGCCTTTGACTTTTGTAACTGTTGGGGTGTGACAGGATTTAAACTTTTCATGGCATGCCAAAAATATTTCTTAACATAAGTTACTTTGACTAGCTAATGTAATTATGTCCATTACTCACAGGGATTCCACTTTGTCCTGTACTTTGTCTTATTAATGTATTTACTGCTAGCGGGAGCTGGGGCCAGCGTTGATACCAGCATTCAGATGTTTTTCACTGCTGCTCTTCACCCCTGAAGAGTCTGTCGGAGGTTCGTGGAGGAGGAGGAGGATAGGCATTTGGCTCACTCCAGGGCTGGGAATGACAGGAGCTCCCGGGGTGGGGTAGAGCTGGAGGGAGAGGTAGGATTTGAGCCGGTGGCTGCTGCAGAGCTGAGGCAGAGGCCGGGTGAGTCGTGGCTGGGTGAAACTCCTACGGACCCCTGAGCTGTGTCCCCAGCTGGAGGGAGCCCTGTTGATAGACTGGATCGACACTGGCTGGGCTGCTGGGCTGGCTTGAGTGGGGAGCAGGTTTGTGCTGGTCCTCAGGTGTAAAGTTATGATGGGATCTGGAATTGGTGCTGGGATAAGCTTATGTTTGGCAACAGTGGACTTCTTTGCCTGGACTTCCATCTGAGGCTGGCTGGAATGTGGGTTAGAATTGGGCTGTTGGCTGACTTCATTGAGGATTAGGTTGTATAGCATTGGGTGGGATTTTTAAAGACACTCAGCTAAACGTCCTTTACTTGCAAAAGGGCAAAGTTATTTCTTCCATTGGTCCCCATAACTTCTGAGGGAGCTATCTTCATGTCCTCTCAAGGCAGAGCCCAGATGTCCAAGATACACATCCCCTGTGCGCACAGGACCACGTGGGTGCACCTCTCCCTGCCCTCCTCCTAGGCAGGGGTATGGGCAGATATGGACACCTAAAGCCCCAAGTTGATTTAATCTGTACCTGCCTCTGTAACTATGCCTGGCTTCCTCTCATCCAAATTACCTAACTCAGCTGGTATTTCCTTCCTCATATTCCTTCCCTTACATCTACGCATCTCACCTGCTATAGTTTAACTGGCTGCAGTGGGAGAGCTGGGGAAACTGTGTGCTAATGCTGTGCCCACCTCTGCCCTTCTCCCTCCCTGGCTTAGAGAGATACTGTGTAAATGGAATTTTTAACATCAAAAGTTTCAATTACAGCAGGAAATGTCAGGTCGACAGAGTGCGACTGTTCCAGGTTTCCCATAAGGAATACTCCCACCCCTACTATTTACCCATATGGAAAAAACAACCTCCGATGGTATTTTTTTAAGTTCTCAGGTAAACGGAGCTGAATGGTATCATCACATACACGGCAGGCTTGCTACAGGAGATGAAAAATTGTAAATCATAGCACAGGGTCCGGAGCCTTTACAGTGCCTTTTTCATGAAAGAAAATCCCGGTATACAGGCTAAGTGGGATGGGGGCTGTTTGAGAGGCAGCTTAACCTCTAGCAAGTTGGCAGTCTCGGGGAAAGAGGACGAGGATGGAAACGTTGATCTCGGAGCAGGAGATCATATGGAAAGCGGCATACGGAGTGGCACGTACACGTAACAGTGGAGAAGATGGGTTACAGGAGAGCCTTACTGGGCTGCTTTCTAGGAGATGTGAGTTGTCAGTGCAATGACCAGCAGAATTGTGCGCCTTCAAGAAGAACCTGGCTCTGACTTCTTGGTACTGTCTCTGAGGTAGCTGAGACAGGAGTAAGGTCTCCCCTTCGTCTTCTCTTCTAGAGGATGAACAAATCTAATTCTCTTAGCCTCTCCTTGGTCATCTTGAGCTCCAGCTACTGATCATCTTGGTTGCCCTCTCCTCGATTCATCCAGAAAATGTATCCCCAACATGTCTTGAAGGTCACTAAGCAGTATCAAACGCAACTTCTGTTAGAAGAAATGTAAGACTTTTACCATGGCCTCGGAGATCTCCAGTGGTCTTGAGTAAAGCTTCACTTGAAGCAAGCTTCACAGTACAGAGCTACTGCTGAGATGCGTGGTACAGCCACCTAATTCACGACCGCATCCTGCAAGGACTCCCATCGTTTGCCTCAAGCAGGAACAGGTCATGCTTTTAATGACAGCGTTCAACCTGTGGGATTGTCTTGCACATACTGGTTCCTGAAATCGCAACTGGGGCTTCCAAAAGAGCCTGGAGAACTACAGTGGTAAATTAAATCAGTAAATGTGGGAAGGAATTTGGCGCTTAAGTCACCTGGCTCTTCAGGATTATTCAGTGTATTCCCAAATCAGGCTCAGTCAGCATATTGTCCACCAGAAGAGTTGTTGAGTTTTCAGAAACTTTAAGCTCTCCAGCCTGCTCAGCAACTGCTTCCAAAGGGGAAGTGTCTGTCCTCATGTGTGCTCTATGTATAGATTGGCACTTATTATGGGAGGGAAGTTTCGCGTGCGGTCAGTTGGTCATGTCACGTGAAGCCTCATTGTGTTTCTCTGCAGAACGCGCAAGATCATAGCACGATACAATGTGTTTTGCAGACGTGGTGGGACGGTGCTTCTGGTTAGGGCAAGTGGGGAACACAAGAATTTAATTTAATAGAAAACGGTGAGGTTTCGAAATGTGTTTTTATTCCATAGGAAGATGAAAGCAAGGCCTCTTGAAATGTTTCATGAAATGAAAATGAAAGGGAAGGAGAACTTTTTAAAAATAGCTATTAGTTTGCTGGTTGAGGAATTCACCTGGGCAGAGGGAGCTGTGCATTGAACTTGCTGCCCTCTATCAAACAGAGCAGGAATTTTTACCTCCATCCCGTGTGTGAGCCTGGGTGGTAGTGAAGAGGGCTCTGTCCTCAGCAGGACTCAGGGACGTTTAGGATGAGTTTTATTCACAGGATTGCTTGGGGAGATGGAAAGGGAACAGAGCTACGTGTCAGCAAGCAGATCCAGCCGTGGGTTCATCCGTGGGCACTATCCTCAGCAGCTCAGCTCAGCTCTGGCTCACATGGCACTGAGAGGACCCTCTAATAAACAGAGGAGCAGGATGAAGGCCATGAGATAGGGTGGGAGAAGGCATCCTCTGAAATCTTTATCTCCAAATACAAGTTTAATAGATGTCAAGAGTCTTGTTTGGTTTGGGTTTTTGAGAAGCTTATTAGCTATGGAAAAAATGTAACACTATTCCCCATGATGTAATCTGTATAGATTTAAATTGATGGGAGAAATTTGCAACTTGTGTAAACAAGCGTAGCTCTGTGAAGTCAGCGGAGGCACAATAAATTATATCAGCTAAGGATATAACCCATCATTTTTAATGGTATTGTTCTTCCATACAAGAAAAGGCAAAGAAATGGGGATATGTGAGGGAGAAAATAAGAAAAACCCACAGCACAGGATTTACAAAATGTTGCCCGTCTCTTTTCTCAGCCTCTGCATGGAAAACATCTGTATGTTACAAAACACTTTGATGTGTCCCATACAAACTCTGGGCTCTCCTGTCCGCTGAATGGTACATTCACAGGGCATTACTTCTCTGATGTCAGCTGCCCTTGCTGGGAACAGGCGAGCCGAATATTGCTGGGAGCAGCTGAACACACACCACCTGCTGATTCCAGTGAGTTCATTCCGCTGGTCTGCAAATATAAAATATGGAAAGGGTCGCATTATTGTTCCTTTGGAGATATAAAAGTTTGGAAACTGCCTCTAATGACTGATGTATAGTAGTAGAGCGTGATCTTTCCACGGAAAGTTGATGGCTACTACAAGATAAACCTTGTGTGGGTAAAATAAATAACATCTTCCTCTTAGGCGCTAATGCATGATGTTTGGTTAACCAGCAGTGCCAGATCCAATGGGAATGTACCTGTGATTATACCAGGGAACCACGTAGCTTTCTAAGTTCAGAAATCTGCTGGGTGAAACACTGACCGGTAATGCAGGAGACCAGCAGAGATGTTTGCAAAGGTCCCTCTTGGGGCTTTATGTCTACACGTAAGAACTTGGCCAACCATTCTGCTTCAAGCCTTTGTGCTAGAGCAGCACTGCCTGTGCACACATGGCGGTCTTCATGTTCATGTTGGTTACTGGAGGTGCAGGAACAGCAGCGGGTTCCCTGTCCTAGGGACAGTCATAAAAGGCAGCTTAGAAGAAGGCAAAATAGGTGAGCAAGGAGCAAAGGATGCGCACAGGGCCAATTGTGTGTGTAAAACAACTCTGCTTTTAATTTGTTTAATTTAATTTAATCATCATCTGACCACTCACTTGGGAACGGGATTCCTCTGGATGTATGAGGATGTGTAGAGCTGATCTAGAGCTAAATGGTCTTCGCAGCTGTCAGGGAGTGATACTGATCTCATCCTAAGGGAGGCATCTGCTGTAGGCCAGGTGATTTACTCTCCAGAAGCGCCTACTCACTCCATTAACTCTGGTGGGAGGCGAATGTGGCTGAGCAGATGTAGATACCAACATTGTTGGGAGTTAGGTGAGAAAAAAAACATCCTTTGCTGCAAGGCAAGTGGTGATCAGGCTGGCTCCTAGGGAGAAACAGCAGGTCAATGAGTGAAGGGTCAGTCAGAGAAATCTGCTTGAGCCCTGCTGACCTCTCTCCAGCCTAGCCCAGTAAGTAACAGAATTGTGCCTTTGGAGAACTGGTCTCAAAACACTCCATTACCTTTTGCCAGCTGCCAAGCTAGTGCCAGGTGTGACACAGTTTCTAGGTTGTGTTTAGAGACAGTTGTGTTGGAAAAGGCAAAGACAACCTCTTGGTATGGCTGGAAGTGGTCAGCATTGGACAATATGTGAAAAATCCTGTTCGCTGATCCCTGCCAAGCCCCATCTGCCCAGTGGAGCCAGCTTTAGCAATGACATCAGTGGTGATGTGCAGTAAGTGTCACTAAAGCAGCAGAGCTAGCACTATGGATGGACTTGTCCCAGAGGGAGAACATTCCCTTTTGATCTGCTCTGCAGATCCTTTGCCCGCGATGTGCGGATCTGTACACCTCGCTTCTTCCACACACTGACATCAGTGGAAACTCCACGTTTAGACGAGTGCAAAATATGCGGCACTTAGATGGATCGAAGAGATAAGAGCTCTGAACAGCTGATCGTGGACCAGAATTCCCCATCCTGCTCCTACCCCACTGTTTAATTTTGTGTTACCTAGAAGGAGAGGATGATTCTATGATGTATCCCCTTCTGAGATCACGGAGTTTTCTGTATGGTGAGACTCGCATACCGATGTGAGTCATTTAAAGAGTTCAATTGGTAATTTATGAACTAATTAGCAAGATGTTAAAGGTCTAGTGCAATGACATGCTTCTGAAGTGATCTGATGTAGGACTTGTAATGCAAACTACCATATCAGGCTAATAATAAAGCAAGCTGGTTCCTTCAAAAGAAAATAGTCATTCTGAGGTTACCATCCTGTGCCATAAAGACGGCACTGTAGCAGGGCTAGCACTGTACAGTGTCAGTGAGCAAAGGCAAAGGGTTTTTTATGGGAATGGCAATAGCTTGTAGGTTAGAATTAGGGATGTATGAGGCAGGGTCACTGTTTTTGTGTACCTGCGAAATCCTGCAGAACTCTTAAGGCTGCATCTGGACTGCAGTTGGGCCAGAGGATCCCAGAACAAGTCCCTGTGGCTGGGCTAGCTTTAAATTCCAGATTGTGGGTGCCGAGTGCACTTATATCATCAGACAAAGGAACGCCCGCATTGTCCAGCAGAGACGGGCACTGCTCTTTGCAAACCCTCCAGCTCACACTGAGAGCCCTCCTCAGCCTGAATTTGGAGAGAGGCAATGGAGATACAGGAGGGGAGGAGAGAAGTGCATTAGATGCCCCAATGTGTTTGGCCAAAGCTCTCCTTCTCCAGGTTGCCTAACTTAGACATGGGTGCAATCTAGTGTGCACTTCAGCCCGAGACACTCCTCCCAAAAGGTCCTGAGCTGAGCTCTCCCTCAATTCTAGACTCAGTATACTGAGACTTTGAGCCCAAGCAGCAGCCAGGCGAGCAGCCAGAAATGTGGACAGAAAGCAGGTAAGTCACAGGGCTGGGCACACTTGAACTGTTTTGAATCCCACTCATTACACAGCGATGTAGGAATAGCCTTGGATTGTATTTTAAAACTGTTTAGCCCTGACCCACATCGCAGTGAAGTCAATGAGATGTTTGCTAGTGACTTAAATGGGCTCTGGAACAGGCCTGCAATGTTACTAGTGCCTTCAAATACTTCCTTCACCTGTAGGATGAAAGTCTTCTCCTGAGTCAATGGGCCTCCTTACTTCTTCCTCCCCTCTCAGTTTCCATGGGCCCCTAGCATGGGAAACTCAGCCTTATTCATCTTTGTATTTCCATGTCTCTGAATCAGGCAGGTTCTGGGTATGTTCCACATAGAAGCCTGTTATCTTTTCAAATGGCAAAAAAGAGGGGATTTTTCCATAGTCACATAGTTTTTCCACAGAAATGTATTCATGAGAGTTAAACTTGCCCAAACTATGTTAATGTATGTGGTTGGCTTCTGTGCCAATTTTCATTGTGAATAAGACGCAAAATAAAAGGGCTCTTGTGTCTCCCTTTCCTCCTCCCTGAATCCCTCCCATAATTTTTGAGTTCATAAGCCCATTTTGTATGCGAATCAGATCAGGAGAGGAAAAGCAGGGGGCTTACTTTTCTTTCAAACTGTGCCTTTGCTTTAAACTACCGATAGACACGCGAAAGTTAGGACTGAACCAAGAAGAGGTTAACACAACGGGGCTGGGTCTTATAGCTGGTGTAAATTGGGCTAACTCCGTTTGTCCTGAGCGAACCTTGCTGATTTACACCAAAGGAGGACACGGCCTTAGCTCGTTAGGGCTCTGTTCATTGCTGCGTTGTTGTTCTAAGGCGTTTTCGTCTGACAAGAGGAACGGTGTCTCTTTTTAATACAGATGTTAGGACTTCAGCTTGACAGTCTCCTTCCAGAGCATGCACCGTGGGTTACCGCAGCACACACAAAACATCAGCTGAGTCGAGGCAGCTCTGTTAGCCAGATGGCTATGAAACATTCATAATACAAGCTGTAGCTATTATGAGCCATTTCTCTTTGGTGCATGTCCTGACAAGCTGCTGTTATTAAGTTTCAGTGTATTTCTGTTAATGTTACCTACCTATTTTCATTCCTGTATGCTGTCACACGGAGCTGGTTGGCGTGGTCTTGGGAACTGGGCTTCAAGGCTCCTCCCTGTGAAAGTTGCCAGCTCATTTATTTGTTTCTTTCCAGTGGTTCAAGCTGGTGCGTTATTCAGAAACTTCTGAAAGAGCGGGGTTGGGTAAACCTCTGATTCAGTTCGTTTGAAAGCACCCTTGAAGTCCTCCTCCACATCTTGCCTGTCTGTGGCTCTGAAGTAGGCTTGACGAGGCTAGTTTGGAGCCCGTTTCTGAGAAATCACCAGTGCTTCTGTTGGAAATGTCCCTCAACTTGAAGGTCTCTCTCATTTCTTGCAGAACTGTGATACTTCTAGTTTGGGCCCTGACTCTCCCTGGTCTTTGTTTCTCAGTCTTAGAGGGCAGAAGTGCAGGAGGAGAGAGGGGCAAACACAACGCGAGTTGTGAGGTGTGAAGGTCAGGTGGCAAGAAGATGACTTGCATTTTATCTTTATCCCAGCATTACTTTGCAGGGCCAGTGGTTGCCGGTCCAAGTTATGTTCTCCCAATGGACGCTCAGTTTTGCAAAGCCCATTCACTTTGCAAATGGTGGCAAGGACATGGGAGTCTCAAGGGAGCTCTGACTACTCGCTGCTTTTGATCCTGCCAGTGTTGTCTCCCTATGTTTAGCAACAAAAGAGCTGTGGTGTTGGCCGGTGGTAGAATCCTTCTGGGAGGAGTTGCTTTGGATGAGGTGGTTTGACTGGTAGCTGTAGGCTCTCCTCAGCCCACCTTTGCCCTGCAGAAAAGCTGCTGATGCTGCTGCAGCTCCACAGGAGTCTGCACACAGCCAAGAGCATGGGCTGTGAGCTGTTGTCTCTATGGATAGAGCACACTTCTACATTCTGTGGCCGACAGGGCAGTGACGGCAATGTGCTAAGTGGTGACACGGAACTGGAAATACTTGGTATCTACGTGTCATTCCTGACAAGACATTTAGTTTTTGGAAGTAATGTATACTATGTAAGATTAACAGATGGACTAAGGAAGCTCTTTGTAGAACATGCTTTCAGCAAACCAGTTCAGTTGGTTTGGCGGTTCATAGCACTTCTTACATGAACCGCCTGCACACTGGGAGCTGTTTCTTTTTAATGTGACAGTAGTCATGTTGGCATCCAAAAAAGTGTAATCTTGATATTGGCTTTAGAAATCCTGAGATTTTAGTACGTAGAGCTGGGCGAAAGTTGCCTTCTGGTTTTTGCATCAGAGGCACTCAGGTCTTTGCATTCGCAGAGGATAAAAACTGACTTTAAATCAGAGATGAGGTTCTTAGGTACAAAAATTATTATTACTCACTAAAAAAATTGTAAGAGTTGGCCATTCTGGAGAAATTGGGCAACACCTGGTATTTCAAGAAATTATTCACAATACAAGGGAGAGCCTTTTGTTCATGTGCAGCAGAATGTGCAGCAGACGGATCTAAATTACTCTGTAAACGTTTTGTTACAGTGGTGGGTGCAAGACCCTTACGGGATGGATATCACAAAAATAAGAGGGTGCTTACAAGCTCTTTGGCTGGAGTATCCTCCTGCAGCATCCCCAGAATCCCTCTGTAGCTTGACCACATGAGCCAAGGTGCAGGCCCCGAAGGGCAAGATCTCCTCTTGGCAGATCTTGGTGGCTCTCATTTCAACTGCTACTTTTTGGAGAGGAAGAGAGAGGAGCGAATACATGGTAGTTGTTTTGTAATGGATAGCCTGATAAATTTCCATCACAGTTGCAATCCGCTTAGGTGCACCCATGTTCTCCTTTCCCAGCCCGTGAAGAGAAACAAAATGTCTGGCAGGCAGCAGCTAGATTATTTCAGAAACTCCCTGCTCTCCTTTGAAGGAAGTGCTTTTTGGCGTGATACAAGACTACCTAGTCCTGCAGTTTTTCTTCCTTTGGCCTGGGTTCTGATCTACAGTGGTGTTGTCCTTTCTTGGGAGGGGGCCTTCTTTCACATCTCAGATGTTTGTTTATACCGAGTTCAGCCAGGTATTCATCGAAAAGAACCAGTGTCTTGGGCTCTGATGCAGACCCTGAGCTGCGCCTGGGAGAATGGCCCAGGGGACCCACTCACCCATCTCCGGGTGTTCGGGAGCTATGGGAAAGACTTTGGGTAGCATGTTTACGGTACGTTTTCCAGCTGCAAAGGGAGAAGGGTTTTCTTTGCAGTTGTATGTAAATAGTTGTGGAAATGAAGAGTAATAATGTTCTTGTTTCAAGAATTGTCACGAATGCTTGGTTTTGAGGCCAACCATTCAGCTCTTGTTATCTCTAGGAATCAAGATGTTTATCTGTCTAAATGATTGCAGTGTGTCTCAGGTATTTGAAGGTGGTTCTTCCTATTTGTGGGAAAAAGAAAGGAAAAAAAAAAAAGAATCAATCTTTGTTTCTCAAACTATCAAAAGCTTATTAGCCTCAGGCAGATCTTTTTATCTGCAAGGAATAAAGCAGATATGTCCAGATCCTCAGCCAGTATAAATCAATTTAATGCCCTTGGCCCATTATTTTTTCCCGTGCAGTTTCTCTCAAGTGGGATTTAGGCTATGTTTAAGCATCTCCTTGTCTTCATGTGTCCAGTTTGAAGTTTAGCAGAACAACCATTAGCCCCAGCTCTTGGAGAGCTTGCACCGGATGCTACCCTGGTCTCCAGTGCCTACAGAGTCGATGGAGTGAGGTTGACAGCCTTTTGTCAAGTAGCCAAGTAAGACAGTTGCTTTGAAGGGTCGGTGGAGAAATGTGAGCTCAAAAGGTGAAGGAGGAGGTGGTGGAGCTGAGGTCAGGTTACCCCAGGTATAAGCAGCATGCATATGTGGGCCTCGCAGTTCGTTACAAGGCTGATGCAGTTTTATCTGATGTTCAGGCAGAACTTCACCCAAGGCAGTGGGTGCCCTGCGGGGCTGCTGAAGGTTTAGGCTTTCCAGCTTCCCTGCTTCCCGGCTGGATTGACTGATGCTCTGGCAACTGGAGTGTGTCTCCAGAAAATCTGGTTGCCACATGAAATCAGCAATGTTCTCCTCCCAGGATAAACCCTACAACTTCCACTTGCAGTTGGTTAGATTGACTAAGGGATGTAGAGTTGAAAATTGTAATGTTCATAGAAGGACAGAGACTCCTCTGCCAAGATTTATGTCAAGAAGAATAAGAGCAGTAAAGGAGGCCGGCTCCCACTGTTTTGGGGTTACTGGCAGAGCAGGGTCTGCTTCCCCTCCGGAGGAGACAGCTACGCTAGCCAGGAGCAGCGGTGGCACCAGGCAAGGAGGTGAGGATGGGGTCCCGAGGGCCATCAGTGCAGCAGGTGCTGGCAGCCCTGCCTGCACTCCCTGGTGCCCAGGAGGAAACCTGCCTGAGTCAGCCCAAATCCCTCTGGCAGCTCCAGCCCCGCGGAATGCCCTCGTGTCTCCCCCAAGCAGGACACTGCCTTAAAGCCGGGGCAAACCCTCATGTAGCCACAGGTGGTTTCTTTGGGGATGGGGGCATCAAATCAAAGCAGTTTGGCTCTTCTGGCCAAGAAGGTCAGGTTACTGCAGTTCTCCCCCTCCACCTTTTTCCTTTTTTATTTTAAGGGCGTGGTATATTTTGTAAGTTTTATGTTTATCAAGAAGTTGATTGTGTAAATAAAATTGCGGCCTTGTGTGCCAAATAGCTGGGTTATGATTTCCTGGAGGAGAGCCAAGGCGGTGTGTGGGAGCATGCCAGTGTTAATGTGTTCACTTTGCTAAGAAATACGGCATGTGTGAAGCAGCGAGGGAGGACGCCCTTAGAGCCCCGGTGCTGCTTAACCCTTCCCTGGCACCATCGTCTCCGCGCCTCCGCCGGGCTTCCCCCAGCAGTGGTTCACAAACCATTTGTGCGTTTGCTGGCAGAAGGGGCTGAGGCTCTCATGGGCTTACCTGGAGCCTGGCCAAGTCAACGTGGGACTTCCCAAGGCTCGGGATCCCACCCCGATTCCCCTCCCGTGGTGGAGCTCGGTGTTTGCTTCAGCTGGCGCGTGAAAGCTGCGTCGCACAAACCTCAAAGGGGCCTCCGAGAGAGCTGGGTCAGGCACGTGCCCGGGGATGCCAGGGCAGGGAAAAGGGCCTTGGGCTACATGAGAGTAAACTCCCCGACTGTAATGACTTTATTCCCTATTTACTACTAAGTGCTATCCAAAGTTTTCCCTGTTTCTATCCTGCAGAGGCAGCCAGAGTTTTTCTCCGGTGGCTGTTTGAATAGCAGCTGAATCGCTGAATGCTTTGAGTTTGCTTTCTGCACGGGATGGAGCTGCAGAGGGGAAGCCTCGTGTCACTGAAGGCAACGGGAGGATTGCTACCAGGCTTTGACGGGACCAGAATTATGCTCTTGTTGCTAGTTTTGCTACTTTTTCCCTACAAATCACGCAGTCCCTGTCTCAGAGCAACTCACGTCTCCTTCCACTCATCCTTAGGTCGTTACATTCTGGAAGTATTTAAAACAAATGAATGCAGAAAATGTAACCTCTCGCTTTCCACCAAAAAGGAAATAATGAGTCGGCTACTTCTGCAGACAAAGCAAAAGTCCCGAGGATGCATGAAAGGACTTCATTTTGCCAAGCAGCAGGGAGTAGAGTTAGCTGTGTTACAGTGGGGAGGGGGTGGGGAGCCTGTGTGCACGGGGAATTCTTGCAACTCTGACAAAATAGTGACTTCCATTGTTTACCCACCTAAGCCGGAAACCTGCTTGCGTTTCAGGCATTTATTGTAATTCCTCACATAGCTGGGGATGATAAGCCCCGCTAACTAGTCATTGCATGCTGACTGAAAATGATAGTTAATGTACACTGTCAACCCAAACAACTTTCTTCTTTAACCCTTTCAAACTTGCTAGGTTGAGGGTTTTTTTTTTTCAGATAACATTACTGCCGATCAGCCTCACCTCAACCCCTCCGTCTTCATAAAATTCAGTTTAGTGGAACTCTTTGATCGCCGTCTAATCTATATGGGAGACTTCTCAGAGCAGTTCACACATCTAAAATACAATGACAGTTATGGCTCAAATTTCAAAGGAATCAAAGGGAGCCATTTGGCCGACTTCCACTAAATGTCACTGAAATTTGGATGCATAACTCCTATGTGTTCCTTGAGTCGGCTGGATACTGTGGTTTGAGCCTATTAATGATCCTGAGCCGTAGCCCGTTGCAGTCGGTGAAATTCTTTTCTTTGTGCACTATTTTGTATTATCTAGGCCCGAATGCCGAGGAGGCGAAAGGGCTTTGCGCTCAGGGGAGCGTATGGGAGAGGAAGCACCCTCCTAAGGGTCGGAGTTTAGGCAAGGGAATGCTTACCTTTTCCATCTGCTCGTGCAGGTATCCATGTCTTCCTGCAGCTGTCTTGTCTCACTGCAGCCCTTGTGGCTTTGCGGTGTGCAGGAGCGTGCTCGGCTGTCCCGGGCGCCCCGTCCCACCATGGGCTGTCCTCTCAGCAGCATGTAGCATGTGTTGCCCAGGCTGGTGTGCCCGTGGGCTTTGTATGGCACACTGAGCTCTAGACCTGAGGTCACCGCTGAAATGCCTGGTGGAAACATTTACGAATTTCAATTTGTGGGGGAAGAGAGAAAAAGAGTTTGCAGTTGGGCTCCTGCCCAAAGCTGTTTGCACCGGGATGGTGCATCACATGACTCCCAGCAGGCTATTGTGCTGGGGATTTGGCAACGTCAAAGGTACAAGGTGCATATTGATGTTTGGTACCAACGTTACATAAACGCGACTTGCGCAAGCCTAGCAGCTGATTTTACAAGACGTGGGGAAAGACGCATCTTTTTCCGAGGGCAGGATTTAGCCCTAACTGCAGTATCTTCCCAGCCATGATACAATAACAATACTTAGCAGGCATGTAGTTCTTAACATCATCAAAGCGATGTACAAGCAGCAACTAATTAATCCTCACAACACCCCTGTGAGGCAAGTATTACTATCTCCATTTCACAGATGGGGTTGATGTGACTTTGGAAGGTCGAGTGACTTGTCCAGAGCTAAACAGTCTGCAATGAAGCTCATTAGTTCCTGGCTCGCAGCCACTGCTCAATGTACTTGCCCAGCCTATTACTGCATTTTATTATGCAAATCCCCATGGAAATTAGAAGCCCAAAGCAACCCACAGATACAAACACGGTGACTTAGATCTAAATGCTGGATCTGTTTTGTTTGAAATCAGTTCCAGAGGCCTTCCAGTGATTTCGCTGGATTTTGGATGGCAATGGAAAAAAACAGAGTGGCTGTCAAGCCTGGAAGTCTCCAAGAAAAGTGGAGGCTGTGAAGATGTGTGGTGGTGGCTGTCCAGCTTTACCATTGTTTGCACAGGCTCTCCTGAGGCCACCAAATGGTGCCAAGCTAGACGGGATGTCACTGAGATCCGTAAAATGACAAAGAAAAGTCCAGCCTCGATTCCTGCAGGTGTGTTGCAAGCAGTGAATGGAGATCAGTCCACCTAGTCTCTGGAAGACTCTTTGGCCACAAGGTTAAAGCTGGCTGAAGAGACAACCCAGCACAGCCAGCTGTCTGCAGTGAACTGGGATCTAATTCAGGCATAAAGTTTTTTTCAGTATTGGCAAGCTTTGCTCAAAAGCTGATGTTGTCTGTGCAAACTGGCACTATTTTGATGGTTCAGAAAATAAGCTGAGCTCTGTTGGGCTTGCACAACCGCAGTTCTTCTGGAAATTGCCAGGGATTTTGCGTGTGCAAGGAAAGGAAAAGATATTCACCAGGTATCGTTGGATCAGGACTGGTTCTTGGTTCCATATTTCATGGACCGACAAGTGCACTGCTAGTTTTCATAAGGGTGTCATGATGCCACTGAAAGTTGTTTACACTAAGTCACCCTCCAGGAACTGGGTCACAACTTTTTCTTTCATGAAACTTGGCAGCGATCTCAAGGTTTACTAGAAGCCGAAGAGAGGATGCCTATGTGCAACGCCAAAACCAACTTAGATGCAAGGGGAACTGGGCCCTGTGCCACTGATCAGTGCGTGGTGTGTCGGGCTCTGAAGGTGATGGGATGGGACTTTGCTGCTTTGCAGCTCCAGCGGTTGCTGCTGGTTGCCTTTTGCACTCTGAACAGGTGTAAATGACTACCCAGAGGCAAAGCACGGCAGAATCGGGGCCAGATCTTCAGCTAGTGTCAATCAGTGCCTCGGCTTCAATGGGGCTGCATCAATTTGCCTTAGGAAAGGGTGTAATGTGGGAAACAGAGATAAGGGAACTCATGTTCTAGCACCCTGTATCCCATATAATTGTTTAAATAAGAGCACGGCCCAGAACGGGTTTGCCAGATGCTGGGGTGGTGCAGAATCAATCCTGTGTTTTACAAGCAGGTTTATACACCCAAACGGAGGAAGCCTGTGGCCAGAACGGCCTCACCTCCTGCTCGCTTCCGCAGCACAGCTTGGGTACCAGCTGTTGGGAAGGACCTGGTTGTGTAGATCTCAGCACAGGGCCCATGGAGGAGGCCTTGCATTCTGCTTGCTGGGCTGTGCTCGGGCCGTGCCTCCGCATCTCCTCTGCTCCTGGAACCCGTGGTAGCTGGAGTGAAGCCAGCGCAGGTCTGCGAGCCGGAGCAACAATCGTACCTTTGTTTTGCTGGACAGATGAATAGATAGATAGCAGCGAGTTAATGGATGGCAGCCCCTTCCCCCTGCAAACGTCAGTCCTATCACTCACCTCCTCCCCCAGAAGAACGAGGCCTCGGGGACAGGGAAAGAGCGCAAAGATTAAAACTAACCCGTTGCTTTGGAACTCCTTGGCGAAAGGGGCTGATAAGAGAGGGCTGAGATTGGGAATCAGATTTCAGGGGTAACAAATGAATAACCAGAAAACGGAAGGATGCCGAAAGGGTTATCAGAAGAGAGCGAGATGGTGAGCACGTCCCAACAGCTTCTCTTTTGGAAAAAAAAAAAAAAGAGGAAAGGTGTTTCTCTTGTAGCAGCTACAGACAAAAAGAGCTGTTCAGACCACTTTGCACCCGCCAAGACCCTTGGAAAGGCGAAAGAGCGTCCCAGAGCTCTGGTGGAGGTTTGTAAGCTGTTAGTCAAGTACTGTTCCCATGCTGGCAGATTCCCGGGAGCTGTGAGCCCCGCTATTTCATGCTTTCGCTGGGAAGCAATCAGCACTGGAAAGACTCGAGGAGTAGACTGGGTTCACGCAGCAGGCTCTGACTCAGGCTGGGCAATGTGGTTTCAATTTAGGATCTCTCCTCTCAAAAGCCTGCATAAAAGCAGCCTGGATTTAGAAGCCCATGTTCTTACAGTGCAGAAGCGTTGGGAAGACTGTCCCCACCTCTAGAGAGGAATAAGATTCAGCAGTAGAGGCTTCACAGAAGTGCTGCAAAAATAAGGTTCACACCTCTGCAGATCTCACAAAAAAGTTGTTGGAGTCACTGAGTGATCCGAGTAGTGTATTTTGCCTGCCGAGACATGGGCCTTTCCTATATTCTTCGCACAGGACAGACCATCAAGAGTCAGCAGTACAGTGGGAGGGAGGCTTCAGGGAGCTTTTCCTCTTCTTGGATGGTGAGGAAGGGGGAACCCACTTGCTCTCTTTCACCCCAGTGCAGATTGCAGGGGGTTGTTTGAGTTGGAGGAGGAAGGCAGACAGCTCTGGCGAGGTTGCCAGGTTACTCCAGCAAGCGCATAGTTAGCAGGTTTCTGCCCGTTGTTTGGTGGTCTGGATGAAGCTATGAAGAGGCTAAGAACAGGCAAGGAGGGTCCTGGGGCCTGTCCCTCCCACCTGGCATGGGCTGACCTGTTCTGGTTTGGATTCTGTCTTTAAAATAAAGGTAAGCCTGAGGAAGGGGAGAATTAACTACAATTTTCTTGATAATAATAGTTTGGGGGCTCTGAAAAAACAGCAGGTGGGAGCCAGATAAACCAGTTGTGAAGGTAAACATTGACAGCTCCTTGAATGGCCCCAGCCATCTCCAGCGAGGCTGTGGCAGCCTCGGCTGTGGGGCTGGAGAACTGTTTCCAGCTGCTTTCGGGGCCAGAGAGCTCCTTTGAGGCAGCAGCAGAGCAACATCAGCAGCAGCAGCCTCAGAAGGTGTCCTTTAGCCACCCACCTGAGTGAGCAGGAAGGTAATTACAGTCTTGCTTTTATTGTTCTTATATAATGCTGCTGCAGATATTTTCCACCCCAGCTGTGGCTCCCAGCCTGCTCAGTCTTACTTTCCATTGCAGTGTGGATTTTGAATTCCACAGATTCAGACATACATGACAAGATATCACAGAATGGCTCATTTTCCCCTGTGCCATGACCATGGAGGTGCAGAGGCAGATCTGCACTTGCAGATTTTGTCTGTGCATGAAGCAGGGGATGCTGTCCAGTTTTCTTTTCATAGCCAGTTTTCTAGAACCAAGGAAGGGCCTGACCCCAAAGCTGGATTCTCAAAGCAGCAGATTTTTAAGGATACTTGAAACCTGAACCTGAATTTCACCCTGAATCTTGTGAGCAGTGTCTGCACTTATGATAAGTTAGATCTGCGCTATACGGTCAGAAATCACGCAGTAACTTTCAACCGTCCCGTGCAAGTGTCTTCCCTTTGCAGAGTGCAACCACCAGGAGCCTGACACTTCTCTGGAAGAGCGGGGCTGTAGGTCAGTGTACTTTCATTGGGCTCTGTGGGTTTGCTGCCTGCCTGGCAGTGCTGGCTGAGCCTCGCAGGTTGGCTCAGCTGTGTGGGGACCTTCCCTCAACATCAGGGGAACCGTGCTTCTGGAAATCCCAAACTAACAGATCGATTCCTCAAGTCTTTTCAGGTGAGATTTCCAAGCAGGGAAATCAAGGGTAGAAAATGAGACATAGAGTAGCTTTTCTTAGGCTGTGTGTTATTCCCCTCAGTACTTCTTGACAGGTTCTGCAAAATTACTTCATAAAACCTTTCCCTGAGGTAAGAGTATTCTTGCAGCCTGGAGAAGCAGAAATCTCTACAAGAATTCAGTAGGTCCTACAAGGCATTTCACTCCTGATTGAGTACTAACAGAAACATTTAAGAAAGATGAAAAAATAAAAACACATTCTTTAGGGTTTCATTCCATGTCCAGCCAAGATACCACCAGGGATCTTACACCTGAATAATCCTTATGATTGCACATTTCTGTCTTCTGTGATTCCTCAGGGAGATAACGAGAGATGATAGCCCACATCCCATGAAGTAAGTGGTAGGGCTATCAAACCTCTCGTCTCACCACCTCTGTGATGCTGGTCGCAAATCCTTTGTTATATGCATGTAGAAGAACTAGCTTGTTGAAACCTGTTAGCACTACAATGACATTATTAGTAGTATTACTCCTATTAACACCACTGCTGCTACTAATATGTTAATGAGTCATATCATTAATAGATTAAGAATGAATTATGTACTGAGGTAATGTATGTTACACTTTGATTTCCAGTGAAGGTCATTTGCAAATGTCATGCATGCCTTACTGTGGGGATGTATTTCCCTGCTTAGGAGCTCCGGTGCTAGAGAAACATTTGGCATTGCTCCTGTTTTCCTATAAGTTTTCCACTGAGTTGCTGTTCATTACATTGTGCTACTTATTTTGCTCTTGTTTTCGTTAATGAAATCAGAAAGGACCTAGATCCTATATTTTTGAGGCCCGGAATTTCCCATTAGTTTTGAAAGGAGCAAGGAAGAAAGAAAAAGTACAGGGCCAGTGCTCGAATGTGCTCTTTGAGAGGTAGTAGGTAAGAGACAGTGAAGCAAACTTCTTTCTGACTCCTGCAATTTCAGAGAAAATTCCCAGAGAAGCTCCTTTAGCACAGTAATATCCATAGTCTACCTACCATGGCCTGGACAATGCTTCCGCAGCACGCGTCGCGCAAAGTCATATTCCTCAGTGTCAACAGAACGAGATTTGATTTATAATTGTGAGTTTGAAATTTGATTCTGTGATTTAATTTTTGGAGGAACTGTGTTCCCTTCCAGGGGAAATTCTTCTTTAAGAAAGAAAGAAAAAGGAAGGGGGTGGGGGAAGGAAAAAAAGAAAAGAACGAGAGTGATAGAGGTTACGATAGTATTACGTTACCGATTGGATAAACTGACAAAACAGCCTACTGTGACTCGGAGAGTTTAATTTTGTACATTTTGGCAACTTCTTAAAGCAGAAAATGAGAGCAGTACTGTCAACAGGGCTTTTGATATTTCTCGGTGTTTATACTAGAGATGAAAGTGCATTCTGAATTAGGGTGGAAGGCAGCGGGCCAGATTCTGACTTTGGCGACAAGAGGTGATAAACGCTGCGGATCTACCCCCCGGTAACAGCGGGTAGGAAACGGTTCTCCTGTTGCACAAGACGTTGTGAGATTTCAAGCTTTTTCCATTGCGCTTGAAAGACACAGGATCCGTCAAGGGTTTGTTTTTTTCTTATTGCAGCAATAAACCAGTTGATGGCCAAGTCACTCGCTTGGCATATGGGAGACCCAGCATCATGTTCCTGCTCTTTCTGGTTCAGTGTTCTGGCCTCTGGGCTGCAGAATTGGTCTCGCTGTTACCAGCAAATATTTTATGACTTACATCCAATATGAAATGACTCCTGCAGGAAAGCGACATCCAAGAATGGCCTCTTGCCTGGGGGTTAAGATATCCCTCTTGGATTTAGGAGATCCAAGTTCAACTCCCTGATCTGTATCAGGCCTTCAAATGTACGTCTTCTGCACTCCAGCTGAATGCTGAAACCGTTGGCTGCTCTGGGCAGGTTTGTTTATGTGTGTTTTGACGAGAAGTTTCCTCCTGGACCAGTGAAACCTTTTCCCAGTGGAAGTTTTGCTGAAGCTGATATGTATAAACAACCAAAAAAACATGCTGGGGTTGGGAGGGGGACACACACACGGCAAACTATCAGAACCAATTCTCTGAACAAATACGGGTTAAGACATACGTTTGCCAGTGATTCAAACCAGTCTCTGCGCCGTTGTGTCCTTTTGCTAAGATTTAATGGAAAGAGCTATAAATTGTGGTTATGATTAGCCAGCAAGAAAAGTATCTGTCAGGCAAGTTCTGCCACCCTTACTCATGGGCTGTATTTCATTTCCCAGGTTGTCTCGGCTATTTTGCTGGACCTCTCTGCCCTGCTCCTCTCTGCCTCCAGCAGTGCTATTAAGGGAAGGAGGGAGTTGTGAATTCCCGCAGTCTTTGGTAAGGTACAACTTCCTTCCTTGCTCACAACTAATGAGAAAGGCTTCACCTCTTCTCCAAACCTTCTTGCCTGTTTATTTATAGAGGCCAGTATCCAGACATTATGGGTAATGCTTCAAACCAGACTTGGACCTGAGATGTAGGCTGGTCCAGCTCAGCTGCACAGTAGAGTTTTTGTTGGGTGGAGGCATCTTAGTGTCCTGCTTGGGACATAATATCTTGCCTCTAAATAAATGGTCTGCCCTGCAGGGTAAGGTGATTCTCAACATGAGTGAGGCTGGTGGAACTGGGCTTATAAAAATATCTGAGCAGTGGAAGAAAATAACTGCTGTTTTCCAAGAAGATGCATTTTTCTATTTTAATTTTTTTAAGGCTGTGATAAAATAAATGTTGTCTATGATGTAAAGCTGAAGGGTTGACCAGAACTTCCTTTGTGGTCAAGCTCTTTTTTTATTGATTGATTTTAAGTTCTCTAAATTTGTCAGGCTCACAAGTACAGCGGTGACTTAAGTTATAAGAGAATATTTGTGCCTTTAAGGAAAAATACAGTGACCCCTCCTCTCCCTTGCCCTTCTCAACCTTGCAAGGAAACCTACACTTGGCCAGAATATTTTTTCTCCCTCAGTGGAAAATGTTGATTAAATATTCAGAAAAAATAGCAATTAAACCCCCCAGACTCCTAAATCCCAAGAATCTTTAATGGGAAACTGCTGAATACGGAATAGTTGCATAATTTTGGCTGAAAATGCACATTGGCATTTTTTTGGTAGAAGCTCAAAACTTTAAGAGAAATGTCTTGAAAAAATCACTTTTCTGTTGATAAATTTTTCGAGCATTTCTGTACAAGCCGTTCTGCAGTTGAGGTGGTTGAGCAAAGCCATAACCACATGTCTGTGTCACTGAAAGGCTCGTGAGTGACTTTCCATACTAATTTTTCCTTCCTGAGCCAGAAATTGTTTCAGTTCAGCTTTCTGGTCATTCCTTACGCCAGGACAGACATCTTGGGTTTGGGCTGGGATCATTTGAGTGGTCAAGCCCGGTCTCGTCACACTGTATTGATGCTGCTGCTGTCAGCCCCTCGGGGTCTGGCATCAAGCGCTCTCTGCACTTTTGGGCACATCTTTGCTTAGCTGGTTTTACCGGGGTAAAATTCCTCCTCTTATTACTCCCCACTGACATACACTGCTTTACTGCTGACTTGGGTTTGTTGTACAAACAACGTGCAAGTGTTGTGTGTAGAGATACAAAATATGAAATGGCCAGGTGAGATGTCCAGGTTACGGCAAGTCAGTGACCCAAACAGCAAAGCTCAGCTGAACTCTGAGTAATGAGGTCACAAAGTACTCTGTCCTCAAATAATCTGAAAATTTCTCATCTTCCTTCAAAATCCATGCCTACTTATGTATTTAGCTTTTGAATGTAGAGATATGTGGCATCTGGGTATATGCAGTGAATTCCAGGCAAAAGAAAAACAAGCAACAATGAACATGGAAGAGCTCTGTAAATCCATGTAAACCCTGCACTGTTTGTCCTATTCCCTGGGCACGTTGGCTGCTTCTCTAGTGCATTCAGTAGTCAGTGGTTCTCAGGGTTTTCTGTGGTGGGGTCTGACCCCTCTCCCATCTGACTGGGTCTTGCTTCTGGTTCAAGACTTAGAGAAGAGCTGGATATTGCCAGTCTGCAAGACTGGGAAGAGAAAAAAGGTGGAGCCGTGTTTTGATATCAGTTGAGTTTATTTACACCGTTTAGCATGTGGACTTCTCTGCTTTGTTTTCCCTCAGGGAAAAGAGATACAGAGAAGTTAAAGGAGCTCCTGTGTGTGATTGCACAGTCAGTCAGCAGCAGGATCAGCCATGTAGGTTGCCTGTGGGGGTATTTCTTCGTGTTGGCTCAGTTTAGCTGTCACTGAGGCCAGTTTTTCCAATGATCTCTATTATGGGAGCTGAGGTTGGCTGTTCCTCATCCGCATCCCAGTTGGCCTTTACGATGGCCAGGAGTACAGCTCCAGAGTAAACTAGATGCTCACAAGGTACACAAGGTAGTTTTCAGTGGCACTAGGGAAAACGGTGAACAGAAGGGGAAGAGATTTCTTTCCATAGACCTTTGTTTTCAAGGGTATTTTGGGATGCGAATTAACCTTTCCTTGGGTGTCTTGCCAGCAGGTGGGAACCTTTTCAAGTTGTCCTTTTACTAAGAAGGGCTGAATCGTCCGCCCTAAAGCATCCCTTAATGCAATTAAAACCAGCAGTACTGCTTCTCCGACACTGGGGCCTCCGATACTGGGAGGGGAAGCGGTGGCTCTTCTTTGAAGTCCCACCTACGTGAACATCAGTGGCAGGACTTCAAAGGGAAGCTGCTATTTCCTGTTGGAGCTCAGCCCTGGTGCTCAGCACTGCTAACAAAGCAGTTGGACTGGTTGTAAAGGCACTGATCCAGCAGAGAACTTAAGCACATGCTTAAGTCCTGAGGGACTTAACTGCATGGTCTGCTGGGTTGGGACTCACCTGATCTGGAGACTGGACTGATGGTCAAGGTTATGTCTTCCAGGTCAAATTTTCAAGGGGAAGAGCCAGGTTAAAAAGCCTTTCGCAAATAGCTCGATTGGTGCTGCAAAGCTGGGCTCAGCATTCATAACCCAATGACTTGGGGCACCTGTGCAGCAGCAGGAGGTGGAAATACCACAAGCAATGCTACTGAATTTAGCAAACAACCTGGAGACAGACAACAGGCTGCAGTAACTACCAGCAAATGCTTGTAAATCATTAATTCAGAGCTCGCTTAAATCAGCATTGTTGAGTTCACCTCAGAGGAGCTGGCCAGGTGAGGATCTGGCCCAATAAATAGAGTTGTAAAGATGAGTCTATTTGCAAACAGGTAAGAAATGCTAAAGGCACAATCACTCAGCCCCACCTTTTGCTGAGTAGTTTTTTATTTCAGTGTTAGTTCCTCTGCTGTCTGTGGAGCTACTTGCAGACTAACGGATGGCGGAATTGGAATGTAATTTTCTAGCGAGCATTATTTAGGTAATTCATGTAATTTGCACCAACTTATTCTCTCAGTGTCTGTCCCCAGGCTGCAGACGGACCTTGTGGTCGTGATCTGCAGCTGATGCACAGGTACCACACTGCTAGCCCTGCTCTCAGCATCACGTCATCCCCTCTACCGTAGCAGCGCAGCACAAAAGCTTCTCCCTCATCACAACCTACATGAAGCCCCAAGGTTGCCTCATGTAGCAATTAAAAGACATCTGGGAGATGTTCCGTGCTGGCAGCCTGAGTGCTTGCAATTGGAAAGGCTGCTTTTCTTTGTGGAACAGATGTATCAGATCGAACATGGTACTTTTGTAGGCTTGGGAATAAACAGGTCATGAAGCCTGAGAAACCCCAATAGTTTCCAGGTCCTGCTCTCTGAGGTCCTCCTGTACTTGGTGTAGCACAGCCTGCCAAACCTGATAGTAGAGTGCAGTTTCCCTCCACCTTGCTGTTCTCCCTGTAGGGGAACCCATTGCCTAGTTGCTAATCCCTCATCCCAAGAAAATGAGCTGAGAACAGTGTATTTCCTGGAGATTGTCATCTGAGACAAACTGGAAACATCTTCATCTGGATTATGAAAATACCTATGAAACTGTTAGGACACTGGTTTTGGGTGTCACCAGCAGACATCCACCCAGTCGTTCGGGTTCCCAGAAGAATCTTCTAACGTATCTTCAGTGTGCGGGTGAGCACTGTGTAGCTAGTGCTGACCAAAGCAGCAAGACTTACTCAATCCCGTGCCGACCTGCTCTGTTACGTGCTCGCAGTCCTGTGGCATGCCCGGAGATAGTAAGACCCTCACACCTCTGCTTCTTGACTCATTTGTAGGATGAGCTAATGTTACCGTTAGCGATGCAGGATATGTCCTTGGTAAACTCCTTGTGGGCGCAGGCTGGTGTCTCCACTCTGGATTTTGTTTGGAAGTACCCCCACACAAAGAGTAGACGTGCTTTTCTTTGCATGGATAGGTCGGATGGGGCAGGCATTGACAAACAGCAGCGTGACTCCTTGCTCACGCCTGAATGTTCTGCGAGGGGTTTTTGTTCCTGAAAGTGAGTGAGGTCACTTCACCTGAGAGTGAAGCTAGTGACCTCAGAAATTTGAAAAAGGTCAAACTCAGCTTTTCTCCACCTTGGAAAATTCACAAGAAGCAGCTGACGCGATTTCTTGGGTAGGAAGCCTCGTGCTGTGACTGAGGCATGGGACTGGTGTGCAAGACAACTGTTCAGTTCTTGGTGCTGACACAGGTGTCTTGGGTGGCCTTGAGCAGTTCGCTTGGTCTCTTTGTCCTTTGGTCTCTCACCTGTAAATGAGGCTAATAACTCCGTATCCATCTGGCTATTAGCCAGCGAGTTCTCCAGGTAGGGGGTGTATCTCACTGCCTGTTGTATAGGTACTAGATTTGCTCTTGAGCAGGACTCTCCTGTAAAACGAAGAAATAATATTAATAACCAGTTGAGACAGGCTGGATTTTTGGGCAGATTTCTTCCAAAAGCTCTTTGGATTCAAAGAAGGTGTATTTTGTTAATCTTCTTCATTTGTGTGGTTTTCTACCCATGGGTTAGTACTGAAAGGGTTTTATCCGATTCAGGGTGTACATACAAATATTTCTATTTGAATAATACTGGAGAATAAATTTAGAAATGTTTAAAGAGGGTATGAATACCTCAATCTGCTAGGTGGAAAAATTACTACTTCTTGTGGGTAACCCAACCTGTTTAAGTTGCTAAAAACATACCTGACTTAAAAAAAAAGAGAAGAAGGAATAGCTGAAAAGAGAGCTTTTTTAAAAAACAACTCTCTTCAGATTTCTAGTTTAATATTTCAGTATGCAACGGTATTTTCATAACTGCAGCTTTTTTGGGCAGAGGTGGGGGAAATTAGAATATATTAAAGAACTCTGGAAACCACTTTCTATTTGTAAAACATGTTGTATGTGTATCGTAACACCTACAGTACTTGTAGCTCTGCCAGACTGTGCATCGACTGCCAGAATTTTCCTCGCTAAATGACATTGTACTACTTTGTGGGTATTGAGAACAAATATTTTGAGGGGAGGGAGCATTCTCATCCACAAAAGGTTCAGGTTCATCGTGCTTGCAATATTCAGTCACAGCATTTTATTTGAAGGCTGCTGCGTTTTTCAGCTGCTTGCCGTAAGTCAATGGATAGGTTTGCTGAACGTCTGCGTGCTCTCCAGCTCTTCGTTGGTACGTATTTAGTGGAAATTGGAAAATCCAGTGGCTGTCTTCAGAAGTGCAGCCCCAGAGTAGTTTTTCTTGCACAAGGTGGTGTAGGGGGTGATGTGAGATTGCCTGGCTGGGTGGATGGAGCAAGATAGACGGCGTTCGCGTGAGGTATGACCGCGTGAAGCTATGGGGCACCACAACGAGGACTACTGGTGTAGTGTCTGGTGTCTGGTGCTGGGAATGAAGGAGATAGGAGAGATGCGTTGCTGGCTGGGCAGCCACTGGTGCTTGCAGAATAGGTTACACAAAGGCTACAGCCTTGCCATGAGATGCAGATACACTGCAGATATCTCTAATCAACTGAGGTTACCAATTAACCTAGGGTCTGCCACAGGCTTGTGGGTTTTCAGGGTGACACAGAGGCATTCCCCTGCCAACATGAGATGAGCCCTGACAGATCCCACTGTATAAAAGCCTCCAGAAGAGGAGCGAGGAAGGAGAAAACAGGATTAGAGGCTGCTGAGGTCTCCTTGGTTCACCTGCTGGAACAGCCTCCACTGGGCTTTTGCTGCTGCTTGTGAAGTAAAGCTGTCTTAAGCCTGCTCCAACTTACAGCCAGGGTTATGTTCCGGTGCCAAAGCATGAGAGGAGCACGGAGTGTTGCCCAATGTCCTTCAGTGCCCTGATGTCTTCGGCGCATTGCACGCTGCATTTGCCAAGCACAGAAGTAGAGATTCATTGGCATTCCTGTTTTTGTTTAGCATAAAAGCCGCGCTTAAAATGTAAGCTAATTAGTAATTAGTTATTAATACCTACTTGCTTTTTAATCATAATAGACAGTTGTGATTGGTTTTCACAGGTGTAAAGAACTAGTGTCCTGCTAAAAACTGTCATGTGCTTTAATCTGCAACCGAGCAGTTTTCTGTGACTGTAGAGACCTGTTGGTTTTTAGAATTTGTTACTAGAGACGGATGATTAAAATAGAAAGGAAACGGAAAGATGTTCTGGAGCCAGTTTGGAAAAAATCTTCAGGAACGAAGTCTTCTGCTTTTTTTTATTCTCCTTCTAGAAATGATATTATCTGAGATGGATGGGTTTGCTCCAGAGGCTTCAGAGCACATTAAAGGGTAATAAGAAGGGCATGGGGTGAGAAAAAGGTTCCTGCTGGGTTAGAGAGAGACACATGATAGCTCATCTGGGAGCAGAGAGTCAGGTTTAATAATGTCCTTGCTAAACGCAGTTAATAATTGAGGTCAGGGCCCTGGGTGAGGGCAATAAGGGAATAGTCTCCCATGTGTGGAGTGATGGGGTAAGGACAAGCTGTTCAGAGTACACAAGTGATGCTGATACCAGGCGCGCAGTGGAGCTGGGCTGGGTCACTTGGAACCACAGTGGCAGCAGGTAGTTCACAAAGCACTGCTTTTTGTGTGTGTGTGTGTGTCTCTTTTTCTTTTAAAACGGCTGGTAATCGCATCACGTGCAGAAAAGGAGGGCAGCACAGAAGCGAGTGTGCTGGCTTCGCGCAGTCAAAAGGCTAACTCATCAGCTAGCAGAGGTCTGGTTAGAACACCGGGCTTATCTTGCTCCATCTTGCTGATGTGGTAATGTATAGCTGGAATTAGGAACTAAAGGGCTATAAACGTTTCCATCAGAAGGATTTGGTTTAGGTATCTGGAGGTCATTATGTATCCTGTACATCAGAGTCCCTCCCAAACCCCAGTGCAGTCCTCCTCGGAGCACTCTGCTGAAGGCAGGATTAACTTTTCCTTGTTGTACAGATGAGAAATCAAACTACCAAATACCTGAGAGACCTGGCTAAAATCGTACAGGGAATCTCTCTTGAAACAGAATTAGGTTTTTACTCTGAGCACCGGTGCCGGCCAGTTCCCATACAGCGTTTGTGCTCACATGGTCTTGGTTGCCACTGGCTCCAGTGTATTCTCACAAAAATGTCGGGAGAAGAGCTCATGCCTGCTACCAGAGACAAAATATGTGATGATCATGTTCAAGGCACCATTTCTTGGGTTCCAAATGAAACTGAAGTGTTAAGAGTAGAATAAATGTTACTTTCTCGTTACATCTAACTTTACATCTAACATCTCTACATCTCGTTATCACTCTGAGAAGCCCAAGCCAGCTCTGTATCAAGGAGATAGTGAAGAATAGCCTTTATCTGAAAAACACAAACTTATCTAACGTGTTGCTCACTTTGCATGGCCTGTACTTTCTGGCCCTGATCCTGCTAGAATGTGTGGGTGGAAGAATGCCCGTTGGTTTTGATGGGGCTATGGGCTGCGTGCTGCAAGCCTGGTGCTCTCTCTGTGACAGAATTTGAGCGACAGCTTTCTGGGACGAGGCACACGTCATTCCTGGCACAGGAGGGAAAGGAGAGTGCAAGCCATCACAGTTTCTTCCACCTCATGGCAAAGTTGGAGGGAGGATGGGGAAAAAAAACGCTCTCTGATTACAACCCATGTATGTGCTTTGGCAGAGAGAGCACAGCATAACTGTGGGCCAGAATTTTGCCATTAAGTGGTAAATCCTTGAAAACTGTAATTCTGCAGACTTTAGGCAAGGGAAAAGCATGTTTCTCAGGTTTGCACTGAGAGCTGGGAGGAATGGGAACATTGGAGGAATGAGAGGCATTGCGGTGCTGCGTAGATCTAGGTTCAGCTCCAGACACTTGCACGGTTTCTGCTGCAGCACGGCCCCCGCCATGCACTAGACGAGCCAGCACCTTTATTGCCCTTCCCATGACATAGAAAGGGGGAAACTACCTTTGCTTAGCTGAAAGGTCTGGGAAAAGGACGCCCTCTTCCCAGTCAATACATTGCCTAGCACAGCATCAACATGTTGCCTAGCACAGGCAGGGTCCTGTGACCTGCAGGCACTTCTGTGCCAGCAATCAATAATAAATCACAAATATCATACAAGTTCTCTGACAGACCCTTCCTTCCTTCCACAGGCTTGTACTCAAGGTATGGGGTAAGAAAAACAAAAAAGGAAAGAAACAGCTTGCTAAATGGCCAGATTGCATTAGTTTGGCAGTCTTTGCTCGAAAAAGGCCTGGTAGTACATGAAAAATTAATCAGTATTTGAAGGACCGGAACATTAGCACAAGATCTAGTAGACTGATGAAGGACTGAAAATACTGCATGAATAAGTCATTCATAGCTTATCATCCCAGTAATCGTTTCCTCAATGATAGCCACTTTTTAGAAAGCATTAAACTGAACATGGCACGGACTTAAAATTTAAGATAAATCCGGGTCACATTTTGGCTGTCCGCGAGGTTGAGTGGCAGAAGGGGAATGGCAGGAAATGAGCCATTTCTGTGAGTTCTTTGTGCAGGGACTTGTGCTGGGCAAGTCCCTGGGGTCAGCAGCACCCAAAGGGGCATCTTTTAAGGGATGAAGCTATATACAATTCCTGTCACACCTAAAACCTGCAGTCGTCCTCTGTCAGTAAAATACTTGACATAGCTTGTGGCTAACTGGACCTTCCATGTCCCCGCTCCTGAGCATGGGTCCCATTCCAAAAAATAGTATGTGGTCTGCAGAAAAATATGCCGTGAGACATAAGTTAATCTTAATTGCTGTGTTTCCTCGCTTTTTAGGCTTGGCTTTGTCACTGCCGTAATGTTCTTTTAATGTTGTTATTGTTTCTTCCATACAGTAAGTGTTTTACAAATGATGGATGGCCAGGTCTCTCTGATGTTTGGTTGCAACAGCTCAGTTACGCGTGCTGCTAAAATGTTAGTCAAAGGAGACGATTAAGAGCCTGTGTGTACTACTAAGGTGGATTTGGGGCTTCTGATCATCTGACTGGGTGTCTGTCCTCACAGGTATTACCAGCCCAGATTACGCTGTCGTACCCCTGCTATAACTTCTGCTGCGTTACTCCACCGTTCCCAGAGGAGGATCCATCCCTGCTGGTGGTGGCGGGTGCTCCCAAAATCACAGAGTCCCAATTGTCCTCCCTGTGTGATTCATTTGCCACATGTTTAAAAATGAATGTAGCTATGTGAATAAGAGGAAAAGTTCAGGCAGAGGAATAATTTATAATTCCCAATAATATTGCTTCTAGCTACTGCTCTATAGTGCCAGTTCCTGCCCAATGTGGTTTAAGCAGCTAACAGCTATAAAAGTTTGTTGACCTGAGAGGCTTAGTAGCAACCATAGGTACAGTCAAAGTCAATATGGAGGCTGAAAATCCAGTGCTAATAGAAAAATAGAAGTCAATATTTAGGATGTGAGTCAGGAACTTAAAATAGGAAAGTGAAACAGATGAGGGCTGTAGCTGCAAGAGTGCTGGAGGTGAAATGTTTAGATCCGAGGACCACTGCTGATTACTATCTGCCCCTCTAACAAGGTTGCTCATTCTGCTTCAGAAATTCATTTCCAGTGGCCAGGCCACCTCCCTGACCTATATTCCTCAGACTGCCATTACGTCAGAGCCTGCCTATTTGGGGTTATAAGTGAAATCCTCTGTCTTCTGGGTGAAATCCACAGGTAATTATATGTGGGGCAAATATGGGCTGGGGCACGGAGAGGCCAGGAGAAGAGTTTGGCTTAGCTCTGTTTATACTGGAAAATCCCCTTTCTAAGGCTGTACTGTTAAGTCTTGGAGGGGAGGGGGCACAGGGGAACTCCCCCCGTACGAGGCGGTAGCTGCCGGGAACAGGGATTTCACAGTGCGGCTCTTCCAGCTAAGCGTCAGGTGGAAAAGTAACCGGCCGTAAGTGGGGGGTTTCGTACTGGAGAGGGGCACGAGGAACTGAGAGCTCTTGCCCACAAATGAAAATGATGTGGCCTTATTTACACCGTGAGGGACGGGGAGCAATGCCCGAGCATGCTGCTGCTGAATTTATACGCCCTTCAGTGAGGTGGTGTTTTAATTTGTACATCCTTCCCTCGGTTTGGTTGCAGTGGACCAGATATCCCCCAGATGTGAATCTGTCCAGCTCCGTTAAAGTCAGCAGAGCCTCTTTACTCCAGCTAGGGACCGCATCCACATCTTCTAGTATTTAAAGAAATTGCCCTCTGCCAGGTTCTCCCATTGCACTCCCTTTCCATAGAGAGACTTGGTAGCTGAGAAGGTTTCTCAGGAGTCACACTGATGTTATTTTGCTACTGTAAGAGGACCCCATCATGTCCTCCTCTGACACATGTGATGACATTCCTTTGTTTTGTCTTTGATGTCATAACATTGTTTTCACAGACTTGCCCTGATTATGTTGTGACAAGGTCAAGTCCCATTCAATTCAAGAGGAAAGTATTAATACCAGGGTTTTTCACCCTGGTATTAATTAAGCTCTGAGCAGTAACTTCAGGCATATGCTGCTGTCTTTATTTCTTGCATGTGAAGTGCTTCAGCCAACACAATTGGTTCATGGTGCAATCCTTTGATTAAAAAAAACAGTATGTGCTCGAATGGATGATTGCTGGACAGGAAGGGATCGGATTCAAAATCTGAACTGTGCTCAAACACCAAAAGTAGTAGGGAGGTACGTCTGACAAACTGTTGCAGTACACACTGTTGACTGGGAAAATCTGTTGTTGAAACTATTTTTTGTGAAAACTAAGGTTTGTTTCAGCTGAACTACCTGAGGTCTCTATAAATTTGAGCTTTTTATTTTTAAATCCAGATGCCCCAAACCTCAAATATTTAAGCTGAACCAGTTTGATTGTAATATGGTTCCTGTTTCATGCTACCCCATCTGACTATTGTGAACCACACCAGGTTTTAATTTAATGTAATTGCAGACGTCTATAATTTGCCAGCATTATTGTAATATCAATAGTGTTTGTTATTTTTTCTGACCAAGTGCTCAGGCAATATGGCATGTCAGCACATCCTAAAATATATACATTGGGTTATGCAATGCCTGGTAGCTATTTAACTTAGCATTTGAGGTGTGGAAACTGAGGCACATTGTGAGGAACGATTTGCCCATGGTCCTAGATGCAACCTGTTGGAGACTGAGTACGTAACTGGATTGCAGTCTGATGGGATGTTTCCCTGAACTAGAAAAAGTCCAGTCATCTCATACACCTCTTGGCTGCAGCCTTACTTTTCCTAAGGAAAAAACAAACTGATCTCTGTTTGTCTCACGTTGGGGACCAATATTAAAATGGATACGGCACCTTTCAGCCAAGCTTTTTCAGCTGGAGAGTTCTCAGAGATAAGATATCCATAGGATACATTATCCATACATAAGGGTGTGCATAGAGGGTTCTCATAAGGCCAGCAGATATCCAGGGTTTCTGATTCTCAAGAAACCAAAAGAAACTACATTTTCTTTCCTTTTTTTTTAACTTCAGGTAAAGCAGCAGCTCTTGGATCTGGCAGCTGCTCAGTTTCCCTTCTGTAGCAATTCGGCTGAGGCCGTACTCTGATTCTGCGGGAAAAGCTGGTGTACTCCTGGTCCTCCGAGTGCCCTTTGGCTCCTCGCTTCATCCCTACACAGCAACTCGACGCCTTTCGCTGGTGTTGCCGCTGGTATTTGAATGGCTGTGCTGTGGGCTGGGCTGGGAACTGGCTGCTGATCCCAGTGCACTGTGGAGATGCAGGGAGCTTTCGCTGGGCACAAGGCAGAGGATGGATGTCCTCATCAGGGTCACATCGTCTGCTGCTCCCAGATAAGCCCGCGGCACAGGCAGGGCTCTTTCTAGATCCGTGCTTTGCCTTTCCTAGGGCAAAAGTGAATCAAATGCAGGATATTTCAAATGAAACTTTTTGAGGTTCCTCGTACTAGCGTGTCTGATGGAATTTTATTTCCATAGAGGGCCTTTCGACTAGGAGCAGTTTTCATCATCATACCTCAGGGGTAGTCCCATGATTTCAAAATAGACAAGCCATGAGTCAGTTATAAACAAAACTGCAAACAAGGTTTTGTTTGCAGACCATTGTATAAAGCATTGGGTATGTGTCAAAAGCTTTGAAGATTTTGTTTTAAATATAGTTGTGTATTGCAAAACATTCTTGTTACAACGTATAGATTCCCTATCATCTAGACACAAATTCAGCAGTACAGATTTTAGAGTGACAGAATGTCCTAAATTGACCTAAAATTGTTTTACTCTGCATAAACATGTCATGATTTTTAAAGAACTTAGGCTCTTTCATGGACAGAAACTTGGAATTTCTCCCCTCAGACAGTACAAAGCTTTCCATTGTGAGCTCTGATGAGTCAGGAAATATTGGATCTTAAACTTATCACTCTTACAAGACTGAATATTGCATATTCTGTTGCTCAGAAAATTGTAATTTTGCAGAGCTTGAATCACTGTCATCTGGGCTTACGTCTAAAGATACGTCTCCAAGGAGGTCCCAAGGAGGAATATTGACATCTGTTTCCTTACTCTGTTTGCCAAAAAGAGGATGAGAAATATATTGACAAGTAGACATGAAGCACTTTGCAAGACTGGTCTAAAAATGAGTTGCAAGACAGCACAACAAGTGCTTTATTGAACCCATGACTGCTTAGAGTAGAAGAAGACAACGTTCTTCCCCACTGTCCCAACACAGAAAAACGCGTGCCAGGGCATGTTAAAACACCAGCTATATTTCCCAGATCTTTCCTACAAAACTGATAGTGAAAAAGGGAAGAGAAAAAGTTAGAAAGTAAAATAAAATATCACTTCCTAAGAGGTTATTTGACACACACAGAAAATAATTGGAGTGAGAAGAAAAGAGCCCTCACAACACTGCATGGCCCTGGGTAAAGCTGGAAAAAAACAAGCCACAGGCTCCTGGGCTGATCTGCTGCAGGTACATTTGACCCTTTTGCCCAAGCTGTATTTCATCAGTATATCTCAAGGAGGATGGGCTGTTAAATGATTCAAGCTGGGTAAGATTTGCTGCAATGGAAAAACTTGTATGCCTCTATGCCTCTCTAGCTGAAAAACCATTTGCAAAAATAGATTAGGAAATCGTTGTTGCAAACTGGACTGTTAACCCAAGAGCAGAAAATTTGAAACTGCGTTTTAATTTGTCACACTTCTAAATAATTTATTGTACATCTCACAATATATTGAAATTAAAACCTGAAGTATGACATACAGTAAATAATTCAGAATGGCTCTTTCATCAAGTGTGAGCTAGGTTATTGATACTTCATTTTAGTTAGATAGACATCAATGTCAGCTCCTGCCAGGGCTCTCTCAGTTGACTAACTTTGCTTGCATTGGTACTGGTGAAATCCTCCTTTAGGCACTCTGCAAACTCCTTATGTGCAGTACTTGTTCTGTTCTCCTAATAAAACACCTGTAAGGTGTTCAGGAATGGCTTCCTGAAGCCTGAGAAGCAAGGGCAGATGACCTCATCTAAGGATATAGCCTCACATATTCTTTAGGAGCAGTCACCCTACCTTGAGGATAAGGCTGCAGATATTGATCAAAACCTGAGCATCTCCACTACATGTCTAAGATGCCCGAGAAGCGTGCGTGCAGCACACAGCAACACAAGCCACTGCAGGAGCGGTGTGTTATGTGCAGAGGGGTGGCAGGGGCTTTCACATTGGCAAAATTACTGCAAAACGGTTTTTGTTATTTGAGATTGAAATCTTAACAACCAATTAGGATCTCGTTAGGGTTCTATTTGCATAGGTAATGAAGATAGTTTATGAGGAAAGAGAGCATTTGAGACTCCCCAGCACCAGTGGATTGACTTTAACTTTGGTGAAGCAGCCAGCCAACTGCATTTAGAGCTTCCTTTTCAGCCAGATAATAGGGAGAACAAAAGGACATTAACCCACAAACAGAAAACAGCCTTCCTGGACCATGGTGGGAGAGCATGATTTAAACCTCCCTGTCCCCCCGTTCCTGCTAACCAGAGGTAGTGATCTTTCCATTCCCTACACACTCGCTATTTAGGGTACTGACTTTTGAGCAGAAAATGTGGGTGATTTTCTTTTTCTTTTTTTTTCTTTGATCACTGAAAAAAGAAGGGAGGTCATCAGACCTGTTTCAAATTTGTGGATTGGTCCTGTTCAGCCCATCTCAGAGAGGGTCTATACATTATTGTAGGTAATCCAGAGTTCACTGCAGGACAATGTGAATCTGGCACTCCCATGTTTTGGGATAGATTCACTGAATGAAGTTATTAGTTTCTGTAGCAAAAGATGGTATTTAGAGAGTGGTGTAGTACACCAGACCTCTTGGTGCTCCCTGTAGGCTTAGAATTATAGGGTTTACAGATGCCTGGAGAGCATTAGCTCGGTTTTAGGAGGTGGGAAGAAGTCAATTATTTTTAATTTTGAGGGGTTTTAGCAGCTCTGGTCTTGTGGAACTGCAGCTCGTGTTTGCAAGTAGCAGAACAGTAAGGAAATGGAGCCCAAATCTCCCATGGCAGAGGGAAATCAAACAACGGGAGCTGTGAATTGTTGGTTTTGGTTTCCAGTGCCAGATCAGGAGTTAATCTGATGGAGACCAATGCCGTGCAGCTAGCAGAAGGCTCTATAGAACAAGCCATGGCCCAGACTAGATTGACGTGTGGCACCGTGTTTCTGGCAGAGGATAGAAATTTGTGTGATGCTGCACTCATGTTCATTCCCACAGCCTTGGGAAGCAACTGTCTGAGGAAGGTGGAGCTGTGGTTGGAAGTGTCCAGAGCAGTGCTTTGAGCGGCTCTGCTTACCTGTCTTGGCACTCAGGTGCTCCTCTGCTTTCTTGGGAGAACTGCTTTAGGGGGAAAGTAAGTCTTGTAAAAGCAAGAGAAGGGAGGCACTTCTTTCTCATCAAAACCGAATGTTGATATTTCCTGCCTGTTAAAACTTTTGTTCTTCAACCATTGTTAAAGAAAAAGATTTACAAGCTTAGACCAAACTCTGAAGCTAGAGCACCTGTGGGAATCATGGGAGACTGTCTTTAAGGAAAAGATACGTTTTTTTTTGTCATGTTTAACCAGAGACTAGTCCCAGAAATGCCAAGATATTGTAACAACTTTTTTTAGGATGTGCTAGGTCTTCAGCTGCTTTGAGTCAGCACAGTTTCAGCTGAGCTATACAAGTTCACTAGACACAGACTTCATTTTCCTCTCCAAGACTTCAAACAGGAACACTAAAAAGTTGCAAACCAAAGTTGAGCAAAATCAAAAAGTGTCCTGGGTTGTATTGATGCATACTCAGACCCCAAAGAAGCTATATGAACTATATAAAAATGTGAATCTGTATTTATGATCTGATTGTAACTATTAGAAAATTGCACTCTAGAGATTAAACCATTTGTAGAGGCACTAGAGAACTTTTGTAGACCTTAAGGTGGGCACAGGAAATTGAATATCTAATGACGACATCTGGGCAATAAAAAGAAGAAACAAATGTATTAAAATCAGAAAAATTCCATCTTCTTTCCCTCACTAATAACTCCTTGATCACTCATGGTCTTCCTGGGAAATACCTCGCTGAAGGTAAACATTTGTAGTGAGAGACAAGTAATATAGAGGGTGATGACACTGCGTTCTATGAAACGCCTGTACGAGGTATGTGTGTGGGGCTGATGCTCGTGGAGTGTGGAAATATTATCTTATCCCATCCTTTTCTTTTTGCATCCATTCGTCCATGGACAGAAGACATTCTGCATGGAAGGTGGGTAGTGACATCAGCCCCCCTCGCCATCACTGGTTGGAAGATTGTTTCAAGCCATTCTCCAACACACAGCACAGCATGAAAAGTGCATGTAGACCTGGGGATTAACTCTAAGTTGGGATGCTACATCTCAGTATTAAGGGGCACCTGAGTGCTTTCTGCTCTGGAGTGGGTCTCAGTGGCTTCAAGGAAGTGTCTTCCTCAGCATATGAAATGCTTTTTTCCTCTGGCTGACTGATTCAGCTGCTGTAGGGATCCAGCTGGCACTGTGCTGAAACTGTTTTCAATTACTACATGCTCCAAAATTTGCTCCGAAAGCTCCTGCTGCAGGAGAAGATGTTTTTCTCTTATCTGCAGGAGGGTTTCAGTGAGATAATCAAGCTTGTGCTTTGCTGGCTTTTCCCCCCTTTGCAACTTATTTTAATGATGCTGCAGAAGCTTTTTATTCTTGTGCTGTTGCTGATCCAGTTGGTGCAGATCACATGGGCAGCATTCCCAAGGAGACTGGGTCACCTAGGAAAAGAAACCAGCTTGGGAAAATCACTCCTCTTTTTTTCCTACATCCTTGTTCCTCCTTCCCCCATCCTCCAGTGTGTGTCTCTCTCATATGAAGAAAAAAAAAGGGGAAAAAAAAAAAAGGCAAAAAAATCTTTGAAGGCTTAAATCTCAGATGTGAGCTTCCTTGGGCTTTTATTGCCCTTTTTTTTTTTTTTTTAATCCAGAAAATCTTATGTTCACTCAAAATGGCAATTACTTGAATCTAATTGGAACCATTTTATGTAGCTCCAGACTCATTGCTTGATCTCAATAATAAATGAACTTACAAAATATTTTTGTTACTAAAGGAATCGTAGTTGGGCAGGCCAGATCATCAATCATGATTTCCTTTTGTAGGCTTAATATGAACCTCATTTGATTTTGAACCTCATTTGATTTTTCAGCATTAGCTGAAAAGCTAGCTGCTGTACCTTCAGCTATGGCAGGGAAGGGAATGTGGCTCCTACAGATTTTTAAATCCTGGTTTACAAGTTAAAACTTTAATTATTAAATGAATTTGTGTTTAATTTAAATTTAAAGGGAAAGAATGTATTTGTCACGTAGAAGTCCCAACCGAGATCAAGACCCCGCTAAGCGAAGTGCTGTGCACCCGCTCAAAGAAGGGATTACTTTTCAGACAAACCAGCTCTTTTGGAGCTCTAGTTTTGGCAGAAGAGATGGACCAGGGCTGGGTGGCTGGGGCTGGGAAGGAGGTATCCGAAGGAAGGGACGGTGGCAGCCTGTGCTTTGATCAGCTGAGTTGTTTTGGGACTGCATTCTTGGCAGCCGGGCTTGCTTCAGAACGTTCCTGTGCTGAACAGAGGAGAGAGGAGGGAAGCGTCCTTCATCTCTGGGATAGAATGGCCAGTGGGAATGCAAAGCCTGAACCCAGGCAAGGTGTTGCTGAGCTGCAGCATGTATGGGAGAAGTGGCTTTGCCTCGGTTGCGCAGAAGCCCCAGGCACAGGTAGTGCTTCAGTGGAGACCACTTGATATATCTGCCCAGCTCACAGCTTGATAGTGAACGAATAAAACAATAAAACTTGAATGAGGTTTGACTGAATGATTGTCTCTAGTGGACAGATTGCTTTTGGGAAGGAATTTGGGACCGTGTGTTTGTCTGGTGAACTGAATAAAAACATACTCACTCCCATCACTGAGCTCTTTAAAAAAAAACAACTGAGATTAAAAACCTGCCCAAAGAGGTGATGGTCACACATCCTTATCTGGCATCAACGCTTTCTTCCAAGGCAGCTGCTCATCCCTGCTCCTCTCCCCCTTCCCAGAGCTGCCTCTCCACTTTTACCTGCCAGCAGAACAGCACATACAATTGCTCCCTAACCTAGTCCAGAGAAAATAGTTGGAGTTAGCTTAAATGTATGGAGAAGTTTTATCCTAACTTGGAGCATACAGGGAGACCAGAGTTGTGGAGTGGTTGTGCACATGAAGCAGAGGAGGCACTGACCCTCAGTGAGGATGTGGGAGGAAGAGGTAATCCCCTTCCCTGCTTCCTGCGACCAGAACAGGGTTTATGGCCGTAGCATGACACTGATAAAGAGGATGCCAGCCACAAGCCAGGTGCCAGTTTGGACCAGCTTGTGGACTGCGCAAAACTACATTAGCGTGCCAGTGCAGAACTCCACAGATGCTGGCAAGCCTGTGCACAGTTTGTGGTAAATATCCTTCAGCCCCTCTCATTCAGTGGGAATGGCTGAGCACAGGCCATGGCCCTGCAGAAGTCCTTGGGAGTCCTCTGGCCTCACTGCAGCTCAGCACACCAGGATCCCACCCCATTTCGGTCCGGACCTGCCCCAGAGCTGCTCTCTGGATCACTGCAACTCCGCTTTCAAGTGGTTTCCCCTCTAGGCTGCTTTAAACACTCCCTTATCAACAGCTGCTCTATAGATAAAAGGTACAACACCACAATCAGCTGACTGAAGTGATGACTGTGTCCCCACGATCCCTGGGCAGGCAGAGGTAGGCATGGCCTTGGGCTACACCTGCGCTGGCAAATAAGCAATGCCTGGGAACACTTCTGAGCCCAGCCAGAAGCCCAGCGACTGGTTGTACTGTCAGGATGCCTCTGGTATGCTTTTGGGCCAGGCCAAGGAGCTCTCTCCCACATGGTTTCTAGCTGTGGTTTGTTTTAACATTCCTGGGACCATCCCCAAGCAGCAGTTTGCATGCAGCCACCCCGGTGCAGAAGCTAGCAGTGAAGCAGGCTTTTCCATGCCAGCTGGCCTCCGTGCCCAGGAATGTTCCCAGGCGCACTTAATTTACTAGTAGAGATGTAGCCTCAGAGGAGGAGCTACAAACAGGGCTGTGGGTCTAGCTTGCTCCCATGGAATTTTGCCCTGGGCTTTGGAAGGAGAGAATTCTGCTTCTCTGGAAATGCAGTGGGCCCAGGAGGAACACGGAGCGATGTGCAGGTACTGATATGACAGGTCGATTTGGTATTGTTGGACCTGGATTTCTAGTTAACGCTCTAACATGGGTGTAAATAGTGCCTTCAACACCAGTGGAGGAAGAGTTACAGTTTCGATAAACTGGGGAGAATCTAGAGACACTCTGCCCCCTGAACTGCAGTTTCTGTCCTGAAAACCTTGCCTTGTGTTGGCTTGGCAAGCCCAGCACGGTGACTGAAGCCTTCCAGGCTGCAAGTGCCAACTTCCAAACGCCCGTGCTCTGCACCGCTGGCCCAGTGAGGGTGAGAAAGGTTCACTTCCCCCCAGTTCACTTGGGGTTTCATTTTCCCCCTTGAGATGGGCTCCGATGGTGAGGTTTCTTCTGCTTGTAGGATGTGAAATGCTATAATAAGAGACAAGCTCTAAAACTTCCTCATTCAGGTGGGTTATTTAGCCTTTCCCAGTTCTATTACATCATTTATATCAAAGCAGTGGCACTACAAACCCCTTTGTCAGTAGCAGGGCTAAGGAAAGGATTGCCAGGAGCAGTTATACCCCTCTTGAGGGACACTCAAAAATACTGCTTCTTTGAACACAATGGGGATACTCCTTCTGCTAATCTGCTGCTCTGCTTAAAAATGTTTAATTTAAACGATCACCGCGTGGCAGCTCAGGAGCCTCCTTTCCACATGGGGTTTTGGGAAAGCCACAGAGCAGACCTAAAGCCAAGGAGATGGACTTTAGACCCTAAAGCTGCCTGCTGCAAAAGCTGATACCCAACGTGTTGGGACTGATAACGCACCATAATATCAGCAGCATCTGTTTGAGTTACTTAGGTAGCTTGTACACATCGTTTACCTGCAGAATGGGTAAATCAGATGGCTTAATGCACCAGGACAACTTCCCATGAGCAGCAAGACTAAACACTTCAATGAAGTCTTCAATTCCTGCCTTTTGTTACCGCTTTGGAGTTTGCAGCAAAAGCAGCCGATTCTTGTAGCGAGTCTGCGTAGGCACACGTATTGCTCGTTGCAGCAATATGGCTGAGATGTGCAGTCATAAAAATTCATGCACACAGCAGAGCAGCACAGGGCCCCGGTGCTACTTTGCTCAGATTTTATGGCCTGCCTCACACGATGCATGGGAGCTACCCTAGCTCTTCTGTAGAGTGGGGATTTTCAGTCTGAGAACCTACAAGGCTTGTTAAATACGGGAGGAATCTTTCAAACAGAAGCCGTCATCGTGATCCAGTGTAGAGGAATTTTGTATTTCTAATGAAATTAGAATTCATTATTTCTAATGAAAGCAAACACGTAAAATATGCGTCCAGCTGCCTGGATACGCACGGCAATGTGGTGCAAATGGCTTTCAGTCAGGCTAGCTGTGAAATCACTTTGGCTTAAGGGAAATAAACCTTTGTTTTATTGTATATGTATATATTAATTTGGAGAGTTTGAGGAAATGCTTTTTCACGGTTTTGGCCCTGGTAAATTCAGCTTGTTTTATCAGAACGTGTCCAATATTGTGGGAGGAAGGGAGGGAGGGAGGAAGGAAGAAAGGAAGGAAGGAAGGAAGGAAGGAATAATATTTACATATTATTACAGTGGTGTATTTTTTTAACCTATCAAAGTTCCTTAGAATTAACGTATGACATTTTAGAAGTTGCTTAGGGGAAAAATAGAGACAAACCAGTCTACTTTTTATTAAATTTATTTTGTACGGAAACTATTTTCCCACCAGCTGCAGAAATGAATGTCACATTCGATTGCACAACTTGGAATTTCAGTTTTCCACCAGTATGGAGAGAGTGGCCCTGTTTTTTCAAGGATTTATCCACAAACTTGATTTTTAGGTCCTCAGGGTTCTTCCTAGGCTGTGTGAGCATCTGAACCAGGACTTAGAGAATCCCGTCGGTCTCTTTAGAATTATTTAAGGTAGCAATTTTGGGCTTGCGGTGATCTCACTTCTTCCTTGATTCATGTGCTTGCTGCCTTTTCTGGCAAACAAAGAGGGGCAGGAGAAATTTTGGGGCAGTTCCTTTTGCTTTTTCAAAACACAGTGGCTGTCAGGGCTGCATGCAGAGGCTTGGGATGTACACAGGGAAGCAGAGAGCAAGTGAGAAGCTCAAAGGTGCAAAATAAGGGGAGTTTATTCCATGGCTCCCCGGGTTGGTTGTTTGCTTGTTTAGTATTTTGATTTATTTGAAAGGAGTTTATTATTTATTGGCTGACTAAAGGAATGTATTCAATGTTTAGTATACCCATGGTAAGTGGATGTGAATGTTTACTGAGTCTATACACATGAATACTGTATAGAAAACAGAAAATGTAAGAAAGGGCAAATCTCCTACAGTAATGCAATGCCAAGGGTGCACAGATCCAGTTAGAGAATGCAGAATTGATGGGAATAATGGAGTTTGTAATTGGACAATGCTGCACATCACGAATGTTTTATGGTACTGCTTTTTCAACTTAATGCTAAACAGGCTGAAGGATGTGCTTAGTTTTACAAGCATGTAAACTAAGGGTAGACAGGTCATTGCAAGTTTCAGAAAAAAGCAGGAAGCCGAGGTGTGGTGAGGAAAGGTATTTAAAGAAATTAAGGAACATAAAGGTTGGCCCAGGCTTTCCCTAAGTGCTGTACAACACTCATCCTGCAGTGGGGCCTGAAGAAAAGCAAAAGGGAGGAGGTGATGGCACAGCAGGCGAGGGAATTCACTGCGCATCCCTGCTACGGTGACTGATCCAGTTTGGGAATAAAGCTGTATGTTGATACCCTGACCAGTATCTTTATTGTCCTGACCAAGGTTGTAAAAAATCCCTCTCTCTTCAGTGCAGAGAGAGTCTTACAAGATGAGAGCTTTTCTCTGTAGCTGAATGAGATGATTATATTCCTGCAAGGATTTATGGGTTGCAGTAAGAACCGTGGACAAGACATTGCAGGAATTCAACAGGAAACTATTGGGTAATAGATTTGGTACTGGGCTTTTCAAAAATGTCTACATGAGCTGAGTACTTAGTGTCTCACTGAAATTTGGGGAGTTTAACCACAAAACTGTGTCTAGCCTGATTATGCATCATTGAAAATCTCAATGTGACCTATAGAGAGCTTTGTGCCCCTGTACACCTCTCAGAAAAACAGCCTTTTCCCCTCCTGTGAAATGGAGGTAGTGGTTCTTCCTTCTCTCGGAGAGGAGGAATGGGTAGGCCCAATGCAGGAAGAGTACTTTGACTTTGGGGGTACACATGTTCCGGCCATAAATGATACCATGAAGCAGCTCAACGTGTGCTGCTGATAATTAGGTTCTGCAATTTAGAGCGTGCCTTCTGGAATGAGTGCTGCAGCACTGGAGCAGACGAGAGCCTGGGAACAGTCAAAGGATGTTGTTCCCCTAAGACCTCCCCAGTCAGTAAGTGTTGTAGCACACAAACATGCAAGCCACCAAATAAACCTTACAGGGTGGTGGCTGAACTGAGACCTGTGCCCATCAGAGCTTCTCTGGAAACCGGGCAGAGCTGGGAACAAGGGATGTAATTGAGAGCAACTTGCAAATAGCTTTACTCCCAGTGTGAAGCAGGTGCAGCAGCTGATCACTTGTGCCGAGCACATGCTACAGAGCAGGCACAAAGCTTTACTATTACTTTCTGTAGTTCTGTCTAGTTTTAAGAGGATATTTAAAAATTGGAATGATAATGACCTGAGAAAACATGACTTTAGACCAGAGAACGAAATTGCAAGCATTCATTATCAAAGGCATACTGGCAAAGAAGTGTTAGAGAACAAGAATGCCTGATGATGCAATGTTTTTCATCCTGCAACTGAGCACAGAAAACCTTTTCATATGCCCTAAATCTGCAGCTACAATAAAGCCTTCATACAGACAATCTGCTTAAACAGAACGTCACGCTTGCCTTTATTTTATTTTAATTGCAAAACATTATCCAGTTTCACTGCTAAAATATGCACTTCTTAAGGCAATATGCGTAGCTTTATATTATCCTCCATTTTACTTGACGTCAATATCTCTGCAGTGATGAAATTATAAGCTCCTGAAGCGGACCATCTATGACGCAGTCATTTGTCGTTTATGTGGGGGAACACCCTCACCTCATTGTCTTCCTCACAAGACTTGTATAATTAAAAAAAAAAATCCCTCTTTGCTCTGAATCTTCTGACCGGAATAGTTGCCATCCCTGTCTCTTCATCGCTTAAACATGTGAGCCTGTACCACCAAAACCAGGAGGAATTTTGCCAATAACTTTAGGGCAAGATTGAGCCCTGGGATTCCAGATATTTGAAATTACTATTGGCATTAACCTAGTATTTAGCCCCAAACAATAGCAATGCCTAACTCTTAGTGCTTTTACTCAAGGGTCTTGCAGGACTTACAAGTGCAGGTCAGCATCGTCATCCCCATTTCAATGGAGGGAAAACTGAAGCACAAAGGGAAGAAAAAGAACACTTCTAGTGCCGGGGAAAGAATTGAAGTCTCCTGAATCTGAGTCAGTTCACTGTCTGCTGAATCTCCCTAGCCTGACAGTCTGTGACTATTTGTGCTGCATGTAATTAAATGTACGTAAATGGTGGCGGTGCCTAGGAATCTGTCTGGCAACGGCTCCGTTGATCTCCGGGCTGTACAAAGGCGTTACGGCATTTTTTTCACCTCTTAATGATAAAGGCCATAGGTCAAATACTGGATTTTGAAATTTGGAAGTTTGTGGCATCAAGGGGAAAACAGTAAAAAAAAAAAAAAAAAAAAGCTTACCATGTTAGCCTCCCTTTTTCCTCTTTCCCCAGCAATTGGATTACAAATTGTAGGAATTTGTCTTACAATATAAAAGTTGTACAGCCATGTGAACCGATTACTGCAGCCTATATTTGCAGATATAACATTGTTAGGAGCAACTGTTATCCTTCACTAGCAGTGGATACATAGGATACATAGTGGAAATGTAGAGAATACCAAGTCTGCAATGTATTTCCTGATAAATTCCATTTTCCCTGCCACTATGATGGAAGGAACGCTGAGATTTGATGAATGAAATTGAGACTCACTGTGAAACAGAGCAACAGCTTTGAAGAGCTGCCAGATTTCAGCAAAGGTGAATAAGAAAGAGAGAGACATTTCTGAATAAACCGCCTTTCTCCTCTTCAAAAACAAATCATCTTGTAAATTATCTTCTTGGGTGAGAACCCATCCTTCATAGAATAGGAGGCAGGCTGCAGAGCAGAGACAATTGATAGATGTTAAAAGACAAACCACCAAAAGACAAATATGTCTTCAGAAAACAGTGTTAAGTAATATTTTAAAGAATGGCCACACATCATATTCACACAGATGCCAACAGGAAGCACCATTCAGGAACAGAAAAGCTTTCAGATAATCTCCACCCGTTAGGAAGCCAAAACCTCCACATCACTAACACATCTTAACTCATTTTCAGAAGTCGCCCATCTAGCATTTGGTGCCGTACCATGTATGCGTTTCATACTTCAGCACAGACTTTTATCAAGAGGTTTATTCATTAAAACGTGCAAAATCTATAAAAAAGCTCACTACTGTTAATATTTCATGTCTCACATACTTATCGTATCCAGGGGACAGTGGTCTGAAGTGGGAATTCTCAAAAATGCTCAGCATTGGTCTAACTGGTCTGCTGAAGTTGACAGTAAAACTGTTGACTCTCAACGTGCATAGAGCGATGCCAGTGTTTCTGCAGACCTGCATCTCTAACTAGACCAGAACTTAGGTCATTTTGTTAAGAATTACAAGTTATGGTCAGAGACCCTGGTAAGCAATTCTCATCTAGGTTTTTCAGCTGAAGTCTTCTGCCCGTGGCCATCAATGATGGTCACAATTTAACTGGGTTGGAAAGGAAGACGCTACATGGTGGCAGTACATAAATGTGATTTGGTACAGTATTTGTAAGAAAATGGTTGCGCCTTGAAAAGGGAGTCTCACTGTGTTGTAAAACCTATCCTTATTTGGATACTTTTCTGTCATTTTACTAAGAAAACCCAACAATACCTAAAGTTGGTATCTATCAGCTGTGTTTGGGTCCTGAAAAGGAACACCTGGATCTGAAACCTCAGCAGCAGGTGCTGCTAGCTGAGTATTTACTGGCTCAACACCTCTCCAAAAAAACACTAAACCAAAAAAAAAAACACCCCACACCCAAGGAGGAAAATAAAAAAAAAAAGAGAGAGCACATGCAGGAAAGAGAAATAAATTAATCAGTCTAGTCAACTATACAAAGTTCAGGAGCAGGGAAATGAGGTTTCACCAAGGAGATTAACCAATATGCACAGTCAGGTTTCCTAAAACCCAGGATCTGTACCAGATCTTTCAGCATAAACGGTGGTTTCTCTGGAAGAGCAGGCTTGAAATGAAAGTAATTCTGTGAAACGAAATGACGCTGTGGGAGCCCACTGCCATGGGGCTGGACCTTAAGCTGCTGTACCACTCGACTCCTCAGTTTCATGAGGAATTGCTCCATCAGGAGATGCGGCCGGTTGAGCTTCAGTTTCTTTATCCCAGGTGCACTTCTGCACAGCTATAGGGATGGGCAGGGGACGAGGGCATCATGCCTGCTGCAAAGGCTCGTTTGAGGAGCTGAAAGTCTGGGTGGGCATGTCCTGACCAAGTGCTGGATTCGTTATACCTAAATACACCTGTCTCTAATGCTCTCTGTCATGATGAAGATGCTTCTCAGCTGGTGACCTCAGGTGTGCTGTTGCTGAGGGCATAGCGGGAGCAGGCCTGAATGCAGTATGCCCAGGCAGTGGGCTCTGCAGAGTGGTGTTCAGCCAGTTGTTGTGCTGATGAGGTATGAACCATAACCAGACTTCTTGGATGACACTTTGACACTTATTCCACATATTCACCAGGGCACTGGCTGAAAGGGAACCAGATCTGCCCTGGTGAGAAAACTCTACGTGAGGCAGGCAGTGTGGGGAAGGTGCTGGGGCATGACTGAGGTTCTGGTGTGGGTGCCAGTGCAGTCAGGGAACACAAGTGCTTTGGTGTTGTCTTTTGGGACCTCATGGAAACAGATGGGAAGGCAGAGTCACCGTCTCCCAGCAGCTCCTGATCTAAATAGACTGAGAGATGATAAACTAGAAGGGGAAATGTCTTTTATGGCCAAGAGAACAGAAGACTGTGAGAGCCTATTTATATTTAAAATGAGAGAGGGGCAAACCTACAAGACCCTCTTGATATCAGATCAGAGCATAGAGAGGCCTTCAGAACAACCACAAACACGTTTCTCCCTTCTGAGGCTCATCATCCTAATATAGAAGGCTCCTGGAGATAAGGTGAAGCTGGGCATACAGTACAGCCTATGCTCCAGGCACAGGGAGTAAGTGTTGAGGCAAGAAATGACTTTTTCCTGGCATGACCCACTACAGATTGAACTGGAATGGCAATTAGAAGTTGAAGTGCTCATTTAATGTCAGTGATGTGTAAACTACATTGCCATTGTTATTTTAGTGCTGATTTACATAATTGGCATACCCTGAAGTCACACTGCACTCACTTTCAGTTCATGCTAAAGACTTGCAGGAAGTCATAAAATTAAACATTATCTGTGCTGGAATGCAACGGAAAAGTAACTAAACTTTTGAAGGATTTCACCTCGCGCTCTGTGTCACCTCTCCCGCCGTATGTGCAGTGGCGAGCGAAAATCAGGTTAACAAGTGTTGGGAGCTGGTGGTATGAAAGAGCTTTACCAGCTCTTTAATTACACTGGTGTAGTTCTAAGGTGGTTTGTTACACTGGTATGTAACTCCTCGTGTGAGCAACTCATCCTGCAGCGACGTTTCGCCAGTATAGCTGAAGCCACTCTTAACGTGATAGGGAAGTCAAGAGAAGAAGGTCCACGGGAGGAATTATTCCAGTCCAAATGTGCTGAATTCCTACCTCAAATCGGTGGTTTTCCTATGTTGAAAAGTCGTAAGATGGAGCGAAAAGGCCGCTCCCAAAGGAGGAGCTGGTAATGGAGCTGTCTCAGTTGTTATTGCTTTAAATCCTCCTCCGCAGTAATTCAAGGTGTCAAAGGCTGTCTGTGTCTTTTGCAAATGAAGCCCCTGAGAGATATTCGGAAGAGGAGGTGCACCACAGGGCGCTCACCTTGCTGGGAAGGAGCCTGGGCTAGCACAGAGACCCCGGCTAATGATGATGTGCCGATGGCTTGGGCTTTGATGAGGACCCTAAATTGCTAGGTATCGCACACCTCCGCAAGAAGGGCCAGGCCCTACCGCAGAGCCCGAGCGGACAGACCAGGGACCGGGCAGAGGATGCATCCCTACTCACGAGTTACTAAATCGTATTGGGATTAGATTTGCCAATATCAGCAAAGCGAGCAACGGGTGTAATTTGGGAATGGGAGCCCAATCCCACTGAGCACGGGCCTGCCTTCTTCATCACTGCCCCACTCCGTCCCCATATGCAACGCCGGGCCCGGGGCGGGCGGTCGCGGCTGCAAACCCGGGGAGCGGGCACGGGTCGGCCCCGGCCCCGCAGGGAGCGTGGCTCGGCCCCGGGGCAGGTGCCGGGCGGAGGCGAAGGGCCGTGGGCTGGCGCGGGGTGGTGGCTCGTGATGGGATTTGCCGTTTCGGGGCCGGAGATCCGCCGCATTTCCACCACTGGAGGGCAGCCACATCTTAAAAAAAAAAAAAAAAACACAACCAAAAACACACCAAAACCCCAACAAACTCAAAACAAACCCTCTGCCGACCGGGGCTCAGAGCCCGCAGTCGGATGCACCGCAGCAGCCCTCCGGGACAAGGCTCCTCCCGAGCCCCGGTGCTCCGGCTTTCCCGGCCGGGCTCGGGCGGGGAGAGCTCCCGCGCCCTGCTGCTGGTAGAGGTAGAAACATAAATAAGTATAATATATATATATATTTAAACTGCTTTTAAAGCACCGGGATTCTCCCGATACCTTACGTGACCTTCACACCTTACCACCCCGGCAGCCCCGGCGCTAATCCGATTTGCGGCGGCGGAGCCCGGGAGCGCTCGGGGCCGCACAATGAATCATTGTTCGGTCCGGCCCCACGTCCCGTCCCGGGCGGCCGTGCCCCGCCGCCGCCGGGGCACGGCCGCCCGGGACGGGACGCGGGACCGGACCGCCAGCGCTTCCCACACCGGATGGAAGAGCCGGTGCCACAGCTTAACGGGACACCCTATCCCTCATCCCAACGCGGAGACCGGCAGCACCGCGACCCGGGCGCGGGCGGCGGCAACAGCAGCAGCGAGGGAGGGAGCGGGCGAAGGAGGAGGGAGGGAGGGAAGGAACGAAGGAGGGAGGCGGCGTCTCCTTTAAAAAGCCGTGCGGGGCGGCTGTGATTGGCGCGGGCCCGCGAGCCTCCGGGGTCGTGACATCGCCCGAGCAACAAAAAGCCCCGGCGGCCACCGGCCACCTCCGGCAATGGTGCGGTGCGGGGCGGGAGGCGGGCAGGCCGGCGGGGCACCCGGCACTGTCCCGTAGCGCGGCCGCTCCACGCGGGCCGGCAGCAGGCTACTCCCCACCCTTTTTTTTTTTTTTTTTTTCCCTCTTTTTCCCTCCTCCCTCCTTTCTTCTTTCTTTTTTAAGGGAGCGGGGAAAAGTCAAGCTTCATCTCGATGTTGCTGCGGGAGTCTCAGTAAACGTCCATCTGTCCGACGCGGGTGATGCAAAGGACATTTTTGAAAAGGAGGCTTTTAACTCCGTAGGCACGTAGGGACCTACTCACGGGCAGGCACACGCACACACACGCGAGGAGGAGGAAGAAGAAGAAGAAGCAACAACTTTTCGATCGCTGCTTTTAAAAGGGAGAAGCCCTTCCCTGGCCGGGATTTGCCTTCTGCCTCCTCAACCAGCTGCTAAAAGTATGTTTCTGAGGCGGACTGTACTTCAGGGAACTTCTATTTTCTGCTCGGCAGCTGTAGAGGAGCAGCAGCGAAGTTTGGAGTAACACCAAGTGATGCGGGAAAAACACCCCGAGAGCAGAAAACCCTCCTGCAGACACAACCCCTGCTGCTGCACACAGGTATAACTCCGGCGGTCGCAGATCCGCTGAAAGCCTTCTCCGCAGGATGACTCCGTGGGCCACGGCGGAGGTGTTAGCGCTCTGGAAGAGAGAGGGGGGACGGGACACTAATCATAACAATTATAATAATAATAATCCAGCGCAGAGTTTCATGGGGGAGAAGAATATCCTGTGGGTTTGGCTAAGGACGTAGCAGGATTTGTGTTTTTCCTCCTTCCCCTTCTTCCACTCCGCCGAGGGAAAATAGCTCTCCCTTTCTCTCCGTTGGGGGAAGCCGCTGCCCCGCCGCGGAGCCCCGGCGCGGGGGAAGCGGAACCCGCCCCAAGCCCCCGCGGAGCGGCGCGGCTCGGCTCGGCGGGGGGTTAAAGCACGGGGGTCGGGAGGGAGGTGGCTTTACGCGTCGGCTGGGCAGCCGCCCCTTCCCTCGCCCGGCGCCGGGCGCTTTCCCCGCGGAGCGGTCGGTCCCAGCCGCGGCGGCGGGAGCCCGGGCCGGGCGCACACCTGTGCCCCGCCGAGGGCAGCGGCCCGGCCCCGGCGGTGCCCCCCTCCTCCCCTTCACCTCCGCGCTCCTTTGTTGCGGATCGCCCCGCTCCGCTCCCCCGCCCCGTCCCGTCCCGCCTCGCTCCCTTTGATCTCCTGCCACGGGGATTTTCGTGCCTCGCTGCGCCGCGCCGAGCACCTGAAGCGGCCCGACGGGGAGGGGGGGGGAGGTTCGCCCGCCCCGCCGGGTTACCGGCCGGCCGGGCCGCGGTGGGCGCCGCTCGCCATGGCCCGCGCCTCGCCCCGCCGCGGGGGCCAGGCCGGGCGCCGGGGTGGGACCCACCTGCGGACCGTCCCCGTCCGCCCCCCCCACCCCACCCCCGCGGCGCGCTCCCCCGGCGCGGTGTCCGCGCTGACTGCCTCCCATCGCCTCCTCCTCCTCCTCCGCGCAGGTTGATCATGGTTGCCGCGACCCGCTCCCTCCTGGCGCTGCTGCTCTGCCAGGCGCTGCTGGGCGGCGCGGCCGGCCTCATGCCGGAGGTGGGTCGGCGGCGCTTCAGCGAGCCGGGCCGCGCCGCCTCGGCCGCGCAGCGCCCCGAGGACCTTCTCAGCGAGTTCGAGCTGCGCCTGCTCCACATGTTCGGGCTGAAGCGGCGGCCCAGCCCCGGCAAGGACGTCGTCATCCCCCCCTACATGCTGGACCTCTACCGCCTGCACGCGGGCCAGCAGCTGGGGCAGCCGCCGGCCCTCGGCTACCCGCTGGAGAGAGCCGCCAGCCGCGCCAACACCGTCCGCAGCTTCCACCACGAAGGTAGGGCCGGGGGCGCGGAGGATGGGGGGAGGGAGGAGGGAAGGGGTCGCTGACGGGCGCGGGCGGCGGTGAGGGGCTGCGAGCGGCCGCGCGGGACGCGCTGAGGGAGCGGAGGGGAAGGGGAAAGGGGAGGGCCGGAGGAGGAGCGTCGGGGCGGATTCCTCCCCGGGAGCGCGTAAGCTCGGCCGGCGGTAACGCGGGGGTTTGTCAAAATTCGGCGGGGCGCGTCCAGCCGGGGGTGCTTGCGGAGCGCCGGGCGCGGGCTGCGGGGCTGCCGCTGCGGCGCGCTCGCTCCGCGAACCGCCCTGCTCCGCCTCCGTCTGACGAGAGGCTCCGGTGCCGTCCGCCGTTCCCGCTAAACCGGAGCTGAGCGTTCCCACGGATGGCTTTGCTCGTGCGGGGCGGAGGAGCAGGACGCTCTCCCTGACGCGCGGCCGAGCCGGGGCCGCTGCGGAGGTTTCTAATCCTTATCTAATCCCCGTGGGAGATCGATGAAACAATCACTCGCGGCCGCCTCAAGCGCTCCCTCGCCCCGCCGTCGAGCAGCGGTTTAGCCGGACCGCGCAGCGGGCTGCTAAAAGCCCCGTGGCCGCGTTCCGGCTCCCCCCTGCAGATACCCCGGCCCCACGCGGAGCGGGGCGTCCGGCAGCACCTCCGCCCCGCCGAGGCCGCGGACCCTCGGGGACTGACCCTCCCTGAGCAACGGGGTGCGTTTCCCGGCTTATGCAGCCAAAACGGTCGCCGCGGCGTTAGCCACGGCACGGGTAGGCCCGTGGAGCCGGGGGCGCGCGTGTCGCTGGCGTGCGCCTTGGGAAGCGTTTCCCCGGGTGGTCATCATTCCTGGCTGCCACTAGGTGCTGGCATGCAGTGGCCCCACTGTAAAAGTGATGAAAATGCGCTTTCCCCCTGCTTTTAACGTGAAACTGTGTTGCGAAAAGAAATTCGTTAGTATTTAATGTTTCCGATGGGTAACGGAAGCGGCCTTGGAGAAGTGGATGTGGTGTTTAGTGGAAAGCCTTATCGTGAGAAAGGAGATGAATGATGAAACGTAACCTTTCATCGGCCACATTTCCCTACGTGGAAAGTAAACACCTAGCAGTGAATGGGGAAAAGCCGGTGCGTGGGTCATTCATGTTTAGCTTGAGCATGGTAGGCAAGGAGCTGAGCAAGAGAGGAGCTGAAAGGGCAAAGTTTGTAAGCTTTAGGCAAACATAAAAAATCTGCAGCTCAAAGTAGTCATAGTGTTACAGCAAAGACTGGTTTTGACCTAAAAGCTATTCTATAATTTTCACAAAATTTAGAAGAAAATCAACGTGACTCCATTTTTTTTTTTCACTGAGTTCTCACTTAGTGGCTTCTTGAAAGCAGAAGTTTGTCTTATGAGCCCTCAAAACATCTTCAGATTTACAAATACTGGTCTGGTCCTGAAATATTGTAAAGCTGAGCCTTATGTTGTGCAAAAAGACGTACTGGAATCAACAGGGAACGGTTACATGACTAAGAACTGCTACCAGCAGTTATGGCTTCCCCTTAGAAAGTCAATGTTTCTTCAGGATGTTTAGTACCACAGTTAAAAACCGTGATGTGAGAGGGGTTTTTGGCAAATACTTTTAATTTCTTCAATGTCCGTAGCAACAGTGTACTTCTTAGCAACCCTAGATATATTTACTCCCTCCAAAGCTCCATTCAATTATTTGTTGACTCAAAGGTGAGAATGGCCTGGGGTTTAGTAATTTTATTTTTTAAATTTTTTTTTTGTGGTTTTGAAATCTGTTGTTCAGAAGTGACTTGGTTTCATTATCCATTTACCATCCACCCCTTTTTTTAGCAGTTCAACCTTCCTGCCATTCTTTATGGCCCTTTTGGATAAATACTGGGGCATGCTCCATAAAGTGCCATTACAGATGTTGAGTTCACCATCTCTGATTAAGATACAAAAGCCTGTATGTTAAGATTTGTAAGTCACCTAAGTTGCGGAGTTAATATTTTTCAGAATGGAGTCTAAGGGATTGACTTTAGAGCCATATTCTTGAAAAAAGCTGAAATGCAAGTTACCCTAAGTCCTCGGTCAGGTTTAATGATTCTCGGCAGACCCCCACTAACTGTAGTGCTTGAGTTTTCTCACTAATGTCCTTGAATTCCAAAGTAATGCTGGGTGTTCCTTGCTGCTTATTATAACCACCTGGAATGCGAAGGGCACCAGTATTCAATCAAAATGCATAGTGATGAGTGAAGTGTTCTTAACTTCATGCTATACATGCTTGCATAAATAAACAGAAAGAGAAAGGAGATGGTGTTTTCTGCCTGAAAGTCTTTCGGATCTTGTATGTCGCATGCGTTAGCTGTCATTTGAAAGTTGCCGACAGCAGACTATGTGAGGGGTTTGGTTGCTTGTCTCTGTTCCTGATTTTTTTTTTCTCTCTTTTTTTTTTTTTTAATTTTCCCTGTTTAATCAAATTAGAAGTTTTGGAAGAACTGCCAGAAACAAGTGGGAAAACAGCACGGCGTTTCTTCTTTAATTTAACCTCCATCCCTAATGAGGAGTCTATCACCTCAGCTGAACTCCAGATTTTTCGGAAACAGGTGCACGGAGCCTTTGAGAACAACAGCAGCTACCATCACCGTATTAATATTTATGAAATTATAAAGCCAGCCACAGCCACCTCTAAGGACCCTGTCACAAGGCTTTTGGACACCAGGTTGGTGCATCATAATGCAAGTAAATGGGAAAGTTTTGATGTAACGCCAGCTGTTTTGAGGTGGATTGCACATGGACAACCTAATCATGGGTTTGTGGTAGAGGTGGTTCACTTGGACAAAGAGAACAGTGCCTCCAAGAGGCACGTTAGGATTAGCAGGTCTTTACATCAGGATGAAGATAGCTGGTCTCAGCTCAGGCCATTGTTAGTAACGTTTGGGCATGATGGCAAGGGACACCCGCTTCATAAAAGAGAAAAGCGTCAAGCGAAACACAAACAGCGTAAACGCCACAAATACAGTTGCAAAAGGCATCCGTTATATGTGGACTTCAATGATGTGGGGTGGAATGACTGGATTGTTGCCCCGCCGGGGTATAGTGCCTTTTACTGCCATGGGGAATGTCCTTTTCCACTGGCAGATCATCTAAACTCAACAAACCATGCCATTGTTCAGACTTTGGTCAATTCAGTGAATTCCAAAATCCCCAAGGCTTGCTGTGTGCCGACAGAACTGAGTGCTATTTCCATGCTCTACCTTGATGAGAATGAAAAAGTTGTATTAAAGAACTATCAAGATATGGTTGTGGAGGGTTGTGGGTGCCGCTGACACAGCAAATATATTAGACAAGTACAAAAAAAAAAAAAAGCTGACACTTTAATATTTCCCAATGAAGACTTTATTTATGTAATGAAATGGAAAGAAAAAAAAAACACAACTATTTTGAAAATATATTTATGTCTACGAAAAAGTTGGGAAAACAAATATTTTAATCAGAGAAATATTCCTTTAAAGATTTTAAATGTATTTTAGTTGTACATTTTATATGGGTTTAACCCCAGCACATGAAGTATAATGGTCAGATTCTTATTTTGTATTTATTTACTATTATAACCACTTTTTAGAAGAATAGCTAATTTGTATTTATATGTAATCAAAAGAAAAAAATATAGGGTTTGTACATAATTTTCCAAAATTGTAGCTGTTTCAATTGTGTGTATTTAAGTTGAAAGAGTACATGGAAGGTTACTATGGCAAAGTGCATAGCACATTTGCTCTCTGCTGTGCTACTGTTAAGGTCACAAGTTCAAGTCCAGAAAAAAGTGGATAATCCACTCTGCTGACTTTCAAGATTATTATATTGTACAATTCTCAGGAATGCTGCAGGGTGGGCTGTCCAATCCATGAGAACTGGCATCCTCTTTAGGTGGAACATTTGGATAAGAACCAGACGTTGCTGATCTAGTATAAATACTGCGATTCCCAACTAATTTGCAGTGGGAATATAAGAAGGGCCACTAGAAATCCTACGGGAGGTGGGGGTGGGGGAAGACTGAATCCTTTCTAGACCTACAGAAAAGTGAATGTTTGATGTTTCCTTTAAAAGTCCTTCCTTTAAAAGTCCTGGCCAAATACAAAATAATAAAAACTAAAATGTCATCCTTTTTTTTTTCTTGATTATGTACGCTAAAGAGGAATACTTCTTATTTGTACCAGCCCTTGTCTCTAACAGTTGGAGAAGCTGTGTGTAATTCCTCACCCCAGATGAGAGCTCACTTCTGTGGAGTGTTAGAGTGACATTAATCTTTGATTTTTGCCCTACATACAGCAAGCTGTTGTCATATGCAGCCTCCTATGTAACCTCAGCTGATGGTTTTGCTGTTTTGCAGATTAGCTTGTCTTCCATTCCAGGGTTTTGTGTTTGAAAACTTTTTTTTTTCCCCCAAATGTTTAAATCTGTTTCAGATAATAAATCACAGGACTCTGATATTTCTTTCTGAAAAGTCCAATCTGTAAGAAAAAAATGGTTCACTTGTGCATTCATCACCAGGATAACTTGGTCTTTCATCTTCTTGCTTTTTGAATCCTTCATGTAAGGGGCAAAAGCATGATTCGCAGTTGGCAAACACAGCTTCAAAGCTACTACTTACTGTGCCTGTTGTAGGTTAAGAGACTGGTGTGGCAGTCGGGTTACTAGCTGTAGAACCTGGGACGAGCATGCAGAGGCTGGGTTGCTTGTTGTGTGAAAGTTGTGCTGAAATAGAGCAGGAAAGTAGCTTAAATTGGCTTCTTGGTGGTCCGCTGCGAAGTGCACTGAAGCCAGGAACAGAATGAAATTGTGTCAGACTGCTAGTGGTAAGTTCCTGCCCATTTCAGGAGCTCTCTGGTGTCTTTAGTGGACGTAGAGATGTCAGAACCCCCTTGCACTCTGTTGTGGATCCATTTCTGAATTTGGTGAACTGAGGCCACGTTTCCTAAAGCCATGTGTACAGTTGGCCTGTTAGAGACTTCTCTAAGTCAACCCTGGGAATCTCTGATTTGGGCCTCCTATTAGCCTAACTTTTTATTAACAGAAACTTCCTCTTTCCTCATAGCCCTCCCCAAACTCCTCCTTTTTTACCAGGATCATCTGGGTAACAGCGAAGGTACTAAATAGGTTTGTTGATCAGAAAGGCTAACTTGGTGATGTCTTACAGATCTTCTTATAGAACAGTACTGCCAATCATCACAAAAAGCAACAGGTACAGAGGACAGGAGAGAAAAACTAATTTCCTGTTGGCTACTTCCATTTTTCTCTTGTGAGCTTAAAAATATCTTGGGCAAGGTGTAAGTTTCTGTGGTGAGATAAAAACTTGTGTATTTCTTTGTACCAGCAGTATTTTTAATAGCTGGCAGAGAACAGTCCACCACTCTGCTTATTTTTGGGAGGTAGCTGATGTTATTGGTCATGTGGACACTACGTAGTAGCCTACAAGTTCACTGGGTGGACAACCTCTATTTGCTTTTTCAAAAGACCAGTGCTGTTTTGTTGGCTAATGTTTTTAGGGGGAAGTGTCATATGTGCAGAAGTTTAGTTTGCCTTTTGCTAGTTGTCAGCTTTACTGGTGTTGAGTGGGTTTATGGCTGTTGCTTTGGGAAGGTTGTCAGTCGCAGAGTATGCCACAGTGAAGGTTCTTTCAGAATTCGTTGACTGGTTGCAATGTGTGGTTGTGCTGGTCACGTCTATAACCTGAGCTTGCAAAAGCTGGACATAAAGCACTGGCAAATTGAAGACCACACCGTTTCTGTGAGCAGGAAAGGTACGATCCCAAATGTGCTGAAATCAGTACAGACTCCACGGCACTTCTAACCAGATCCTAAACTCCGGTGTTGCAAGGCTTAAGTTTCACAGCTCCTAACCCTTCGTGTGGAACTAGATTGAGGGAGGCTTTTTACGGAGTGGTGACTGCTTTACTTCTGCTCTAAGGCATGAGAACGCGTTGATGCTAATCTTGTTTCAAAAAAATTGGCTACGGCGCTTGTCTGTGCATGAGCAGTAGCTGGCTCATGGCGTGATGCCGCATCCCTTGTAAAGGCAAACCTCTTGTTGCTTGACAAAGAATTGCATCCTTAGTAAAATACACCGCGAGACTAATGTATAATTGTAAACCTATTAAGACCCACTCTTGTAAGCGTTTCTATACCTGCTCAGTGTTAGTCACAGAATCATCAGTTCCACACTGATTTTGAGGAGGAAATGTGCATGTGTCAACCTCAGCACATCAATAAACTTCTGCAGAATTGGTTTCGTAACGTATCTTTAAATCCTTAACCCTTGTCCTCTCTCTCTAGATTGGAGATGTGGGTGTGCTGCACGGAATAGTTTGTTTAGGATTAAAAAAAAAAAGAAACAAAACTGACTTTCCTACATGAGTAGCAGAAAATTCTCATAGAGATCATTTGGGTTCCTAAACTCTGCTAAATAAGGTTGATGATCAGACAGTCCTTCTGAAAGATTTGGGCTTTCTGACATCATCTAAGTCTGGTAATGACTCCTAAATACTAAAGGTATGCTGTTACCACAGTACTCCAGAACTTATTTTAGTTCTTTAGTACTTATTAGTGTTATAGTGCTCTACAAGGAGAAATGAGCCTTTTTTTTTCCTCTTAAGAGGAGGAAAAGTAGAAGATCTGGAAGGCAAAACTGCCTTTGTTACCCTATAGCCTGTCTCCCCTAAACATATTGCTTCTAGGCACTTATATAATCTATATAGGCAGAGATTGTGATAGATAATGTCACCCTTTGTGCATTTCAGATAAGCATCTCTCTAAACACAAATGTGATCAGCATCTCTCCTTGTCCTTTTGAGACTCAGTAACAGCTTTGTCGAGTGGCTTGATAATTTTTGCGCAAAATTCAGTTGGACTTCTGTGGTCAGCAACATGTAAAAATGACGTGGGAAGATCTTCAGTTGAGGTAAGCTCTCCCGAGAGCATTGGCCATTTTCACCGAGCAGGATCTGCTCCGCTGTGCTCACCTGGGCTCATCATAATCAGGCATTGAGACTTTTCCTGCTGGTATCATCCCTGGGTTTGGGTGTCCACAGGCTGTCACCTGCTTTCCCCCCTGCCAGGCAGTTAGTGGTCTCACCTGTGCAGTCAGTACTGGTGAGGCTTGGGGAGGAACATGATTTATTGTACTCTCAGCTTTGAAGGAGGAGCTCATCTGGACTGCATTTGTATTAGACCCACTTTGCCACACTTATTAGAAGAGGATAATTATTGAACTATTTTATTGTACAGCTATTCCTAAATTGTTGATTTTTGTTGTTTTTTTTTTTTATTGATTTCAGGAGGCAGCTAATTGCCATATGGCAGCTTGATGTTAATGTTTTATAAAGATCAGGAAACAAAAGTTTATGAAAAGCTTTTGTATAGTAACTGCAGAGTTTCAAGAACTGTTTTATACTTCCTGACAGTGCAGGTCTGGCTTAATGGTTTGTTTTTATTGCTTAAGAGTGTAAACCTTTCTTTAGCCGATGTGTGGAAATTATATCCTCATCCCGCATTACGCATTTCTCATTGCTCATTACTCATTCCCTGCTTTCATTTCTGCCATCTGTAATCAGAGCTTTACTGTTTCAGCTGCATGCAAAATGCTCCTATCCTTTGCACAGTAAGAGACTTTTCTTTAGCACTCACCCACCCTTTCAAAAAAAAAAAAGAGGGTGGGTGGGGGGAAGAAAAGGGGGGAAAAAAAAAAGGAGGAGGAAAAGCCTACTCTGTCTATATTGTTTTTCTCTGTTTTGGGTGGAGTCTGTCTTAGATTCTGGTTGCTAGATGGTTTCTGTAGTAACAAGCAGAGAAAAATTCAAGACTGAAAAGGCACTTTTAAAGGTGCCATATCTTGCCTGAAGTATTATTTATCTAATTATAGATATGTTTCTCTTCTTTATATTAAGGCTACCCCTTTTGGTAGGGCACACTGCTGCTATGAGAACTTGATTTGTTGTGTTCTGACAACATGAGAACCACGAATCTTGTTCCCAATTGACTTTAAGCTGCTCAAAATAATGATGAAAAGCCAAAGGCATTAAAATGTATTTTTAAAGACGTTATAAATGGTTGTTACAGGCAGAAACAACTTTGTTTTTTAGTTACATAGGAAAGAAAAAAGAAGCTAGGTTCAGAAGGACACTTGGATTTTATGTATTATTGCTTTGAGGGTGTCGGATAAAAGCAGCAGTCTATTTTGTTAGACTACTACGTACAAGGAAAAAATCCTAGCTCCTTCAGAATATAACCTTACTCTGCTGTACTCCAAATTTTTTGTTTATTTCTCCTAAGAGATTTTGTAGGTGTGTGACGAAGTTAACCGTTTGTGTGTCCACTGCATTTGCCTGGGCACAAAAAGAATTTAAAAATTAAGGTTACTTCTTTCCTATCTCTCCAGTACTAATCCTTCGTTACCTGTATTCCTAACAGCCTTGTCTACAACAAGCACTAATGGTTTCCTAAGGTGGAGTTCCCTCTTTTTTGGATTCTAGTCACCTGTCAGTGCCCTCCGGGATTTAGCCATCTTCTGTCCACAAGCCTCGTGCAATGATCACTTGGAAAGGCAGGTACACTGGTTTTGTCCTGGTTCTGTGTCCTTTACAGAAGCAAATTTGTCCCTGCCTTCAGCAAGAATCTTAGTTTGGGAAGGGTCTGAAGGCTCCCGTTGTGTGCAGCAGGAGACACCTCGTAACACCAGGGACCGTGTTTGTAACTTGCCAGAAGTCTGAGGGCCAAAGCTCATTTGCATCTGTATTTACATAGTGCTGTGAAGGCGCTCAGATGTCATACCTGCCCGGGCTTGTATTGCCCTTGATAAACGAACGAAGGCTGAGAGTTGTTGGACTTCTCCAAAGGTAGGAGACTTGCCATGGGTCAGCTTGGTTCTCAGCTCGTAAGGCAGGGTAGCGATGAGATGTATTTTTGCTCTTCACAGTTCGTTCTTGTAGGGGCTTCTGCAAAAGGTGCTTGGCTGCCCATACGGAAATTAGACCGGAGCCACCGGATCAGGTCTGCAGTTGGGTATATCGGCTTAACTCCAGGGAAGAAGCAGCTCTGTGACTTTTTAGTTTGAAAAAAGGCAGGGATTTTTGTGGGAAGAAGTCGTAGGTGAGAGAAGTGGGGAAGGACCCGGAAGGCTTTTGAAGCTGAAAGTGTTAAAAGTTTGTAGAAGGACTTCAGGTAGGGATCAGAGCAGCAAATTGATAACGTTCCGAAAGTTCAGGTTCCCACAACAGCTGGACTGTGGCGGATTTACAATTTAATGAGGCTGATAATCCCATTAGAGATTAAATTAAGAAGGTTTTTCTGGGAGATCACCAAGAAAATTATGAATATTGTACTGTAGCTTGGGTCATAATGCCAAGGCAGTGGAGAGCTGACATGTCCTTCTTGCACTGCAGGTTACTGTTTCATTCAGTGTGTCTCATTAAAACAGAACATTCAACTCCAGCAGTGTTTCACTACAAACAGAGGCAAATATGTTATTATTACTACTACTATTATTACTATCATCATCATCATTCTGGAAACAACACGTAGATTAAAAGATGGAAATACCAACCATATCTGCAAATCAGCACAGCTCTACTGACTTCGTTCTCAGACGATCCGGTCCTTTTTATTAAAGTGAATCCTCAGAAGGCAGGGTGACCACATATAAAAAAATGATGTATTTAAGGTAACTATTGACATAACTCCAGTAGCTTGGAACTTGCACAAAACCATTATGGCATCCTGCACAGCCTAGTGATGGGAAAGTGTTGTATGGAATAATGACTCTCTAACCACAGACTTCAAAAGTATAGAATGTCTGCGGCATGATGGAAATAGCTGTTTCCACATCAATAATATACACACAGGCATATTGAAGCTTAATTGCAAGGCCACTGGTGATGGGAGGGGGAAGGGATATCTGACTATGGCCGCACCAAACATGCGGGCTGAGCGGAATGCCTCTGCTTTACAGCCAGGAACAATGATTCATTTCATTATAATCTTGACTTTTGCATTTTTCTCATGACTTATTGATAACTTTGTATGGGGCTTCATAGACCAAGGGAGTTATTGACTTCTTAGGAATTAGGAAGAGAGACAGGGTACGTATTATTTCTTACAAACATCACTCTGGCTGTTGTTTTAAATTATTCTATTTTAAGGACATTAGAATGTCCTTAAAATAGAATGTCCAATGTGTTAGAAAACACTTTTTTCTTCTGCTTGCATTTTCTCTCTTCCTTTGAATGAAAAAAATCCTTTACTTAGAAGCAGCCTCTCACTTTTAAGAGCCCAGCTCTTTTGTCCATTTTCCTGAAGAATCTTCATCTTGTAGTTGACATCATAATGTTAACATGAAGGCAGTTTTGATGTCACAAACTGTTGCTATTGAACCAAGTCCTAATGCTTGTGGAAGCTGTTTTCCCAGCCCTGGCACTGTAAATAAAGGTTGGGCCCAATAGTTTAAGTGAAAAATGAGCAGGTTTGTTCTGCAATTTACTGGCATTATTGATACTTTTTTATTCCTATTGTTCAGGAATGACAGGTATGTTGTCATTTTACTGCTTTCAGTGTACAGACTATTGACATCTTGCAGGATTACTTTAAAGCTTCCTCTGCTGGAATCTTGTGAGGACACTGTGGAGCTTGAGATTTTTAAAAAGAAGATTTCTTTACGCTCCCTGGGGAGGAGCCTCAGAGCGCCACTTTGAGACTCAAAGATCAGAAGGAAGTGGAATTGTAGTTCTCCTTGTCTTAACCACTGGTATTTTTTAAGTCCATCAACATTTTTGGTTACTTAGGATTAGCAATAACTCGTGTTCTAGATGATGTTATTACTGAGGGGAGGATCAAAGACAAATTGATTCATATTTCCTGGTCTGGTAATTTATTAAGTTTTTTTCTTTTCTTTTTTTTTTTTTTTTTTTAGAAATAGTTAATTGTTAGCTACTTCTTGACACATTGGGCAGAGAAGTCTCCCAGGTTTGCAAATGAAAAGATTTTCATCTTTGAAAATATAACCCGAATGTACCCTAGAGGGCAGAGTCATTTAGAGAGAGATCCGGCGTACCTGCTGAGTTACTGATTCATGCCCACTGCAGGGTTCCTCAGTGGGAAGGACTGAGCCCTGGGAAAATGGTGTTGGGAGTGTGGGTGGAGCCTTCTGGTTTTTGTCAGCAGCAGAAGTTGAGAAAGTGGTCTGTGACTTTCCTGTGTGCAGGTTCTAACAACAAAAAAAATCCATTCATTTAAAAAAACCCCAAACCATCAGTAGTCTGCGAACAACCCCGTATAAGCCAGCAGGCCATTCTGCTGGCAGGTAGTTGTTGGAAAGTCTTAGCCTTTTTTTGAGGGTTAGATTTAATTTTCAAATAGAAGCAGCTTGGCTTAGGTTTTATATCAAAGAAAATAAACCAGGTGCTGCCCTTTCCAAGAGCCTTCTCCTCTTGAGACCTGAGCCATGCAGTGGATTACTGCCAACTTTCCCATCTAACTGGTGAGGAAAATTTGTTGTCAGGCCTTTCTCTGTGAACCTGAGTATCTGGGAAGGTCTTTCCAGCTCCTCTTGTATGTGTGTACTTCCTTTAGGGTTTCAGGCTCCGTTCCTCTTTTCTTTACCTCATTCATCTGGGGCGGAGGTGGGGGGGAAGCATCAAATACTGGGACACTTTGAAGAGTGAGCCTTTACCAAGCTTTGGTTTTTCTCTCTTCCTGGAACTCTCATTACCTGATCCTGGTTTTCTGAGCCAATTGTTAGCCCAAGGCCAAATCCTTAACCTTGGGCTAGATAACAAAAGCATAGCTGAGGTGATCTTGACTCTTTTAAAAAGGCTGTCTACTCTTTGATGCACTCAGAATGAGACGCATAATTCATTTTAGTTCCGAAGTTGTTCTTAGCATGGGAAATAAGCAACCTCTATGATAAAAAGTCAGCATGTTAACTGTGTGTGCGTGTTTTATGTGGATCTCTGTCTTCCATTATGTTCTACATCCTGGAGGGAGTTGGTGTGTCTAGGAAGAACTCGAGACTGAATCCTATCTGGGAAGTTTTACTTTATGTAACTGCATCGGTTCATACCAAGGCCTGGAGGCTTTGTGTCAACGATAGGAATCGGCATTCGGAAAACATAGCTTTCTGACATGTAGCTCTAAATGAGAGGAGTGTGTAATTGGAGTGCATGCTTGAGAGAAATTAAGCTGAGATCAGGTTTATTAATGGATATCAAAACTGGCTTAAGTGCAGCCGCCGCCTTCTATGGAAAGACCTCAGGGGCACGAGAAAGGCCGATGAGTGTCATTCAGTGCTGATGTCTGGCAGTGCTGGGTGCAGAAGCTCTTCTGTCTCTGTGGTGTGGAGGCCTCTCTGACAGGTCCTTTCTGAGCTTTTTCTTTGGGAGAGGACTCTTCCACCATCTGCTCTATCCCCGAAGTCTCGATGCTACTCTGAGTAACTTTGAGTGTTTATTCCGTAGTGTAGTTCAGCAATCCTGATGGCAAGAAACAGCATCACTGGGGCTGCAGCATCAGGTGGGGCTGGTCACGAAAGGGAGAGGAATTCGTGGCTAAGCTGATAGCAGCAAGACGGGGTTTGGTGGCTAAACCTGTTAAAAGGAAATGTGCTAGTCAAATACTGCATTGGAAAAAAGGGGTGGTGTAGCATCAGGGCTGCCAGGCTACGGACAGGAGAGACAGCAAACTTTACTCTGCTGTGGAGCTGGAGTGCACCATTGGAAAAGTCCCTCGCTGTCCTTGAGTGCTAACTCTCAAACAGCTCTTCCCTGCCTCCTAAGTGTTTTGTAATGATCCTTACCTTAAAGAATTTGGAGATGCCCAAATGCACTGCTGTTTATCCTGTAGGGTAGAGATAGATAGCTACATTATATGGCATAATAACAGGTTTGGTCCGTTGGTAACCGGTTTGCATGCGGACCAGGTCTGGCCAGTATTAAATTGGAAAGCAAAGATGGCTTTGTGATTAAGGTGCTGGAGTGGGATGCTGGAAATCTGGGTTCAAGTTGTGGGTCAGCCATAAACTCCCTGTGTGACCTTGAGCAATATAATTATTCTGAGACTTCAAAGGTATCTAAACAATTTGGACACCCATTTTCCAGTCATTTTAATTAACTGGGATGCTTTGAAATGCTCAGCTTTAATCTCTCTGTGCCTAGGATTCTCATTTGTAAAAGCAGGATAATAATATTTCCTTGCGCATGAAGAGGATGTGTGCATTAATGATTGGGAAGTGTGCAGCTGCCCAAAATGCAGCAGCTATGGAGTTTAGTGAGGGGGGAGCATGTTGAGTTTTGCAGGTGGGGGAGGCTCTAAATACATATATGGGTGCTGTGCCCAGGACAGGCTTAGCCTGTGTCAGTGGGATTTGTTTATGTATGGGCGTAAACTGAGGGAGAGTTACTTACCATGCTATATCACCATCATACTGGTTTATGGGAGATAAATATTACTGCAAGTAAACTGCAACCAAAATATTTACTGTGAGGAACAGCTCATTTATTCAATATTTCATTTAGTTCCATAACAGCATCTTGTTCTTTCTTTAGTGTCTTGCTATTCTTTAATAGTAAACATTAAACTTTTACGAGATGAAGTGACTAGCTATTAACATTTCCATTTCTGTAGCTTGACTTCGTAACAAGCCGTACTCCCCCTGTAACATCACCTACGGTTATGTCCCTTTGCCCGGTGTTATGTGATGGTGTAATGAAAAGCCTAATGCACACAGGGAGAGGGAAGGGTTAAAAGAGCCAAGGGAGTCTTTAATTCCTTCATTTTCTGACTTTTGAGGGTTTAATACACAATCTTAACATTCCACTAGTAAGTGGTTGCATTTTTTTTTTTCTTTTTAACTTAAGAGATTAAAGGTTCCTTCAGATTTTACATTTTTTCACTACCCTCTTTAGTCATGTCAGTTTTGTGTGCCGGGCAGGCAGGAAATGAAAAGCTATCCCCAGTAACCATTGGTGCTGCTCCTAGAGCTGAGTAATGGATGCCTAGGAGATGCTTGTCTATAGGGGGCTGCTTTTCCCAAAAGAATGTCTGTCAGAGTAGGGAAATGTTTCAAAGGCCCCAGGACTTGAGTTCTTCACTGGCCTTTGAGATGACCATCACCCAGCACCTTTGAGTGAAGTGCTTTGCAAACTGCCTGCAAAACCCTGCCCAGCGTTACGTACTGTCGGAACGTCTGAACCTGCCTGTTATGAAAGTTATTGATACGTCAGCGGTAAATGTATGTTGAAATGAGGTTTTGTTATTTAAATGTGAAGGAAAGAGACGGCTGCTACTCTAAACAGCTTCCACTGAATCAGTTGCATCTGTGACTACAGTATGAATCAAATCAGAGTCCTTTTCATTGCTCCGTGCTTTGGCTTATAATGACTGGTTTGTAGAGAAGAGGATATGACTCTCTCACTTCTTGTTATCATTAATAGTGTTATGCTAGGATGGAAATGGAGTAACTTGTTATTTATTGTAAGGAAGTCTCAAATCTGGCTGTCAAGATATGCTTTTCTCTTGAACTTTGCTTTTCAAAACAGCCTTGAACCAAGTGCTTCTTTAATGTGCTGACATGTATGCTTGCAGGATAGGTGACCAAATATTCTTCAGTCGTATTCTAAAGTCTGTGTTAACGAACATCCCGAATATCAGATGGTAAGTTTTCCTCTAAAACTTCAGTGGAAGAAGATAGTGAAAACTCTGGTTGTAGTTTTCACTGACAACTGACGTTCAGTTATAAAATGGATTTGGGGTGGTAGCTGTTATCACCCAAGATTTTCCTATTATTTTGATTTAGTTTTTTACTGAAGTGAGCAGGTAAATATAGACAAATTATTACTTCATATTGTGTGCAAATGGATATAATCTCTAAAGATTTACTGGTTTATGATTAGGCTCAGTAAAAATTTTCAGGTAGTCTCACCTTACAGAATGTGGTCACATGTCTCTGTTTGGTAGATACATAGTTTAAAAATAAAAGCACACAAAACAGGAAAGAATCATGTCTAGATACATACCAAAAGTTAAAATGACCTTAGATAAAGAAAACTGGCTCTGATTTTTCAGGAGAAAATAATGCATTGAATGAACTGAAAGAGATAAAACTAAGAATGAAATACGATAATTTTGTTGTTGTTTTTAGCTGGTTGGTTTCTTTTTTTACCAATGGCTCAATTCTGGAAAAAGTTAATGTTCTTATTAGCTATTTTGTATTCTAAGCTTGTGAAAAACTTTTGGGCAGAACTTAATTTAGTACATTGTTACAAACTCTGATATCTGCCCAACTTTATCCAAGTTCATGAACCTTTTGAACAGCGGCCTCCCTCACGCCCCTGGGGTTCTGGAGGGGGATTTATGGTTTCATGTGCAGAACAGTGTGAAACTTGGCACTTTCGCATGGCCGGAACCCTGGTGACTCCAGGAGCACTAAGCAAAATCGAGGCCTATGAGCTCAACAAGCTTAGAGGCAAAGTAAAGGTTTATTGAAACTCGCATGGACTTTAACTAAATTCCATTTTAAAAAATCTGGCCCTTACTGTCCCATCATTGCCTTATCATTAAGATAGAGGAAATCCATCCTGCAGGGCTGTTGTGAAGATAAATTCAGAACATTTAGGAGGTGCTCAAATAAGGATGGTGGCAGTGGTAATGTTTCGGGGGGAGTTAAGGACTTCTGATATGTAGGAAGGAGGTTGATGACCAGGAGATATGAATGTCTTAGTAGTCAGTGTATGGATAGAAGTTCCTCTGAGTTTCTACTTGCTGAAGAGCCAGGGCAGGCCAGTCATTAGGGCTGTCTGGCAAGGTAAATGAGTCAGTCAAATCAGGCACTCATTTACATCCCCAGGCTTTTTCAGAGCCTGTGCAAACTGCAGGCTCCAGTTCACACTGAAGGCCAGGTTTGCCTTTCGCTTACTGTTTTCAGTGAGGTCGAAAGATTATGAGCAGGAATTTGGCCAAAGGTCTAAAAATCTACCTGCCTCCTGATTTATAAACCAGCAAATGTGCTATCTGCAGCCAGTATCCAAGTCCATTAGAAATAGTGTCAGGTTCCAATGTTATTCAGTTGCAGTTCTGCAGATCCTGTCTTTTTTATAAGAATTGAAGTCCCTGGCAGTCACTGGAATTGACTGATGCTGGGAATTGGGTACCACAAGGTACAGGAATATTTCTTCCTTTACTCACTTCCTGGCTTTGCCCTCTGGACAGTGGGTAAACCATCTGGCTTTGGAGCTTCCATCATTCAGGTAGGTCATACTATGCCTCTTCCTACCAGGTCCTGAAATGAATGAGCCAGCGTTGTTTACCTGCAGGCCCAAACTGTCTGTAAGTGAGCACTTTGGGCATTAATTCAGTGTTACATTGCCTCTGCTTCTATCCTGTATATAGTACTCCAGGGATCCGCCACAAGTGAGGCCACAAGCGGATTTGTCGAAATGGAACTCTTTCAAAGTTGCTTGTAATTGTTGCATTTACATGGTATGGATTCCAACTGTGATCCTACAGTGTACTCATGTGATAGTAACTTGGCTTATAAGTCACAATAGGAATATTCTGCTGTTAACACATGCAAAAGTCTGGTTCTCAAGAATCAGGTTCGTTTTTCTGATGCTAGGATAAACCCTTTTAGGAGAACCGTAACCCTCCCCACATCTGCTGGAACGGCAGTGTGATGGGGTATAAACAATTCGGGATACTTACAGAGTGCATGAGGGACAGCTTTTTGACGCTGGTGCTGGACAAGCTGACTGATGGAAGCACTGTGCTGGACCTCCTGCTCACGAATAAGGAAGAACTGTTTCGGGGTGACTTGGCTGCATTATCATGAGACGGTTGTTTAAGAACCTGAAGGAAGTGGGAAAGGCAAGTAATACAATAATAACTCAAAACTTCAAGCGCATGGACTTTGGCTTGTTCAAGGAACTGGTAGACAGAATCTCCTGGGAGTCTGCCCTGGAGGGCAGAGAGACCCATGAAAGTTGCTTGATCTTCAAGGACAGCTTCCTCAAAGCACAAGAACAGTCCATCCTGATGTTCAGGATGCTGAGCAGGTATAGCAGGAGGCCAGCTTGGCTGAACGGGGAACTCCTGACTGATTTCAAATGCAAAAAGGAAGAGTATGGAGGTGGAAGCAGGGACAAGCAACCAAAGAGGAATACAAAAATGCTTCCTGGGCATGTAGGAACAGAGTTGGGAAAGTCAAAGCTCAGCTGTAGTTGGAACTGATGATGCTTGTGGAGTGTAAGCACATCATTTCTACATGTACATCAGCAACACAAGGGAGACCAGGGAAGGTGTGGGCCTTCTGCTGAATGTGGCAGGTGATGTAAAGGCACGGGAAAAGGCTGTAGTATTCAATGTCTTGTCTTGATCATTATTGACAAGATCTGCTTTCATGCCTCTATGCATAGTGTGAGTGTTTGAGGGAAAAGCTGGTACCTGCCTTAAAGAGTTAAAGATCACATAGGTAAATGTGGCACGTTCACGACCATGATGCTGGACAAGATGCATCAGAGGGTGCTGAGGGGCTGACACTGTTTAACATCTTCATCAGCAGCCTTGCTGGAGAGCACGTCTGCTGGCCAGAGGAACCATCTGAGAGATAATCTGGAAGAATGGGCCAACAGGAATCTCCTGAAGTTCAACAGAGATGGATGCAAGGTCCTGTACCTGGGACAGCAACACCCCATACCCAGGTATGGGGGTAGTGTCTTGGTACCTCAGGGAGCTGGGAGTCCTGACAGATGCGACATCCAACATGCATCAGCGAGGTGGCTCCTGCAGGAATGAAAACCAGCTGTGTGCTGGGTTGCCTGGAGCAGACTGACTATTCCCCTCTGCTTGTACTCGTTAGGGTGCAACTGGAGTGTTGTGTCCAGTTAGGGACTCTGGTAGAAATACTGGCAAACTGGAAAGAGATGAGAGTAGCTGTGGTGGTTAGGTGGCTAGACCGTGTGACACATGAGGAGAGGTGGGGGAACCTTAATTTATTTAGCTAGAGAGAATGTAATTGCACTCTTCCGTGACCCAAAAGGAGGTTATAGAGTGGATGAAGCCAAACTCTCCTTAGAGGTGCACAGTAGAAGGACAGGAGGCAGCTGCCACAAATTATAGCAAGGGGAAGTCTGACTGAATATAAAGAAAAAATCTTCACAGCAACAGTGGTTTAGGACTTGAGCCCTGAGAAGCTGTAAAACTTCTACTTTTGGAGACTTCCTGAACTTGACTGGTCAAGGCCCTGAGCAACTGATCTAACCTGAAGCTGGACCCGTATAAGCAGGAGATTGGACAAGATGACCTCCAGAGGTCCCTCAATATTTCTGATTTTGTGACAGAGAAAATCATTGAGCAATAGATGGGGCAGTATGAATGTAGCGAGTTCTTGGTTCTGTATGTACCATGTTATTACTCATTTGTGCTCCGTTTAATGAGCAGAGAAAAAATGCTTTTTTTTCCTTTTTTTTTTTTCCCCAAAATAATCAGAAATTTGTAGGCAGGAGATCTGCTGCAGTGTGCAGATTAGGATGTCATGTTTGTTGAAACAGTGTCCAATATCAATGAAATAAGATAAGAAAAAAAGTGATCACTTATTTCTGGCAGGCCTCTTTTCTCATAAGTATCAGTTTTGAATGAATCCTACTAATGGCTTTAAAAGGTCTTAATGCAGATGAGAGAGACTATAATGCCAGCTTCAACCTGAACTTTACAACAAAAATTATTCAGTACAGGATAGTTGATGATGTCAATAGAAAAATTAAGTATTTTGTATTTTTGCTCACAAAATCATTGCAGCCTGGATGAGAAGATGATATCAGGACATCTTTGACCAGTTAGAATAAAAATTTTAAAAAGACAGCAAACTGTTTGCAGCCACTGACACCTGTTAAAATTCAAGCCCACGCTAGAATATCAAGGTTCTGCTGAAATATGTGCAGAGTGTATTTTTGTTTTAAATATGACTTCCCATCCTGGTATTTGCAGGTGCATTGTACTAAAATGAACACAATCATTTTGTTAATTGCAGTTCAAGCTCATTAGGGAACTATAAAGGCAGAAGAATGAATGTAACCGTGCATTAAATGATTTTGGGGTGGGAAGCAGTCAGGTGTGTTGCCTTAGGCTATGATTTTTCCCAAATTAACATACATAGCAAAGAAAGAAAGAATGAGGCGGGTGGGAAGAAAGAAAGGCCACAGGTCACCAGAGCAAACCTCCCAAACTTCAGTGAGGCTGAAGGGAAACGTTAGCTACTGAAGTGCTGAGAATCGAGCTGGTACTGGCTCACACCGGCTGGTTTTTGTGTTGGTTTCGGTTCATTCAGACCAAATATGGTGAAATCCAAACCAGCTCAGCGTCGTTCGTGTACTTAACATGGAACTGAGCAGAGTGTTGGAAGGTTTCACTGCAGCCTGCAAGACCTCTCGGATGCTCAACGTCAATGACTTTTGTTACAAAACCATCTTGAAGTCGTCTGTGCTTGAGCAAACAGCCCAACGGTTCCCCTCAGAGTTTTGGTGGAATATTTGTAAACTTGGAGATGTGTTATTGCAAAGCTTGGTTGCTTCCTTCTCCCTACCAGCCTCTCAAGCCAGTAGGGATCCATGGATTCCAGATGGTTGTACAGGCATATTTTGCTGCCTCAGAATAGTAATCACCGAGTGAAATGAAACCCTCGGCCAACACTTCACATCTGAATAGCAATACTGGGTATCTCAGTGTCTGGGTGACTAGGTGGACATGGCTAAAAACATAATTTCTTTGGATCTTCTGGAAAATCAGGCTCCTTTATGTTGCCTCTTGTTTTCCATTTTACCTTTGCTTGAAGTGGAAATATTTGTTTTGAGAAAGGAAGAAGGTGCTAGGAGAACCGAATGAAATCTTTTCCCCGGAATTTTTTCAACTGATACTGTATTTTATGTAGAACCTCCTGTTTTTTCTTTTTTTTTGTGTGTGTGTCAGTTTCTTGTCTGTTTGCTGAAAGCATTTCCATTTTCTGTTGCTCTAGTGAATTGTTTAACCAGTGACCAAAGTTGAAAGTTTCATAACTTTCAGAATATATATGTAGTATCTGAATGGCAATTGAGGTGCAAATGATCTGAGTTTTTTTTAAAGCTTTCAGAAAAAATGGCTGGTTTCTGTCTAGTCCTAAACTTCTTTGATAAAAAAGAGAGAGATAAAGACCGTTATTTATTAATGTTTATATCTGGTGACACTATATACTCTTTAGTCAGTGTTTAGTTGTATTTCATTCAGTTTTTGTTCTTTGGTTGTATCCCAAAGAGAAAATAGACACCTGTGGAAAGTGTTCTGTCAGAGCTTAAACATAACTCTGAAAAGCAATTAGTCTGAATTAATGAAAATGTGTATATGAGTCACAAATTTTATAATTATTCAGGAAAATAATTGCACTTTTGTGGGACTCTTAAGCCCCAGAAGTGTATATAATAGGCAGAAGATTTTTTTCTCCTCCCCTCTCACGTATCTGGTGCTGCGTAGGGTCAGGGAAGAGCTGCTGGGATGGACTTGATTGAATCTTTTCCAGCAAATCCTCTGTTCTTTGAAGTCCCAGCTTTGGCAGCTGCCGCCAACTTTACTGTCCAACATGAGACCAGTAAAACCAGATTTTGCTGGTAGGCCCAGTCTCCAGGATGGCTTCCTTTTGTAGAACCAAATATGGGCAGTTAATTTGCTTTTGGATGTATATCATGTTTAACAAGATGGATATTTGTTCCTAACAGCTTAAATGCAAAGGTGTGTACTGTTGTCTACTGCGTCTGTTCCCAATTAATCCACTTGCAGTTTGTTTTAGCACATTTGGGTTTTGCCTATTCCATATAATAGGTCTGCAAAGAAAATGTATGCAGCTTTGTGAGTCTAAAATGAGAGCTCTCAGCTTGAGGTAGACAGGTGATGAGCTGTTCAACCATAGCCAGGTGAGGGAAAAGTAAGAAAAAACTTCTTGCCCCACAGCTGATCAAAAGTAATAATGTTAAAAAACCAAAACAAACACACACCCATGGCCAGACTGGTACAAGAGTCTTCTTTATTGGTGGCATGTGGGCAAATATAGCGGAAACACTTTTTAAAGTATTAAAGGAAGGAGCTTCAGCTGTCGTGGGGTTTTCTGTTATTACGATGGGTGGATCTGAAATATAAAACTTCCCAGACGTTTGCTGTAAATCAGGACAAACCCATCTCTTCACTTAACAATGTAGAAATTTCAGTGGCAGTGCTGCTCGTTGTGTGTGTGTTTACGCACGTATGCGTGTGTAGCGTGGGGTTGATGTGGGACTGGCACCACCAGTTTTTTGGAAAAAGGAAAAAAATTCTGCTTGCTTTGAAACGGTAAGATATCCGCCAATTTGAGCAGCTCTAGCACCACCGTGCTGTTGAGATTTGGCAGGAGAGTGACTTTCACTTTGTTTTCCTGCCAAACTCGGCCACTTAATGAACATTTCAAACCTCTCAGCTTGCACGTGCTCGGCTGATGTTTGAGGGAAAAATCTCGTCCTTGCAAAGTCGGCTCGGGCTTCTCCCTGCTGCGCGGGGGTTGCTCTCCCACAGCCCCCACCCATGACGGGTCTGTCCCTCGGGGAGATGGAGGGGGGCACAGGCAAGAGAGGAACTGCTCTGTAATTGCAGCTGTATTTTCAGGATGGGAGGAACCTCAGGAAAGCCTGCATGTCTGGTTGAGCATCTCCCTCTGCACTCACGGGAGGGGGATAGATGTTTGCAGAGAGCTCCTCTGTCCCCTTGATGCATAGATACATATGGAATAGAGTAGAAAAGAGAACAGGAGACTTCCACATTTTGGGGAGGTGGTAGAAAAGTTTGTGTTCAGCATGTTTCCTTTCAGAAACCTGAAACGGAGCTGGCGACTCCTGCATTTTGCCCTCCTCAGCAAGTGTCTGGGAAGTCCCCAAAGTGTGTGCTCAGCTCCTCTTGTCTGCACAGCAGAAAGCAACATGCTGTCCTTCACACAGGTACTTTGTCAGCTTCAACTACTGGGGTTCCCTTCGGTAACTCCAAGGGTCCTGCTGGAGTTTACTTCCAGCTATGCAGTGAATTTCCGTATCTTCATTTTGATTTTTTTTTTTAAATTCTTTTTTTCAAGTCAAGGACATCACACACACACGTGTGCGTCTGTAAGCTCTATTTAAAAATACTTGGATGTCCCAAAATCATCGTGCAACTTTAATTCTCTTCCCAGCCCTGCTCCCATCTTCTTTGTTATGATACAGTCTTTAATTAGACCACTACAATTACAGACCTGCTTGGGGAATGAATCAGGGTTGTGTGGTAAAAGACACCATTGTCCGAGGATCTCTACCCCATTTCTGGCAGGAGTGGAAAGATGAATGGTGAATGAGGGAGGGGGTTGTGGAAAGATGAAAAAATATTAAAGGCTGTTCAGATGTACACTAGAGAATTAGCACTTTCAGTGCTTCTGCCAGCGTGATTCCAGGCAAGTTACTTAAACTAAACTCTTTATGGGTGGTCACTAATTAAGTGTTCCTCATGTTCTGGGTATCTGACTTGAGAGCCAGGGGTCTGACCTGAAATCCTGAGCAGTCGCAGTTGCGATAGGAGCTCAGGAGAGCTGCCGTGTAGAAAATATTATTGTAATGCCCTGGAAAATGAAAGAAGCCTTTTGCATGCCCAGTTGCACTGTCTCCGTAGCCGTGGATCCTTGAGCTCTCCTTTTCCTTCTTCGCTTCCCAGCCCGAGAAATGGGGGAAAGGTCATCCCTTCACTTCATTGGGAAACAGCGAAGATAAATTCAAGTTTGTGACGTGCCTAAGTAATAACATCAAGAGTGCCGTGGCAAAACAGATGAGGACATTGCTAGTTCTGCAGCTGGGTTTGAGTCATGTGCAGCAAAGCGGGCCTGGGAGCACCATCTCATTCCATCGATTATGGAATTGCTTTGCAGGGTCAGACCGGCCCCTTCCTCGCCCTGGCCGAGGCCGGGGCAGGCACCCTGCGGTGAAAATAGGAGCGTAGTGGTATCGCTACGGGCTGTGTCATCATGCACGTGCATGAGGGGAGGTAAAATTGCTTCATTTACCTTAATTCTGGCTTTTTCCCATTTTGCAAAAACATGAAGTATTCTTTGTCTGCTTTGTGAGTAACAAACGTCCCTATCTACCCGCTCAGTGAAGAAATGCTTTCCTAATGGTCCTTTAAGGCAGAGTGCCTGCGTTACTACTGGCTTGTTATGAGGAATAAAACTTGGAGGCACAAATGTTGATCTTTCACTGCACAGCAGTTTATGGCTGGATAAAAGGTTTCTGAAAATAGGTTTGATTTAAATAAAACAACTATCTCCACTTTAATTTTTCATGTGTGAACGCTTCAGAGAGCGCTTCTGTAAACTTCATTACAACGCATGCCATTGCGTGCCAAATTACAACTTTCAGGATCTTTGAAATTAGGCATCTGTTATCTCTTGCCTGGGGTTTACTTAAGGAAAACAAGAATTCAAAACATGAACGCGCACAATCTTTACAAAAATACTGATGTTTACAGTTTGACCTTTACTTTCTAGTGTTTACCTAAGGGCTAAGTATTTGGAATTATGCTTTGGCTTATAAATGTTTATCATCTAATACGAATGATATCAGAGTTCTTACAAAAATAAGAGTTCCCTGGAATAATTTGACCAAAAAAAGAACCACAGGGAGGGGAAGTGAGGAGAGGGGAAAAAAAAAAAAGCTGAAAGAAAGAATTGGGACTTTCTGGCATGGCTGTAGTTTTGATTGAGGAGGATCTCCCCAGGGCAGGTATCCCTGCCATGCCAGCAGCCTGCTGCCTCAGGAAGTGGCAACACACTGCTCCACAGGCTGGCCCTGGGCTGCTCCTGTCCCCGGGTAAAACCCAAGGGCCTCAGGGAGGCCCTGAAGGCCAGCCCTCAAAACTGGACCAGTGTCTTAGCTGAGGAGGATACGGGGCAAGACGTGAAGTTTAGCTGAGGAGTGGCAGAGGTGGAAGCAGCTATGACCTCGAGGTGCGGTGGTCATGGCGTGGGGATCTGTACAGGAGATGCGTGCAAGGCATGAGGCTCAGCCCGTGGAGGTGCAGAAGTAGTGTGAGTCAAGATGCAATCTCGTCCCGTTTGAAAGCTGAACTTGCAATAGTTGGGCTGTCCTGCAGCTTCTGCGCAGCTATTGCATGGTGTAGGAAAACCTGCTCCGCTGTTTTTTCTTCTTTGTTTTTCTGCAAAATTGTGTTGAAGACTCTGGACTCTTTTCTCCTAAGACCGAAACAGGTGGAATTTCTGATCAATGTTTTTGAGAAGCTCGAAGAGGGACAATGAGATGGCAATGTGTTGGGGTAATGGGGTTGGGGCCAGATGTAGTGTAGAAAGGGCCAGAGAGAGCTATAATGTAGCAATAAGCTTATGCTTTTTCTCCTTTACCATACAGTATCCTGCTTTTCTGATTTCCTGAGCATCTCAAGTTGCTGTCATTCTTTGTAGGAGATGCTGCAGTCTTCCCTTATCTGAAGAAGTGGTGCCTTTTCCACACAGGTGCAGGAAATCAGTAGGAATTCAGTTTAAGAAGGGTTGCTCAAAGTGCCATTGCTGTGTCTTTTTTTCTCTGCTGATGTAAACACGCTGAGATGACGTTTGGATTCCTCTGCTGTCGGTGAGGACAACTCTGGGTCAGTCTTTGACAGGTTTCTTTTACCAGTTCTGTTTATTGATGAGCTTATTGCTTTTCTGCCTGCTCGATTACTGTTCCTTCCCGTACCATTTTTTCACTCCGCTTAAGAACAAACTCCTCTTCCCTCCCTCTCTTGGTGAGCAGCAGCCAAATATTTCCAAATATGATATAGCTACAAAGCTCAACATGGTTGTTGACTCTATCAATAGCCTGGTGAAGGTGGGCCTATTGCAAACCACACCCATAATCTGGCATATCACTGTGATGAAACAGAAGTTTGCAGGAACACACTTCATTGCTGCTGCAGCATTTTTTGTGGCACTAATACGCCATTAGTGTGCAACAGTGCCACCGTACAGAGGGAAGGCAACGCAAAGGCAGCCAGTTCTGGTTTCTGCTGTCTTGACCTCAGATTTTCATACCCTCAGTAACTGGGTGGGCTTTTGAAATGCTCTTGAAGCAGTTGTGGATCTTGGGGTAGCTGGCTTGGTGGTGATTTTTTTGTTTGTTTGATTGGTTTGGGGTTTGGTTGGGTTTTTTTGTTTTGTTTTGTTTTGTTTTTTCCTCCAACTGCATGCATCAGGCCCTGCATGTTTTTTAGCTTTAGTTTTGCTCCATATGTGAACTCCATGATCTTAATTAGCTGTTATCTGGTTAGCTTGCTGTGTAGAAGAAGAGGATTCTATTTACGAGAAGTGATTATTTTTATTGAACTAGAGGGTACTCCTTGGTTTATTTTGAGACCATCAGGCACAGCTTGGCTCCTGGGGTCAAGTATATTGACCAGCTTGCCTGTGGCAATGGATATCATTCGGTGAGTCAGGACAGGGCTGTAAGTAATGCAACGAAACCAAGAGTATTTCTACTGCTGCATTGGCTTGTGAGTGCTCTTGAAATGTATGGTGTTTAAACCTTGTTCTCTGCTGAACTCCTAAATCTGGACAACTTAGCTTTTGATGCTCCTGCGTTGCAGCTTGTCATTGACAGTGCAAGCTGGAGGTAAAACACTACTGTGCCGACTGGATTTTGATACTGGATTTTTTTCACGGACATATGTGGCTAGAAGAGCTGCAAGTGAATGGCGAGCCATGCCCAGACATGCCAAGGAGCTCTGTTCAGGTGATATCCCAGACTTAATCACTTCAGTCAAAGAGAAACATAGTTCAAGCAAATACCACTTTTGGGTGAGGAGAGTCTCCACGCTGAGCTATGGAGAGCTCTGGATCTGTGCGAACACCCTCCATGGAAAGCATGTGGGTGGCAAACCAGGGAGATGTTGGGGGACAAAAAGCCATCGTGAGAACTGAGGTAAGAGCGGAGGTGAGGCTTTGCCCTTGGTCCTAGGCTGGACGACATTTGTCCTGACCTGCTCCATCCCTTCTTCTGGTTTCTCTCTGTGGTTTGATTTGCCCAGCTGCAGTAAGTGGGAAGATGTTAGACTCCTGCTTCCTAGAGACGGTGGCCCTTGCCACTGCCCAGAGGCGCAGCATTGGCCATGGCAGTGCTGATCCTGTTGGCCTTGGAGGTCTCTGTGCACTCTCAGTGATGCCAGGGCACCTCTTAATCACAGTCCCAGGGTTGAGCTTGGCTTTGCTGCTGATGGGGTCACTGAGGATTTATTTAGTATAATTATCACAAAGCTCCTGCAGGTCTGTCTGGGTGAGGAGTGTATATGAATCTCCAAAACCTTGGAGAGACCTTTGCGTGCACTATTCCTTTTTTTTTTTTTCCCAAATTTATGGCAAGAGAACAAAATGTGAAGCAAGTTGACAAGTTTTCTGCCAATGCCTCCGGCATTAGCTATGATTCATTAGCCCAGCCTTGGAGAGAGGTGTTCAGAGGTCCAATGAAACCTATTCAAGATCTTATTTTTGAAAGGTGTACAGGAATAGGGAGCGAGAGATTCTTCACAATGTAACGCCTTCCCTTTCTCTTCAGGAACAGGGTTGGTAAGGTCTGTTTCCCGTCTACCTTTGAAACTAGTTTTTTAATGTATATTAAATAGTGCTCAGCCACATACTCTGATGTGGATGGGTTTGCAGCACTGGTAGTAAGGAAGACAGGCCCACCTCTGTCCTGTCCTCCTCCCTGTGTAACTTTACGCTACAGAGAAGTGTGTGTAAATACAGCATTTTTAAGCAAGTGTCAGTGTAATTCTTCCACCTTCTTTTGGGAAACTGAACTGTGTATAGACGTAAAGACAAACTCGCCATTTTTTACCCAATAGGTATAGAATAGGTAGAAATGCAAACATAATTCCTTAGGGTACAAGTTTTTCAGAGTTTATGATAGAGGCAAAGCTGCTCATTAGCTGCTGTAGAGTGGAGAGCAACAGAAAAATCTTCAGAGGTGTCGAGTTAAGAATCTAATTTCAGTTACAAGAGATGCAACTCCAGTGCTTTTGGAAAGCTATTCTTCCTTAATGGATACGGGTCACTTAGGGCAGAACGAAGCCCATCCTTGTTTATAAGCATTTAATCCTGGTTCATATGTATTAATAGATGATGGCAATGCTAATTTGATCCAAGTGCTTGAGGTGGCCTATGGACCTGCCAGCTGGAATGGTCTGGCCACAGGAAAAGCAGAGATTCTCAGTTTTAGGACAGGCCTGAAGACTGTTAGACTGGGCTCACATGTTTATTCCAGGAATTATTTTCTCTAGGTTATATGAGAACTCTTTTTCGTTCAGGTTGGAGCAATTCCTCTCCCAGATTAGTGGCCAGAATTTGGATTTGGGGTTTGCTAAAAGAAATGCTTGACATGATCTGCCTTGCTCTGTCCCTGGTCTTTTGGGATATTTCAGCTGTTTTTCCTCTGCTTTCAACGTTGTGGTTTCTAAATGCCTCCTCCTTTCAATGGCCAGTGGCAGATGAATTCCTTTTTCCCTCTTTTGAACTCTCTAACTAATAGATGGAGCACAGGAAAAGTGAAGCCACTGCTGGACTACTAGTCTTTCAGTCAAAATTATGTATCATCTGTTAGGAAAACTATCCAAGTCAAATGAGTATTTATGTGGAGCGGTTGAATTTAGTAGCTTAGCGTCTGAATAGCAGCATTATTTTTTTTCATGCAAACTTTCCAATACTTCTTTCCACTTTACCCACCTTTCCAAACAGGCCATTGTCCAGTGTTATCTCTGAAACCACCGTCAGATAACACTGGACAATGCGCTAGTACAGTACAGACATTGGTTGGTTAATTATCAACTCCTCTATCAATCTAGTTTTAACAAGGGAAGTTGTCTTAATGGGATGACTGGCTAGGAAGTTAGCTTGTTTCCTCATTCTGCAAATGCTGTTACTGGTTTTATGATGATAAGTACATGTTTCGGTTCAGATTTTGAGCTTAACATACATCCACACTGACTTCACTGCGGTTCTCGTGCTTATAGGTATTGCGTGATGACTTGGGTGGCAGCCTTTCACCATGCAGTAGTAAAATAAAAATAATAAAAAAAAAAGAAGAAAGGAAAAAATACAACAACCCTCAAAAATACCAAAATGCACAAAAAAGCCGGCCAGACAAAAACCCTATTCCATTAAAACATTGGATTTGTATGCCATGGGAGAGTCCAATACAGAGAAACATTTCCTTTCAAGCTTGTAAGCTGCATGCTGGGAAGAGCAAACATCTGCCGGGCAGAGAGTTCCAGCCCTGCCACCCGAGATCAAGGCTGAGTGGCTAATGCCAACCTGTGTGATGAGGACACCAATGGCCAAACCACCGGTGGCTGTAACAACACATACTTCTTCTGAAACATGAATTTTCTGTGCGTTTGTCATACCTGCATTGTGCTGGCATCACTTTGTACTGAGAGATGAGTGCGTCTCCCTTAAGAGAGACCTGCATTTACTCCGAGGGAAATGAGACTGTTTTTCCAATGCTGTTGCCCTCCCCAAACTTTCTTGCCTGAAATCATGTTAGATTAGTGGGGCAAAATGAGAACTCCTGGAGTTGGAGATTTGCTGGTGAATGGGCTCTCTTCTTTGAGGCCACATACACTTTTCCAGCATGTTACCTGTTTATCCAGATGAATTAGACTCCTGAAGTAGCTCTAGGGCAGGGGAGGTTGTGCTGGCTTTGAACTAGTAGAGTTTTCTCACCCTGAGAATGATACAGTTCATCTCTTTTGAACCTAGCAGAGGGTTTTAATACTAGCAAAAATCCAGAAGGAAATCCCAAACCCAGCGTTTTGGTAGTTCATCTCTAACTGATGTTCAGTCTGCCTGGCAAAGGAGGAGCCCAGGAAAATACCCTTGGAGGCTGGGAGGGTTTTAAAGGGTCCTGGTTTGTACGTGGGACTGACTGGAGACAGAAAGCAGCAATATATCAACTTGGAACATGCCATTGTTTGGAAGGAGACTCCAGGGTGCAGTTTCATTGGCACAGCAATGAGTCTCCTGCCCTGTAAGGATGCTCCTTGTGTTTTCTGTCCTTCTGTGAGCTTTCCTTAGGTTTTAGGTGAAAATCAGCATGTGTGTTACCTGTTTCTGTTTACTGATCAGGGAAGAAGCGTTACCAAACACTCTTTATCACAAAGCCTTTAATAAACAGTTTTCAAACTGAGCTCTATTCAACAGACTTATAAGCAATTTTAGTTGCTTGTACAGTTGCTGGCACAGACACAGTCACGTTTAAAGCCAGGGATCTGCTGTTAAGAGCTTTACCGTGCTGGCACGGCCAGACTTTTTTTGAAGTCGATGCCTAATTCCAAGCAGAATTTACGTTGCTTCAATCATCTGGTCCCTACATACACCACACCTCTCTTTTCACATTTCTAGTTTGATATTGAACTCCGTAGTTTCGTAAGGGTACTGTAAGAGTGTGAACACCCCATCTCCGCTTGCAGGTGTGTGCTATGCTCTCTGTTGTGCTGTACTGGGCACTGCCGTGCCAGCCTGTCCCTGCACTGTCGCTGTCAGCAGAGAGATGCTGGTTTACCTGGTAGAGGGACTGCACTGTCTATCAGCACATTTCTTCTTGCTGAGGATTAAAAAAAGCTTCTTGCTCTGGGAGCAGATGGCCACCTCTCCACCCATCCTCTCAGGTATGGGGAGGCAGCCAAAAACTAGCTTAAAAGAGCAAAGCGTAACCTGTTCAAAGGAGAACAGAAAGGAACATTTTTCAAACAGCTTAATGAAGCACTTGTTAAGGACTGCCAGGGACAGATTTCCATTCTACACAGGATATTCATTAGAAAAGTAAACACCCTCCAGCACCATTTGTAGGAACAAAGCAGCTGGCATTTTATAACGAGGTGTTAATTTAATGAAGGAGGGAACTGGCAGAGGAGCAGGAGGCAACTAACCAAATGACGGACACCTTTTCCTGGGAGGACAGGGCAGCTGTGCCATCCCACTTTGCTGCATGGTGGAGGAAGATGTGAGCACTGTGCACTATGCAGCGGGCAGGGACGGTGCTGGGCTGAGGAGCTGGTGGGATGTAGAGTTTGTTGGCTGGCTGACTTTGGTGGTTGAATCGTGGATCTCCAGAGCCAAGTGTCTCAGCTGAGGAACCAGGTCCCCTGAAGGCTATGGTTTCAGGGTAACCTTCTAGGCAGTTTTTTTTTCAGATAGTGAGGCACAAAGGTTGCTGGGCTGTATAGCTTCAACACAGCTCATCTGTACAGCTTTGGGAGTTAGGGATCTTACAGCTTCTACCTTCACTGTCCCTGGGCAGGAACCTGAAAACCCATGCAAGCGGGGGGGCCCATGCTCCTGCCCTGCACCCTCCTCCAAGGCCAGGAGTCCTGGGACTTCTGGAGTCTGCTATCAGGGTCCTCATGCTTATTGTGACCCCAGGGCAGGTAAAGTAGCAGGTACTTAAGTGTCAAAAGAGCCAGCTATTTATTTATTTCGCGAGGAAACAAATCTAGTGGAAAGGTTTCCTACTTTTTCCCCTTAAAATGAAACAAAAAGTTGTGAGTAATTTCCTTTCTGTGGGAAACTTTCTTTATCTTTCTGAATCTGATCCCACAAACACAGACGCTTACGAAATGTCACAGCTTCTTGCAAAATAGAAGTGTGGCAGTTCAACCACCTCTGCTCTGGTGAGGATGTCAATGGGTTTGTGACTTGCTGGCTAGAAAGAGCTGGTCTAGGACTAAGGTATATTCACCAGTGGGTCATCCCAAATGATGTGCAGCTCTGGGGTCACTCACAAGAAAAGGGGATGGAAGGTCCCAGCCTGCTTTTCTGAAAGAGTGAGAAATGGCAGGAACATTTTTCTCTGCCACTGCTGGGGGACAAAGGTAATCTGTGCGCTCCCAGGATTAGCCAGATGTCACCAAGGGGGAGCTGGGAGGTGAGGGCGAGTTTTTCTGCATCTCCTGCCAGGACTTTAGCCTCAAGCCTATGCCTTATTTTCATACATCTGTGCTTCCCACCAGGGAGTTTCTACCGGAGCATTCAACCTGCACAGTTGCTCCCCGTGGGGACAGGGCTAAAGCTAACCTGCCCTCCCAGCTCCGGGAGAATGGGAGCGACCATCATGCTTGGCTGGGGAGGAGGTTTAGGAGTCAGAGGGAAAGCACATGACATGAGGCCAAGTCTTATTTAACGATGCTATCCTGTTTTTGATCAGAGCATGCAGCAGACTGGAGAGGAGAACAAAAATAAGGCCACGGGAGAAATTCTGGCCGTGAACCTATATAATCAGTCTGAATGTTGGCACAAATGAGGTCATTTCTCGTGTTTATATTTTTACATGCATTGTACGCTCCCCGTTCCTCCTCCTCATGTCACTGTGATGTGAAGGGAATTTCCTGCGCACGCATGGTATTGTTGTTGCAGGGCTTTTGTGAACATAAACCACTTCAAGGGGCAAGGAGAAATAATACTCTGTTCTGGCAGTAAAAATACAAAGTTAGGAAAACTCCCACTCCCTCAAATCATTTTACTTCTGGTTGCTTGCTGAATATTTTATTAGAAGATTAGAAGGAGAAGTGGCCACCTTTAGCAGCTGCTGACATGTTTCAGCACTCTCAATGTGCAGAGGTCGGCGTTTAAGTGCTGTAAATCAGCCTGACTTGGCTGCAGCCTGGCCGTGCTGTGGCAGCTGAGGAGGGGGCTTGTGGAGAAAACCATGTGGAGCCCTCCTCTCCCAGTATATTGTGGGTTATCTCTCAGATCTACGAACAAAAAGCGTATTGGAATGGTGAGTTTTTTCCTTGTGGTCCCTCACCTTTAGGTGTATGCCACTCATGACAGTGGGACAAGGTGAAAATGTGTCTTCTTTGGCTTCTGGTTCCCATGACATAGAAATATTTCTTTGGCTCTAGAATAAGAATTCCTGGTTTGCGCTGGGAGCGAAGGGTGGTGGGACACAAGGTCTGCACCAATTCAGGGGCAGTCAGCCACGGGGTCCTTGTCGGTGGGCCAAATTGGGAGTGATGCAAAATGCCTGCAATATTCCAGCAGAATCCAATTAAAAGCATATGTGCAAAGGAGAATCGTGCCTCCCCACCCCCTCACTCCTGCCCCCAGCAGCTGCCTCAGCTGTGAAGCTGTTGCTTAAGGGCAGCAGAGCTTTCCTGCTGAGGGTGGGCCAATAAAGCCATCCCAGAGCTACGTCTCCCAAGCCCGAGGCCAGAGGCCATGGTGTGCTTTTAGCACCAGAGCTGTGAAAATGCACTGTTGAGGCTTGACAAGAGAAAGCCATAACTGAGAGCAGCCCCAAGGCTGCTGTGAAGGGCACATCTCCCCTCTCCATCCACCCCCTGGCAGCATGTCCCCTTCCCCAGATGGCATCAGTTTGGCGACACAGAGCTGGTGGCCCAGCTCTGGCCAGAAGAACAGCTTTGCTTCCTCTGCCTACTGCTGATGTCCCACCTCAGCCTCTGAGATCAGGCAGGGCAGCTGTCACCAGTGAGGTGGCAGACGTGGGGCAGCGCCATGGTCCAGCAGCCAGACCAGAGAGCAAAACGGCAATGCCCCAGACACTGCGATAACACCCCTCTTCTAAAATTACACTTGGAAGAGGCTTCAGACTGCAAAAAAAACCCCAACAACAGAGAAGGAAAAAAAACCTGAACAAAAAGCCAACCCTCATGTAAACCCCAGGGCCGGAGGAATAAAAGTGCCAGAAAACATTTATATTGGGCTCCCCTGATATCAACACAGATGAAATGGATCCCCGTGCTTCCCTCCAAACCACAGGCTCTAAAGTGGATTCCAAATCCCATCCCCACTTTAATTTAAGGGCTTCCCAATTAGACCGTTGGATGCCTTTCAAAGCTTTGTATAAATTGGAGATTATGCATCTAGCAGCAGAGGCTTGTCTCCTCCCCGGAGCAGCCACCGGCCGTAGCTCACTGCCCGAGCAGCCCAGTCCTCTGGGAGGGAAATTTGGGGGCCGAACATGAGGTCTAGGTGGCCCACGGAGGGCAGCTCTGGCCCCACTGCCCCGGGGCTGGTGTCTGCTCCAGCCATTTGGCCTTAGGAAAACCTCGGTGCTGTCGGGGGGCTGGAAGCAGCAGGGCTGTGGGAGTGAGCCATTCCTCCGGTGTGCTGACCGCAGTGGAAAAATCTCAGGAGGGGAAAAAAAAAAAATCAGGTTGATTTGAAATGTTTTTGCTGTTCTTCCTTCCACCCCTGAACCAGCAATCAAAAAAAACTCATCACAGAACGTGGCACAAATTCAAATAGTTTTGGTCAAGCTATATTTTTCACAGTTAATTTTAAAGATTTTTGCTGTTGTTGCCCAGACCAAGGATTCTCATGTATTTTCCTAAGAAATAATAGAGTCCTAGGTGGTGGAAGCTTTTAGTGGGAGATGGAGGAACCAGAAGTTGTTCATTCCCGTGTGAACCTCAGGCGTTTCCTCCTGTTCCTCTTGCATCCTCCCTCCTATCTGCCTTTCCTGCAGGAGCTGCACCCACACCTCAGAGGTTAATGGGCGATTAGCGTTGTCTCCAGGCCCGAGCTGTCCCATGTGTGGAGGCGGACACAGGGAGATGTCCCTGTGGGATGCAGGGGACAAGAGCTGTGGGCACAGCCACCTTCTTGCAAGTACTGGATAGGAGACCAATGAATCACTCATTTAACAAAGCGTCTCCAAGGGTGGCTGGAAAAGGCCACCTTAAAGTGGCTGGTGGTGTTGGGTGACCGCTGTGGTCTTGAGATTCTCCTGTTGCTTGTCAGCTCCATCATTTTCCATTTGCCCTCCCCATGCGTTGCAGCTGCTGGACTGTCAGATCCGGAGCAGAGGCTGGATCCTGTTCCGGTCTGCTTGGAGATAAGGAGCTGCCACTCATAGTGCTTTGGATTTCCAAAGAAATGAACCAAACCAGCTGAAGATAGGTAATTTTATTGAGCTTTGTACTGAAATGCGATCGTTGTCCTAACTTGAAGTATTCTCCATCAGACTTCTGAGCCGAAACTCAATCAGGGCTCACCAACTCATTGCACTGGCATTAAATGGCTTCAGTGAGTGAATTAATTTAATAATTAATGATTAAGTGACCAAGATGACCAGGGGGTTGGGAAGGCATTTACTCAGGCATTCCACATGAGTTTGAGTCTGGACTTCCCAAGGAGCTGAAGCTGCAGGGAGTCCTGAGACTGGTTCTGCCACTCAGGGCAGATTTGTCACTTTTTGGACCAGTTGATGAGTGCCCAACACAGGATTTGATTACAGAAAATTTTTCTTTTTTTTTTTTAGGTCTTTAAAGTCATTTTTCATGGTCAAATGCCCTATTTGGAACAGTTCGAATTAGGACAGCCTTTTTTGGTTTTGGCACAGGAGTGGAGCACTTACAGGATGGCTAATTTGCTGCTACTTTTAATGCCAACTGCTTTAAACTACTGAGCCTTGAGTGAGGGATGTAGGACTGGACTGAGCTTTAAGTTCTTTTTTCTTATGCACAAGAATATCCCACTTTTATCAGTCTTCCCTTGAAACATGAGAATTTTTTTTTAAAAAAAAACAACAGGCAGGAAAAAAATAATCATAAAACCCAAAGGATAAATTTGTGTCTCTTTTAACGTAAAAACCACGACGTCACCATTAAACTGTCAAATTATCCTCTGTTTAATTTCTATATAAATTTTAAAACTTTCTGCAGCCAGCCAATAAACCTTAAGGTGATAGGACTTGTTTCTGCTTCCATTGAAGTTGGTGGCAAACCTCCCATTTATTTTGGTGTGTAGGATCAAACTCCCAGCACATAAATAACCAGGCACTGAAGGTACTCTGTGATTCTTCTGTCCCTCTCTCTCCCTTCCTCTCAGAAAACTTCTGAGGTTGGGCCCAACATTGATCTCATGCACAGGCTGAGAGCATCTTTCTTTCTTTCTTTCCTTTTTTTTTTTTTTCCTCCCTCCCCCCCCCCCCCCCCCCTTTCTCTTTGTGGGTTTTGATCTCTCCCTTTGAAATGGAAGCAAATTCCCTGCAGGGTGCTCTGTGATCACTTGTTGGGTGTAGTCGCATGCTTTCACTTCTTGCTGTAGGTGAAATGGCTCCTGTGCAACGATATTAACTCTCTGCGAGGCAGCCGAACGCAGCCGGAGCAATGCGCAGCATTCCTTCTGTTTTCCGGGATGCGTAACAGAGTAAGCAGCTTTCCCCAAGTCCCATAAAACCTCGGTAAAGCACAAGTGGAGTAGTGAGAGTGAGTGCTGTGAGAGCAGAAGATATATAAGAGGCAGTGTTTTAGGGAGAGCCAGATCTTGGCTAGACCCGTCTGTATCGTCAGCCTGGGTTAGTAGATCTGCATAGAAGATGTTACCTCTTCTTGCAAAGTCGTGCATAATCTAACGGTTTGTTGTCAATTACGATTTACTTGCCATAGAAGAAAAATGTCATTTCCCCTTGGTTTCACTGGAATGAAGTAGTTGGAGACGGTAGTTGAAGAGGGAAATTACAGTGATGGGATAAGCGTTGGGGGAGAAAAAAAAGACGACTGTTTTAACAGGAGAACTATGGTTAGGCCCAGCCCAGAGAAGTATGTAAGAATGTGCTTGTGATTTGCTTCCAACAAAATTTTTAAGCCTATACTTAACTATAAGCATGAGTATCTCGTTGCTTAAGGTTAAGCACGTGCTGAAATACTCATCTGGAGGTAAGCCCTGGCTGGCAAGACTGAAAGAAACAAAGATCACATAATCAACTTCCAAAGCAAGAACCTAATCCTACCCAGTCAGCTATTTTGGGGGAGTTTCCAGGAAGGCAAAGAGGTTGCAGGAGGTGGATCCGCATCTCTGATCTTACAAATTTCCTGGCAGGTGCAAAAGCGACTGCTCTGAACAATACCAGAGGTGTTTGCAGGATTGGCCTGAAGGCTTTGTCTGCAGCAGAAGATGAGGTTAACAGGCTATTTAAAACAAACAGCCCCACCTCCCTCCAAAAATTTCACAAAGATGGCCCTCGTGGTTGTGGTATGATTTTAAAAAGATTTAAGCTGGTTTGCTCTGAAAGCGTCCCTATACCTCTAGAAAAAATTAGTTTCTTCTCTGTTGTCTCAATCAGTTTTGCAAATTCATATCCTAAAGCCACATCTGTATTAGAGAGTCAGTCTGGGCTTCTCTTCTTACACCCCTATGTCTTGGATTTTCGTATTATTTGAAGAAAAGTACCAGATGACACTAAGCAGTTCTTCTTTATGTGATGTTTACTTATTTAGTAGGGCTTTTAACTGGGAATTTACAAATAATTACGCTTAAAGAATGTGTGCATGTGAGTGTGCGCGCGTGCGTGTGCGCACGTATGTGTGTGTACTGGGGTAAACTATGCTCTTTACTCATGAAAAAATGCATATGCACACACATGCACAAAATGACGAGGAAGAAAGGGAAAGGAAAAGCATTTGCTTAAGGATGTGAAACGCAATTCTGAAAACTAGTTTCATTTTAAGCCCTTGGAGAACGTTACAACATCAATGAATGTAATGCCATCTCTTGCCATCTGTGAAATATAGGACCATGTTTATAGCAAGCAGAGAGAGAAGCAGACACAAAAGGAGAGAAAACTAGATCGGTGTGGTTCTGCTGCTGCATGCTGCCGAGGTGGCCAAGGTCTGCTTGGGACCAGAGAAGGCTGGAAAAGGCGGCTTTGGCTACTCCACGCTTTGTTAAAACTGGGTTTAAGGTCCTGTTTTCAGTATGAAGGCTTTTGGCAAAGGCAGAGTCGATGAAGCCACTGGATTTCTTCTATCTAGTGGAGATGTGAGGGAGGTGATTGAAGTGTTGCCAGGTGTTTCTGGCTTCAGAGAAAACTCAGGAGAGTTTTTGGCTTGCTGGTGGTTTGTACGCTAAACTCAGGGTTCGCCAGCACTTGCTGCCCTCCCAGGCTGCTTGGGCAGCGGGTGAGGTTGTTCTGCAGCATGCACAAGCCCCGTGAGAGCTGATGCAGCCTGGCCACCCCACAGAGACAGCTGGATCGCTCTAACCAGCCGAGTGTTTGCTGCGGAAGCACGTGACAGCTCTCAGAATGACCTCTGCAGACGTAGTTTCAGCCTCTGGTTTTGCTGTAATCGCATTGGAGAATTAAGTTTTCAAATGCCCAGCGGTGAGTTTGTGAGCCAGGCTGTGTATGTCTCAAATAATGATGTGAAATCACATGGATGACCATCGTATGGCATTAATACATTTGTAAGGCACTGGGTAATAAATGGGTCCTACGCAGTGTTTCAGCAAAGACCTCACTTTTGGATTTTCGTGGAGATGATGATCTGCAGAAAAGGTAATGCGTTCGAAACAATGGAAGTTATCTACAAGTACGTTCAGGAAGGCCTGGGGCTTTCAGATGCAAATACAGAAATATATTTAACATCTTGACTTCTATTCTTTTGTCATAATACAAAGTAGAAAGACAATGTTTAGTAAATGTTTACATCTTACAAAGGCAAGTTTTGCAAATTGCATTGTAGCTCTTTGGGAGGAACCAGGAAAGAGGGCAGGATGTTAACAACATAAAAAAGAATAGCAATAAAACCCACCCCTAATATTAATTGTCTAAGAGGAAATGCATCTATCTCTCATCAGGATATTTCAGACTCTGCTTTGCATTGCTGGAAGCCTGAGAACACTAATCATTTTTTGGCATGGAGAGGCAAGTTCTTGCATACTTGAAACATAACTCATTTACAGTTGTTTTGATGGATGCTTATAAGCAATATGGAGAACCTCCCGAGTCCCTTCAGCTTGCTGAGCATCAGAGCTAAGAACGGGCCCAAGCCACGGAGTTCAGATACAGATCTGGCTCAGTTCCTTGACGTGGGGAACTGGAGGGGACTGCTCTGATTAAACATCTCTGTTCATTTTTGGTCTTAAAGTTGGCTGCATTATGCAATGAAAATCTATCAACAGGTTTCTTTGTGAATTACTAACACACCTGAAAGGATTCTCGAAGATTCACACCAGCACCGTGGCATTGGAGCCATCAAAATAGCTCTTCAGCAAGGTGGCAACAACTCACACTTCCTGAGGATCCAAGCTCAGGTGTTGTGAAGGTTGACTTGGTGCTGGCAGGTAAAATGAAGAGGGGTGCCTAAGTGCTTCAAGGCAGTCTTGGGAGGGAGGTGTAGCCCAGAGAGCTGCAGCCTGGTCTTCTTCCTCCTTCAAACAGCAGCTGAGAGCCACTATGCACTGGGGTCAAGTGCAGACTCAAAAGCTGGGCAGCGATGTTGTGGGACACAGATGACAAGGGAAAGCATGGGCTGACCTGTAAAAATTAGCCACTGAACTCTGTATTTGTGCATATGTGTGTGTATGGAGTGAGATGAAACAACAGGTTTGTGGCTGCAGTGAAATCCTTCATCGCTGGCCAATGCCAGACATCGTGCAGAAGCCTCAGTTGTTGATGTTATTTACGTAGATAGGAGGCTTTGCCCCATGTTTCAGTTTCTCCCACAGGCTGCTGTCCAAAGACGAGTTTGAAGATGAACATTAGTAACATGACACTAGCTCTTGTGAAGAGTGATTTCTTCTCCCCAGAGCCCAGCCCGTTTCTCCTGGTGCCCAGAGAGCAAAACCCTGAGCAAAGTGGTCTCCATGGACAGTTTCTCTTAGTGATGGAAATTGTTACACTTCTGCCTTACGATTTTCATTTCATGCTGAGTAAAATCCTACAAAATTGCAATGAGTAGTATTTCGGTATGTCACGTTGTTGGGAGGAAAAGGAATGGGGTTATGAACTGTTTGACTGTCAAGGAGTCCTGCATGTAACTCACAGTGTGGCTTTGTATGCGGAGGATGCAAAGATTTCTACAGGAAGACTGGAAATCCACTTGTGGAGGCACAGATGAGTTGATGCCAAATGCTTCATAGACAGATTTTTTTCTTTCCCATGGGCTACCTAAGCGCCTGTGCACCGTCCTTCTTCCAGGTGAACCAGAGACCTGGTCTTCATTTCCTTTGTAGCGTAGCTCTCTTGCTGTTTTCATGTCACACTTACTCCTGTTCTGCATGTACCATCCCTATGAAACCTGAAGCTGAAGCATGTTCCAGTAGTTAGGTAATACCCACATCTTTTTCCCCAGTTTTTTTTCTCTCTCTCCCTTCCCCTTCCCCTTCCCCTTCCCCTTCCCCTTCCCCTTCCCCTTCCCCTTCCCCTTCCCCTTCCCCTTCCCCTTCCCCTTCCCCTTCCCCTTCCCCTTCCCCTTCCCCTCTTCACATCCATTCTCCCTCCCCATGCACATCTGCCCGACTCTGTCATTCCTTGTGCGGCACACCTCTCCTGATACAGGCAGGAAAACTGTGGGAATCTCTTCTTGCTCCACCCTCACAAGAGATTTTGGAGCCCTGCAAGGAGCTGCAGACTTACTGCTTGCTGACTTGTAAGGGCAGGTGAAGTGCTCTAAACTCCACCTAGGAGTAAGGAAGGTGGAGGACCTGCTTGGCTGAGAGGCTCAGTAGAAGATAGGTCTGGAGGGAAGGAAACCTCGGAGCAGTCAGGGCTTTGCTGGAGGCTTGGGCTGAAGGCGCTGGACACTGCCGGTGAGTTTGCGCACTTGTTTAAAATGATTGGTGCTTTGGCACTTACACAAGTCAGCCAAATGGCTGCAGTATTTTAAAAACAGGACCACAGAAAGGTTGTCACCAGCCTTTGTCTCGTTTTCTGGGGTACTCATGACCCATCTCCACAAAAGTGTTTTCAGATTCTGTTAAAGAAAAGGTTAGAGAGTGACCATCATTTTCTTCTTCTCCACTCCCTCTCCAGATTCTGGTCTTTTTTATTGGGCAAAAGAGTAGAAAGTATTGAAAAAAGCCCAAAACCGTAAGAGAAGAGGAAAGAGATGAAAACTTACCAGAACCGCTTTACTCTCATTTGAATAACAGCAAAGGACTTTATTTTTACATTTATTTTTTTTTAATGACGTTGCAAAAATCTTCTCTCAGTACAGTTAAAGGATAGTAAAAAAAAAAGTTATTAATAGAAACAAAATAAAATACTTACAGTCCAGAGTGAACATTGGCTGAGATACTATAATCATATATAACCTCCTCTGGGATCTTTCATGAACACAGGGAGCTCAGAGAGCCTTTTACAGCATAGCCAGAAGCCTCCTGTAGCAATACTACGCCCTAACAAAACAGGGAACGATCCCCAGGATCTTTATCAAGTCACAGAAAATATTTCCTAACGTTTTCAGTCCAGGAGATTTTTTTCCTCAAGGATCATCCTCCCACGTACTGACCACTACTGGTCTCAGACTATTGGGCTGTGATAATGTGGCAGCGGGGATAAATAGGAGAAAGAGGACATTCAGGACATCTGACTTCCAATGTGATTGGGGCAGGGGATTTTTTTATTTTATTGCATCAGGACAAAACCTTCAAAATCTCCCAAATCAGCTTAAAGGCCTAAAGTGGCATTTTTAAAAGCAATTGAATGTTTGGGCTTTGGCCTCCCTCTGATTTTCTGTAGGAGAATATAAAGACAAATATTCAGAAGCATCACAGTTCTTTAGCCAACCTCCTTGTGGGTACTTGGTAGGTTTCCCTTTCCCTGTTTCTAATTTGGTTTATACCCCAAAGCCAACTGGTTTTTTGCTATTCGTTCTGTGGGTGGGAAAGCTTGTGAGAAGGAATTAACAGCTATGCATCGCAGTCGCGTGATTTTCTTCTCTGAACGTTCCTGGATGCGAGGAGGAAATTCTTCTCCAAATCAACAGCGTGTTTTCAGGCCGTTGTTGTTGTTGTTGTTTGTCAGGCAGATCTACCTCAGGAAATCTGAGCACCTGGAGAAAGTTCAAGTGCAGATGGAGCTTCAGGTCTCAGCTTGGACTCAACAGATGTTAGTAACAGCTACCAATCTTTCATCAGCGCAGCTCTCCTACATGTTAGTAATATAAGAAATATTGTTTATTACTCAGGGGCTGGTCTTCTGGTTGTTCAGCTCTGTGGCACACATACAGGATAAGTGATTCCTGCCAGTTTGGGGCAGCCTTCACCTCTGGTTTGTTCTCCCGTTCCCTGCTGAGGTTGCCAGCACGGATGCTGCAGCCACCCGCCTCGGTCGCGTGCGTGCGTCTGTTTGTCCGGGGTAGGGTGCGGCCTCCAAACCCCTCCATTGTGGTGGTAGATGTTGAGCATCAAATGAGACTTGCAGCTATTAGCAGCAGACGTGTTAGCCACAAAATGAGATAGTTATGGTCAAGCTGGAGGGTCCCTGGGGAAAAGTGTACGAACCATATGCTAGTGAGGGAGCCAAGGGCTTCTGACCTCCTCCGAGTCATCCCACTTTCGTGTCCATAATTACTGACTGGTCATAGGCACTTGCGGTGGTCCCACCTCTTCTCACTTTACTCAAGAGGAAGAGCTACACTTCAAAGCTCTTCTCTCTCCTTCATTTCTGTTGACTGTGTTTTGAGAAGGGTTTATGTTTCTCCTTTAGCTATCAGAGGGGAGCTAGTGATCTGAGCTAGCTCCTGGTGAAAGCGGGGCTCCGAGCCTCTATTCTTATGCCTTCATTTGCCAGCTCACCAAGAGTGACCAGTCACCTCCTAAGAAATGGGCATCTCCTTTTCAGAGAGAGAGGACAGTTGAGTCTCCATCTGGCCTTGGTGGGAAGGCTGACTGTCAAGAAGGGCTGTAAAAAGTATGAGGATAAGCTCTTGGGGTAAAGAGGCATTGAGGAATCTTTGTGTCAAGGCTTATCCAAGCTTGCTTTGCTGAAGCCAGCTTGTTTGCTGTCACCCTCTGAATCCCCCAGAGATGACCATGAAGAGATTAATGGGCTTCATTGGCCATGAGTTTGGGTTGGTGTAGTAACTCCTGTAGCAGTTCCCTAGTCTGGGGGAACGTGCTCCAAACACCACAGGGACCACAGCTTGGGGTTTTTAATAAAATTGTATTTTGTGCTAATACCACGGTTTCTTCCTTCAGTAAAAGATGGGTAACCAAGACTTTAACTACATTCCCAAATTAAATTTGTTAAAACACTGCCTCCAACAGGTAGGGGAGCCCACACCAACATTCACTTTAAAGTTCAATTCAGTGCTGATGGTTTATGGCTGATAATGAATTCAGCAAGCTACTAGTTAAGCTTTGATGCTAATTATTTTAAGTATCATAGGTTCTGATTCACAAGGCAGTAATCACAGGTCATTATTACTGACATTATTAGGTTAAGTTAAAAATTAGCTTTTAGGCTTAGAGCGCCATGTACTAATACACTCTGAAATGGAACACCTGTGTGATGCCTTAATGGACAATTGAGGGAAATTAGCCCCCTTAATGAAACGAGCTCCAACTGTGCGTTGTTTGTTGTTATACTGACAAAAAATGGTATTTGCACCTTTAGACAGCAATTTTCTATAGCTGAAATGGGACACCGGTTGGAAAAAATGAGCCCAGGCTTTGCAAACCAGCAATGACTTTCCTTTCAGATATTGTGGTCAGTGCCCTGCACGCTCTTCCAGGAATAAGTTGAACCAAAAGTGATTTTGTTGGCTGGACTCTAAATGGGCTAACATGGGATCATCAGAGCCGCGTCCACGTACTGGCTTTGTGTTTTACGCACATGCAAATCCCGTTTTCTGACACAGCTTCAATGACAGGAGACAGAAAGCAGATCTTTTTCCTTCTGAGAGCTTCCTATCTCGAGGTTTGTGCAGGCAGGCTCCAGCCTACACCTCTGCCACGTCCAGCTGCACCACCAGCATTCACGGAGGGATGAAGCATTTGTAACAGGATTAGCTTTTGCTGTTGAGAGAGCTCTGATAGCTGTGTCTGCTGCCTTCACCTGTGGTGCTTGGGGTCCTCCATCTCCTCTGCCAGCTCAGGGCAGGTTATGGCCGTGCTCGTCCCTTTCGAGCACTCCTGGGACCTTGAGACAGCACAGAAACATGCTTGTCGAGAGGCACTTCTCTCTGGCTTCATGTTACACAGGTGCTTTGCAATCAACAGTTCCTTTCCAGGTGCATTGAAAGTTATTAGTTTTAATAGAGTTTTGAATAGGATGCTTATTTCCATAGAGACTATTCCACTTCCTTTAGCTTAGGTTATCGATGGAGTTATAGGAACGAGTACCTCGTTTGATTGGTAAGGGTCCAATGTTTGCATTTCAGTGGGACTCCCTAGGGATAGAATCCAGTGAAAAGCATCTGCAGACGTGTTTGTGTGGGATTTTGATCCCTTTGTATCTCGCAAAGAATCGACAGATATTTAATTCAAAGAGGGAAGGAAGTATGATAATTTCCTCATCTCCAAATGTAAAGTTTCTTTACAAGGAAGTATGGAAATCTTAAATAATTTGCCCAACAGCGTAGCCCAAAATAGGACACAGATATCAACCTCTAATCCTTACCTGCGGCCATAAGATCATCTGTCTTCTCTTGATCATAATGAAAACGCAGAAGCTGCTTGCGCTGTTGTGCAGGAAGGCAGGACGGGGCGCTGCACCACGGGGACAGATTAGGATTATGAGGGGCAGCACCTGGCATGCGGTGGCTGGGGAAAAGCAAATGAAACAGTCACCAAACCAGTCTGGCTGCTGCAGCCCAAAGGGAACGCGCTCCTCCCCGCCGACCTCTGTGCACGGGGTGTTCGAAACAGTGGGCTCTTGCTGGTGTGACAGGACAGGAGTGTTCGAATTCGCCTCTTGCCTTTCAGACTCTTTTTTTTGGGCAGCCCGTGGTACCTTCTGGCAGGTCGCTGTTGACACCTCTGCTAACACAGGTGTGGAGCTGGTAAGGAAATGCCTGCGGTGTCTTCCCAGCATCAGGTCCACCCAGGAGCTGAACAGTTGTAATTTTCCTGGTTTTGTTCTTGGTGGGTTTGAGGGTCTTTCCTTCTGTTTTTTTTTCAGATGCTCTGGAGCCTCCTGCCAGATAAAATGAGCCTGGTTGTACAGCACAAGTTCTGGTACATGTCTGTTTAGAGAAATATCTATTTTTCTCCTCTACTTCTCCAAAATAGGGCAGGGTTGGCTTGCTTTTTGGTCTGAGCCTAAAAAAACCCAAAGAAAATGGAACCCTCCCCTTCTAAAAACTGTGTCCTGCTGAAAAGCTATCTTGCATCATTACTATGCACTTAAATTTACAAAACCAGTCTGGATTGTTCCGATAAATCTCTTGAAGATAACCAGGACAAAAAAGGAGACTATTCAATTGAAATTGTAACAAGGAAATATGCAAGAACACCTAGAATATGAAACACCAGAACTGCAAAACTGACACAGTGTTTGGGTTTTGTGTCTGGAAGTACCGGCAGATCCCGGTTTATTGAGTTCTGAAAAGAAAAATAAAAAGTGGATCCAGGCTTTCAGTTGTAGCTCTCAGAGCGCTTCACAAATGTGCTAAGCATGCAAGCACTTATTTTTTTTCTTTTGAGAGAGAGATGGGGAGCTACAGCGCTTGAAAATGTGCTGGTGTGACACAGCCACAAATGTGCCTCCGCATCGCGCTCCATCGCTTTTGCTGCTGGGCTACACCGAAGTGATTAGTTGGTTGCCAGTGGTGTATCTGGGTATGAACAGAATTCACTCCATCGCCCAGGAGTTGTGGGTGGTGGGAAGTTCTGGCTGATGGGGCTGTGGATTAAGTGTGTTGGTGCTGGAGGATAGGGTGTTCCTGCACAGAGAGCCCTCGACTTAGGAATTTGCTCCTCACAAAGGTATGCCAAAGCCCCGAGGCTTCCTGCTTTTAGGGTGTGATGTAAGATACAGCTCTTTGTTGAGAGCTTTTCTCCTGACATCCTTGCAAGGCAGGCAGATGTGTGGATATTCCTAGTAGTTACCCCTAGAAGGAAACATTATTGGATATCCTAAGGGGTAAACAGTGCTCAGAGCTGAATTAAGAAGTGTTGTCTCTGTTTACTCCAGTTCTATATGCTCGATCACTTTATTCAGGGCAAAGCACTTGTGTTTTATTAGCAGTGGCCAGTTTTCAGTATTGACTCCCAGACCTGCAGACCTGTCCTCTTTGAAATCCAGAACGAGGAATTTGCCAAGACTTCCAAGTTTCGCTGCAGATCCAAAGCTCAGATCACACTCGATGAAGAAGCTACCAAGGGGGATGGGAATGGATGGCTTGGAAGTTCGTGCAACAAGCAATGGGCCTGAGGCTGGGCTCCATGCGCAGCCCTACTCCAAAGGCCAACTCTTGGCCAGCAGGCATTGCCCCATCAGCTCCTTGTAGCAGGAGAGCTGGAAATAGATCAAGCTGGTGGCCTCCCTGACGATTGCAAGCAGCCATGACCTGCCAGAACAAGGTGAGCATACCCTGCACTGCTGCCATTCACCTTTATAGGTATCCCTCGTCATTGCTCTCCTCCTCCAAAAGCTCCATCTGCTCTGTACAGGCATCTTCTGCTTTTGTAAGGTGTTAATCAGGCTCGGAGATGATTGTTTCTTCTGTAGTTTCTTTAGTGAGTGACAGAGCTCCTTGTCTATGATGAGGGAGATACCAAAGCCACTGGCTGCTGTGCATAACTCCATGTCTCCCTGTGCTCTCTCCCTTGGCTTGTTTGCTTTGTTTAGTTTGCAGTGCAGGACAACTGCTTCTTATCAATCTGTGCGTTGCGTTTTCCATCCTGCAGTTTTCTTCCAAGTTTGGCAGCTCTAGCAGCTATTATTGTGTACATAATAATAAGGATCATCAAGTACTTATTCCTGTACTTTTTAAGCTCTTGTCTTTACAAAGTGCTGAAATTTTCATCATTCAAGCTGAAATTTTACCTAGAAGTAGTTTGGTTTTTGACGGGTGGTTTGGAGGAGTAATGTCTTTAGTCCAAGATGGAATTGTGAGAGGATAGGAAGAGAGGGGATAGAGACAGATGTACACACAAGCAGGTGGCTGCACACTTTCTTTTCCCCATATTTCTGTGTATGAGTAGGCACCAGCCTGGGGTCTGACACGCCGTTTATGTGGGAATTCAGGGTCCAAGCAATGACCCTGCTTGACTGAGATCAGTGACTTGGCCTTGAGTTTCCACCTCTCCCAGGCAACTGTCCCATTTCGAGGGAAGAGAGGATCCTTGCTCTCTCCAAAATTCGCAGCACAACTAACGTTGCATGCTCAGAAATCCTCCTAGCTGGAGTGCTTCTTTTCGAGCTAATGCTATTTATATCAACCTTTCCCTTCAGCTTTAACCGGGATTGGATCAAAGCTCTGGGAGCAGAGATCTGTCATTACACAGGCTATGAATTCTGTATTCCTACCTCAGATTTTGATTCAATTTGGGGGTTGTGTGGAATTCATCTAAGGCCAAGTGGTTTTGGATGTCAAAACCATAAAACAATTTTCCTGTTTCATGTGACACGAGTGTATAATAATATATTTGGCCTTGCCCCTGGGTTACCTAACCATGGGCTGTGATTCACCTCAGAGGTTCAGCTGCCCTTTCACTGGACCTGTGCTCGGTTTCAATTTTTGTAATGAGCACAAAGTCCAGCCAATGCTTCTGCCTTTCGGGTTCCTCCAAGAGCACTTCCAGTAGCTCTGCTAGTTAATATTAAAATCTGCTTACTGCCAATACAACACTAATGATCTCTACTTCAAGGGCACCTTTGATGTGATGATCTCAAAGCAAATCTATTAAGGGTTATCCCACACCCATGCTATGGATGGAAACATTGAATGCATGGAGAAATGATTCCGAAAATCACTGCAAAACTGGATGTGAAAACTGGAAGTTCTGTCCCTGTGAGAAAGTCAGCTATATCAATATTTGTTTTCTTCCCCATCCAGAAGACCAAAATTTTGCTATTGTGGATGTGTTTATGGAACACAATATGTAAAAGAAAAAAATATTCCTGGAAAATATCATAGCATTTAGTTGTGTAGCAGTCAGATTCAAAATCAGGCCAAAAGGAGTTATACCTCTGGTGCCATGTTCTGTGTGTATACCTCTTGGTCCTCTGCACCACCGAGCTCCAGGCTGTGCCGCAATGGATGGTGCCTGCTTCTGAGGTCCAACAGCCTGGCTGTGGTCAGGGGTGAGGGAGGTGCAAAGTATCCAAACTGTTATTGGTGTTATGGTCTCTTTGGCAAATGCTCTTTAATGCTATAGTGAGTCAAAGCCAAATACTTAATTTTAACTTTCACATATAGAAAAGAGACCCCAAACAAACCCTTCCTGAAACTTGTCTCTGAAGTTGCAAGCAGCAGTCTCCATGCGTACCGTTACAAATCTGACATAAATCAGGTGTTTGCAGTACTCGGCTGGAATCGGGTAAAGGAAAAAGCTGTATATTACTTTATTTTGGAAGAATCTCACTGTTTATTAGGCCATGTACAGCTGCTGCACAGAGGTCCCTCTCCGGGAAGCTGTGACTGCCCACACTAGCGGCCGTGGCGGAAGTGGAGGTGCTGCCCCATCCCAAGCCCTGTGCTGGTGGGATTTGGCCCGTAGGTCAATGAAAGAAGACAGGTTACGGTCAGCTTTCGTTCTGGGCTCTCCACATTGCAGTTGTTTTTGGCCAAGGAGGCACATAAACCATTTCTGATTAGATTGAGTGTTCTTACCCTCTTCTGCATCCCTGAACGTTTGCATGCACAGGGATAGACAGTTGGCCAAACAAGAAAGGTGAGAGCCACTGCTACAGCTGGGTACGTTGCCTTTGATAAGGTCAGCACCAGATTTTTGGTGTGGTACATGTAAACTCTGCAGGATTAAGCAAGGCAAAGCCTTCCCTCCCACGTTATGCTTTGTCCTGAGCACTGGTGGTAGTGGGACTTACAGCCTGAAGCAGATTTGGAAGCATTTAAACATGCAGCTGTGACAGCAGAAGGGGGAAATGGCTTCTCTTCAAACGCTCGAGGCACAGATTACTTTTCTGCAAATTGCCATGGGATGTGATGTTTCTTTAAAGCTCACGCCTCCTTAAACACATGCCTATCTTTCCAAGGGACGAACTTCCCTCCACATTGACAGTTAGCCCTTCTTGACAGTAAGCCTTTCTTGCTGTGCAAGTCGTGAACTGGAAAATCTAGGCAGTTTAATGGAAACAGTCCCTAAAGCCGAACAGATTCTCCAATTTGTCCTGTTGGGCAAACATCTGCATGTGAACAAAGGCTTCTGCTTTAATCTTACCCTCTTGTCTTGCGTTTCCGGGTTATCCTTTTATGTGAGTCATAGTTTTTATCTATACAAAGAGAAGCTTTAAACTGCCTCAAGTGAGGTATTTTTCCAGTACTTCAGCACTAATTAATCGTTAAAGCGCCAAGATCAAAGGGTGGGGAACTACAACATTGGTATGCTCTTATGACCGCGTTGTGGCCAGTTCCTCTCATAAATACTGGTATTTTGTGAGTTTCAAATCAAATCTCCCATGGAGAATGATTTGGCAACAAGATGGTGGGCTGCTTTTCTTTGCCTCTTTCAAAAGTGATCGGAGCTTTAACTCCAAGAGGATGCAGTGTCAGCCGCACAATAAGAATGCCAGCTATTACTTGGAACACATTGGCACCCAAAGATGCTGGTGATTTAGGCGTGGACGTAAAAACGCAACCTCATGGAGCGAGAGACAACAGTCCCTGTCCTGAAGCTCTGGCAGCTCAGTCAGAGAAGCAGTGGAATGGCTGGAGCCTAGAGCCTATTCCAAGGGTAACTTATGGCAGTTAAGGGTGTAGACCTCACTGTGAGCCAATAACACTTACCATTTAAGTGCTTAAGTTACTTCTGAAAGTGAAGCTTTTAAAGTAATGCTGCCGCTTTTGAGAAAAATGTAGCCTAAGGACATGACTTCAGTGAAGCATTAACCTCAGTCTGGAACGGCTGCGGCTCTTGCCTTCTCCCCTGGAAGGCCAGCGCTCGCATTCGTGACGCTGTCAGCCGCCGGCAGCAGCGGGCACGGCTGTGCCCGTGCTTCCACTGGCAACCCGCACCCTTCCCCGTGGCGATCGCCGGGGTCCCGGCAGCCTTCCTGCCGGCAGTCCTGTGCCCTAGGCTTAAACCTCAACTTTCCCTTGTCGTTGTGGTGAACTGGTATAAAATCTGCGGCGCCTAAATGCTTGGGATCTGACAAAAGAGCTATGGTGCTTCTGGCTGATTGAAAAATGAGGGAGAGAAGAGCATAGGGAGTGCATACAGGTCCTGCTGCTGGTGACCGCCTGTGCATGGGAACATGAGAGTCTGGCTGCCCTGGAGGAAAGGGAGGGTTTTTTTGGTTGTGGTGTTTTGGTTTTGTTTTTTTTTTGTGGGGAATGAGCAGAACTTAGGGCTTGGTCTTCTGTGTCTGTCTCCTGCGTCTGGAGCAGGTGAGACGTGCGCTGGGGAGCAGCAAGCCAGAGGTGAGGCCTGGGCTGAAGGAGAAGCAGGGCAAGGCGAGCACAAGCCGGCGACACACGAAACAAAGCATCTGTAAAGTTAGTGGCTAATAATGGTTGTCCTGGAAACAGACGGAATGGAGCAATAGTATTTCCGAAATGTCTTTTTTCCATAATATGGGATGTTTGAAAAGGCCATTATTCCTCCTTTTAAAAAAAGACAATTTTTTTTTTTTCTTCATCGTTCTTTCTCTTGTGGGAGGCCTGGGACCTGACAGCATGGGCTCTTGTCCAGCATTTGTTCTGACCTAGATTTTGATCTCTGCTTTTTTCCCCTACCTTCTGCTTCGCTGGCTACTACCTCTTAAAGACATGCATATAATCTATAAAACATTTGTGTTTACCATTAGTTTTACTTTATATTTTCAGTAGATTCTGGAGACTACAACAAAGAAATTTAAATTACAATGACCATAAATGCTTTGGGCTGGTAGGGCAATCTGAATAATCGTAATCAGCAAGGGAACTTGCCAGACCATTTAGCAAAGAGATCAGAAGTGAGATAAGAAAAAATAACAGAACAGCAAAGAATGGTCTAGATTAATCAGCGTTTGTCTTCTCCCGGTGGACAGCAGCAACTGGCAATAGCTGCTCTGACAGCACTGGAGAGCTGTGCACCTGCATTGAACCCTTGAAATCAAGTAATTACTATTGCACTACAGCCTCAAGCCTTGAGCGTGGTTTGGGATCGTTTGCACTGGGTGATGTGCGCATGTATATAAAAGACAATCCCCATCCTGAAGCGTTTACAGTGGAAAAAATACACACAGGAGATAGGGGGGATGATGTGTTTTACGGTCACTGTTTTCCAGTTGGTGACTGGAAGCAATGGGGAGACTCTGGTTGACATCACTTGTGAATCTGGCCCCCTTCTTACTTTTAGCTGTCCTATCCCCAATAACTCCTGCTTTCCTGTTGTTCAGTGCTCAGCCATTTGGACAGTGGAGTAGGTATGTTACTGTAACTACAAAGATATGGAGATCCAAACCCTGCAATTTGCACAAGGACAAACAATTGAGCCTGAACCTTGGACTGAACGAGAATTCAAAGTTATAAAAGCATCAGTTGATTTAGTTAAATGAGTTGAAAGAGTACGATGTGATGTTCAGCTGCATTTATTTTACTGTTGCCTCCTATTTGACATGGCTCAGTCTCCCATGTCCCCCTTGATACTTGGAGACTGACGGGAGGACGTGGATGTTTGGCATGAAGCACAGAGGCTGCACGGGGTCCCTGCATCTGGAACACTCCTGCTCAGTTCACAGGTGAATGTCTTCAGGTGGAAAAAAGCTGAGGGTGGAGGACATTTCTCATACACATCCCACAGTATGGGTTGGGAGATGTGATGGTCACCCTGAAATGTCAAACTGATGGTTGATGTGATGCTGTTGAAGTTGGAGCCAGCCGTTGCTAAGCTGTGTGGGGGCCATCTTCATGAAGGTGATTTTTCTTCTGTGTTGAATTTACAGACACCTTCACCAAACCCAAATGTGACCCAGTACCCAGGGAACAGTGCTGAGTGGACGCAATGGAGGCTCTGCCTTGTGCTGGTTTGGTTTTCATGTGCCTGTCAGAAATACTAACCCAGAAGAATTTAACTGTGCCATCTTGTTCTGCAACAGCAGTTTCTGACTGTGGCCTATGTGCTGTTGTAAAACACATTTTACATGAAGATTATTCTTATGCATAGATGAGGCTTTAAGCAACCTGGTCTAGTGGAAGGTGTCCCTGCCTGTGGCAGAGGGGTTGGAACTAGATGATCTTTAAGGTCTCTTCCAAACTAAACCATTCTGTGATTCTATGATTCTATGTCTGCAGGGCTTTATTGTTGTAACCCACTAGAGGCAGCAGATCAAAAAGGAGAGACACAACGAAGTAAAAAACCCACCACTCTGAGACCACTGGTAACAGTGAGTGAGGCAGCACTGCCAGCCCAGGTCATTGGAAGAGCAAAGGTCGATGGGATCCCGTGCAGAGTAAAATGTGGAGGTTCTTGATAAACTATGGATGGATTAAAAAAAAATCAGTAGGAAGAGTGCTTACCTCATGGGGAGCTGGAAACACCATATTTCACAGGAGAAGGCAGACCAAGCTATTCCCTGCTGAAGGTTATAACCCCTTGGTTGTCACGTCAGTATGCTGCACGGACTTTCCCAGCAAGGAGGTAAGGGCCCAGAGAGAGCAGAGCTTTCCCTAACCGTGTAGTTCTGACCCTTCTGCAGCTAAGCAAGTCCCTTTGGGCACGTGTTGGTGAGGATTTCTGTGTGTGCCACGCTCATGGCATGGCTGGAGCGGCATTGGCCAAACCTCTGCCAAGAACGAGACTCACTGTGTGTGCTGAGGAGCAGCAAAGTGCAGCACCATCATTCAGGTGGCCCTCAGCAGCAAATGCTTTCATTTGGTTGTTTCCTTCCCTTCTCCTCCCCTCCAAAAACTCAGGTCACTGACCAAGAAGCCATGTGTGTGTGCGTGTGCGTGCACACACACCACGTACTGCGGTTCCTCCTTATGAAGGTAAGAGAAGGACAAGGTGAGCGTGCAGTCCCACCAGCCCTGTCTCCTTTAGGTGTGCTGCACCACCCAGTGTAATTCATACGCTAATCCTGTTTGATGATCCAGAAAGAATGTTTCAAGAATGTTTCATCCCTCAGTAATTTCGTTAACCTCTCCTGGCAACAACAAAAGGGGAGGTAATGAAGTGGTATTTTCAAAGAACATAAAACCTAGACAGCCCTTCTTTCCTTTGAGAAGGGTTAGTAGGCGTATGGAGGACTTCTCCACATGGCTCTGCACTTCATCTGCGACTTGAAAAAAAAAACCAACCTCGTGGGTTGCTAATTCAGTCCTTGGTTTCTTTCTTGTATCAAATGCTGCCAACTGTGCCTTAAATTTGGGCCAGATGCATGATGGTTTTATGATGTGATACCGTTAGGAAGTCTGGGTTGAATATAACAGAGGCTCTGCTAATGGGGCTGCTCCTTTAGGGCACTGGTACAACGCTGGCTCGGGACGCTCGAGCTATTTACTCTGCGCCTCTGTGGGAATATGTCTTCAGCAGAAATTAATGGTTGGGTTTACCAGGGTGGATAAGATTACTGGGGCCGATTGGGTCCGTCAGTGCGGCGAGAGGAGCAAAACGCTTTCTGATGCATTGGGCATTGGGGGAGAGCCTTCCCTGTCACCCTTATCTGAGCCAAAAATGTCAGGTTTTGTTCAGGTTCATTCCTGAATTATTTGTGTGCTGCTGCAGGCATGGCGTTCATACACTGCCAGGGCAGGGCCTTTCCTCGGCCCAACGGATTACGCTCGTCTCGGAGTGAAGGGGTTTCATTACCCACCACAGCAAAGACGTGGCGCAACTGGGCTTGGAAGCAGCACAGCTCACAGGTCCAGTTTAGTGCACGGGACTATCTTGCAATGGAAACCTAATCACAAGACTGTCTTATTCCTTTTTGATCACATCACGTCCCAAAAGCTTTGTGGAGGATCAACCAAATCTCCTGTGTTTTCGTTTACTAAGCTCAGTCAAGTGATACAAAAACCAGAAGGCTTTTTCTGCCACTCTGAATTTGCAGTGATTAAATTGTGCTGTTGTAGGGGGTTAATTTTCATAGACAGATATTAATAATTATCAGTTAATATGCTCAGTAATCCTAAGGAAATATTTGGTAGTCTTTACAGCTACTTAGCTGACAGAAAGCGGCATAATTCCTTCGAATTTGGGTTCTGTAACTCGGTGTTGCCTCCTCTTTTTGTTCTCTTTCCTAACAACCTCATTGCTGCCATCGCATCGTGGTGAAACTTTCTCTTCTTCACCTGGCATTTATTTCCCAGTGAGAGCCCAAACTGCTTTGTTGCACCTGTTCTTAAACCTGCCTGCTGACGCAGGGATGGCGGAGAAGGATTGATACAGCTTATCAAAAACACCGAATCATAGATGACTGCAGGACCCCTGCATGTGTATATATGTGTAATTTTTTTTTTTTAAATCTTCTAATGCAGTGAGTGTGTTATGCAGCGAGTTCCTCACACTGTAAAACTTCCTATGGAGATGAAACACTTGTTTTTACTGTACAGGAGTTTGGGGGTTGTGAGTGAGCAGGCAAACTCAATACTAGCCCATTGAGCTACCTGTGCTTGCCCAGGGCTCGTTCACCTCCTGTTAAACCCACAGCAGTTGTTGACACAGGGCTTTACAGGGAGGAACAGCCAAGAACAGCCAATTGTTTTAAATGCAATTTATTTGGCTTCATCCAGGACGAAAGAAATTCTTCAGTACGAGGGTGGTAAGACTTTGGAATAAATTGCCCAGAGAAGTTGTGGATGCCCCCTCCCTGGAGGTGTTCAAGGCCAGGTTGGACAGAGCCTTGAGTAGCCTGATCTAGTTGAGAGGCGTCCCTGCCCATGACAGGGAGGTTGGATTAGATGATCTCTTCCAGCCTATGCCATTCTATGGTTCTATGATTCTATGATAATATGGCTAGTTTGATGCAAAACAGCAAATTATGATGCTAACAGTTTGATTTTCTGAGGACAAACCATTCCGTGGAACACAGAGCTTGCCCATTTTTTATGTGCTTTTGATAAATACAAGTAGCTTGAGAATTTCTCTACGCAAGAAAGCAGCACAGGGAAATACATTAAAAAATTAATCAGGTTGCCCAGAGAGGTGGTGGATGCTCCATCCCTGGAGACGTTCAAGGCCAGGTTGGACAAGGCCCTGAGCAACCTGATCTAGTTGGAGATATCCCTGTTCCTTGCAGGGGGGTTGGACTAGATGACCTTTGAAGGTCCCTTCCAGCCCTAACCATTCTATGATTCTATGATTCTATGATTAATGGAAATTTCCCTTAAAATTAAGGGAAATACAGTCAAATATCTTCAAATAGTGGCATAAAACCAGTAGCTTATGACCAGTAGCTGGACTGGGGATGCTTCCTGCTACAGGACTAAACCCTCCTTGGTCCTGATGCTGTACTGGTAATAAAACCTAGTCCAAGGCAAGTCATATTATGCTAGGAAAACTGTGTTTTTCCTGGATATCTCTGCCTATGCTGGAAGAACAGTACTAGAAGCTATGGCAGCCAAAGCCATTAGTTTTTTTTTTTTTTTTAAACCTGATTACTCAATGAAGGCTGTGACAAACTCAGCGAAGCTGCGCCATGACGCTGCCCCAGCAGCCAGCGGTGCCACAGGGACCCCACCAGCAGCAGAGCTGCTATCCAGAGGGGTCAGGTTTGCTCGAGGCTGAGACAAGGGTGGGTTTCGTGGGATGGGGCTGTGAGGTGCCCTGTAACCCCACCAGCAGGGTCCTCCCTGAAGCTCTGCCCTGGCAAACACGCTGGAGCAGACGTGAGATACTACGTGGCTGCTTTCCAAAGCGTGGGATGGGAAGATGTAAAGAGGGCGTATTATCATTTTCCTGACCATTGCAGGTGCAAAGAATTCAGTAACAATATTTGCTCTGGAGCCAAATTGCTCTCAGACTCCCTCCTATGTTTATTCAGTTGAAGAGAATTACCCAGCTTTTCTGCTGCGCAACAATCACAGGGTAAGAATTCCCAGACAGGGTATTTTTCTTTCTTTTATTTTATTCCCTTTTGAAACATGTGTCTAGACAAGTGACAGGCAAACCTCAAATTGTTTGGTTACATATTTGAAAAGTACCTGAATGTTTCCTCCCTCAGTCCATCCCCCTGAACGCATTCAACCTGCCTCAGTTCCTGGCAATTGGGCTGACAGCCTGGAGAGAGCAACTTGTCTTGGGAGCTTTTAATCTCCTCCTGGTTTTAAGGAGTTCAAAGACCTCTCAACCATAGAGGTTTTGCAAATATTTTGCTCTTTGGACTTCTGATTATGTTTCAAACCAAGAAGCACAAGGAAGCATGAAACGGTAAAAAAATAAATAAATATATACACACACACACACTCCCAGCCCTCCAAACCTGAACATAACAGAAAAGTGTTCTTCATTCAAATTAAAAATGCAAAAAAGCTGCTTGTAAGCATTTTTGAGACAAGGGGAAATGTTTGACTCCATTTTAAAGCTACTTCAGATCAGGAGTTTACTGCCAGTAGCACACTCCCCTGATGGCTGTCGCATGGAACACTGCAGAGGTTGTAGCCCTGTGAAATGGGCCATGCCAGATATTTTACTGGTCCAGATCTTGGTCGTGCTTATAGGCTGTTTGCTGAGCTGAACAAATGCAGTTGGGCAAATCCATTGATTTCAGTGGGATTCCACATGGATGAAGAAGTCTGTTACGATGTTGATGGCAACCTTTTCAGTTCTTGGATCAATAAATATTTTTCTGCTGTAAAGTAATTACAGAGTCAGGGCTACTTACTGGAAACAGTTGGAAAGTAACTAAAGGTAAGTGAAGGCAATCAAGAACGTCTTACATTATCTGTCAATTCATTTTATTACCTATTTGTCCAACCAGTGATACAGATGAATTACCAAGCGTTTATGGTAAAGTTTGTCCCTTTCATACTACGTCATCCTGTTTTAAAAGTTTTTGGATTTGAGTTTTACTTTAGTAAGTTGTCTCAGGAACATGCTCCACCTCAGTTGGGTCACTTCTCTCAGGTTTTGGGCAGCTCCATTGCACTTGTTCTGACACAGAGGTAGGAAGCGGGTGGGAGCAATCTGGTTCAAAATGCATAGTTTTGGTATGGCTCCAGTCTCGCCACCACCCCACTGGCTTGGTGCTGACACACAGTAAATACTTGAGATGAGCCAAAGCTCCTAAATTAGTGAGGGAGTGGAGGTTCACTGCTATAAATTAGGTAGGAATAGTGAAAACCACTGGTTTCTGCTATCCAGCAGTTCATTTTTGTTCTTATTTTTCATTTAGCAATCTATATATAAAAAAAAAAATCATTGCAAAACTCTGCTCTTCTCTCCAGAGTCAGTAATATCCTCTGTGCCAGGTGATGTAATAATTCAAAATAGGGCAGACCTAGGAGAGAGTTAGATTGGGTTAGGAAGCAAACTCCAAAACTCCAACTGCACTGCAGCTGGTGCCTTGCTGCTAAAGGCTGAGTAAGGGGAAACCCAATATTGCAGCTCCACAGTAACACTGGAAGATTATAATTTCCATTCCATTTGAATTTTAACATGAAAAAAAGTATTTCTTTGGCTTGATAAATTCCACCCGTCCTTCCCACCTGTTTCCATTTTAATGCAAAAATAGAAACACTCTAGTGCATATCCTGTTTCCAAGTTGGCAGGAGAAGTCTCTGGGTTGGTTGGTAGTGCTATAACTTACCAGAATGTCGTACACCTCAGTCTTCCTTTATTTTGCTACTTTTTCCTTGCCCCTCCTTAATGTATTGAATACTGAGAGTTGGTGTCAACTGGCAAAGTCCTGGCTCTTCTGAGGAAGAGAGCCCAGACCTGTAGCTAATGCAAATCACTGCAAAGTTGGGTAAGGTTACTAAGAAAATATTCCGTAATAAGCCATGCACTCCGAGTTCCTCGGGGAGGAAGAAGAGTTTGATGTACTTTAATGCCAGGGGGAATTTTAAGACACAGTTACGTTGTAGCTATGAAGAGGGAAGTGCAATCTAAGGGGAGAGATGAGACAGTGACAGCACATCAGGCACAGATGAGAGCTTGGCTTGAACATGGTGCACTTCTTTGCTCACCAAGAAACAAGAAAGATGAACTGAAGCAGGAGCAATAGCAGAAGTGTGTTGAGGAGATGGTAAGGACAGGTGGGCCTGTCTTGGGAGAGGAGATCGGGAGGGAAGAGTTGAGAAAAGCAGTGGCTGAGACTTCTGCCTATAAATATGTCACACCTAAAAATTAAAGCAGGTGAAGGAGAACTCTTTAGGCAAAGGGGTGCAGTGATATGAGAATGATAACATAACATGCCACGGATGAACTTAGCCTGGAATTGGAGAAAGGTTTCCTAACTTCTGGTGGTAGCAAGCACAAACGCTCCACTGCTGTGAATCTTTTCTTGCTTAAGCTGCAAAGCCCAACAGGAGTCATGCCTGTGGGGCTCTTAGCAGGTGTCCCTTGGCTTTCAAAAGGATATCAGAAAAACTGTTTATCGGGAAAAAAAAATAGGGATGATATAAAAAGTATGGTTTTGTGTAAGAAATGCCTGCTTAGACCAAAATATTGCAGGTAACAACAAAGAAATGAAATTCTTTTGGGAAAATTAGAGGGCAGAAGTTTCTGTGTGTATTTGTCTATATCACAGTCAAACGTTCAGGTTAGCACAGAGGGCTGCTCAGAGTGGACATTCTTTGGAGAGGTTAAGGCACGGGCGACATCAAAGTACCTGGTGCTGTAATGCTCTTCCTTGGACGCTGATACAAGCTGTGCACTCCCCATAACCCATTCCTGCCAGGCCCGATTTCAACCTGCCCGTGTGTGATGTGGGAACCACAGGTCGCTCAGAAAGGAAAAACGGTAGAAATGTGCTCCTGTGTGTGGAGGTGCCTGTGCAACTGCTCAGTCTCAGAACCCACCCTGTAGCTGTCTCCCACCAAGGAGCAGGCAGACGTGTCGTGCAAGGCTGACAGCAGATAACTAACAGTGCACCCCCAAATAACTGTCCTTACTGGAGTGTTCCCGAGCCAAGGGGAGCCACTGTGCTGCCCTGGCTTGAGGAGATGCTTCCTGTACAGCTTGTCAACACGGAGAAAGTTGGTGGTTTTTTAAACTGTGGGTGATGTCAAGAATAAAAGACTTTAGTGAATAATCCTAAATAAGCAGCGAGCATTTACAAAAAGAGTCAGTGAGGAATTTACAGACAAATGCATGAATTGAGCCATTGTAAACTGGACAGCATTTTACTCAAGGATGCAGTGGCCACTTCCAGCCTTTTGGATTTCCACCCAGTTTTAGAAGCTTAGTGCTAAAGAAGAAGAGAGATGTCAGTCAGTGATGGGATTTCATCTGTCCTGAGCATTTCAATACGATGGAAGCATTCGCCCATCTTCAGTACACCTGCGTTGGCTTCAGTCCTCAGATCACTGTCCTGCAGCTGATGAAAGACATACATAGCAGCAGAATGGATCTGCTGGGAAAACTTAGCTGGCCAGTCTGAAAGTCCTTTACACCTCCATCACCTCCCACCTAACGAGCATGTTAGCCCTCCCGTTCTCAGCCGTGCACAAAAATAATGGCTCCAAGCATGGCAGTATGTTGGTGTTACATACAGTGACTGGGCTGTGTGATGTCTATTGCTCTATAGGAACACTGTGCTTTTATGCTTTGGAGTCAATGAGAAGAAGAAAAAAAAAAAAAAAAAGTAAAAAAATAGTCCTGCCTTAGCTCTTTGGCAGAAAAGCAATGATTTCACTGCACTCCCCCCCCCCCCCTTCCCCCCCGCCACACACCCATGCTTTGGTGTTGCTTGGAATGAAATGCCACAGCTGTGAACTTTGCTTCGTGTTAGACAGGAATGAAATGTTCTCTCCTTCACTTCTGTTTGCAACACAGGCGACATGATTTCGGATTACGTTACCTGAGTGATCAACATCCAAATTATTTATCCAGACATAGTGTAGCAGGGCAAAAAAACCCACCCAAGAAATCTGTGGTGTAATTTCAAGTATGTGTATGAGTATTTCCATGCTTGCAACTCTCCTGTGTAGGTGTCTAGTGATTCCCACTGATTATCTAACCATATGTTTTATTTTTCTCTCTTTTTTTTTTTTTTTTAAATAAATGATTCAACACATTTTTTGTGGTATGTTAGATTGGCTAAAATAACACACGGTCTTATCCTGCTCTGACTGAACACCACCATTCCCACTGACTAAACTGTTTCAGGATTAGTCCCCCAGTGAAGAAAGGTCCATGCTATGTGTAGAAGTAGCCAGGACTGTAAATACAGTCCCTCTAGCGTGGGGACTTACTGAGCTCATTTGTTACAGAAATAATATTTTTCCATAACCTGGACATATACAGATGGTCCAGTCCTGCATAGTACAGGCAAAGCTCCCACTGAATCAAGAGAACAAAAAAAAAAAAAAAGTTGAAAATTTGCAAATGCAATTAAGGTCAGTATAGCATGATCAGGGCAGTCCTAAAATACGTTGAGGTTGCAGTATTTCTTTGGAAAAAGTTGTGGTCCAAACGTGCTGCTCAACTCTGAAGATTCACAGCAAGAATTGTACATGCAGTAATGGTTGGTTCTCCTTCCAGTTACGCTCTCTGTAAGTGCCAGGCTGTCATGTTTGTGATACAGTTTTCTGCAGTGGGTTACCTGTATGTCCAGCAAACAGGTTTTCCAGGTGCAGAGTGGCGCACGGAACAACACCCAGAGGGCTAACGCTCAGAAACTCATGATAACTTCATGTGGCAGGTCCTGCACCACAACAGAGCCGAGGGAGACCTGAGTCACAGTCCTCAGGGATGCCTCACAAACGCGCAGCTTTCTAGGATGAGGCACGAGTTGTGTCTCGGGTTAAGTTTATGACAAGTTTGGCCCTTCCTGCTAAACCACTCGGACAGCTGGCTGACGGGAGAGTGAGAACGATCCGGGACAACAGAGAAGTGGCAATATTTTGTGAAACAAGGAAATGGCTTGCCGATGCTAACTGCCCTGTGGGGTTTCACACTGCTGTGAGCGTTAATCCTCCAGGAGAAAAGCATCTGTACCAGGGTATGGTAAAGAGAAAAAAAATTTCTTTAGCTGGTGTGCGCAAGCTGGGCGATTTCAGATGAACTTGCGTTGGTGTGGCTGAGAATTGCCCAAGAGGAGGGCAGCTGAGAGCAGCAATAGGTATCGTTCAGGCACATCAAACCAAGCCCACCATTCAGGATGCTGTGGTCTACTGCAATAGGGCATGAAGGATGGATTCTGTGGTTTTGGCTCATAAACCAGAGGAATTCAGTGCAAAAGGTGTGCAGCCTTTCTATAAACATAAGTGATTCTGTATTTGGCAAAAAAAAAAAAGGCGTTGTAGTTGATTCTTTCTTACCAACTTGAGGTCCCTCTGTTTGATGGTCTGCATGGTTTACAGAGAAACCGTGATCATCAGAGACAGATGATCTGATAGTTGTTAAAAATAATAGGCCGACAAATGACATATCTCTGGCCGTGGAATGAAATACTTGACACACCAGATGGGCCGCCTTATCACTGATTTCTCCAGCTGACCCACTCAATATTGATAACACACTCAGAGGAGTTAGGAAAGTCATGCCAATAAACACAAATGCCTAAAAACTGTCTGCAACAAGACTTCGTGATAAGAGATGAGAAAAGAAAGTTCTTTCCTGAAGTTATAAGAAGTTAAAAGCTGTCTTTTTGGAAGATGGGTATGAAGCTCTGTTCGCTGTTGTGGGAGGTGACTGGTGAGTCCCCTCAAGGCTTTGTCTGAGATGTTTGCTGCATGGCTTTGTGTAAGAGAGAGGGTTTTGTGCATTGCTTAGAACTGAGGTCGTTGAAATACTAATTTGATAGTGTTCAGACATATTCATAAATAGCCCGGTAAAAGGGATGAATAGTGAGACGAGAAATTTTGCAGACGGTGCACATTATTCCACATTGTAAAACTAAATGTGGCCACAAAGCACTGCTGAAAGAGTTCGTGATCCTGAGTGGCTGGGCAGGACAATGGCCGATGTAGTGCAGTGTCAACAACAGCAGAGGACATGCAGAAAACTCACTCTAACTGTACTTCGACATGGACGAGCCCTAAATGTGACATTTAGCAAAGAGAGCTTGGAGGCCCCTGCAAATATCATTTAAAGTCCATTGGAAGAGGCAACTATCGTGTTAAGAATGAATTAGCACAGAGGCAAATCAGAAAACATCGTTATAGCACTCCTCAATGACACTACATCTCCACGGTGGTGTGTTTTCTGGCCATCTAACGCCAGAAGGGTTGAGCTGAACTAGAAAGCACAGGAAGGAAAGCAGTTAGGTTGAGGAGAAATGGGCAACAGCTTCCCTGAAGATGGAAAAATAAGCAGATGAGAAGTCTTCAGGGTGGAAAGGGATGACAGCAGCAGGAGGTACAGTAAAGGTCTGTCAGAGCAGGACTGACATACATAGAAAAAGGCACTTAGAAACTGGTCGTTCACTGCTTCTTGTAAGAATTAGAGGGGACCCGATGACGCTGTCACACGAGAGGGTTTAAACCAACACGAGGAAGTACTTTTTCATGCAAAGCATAATTAAATTGTGGAACTCGTTGCCACAGGATGTTGCGGAGGCCAAAAGTTATAAATGGCTTGAGAAAGGGATCAAAAACATTTGAGGAGGATAGATCCATGGGTGGCTGTTAAAACGCACTGGTCTGGAGGCAACCTCTGCTTTGGGAAGTCCATAAACCACGGATTGCTTGAAGCAAGGAGGGTACAGCAGCGGAGGGATCGCGCTGAACCTCCTCCTTGAGTTTCCTCCTCTGGCATCTCCTCCTGCCTGTGCTCAGAGACGGGACACTGGGAGACGGGACACTAGCCCATGTGGCCTTTTGGTGTGATACTGGTCAAGTCCCAGCTCTGCTGCATCTGTTTGGGGCATATCTCTTCTTACTCCTCTTTAATTAAAAAAAAACCCAAAACAAACCCAAACCAAAATACAACCAAAAACAGAAGAGGGGGAAGAAACAACCCCAGCCCTCCACACACTTAGTAGGCAGCCTGGTAGTTGTTTTATTTTCTTTAGAGTGGACTTTGTGTTGCAAGTGGCAGGAAGCCATGAACCACAAAAATAAAATAATTCTAACCCTAGTGCTAAGTAAGGAAAACAAAGATGGCTCAGCAATTAGCAGCATTATATATGTTAGTACTAAGTAACAACAGATGTCAGGACTTGAGCCCTTTGCATTCCTCGCAATCCTTCGGAAACCAAAGCCTTTCGACGTTGCTATACATTATTACAGTTATTTTGGGTCTGAGAGAACAGCACGGACTCTTTGAATGTTGAAATATGGAGGCTGCTCGGGCTGGCTGGGTCGTACCTGTGTCTCCCTCACCGTCCTGCATACTTCTGCTGACTTAACAGGCCAGCGTGTGCTGTAAAAGCCTGCTCTGTAAAGACATGCGCTGGCCATGAGTCATTAGCAAGCATGCGAAGCTAATTGGCAAAATACTCATAAAAGATTTTGAAGGTGGGTTAATTACAATTCATTACACTGTAAACTGTCCCCAGGCTATTGTTAAAAAATGCAGGAGTTTCAAGGTCCAGTATTTTATGATTCATTTTGCCATGCAGTGAAAAACAGACTCTATATCAAACTACATTCATTATAGTTAAGACCACAAAATCTTTATTGGTTTTCCCAACATTCCCTCCTTGTTATATGAATTCATATGGACTGCACATTTCTAACAATTGGCAAGAAGGCATGAAATAAAATTTATGATATTTTCTTACCTTCTACTCAGTGCAGCCTTAAAAACTGCCCGTCCTAGTTGCTTTACCTCCTCCCACCTTAATTCGTTTGAGCTGATAGGATGGAAAATCGAAGATAAACAGAGAAATGAATGGGAACAACTTTGCCACGCTTCAGATTTGGTGGTCTGATAAATCTGGCTGCTGTGTGTACGCACAGGAACTTCACCTCCAAAAGGATACCAGTAATGAAACAGTAATAAAGAAGAATTTCCCCTTGCAGTAGGAGAGATAATTTTTTTAAAATCCAGAGTCGACACATTTTTACTGATTACTTGTATTTCTAGATGGAGGCTCTTGCAGCTCAAGCCAGGACATACCTTCAGAGGTCTGCTTAGGCAAACCTTGCAGGCTTGTGCATCAGTTTACTCACAGGGGTGATACTACCCACATGCTTTGCTGGACAGGGACCTTTGTCTACTCATAGCCAAATTCTCCAGCTTATAAAAGAAGATAACAGAGCCTTTGACTGTCTTTGCTTACGTCAGGAATATCAAATACTTATATTTTCTTGTGAAAGGTCTGTGGGAGGGAGGCACTACTCTTGAGTAGCTTGGTATAATTCTCAATAATGCTGCGTTGAGAAAAAGTTAATAGAGGCCCCAGCTGTGACCTTTGTGGGAGCAAAGCCAAGCGCTGCTCATCAGTGCTACCTTTGTACCCTTCTCTGGGGGTGCTCCTTATCTCCTTGTGCTGGCTGGCACTTGGGCTCTCCTTTGAGGCTTAAATGGTGCCATTCAGCCGTGCTTTTTCTCCACCCCAACGCGCAGAGCTCTGTTCACTTTCACAGATCCAGTGGACTCGCTCCTGTGTTGGCCCAGCCTGTGACTGACGGCACCGAGTCCCACTCTGCAGGTTCATATGTGTCTCTAAGAGAATCATCGTTGTTGGCATTTCCAGCTCAGCCAAGCTAATTTTGGGGTTAAATAAGTTCTAATAGGCTCTAAGCACATCACTACTACTCTTATTGATACATGGCGTTGAGCTGCAATGGTCTGCTTGGAGTCTGAGCTCAACTTGGAGTCCAGCCCTGCCTGGCTTTGGGGCGCTGCTGTCCTGGGGAGAGCAGCCACTGATGGCAGTCAGAGGTGAATCAACCCCAAATTTAAGCATAAGGAGTAGCCAGATGGAAGTAGTCAGGGAGTACCGCTCTCCCCCATTAAAAATTTTGATGACATGGATGGATTTTGTTCTTTCAGTTAATATTTTACTGTTTTAATTTTTTGAGGTGTTGGGGAGAGGGGAAATACTGAAGAAACCTCTCAGGCAATAATTGAATTGCTGGTTTTAGCTTTTTCTTATTGAAACCTCTAAATCTCTCAATGAAACTGGATGGTTTTGGAGGCAAAATTTTTCATTCAATTGAAAAAGACCTTCTCCATCACAAAAAAAATCATTTATAGAAAAAAACCAAACACAAACCCTTCCAGTTTTAGATTAGTTATGTGGGAATATCAGTTTGTACTCAAAAGACTCAGTAATGGATTTATTGTAGTATCTGTTGTTTCTGTTTGCATTAACATAGCATAAAGTGATAAGTTGGATATTTATCCGAGGTTTTCTCTGGGAAACTGGATTTTCTTACATGACAGTGTCCGAACTGCCGTATTTATTGGGACCAAGAGTCTGTGCAGCTTGGTTTCCAACAGAGATATGCAGAGAAGAGTGAAAAATAACCCGAGCATTTATGGTATTTGCCCTGAGAAGTTTGCCAGCCTCCACATCTGCTCTGTCATACTGGGGACTGACCCCTTCCTGCTGATGTCACTGGAGGCTGTGACAACAGGAATGAAGCTTGAGGGGGTCACCTGTGCCATATGATTGACGATGGGGGCATTTTCCTGCCAGATGATCCAGCGTCTGGGATGTGCCTCTTGCGTCCCCTCCTGAAACGCTCACCGATTGCACCAGTGGGGACCCCTGGTCGTTGTGCTAAGAACTGAGCAAAGCCCAGGAGGAGTTTACAGCCCAGCAGCCAGAGCTCGGCTGGATTCTCACAGCCGGTAGGCATTTGGAGCAAAGAACTTGGAAATCAGAGTTCAGTGACAGTGATATTTATGGGTACTCCAGCTAATCTTGGTGCCTGGGACCTAACAACTATATCCAAAAACATTGGCAAATACTTATTTTGTCTTTTTGTTGTTGTTTTGTTTTGGTAAGAATGATAGCTGTTCTGGTTGCCATCTCACCTGGAACTAGTACATGAAGAAACTTCATCAACTTCACTTTATGACATTTAGCAATGTCAGTGCTGTTATTGGACAGATGTTACCAGTGAGTGAAATGGAAGCAAAGGAGGAAAAAATGAGTGACCAAAATTTTCCAAACTCTCACAGATATTTGTTTCTAGTGGTGGAGAGATTTTGCAAGTGGCAGGTGTCACTGTTAAGTACTGAATTCTTCATTTTCCCTTTGGTCTCATTATAAACAGGGATAATTGTTTTAAAAATAGACATTTTTCATCACTTCCTTTTAGGGTCATGCCTCTGTAAGGCACACAGATGCTGAATTTGGACAGGACCTTTTAGCCATAATATATGAAGCTCCAAAATTTCAGAGGCTCCATAAAGAATATCATGCAGAAATTGGGATTTTTGCCATTGGCTTCATTGGCTCCAAGATTATGTCTTTGCTGTTCCTTGGAAGTCATCTTTGATTTGGAAATCATCTTGACAAATGCTGTGATACATTGCTCTCTGAGGAGATTCCTGCTACTTCATCGTTTTGATGAGGCTGTAAATAACAAAAGAGTCTCACTCATCAAGTGCTCCTCCAGTCCTGGCTCAACTCAGAATAGTCAGGAATGGGCAACAGCAAAATGTTAATCAAATTTCTTCGAATCTCAAAAGAAATGTTGAGTAGAGCTTCTCTGAGACTGCAGAAAACTCTCCATGGGTAACTGTCAACGTTTCTATTTAACATATTGTGTCACATTTGGCATCTGTGAATCAACTGGTGAAGTGTTTGGAAAAAATAGAAAAATATAATTTTATGGATGTTGGGAATATAGATCTATGTGAGTATATATACACATAAAATATATACACCTGTCTATTTAAAATACACATACTACCCATAGACAAAGGTTTCCACTTGCCAACTATGTGTGTGTGTATATATGTGTTTATCTGGTATTTATATATGACAACAGGAAAATTTTCAGCCAGCTCCAGTTTTAAGCCAGTCACTTTGAAGGCAGATTTGTTTGTTTGTTCGTTTAACAAAACCCATTTTGACAAATGGCCTCTCCTAGCTAGGAGCTGGATACCCCAAAAGCCATTCTGGATGGGCTTTGGGATGGGACATCACTGCTGGTGCTTTCAGAGCTGCTACCATCAATAAGTCCTCTTGACTTCTCCTCCCTAGGCTGTTGTAATTCACTGGTGTACTGCCCTCCATTCCAGCAGCTGAGTCGCATGCAAGCGTTTAGGGAGAGGACTTGGCTCCATGGCCATTTGTGGCGAAAATCTCATTGACTTCAATGAATCTGGATTTCACCCCTAGTCCCTGGAAGATTTTTACAGATGTTAAAATAACACACTGTGTATATCCTATAGTCAAAGCCTCCCCTTTTGAGTTTGTTTACTTTTATATGATGCATGGTATCGAACCCAAGTTCTTTAAATTCCTGCTCTTATTCCAGGCCCGGTGGAAGGACCCCTCTCTTCTGTTTTCACTGAAATTCATCAGAGTTGGTGGAAGCACCTCACTGAAGGTCCCTCATGTAGATTGCTTCCTACAGTAAATTCAAACGGATAAAGCATCTCACAACTGGCTTTTATAGCCTTATGGAAAAAAAAGCCTGGCTCAAAAGCTGCTGACTTTTTCTCTAGCAGAGGCTGAGCTGCTGAGAGATCTGTAGCATTCCCCCTCAGTGAGCCAACTGAGGCTCCTGCAACTCAAAGCAGGGAAAAGTGTCATAAATCCTTGCAAACAAGAGGCACCGCTATCTAGCTGCGTGCTGATAGCCCAGCCATCACTTTTGGAGCCAACAGCTCACAAGCAAAAGTGACATTATCGCCATCATGAAGGCAACCTGGAGCCCTCCAATTAATTCAAGTCCACCGTGTGACCTTGGACAAGGTGCATACACTCCTTGCCTTCGCTTCCCCATCTAGAAGATGGAGCTAGTAACACTTGATTTGCTCATCATGTTTATTTAAATTATAAACACCTCCAGGCAGAGGCAATCTCCTACAACGTGTCTATACAATGTCTAATAGAAGGCCCTTGTCTCAGCTCAACCTCTAGGTACTACATGAAGGCAAATAATAGCACTTGGCAGAGCGCAGATTTCAGACTAGAAATCTAATACCAAATAGTTCGCATTCTCTCCTGCTTTTGGCACTTGGCCCTATTCAAGATGACTTTGTTTTGTTTTGGATTTTTTTAAGAAGATACAAGACCAAATCCGGAGGGCCCTCTGTCTCCGATTCCCATTAGAGTTTCCATTACACTCACTGGCAGTTTGTCTCTGAAGAAGTGTCCCAGGGTTTCCCCCTTATATTTTTAAACGCTGTATAGCAGAAAGCAAGAAAGCACGAACTCTATCTGGTCCTGGAGCTGCAGCTGTAATCAGAAGCTTTATGATGAAGTTCAGCTGGAAGAGCAAAGAAGAGGAGAAAAAAAAAAACAAACCAAAACACAAAACAAAACAAGGGAATGCCATCAAAGTCAGAAATTCATTTTACCTTTGTCAATGACTGTGGTTTTCAAGGATAAAGATCAAAGCGATGACCGTGGGCAGAGCTATGACAAACGCCGAGATCAGGCTGTTAAACCCTAGCATTAGCACTACAGTTAGACTGGTGTCTAGACGAGCAGTGGGTGCTCATGCCAGGTTTGGCAAACGCGGCAGCGGAGCGCTTGCATCAGAGCTGTGGCAAGAAGAGTGAGGCATCCAAATCGCAGAGGGGAGGGACCGTCAGACTCCAGCAGAGTGGAACTGGGAAAAGGAAGTTTAAAATAAAGAACACCCAGCTGACTCCCCCCAAAAAAAAACCCTCACAAAAACACACTGCCAGATTATTTCCTGAGCTCAGGGAAGACAGCTGAGAACATACATCTCCCCTCCTGGTTTTTGCATTGTGATTAATGTACGCAGAAAACTTAGATAACTGGGGGAAAGTAATGCCAAATTCTTATCAATACAGATGAGCTGGCTTCATATTCCTCCAGCCCTTTCATGTGGAAATGAGACTGCATTTGATGAGGCCAAGCCCATATTTGAAATAGCTCAGCTGGGATGTGCGCGTGGTGAGGGTTCAGGTGCCTGCGCGGAGAATCGCTACAGCTGGATGGAAAGGGGAGACTTTTCCTGAGGGCAGAGTGCCTTCAGCTTCCTCGCTTTTTCTCTTCCTCATGGGGAGCACAGAAGGCCCTTTCTCTGCAGAATAAATGCACGCTGAAGGCTGAGCTGATGGACTGTGCAAGGAGGCAAGGTGGTTTTGGCTGGTGAGGGTCTTCACGTTCCTCCAAAGACCTCTTGCATGGACCCTTAAAAATAACACCCTGCCATGTCCCGAAGGAGGAAGGTGGATAAATGAGGGGAATACACACGCTTACAGCTGCTCATCTTAGCGTGCTTGGGGTCAGCCCTGCTCTCACACTGCCCGGGGGCACGTGCTCGCTCCAGGGCTGCGGGCTTGGATGGAGATGAGAGGAGCGACGGCATCACTCCCTGCGTGTGGCACCCCGTGCCTGGCTGAGTCTGGCGCTCTCCTGGCCCGAGAATGCCACACAGGATGGGTACAGGGATAAACTCTAGAAAAATTGTGTGCTGCTGAACTGCCACCATCACCAGAGAGTATCTGAAAACTCCCCAGAGACTTTAAATCAGCCATTTCTCATCATAGTTACATTGGCTTCCGCTGGCCATGGCGAGTTCAAAAGCAGCTGCAGGCTAACGTGGACAAACACCATCTCCAATGGGTGAAGATAGACTTGAGGAAATATTTTCAGAAACCCAGCTGGTTTCAGCTGTGCTTCACGCAGGAGCTTGCATTGCCCGTTGTCAGGAATATGGAGTAGTACTTGCTAAAAACAATTAGCTAAGACCTAGACTGGTCATACGCTATTCTCAGCTCTGCTACTGACTCACCTGCATGGCCTCGGGCGAGTTGCTTGCATATTTGTGCCTTAGTTTACCCACTGGTAATAGCAGAGATAGTAACAGTCTCACGGAGTGGTGCGAGAATTAGTTAATTAATATTTGGAAAACAGTTTGTGCCTTGACGTCTTTGTGCCTTTGTTTACCCATCAGTAATATCAGAGATAGTAACTGTTTCATGGAGAGGTACAAGGATTATTTAATTATTTGAAAAGCAGTTTGAGATCCTTGGATGAAAGATGCTATGTGAGTTAAACGTATCATTAAAAACATCTCCTGGTCCTCTGTGAAGTTAAAATAAAGCTGGAGCTTCTTAGTCATTCAAATAATTAAACCATAAATACTGTTTATTTTAATCCTCCCTTTAAAAAAATAATCTAATCTAGGCAGCGATACCGGCCAAAGAATGAAAAATGTTTCAAATTCAGGAGACCGATCAATTTGAAGCGCTTGATTCTTAATTGCTTTTTGATTTCTATTGATGGAAAGTGAGAGCAATTGTACGTACAAAGCCTGAAAAAGCACAGGGCAGCTGGGAGGACAGCCACAGTTCCTCTGCAGGGTTTCAGCCTGCATATTCATATGGATACAGCAGCCGTACGCTGCGCCGCGCGGGGTTTCTCACACTGTCCCAGCAGAAGGTCCTATTTGACTTGTTAACCAACAGGGAGGTGTAGACTGGCCTGTCTTGAAGGCACGTCAAAGCCAACTTCCCCTTCGAAACATGGGTGCACTGGAGCAGGGTCGCAAGAGCAACTTCTCCTCCCAGGAACGGTGCCCAAAGGGCCAACTCGACCGAGCAAAGGTGCTGGTGGATCAGCCGCTGATCCGTTCAGCCTTTTGCGTCCCGGGCAGCACGTCCCTCTTAAAACTCAGCCCTGACTGTGTGCTGCCAGCCAGTGTCAGGTCCAAGAGGAGAGAAATCCCAGAGCAGTACTGACTGACACTGGAAAGGAACAGTAGGAGAATCGATGGAGTCTATCTTTAAAATCATCTTTTATTCAGAGGTGTACATGCCAAATGTGGAAATCCCTCTCAGTCACTTCCCTGGGGACTTACTCTATATCGGGGCATAAAATATATGCAATTGGCCCTTGTTTTGTCTCTTTCTTTCTCTCCAGTTTTTGTGCCTGTTTTTGTTTTACGGACCACATAGGTGAAGAAGAGGTTTGCAGAATCAAGGTCATGGTTTTTAATTGAACTGGGCCTCTTTTCAGGTGTGACTGCTGCTGGGAACCTGCTAGCCTAACAATCTGCTGTACCGGGCACCCAAACCACTACCCCACATGAGCCTCCACCGGCTCAGAGGGACTTGTCTCAGCCTTTTCATGGCCTCCCACTCCTTTCTGCTCGTAGAACATTTTGCAGCAGTCACCAATTAACCTGTGTGAGAACGTGGGGAGGAAAAAAGGATGTAATTGCCTTCCTGAGTTCCAGCGCTTTCATTAGTTAAATGTCCTCCTGTCTTTTCCACGCTAGTCCAGCTTCTACTGAATTTTCATCAGACCAAAAGAGGCCTTTAGGGCCATTTGAAAGTAACCATCAGATAAAAATGATTGTCATCCTCCTTATGCAGCAGGCGAGGAAGCAGACTCAGGTAGACTGGTCACACAGGAAGGAGAGGAGGGACCTGGTGACTCAGAGCTTTTGACTCCCAGCTGTCAGCTTTAGACGCCATTCCAGCCAAGTATAAAAACACATGGTTATCTCTGAACTCATGAATAATCCCATTGATTTAAGCCATAAACTTCAGCATCAGGGCCTTAACCACCTGACTGTGCTCGCCAAGAGTGGATAAACAGGAGTGCAGGTCTGGATAGGCCCAAGATATTCCTCTTGACGTAGAGGAAGAGCAACAAATGGTAGTTTCCCTGGCACAGGTTTCTAAGAGAACCATCAATGGGGATTAAAAGGTGGCTTAGTCCCTGAGATGAGGGGTCCCTTGAGGATGATGTAGCTCCTGGGCAGGCCCCAAGGAGCTCTCTCCATGCTGGACATGGGTGGACTTGTCCACCTCCCTCACAATGTTGAATGCATGCGGGAGCTGCTGAGCTGACTGTGGTGACATTGACCTTGGCGATGATTCCCCAGAGTGCAATGCCAAGATGATGTGATCCCAGTCCCCAGGCTTTGCTGGAGGGGAACCAGGTTCCCCTGGAGGGGAAAGGACCATTTGCAGATATGATGATACCAACTGTCCTCTCCTGAGTGGGATTTAGTTGAGTTCTTTATCCCTTTGCTCACACAGAAACAGGAAACAACCTGGTTGTGAAGGAGTCTCACCCACAAGCAGATGTGTCCCTCAAAACTCTGCAGCCCAGTTCAGGATATGGTTTAGTCCCCCACAGCTGCTTTTGACCTTGCGTTTCTAGCGAAGGGCTAAGAGATCAAGGGAAACAAGAAGGAAGCTCTGTTCCTGTTGTTGGTGGGAGAGCAAGTGAAGCAATCTAAATTATACATGGCGTTGCCTACCAGATGGTCTGAGCGTCTCTCCCATCTATTATGCAAAGTAATAGTTTCACAAACAAAGTAGAGGGGACGCGAGATACCAGAGCATTTGGGAAACACGTCCCATAGCTGATTGAAAGGCATCTTTTACTTCTAGCTGGGAACATGGGATTTCAGCTGGATGCCTGTCATTCAACCCTCCCCAGAGGTGAAAGGTATCAGCCCTGTCTCTGAGAGGGAGCAGCAAGACTGTGAACCCAACCAGAATTGGAGCAGTAATTTGTAATGGCAGGGTTCAGGTTCTGCCGACTGGGACAGGAGGTGGTGGTTTAAATAAAATGTTCAATGCATCCGATCAAGCCCATTTTGCTTCTCACTTATGAGAAGTTTTGAGTTTGGTCCTTTGTAGCTGCGGACACTAACTCATGATCCCTCAGCTGGAGTAACGGTGGGGGAGTGTGAGCTAAACGAACCAATCTCCATTGCCTAATATGTCCAAATATTCTTCCTGGTCTGCATCCATCTGCTGCCTCATGTCATTATGGCATGTCGACATGAAAACTGAAGGTGTGAATGGAAAGCTACTTCTGCTGGCTTTAACTTACGACAGTTCAGATATCGGTGCAATGCTCCCCTGGGAGCATGAAGCTCAGCCTGTGCTGAAGCAGCGCCAGGCCGGATTTGTGGGGCTAAGGCTTCCCAGGGAGCCTCCGCTGCCCCACGCCAGCTGCTGGAAGCCCTCTCCAGCGCAAGATACCCATCCTGAGGGTGGGGATGAGAACATTTTCTCTGCTTCATGACTGTACAGTTATTTCACCTGATAGTCCTAGTCCCTGAGCAGAGCTCCTCAGCACAACGTTAACACCTTTTGAGAGCACATACAGAAATGAAAACTTCTCTTGTAAACCTTGCTAGATTGGTCCTCTTCGTGCCCATCGTGCACCGTGCCCATGTCGTGCCCATCCCACCGACAGGAGGGATGCACAGACTTAATTTCACTGATAATGGCATTGATCCATACATAAAATAACGGAGCTGCTCACGGCCTTGGTTTGTGCATTATGTGATCATCCAGAGGCTTTGAAAAGGGCAGCACACAGATCTCATACACACATATAATTTCTATCTTCTCTCCGACGCAGCTTTCACTGGAGTAGTGCAAGATATAAAAATACGTCAGGCTTCCCTCATGGCTTTTTGATAACTAAAATTCAACTATTTAAATCTCAGGTTAGGAAGAGCGGCCCTTGTTCTCACTCAGAGCTGTGGGCGATCAGCACTTGGGCTGATTTCTGCAGCAGTTCATTCTGTGATAAGAAGTTCTTTAAGACTCCATGGCCAATACTGGATCAAATTCAGCCACCTTTCGCTTGGCTGCAGATTCCCTTAGCACAGATACTGAAGTTTATAATCCGCGTTTAATTTTCCCCTATTCATTTTTCCCTAGGAACACAAGAGGAAACAAAGCCAGGAAAGGACAGAAGAGATGGAGGAGCCCTGCTAGCGCCTGGCACACTGCTCAGGGACTTCGCAGTCTGACTCCTGCTCCAAGTCCTTCCTTCAGACTACTGCCTGGCCTCAGGTAAATTGCATCACACCTTCCCCATCACTCCAATATAGTTAAATACAGCATTTTCTCTTAGCATTTACAAACCAACGGGTGGAAAGTGCTTCTGTGGAGCTAGGCACTTATAATATTGCTTTTTAAGGCATATACTCCCAAAATTCAAGGCATGGGAAAACCAAGGGTTTCCTAACAAAGCCCCAACAAATATTGGCTCAAACCTTCCCTTTCAGGCCACACCCAAAAAGCAAGTGAGACTATAATGGACAAATCCTCCTCTGGCAACGGGCCGATCAGCCAGAGTGCCATTCGCTAAGTCCCAACCTATTTCACACCATCCAAAATCTCTGCGGGAAAAGGCTGACGAGGTTCAGACAATTCATAGCACTGTACCTTTGCTCACGACAGTAATGCCAGCCAATTGTTAGCGTCTCGGTGTCTGGCCAAAGCGGGTGGCAGACGGCTGTCTGAAGCTGGGACCTGGGAAAATGGGGATAACATCAGGAAAAAAACGAAAACATCTTACATACCTACTACTCCCATCTCATCTCGCTCTAGGGAGATGCCTACTTGCCCTGGACTGAGTCAGTGCCTGGTCTTGTGGTCCTTCGGCACTCCACGGAACTACTGCATGCTTGCAGACTTGGGGCTGTTAGAACATCTCACCCTACCTGCTGTGTGTGAGGACCTTACAGCCAACGCTGCAAACCAGCAGCTTGGCTATTTCCACCCTGTTTTGGCTGTTTTGGCCTACCTGCATGTGTGAACAAACACGCAGCCTCCCCAGTGGGTCAGCAGGTCGGGATGGAGCAACAGCACCAACTCAGAAGTATCTGGTGGCTCCTTCGAAAAATCTCCTTGGACTTTTATTGGATCTTAGGATACCACGAAGTATTTGCTGGGATCTGGGCTTTGACTCTAGCACCTTTCCCTCAGAGACCACAACTGACATCTCTCTCTTCAGGGAGAGGGAGGAATGGGCAGTGGTTGCGTTTTGAGGGTGGGGAGAGAGAAAGGCTGTTTGAGGCCACTGTCTGCATGAGGGAGCTGCAGGACTAGTGAGGATGATCAGGAATCATCTTAGTTCTTGCCCTGGGTTGCTAACTCCATCTGGGGGACCACCTCTCCTAGCTCTTCCATCGCCTCCCTCTCCGGATCCCACATTCCTGGCTCTCCCTAACCAGTTGTGCCACCCCAGCTCTACACCAACCTCCTCACCGCTCCCCAGGCAAGTCCTGGCCATTCAGCTGTGGTGTGGCAAAATTCAGTTTTGCCTACACGGCTGAGAAACATTGGCTCTTCATAAAAATACCAGCTCACCTGCAGGGAGCCAGGTGGAAGCTAGACCACATTGAGGCCTTTTCTCTCCTGCAAAGGCGTGTTTGCAAGACTCTTGTGGACAGCACTATGCAGATGAGCAACACTGTGAAAGGCAAGGCCGGATCCCCAGCGGGGGGAAAACGGGGTAGATCAAATAGTCATCCAGATTTCCATCAGCTGCAGGGCTGGCCAGGTGACAGTTAGGTAGGCTTGCCATTTTGCACGGAGGGCTCACCTCTCTGCCAGCTGCAATAAACACGGGCGCTTGATGCCAACAGAGCTGGGCTGAGCTTCACCAACAGATGCGTTTTCTTCCTTGCCTGCTTCATTGGTGAGAGTGGCCTCATCTCTGCAAAATAAGCACATGAAGAGAGGGTGAAATTGGCCAAGTGGGAATCCGGTTTATATTCATGCTGAGAGCTGGCCAAAGAAGGAGAAAACATCAATCTCAAAAGGGTTTTCAAGATTTGGACATTTGGCTTCATCCTTCACTATGTTTAAACACGATCTGTCAACTCCCATCAAGAAAAACAAGAGGGAGAACAGTCTAGCCTTTAAAAGTCAGTGCTGCCATGGCTAGAAAGTTCATGAAGCACATGGGAGAAAAAAAAAATTGCCTGAACCCATGAAGTGAACGCAAATTTACACCCCGTAACTGAATATTGTGGGATTCCTTTCTCTCTTGTGCTAAGAAATTCAGGCCACAATATTGGAAAGAGAAATGCTAAAAAAGCTCTTAAAAGTAATAATAATCCTCTCAACAAAATTAAAATGAAATTGTGGAAACTTCCACATTCCTCAGCTGTGTATGTTTTGTGTTTGAGAAAATTCATGGTAGGGTGTAAAGATTTTACCTATCTGAGCTTTGGGTGGCTTCATTATTAGCAGGCCACAAATGAATTAGGTGGATGATGCAAAAATGACTACCAATAAAATATTTACACCGATTCTTCATTCTATGTGAAGCATCTTTTATATATATGTATATACATATCTACTCTAAATAATAGAAGCGATGCTCATATTTTATACGAGGGATGTAAACACTGATCGCAACAGCAGTGGCAAACGAACTACTCACATTTTCTGATTGCATAATTTGCCTAGAGGATGGATACATAATTACACTATAATTAAGTATAATAAACAGAGAAAATGATTTGAGAAGGAAAAATTATCACAGCCTCAACCACATCAGCCAGAAGCTCTCTTCTAATTAAGTTATTTTATTAAACAAAATGTTTTTAAGGTGGGTCCCCTTTGAAAATGTACATTATAGCCCATGTAATGTAATTTACTTTATAAGTAAAACATGACTTGTGTACGGACAGATCATATCTGATAGGACTCATGAAATACGCAGCCACTGGGTCCAGTCCAGCCAGGTGCCGCGTCGCTCACACCCCTGCTCCGAGAAGCAGACCCTGAGTGCTGCTCCAGGAAATTGCAGCAGCTTATAGAGCAGCCCCCTTTTATTTGCGCTCACTGATGGGCTCTTTTTGTTACTTTTTTTTTTTTTTTTCTGATTTAAAGGAAGAAATGCTAGCAGGTAATTGTGATGTTGTCATCCTGTGATGATACAGTAGAGGCAAAGGACAAGAGAAGAGGTAGCTCAAGCTACCCCAAATAGCTCATACTATTTAGAGTTGAGTCTTAAAATGCTGTTGCCTCCCAAATGCTTTTACCCTCACTAATTCTTCTCAGCGTTTGGCAAGATGTGAAGATGGAGTTGTCTTTTATGTTACTGTGGCTGAAGAAATCCAAAAAACTGGTTCACAAACTCTAGAAATCAGGAAGACCACATAATCATGGTGATGCCTCATGTGGCAAAAGCCATCAGATCCCCTCCAGCTCGTTCCTTTTAGAACTACAGCTGATTTTTTTTAAACACTTGCCTCCAGATGCTCAGGGACTACAGGAGCTCTTAGAGAGCATATAAGCTCTGCAAGCTATAATGCCTTGGAGCATTATTCTGAAGTTAGCTACTGCTCCTGTTCCCCCTCCCCACAAAAGGTAAAACCTGTGCAGCCTTGAGTTTCAGCCATAAGATTTCTGTGTACATCTGCCTCATTTCCACATTTCTCTTCCTCTTGTGAGTACTTAGAGGCTTGTGATCAAGCCATCCCTTAGTCTCTCTTCTGTAAGCTCATTAGGTCACACTGCCTGATACAAATCTCTGGTTTCCTGGATCCTCAAGGCTCCTCCAGCCTTGCAATGTTCTTTGGGAAGATCTCTGTACAGCAGTGACCTGTTTTCTTAACTATTTACTCTCTTCTTCAATTCCCAAGTCACTTGTAAGGTTTATATGCAATGACTTAGGTTTTCTTTAAGGTCATTGTAAAAAACAGCATAACCTCAGTAACACATCCCTTTGGTACCTGCTAGGGATGAGATCTAAGAACAGACTTACATCCAGCATAGGAGAAAACATACCTGGCCAAGGAAAGTCCAGTGAAAGAAGAAAATGTGTCCTAAACCAGCAGTTGTCCACAGAAGCACAAGGTCCTTGAATTCAAAATGTTGAATGTTATGTTGTGAGAACATCTCTGAATGCCCAAGAGAGATGTATTTCTCTAGCTCTGTCTACTGCCTGCACAGCTTATTGGGTAACGGAGAGAGCAGTGTAGTGGTCAAGAGCAATCTTCTCTTGTTTAGAGTTTTCCACTCTTAAACGTTTGCAGACCTTTGTACCACAAAACGTTGTAGGTTATTGACGAGATTATTGATGTGTGTGGTTGCTGCTTGCAGGTGCCTCAGGCAGGACACTTATGTCATCATGGATCTGTATACTCCTGATGACTACTTCAGTTTCTCTACTAATCCCATGCATTTTCAGTTGTATAGTGACCTGATTTCTGCTAGGAGCTTCCATGAGAAATCGCGTGGCAATCACAGACATTGTAAACTCAAGCCAAAGACTCATTCTCAAATGCTTGGCAAATGCTAGACCACAGAAACTCAATGTGTCGTAAGATTCCACTTGGTCCCATCATCATGGGTGGGAAAAAGGAGGAGGATTATCCATAGACCTCAAAGGCAAGTGCTGCTATTCCCATTTGTTGGATAGGGCAATGGCAAGTTGAGACTTGCACAAAGTCACCCAATTCATCAGCCAGAAAACTGCCACTGAAACCCGTGTTCTGGTCTAAACAGGTTCTCAGACTGCCCTCATCATGTAATATCTGAGTACCCTCCAGTAGTACATCAGGAGAATTCAGGCATGTCTATACTGGCCGATACAAACAGCTGCTTGTCAACCCAGCCCCCTTCTCAGCCAACTGGACAAAAGCCATCTCCAGACAGAAGCTGTGTAGCCACGTTAACACCATCCTGAACCCAGATGTATGAATCCCACCACAAGTCAGGGTGAAAGCTCAACCTACCGCCACTCTAACTCAGCTCTGTGGCTTCCAGGGTGTAGCTTACCCATGGGGCATGGACAAAGCAGATGCGAGACTGTCTCTGAGAACACATAGACCTTTCTTTAGTCTAAATCCACTTTCATCACCTGTAGTACCCCTCAGAGTATGTCAGTTCTCACTGAGCCATGGAGACAGGGCACAAATGTGTTAGTTATTTGGTTACAGCCTTATGGCTCCTTTGAGGAAAGATCTCGAAGATGACAATTTGAACAGGGATATTTGGATACACTGCCATAAAGAAAGAAAACCCCCCAAATATATTTAGTAAGTCAGGAAAAAGGAAAGAGAAGGAAAGCACCTCTTTAAACTCAAGATCTACTTGTCATAAGCAAGAGTACTACAAAATTTGTAACTTAATAACCTGAAGGAAGAGTAGCTGTTATTACAGGGCATTGTACTGGCAAAGCTCCTATACATCACAACAATAATTCTCTCCAGACTTCCCTTCCAAGGCATGAGGAAACATCAGAGCGTTTAGCCTCAGCTGCCTGGCAGGCAGCATCACTTCCTCGTGAGAGACAGGGAGCTGACACAGCGGTGGGAAAGCTCTCCTTTGTAGCAGCTACAAAAGCCCCATGTAACCCAGTAAGTCTGACGCAAAGCTGAAGAAATGAGTCCTGCTCCAAGGAAGCTAAAAATCCCAAGGTGCCCTGAGAGCTTGTCCTGGACTACTCATGCTCCCAGGTTTAGAAATCCTTTGAGGGTTGCTAAGTTCATATGAACCACTCCTAGCTCTGGAAGTCCCTGCACCTTGAATGGTCAGAGGCTGGGAAAGCACAGTGAGGATGTGTCCAGCTCCGCTCACCTTGATTTTGCTTTCCTCCCCAGACACCCACTTCCACCATCTGCCGGCAACGGGCCGTCAGACAAGGTGGGCTTTGATCCGGAGCAGCACAGCCGCTCTGATGCTCTCGCCTGTTTCTGGATCCGAATCCCTGCTGGCAGGGATCCAGCAGCTTCCCCAGATCATCCATCACCCTTCGCCTGGGGAAACCGGGGCAGCGCGCCGGCGGCAGCGTTTCTCCGCGGCTTTGCGTTCCTTGGACTTTTTCGCGGAGCCCTGAACGGCGCTCATACGCTTCGTGCGTATGCAGAAAGGGCACAGACGCCGCTGGAAAAAAACGGACCTGGTTAACTTGGCTACGATCATCCAGGAAGTTTGTGGCAAAGCTGCAAATAAAATCCAGACATTTTGCCTTTTGGGCCTCTGTCTTCACAACAACACTGTTCTTCCTCTGGGCATCTGGGCTCGTTGCCTTATCGGGATGCGCTGCTCAGCGTGTCTCCTTAAAGGGGAAGTGCTGGGAAAGCCACGCTTTAATTCTTTAGAGAAAATGACACCACCTGCATAGGAAAACCCCATAGCTTTTTGCAATTATTGCCGCACACGTATGTCTTTCCCTCCCTTTGTGATCTTTACCACTTCCTCACCATATGTAAAAGGCCTGATTCTGATGAAAATAGTCATGGTTCCACAAGTGCCACTCAGACGATGTTGATTTACCTCCGCAAAGGATGTGGCCCGATGCTTTTGGCCAGATTTTCCTGCACGTGGCCGGTCACTTCTCTCTCTCCTCCACCCAGAAAGCTGGGGGAAGTCGTGCGACAATAACCTTGCTCGTCTTCACCTGGCCCACCCAGGGAATAGCTATTTCTGGACAGGCACGGAAAACCCAAGTCTTGTCCCTTTAATATCTCAGGCATGTCGCTAAGGTTAATGTTTAATTTGAAAAAAACCAACCTGAAAATAGGATTAAAGGAAGCAGAGGATTTGAACAGCACTGTATTTTTAAGATAGTCTTTCTGGAAAACACTGTATTTAAAATCTGACCCTTTCACCACGAGGTTTCTGAAACTGTAGAGCCATCCCAAGCTTCCTGTGAGATAAGGCTTGTAATTTGGAACTGAGTAATGGAGTATAAACACAATTGGCTTTGCATTAAGAGGCAGTGTGTAATCATCTGGCAGTGTCATATTGCCCCCACTCCAGAGCGGTTTGGGGCTATTTGTGCTGGAAATTAAAGTTAAGAGCAACATGATGATGAAGGTAGCTCATCCTCCATTCCTGATAGAAGGATGGTGTCTCAGGGGCTTTGGAGAAAAAAAAACTACTTTTGAGCATATATGGTCCCCTGTCTCCCACACTTGCAGGGCTGTTGATTTAAGCTGTGAGACGGCAACGTGAAGCATTTGGAAGGGCAGGTGGTGAGCCGTGGTGGGCAGAGATGCATGTTGCAACCTCTTCTTAATTGAAGTGATACAAACTCTAGACTACTTTAACAAGAAGATCTCATTCCTTCATGTTCATTTGACATATTTCTATTAAAGGGATGGCAAAAGCAGACAGAGAAACACAGGAGTTTCCGTGGTGGTTTTATGCCAAGCATAAATATCTGTGTAGGAGCCTTTCAGGCCTCTTTGCACTCCCAGAGCAAGGACGAGATCTGGCCTGGGTTTTTTAATTTTGTTCCAATTTGTTGGCGTGAAATCCGACAGGCAGGCAGATGTGTCTGCCTTGGTCTTTGGTGTGGATCTCCTGTTGCACTCTCCTGTGTTTTTCCAAGCCTCAATAGGGGAAAGTGAAATTACTGTCTAGAAACATTCATCACAGCATCTCAGATCTGTAAATTCTCAAGAGTTTTCTTTCTACAGCACTGGAAGGCTTTGACCCATTTTCAAAAGTGGGTGTAAAGCATATATACATAAGGAAAGCACACATACTTGTAGCATCTGCAAAAACATATGGTAGTTTCACATCCCACTAACCAGTTTCCTGGACCGAATACGTATAAGTGCAGGCTTTGTAAGAACCAGCAGTTTCTGAATGTTGGGTTTCTGACTCTCATCCCTCAACCGCAGTCCTTCCTTGACTTTGTGAGAGACCATTTCCATCCTAATTTGGCAAGCTATTGCGCAGAGTCTTTCTGGATACTTATTCTTGCATCGCCTTTGTTTCAGGTGAAGCTGCTTTCAGGCTCCCCGACAATCTCTTTACCCATTATTCCATTGCATACAGAGGTGCTGCCTTATCTCTGCTTAATCCCAAATGGTGAAAAGCAACCATTTCCAGGATCAGTAATTACGCTTCACATGCCTTGGGATTTTGCTGGGCTGCTAATCTCCAGAGCTCATTGCAAATTTTTCCATCTAAATCTTTTGTTTAATGAAAGACTGTTTTGCTAAAGGATCCGTTTTCCTTAAATATACTTTTTTTGAAGCAGAACATCTAAAACTTTGGCTCTTGTTTCTGACAACGATATCATTTTTCCTGTCTTATCAACATTTTCTGTGCAAACATACCCACCTATCAGCATGTTTTCCGTTTTAGCAACCAAACTTGAGTCCAACATGCCTTCTGCTACCACCGCCAAAGCAATAAACTCTGAAGAATGGGTTTAAGCAAAGGCATGAAGATATGGAGAGACTCTCCTGCATCCTTCTGGGCCTGTGCATACACCGCTCCTGTTGTACATCAGTTTAAGCTCTTGGAAACTCCCAGAGACGAAGATCCCAAAGCTTCTCTGAGACATAAGTTCCAGCATCTCCCTCTCTTTACAGGTAGGGCTTTCCTAAACTCTCACCTACTCTGTTTTGCTGCAAATAAAGTCAAGTGGATCTTGTCCTTCTCCACGCAGACAAATAGACCCAGTGATCACTGTACCCTTTTGCTGTACCCCTTTCAGCTACTGTCTTCACATATGTAGTGTCTCATAGTTGTCCTCAGTCTTTTCTAGACTAAACAAATCTAATTAAAAAAAAGTTATTTCTTACTGGTCATGTTTTTTGAAACCTCTTATCAGTCCTTTTACTCTCCTCCGGACTTCCTGCTGTGTTTACATCTTCATTTGAAGTATGGAGCGCAGATCTGTGGTCTGGGCCTCTCCAGCACCAGAACGACCTCCACACAAAGGGTGCTCTTAATACCTCTTCTAATAACCAGTATCTTTCTTGATACAGCATCACATGGTAGACTTACATTTGAGCTTGTTCTCTACCAGCTTGCCTAGCATATTGCCAGTACCATAACCTTTCATGTAAGACTATTTCTAAAGTTTATTCACAACATTTACAATCAGTCCTCGTCCCCTCTCAATGCTGGGATCTCCCAGCCTATTTTGTTGTTTTAACCTACTGTAAGAGCCTTGTCTGCTCCACCACCCAAACTGTTAACAGAGATTTAAATGAACCATGACCAGAACAGACTTCTGTTGATGGTCCTCTCACTTTGACAGTGAATCATGCGTGCCTAATCTTCAAGGATGTAATTCCAGTTGATTGTTGAAAAATAGCAATTATTTGTGTCAGCTAGATATCATTTCTGATACCAACAGCTGTCCAAAGGAGACCTGAAGCCAAGAGTGATACCAGTGAATAATAGGCGAATACCTACTCATCACCTGTACCGAGAAACAGGCTTGAGTACCAAGCCCTGAAACTACACTGTCTCCTTTTTTTTCCTAGGAGGATGGCAGTGAAGCCGGATTATTCATAGCTCTGAAAGCAGGATGGGCACATCAGTATGCCCCTAAAGCCAAGATGATGAGCTAATCAACTTCGTATTGTTAGAAGAGTCCCCACCTACGCTTTCACACAAAGGGCCGATTAGCTCACAGGTATGCAAAACTCTGGGAGGATGCCACCTTTCATCGCTACCAGAAGATGTTTAATATGTGTTCAGGTGCCAACAATTAAGTGTTTGTGCATGTGTGTGTGTACACACACGCTCAGGTCCCAGGAGACGCATGCCATGTTGGGCTAATCCGCCATGCTGGTGCAGAGCCTGGCACTGCTGCGTGCTCAGCTGCGTCGTAGGGCCCTGGGGTGATGGGAGCACAGCAGCTACTGCCTCCACAGCCCAAAGGAAGCAGATTTTAACATGCTTGTCCTGCTTCCAGCGGCTGTGACAGAGGCAGTCACAGGCTAAGGGTGTCTGCGTGGGGAGCGAGGGGGTGAGGTTCCAGTGCATGGTGGACTTCCACCACTCTTGCCGTGTCCTTGTGCAAGAAAGCCAAAAGCAATCCACCATCCAAATCACTGATGGAAATAGTGAGTCTGAAGTATCTGAGTGCACTAAAACACCCTCTTCCCACGTGCCAGTGTGCTCCATATGGGAAGATCAAATAAGGAGCAGGATTATAGGTGCACATAGCAGTGTATTACTGCTGAGACTGGTCAGTGCGATGCCCATTCCCCATCAGGAGTGATGATGTTAAGTATTGGCTTGACATTTGGAGGTACTTAGCACCTCCTCCCCATTGCCACTCCATGGGATGTACGTGGGTACAGCACTTTTCTCAATAAATGCCAAGTTTACATTGTGTTCAATGTCACCTCTGTGAAAAGTGCTGCAAGGCCCAAAAGGGAAGTAAGCAGGGTGGGAGGAACTGGGAAGAAAAGCCCTTTGAAGCAACGTGTTCCCCTTTTCCTCCAGTGATGAAGCTGTACCGTTTAGAGGAATATATGTGCCGAGGCTGCACGCAGCCCATTGTTTGCGAACCACCGACAATGTATTTGTCCCCTTTCAATGCCCATCAGCAGTTCTCAAAGTACAAGCTAGAACGATCTCCTTACGTCACAGATTTATGTCAGAAAGAAACAAAGGATAACTGGAGGAAGAAATCTTCCCAATTATAAGAAAATAGAAAGAGAAATTCAGTAATACATTTGCCGTCTTTATAGTACCGTACTTTGCCTCATGCCTGTAGGAAGTAGCGTCTTTTTGCTGTCTTTTTCTGCACTCTTCTTCCATGGTCCTTACTGAAGTTTTGCAGGATGTCAGGAATGCCCAATGCTCCCCATTAGCTTAACGGTTATCTGTAAAAGAACATGACAAAAAAAGCCATGCATTGAAATATACTTTTGACAAATATACGTTTCCTAATGTTTTATGACTGTAGCATGTAAGCAGTAGAAGACACAGGAGACCATCACAAAAAGGTATGCTCGCAAGCAGAAGAGCTTTCTTTTATCTTGCTTATAAGGAGAGACATCGGCTGTTGTAGTATAGAGGATTTTTCCATCCGGGCCTCGTGTTTTCTAAGGAGTGGAGATGCTGAGGGTGTGCCACCTGCATCTCCTCTTCCCGGGGATGTGTGTGATGAGGGCTAGTTCAAGTTGGGCAAATCAAGCCCTGAAGGAACTGAGTGTAAATTCATGCCCTACAGTTTGTGGGTAGAAATAATCCCAGAGTAACTTTGGTCTATTGCTGACAAAAAGTAACTGGCTAAATTCCAAATTATTACACCCCTGTAGAGCTTTGCTGGCTTTCAGAGGAGCAGTCCTGGTTGTATCAGTTGGGCTTCAGCACAACTCCTTCACCCGGTTGGAGCTCCCAGCCCCACCATGACTGCTCCTTCAGACAGACCATGCCCTCTCCATCGCTGGCTGTCGTTCGCAGCGTGGCACATCGAGTGAGCCAAAGAGGGAGCCCGCGGAGGCAGGCAGCTCCTTTTGCTTCCTCTGGCCAGTGCTTGTACTTACTGCAAAGCGTTTTTGCCTTATAGAAGTATTTGCACCAAATGACTTTGTCCTAATCACTGCACTACCTCGGTTATCGCCCACACAAACATTCCCTTCAGATCAACGTACCGGCTGGGCCAGAAATCACACAATTGATGTTTTGGTTTCCAGTGCCTTATCTAAATCCAGTTACTGCTCAAAATGAGACTAAGTCAACAGACTTAATTGAATGAAAAGGCTGTGAGACAACCTAGCGATTTGTGGCTGTGTATGTCCGTGCATGAGTTAATCGCTAAGCAAACACTTTGCAACAAACAGAGCTGGGCTGAGCAGGATCAGTTTTTCCGCGGCCTGGAAGCTCCCGACGTGCCAGGGTTGCGCGAGGCATTGTTGGGCCTGGCAGGAGGATTTAAACAGCATCACAAACAATGTACCACCACGGAGAAAAGCTGGGGGTGGACAATGGAGCAGGCCATGAACAAACACTTCTGCTTGCTGCCTAGATCAGGAGATAGCAGAGACCCTGTAGTAGTGGCCAAAAATAATTGCTCCCCTGTAATTGTTGCTGTCCGGATACGTGAAATAGCCCTGCTGGCACCCAACAGCTGGAAGCAGCGAGTTGCTTGGTATCCTTAGCTCGTTCCTTAGCTGCCAAACTGCGGAGGTCCCCAGCTGTTAGCTCTTGCAAACATCACAGGTTTTCCCGGCTGTACAGCCACAGTATTCCTCCTGGCTCTGCAGTTCAAGAGAGAAAAGTATAAATGGGAATGGCCACACCGGGTCAGAGCACTGCTCCACCTTGTCTCTCTTCTTGACTTCAATGGAGAACATGAGCAGACTCTTTAGGAAAGACCATTAAAACCTGTGTAGGGTCATAGCCAGGATCAAAGCAGCTCCAGAGCTGCAGGAGTAAAAGGACAAAGCCTTACGCTGCAGTTGTAATTTGCCCTGGCAAAGTCTGTGCCTCTCCTTTTTCTATCACCTGCTCAGTCCAGAGGCCCTGTGTTGGCACCTGGCACAGGTGCTGTTTAGGTAGGCTGCAGTGAAAGTGCTCAGGTTCATGCCAATGGTTCATCTTAGCCGTTGCAAGAAGGGAGGCTGAAGCTGCAAACCTTCTCAAATAGTTGTTAAATATCTTTTAATACAAGATGACTTACACACTTTCCTGGCTGGTAGGACTCCATCAGGTGATGGAGAACCTGAATCAGGTTCTTCAGTAGGCAATGACAGCCTTATGGACATCTAAAGATGGCTTCGCCATGTACAGTATAAAGAGTCTTGCCATTTTAGCTGGGGGGTTGAACATGATGAATTTGTCTGGAAAAACTCATCCCATGCTACAGAAAGACACCACGCCTTGCACAGGCCACCCACTTGTCACCACGCTCTAGCTTGAGGCCAGAACATCTGGCTGTAAAAACACAACTGTGGTGGTGTCCCCTAAACAAAGGATGGTGCTGAACTCAGCTAGATCCTTCCTCCCAAAGGGAGGACGCAGACGCTGCGGTTATGTTTGCAAACCGTTTGACAGTTCTTGCCCTTTGGTGTACCGTACAAGCAGACAGGACAACTTTCTAGCAAAGCTAGGAAAGATGGGAAAGCTGATTAGCTTTGTGATCAGGTGCTGCGCGGCCAGAGCGCTACGCAACGTCAAAAGAAACTGCTGCTGAATGCCCAGGTTTCAGGATACAACAATAACACGCAGCGCTATATTTCATTCCTTTAACAAGTGCTGAATATGCACAGGCTCCTTTCCCAGCTTCTGTCTCCGTCTTGGAAGCTGGGGAAGAGCTGTGTGTGTAATTATTTTCAGATGCCATCCACTTTATTGATTATCTGAGCGGGATGCGCAAATAATGGCAGCTAATGCCAGGAGCAGAGATCGAATGAAGCTCGCTCCCTTTTGGGAAAAGCTGAAATAAAACCACCATATGAATGGGTCATTGAAAACAGGCTGGAATATATTCCCTATAGTCATTCCGAAAGTTCAAGGGCAGGGGAAAAGGAAAAAAAAAAAAAAAGCAGCTGTCTTTGTGTTCGCTAAACTTCTAATATCTGAAAGTGCTTAAAAAAACCCACATGCACTTTTTTTCATACAATCATGGAAAAACACACTAAGCTTTTGACTCAATGGTTTTGTTTTTCCAGCGAGTCCCTTCCAGGTTCCACGCGCCATCTCCTAGTCACGTCTGCTGGGTGAGCTTCGAGCTAACAAACTTCAGAAGAGCTCTCTGTGATTTTGCCACATCGCGTTTCAAGTATCGGCTTGCTGGAAGCGCAGTGGAGAGGGAGGAGGGAGGGAAGTGGGGTGAGCTTTGCCAACACACCTGCACAAGCTTTGGGCTCTCCTGGACACTCTGTGCGCTAATGATGTATAACCTGTAGAGCCTGGCAACGCGCTCGCTGAAGACTATAACAGACAGACTGTGCATGCCTCTGATTTCTAATTTCTTAAAACGAGTAATAAACTGCCCCCCTTCCCCAGCCCTGTGCTGTAGGTAAATGCTTAGGATGGAAACTGAGATGTGTTCAGCTGGGCAGAGCTTCTACCAAGGTAAGGAACAAATGACAATTTAATTATGGTATTTTAGGTCCATGTAATTCCTCTTCTAGAGCAAAAGGGAGGAAAAAAGCTAAAAGAAACACGAAGTTCATTTCAGCTCCAGTGTTCTGCTAATTTCTCTTTTGACTATTAGAGGTGCAGCTGGATCCTATTTCTAATCCACTTTCAAATTTCCTTGAATTAAAATCCCAGATCACTGCTGTGTTTTCAAGTTGAAGCGTGCATAGTAGCCAAGGTTTATATTTCAATTTCTGGAGTTATGGAATGATGAGCTCCAGTAGAGGAAAGTGTGTTGTATGCCTGAGTCCTGGGAAAAAAAAAAAAGGTTGGCATCACTGTTATTTGGAATTAGAGCTCACTTGTAGAATAAATAGCCTTGAAGCTAATACACTGGGCTACATTTTACATTTGGTTCCACCCGCTGGAACTGGTGGGTATGGAAGAGCAAAGGCTGCCATGGCGGAGAGGTAGGAATGGGAAGTGCTTTTTAATTATAAAGCCTGGATATTTTTGAACTTTCATCTGAAATGTAAAATTCCCCCATTATTTTGGGGCTTATTTTAATCAGAAATTCACTTTCTGATTAAAATAGCACAGTAAGACCACCCTTGCTTTGAAATACCTGTGCTTCCTCTGTCGCCACCTGAATCCCAGTCTAAAAGCTGACATTTCTCCTCCGGTATCCTGTTTATGTCTAAATCCAATAGCATAGTCTTGTTAGACTTTGCTACCTGGAAAACACCATAACTCACATGAAGTTTTGAATCCCCATATTCTCTGGGCTTTCATATCTGCCATGACAATTCCCAGCCGCTGCCAGGTGAAGCCAGCCAGTATTTATGGAAAATGAACAGACTAATCATTTCCAGTAGTGAGACACGATTATGATATAATTGCAGCAGTTTACGTTGACATCCAAGCAGACAGATGTGAGCCAAAAATTGGAATAACGGCTCCACCCATCTACCACCCAAACATAAACAAGCCAGCATGGTTAAAAAGTGGACGAGAAGACGGAGCTCAGGCGTTCTCCTTCAGCTGTGTTATGGTACAATTGCCAAGTTGCCACACAATCTTCCCACCAGGCAATTTATCCAGCTGTAAACTGACCCTTACCTCACACAAAAAGTTCAGCAGCTTCTTTTTAAACAGGGCTAGAAGTGCATTATTGTCAGTAAGAACGAGAGACTCTATTTTGGAGATGAGGTGTCATAGGGTCATGACTTAAACCTGTTAAGTACCTAAAATCAGCTCAGCCTGAGCCCGATTGGCACTGTTGTTGTGTGCGTGCGTTACTGCCAGCGTGGGTAAGGGGATACCTGCGAAGGGGAGGGAAGTCTACACGAATACAGCTGGAGGTAAATAAGACCGATAGCTTTATACAAAAGATTTGTGGAGCGGCTCCTTTGCTGACAGATGAGTGAAAATCCAGAGGTGGATTGTGAGGAGCTTGATGTGATGTCAAGAGGAAGTGGGGTAGGTCTTCAGTTGAAATAAATCAATATTACGGTCCTGATGCTGAGCAAAATCTGCTAGTTTGTACTAGCTTTGTGAACTATTAGCACCTTCCTTAGCTTCTCACAAGAGAAAGACAAAGTTTTTTTCTTTAGCAACACTACAGTCAATCCCACTGCACTGTGAGGATTTCCCTCATTGACAGAGAGGGAACAAAGCTATCCATGTTTGGGTAGGGGTGGTCCTGAGAAAAGCCTTGAAATTACCCTTATCGCTTACTTCCTTGCCTCTCTCCACGTTGGCCTAAATTAGACTAAATTAAACATTTCCAATAAATTCCTGACCCTAAACAAAACAGCATCTGTTGTTTGTTGAGGCATCTTTGTGTGCAACGGTCAATAGCGTCACCAGGAGAAAACGGGTGCTGTTCAGCCACAAGTTCTCACTCCTAAACACAAGAGCAGCTTGGCCTGAGTACGGTGTGTGTCTGCATCTCTGGATCTCACCAGCATCCTCAAATGGTTGGCTAAAAGGAAGCTCTCGTGGAGGCTGGGGCAGTTTATACTAGTGGAGGATCTGGCCTGCAAACTCTTACACCTGTGGTGTGAGGACAAATAAAAGCCCATGCTCCAAAGCATGGTGAGCTCGCAGTCTCCTAAGCTGTATGAAATCCCATTTCCTTTCTGCTTGTACTAAATGTAAAAACAGAAACAAAGACACACACCTAAATAAACAGGAAAGCACAGACAGCAGAAGGGGAGGGAGGCCCTACTACAAGTCACACACCAACTAGTACAGAGAAACGTCTTCTATTTGCAGACCTTCGTGTGAGACCTCCCCATATCAAGTGGATGAGAATGTGAGTGGGAGACTTGTTGGACAACACTGGTTTTACAAGTGTCTCACGATTGCAGAAACACCTGCTTTACATTAGTTTTCTTGCCAGTCCACAACAAAATTCCTTCCTGGTCAACAGTTCTCAGCAGGCCTCGTTCCTTCCTTCTCTGTGGACGGCTCAAGTCACTGGCTTCTAAATCCTGGGCCACCACAAGATCACATCTGAGCCTCCTTGAGTAGGAGGGGGAATACAGAAGGCAGAAGGGTACTTCTGAGCAGGATCATGCCAAAATGTTGGCTAGAGGACCAAAACCGCATGAGACTGCTTACCGTCAGGTGGGGGAAGGAGGCGGGAGGGTTACCCGGGCCAAATGGATGAATCTGTACGACCCATCTGTTTTCACCATGAAAACCTCATGGCCCACACCTATGCAACACACACCACTCCAGTCACCACAAGTTATTACTCTTGGTCTCCACCGCTTCCTGCGAAACTGTAATGGGTCTGAAACAGTGTCCAATGAAACCAAAGGGAACCTTTCCATTAACTCAATGGGCTCTGGATTAGGCCCAACATCTGTTTGGCCCTCTCTGTACACAGCTCAGCCAATTTATTCTTTATCCATTCCTGGGCCTCTCTCTCCAATAGCGTCCATATTTTTCCTACTTATGGTTGTCATTAGCCACACTAAGCACCAACCCCAGAAAGAGACCATCCCCTCCCCTTTGGCAGCCTGGCCCCTGGTGTGGCGTGGCTGCAAGTGCTGCCCCAACCCCTTATCGTTCCAGCGAGGCAACATTCTCTCCTTCCTCCTTGTTCACATCTCCAGTCCATCCCTTCAAGCTGCCAAGCTCCTACTCTTCTCTTCCCGCCAAGGATAGGGCTGGTTGTGCCATCTGTTGTATCATAAACCTGATCAAGAATCAATGCAAAAACTAAACAGAAATGTCCAAGATCCTGTAAGACACCTGAAGAGCACTGTCAGAACAGGAACAGGCTCACTGAACAGACCTTTCCGACCTTCGTTGATGACACCAGGCAAGGACTTCCCTGATGATCTAGAGTACGAGGGAAAATAGTCAACAGGGCTGCATTGGGCTGCTACTTTGGGGTCCAGAGCCAGAGTAAGAGATCTGGCAATAACTCTCCAAACTATCTGCACAAGACTATCCCCATGTGTCCTCAAGCGTGAACGTATACATTGTGCCAGCTCACAGCTCTCCAGTTTCCAGCCACTCTCACTAAATTTGTGATTCACGTTGCAGAGACTATGATGGGACCAGGCACAGGTCTTCTCTAGGTCCTATGCTGACAGCAATAGCACTGGCCCATGGAACATCATCCATTCACTAAGCGATACACAATATTTATTTCTTTATGACTTGGCTAAGCCCTTAGATTCCAGGGTCCTTTTTTCCCTCGTCACACATGGATACCCACGCCATGAAACACAAGTCACTGCTAAGCAGAGCAATGGCCTTTGTTAAAAAGCCAAGCAGATTCTTACAGCAGAAAAACAAGTCTTCAGCATTCAATCTATAGATTCTTCCAGACATAGAGTTGCAGATTCATTTTGGGCACTTACGCAATTGCGTAAGTGAGAATCCCATGCAAAGATACTCCCTCAACATACCCCGAAATCACACCGGTTTGAAAAGGCAAGCGTGACGCCTGAGGCCAGATGTGTGGACTGGCAGGCTGCTGGCACTGTGCAGAGACACATCTGCATGTCAGGTAGTTACTCATCTCTGCATACTTCCCTGATAAAATCTGGATTGCCTAAAGCTGGTGTTTTCACTCTAGTTTCCTTATCAAGGTATTTACCACCTCCTGTCTGTGCCTCGCAGACGGAGGGTGTTGAACGCTCCCTTACTCTCTCTGCGCTACAGTGAGCTCAAGCATGTAGGAGCTGCCGTACAGGATGGGATTTCTAAACCCAGTGGAGCACGCAGTGGGTGGCTGCTGGCCTGGGCTCGATAGGATCTCACCGTTTGTACCTGGGATGTTGCTCTTTTGATCCTCACGCTGGCTTTCTGCAGCTGGCAGGCTCTTTCCTGTGTTTCGGGGTGTTTGTTGTGGTGTTTTCTGGTAGTCCCTGATGGTGTTTGAAAAGCTGTTGTCTCCTGTGGAGGGTTCTACCCTGGTGTAGCTGTTGTACAGCTATATAAAGAGAAGGATAGTTGGGTATGAAGCTATCTCAGGAGCAGCAGAAACACATATGGCACCTCAAGACATACACAAAACATCTTTTTCTGTCTCCAAAATAGAAAACATCTCTGTCTCTCTAAATAACAGTATTGAGATAGGCCTGCTATCACAAATGCAAGCTGCCCTTAAAAACCTTAAGTAGTCCCATTCTGAGAGCGCCCCAGGCCTCTTTCCCACCCATTGCTGATACCAATCATCTATTTAGCCAATGGCTGTCACACCCTCTTCTTCCCATAAGAGAAAACATCACTCTGAACCCTGCACAGAACATCCTCAATGGCTCTGCTGTTCCCCTCCAAGCTTGGTGAAAGGGGGAAAGAGAGGGACAGGTTCAGAAATGCAGCATCTTAAAAATTATTAATTTCCTTCAGGAAAAATATTATTTGATTACCCAGTGGAGAAAGCCAAGCAACAGATGCCTTTCAGTTTGATTTCACAAACATAATAAATACTTCATCAGTTTAAGAATAACATTTGTGGAGATTGATCAGCTGGGTCCACATTACATTGGGGGAGGACATAGTTTATTTTGAGATGCTGATTCTACAAACAACACTGTCCTGAACAACTCCCATGAGCATGACACTATAGGGATATGGCTTGGTGTCAGTTTTAGGACAAAGGAAGCCTTTTACCTAAATTCAAATAGAACGAAATAAGATGCAGTTTCATTTTGGAAATACCACCAAGTTATTTTAGTTAAAAAACCCAACAATTAGAGTTTTTCAGTCTTCGTGTGAAAATATTTTCTTCTGACATTTCTGCTCCATTTTTTATTGCTGTTTGGGATGTAGAAAAAAAGAAGTCAGAGCTACCACAGGGGGTACATTTCTAAATTACTTGAAATTTCTGCCTTGACACAGCTGGCTGTAGACAGAGCGATCTCCCCAGCTGCCTTTCCTAGAGCAACTGCCCAGCTGTCACCAGCTTGAGCAAACTTGTTTAAATCCCACTACACCCGCCAGACATACAGTGCTCTTGGGATTCTAGACAACACCCAATAGAACCCAGAAAAAAGACTTTTATTTTAGAGTATTTAAACCTCTTGTGATTTTTCTGCTGAAAGAAGCTAGACTTGGACCTAACATTGTTGTCATACTTGACAGTGCCCACCCTGGCAAGAGCACTCTGAACCCCACCAGCTGGGCAAAACGAGCCGTGTCCATTGGCAGTGGTGAAGAACAGGCAGAGTTAATGGGGCTGGTTTTTCGTATCGCTTTGGTTTTCGGATGAGCCAGCACTGAAATCAGAGAGGTGACTGCATATCTGAGGTGGCGCTAATTAAGTGCCAATTGCGATGAAGACATGATGACATGGGCTTCAACACGAGCTAGTTGCCTGGAAAAGTATCCTGCATCCAGGCTATAACCTGCTTTGCATCATCCCTCCTGTTGGTATTAAGACTAACTAGGCTAAAACCAGCTTAAGACACGCTTGCTGTTGCTGGGGTTTCTCCTCAAGACTCTCTTCGGAGCTGCGATTTTTTGGAGGTGGTGTGCACCTTCCACAACCCCTGTCTCTGTGCCTGGGTGCGCAGACCATAGGGAGGAGCAGCTCTGAGAGGTCTCCAACGAGCAGCACAGGAGAGCAGATGCTTTGCAAAGTGATGATCCACGGTTTTGTCCTGTCCTGCAACCTCCACAGACAGCGCGTGAGAATAAAACCTAGGGAACCATGTAGTGGGAGAGAGCAACTCAAAAATGACTCCTGTAGTGAAGAAACCACATAATATATTCAAGATGTCAGAGGTTAGCCGTGGTGCATGTGAATCATGCTGCAAATACCTCACCTTTAACTTCACCGTCGTAATTAGATTACAAAGTTTTTATTACAGTTTTAAATTCTGCCTTTATAGGTTGCTGCCCAGCTGTGCACTTAAATCTGGTTTTATCACACTTTCTGAGCTCATCACATTTAATTCTGCCCCTACAACGCTGGATTAACTTTAAGGGTCGCTGAAGTCAGAAGTCACTCACCCTTGCCCTACTAATGGATTCACACCGTCCCTCAAGAGTGATGCGTACAGTAAACTATATTTATTGGCGTGGTGGAGGGAAAGGGGCAGTGGGTTGTTTGTTTATTTACTCCACTGCTGCGCTTGGCTATCAGGATATTTGCACAGATTACTGCACTGATGAGATATCGTTTACCTCCACGTAATAGCCTGTTACAACGAAAAATTCCCAGCAGTGTCGGTCCGAGAGCTAAAAAGGAGAATGTTTAGGTCTGCCTGTGAGAAGCGGATCGCTGATTAATGAGGCATATAGTCCTGTGTCATGTGAGGAACTGATCAATTGTCTCCATTCAGAAATCCAGAAATCACACCCTGCTGTCACACTTGCTCCTGCCAGAAAGCCCAGACCTGGTATTTTATGGATCCTGCCTCTGATATTTGAGGCAGTCGCAGAAGAATGAAAAACCATTATTTTTTTTAAGGGTGACTTCTTCCTTGTTTCCTATCATCAAGAAGGCAGGGCAAGGCACAAATGAAACTCTTCATCTAAACAATATTCATCCCCAGGTTTTACCTCAATCTATTTAGCTTCTTTGACCAGCAAAGATTAGATGGGTTGGTGTTAGATACCATCCAAAGTGATTCAATATCCTGAAAAATTCATCATGTAAATGGGCAAATAAAGGGGAAATTGTATTCTTTCTATTAAAAGAGTGGAGAAATGAGGTACTGAACGTCCAAGTGATTTACATGAAGTCATAGGGGGAGTCTGAAAGGGATCTGGGAAATAAAACCAGCTCCAGTGGAAAGGTCATTTCTCTCTTTCTTGCAAGGGAATACTTTGAACAGCATTAGAACAGACCTGAGCCAGAGGTGGACAGCAGGGACTTTAATGAAAAACGGCGGGCAGAATTCATCACTGAGGGACACCATGACAATTTTTGACCTTTGCCATTCGATGACTAGACACAACATTTTTGGAACCAAGGTTAATAATCTTCAGCAATATACAACCTTCTCCCAAGGAATGTGTGGTGATTAGGGCAAAGAATTTCACATGGTCACAAAATATCTATCTCAGAGTCCTGGGCTTATAAAATACTCTATTTCCTCCATTAATTGTGTCCACGTGGAGCTGTAACTAAGTAGCTGAAACAAATAAAACCAAAGTAATATTGTTTCCTTTTAAAATATTTCACTTAATTTGTGGAAGAGGTTTGGGCTCATTAAAAATAGACCATCTCCCATGAGGGCTTTTTTTCCTTTTCTTCTCCGAGTCTTTCAACCGACCCTTAGTAATGTGTATTGCAGCACACTCCTCCTCAGCACGGCCCTGGCTGGAGCCGCTCTCATTTGACTCAGCAGCTCCCGTCGTGCTCGGAAGCGAGAGCAGGCAGCACTCATTTGGCTAAGCAAAGCAAGGCTTTGGTGTCTTCTGATGCTCCAAGATGGCCAGTCAGTGTCACAGACTAAAATTTCCTCCCTCCATCTCCGGCTTACTAGGAAACTCCACTCCTTCCTCCCATGTAAAGAGTTAGCTATCGAGATCTATGCTTTTTTTTTGATGGAAACGACAATATGTTCACTGCAACCAAAGGTGCAAGCAATGCCTAGACCTCAGCTAGAGACTACATAGTTGAAGCAGTCACTTGGCTTCTTCTGAGGGATCTTAATCTGTTCCCTAATCTTCCAAAGTAAGCTATGGATCAGTTACAGGTGACATCAGAAACCTCTGTGTCATCACCAGACCTTGACAATTCCTTTCCCCAAGCTACTGTCAATCACAAAGCAGGGTACGAAGCACACAAGACAGAGGTAAAGAGCAGCATGGAGCAAGTGCATTAGGCTGCAAGAACAACCTTCAGAAGAGATTAAACGATTCCACAGATTCCTTTCCTGTTTTTATCATACTTCTTTCACCTTCATCAGGATATATTTTCCAAGTCCGCTCCTCCCGAAAGAAAGGCATCTGCAACCACAACTCTCTCTAAACAAAAACAGGAGAAGATCTGGTGATTCCACATAGTTCCTTGCAAACTCTCCCATTGCTGGTGTGCTTTGACCTGGAAAGTGCTTGCGCTGCAGCATTACTGGGGCAGGGCTGAGACCCAAGGGTGGATCTGACCAAAGAGCGCCAAATAGGCAAGCGTTTGCAGAAGTTACAGGAAGGCTAGAGCAGAAGTTGAGACCATGATCTTCTCTGCACTAGTGTGTTTCACAAAGTAGTAATGCCCTGTTGGCACTCAGCGTCCTTCCCCTCTCTGCCACATCAGTATGATCCCTCTTTGAGTTTCTCCTTCTCTCTTTTAGGCTCAGCAGCACTGTAAAATTTGCACCAAGGCAACAACCAGACTATTTGTGAGGGCATTCCAGTCAAAAGATGTAGAGGCATTCAGAGACTCCTCCAGTGCTGGGTCACTCCAGTTCTTCTCACTGGTTTTGTTCTCCTTCTAGGGGGTAAGCCACATCTGGAAAATTACCGTTCACTATGGACACCACTGGGAACTGGCATATGGTCTTGTAAACTGTGATTAGATCTACAAAGTAAACTCTTATTATGACCTCTCTCAAGGTCTTTAAAAGCACATTTCCCTAACTGCTCTGATTATATTCAAATTCTTTCATTTTGGTAATAACAACATCATCCACATTTTCTTCTCTCCTTCCTCGTTTTTTTTTTTGATCATAATCTTGTTAGGAACAATAGAAAAATCATTCCATAATTCTCTTTTCTCCCCATGCTCTCCATCTCTGGGCAGGGACACTCTCCTCCCACCAGAAAAACAATATAAACAGCTTCTCTGCTCTGGATAAGCTGAACCTGAAGCATGGAGCTTTTCTGGACCCTATTAAATAGTAACTATCATCAGTCTTTCATTGGCATCATCAGTATTTTTAATATTAGCACTATTATTGCTTATGTTAGAGACCCCCTTACAGATGATAGCCAAGATCAAGGCTTGACGACTGTTCAGATGCTGCACAGACATGGCGTGAAGGCAGTCCTTGCCCTCAACAGCCTGAAATACATCTGACCAATGCAGACAGGAAACAGAGTGCAGAACATCTGGTGAGAAACTCCGTCAGTGTGAGAACCAGAACCCAAGTCAATTAATCCTGTGTCACTGCCATTCCTCTGCTGCCTCTCTACATCATTTGAACTCTTTCTTCTGCAGCCTCTGCTGACCATCAACATGGCTGCACCAAACACCTCTTCTTAGTGTGAGGCACAAAGCCCAGAATTGCCATTGCTCAGCCCCAAGAAACACTCCCAGCTACTGACTGGGACAGCAGTGAGGTTTTACCCAAAATCTTGTTCCCACCATAAGAGCCGTGGGAGAACTTGAGTGCGATGAAGATTTCTGCCCCAAGTATATTTATTCCAGGGTATAATGTTCTGCTCCAGGCAGGCAGGCACTAGTCAAAGGTGACTTCAAAAGAGCTAATTCAATATCACCTCTCAGCCCGTAAGAGCCAAGAGGCAGAGCTGGACCTGCCGACTCTGCAAGGACCAGTTTAGGTACTGCAGCACCTGGGAAAAAGGCACCTGACCACAGTAGAATAACTCGGTGTGTCTACATCATTCTGGCGTCCTCTGAGGGACAACGCGTAAAACCTAGGTACCTGACAGAAGGCTATGTATCGCTTAGGTCTGTAAAGAATCATGTGATATTATTAAATACTTAAAATATTATGATTGTAATAGAATATCCCACTCAAATGTATCACAGGAACCGAAGAGGTAAAGCCACCCAGCAGCAGTTTCGCTCCCCAAGAGGGACTGTGCACATCACATACACCTTCACAGGCGTTTTCTGGATCGTGTTTCCCTATGCGTCATAAACAGAGACACAGACATAAGAACACTTGGGTTTAAGGACTGAATCACTTGGCTTTGATAAGATTTTTATCTAGATAAAAACTGACTTGATTGACGTCTCGTATTTCTTGGGTTTAATGAGCTCATAACTGCACTTTAATTGGCTTAATTACCAGAACATAATATTACAGGTATGTAATGCAGACCTGTAACATAGAGTTATACAATATATTATATGTGCTATACATAATAAAATGCAACAGGTAATATAAGTTTTTCATGAGAATTATTACTAGAATTATCAGTAGTGAATATTCAGCGACATGAATAGAAATTTCCTTTAAGTAATGTCTTCAGGATTCGGTCCTCCTCGTATAAGCTTCTAAGAACAACATACACATAAGGAAAATGTGAAGGCTGGGAAATATGAAATTATTTGTAGGCTGGGGCGGGATTTGGCTTCAGTAAGCTCAGGGTCTAAGTTCCTCCAAGATGTTTAGGCACCTAACTCCCATTTCAAATTTCCATGTTCGTTTCAGAAATACAATTTTTCCTCTAGCTTTTTCCAAGGCTGGCTCAACACTCACAGCGTTTTCTCAATCTATTTATTGTCTACGTTTTGGAAATTACTATTAACAGTCACCCAGTGTTTTCCTAAATATAATTATTTGGATCTCGCCGGTGACACAATTAGCATCTGGGAGAAACACCATAGCGTGCAGTTGTGTCTTTTAATTATCTTTCCATTGTGAGTAGAGATGCTGTGTGCCAAGGCAGTTATTACACCTGACAAAGACAATGTATTTACGACGAGTGTTTATACAGGCTAATTCCTCATAAAAATACCTTGACAGAAAGTGCTCCACCTACCTTCATGTTCCCTATCACAATTGCTAATTAATATTATTGTGCGGAAAACGATCCTATCAATTAAAGCCTCTTCTGTCATAACCGCTGCTCCCTGCCTAGCCATGCCTAATGAACCCGCCGCTGACTCACGGGCCGGGAAGGACGTCAATCAGCCAGGCTTGTCTTGCGGCTCTGATTTCCATTGCTCCGCTCGGTTTTGCGGAGAGCCCTCCGTCGGGCTAAGCGCGTGCCTCCCCTGAAGCACGCACTGCCCAGCTGGTTGCCTCTGCTCAGCAATTCTTACGCTTCAACCACTGCTGCTGATTCAGGGTCTAAAGCTGTGTTCAGCTTCATGGTAAAGTTCTCATTGATTTAAGTGGTTAATAGGGCTGACCAGAAGCATATATTTGAAGCCAGGTGCCGTCTGATTCACACAGAATCACAGAATGTTAGGGATTGGAAGGGACCTCAAAGGATCATCTATAGTCCAATCCCCCTGCTGGAGCAGGGCCACCTAGATCAGATCACACAAGAACACGTCCAGGCAGGTTTTGAACATCTCCGGAGGAGGAGACTCCACAACCTTTCTGGGCAGCCTGTTCCAGTGTTCTGTTACCCTGACTGGGAAGAAGTTCTTCCTCATGTTTAAGTGGAACCTCCTATGTTCCAGCTTATATCCATTTCCTCTTGTCCTATCATTGGATGCCACTTTGCCCGTCACACTGGTTAAAAAACATTTGTGGGTGCGCACCGTGCTCTTGGAGTAAATTATTCTGCAGGACACTATGCACAAGGGTTGCAACTCTTCTCAATTTTCTGTACATTTGCCAAGCTAAAATGATGTTTGTATTGCTTGTGTAAATAAGACTTGATCCTTCAAGCTGAAACAGAGCGGAACTACTTTGCGGATCTGGTCTCTGGGAATTATGATGGGGTCTGGAAAGGAGAGTCAGGTTCAAAGAGTGACTTTGCTCTGTGCAAGATGCTTTGGGCTTGATTTTGGGCTTGTAGCTAGGTATGCAAGGATACAAACAGAAGTCTAATGGGATTGTCAAAAGAACATTACTCACCCCTCGGGAGATTGCCTCTTCTGCCAAAGAACTCCTGCATGGCTCAGCTCAAATTGTTCTTCTGTTTCTCATCTGTTACAAGAGATAATTACAGAGGTGCTAAGAGGATAAACACAGTAAAGTCTGGGATGTGCTCAAAAAAAAGAGCATGTAAGATAGATGAGGCATGACTTGTCTCGAGGCATGCTTGAGCTCTGTAGAGACACGGACAGAGCTTCTGGCCAACTAAGAAAAATCAGTTGTGATGTCTCAATGGTCAAGGGGGCTTATTGAGGGCTCTGAAGATACAGGGTTGTCTTCTCCAGGCTTGCTTCAGATCAGCTGCTGAGAGATGTTTGGACTCCGAAACTTTATTAGGCCCTTTTCAGTGATCAAGAAGTCATCAGGATAACCCTGGAGGACCAGTTTTTAAATCAGATTTCTGGTGCCCCTCTGTGCAACTACAAACATCAGTGAACTACATGGAGGGGAAAAAAAACCCACCCCAATTTCCTTTTTTCCAACTCTCCAAGAAAAACTAACTTAAAATATGGAGAAGCATTCCTGCTGGAAGCTGCTGTTTGCTTATCCCGGCTTGCTGGGCTGTCCTCAGTGATAAAGCTGTTTGTCACACATTGCTCAGTGGCACTACAGCAATTATGTCAAATTAGCGCAGCGCAGTGGGGGAACCCATCCTGCCAACCCAGCAAGCTGGGTCTACACCGAAGGAAATGAGATCTTAAGAGAAAGGATGTCAAGTGATGAGCCACTGCCTTGGGATCAGCTCTGCGGTGTGTGTTACAGATGAAATTCTAGCCAAACGTAATGAAATCTTGTGGAGGGATGGCAAAGTGAGAAACCCACGGACATGTGCCTTCTGGCAGGTAAGGCATTCAGACTGCTCTTTCTAGAACTAACCAATAACAACAAAAACAGAAAAAGGGAAACAAATAAAGCTTAAAAATTGAATGCATCTTCCACTGTACCAAATGGATCAGTTGGGCTAAAGGAAGAGATGTGGAAAAATCAAGACCTTTTTACTCCCCATGAAATCATTGGATTCTTGTAAAGAGAGAGAGAAGAAATATTTATTCTCAGAGAAGTGCAATGGTGCCACTGTGACACGAAGCAGGTGGTCAGCACATTGTGTCTGTGCATCTTGAGCACTAACCAGGATTAAGGCATTGCATAAAATGTTGTACTTAAACCTATTCCCAAAACACTCCAGGATCCTCTGGCCATGAGGAGCACCTTTCTTCTCCCTGGAGGTCTCCCTCTGTGGCAATCCCATCCCTCCTCCTGTGTTTGGAGAAGGGCTGGAAGGTGGCTAGGATTAGACCATAGAGCCTGTACATCACAGACAAATACCCTTTATGGAAATATTTGTTCTTGTCAGGCACTTCTATGGGAGCTGAAGGTATGCAGCCTCTCACTGGATCTGCACTTGCTATTGCCACTAGTAATAGTAATAATAATACTAATAATGATAATAATAACAGTAATAGGCAGGGGAATAAACAATACAACTTCCTTTCAACCTCGAGGTCTCTGTGCAGTAGGAGAGCAGAGGTTCCATAGGGCACTCGATTCTGCTTTCTTTGAAGCAGCACATAAATAGGAATTGTTGGTAAAACTTCAGAGGAACCATATATGCATGTGGTTATATAGGCTAAATGTAAGGAACAAACATATATTTCTTTGAAATATGCTGTTCGACCAAAAGGGAATCACTTTTCAAAAGCAGATCCCTTTTTGACTGCACTTTGCTTTGAAAGGAAAACATCCAGAGGAAAAGAAAAACACCAAGAGCGCTGCAGTTGGGCTGTTTCAAAATTTAAAGCATGAAGCATTTGGCTTTTTCACCTTCAAGCTTTCATGTAGATCGTTGTGCAAGACTGAAAAGCAGGGAGAGAGACAACAGACTTGGGCTCACTTTTTGGGAGGGAAGATGGAAGACATGGTTTTCTTCTGGGGTAATTCTTAAACTCTTAAGTCAAATTTCAAAATTCATTCTTGCCAGGGCATCCCAGCCGGAGCATTGCTTACATGTCTCTCTATTACCATCTTCTCCATAGGAGCCACACATCACATCTCCTGGTGTATTAATCCTCGCAGAGCCCATGGCCAGTGGTTGTGGAAACTGAGGCAAGGAGCAAGATTTTTGAAACTTAACAGAGAGCATCACTGACAGCACTAGGTGACGAGCTGTATATTGTGAGCCTGTGATCCACAGCTCTGTCCAAAAAAAAAATCATAATAATAATCCCCTTTTCTACTCTGTTTTGAGCCAGCCTGGGTAATGACAAGGAGTCTTTTGTTGTTGCCGTTGGAGGAGTTGGCTGTTGGTTCGAGCTCTCACTAAGGAGGCAGCGAGGGGGGAGCAGAGCAACAGTCCCAGCGGGAACACGTGTCCTAGGTTGGCCCATCTGCAAAATAATTCTTCTGCATGTCATCTAGGCCAAAAGCTGAGTCTGGGTTCTGCTACATGGCTAAGTTCCCTCCTTGCCGCAGCCAGAGCAAGCGTGGTGACAGTTACGGAGAAGGAAGTTGAAATGTTTTGGGGAGTTACGGCATAGAGAGTGACATCTGCGGCAACGGGCTCATTAAGTGAAGGATTTGGTGTAATGCATATTGCAACAAGGCCATATTCTCACAAAACTAGGACTTGCCAGAAAACCGAGTGAAATCAGCCAGGCTTATGATTTGGTTTGATTGCTTCCAAACTCATCTTCAATTTAAGTTCTTTTCAAGGTCATCACAACTGGGCTTGCATGAATCTTGGGGCCTAATCCTCATCTGGTGCAAGCTGGAGTGAATCCATTTAATTTGAGGGACCCTCGCCAGTTTACATCAGATTGTGGTTATTTTTAAGAGTAGGTCATTTAGAAATATGCAAGCACTTATTTCCAGCTATACTTTTTGAATAAAGCAAATAAATCTGAAACCTACCAGGATACAGAGCATCCCTTTTTTTTTTTCGTCAAGCCATGGGACAAGGGTCCCCTATGTTGAATCACTTAAACTGTAATGCAGGAAACCCAAGGATGAGTTTCCTTGGAAACCAAGGAAGCAGTATCAAGGTCTCCATGGAGTATTCCCCAGTCCATCTTCTGCCAAGAAAGAACATCCAGAAGGGTGCTAGGCTGGTCACTGTATTTAACAGTGGTCGTAGTCAAATGTGCCTCCAGGATTGAAACTGGAGGGCAGCGAAGGAAACATTGCTCACACCTGTGGCCTCCAAAACCTCCCACATCCCAGCCCTGTTGCTCCTCCTTCGGCATCCCTGTGCTCTCACTGGCTTCTCCCAGGCTGACCCCACTGATTGAGGAGGTGCAGCTCCATTAAAATAAATGAGGCCTTTTCAGATTATACCAGATGAGTATTTGGCCACAGCATTCAGGCAAGCCCAGTTCTGACAGCCCTGTGAAAGAACTTGGATGAAAGATGTGTATGGAAGCCACAAAGCCTTGAAAAAAACCCCAGGCCCCGTCTCAACTTTCTAAACTGGCCAACCTCAGCTTCCAGAACCCCAAACAGCCCCTCTCCAGATTGAATTTTACAGCTTCAGAGAGGAAGACCAACCATGACTTGCCTCACTGCTGGGATGGGCTGGCTCTGAATGGTTTCCTCATGCAAGAGGGAGTACAGATTTTGTGAATTACTTTTAATTCTTCGTCTTTAGTGATAATTCCTCTTCCCACATCCTAATTTCTAGCCATGGTGAATTGCTTTGCCCTCAGTCCCACAGACCTGTATGAATGGGAACATTCCCCACGCACGGGAACAGTCACAGGTAATGAGTGAATGCATTCCCCCAGGAAGGAGAGACCATTGGTGAGTTTAAGAAGAAAAAAAGCTGATTACCTGGATTGAATGTAGTTTGGTAGGTCAGAAGAAGCAGCAGCTCAGGGAAAGAGAAAGATGGACACCTGCTAGCAATGGTTTGTAGGGAAGTAAGGTTAAAACCCAGAGATGACCCAGGGACCAGCAGCTCTTTCACTACTTTTTGGACTGTAGCCTCCAAAGACCTCAGTGCAACGGTCTCCAAACAAGATTGAGACCTCTGGCTATTATCTGAGCATAAAGGGAATGAACAGTATTGCCTAATGAAGTACTGAGTAGGAGAAATATCTATTTTGCTCAATCCTTTGGTTTTGTGTTTTGTTTTTAACATCCTTTGCTCTCGAATAATTGTCTCCCTTAGCAAAAGTGGTGCACATAATATATGGCAGAGGCAAAAGAGTACTTAAAAGCTATAATTACTGCTGTTTAACAATTAGTAGTTCTATTTGAAGATGTTTTGAATAAGATTTATGGTATGTTTTCTAATTTTTAATTCATAATTACTGGGACAAGCTTAGCCTTGAGTATTTCTCCTCTAAAAATTTTAAAATAATATATAGTACACTTTTGGTCTGTAGAGAGGGATGCAGAAACAGGAAAAAACATGTAGGAAGAAAAGGATAAATTTTTTTTCTGTGTAAGGAAGGTTTAAATATAATAATTAAATTTACCATAATCAATAAAACGTGTGAGTCAAGTTTATTGAAGTGGCTATTTCCCATTGCATAATTTCCCCTGGGAACTTTCATTTTTAATTCAAAAATAAATAAAAAAAAATAATAAAAAAACCAAGCCCCTGAGCACTTACTGTAAATATGCCAGCATATGTGTGAGGTTAAGAAAAGCACGAGCCTACACCCAGGAATCAAAGAGGGGCTTACCACTGCTTTGACACTAATTGTAAAAGCTGAACATTTTCTAGAACCATAATCAAATCTTAACTGCCATGGGGGACTCATTCGGCAGCTCACAGTAATTCTAATAAGATGCAGAGCCTTTCACCTTTAGGTCACCAGTTCAAACTCACTTTGCATTGGTTAGTAAACGGAAGGTAAATCCCGAGTCCAGTAAAGTGCCAGAGCATCTAGAATAGATGCCAGAGCAGCTGTGGGCAGAAGTGGGAAAGGATTTTCCCTTCCATCCCAGGCCATCCATGCTTCCCCTGGGATTGGATGTAGCCACCTCCTCTGCGGACTCACTTCGTCTCCCTTGTCCTCAGATCCTCCCTTCTGGAAAGGGGATGGGAAACCCTTCTTCTTGCTGCCCTTCCTCCATGTCAGCTAGAAGCTCCCCAGATGCCCCACAGCACCTACCACCAGAGACCCTGATCTTGCTGTGGGGTTTTTCAACACTTCTGTAACACTCTTCCCAAGAAAACATAAATAGCGATATCATCTCTGTCCTACTTCCATGTATACAATTCCTCGTAATTAATTAGTTCATTTGCTCGAGCACCGCGTGGAAAACAGACTGATCAAACATGTAATTGAAAATCACAGGCCCCCACCCCGCTGCCCTGGGCCGCACAACAAACAGCGCTGCCAATAACGGCAGCGTTTGGCAGCTGAAGCCGAGTCCTCGCCTCAGCACTTCAGCAGGCTTCAGGTAGAACTTCTTCCACCGCTCTGAGCCACTTCTACATGAAAACACAGCTCCAGCTGAGGCCCCTGGCACTGTGAACATCCCCAAAGCATCTTCAGCTCTGTGGTAGGCACCCCCTGCATCCCCCATGCCTGGATGGGTCCTGGCTCTACTGTGTCTTCCTTAAGGAAGCCACAAATGTTTGTGTTTCAAGCTTTTGAATGCTAAAAGATGGCTCCATGATCCAACCCTAAAGACACGTGGTCACCAACACGGACAGTCTCCTCTATCCTTCAGATATGTGGCCCCCTTCCCACAGGCTGCTTTATGGTACACAGTTATAGGATGCATCCCCATCTTTCTGGCTATGATGATGTGTACACTTCTGCGTATGAGCGTGAGTGAATATAACAGTCTGAGGCTTTAATTGTGTCTCCTATTAATACAGCTGAGAAGTTGAGGAGCTGTAAGGAACAATTCATTCATTGTCCTCTACACATCTGGGTTAATGTTTCCTCCTTGGATTATTTGTACCAGTGTGTTCCCTCCCTGCTCACCACAAGCTAGCAGTGCCAATTTCCCTTCGTGGCAGCTCCAGTGACAGCTGTTTACTTGGAAGCTCATGGATTTGATATATGGGTGCTAGCCACAAATTAATAGAATACTTTCCAGATGCAATGTCTTTAAATATTCAAACAATAAGCCAAAAACACTAAGCTGTTTTGGCCCTTTTTTCTCTTAACTCTGAACGTCTCTCAGAGATGATGTGAACATGATTTCTTGGGGCAATGACCAGAATACTTAAGGTATTTCAAAGGTGAGTGGCAGCATGAAGTGCTGGATGGTAGATGTTTGATGGTGCCATTTGTCATCTGAAGCCAAGACCTGAAACAGTCAAGAAAAGAGAGCAGAATAAAGAAGAAAAAAGTAGTACTGAGGCTAACTGTTGGCATGTTGCCTTCCCAGTCTGCTCTGGTCAGTGGCTGCGTGTGCCGGCCCGGACCCTTGAGCTCAGGTGAGCTGTGTGTAGCAGGGGCTCCAAAGAACGGCTCCCAAAAACATCTCCAGAGGCTCATCTGGAGCATTTCAAAGCAACAAGAGTCTGCTGAGATGGTTACAGTGGACAAGGACCACTAAAACATCTCAAACCTCTCCTTGCTGGGTGTCATCTAGAAATCCTTCTCAAGCAGAGTTGTTACCTAGCTCAGAAACAGAGACCTTTCTCCCAAGCCAGACTTCCAGTGGCAGCGTTGCTTCTGTGATGTCAGTTTGCATTATATTCACCCTAATGTTGAGGACTGAGACAAAAATACCATCTGAGGGTGAAGATCAGCATACAAAAGTGGGTAAGATTGCTTTGGGGCTGGTGTAATTTCGAATGTTATCACCTCTGCTCAAAATTGACAACAGGTCAAATTTAAAACTTCGGTGAAGTGGAATGGCTACACTGAAGCTGTGGGGTAGTGATTTATACCACCTCAGAGCCTGGGCCAAGAACTGTAACTTCTTTCTTGGCCAACTTACATCACTTTTTCTTCCCTTGTTGCATTTTCTTCGGCATTTTCTTCTTTGTGTTTTCTTATTTTCTTCCGCAGAAATTTAACATGACCTGGACAGTTGAGCTACCAGGATATAGATTTTTCTATCCAGTAATTAAAAGGAGAGACCTTCTGACAAACTTTTATCTGTTTAGAAATACCAACAAACATGAGCTGTGTGGTCTTACATTGGAGGACGGCAAGAGAGCTCCAAGTAACCCTGTCTGTATTTGAAACCAGTCCAAGCCCGAAACGCTGTCTGTTTGAACGTTTCTCCTTTATTCGCTCCAATGTTGTTATTATTAGAGAATTAATAGTTATTGAACAGTTATCATCAATTTCGCTGAGTAGAAAGATTTAGGTTCGTTATCTAATGAGAGGAAAATAAACATAATTTTACAAGGGTTTTAAAGCAACAACAGTAATAACAAACCACCTCAAACTGTAGTCCACAGGCAGAACGGACATCTGCTAGAAAAATACGATGATTCCCCCACACCCACCACCCTCAAATTTAGGGATTTGTGGAATATGGGCCTTGCCTAAAGTTGCTTGGCAGAAATTCCCATGTTAAGTTCTTATTTAATGAAATCATGTGGTAGTAAATCAAACACAGAAACAGAAATAAGTAAATCCACCACATCCTTTGAAAAAAGTATGGTTTGACTCTGTCAACTCAAGTTGCCTGGGCAATGAATTATCTGTGTTTGTCAACTAAAAAGCGATCATCCAACAGTCACCCACCTTTTTGAGTAAGTTCCTAATCTCCAGTTTCAAAGCTGAGCTGAGAGCCAGCACAAAATGGGCAGGTCACTCACATACAGAGCTCCTAAAACTAGCAGTAATCTGCCACATCTTTGCAAAGTTTATGCAAATGGCCCAAAATGCAAAATTTGAGCCCTCTTACAAAGCGTTCACCCCTGAATGCTGCATGAAAAGTGGCAAACGAGTATCATAAACAACACAAGGGAAAATGGGCAGAAGAGTGGGAAGAACACCACCATCATAATACAAAAAAATAGAGGTTGTCTTGATCTAGCACCTACTGAAGTCAACAGGAACCTTTACATAGATCTACTCTACATGGTTTCTCTGTCCTTGGTGCACTCACATGGTTCAGAGCCCTGGAGAGGTGCTGGGTACACTTTGTCTTCACGTAAGTTCATTATAACTTGGTCAACTATTAGAACAAAAAGATGCTCTCACAGGGAGAGCTCATGAACTTTTTTCTTTTGAAACTTCCTACAAAAACAATGTCTATTGAATCAACAATATCTGCAGACAATGACTGATCTTTTAAATTATGTTTCAATTTTCCGTCCTGTCTTCCCTCTTTTTCCTAGAAAAGATGTAGTTGATTTTGTTCCCCAAAAACTCTAAGGTAAAAATAAGTTCAGTGAAATTTTCAATTTTTTGGAAGGAAACTTGTACTTCCTCTGGAAAATCACGACAAAAAAAAAAAACATTTCTTGTCAACAGTTGCCTTAAGAGTAATAAAACATGGGTTTCATTCAGTGATATGTCCAAGAAAGCAATCAGAAAGGAGAGATCATTAGAGGCTTTACAAGCAAGATGTACAAAGAGAGTGATCCTGTATGTCATGAAGCAGTTGAGTAATGCACTGGATGAGATCCTGCCACTGTGCCCATTTTGATCACAATCCACTCACTGAAACCGCCGTCCTGCCCATAGTTGCTGCTTGAAATTAATTTGATCACTCAATTCTAATTAGAGCCCCTTAGCTCTCCAGTTTTTAAAGCAACTTTAATGATAAAACATACAAATTTGGTATCCTACCTCATCCCCTGACATACCAAACATCTAATTTAAGGTTTTTATTTTATAACTGAGTACTTAGAAGTACTAAGATGACAGTTTTATCGCTCGGTCTGTCTTGGATCCATGATTGTTTCAGCGGTGTGATTCATCGCTGCGAAATCAACGTGAAACAAACTTCTCCGAAACACTGGGATTCCTCAGAATCCCCTCGTGAGTGCCATTTAAGAAGATTTGACTTTAATTAACCATTTCTGAGGGAGTTAAAAAATATAAACAGCTCAAACGTGGCGTTTTTACAACCTTAATAAAACCAAACGCAACATTTACTAGGTGCGCGTTTTAACGAAAAGAAAAAAAGTTGCTATGGCAAATCGGCAACCCCTGAAATTTTAAGCACGACCAACGGTAATTGTAGAGCAGCAAGGTGCACGTTATTGGCATAAGAAAAATTCTCTCATTGTATTTGAATAGGACAACTTGACAAAAACAAGAGATCACCACATGGAAAGAGGCTGCAGTACTTAGCAGGAACCAAAAGTGACTTTTCCACCAGATAGCAAAGCTGATGCAAAAAGGGTCCCCATCAACCATGACCTGAGCGCTCGTGAATGCCACCAAGTTTACTCCAACTGCTGTGGACTTTGGTGAAATCATGGAGACAGCCACACATGGCTACTGTGCTGTACCCCGAGACAAGAGCACTGTGCTCCTAATGAGGTTATTTGCTTTCTTTATGGCCCCATTTCCAGAGGTAAAGAATTATATGAATAATTTTTATTTTGGCTAAAGTTTTCCCTCTGTTAATTTCATAGTCTAGTAAAAAAAAAAAAGCAAAACAAACTGACATGAATTCTGAAATTAGGAAGTATTTTCATTCTTACACTAAGGAACGTGTGTTTATTTAAATTTTGAATTATATTTGTTTCCAAACTCCTTTTCTTTCACTAAAAAAGGCAAACTCCAGAGGGTTCTTCTTGGGGCTGAACAGGTTATACTTTTTATCTGTAATTTTTTACCTTTATTTCATTAACTGAAAAAAAAAAATGGGGAAAATAATTTGCTCCAACACTGACCCTCTAACAGAAGGTACCCTGCTCCAGGAGTTACTACACCTGGTCAGACAGGATACTCTGGGATTAGGACCCAGGCTTCACAGGCTCCATTTATCCCTTTTCAGAGCAAAGAAGAGATGAACTTGGAATAAGCCTTCTAAGATGATTTAACTCTTCTTCCTCCTCTCCCAGCAGGAGTTGGTGCAGCCATCGGATGGGCTGCAAGTGCCTGCTGTGTAACTTTACCCATGTCGAGCTTCAGAACGCTGCACACAAAGAGCATTACGTTTTATGGCTGCTGCAGAATACTAGGGGATACTAATTTTACAGGTGCATTCTAGAAAACTGCAGTCCCTAATATCAGAATGCCATTAAAAATAATGCACTCCTTATGCCCAGGCAGTTAATTTAATATTAAATCAATAAAACATTTACTAGGGCTGGTCAGGGGCCTGGTTGCTGACAGCAGACTCAGCTCACAGCAACAACGTCTCCTCACCCTTTGCAGACAGCTGCTGGTTTATTGTAGAAGACGTCTTTGGTCCTGACAAATAGCCTCCCTAAGCCCTAATGAGTGCAGAAATTCAAAACATTTGTGGAACATTTATTAGCAAGAAAATACACCAGCCTTTTGGGAGATTTGGATCGACAGCAACAATCATCTGTGGGCCAAGTTCAGCCCAGCTTGCGCAGGGAGTGCAAAATGACTTTCTTGGCCATGGGGAAAGAGATTGCAGCTCTTTCCAGTTGGTTTCATCTCTGAGATATGGAGACTGGGTGGGAGCCCTTCCCCTATACTGAGTTTTCACTGATGGAGTCATTTAGACTCCACCAGGTTTCCCAACACAATCCTGAGATGGCAGAGATCACTGGGATGGGATCCATCACATCACATCCCATCTGCTGCTAAGCATGAGCAAACTACCTGGCACAGCCACCTTCCCCCTCCATGGTCACTTCCAAATCAACTCGAGCATAAAATACAGGATTTTGCCAGCCTGCCTGACAGGCAATGTGCTGTAGTGACATTAAGGGGTAAGATCAGGGAACTGCTTTGTTGGTGTGAGGTGGTTTTTTTTTTCCATAAAAGAATAGAAGAGAGGTCAACTTTTTATCAAAAATTTCACAATCAAAGTAGGACTTTTATAGCAACTGCAAACAACCTCCCTGACACCCATCAATAAAGAAAAGAAAGGAAATAGAAAAAACAAGAAGTACCATAAAGAAAAAGATTGACCAAGCTCGCAGAGAGCAGCAATCTGGCACTTCCCTAGGAAGAGCTGACGTTTCTGAGTTAAATAGATACCTTCTATCCAAACAGTATTGTTTGGCAAGTCCAATTATCTGGAAAAAAAACCCTGCACAAGTTGTTCCTCAGCATTGTTCTCAGAAGGTCAGTCCTACCCTGAGTCAATAGAGCTTCAGGGTCCCACGGCCTAAGACCTTCACTCAAGGAAGCAGATTTGGGACACTGACTTCCATAAGAATGGCAGCATGAACTGGTTTCAGCAGAGTCTCCCCAGAAACGCTCTCAACAGATTTGCCTCCTCCAGGAGCAAGGACACAAGTACCAATAAAGCTGGTGGAGGAGTCCTGGACCAGGCAGGAGGTGTCTGCCTGGAGGTGCTTCCTGTGCTTTCCCTAAACCCTGAACACCTGGGACAAGTCAGGGCCTGGCCCAGCTCTGACTTGTCCTGACAACCGCTGACGTTATTTGTGTGATGAGCCTCTACGCTGCACTTACAGGAACGCTTTAGCTGTAACCCACAAAGCCAAGCCCGGTCGGAATTAATATTGAACTCAATCCCTAGGAGCTTCCCTTCGACATCAGCATTCCAGCACATGTAATATAACGAAAACAAATGTCATGCCATGAAAGCAGAAATATGGGTGAGGTCTGGGAGCATAGTTAGGATGTGGTTTTCATAAGCACTCAGCGCTGGCTTAACTCTGCTCCTGTTACAGCCGAGGGTAAGAAAGCCCCATTGACTTCAACGGGAGCGGAATTAGGCCAGCACCGAGTGGTTTTGAAAAATCCCACCCTTAGCTTTTATATAATGCAGAAAATAAGAATCACATGCAAACCTTCAGAGGGTAATTGGTCCACTGAAATGCATGTCATTATTTATTTTAGTCACCATTTTTAATTTGAAGATTTGTGGCACTGATAGATGCGGCCTGTCAATAGCTGGGAACGCCCTCCGGTCGGGGAGAGCCGAACCTCTCTGGGGAAAGGAGTGGGACACCGGGGAAGTCACAGGGCCAGCTGAAAGCACTGTGCTGATGCTGTTCTCTAGTGGTTTGGTTTTTTTTAAAGTATTTTCAGAAAAACTAAAACATGTTCACAGAGATTTCATTTTGGGGGGAAAGAACAACTTCCCATTGGTAGGACCAAAATCTCCTACCCCCATCTAACAGCCCACATTTGTGTTCTTTTGTTCTTCCCGATTTATGATGAAAACATGTCTGTGGCTGGAAAACAAACAAATCTCTATTTTCCCCCTGCCTTTGGAATGAACTCTACAAAAGATGTACAGGAAAACGTAGACTAAAGCTTTTTCACTAGCAGTCTTTGACAGGGAGGTGCTGGTGTCCTGGCTGGCCATCACGGTCCTGCTGGGATCGGAGGCACAAGACGGGACACAGTGTGATGCAGAGCCAAAGGGGCAGGATTCACTGTGTCAATCTGGAACACGTTATTCACCTGCACATGTTCCAGGAGAAGAGGAAGAGTAGAAAAAAACCGCATTGTTTAAAGGCTGTAAACCCCTGAGCTGCTCCCTGAAGGGGAGCTTTGGAGCACGTCATTGTTTCCTGAGGAGGTCTCAATAGGAAGCAGAGAGTAAGGTGGCTTCCAAGGGGTCTGGACCCCATGGTCAAGCCTGGGGTCACACAGAGGTGACCACCTTTGCTTGTCCTCGGGTGTGTGGGGACCTGGTGTGCCCTTGGCACAGCAGTGAGTCAGGAATGACTCACAAAGAGGACCAGACTTGTTCTCATGCACTCAGGAAGCTCAAAAGGGAGGAAGACGACAACCAGGACATGAAGGCATCTTCATTGTGCAAGAGGAGAGGCTGCTGAGTTCATTCACTTGTGCCAGCAGAGCAAAAAGCAAGGGCAGTGCAGTATTTCAGGGCTTTGACATCATGAACAGGATAGAGGAACACAGCCACTGATCTGTTACTTTCTGACCCCAAGTGCTCCAGCACCAGCTAAACATGGGACCATCCCCGCGTGTCTTGAATGGAAAGTGCTGTCAGCTTAATCCCAACGCTGTCCGCAGAGCATTTATCAAGCCGACGTATCAGGAAGGGACAAAAACAACACGCGTCCTTTGGAGCAACATTTTTGGTCCTCCCATCGCTCCCCAAAAATCACAGCTCTTCTCTCTCTGCCCTGCCCCGCTCCTAGGCATGCTGATTGCAAGCCTTTCGCTGATGCTCTGGCATCCCCTCGGCTCACTGCTGGATGCTCCTGTCATCAGAGCATTAGGTCCCTGCCACGTAAGCCTTACACACACCCTTCACACCACGTCCTTGCCCGCAAGTAGGGTGTCACGGGTCAGGCTTAGCTGCTGCTGTTTCTGGTCCGGCTCAGAGGGTAGCAGGTCTAGTCTCTGCTCTTGGCACTGCACAGGCATTTCACATGAAAAAAGTCACCCTGCACAAGCCATAAACAGTGCTGGGAACAGGGACTGGAACCCGGGGGAGATGTCACCACCCTGCCTGGGTTCGGGCTCCTCATTCACCTCTGCAAGTATAGCAGAGGTTCCCCAGCCCCTTTCTGAGAACTTTACCCATGGCGAGGAGACAGGGGTGCCCGGCCAAGGCCCCCAGCACCCATAACCCAACAGGCTCTTCATCCACCACGAGAAACATGACCCCTAGAGACTTCAGGCTATTGGGGGAAAGGTTGCCTTTATCAAACATTTTTGCCATAGCAGACGCGGGGGCTCTTTGCCAGGTTCCTTCACTCTTTCCCCTGCTTTATTTGCACAGATGTTTTTGCCAAGCCTTGTCATCAACTTGGGGAGGGGGCAGTCGAAAAAATATATAAAATAATAAAAATGACCGAACAAGTTGAAGAAATTGCAAACAGTAAATCTGGCGCTTGCTGGGCCAGGCCCAATGAGTTGCTGAGGTTGTACTTTTCAGATTCGGTTTTAGGCTCTTGTAAATTTTCGGTTATTTTTAACCCGCCTTTCTGAGCGAGCCTAGGAATGAGAAAGTAATCGTTTCATCAACTCAGGCTATATAAATCTCCTTGGGGTTTATTATTTGCTGTTTCATTTTACTGGCACAAGTGCTCCTACGAAAGTACAATAACCTACTCGTTGATTTACAACTTGGAAGCAGGCGCACGCTGAAAAATCGAGCGCGTAGCACCTGAGGAAAAGGGCACTGAGTTAATTGAAAAGCTTCAGGAAACTGGAATTCCTCGCAGTGATACCGTCACATGCGTCAGTCACCAGATGTAACTCCAATTTTCTGCTTTCATAATAAGAATTCAATTGATATCCCCAGAAATAAAACCTGCAGCCAGAATAACAGCACATTTATCATGGGCAGGTTTAACCTTAGGAGAGAGCTGTGCACAGCCCTCAGCAGAGGGGTTAGTAAGTGCTCTGGGTGCTTTTTCTTTTCTATGTGAGCGTAACTTTGTGCGTATACCTATGCATACAGACCCACAGACACATATATATATCTCCCAAAGGAGTCTAAGATTAGAAAGAGGATGCTGTCTCCAGAGAGTTACTCCCATAGCCCATGTTAAACATCACTGCCCTCATCCCTTTTTTTACCCATTTTATTCTTCCACTGACCCCACATCTCTGCCTTTCTCTCACACACAGACTTTTCCTGCAGTCCTGACCCATGCCATCGGGATGGCCTTCATTGTGTGGTATTGAATAAACTTCCAAAAAAAACACCTTCTCACTGTGATTTCTAGATCTCCCTTGAACACCAACCTGTAACATCCCTGAAAACACGGCCACTTTGCTTCCTGTACCTAAGAAACAGGCTCTGCATCCTACTTTGGTGAGAACTTATCTCAGTGGTATACAAGGTCCCCAGCAGGGATTTAGCTGTCCTCATAAAGCTGGCAGGCACTTGTCTAATGTAAACATTCCCATGGAGATTTTACGTACATTAGGGTGAAAAAAGAAACAACCCTTTTGTTGTTTTCCAGCCAGTTTTAGGCAATGTCTGACTTTATATACTGAGACCAGATGAAGCTGGTTTAAGCATTTTCTTTTTAAAAAGGACAGCTCTGCTTCTGGACAAAGCACAAGTGACAATTTTTCCCCTTGCATAGCTGTGATCTGCAATTCCCTTCCAGATAGAAACCAGTGAAATTAGTGTTGTCACTGGAATTTAAACTCTTTCAAGTATTTTGTATTCAATAATCTTAACGTATTACACCCACACACATGCAAAAAAGCATATATCTATGTACACGTGTAATATCGAAACAAAATACATATTATAACAACATCATCTTCTAAACGAGGGCCAACACTGAAAGTTGCTGACGATCACAGATCCTTTCTGAGAAAGCAGATGACCTGTAACACTCTGCCTGAAGCCGGTTATGCAGCTCTCGCTTTTGGCACTCCCGTCGGTGGCCCCAGCAGGAATCGCGTCCTGATGTCACTCAGCAAATGACACGGTGCAGATCCTTGATTTCCACATATTTTGCAAACAACAGATGACTGACGGCCATCAGGATTTCTCCCAGACCACAGGTAACCCTTGCAACTCAAACTCTTCATTGAAAGCTCCACCACGAGCACCAGTTGCAGGAGCCATTGCAAGCTCGTGCCACGGCTTTGTGGGAGACCTGAGGCTGCTTGACCAGATCTTAGGACCAGCAGCAGCATGTTTGCAGCACCAGCACCTTCCACATTGGACCAGGTTGTTCTGCTCCTAACGCACACCTCCTTGCATTGGCTCTGAGTCAGTGCCAAGTTGTAAAAATTATAGCAGTTTAATTATGTCAGCTAACTTTTGTCCTGTCACCATATTGAACAGTCTTGTCTCTGTTAGTAGCACACATTATGCTCAGGAGTAAAGCAACTCAAGTATGAGAGGCCAAATTACTTCTCAGATTTATTAGACCTTTGATATGGGCTGGTTTCTGCCAGCAAACCTGCTCCAAAGCCACTTTTGGGTAACACCACTGGCATAAAAAGCCACCTTGGAAACTGGTCCCCACTCAGCCCTGCCGGAGGAACACCAAGACAGGCTTCAAACCTCCCTTCTGGTCATGAGGGCTTGGTGAGAACATCACCATCCTGCTGGCTATAGGGAGACTTCTCCCATCAGCTGTGAATGTCTCTTTTGCAACATGTTTCAGATAAGACGTTTTAGGTACTTTATACAAAGGGTCCCTCTCTCTTCTAAGACCCTCTATTTTTCTGTTTTAATCATTTGTCCAAATCTCACCAATGCCTGTTTTTCCAGAGGGCAAACGGGTGAGATTTTGAAGGATGTATCTCGCAGGAACAATTGATCTCCAGGAGCAGACTAACCAAGTAATCCCATGGAGGAGCAGCGAGCACCCGTAAACGCTCTGCACTCTGCCAGAGAAGCCAGTCCAATGAGTCTGTACAAAGTACTCTCCTATTAACCTGCCTCTGAAGTTTAGGTAAACTTCCTCATCACTTAGACTTTCAGTTTATTTTTAGGGAACTATTTCCAGTAAGTGGTTCAAGATGGATTACAGTTTAACTGGAAGCTTGGGAATAAAAAGATGGTCACAGGAAAGCTGGGTTCAATTCTTGCCTCTGCCACAGACTTCCTGTATAAATCTGGACGCGCTGCTCCGGGGGGGTATTCACCAATCTAACTCAAAACATCTAATTTCAATGCCTATATTAAAGAGCTCAGCCTTCCATCACGGCCAGCGGAGTGAGCTAGGCTGGGGTGATTCAGAGCACTTCCAGGAGCAGCACACTCACTGACCATATAGGGAACATAAGCTCCTAATTTAAGAGCATAAAGAAGACTTTGAAATCACCTCTGCCCTTCTGGCATCCTTGGGGATCAGTTTCTCACCCGTGAAATATGTCCTGAATTAGTGACATGAAGAAAGTGGTACCCAAACTAAACTTGAGCACTGGTCTTCTGGCTCAGCAGCTCAGGAGAGATGCAGGAGACACACTAGGCAAGACCAAATTTGTGATTTAAAAAATTTTCACTGGCATCTATGATTTATCTAATTTTTCATTTAAAATACAGTCCAAGAACTATAAAAGGAAAATGTTTCAAGTACTTTTTATAAATTTGCTTTCTTCTTCCCCGTTTTTTTTCTCTCCTGATGGTTCTCTGTGGAGTCTCAAGAATGCAGCACAACTGCTAAAGTACTTCTGGTGACATTTGTGAAAATACTGTCACAGAACTGCTGAGCTTCATGAGCAGGCCCCCCCAAACTAAACATCTTTCCTATCTGAGTTTTTGAAATGGAAAAAGCAAGCTGTGTATGCTACTGAAGCAAATTCAAATGTATTTTATTTGAGCATTCTTCCCCAGAGATACTCCATAAGGATTTTTTTTTGTTGTTCACTTTTAGTTCTGAATAGCTGAGAATACACTTTTTATGTCTCTAGAATGAAATTATTTGAGAACATTGCTTGTAATGTCTAAAAAGAGAAAGCAACACCACAAACTATCATCCAATATTTCTTAAGGAATTTTAAAACCCGAGGCTTCACATATATCAGATTCAGCTCTGAATAAACATGCATTCATGGGGCTTTTTTTGTTTTTGAGGACTTTAAATTTTCCCTTCACAAAATGTCCCTTTTGGGATTGTCACTGTATTAGTATCTGAAGATTGTGCTACCGAGCGGCTACTCAGAATCCTGCGGTGATAAATTAAACCAGAGGAAACGGATCATTTCTACTATCAGGGTCACTGTTGTCAACTCCTAACAGGGCAATTGACTTGTCAAGTTGTCTCTGAAAGCTCGAGCTCAAATTTCATTGCCTTTCACATTTTTTCAGAATTGTATACAAGGGTCTCCGAGCCTGTCTTTCACCCAGTGCTTTGGGAAATTCCAGGCACTGATCCTGCTCATAAATTGCAAAGGAATAGATGAGGCCAGTCTCAGCATGAGACTCTCCTACTGAAGCAACTGTGTGGAAACATTAAATACAAGAAAAGATACGATAGGGATGTGCATGTGAACAGATGGGGATTTGCTTGTGTGTCACTATCAGAGACAAGCAAGATCTTAAATGGTGAAAGGTCATTTGGAAAAGCCATGGGACACCTCTAGCATTCAAGAGAAGAAGAAAAGAAAGCTCTGACACTCTGAGGCTCACTGTATTATTCTGAACAACAGTCAAATCCACCTGCTAGAGAAGCAAGAGAATAACTCTAAGCAGACCAAGCCCACTAATAATGCTTCCTGCTTACATTTTTATAATTCACATAATATAAATATAGTAGTTAGAAAGCAAGACAAGATCTTGCATAACTGTATTCGCTCAGCAGAAAAGAGATTCTCCATTTTAATCAGCGTCCAGGCTAGAAGAAATAGGTACGGCAGGAAAGCCACACGTTTGAATATCACATCACAGGGTGATGCCAGAGAGGAGAAGCTGTTTCAAGTGCATCACCATAATGCCTGGGTCAGGCTGCTACCCAAATCAGAGTGTCAGTTTTTCAAAAAAACACTTTGGAGTAGTGCAGAAATTCAAGTGATCACTTAAGGGAAATGCCACTATTATAAAAACGCTGTTGTTCCAAACCCAAATTGGTTGGTGGTCAACTAAAAGATTTCTTTTGTTGTTGAAGATTTCTTTGGTGGTGGTGGTGCTGCTGCTGCAATTAAATTGAAAGGTTTCTGTTACGATGTTACCATCCTTGTTTTTATTACTGATTAAGTAAATAGTTCCTTTTTTATTATTTTTTATTTTATTTTTTATTTCTGCCCCTAGAACTAAGCCTCATCCGTTTTTCCATGGAAGACCTCAGTTTCAATGAAAATCATTCCTGCAGGAAAAATCTTCTATTGGAAAATAGTGACCAACTCCTATAATCATGGTTGAAAACGCAAACACACCCAGATGTGCTGTAAGTCCTTGTTATCTTTGGGATGTCTGAGTTTTTGTGGCATCCTCGTATACAGCCGTGGCATTTTGAATGGAGGAAAGTGAAGCAAGAACACGTGTAGGGAGTTTCTCTGCTTGGCCCTGCAAGAATGCCTCTTGCCTCCACCCCTAAAAGACTGCTTTTCCTCCCAGTTCCATGCTCTTTACCACCTCACCCCCAGTTTACCCTCTTGTCATTTCCTCTTGCCCTCTTCCCGCCGTATCACGTTTCCAGCTCAGAATCTGTAGATCCACAATTGTTTAAAAAGCAGCTCAAACTTCCAACTTATAAACATCGCTTCCTCTGTCTCCTGAATTTATTTTAATAGCTGATATTTGAGCCCAGGGGATTGTTTTAACTAACACTGTATAGTCAGAAGGAATCACTTTCCTCCAGGCTACCTCTAGGTCAATAGCATAAGGCAAGACCCCCTCACATTTCATTACCCAGGGATCAGATCCCCTTTCCCAATCCATCACTCTGAAGCTCGTTCCTCCTATTCCTCTCAGATTTGCCTGTATGATTCATGTGGTGCCAAATCAACAGTATATTTGCTTTTTTCTCAGTTCATTGTTTTTATTTGCTTACATGTTCCCTGTCGTAGTTCAACTCATAAATCAACGCTGGTTTATTTTTTACAAACCCATTGAAAGTTTGAGCCAGTTTCCACTGTTATGAAAGACTCCCAATACTACACGTCCTTTAACAGGTGGAAAATGTCTTAAGAGGCTGTTTGGATGGGAATGATTTTCTGACTTTAAGACAAAGTAGTATTTATTTATGACTTAATCTAATTCCAAAACAAAGTAACAGTTCCCTGCACCGAATTATCTCCTTACGATGCTCTCCCACTAACATATGGTTTTATTATTTAAATTAAAAAAATGTAATATTGAAACCATTTCTAGCTATTAAACTTGTGTAACTGATTACAGTGAAACAATGTTCCTGAGTTACTTTAACAGACCATTTTCCCTTAAGATGACCACTAAGTGTCTGTCCTAGCTAAATTAAGCATTATGAAAGCAAGCAAACAAAACCCAAACACCCTGCCCCCTCCCACCCTTCTATTTAACCTTCACTTTTTTGGTTCAGAGTGAAGAGCTGTTGATTTACCAGGTAATCAGTGGAACAAAACCACCCCTTGTCTGGTAACCTAGAGTTGGAGAAAAAGAAGCTGCAAAAGAAAAACACCCAAAGCCAAGTTTTGTGCGCATTACCAAGGTCAAAGCTTGGCTCAGCAGGCCAAGCCCAGACAGTTCCTGCTGGGAGCAAGGCTCACTTATCCCCCCTGGCCAGGTACAAAAGTACAACAGAGAGGAACCTGCCTTTGCAGCTGTATCCCACTTCTCTCTCACTTGCTAAAATATCCATTGGAGGGCAAACTGCTATTGTGAGTGACAGGTCTCCCCCATCCCAATGACTGGACAGGGTGGTTCTCTCCTCCCAGCTCCATGCTGCAGTGGGATGTGATCCATGCTGCAGTGGGATGTGATCCCTGAGACCATCTGGTGCCTCTTCTTCCTGGCTGACTTCAGCTCTCTGCTGACAGCCAAGCGGACTGCTTCAAGCCCATGTGTTTCTCTAACATTTCTTCCTTGCATGAATGACATTAGCCACTGGGAAAAAATCTGCTTCTGGGTTAGGACACTGAGGATGCTTGCTGTCAGCCTGGATGACAACCATGTGCCTCAAGTCAACAGCTTCAGCATCTACACAGCAGGAAAGGAACAAAGAGCAAAGCAGGTTGTGGCCCTGACAGCTCCTGCTTGCAACTGCAGCTCCTTTCCCTCCAGAGAAGTGATCTACACCTCTTCCCACTGGCATCATAAATGGGCCATTGAAGCACTGTGCCTGTAAGGACAGCAGGCTTAAAACAGAGAAGACCTACCCCGCTAGGGTGAGACAGATTTTCCCTGCTGCCAGAACATGCTCAAAACAAAAAGTCCACAAGTCAGAAGCTTCTGGCATTGCCGACCTCCAGCTAACATTGTACTGTTGGACTGAAATGAGTAATGTGGCAAGACAACTTTGAACATGCTGAGAATCAGTTTTCACTGAACATATAATGTTTAATGCATTGAAAAAATTTCCAATCGTGAGTTCTGATGAAAGCTTTGGCAATTTTGTGTGCTGTGAAAGTTTAAAAATACGATTTAGAATAACTGAAATATTTCACTTCTGTAACATTTCATTAGGACTTGGACACAATCATTTTCCAATATTTTTACTACAATGAGAATATGTTTCTATACAGTATATTGTTTTAGATGGGAAAGTCATAACATTTAACTGGAAATGCCAAAAATTTTTGCTTTGACTGTCCTGAGCTTTCCTACCTTGCTTTTTCTGCAGATGAAAAATTGACTGAAACTGACCCTTTCTTGTAAGATGTTTCACATTTGACACATCAGCATTTTCCAACCACAACACGTTTACTTTGAAAAAAAACTCAACCAACTTGGATAGTTGCAATGAACTTGTGCTCTTTACTTGTTCCCTTCCAGCTCTGAGATCACTAGGGATGGATCCAATACTAGGTTTCTGCACGCCAAGAATCTTTGTCCCACACACAAGCTGCTGCCTCACAGAAAACCCACTTCCAGCCTTCTACTTGGTGGAGTTCGCAACCTGGCCCTATCCTTCAAGCCTTTATAAAAGTCCCTGAATTAATCTGCTGTAAAGCTATTAGAGATAGTTTCTTCTTCCTAACCACTGATAAATTTTTTGCAAAGTCACACAAGTTCATGTCATTCAATAAAAATGACAAGAAACATAATGGAAAATTAAGAAAGCAGGTTAAAAAGCATCATCTAGTTCCTCCATGAAAAGTCAACATGTTCCACGGTAAGTTTTCATAGGTTCAGCTCCTAGTTTATTGTATGTCATTACACTAATCCTTGTCAATAGGATGAATAAGAAGCAGTGGGTAGAAGCAAGACCAGATCCATTCAGATGAAGATGAAGTTATTGAGCAATGACAGCAAATAACCAATGGCCTTGGATTCACCATTATGGGCTGGTGGACTCACATCTCCTGAAGCAAGACCAAGGTGGTGTTTTTTGGACAGCGCACCATAGTCAAACACACTGTTACAAGCCTTGTTCTCCAACATCTAATGAAATTCTGTGGGCTGGTAATACAGGTTGTCCAGCTAGATATTTCCTAACATTTTAAAAGTGTAATATTTACTTCTACTCTGTTTGCCAGAGAAAGAAGCTAACTCTCCCCTCACAAATCTTAATTAGACAAGTTAGAACAGCTGGAAAAAGTAATCACATTTTCAGGCACACAAGCCTTTTCTATGTGTGCCTGTGTGCCCAAAACCTGTTCCAGCTGTATGAGTGGACCGAACAAACAAGATTACCTGTACCTGCAGGCTGGCCTGCCTTATGTCCGTAGAGAGTCCAGGCTACCGCTGCACCGCTGCTTTAACTGTGTGTTTAGACATTCCTGGCACAGTGAGACTTTAAGCTTGGGTTTTACCTCTGGAAGTAACAACATATTGGAGGCCTTCTATTTGTCCCTTTCGAAACTTCCCCCACTGAAACTAAAATTACATAAATCCAATTAGGAGGGGAACTAAAAAGGTTTAGGTTTTTATACACTCATCTAAAAGACGGGATTATTTGCTGCAGCCCAAGAGACACACCGCAGGACGCCGCTGGTGGACACGGACCCGGGTCTGAGAATTCCTGCTTGCTGCCATGAAAGAGAGACATTTGTTGCAATGCACACAGACCCATTATTATTAATTTCCTCCAGCTTCTGAGCAATTTTTGAATTGTTCCTCAATTTTTTAAAGTGATTTATGGGTTATAGGGAGAGAAAGAAGCAGGGGTTTTGTAAATAGTCCCTCCCTTTCATTCCATTTCAGAGCATTAATTGCTCATTGTCTGTAATTGGAAACATAAAGTGCATTCCTACTTGGATCGCATGCAGACGGCTGCCCTGATGTGACTCTTAATGTGCAATAAACCTCCAGTGTGGTACTGCAGACTTGCTTGTTTTAATAAAGTTAATGTACATGGACTTTGAAATCCATGGAAGTACATCTAATGGGCACTTTTGGACGAAGAGATTATGTAAGTTTCTGCTTTGATACCACTTTCCCTCTTTGGAGGTGTATTAAGGCAATGACCTGAGTTCACAGAAGCAACCCCAAGATCTCATCCTTCTAGTTTAAATTCAAAGTTTCAGGAAGTGTTTTACCTTGTCTACATCAAGGCAGGCCCCAGAACTCCCTTGGAAAGGAAAAAGAAAAATAAAGAAACATAAATGACTTTCTTAAATACAGAGTTTTCTGCTTCAGCAGGCTTATCTCTGTTTCTGAGTCTGCGTAAATGCAAAACGGCCTCACGCAACCACATGATTTTATTGGCTCGACGGCCAATTTCCCAGGTTATAACTTGCCTTTAGGAAACGTGGCTAAGAAAGCCAGGAATAGTCCATTAACTTCCCCGTTGCTGTGAGCAAGCAGAGAAGTGATGGTTCCCACAGACAGAAGGGAACAGGAACAATTCCTCACTCCGTATCTGGGTTCAGTTTCGAGGAGACTCCCATTTGGCTAAAAATTTTGCTTTTCATTTTACAGTGGGAACTATTTATAAAGCCCACAGCTAAACAAAACTTTTCCAGTAGTTTCGGAGGAAGCCAAGGGGAAAAAGAGTTATTTTGAGTCAACCTTTCTGGAGAGAAGTAGGTAAAGAGAAGGTTTCACAACAAGTATTGGCGACAGGAAACTCAATCCCTGGAAGGATCCTGGGCATGCTTGGGAAGTCTCTTCACGCAGGGAGAGGCATCCCAGGGCTCACAAATCATCTTTGTTTGCCACACAAGTTAAGCTCGGGGATATTGCCTGAAGCAGCATAGGAAAAGCACAACACGTTTCTTCTGCTAGCAGATCTGTGGGACTGCAAACCTCCAGCAGCGAGTGGGAATAAGCAGCTGGAGAGGGAAGTTGCATCCCAATCAGCACAGCTATTTGGAAAATAATTGTCTGCCTGCAGCATGAATTCCTTGTTCAGAGGGGCAAAGCTTTCCCCTCTGCTCCCTGGAAGGGTGGGCATGTGGAAACTTAGGGATAGGCACTTAAATTTCACTGTTGTCAACCAGTCTGGGAAAAGGAAGATGTGCTCAGGTGGGTGCTGGCAGCAGGTGATGAGAGAAAACTGAAGATCCTGAAGTCCTGACTCTGGGCCATGCACAGTGGCCCACCAGATTCACAACATCAATAAGCTGAGAGAACTAGAAATACTTAAAATTTCCAGGGAGGATTGTGTTTATTTTAAAGCTCACAGTAGCCCTTTTCAAGAAAGGTAAAAAGTCCATCTGGAACTGCGTACAGATCTAAGCCTGAAAGTAAGTGTTTTGGGGGACCTATTATTAAAAAAAGAGATCACAAAGTAAAGGCTGAAACAAATGAGAAGGTATTTCAGTTTCCAATGCTAAATTCATTGGAGATGTTTCTGTCCCTTGCAGGAACATGGCTCTTGCTAGGCACTGTGTAGAAAGATGGCAACAGGCAGCCCCCTGAACCACTCAAACACTACAAGGAACATAGAAATACATGCCTGAAACATCCACTTACGCCCTACCACCCTTTTTTTTTTAAATAATAAATAAGTTATGCCTGTACTCTGCCCTGGTTGTTATTTTAAACTTAGACATACTTTTTTTTTTTGGTTTGCTGAATAGTAAACAAAAACTGGCATGCTGTGAGAAAAACGATTGCCTCAATAGAAAAGTGCCCATTTATGTCATCCCACAATTATTTCAAGCACTATAGTTGAGGTTAGTCCCTCCAAGGCATGTACAAATTGCAAATACACACAAATAATAATGCTCGTACTTTTGGAAAATGTGAAACCCTTTGTTTTGGAAAGGTTGTTCCTATTATTTGTGGCTTGCAACTGTCATCATTATTCAAGCCTTGTCTTCTTTCATGATTGTTCTGCAGCTACTGGGTGCTTGAGAACTTCCCCAAAATTAATATACTTCAAAGAACCAGACATTTTGTATATAGCTTAATTACAGCCTATATAATTAAGTTTTAAAATGATAAAAACTCTTCTGTGCCATAAGTGTACTCAGGCTTCGGCTCACAGGCAAGCTACTACATATCATCCGACGGAGCAAAGGGCCAAGAAATTCCATTTCATTAATTGTTTCCTCCAAGTCTGAAATGTAATTACATATTTTCCAGGGACCTTTGACATTTTCACACTGTGGCTTGGAATCTGATCATACCCTGAAGTAAACGGCCCGCCTGGTCACAGACCTGGAAAAAAAGATCGCTAGCGAGGTAGGCTTGGCCTTTTTCAGACTCCAGAGAAGAGAGGAGAGCGCTGCATGGGTCTCGGTCAGGTTTCCTTAACAGAGCCTTGAAGGGAACGGGGAAGAGATGAAGAGCTGAACTCACCTCAAATAATTGCTCTTGAAGCGATCAGAAAAGGCAACGGAAGAGAGAAGAGTGTCTGTGCAGCAGCCACGGCTGGTTCACAGAACTACAGGGATTTCTGAGCCTTCCTCATGTTTAATCTTCTTAAGGTTTGTGCTCATCTTTCTGGACTTTTTGAGCACAAAACCCAGTCCAGGCGAACAGATAGATCTGATCCATCCAGACATAACGCTCCAGCACTCGAAAGCTCTGAGAAACATCCCGTAAGGCGGCACCAGGGGCCCAATGCTGCCATCCCTGTTCAGGGTGGGCATGCCCCTGCTCTATCAGAAGTCACAGTGATTTTATTCATTAATAACTCTTTACTAATGAATAAACAATGAACGAACTCACTACTTGAAAAGCCATTGACTGACATCAGCGGGCCCAGCCCACCGTCAGCGTTGTTGAGATGTGTGATGGGTACACGTGTACACACACGCGCGTGTGCGCACACAAGGTACGCACTAGCAAACAGCTAGTTGATTTTCTTTCTTGCAAATTGAGCATGTTAGACCTCAGTGCAATGAACCTGAAACTTCTGCAGATGTTAAGTTCACATTAAAATACAATTTTTAACATAACACCATGTGTTTTTTTTAAATCTCAAAATGCTTTTCCTGTATTCCTTTGGATGCTTCAACTCCTAGACAAAACACATTTTTTCAAAATGTTGCTCTGTTTCCCCTTAGTTTCATGGGCAGGAGAACAGCACCTTATTAGAAACAAAATCGATGGGTCTCCATGAATCATTACTTGGAGTTTGGAAAGGAAAAAAGAAATTTGGCAAGCCTTTAGTTGGTAATATGTGCTTCTAAAACCTGCTCTTTGAAAGGGCCAAGTTATTACCCTTGTGAAAAGTAGTTACTCAGCACGTGCTGTAACTTTTCACAGGGGTTTTTAGGCCAAATTTAAAGGGTGCTAATGATTTTGAATGCCAGACTTGAGACCCTACAGCAGGATGAGGTTTTAAAAAGACTTGAACAACTGCCTGCTATCCCCCAGGTCGTGCCCCTTTTAAAAATTTGGATTTTTGGTGCCTTAAAATTCAAGTACCTCACATCACCAGTCATGGAAAGCCTTGGCCTTCGTATCCTTTTGAGTACATGGAGAGTAAACTCCTATTCAAGGCAGTGGGAAAGCTCCTGGCATTCTCTAAAACATGTTGGCATACCGGGAACGTCATTCATTATTAGGAATAAGGAGAAACCACAACTACAAGTGCCTTGTTCAGCAACGTGAGCGTATGCAGCAGAGGGGCATATCGGTTCCTTTCAGACAGCCTAGTTCAGGTACTGTGAGCAATCTGGCCACGGAAACTTGGAGCTAATTTATTCTGCTTCTCAATTACCTCACCTAATGCAGCTATCACTACGGGGAAGCCTGGTGAAAGGTTCTTCGACAGTGGCTTATACCAAATGCTTTAGAAGATGGCATAACCTGAGGGTGATGTGTGGTAAGGGCCAGCACCTACTCACTTATTCCTCTTATTCATTTATTATTTTAATAAATAATTAAAAATACCTGTGAAGGCAGACTAGAGATAACGTAATTAATATTAGAACACGATTCTTGGAGCTTGCCAAATATCATAGACAGGTGCTATTGTGGGGAGAGCAAGGAAGTTGAACCTGCTTCCTTCACTTCCAGTGCTCAGGCTCACGGCGAGCCTGCAAAGCTGGAGCCCTGCAGTGAAGCAGGCAGGCAAGAAATCCAGATTTTATGAACCCCCAGGAACGCCAGCATGCATCCAGCCAGTCGTCAGCCCCGAGACCCTGAATCACCTCCAGGTCCCTCATCGGCCATCTGTTTCCCCAGTGATGCAGCTCCACTGCAATTCGAACCCTCCTTTAACATTTCCCAAAGAAAGGGGAGATGAAAACAAAAGGATCATTTACTTCCTCTAATTGAGAAACAAGATAGGAAGACAGATAAGCCAAGGAAAATTGGCACAACTCCATGGACTTCAACCAATCCTAGAAAGCAGGGCTTTGAGCACAGCAAGAATATGAGCACACTACTATTACTGCCTTGTGATAGTAATATTGAGCTGTTATCGTACGTGTTTCATCCTGGGATATAAAATCACTTTACAAGGGAGGTTGGTGTCACAGAAATGAAGTCACATCAATTTACCCAAAAGAAGCTACCCCAACACTTTTTTCCCCCTTCTTGTTCACAGTGTGATGATTTTTTTTCCTTGCTAAGACAAAAATAATATAGTGCTAGTTGTTGCCAAATATCCACTTTTGAAACTTGGGTCCAGTCTTTTTTAGCTAAGCAAACTTGGCACAAAATGAGTGTTGCCTATGGACAGAGTTTATAACTTGGGAAGTTTGCCAGGATCCTATTGCTGCCTATTTTGAGGTCTGGTGCTTCACCTTCTCACCCTACAACAAAGATTAAATAGTCTTCTAACAAGGAAAAAAAAAAAAAGAAAAAAACACACCTGATACTATTTTTCTCTTCCTTCCCTAGGATTCTAGGAATTACAATCCACAGGAGATGAATTTCAATAATGCCACGAGCAAAAACATGGTTTTGCCTGAAGCCAGCAGTTACTTCTCCAGGCTATAATTATTTAATGTGCAACACACATGTAAACACGCATGCACACACAGCCATCTTTTACAGGAGTCTGGTAGAAGAGCTCTCCTCTCACCAGTTTAAGGGAGCGAAGTATGCTGTTAAAAAAAATGACAAATGCTGTGAAATAATCTAAAGCCACAGGAACTATTCTTTTAAAAAGACACTGAGCAGCCTCGGGGCAAGCAGCGGCTGCTGCACGGTGACTCAAAGGAAGGACAGTAATACACAACAGAGCTCGTACATCATTTGATCGGGGCAGAACAGACCCCCAAATATCCCCCGAGGAACAGACCTGACAAACAACCGGTCGAAGGAATCAGGGAGGTGGCAGCAACTCCTCCGGGCATTACACACGCTCTGCTTTGGATCTCCTTGCTGAAGGAGGAGGCAAAAGTAGAAGCCACAGTGCTGCTGTCCCTGGTCCCTTCTGGCCTGCAGCATCAGCAAGAGGTCTTTGGCATATCTGCTGCTTTCCTCTCTGCACAGGGGAAACTACAAAGGACCAAAAAAAAGCTACAACATTCCCTCAGAGAGGACAGTTACTGCTCTGAGAGAGCCTCTGCACTGCTCTTGCCTCAGCAGCCTTGGTAAGCACTTAGTGTTTTCTGGGTGTGACACGGGAGGCAGAAAAAGAGCAGGATGGGGATGTTCCCCCGGACCAGCTCTTCTCCTTCGCCTCTCTCAGAGGATAGCTGAGATGAGAGGGGAGGGTGTGGGTGGGAGGGAACCACGGAAAGATTGATGTAAATTCATTTTCAAAAGCCAAACAGATGAAAGTAATTTTCACAGCCCCGCAGCTGTTCGAAGTATTTTTTTTTCTGGACCAAGCCAAAATGCCGTGCAGATAACAGCCCAAGCTTCGGGCAGATAAGCGCTACCTAACCAAGTCAGCAGCAGAGATACATCTCTGCTTCGTGGCAGCCAGTGTGCTCTGGGATGGATCAGCATCTCTCCCCCCTCAGGGCCCTTTTCCTTCATCTGACACAGGTCATCTGGGGCAAGACACCATCTGCAGCATGTTGCTGTTTGCCCATCACTCTCCGTTTCACACCTGAGCCCCAGGTGAGTTGGAGAGGGCAGTCCGTGCTGCTCAGGGCCTTCCCCAGCTCTCCACTGGCACCTTTCAGCATGAAACACGCAGGGGATGAAAAACCAAAAGAGGGAACGGACGGAAGTCCTGAAGCCGCGCTCTCCGAGGTGATGTTGCCAAGCCTTGGACCGCAGAAATGACAGATGGACTTACAGTTGCATTTATCCTCAGTTATTTTCCTATAAACCAGCCCTGCCAACAGCTGGCCAGTACTTTCTGCAGCTTCCACTGCACTTTGTGGAGCAAGATCTTACACTGTTTTTTAAAGGCTACAAAAATCTCTCTGTTTTGGAGCCAGACAACACATGTCCAGGAACTTACTGTCATGCTCCATGTCCTGGTGCCTGGTAGGAGGCAGAATTGCCTTGTCTGCTGCAAGGAAAGCAGAAGGGCCCTGATACACTGGCTCCCCATGGGCACCTTCTAGCCAAGGACAGGGCCCGTACAAAGCGATGGTGTCACTCTGCATCAGTCCTGACAGATTGTCCCCCTGGAGTCAGCCTGACCTCATCCCTTGTCCTCACCAGACTCCGGGACTGGTCACAAAGAAATGATGGGGACTATAAAATTCTACGATTCTTTCAAGAGTCCAAGCTGGCACCTTCACCTGCTTAGAGGTTCCTAAATGGCTTTGAATGTTTTCTCTGGGACTGTTTCATTAAATGGAAACATCCAAAACTGCTTTTATAAAAATTGCTGAGGCTCAGAAAGCAATACCTTGAGCAGACGCAAGCGGGGCACACAGAAAGCAACTGCTAAAGGTGACACCAAACGGGACAGATTGTGCATGCTGAGCTTTGAAGCAGACTTAGGGCACCTAGGCTTAGCACTTTCCCTTCTTCAGTATATTTAAACCCCAAAGCACACCTGAACCCCTCAGGACAAGGGCCAACAGGCCTGGAAGGGCTCCCCCGTCCTCGGGGCACTCCCCTTGGTGCAGCCCTCCCTCAGCACAGGGCTATCACATTACATGTTGTTTATACACAATGGCACAATATAAAATCCATTTAGAAACTGGGCTCGCTCGCTGCTATTAAAGAAGCCATCAGCAAAATTCATTTTTTATTGGTTCAGTTACAAAACTCACAGCAGTGCGTTGTGTTTGTTTTTCCAGAGCACCAATAAAAATCTTTTTGATTAAAAAAATTGAGAGAGGGAGAGAGAAAAAAAAAAAGAAATGAAAAGCTGACCTGGTATAACCCACACGAGCGCTGAACCTCAGCGGTGCTATATAAAAAGAGCCGAGAGGTTGCAAAGCCAATTGCTGAGCAAACGCTCGACTGTGACTGTAACCAGCAATGACTGAAACCTGTTTATGGCAGAATTTTTGCTCTGTAAAAATAAGCACAATCAAGCCTTGCTACATCAAAACAGTTTTTGTCATAGAGTGATCACTGAAGATGCAGCATGGCAGATGTAGAGCTCCATGAGTAAGTGACAAAGCTCTTTCTCCGCCTTTCCATGGGCTCAGTCCTGCTGTACGCAGACAATACAGCTGCCTCCAGGTATTTTATGGTGCTACATTAACATATTAATCCAGAGATGTCAAACAACCTACGTTTGGTGTTTATTTACAGACTATTTTTTTCATTTATGGCCATGAGTACATCTCATGATCAGCTGTCTTTGGTGTCTGTGACCTGCAGCCTTACAGTCCTGCTAGTTACGCCCACCTGCAACCGAGCTAAAAAGTTATATGCAAGGTGAAAAAAACATTAAATACTGTAAAGACAACCACCTCAGTTTTCTGAAGATTGTACAGGCACCACATCATGGTGCAATCGCAGAAGGTGGTAGCCACTTTTTATCCAGTACTGCACAGAAAAATCGTGGATATGTGCTAAGTCCAGGCCCTCAACTCCTGCACAGTGAAATGACAACCTCGTTGCATTACAGTTACATCCCAGGTTTCCAAAACGATGCCTATGAAGAGCAAACATAACATTAAGTAATTCAGAGAAGTTTAATTTCCAATTATATGGACTGGTTGCAACTGTAGGTAACTGCAAGCATATTCTAACTACATTATTAAGAATGGACCTGTAATAAGAAATATTTTATTCTTTAGAATACAAATAAATCTAAATGGAAATAGCTCATATTACACGTCTAGGAAATCATATTTAACAAAGCTGGTTTTTTTTAAACAAACAGGTGAATTGTGCCCTTTTTAAGAAATTATTTCTCAAAATATAAATGTGTAAATACACTTTTAAAGAACAAGCGATTAAAGAAAAGAAAATAGTTTGTTTAAAAAAGACATGATTTTCCCCATCTCAGTTAAGAGAATTAATTTTCAAAATGTGAGAAGAATGTAAATACAAGAATTCTGGACACTTCATTTCAGTTCCTAATTTTTTTTTTGCCAGTATTAGGAAAGTAAGAAAATAAATCCTGTTTTATTTATAAGCATTTGTCAGATATTTTATCTATTACACCTTATGGGATGTTAACGAACTGTTCACTTTGGCTACTCGTTATTAGCTACTGATCCTTGGCTGGCCACCATAGTACAAGGAAACAGTCTCAGGACACCACAGGTGCTGGTGTGAAGGCATGGGTTTTGGTACGAATTTCACAGACAGTCATAAACCAGAAACATGTTCTCAGGGAAGAACCAGCACGAAGCGCTCAACTGGAACAGCTGTCCAGAACTGGAATAGAATATTTGCGAACACTCACTTTGTCATCTCTGGCTATCTTTAGAGATGCTCTTTAGAGGGCCGTGAATCCTGCTGAAAAAAATCAAACAGCTGATGTGTTGCTAAACCTCTCGGAGGCTTTCAAAAGTCTTTACTCTGGGGCTTGTCTAACTCAAAAAACAAATTAGGCCAGCTATCACAGGACAGGTACTTATCAATATCTGCATGGGTGGATACTGATAGCACCTTTATCGCCTTCAGCTTAATCCACTTGGGAAACAAGCCATTAAATAATCCACAGAAGACAGCTGAGCAGGAGCATCCACTCTGGGCAGCGCTGCGCTTTGCATTCACACACCAGCTCCCTCTCCCTCCATGCAAGCTCTTGGCCTCCAGATAAGGGGTGTTAACTGAGTGGGAAGTTTGTCCCAGTCAAAATCTCCAAACTCTTGGGAAAAAGTCATTAAACTGTGTAAAAGCAGGAGCCTGTGTTTTCTTTCCTTCTTCTTGTAGGTGGGAAAAGAACAGCCTACACAAACAACACAGTGCAGGAAACCTTTGGGGACTAAAACATGATACGCCGTATTTCAGCAGGGATTTAGACAGGCCTCGCGGAAGAAGGAATGCCTCCCTCGCGCTCTCTAAATTACCTCAGTGCTTTTCTTGCTTTCTTCTTTCACCATGAGTTTTCATTTGGGGAGAAGTTATTTGCTACTAGGATGCGTGTAGAGAAAGCAGCAAAATCAAAGCAGTATTTTTGCAGAGGCCTTTTTCTTTCCACCCCACCGGCAGAACAGATCTTACACGGACACAAGAAAACTATTATGCTAAGACTGTTCCCAGGACAGGAAAAGTCCTCTCCCATCCTCATTAACATTGTACAAAGTATTTCAGGCTTGCAAGTGCTATAGGATAGGCTTGACAGACACGACTGTTGACCCGAAATATGAGCAAGGATTGGAAAACAACCGGCTGAAGCTTTCTGAACACGACCATCAGCGTGACTGCCAAAGAAAGCATCAGCAACTGTTACTTCATGAACCAACGTGTGATTTGCAGAAACACTTACACAGCTTAAAAAGTCTAAATCCTGCTTTCAAAGGGGCATTGTCACCACAAAGTGATTTAGGTATCTCAGTACATTTGAGGGGCTGGCTGTTGAGAGTGCAACTTTCAATGGAAATGAGTCGTTGATTATGAATTTTGAAGAGGGAAACTCCTGCTCCAACAGCTATTGTGGGAAACCAAAAGCTCCTGTGAAGCACATTGCCTCCAGCACAACCCCTACATCTCCACTTGGGCCACCTGGACAAAGTGAGCTAGAACAGCAGCATCAAACATCTGATAATAACCGCTAAGGTGAGAAACATGGAGATTTCAAACTAGCAGCAACATCAGAGGCCATGCTAATGGGACAGAGCTATATCTTTAAGATATAGGTAACTTACTGCATGCATATGAAAATTAACATACAGACTTCTTTGCCCATAAAGAAACCACAAAAGTCATCAGCTCTAAGACTTAGCTTGCACACAAAACTATAAAGAATTAGGAAATTCACATAATACAGGAAAATTATTGATTCCATTCAACAATCCCAGAGAGAACGAGAAGCTTCAGTCCGCATTGGCTAAATAAGAGTTTTCTTGCATTTTGTTAAAGCCATTCAACAGGGATGTACTGCATTAGCCCTGTCCTGGGAGACTGGTCCTCTAACACGGAATTCATACATTGCTTCAAGGCAACTATTTTCAGAAAAGCTTTTGCCACAGTTAAAACTCCAGCTGCATGCAAGAAACCAACTCTTGAGCACCTATTGTCTTCCCACTTTTGGCCATTATAATCGAGAGAAATTAACTGCTGAAATTTGTCGCTGTGAATGGGAAGAGCTGCCATGCCAATTCCTAGCAAAAGTGCAACATAGATTACACCCTGGCAGAAATTATAATAAATCCCAATCGCTGCAAAAAGCAATAGAAATGTAGGAGCAATTCATGTCGTTTTTAGTAGAGGACTTGGCATATTAGTCTGGAGCATGAGTAGGTAGAAAAATTGAACTGAAAAGGCAAACCCAAAGGGCTTGGACTCTAAAGTTCAAAACAGCTCTGAAAGCAAAAGCAGCAGGTAAAGGCACTAATAGTCACAAATCAAGCTGCAGGTCAAACACTGTCATCTAAAAGCCTTAGATCAGTGGTTGGAGTGGCATTATTTGAATTTAATGGGCACACAGTAGAGTGCTGTATAATTAAGCACTGAAAATTTAACCTGAGCATTTAAAATACCCTTCAATCTGCCATTTGCTTTAACACACATTAATAGCTAGGCCTTGCTGGAAATGCTCTACTGGGAGAAATTTTGGAGCGACAAAAGCTCAAAAAATTTTCTCCATTGAAATTTCCATTTTGTTAACTCTAAAAAACACAGAAAAACACCTTAAAGCAAAACATTTCATCTTGAATCAGTTCAGTATTAATGGAAAAACCTCACACAGGCAGTTCATCTTATGTCTTATGACACATTGCCCTGTGTAAATCTAAGTTCTAATCAATAAAACCTCAGCTTTTTTTTGGCAAGTTCGGCTCTTCGCTTGGACTACCCAAGAAGCAGCACCAAAATCCTCCTACCTTGGGCCATTTGGAAGACATCTGGAAGAAAACAGCTCTTGCTTTACGGTGGCCTCCCATTATAACTCACACCTGAACAAGCCCTTTATGAAACACGAAGGAAAAAAATTACAAACCTCTAAGAGATAGTAAAGAAATCCTTTAAACAGTAATGGAAAGATAACATATGACAACCAGGCTCATTTCTTAAATTTGTGAAAGAAACAAGAGGACTGAAAGTCAGCTAGGATCATACTGACGGTCTATGCAAGAAGAGCTATGGCACAGTTTGAGATACGCTGCTTGTTATTTGCTCAATATGACCATCAGGGCTTCCAAAACCAAGGAAAAGTGCTATTTCCAAAACATCAAAGCATTGTCTTCTTCTATAATGCCAGCTGAGCAGGCTAGTGAACTCATTCCTGCTTACCAACACATTTTTATTTGTTTTTCCACTGTGAGATTAGATCATGCAGGAAAAGTTCACCAAATAATACTGTAAAAAGAGATGAACTCACCCGAGATTTTCATTGGTCATTAACAAAAAAAAAGCCCTCTGTCAAACTACTGGAAATGAATTAACTTTGAATACTCAAATACATAAGCATTTCTGCAAAAAAGCTTTGGGATGAAAAAAATATTTATTGCGCCCTCCAGGGGAACATAGCTTGTCAATCCCTTGTCACTAAATCACTTGCTAACGGTTATGGTGTGAGGTAAATTGCTGTTTAACCCTGATGAGTTTAAAGACCTTGATGCCTAATGAATTCTCCTATTCATCCTAGAGGTTACATCTGCACTAGAGCTCTCTTAACAACCTGGTGCTGAAAAGATCTGATGTAATTTTCTATTTACTAAACAGGTGCCAGTAATCATATCCAATGATGTCAGGCAGCTTGATGCAAACTCACTTTAAGATGACTATCCAAGCTGGCTCTCTGTGATCATGAAAAGGCTATACCCCAGGTAGCAACAGCCTCGCAGCATGTTCATCTTGATGATAAAGCAAGGGCTCGTTAATGCCTCTGAAGAAGAGCAATTATTGAGGATATTTCATAATCTGATGCCGTTAATTCTGCAAAACCCATTAATGCAGCTCATCCGCTGAGCTCTTGGGGTTTGCCCATGGGAGGACCCTTTGCTCATGTAACTCAGCACCCCAGCGGGCACGCAGCCCTGGGTGCTTCCCTTCCCACCGAAACGCGCCTGGGGTTACAGTGAGGGAGACAGTGCTCAGCAGAGCTGAGCTGCACCATTTGAACAGAGCAAACGGGCACCTCGTCTTGTTCATCCCAGCCACTGAAGGTAAGAACCCAAAGTGATATTTTACTTTGAGAGATAACAAAAGAGCTCCTGTAGTGCTTCACTGGCATAAACTAGCCCAAAGGCTCCCTAGATAATTTCTGAGACGCTTCTCATAACCCAGGGGCTGAGCACAGCCCCGTGACCACCTCTCCTGGGCAGGTCAACACAGAGGGCAGGGCTGGGGTGCTGCAACAGCCCCTCTGGGCAGTGCCTGTTGCTGTTACATCAGGTACAGAGCTGCTCTTACATGCCTTTTTGAGACCTCACCATCTCCAACAGCCCAAGAAACAGGCAGGCACGGCTCTGACACTCTCTGCATTACACCACTTATAGCACTATGCAAAACCATACTGGTCCCGAGCTCCTGCTGCTGAAGCAGGTGCTGTGCATGTCCCAGGCAACAACCAGCTTGAATAGAATGAAATAATGTTTTGGGCAGTCAGGATTTTACTCCAGGAATGTCTTAGTCCACTGAGAAATAGTGTTTGGTGTTAACAAGATATTTGAATTGTTTTATGTTCAGCCACTCATGCAGCATTGGGCTGCGGTGGGTTTGCAAAAGATTTTGGCTATACAGCATCATTCCCTTGACAAGAGGGAAATTAGAGGAAAGAAAAAAAAGAGGCAGAAACATTGGCTTCTGGTGAACAGTGATGGTTGGTCCACATGGAATACAAGAGTCCTCAGCCTGTGTAGCTTATTACTCTCCTAAACTAAATAATCTTAAGTAGACTATTGAATATTTCTGGTTTTAGACATAAAAACATCTGGTTTATCTAAATGAAGTATTTCACAGGAAACGTAAAAAAATTCTACAAAAAGAAGATTTTGGCTGAAAGCTTTCTTGTTTCAGCCCCACGCTGAAAACATTCTAGGTTACACTAAAAACGTTTAGTCTTTAATGACAATGTTAAATTTTCCGTGGAAAAAATAAATGTTTCCCAGATATGTTAATAAGCAACAAGCTGTATTCCTCACTGCTGGAAATGTGTGCATTGAACTATATAATTTTGGGCACTAGTTTAACATTCATATGCCTGGAGTTTTAACAGCAGATCACTTATTTTCATCAAACCAGTAAAACAGCATCGAAACTCTATACAGTCATTCCAGCAGATACAAAATCACCACAATTTGTTCAGTTTAGCTCGTAAATTAAAGGCAACATGAAGTGACATTTGAATTTGAATTCAAGCAAACTTGCTACTAGTTGTTAGATCTCCATGTGGACAGTCTTACTTGGCCCTAGGAAATGCTGGTAGTTTGGTTTAAACATCCTTTCCAAAACTCATTATATTAAATCACACACTTCTTCAGACCTGAAGAAGAGCTCATAAGCCTGGATGTTTGTGCCCACTTTTTCCAGCTACATCAGTTGCATCTAATAAAACATGTTACCAAAGATCGCGTCTCACTGCGGAAAAGGAGCATTGAATCAATCAAAGCAATTGTGCTTTGTAAAACCAGGTTCCCAACAATTTTTTTGCAAGCAATGGATGGCAGCAGTAAATTTCAGTGCTATTGTTTGCTTAAACAGAACTATTTCTACTCCATAAGAACTAATTTTCCAGGTCCAAGCCTAAGTGGTTTTTAGGACCATCATCATCCCCCCTCCCCCTCCTTTCAATTTTGTTACTGGGTGTTTAGCTCTTCCTTCCTTAATGGGAATTTAATAAGACCCAGCTGACAAGTGCTCAGTGAACTGACCAAGCAGCACCTGAAAGAGATGGGATGTAACATTCATATAAAACGCCTGAGTACCATCATTGTTATTAAAAGGATAACTAAATGAATTCATAGTGATGGGTCACTCGTTTCAAAGAGTTTCCATAGCTGTTAGACATCGGGAAAAATAGGGAAGTTACATCATTTTCTCCAATCCTAAATAACCTTATAAACTCACCAAAGAAATTAATTAGCCAATATTTCTTGAAAATTCATAACAAAGTTTCCATTTTTCCATCAGATAATTCCTTAGTGCATTCTGGTTTTTAACTTCCTTCAAGTCTGGATCATTTTGATGTGTGAACAGACATTTTGTGTTTCCATGGGCTATTTCCACAGGTTCAAATATCTTATGTAATTGACATTTTCCTGCTTACAAAAGCTGTCAAACTTAAAAGTAGCAGTTGATTGATAAAACATGGGTTTTGTCTGTAACTTAACTTCATTGTTGGGGTTTAGTGCTCAAGCTCTGAATAACTCCTCTCTTCAGAGACACATGCATTCAGCTCTTTGCTTTGGTGAAGTTTTTTTAATTATGGGTTTTTTTTAAGCATCTATGCTTTAAGCTAGTTTTATAAATTAGAAAACAGCAGCAACTGCTTTTTCTTTTTCCTACAGGTAGATCTCTTCAACAATTTGCTTCCACTTTAAAATTACTACTCTCTAAATAGTGTAACTTGACTTTAAAGTCAAGTCTTCCAAAGTCAGCTTAATAATCACTCAGCAACATTTATCCTTTCCAATCCTGACTATTAAAAAAAAAAAGAAAAGAAAGCACTGAGGAGAGCATTGATATTTGCAGCATCTATAGAGGATGGCAGCTATACAGGCCATAAAGCAGGCAGTGCAGATGTTCTTTAATAGTAAACAAAACCTGCAATAATTATGAAAGGACCATTTCTTCTAGCTATGAGAAACACACAAAAGCATGATCCCGAGCCAGGCAGGGTCTTTTTGTTGGCTTTAGTGGACTCTGGGTCTTGCTTATAAGAAAGACATGAGCAAGCTGGTATCATGCTGACATGACCAGTGTTGGCACGGACAGGGATGCATTTGCCTCTGCACAAATCATCACGAATACGGCGCTTCAAGATGTGCAACTACCTACATTTTCCACCTGAATGTCTGTGATTTATTATGCAGACACTCAGTGGTGCCGTAGTGGCACCTCACCATTATCCTCCTCTGTGCTCAGGGAGCAAAGACGGGCATCACACCACCTTTCTGCTGACCCCAAGATTTTTCTGCTGACCCCAAGATTTTTCTGCCTTTCAGCAGCGCAGAGTCCTGGTTTCCTTTGCATGGGGCAGAACCTGGTTGCAGGAGGTAAGCAACACAAGATTCGATAAAACAGCAGAGCACGACAGAGTTGCCAAGGCTGTGCTCTGCCCACGCATGGCTCTCCCATGGAGATCACCTCCACCAGCCTTTTCTCCTCCCTTGCATAAGCCCCCTCTGCTCAGAGATGGCTCAAAACCGCTGTCATTGCCAGTCTGTGGTTTAATTTTGCCCCACTGTAACCAGTGCAGTCCTGGAATTAAGTTCAATTGTCCTGAATAAGGATGGATTAAAGCAACTGCCATTTATTTTTTCTTTTGAGTCCCAGCCCAGATACAGTAGTTTCACATGCCTTTGGCAGAAAAATGTTATTGCTTTCTGAAGCAATTGTTTTTTCAGTGACATGACTTCCTGCAGGGGCGTTTTAATTATTGTTGGTGTATCACCTAACTTAAGTTATGTATGGCTTTGAAGTCGTTCTTTGTATCTGATAGTAAGAGGATGGAAAACAAACATGACTGTTTATTCTCTTCCCCTTGCCCTGCATTGGCTTGGTGCAGCCTTTTCTTCGGATTACACAAACACGGGGTGGATGGAAAAGGAGGTCCAAAAAGAAGAGGCCAGACAAAGAACGTGTACCCGACGCTTTTATGCTAGCAGGTGCTTTCTCTTGAGCTGTCCTTCTTAACAGTCACACAGAGATCACGTGCATGAACCCCCAAATGCCAGGTCAGGCCCTGAAGACAGAAGAATGCTGAGGAGTACACACATGTTCAATGACCATTCCCAGCTAAAAATAAAATAAAAAATAAATCACAGCTCCTGAACCGAATACATCAGTGTTGTGCTGGGTTATGGGAGCCACTTCACTGTGGCAGAGAGGTAGCATTTGCAAACGTTTGCATATAACTGCGTGAAGCGATATCCCAGCCACCTGCAGAACAAAGGCAAGGAAGGCTTCCTCGTTGTACTGCCAAGGCAGGGTGGAAGGGCTCGACGTTAGCCAGATGGCAGCAGAGTATGCACAACCTACAGTGGGCTGCTGCCCAAGTCTCCTCTTACTTGGATATTTCAGATGGATTTAGGTATCAAGGGCTGGATGATGACATCTCACTGCACTCAACGTCTTCGCTGTAAATGCAATCCACTTCCTCCCCATCCAGGTAAGAGTTAAGATCCTCAGATATTTATTTTTCTTTAAATTAATCACCAGAAAGTTGTTTTTTGTGTGTTTTTTTTTTTTACACCACCACCACATTTCAGAAAAAAGATGGTTCCTGACAGGCAGTGTGCCAGCAGCCAGATAAAACATTTCAAACCATCTGCTGCAAAGTATGTGCACAATGAAGCTGTGAACTGGGACATTCATTTCTGGGGAACCCTTTCTCCTTAACTTGAATGGTTTTAAAGTCAAACAGAAGAGACCTTCTAGGTTCATCAAAATCTTCTCCCTGCCTACCAAAAGCACCAAGAGAAGGTACCATGAGAATAGCTTCTAGCAGAGGCAGTTACTAATGGTTTATTCATTAACAGGGCAATTTCAGTCCCATTCTGCCTCTCCCATTGAGGATGGAAGTTCTCATCTTTCAAAAGCAATCTGAGCAAGCCATGTGAAGATTTCACCATTTGTGGCTTGGGAAAGCAGAGATGAAAGACTTCCAAGACCTTTTACTTGAGTTTGTTTTCTACTCTGGGATGATTATGACATTACTCACCACACGTGCCATCTTCCAACCCCAGGAGACTGTGCTGGGGAGACCCAGCAGACTGTATAGCTCATTTCTTCTTTAGGACTTTTGGTTTCCTTGCGGTCTTCACCACCATGGCTGAGGTACCAACCTGAGAGCTTTTAAGTTGGATACTTAAGGCGATATTTACACTGGGAACTTCAAGGAAGGGTCACAATCCTACTTCAGGGCTATGGGAAGCCATAAGGTTTTCTGTTTCTATAACAAACTGGTTTTAAAGGCACAGAGTTTTGCCTTGAATAGTGTGCCATGCTGAAGAAACACCTTAAAACGGAGAACGCACCCACACTGCCTTTTGTGAGAGCTCTGTGGCTGCATTCACTGCTCCTGGGAAACAAAAGTCCAAGTACACAGAAAAAAATCCTCCAGCCAGCTCTCCACTCCCACTTCCCAACCCTGCACACCTGGTGTTTAACATATACAAAGGGAGTCTCTCTTTTCCCCACAACCCAAAATCTGGAGTTTAGCAGTAAAGCTGAGGAGGACACGAACCTGGCACATCCTCCACTTTCTGGTCCTTCTGCCTCCTCATTTTCTAAGGCTTGTTTTCAGGTTCAAAGCCTTTCCACCGTCCCCCTGTGAGTAAACCTCATTAAAGAGGAGGACAGGAGTCAACTCCCCGTGCTGAAACCTCTCGGCTCATATGCCACAGTCACACCACCTGCCCACGCTCATGGCCACGACATGAAAAACCAAACTGAACTCCTGTTGCTTCAGACCCACAACAATCTTTGAACCCAGACAGATGTCCAGAGATGAAAGGGGAAATGAAGCTGCCGAGTTCCTTTCCTGCCATGACAGAAGTGTACACACAAGTCAACTACTTCCTATGGCCAGCCCCACCCTCTGAAATTCTGAGAAAAAAGGGAAAAAAGCTCAGCTAATGAGAATTGCAGCACTGTTCACACCACAGTAGTTAAGGTTGTATTCATTATAAATCCCCTCTTCAAGGTTTCTGTCACTCAGCCATAAAAATCATTCTGGGTTGAAATTTTTTAGCATCCAAGCTTTCTGCCCAAGGACAATATTTTTGACAGAATTTGGAAACAATTGGTTTGGCAAAGGGCATCTGAAGTTTTTAGCAGTGCAAAAAAGAATAGCTGTTAGTGGTGTCAGATGCTATTATTTTATGCTCTTATAACTTAAAAACAACCAATTTAGGTTCTGTGGTTGTTATTACTCCATAATTTCCTCTGAAATATTAGGCCCGTTCCTAATAACAAACTCCTGCAAATTGCTAGCACTGCTCTAAGTAGAAAAATAGCAGCATTCCTGGGCCAAATCTTTAGCTGCTATAAATTAGCTTAGTGTCATTGCTGCCCATTTACATCAGCTGAGGTGTTGGCCCCAGGTGTTTAGCAAAACTCAGTTTTGGTGTGTGCATGTGTCTGGTTGGCTCCATTGGTCCTTAGCTGGGCAGTTCCCAGGAATTTAGAAAGCAGATGGTTAGGTAATGTCTTTGGGATCTGACAGAAGCTATCCTCCTCATCAAAGCTCGTTGCTAAACATCACTTGACTTCATGCACTGAAATCAGCACCTCCACCTAGAACATGTAAAGTTTTCTTGGGGAGCCCTGGCACACCAGGAGGCTACGTTGGCCACATCCAAGCCTAAACTGAAGTCAGGCTCCGTCAGCGCGATGAATCACATAGATGTTTAGCTTGTCTTGTTTTGCCTTTGGAGAAGCTGGCATTTAAGTCATCCCAAGTACATTTCATGCAGGACCATATATTTTGGAGGCCACTACTTCCCAAGGCACAGCAACTGCAAGGTGGTCAGAATTTGATTCTCCAGTGCCTTGGGGAAGTCTGGTATTTGCTTTTGAACTCATGCAGCATTTTTTTTTAATGGGATCTTGAACGCTATGGGTGAGATTTGGATATTTTCAGAGAGACTGATCACAATAACCACCTGTCCCCTCCTTCTCATTGCACCCACTTAAATGATATTTTCTTACTGAAAACTAGTGCTTGGATAAATGAGTACTTTGGAAAGGCCTGGGAAAGTTTTGAATAACTGAGTAGTTCCTCTCCCATTTGTACTAACCTGCAGAGTGAAACCCACATGCATTGTACCCGTCATTGTAATGTTTTAACTCCGCACTTCGGCCTACTGTAAGCCTTCTGCATCTCCTACTAGAAGTCAGTCACCTCCATGTTTCCTCCTCTTTGTCATGCACAGTAGATGCCCAGACTAGTTAACTGGTTTTCCTTGTAGGCTTCTCTTCAACTCTGAAAAAAATCAAGTTGGATGGAGCAGCTGCCCACCTCTGACACATGCTTAAGACAACACCTTGAAAAGCTTCCCAGTTTTCTAACACACTCATTCTTCTGCCTGCACAAAACAGCAGCATTGCCTGAACTCAGACCTCTCCTTTTTCCTCTTGTGAAAGCTTCAAGATGGTCTTTGTTGTTTGGAGTATGTTGCTGCATTTGCATTTAACAATTTAGTAACTGTACCTGGCCAGAATTGGGATGAAGATTGTGAATATTAGCCACAAAAATGTAAGAAGTTAAAATAATACTACTTTGTTGTGAAAGTTTCTCATTCAGATGTCCTACCAGGGTATCTGGAGTGGAACCTGAAGGTCTTTTGTGTATAGATTGTATCAGAAAAAGAATACTTATTTATCTGTGTCCAGTTTTGGGCCCCTCGCTTTAAGAGAGATATTGAGCTCCTAGAGTAGGTCCAGAGAAGGGCGACTAAACTGGTGAAGGGGCTGGAAAATAAAACTTATGGGGAGCAGCTGAGGGAGTAGGGGCTGTTTAGCCTGGAGAAGAGGAGGCTGAGGGGAGACCTGATTACAGCCTACAAATACTTGAGAAGGGATGGTGGGGAGGTAGGGGAAGGGCTCTTTACATTAGTGATGGGTGATAGGACAATGGATATAAGCTTAGTCAGGGGAGATGTTATAAAGTATTTCTTCTCTGAAAGGGTTGTCAGCCACTGGAATAGGCTGCCCAGGGAGGTGGTTGAGTCCCCATCCCTGGATGTGTTTAAGAAAAGGGTGGATGAACTACTTAAGGATATAGTTTAATGGGAGATTAGGGACAGTTGGACTCTATAATCTCTAAGGTCTTTTCCAACCTAGAAATCTATGAAATCTTCCTAGTTGGGATAATTTGTCAGTTAACCTGAGAAAATTTATCTAGCTCTGAATCCCTACAATTCAGTGATCCCTTCTGTATATCCTTCCCACTCCCTCAAATTTAATGTCCACATTTAAAGTAATTATTGCTTAGAGGAGTGGATTCAAAGAATAGCAACGGTAAAGACTAACCAAGTACAGGTCACTTGGATCCTTATCTAAATTTCACACTATTTATGCACTTTATTCCTGGTCTAAGATTCCCTGCCCCACCAGATCCCCTTAGACAATACATAGCTCGTATTTAGCAGGCGGAGCTCCAGTGATGGGAAGCTGCATGTTTTCAACATGAAAAACAATAACCAGAGATGGGTTGACTCTCTTCTTATGTCAATGAGAATTATTAGGCATCCCACACCTATTAATTGCTCTGTGGCCATAACGGCCTCCTAGGCTTAAAATGCTACGAGTTTACAAATCAGCTTTCCCCTTAAAGGTTCCTTATCTAGATAAGAAAGGCAAATAAAGAGACTCCAACCAATTACAATGATTAAACAGCATCATTTTTCTGCTGATCTTTGAAGCAGAAAGGCAAGGCCCTCGAGCAGGGCAGAGATGACTCCCGCGCAGCCCAGGCAGTCCGTGCTTCTGTCTGCAGAGGGAGGAAAGCAGCAGGAGTAGGTGCTGTGCAGACACAAGATGACACCCGTCCTCACTTGCAAGGAGCAGCGAGGCAACACGGGGTGCAAGAGGGACCCACGTTGGTCACCGGGGACAAACCTATTCACCTGACAAGAGTAGTAAATGGCACAGTGTCAGATGTCAAGAGAACTTCCCAGACACTGTTTGGAAAGTCCAGGGACTGTTTATGTTGGGGTGGAGGGAAAGGTATCTATTTCCCCCTCACAGTGGGTTAAGCAGCTCTTGCCCCTAAGATAAGCTACTTGTGCTAAAATGTCAACAACTGACCTAAATTATTTAAGATACAGAGCAAAAGTGGCCTCTGCTATTCAAGTTTCAGTGGCCAGCATAGGGGAGGAAAAAAAAAAAAAAGAGATCCCTTCTCACAAAAAGGCACTATACTATCCTGTCAGTCTAGGAGATTTTTCTGCCCAGGCTACTCCATCTTCCTGAATTATAAAAAAAAAGTCCCCTAATTTTTGAAAGTGACAACCCGAAAGCAGCATAGAAAGAAATCCCTTCCTGAGTACAGGTTAGGATATGTGGTAAAAATAGCAGCTTTCTGCTTTGGCACAGCAGCTATAGCTTGTTCCTGTCGAGGTGGTTTTTAAACAGTATTTCAGATCGCAGCTACAGAAAGCCCCTCTCAGCTACTATTTCAGAACTCCAATTGGCTTTTTCCTAATCCCTGTAGCAACAACGGCAGGCTCCTAAAAATACCCAGGAAAAAAAACACAGAAGAGCTCCATCAATCCATTACTTTCAGAATAATATTTGTAGATTCCTTATTTCCCCCCGCGATACCATCACATTTAATCATGAAAGTCAGGTTAAGGTTTTACTTGGCATCTGTGTTTCTTGTGGTGTAGGGAATAGAAATTTCGGGCTTCCAACAGCTGTGGAGAAGGGCCTTGAATATTACATCATTTATCAGTAGTGTTTCCAGAAAAAAAAGGAAACATTCCATGAAAAGATAATTTACTTGTCTTAATAATTTAAGCAGAAATTAAAGTGGAGAAATCCCTTCTGGCAGGATTTTTGACAGTTACCTTCATTTTCATCATTGCTGCCTGCACATATCTACTTTGAAAATGAATACAGTTTCCACTTCAAAAGGAAAAAAGAAAAAAAGAACACAGGAAAGGAGTGCGAGAGGGACTCTGATGTAAAAACCTCATCGCCTACACTATTTTCTGGGAAGTTTACCTGCTCTGAAGTCCAGATAGAAAAGGCACCTTGGAGAGTATTAGGGAAATGTTTATAGCACTTCCAGTAGGAGCAGACATCAGGGTTTTGGCTCAACATACCTACATTGAACTGTTAAATAAATGTGCCTTTAGGCAAAGACAAGAGAAGTGATGGGTCCAAAACTGTACAGTATACATATATACACATTAATGACTTTTTCCTAGTCAAAATAATTGGAAATAGTTCAGGAAATTAGCTACAAGGGAGTGGCAACCTGTCACTGAGAAGGTGGGTCTCAGTTCCTTTATCATTACTGCTGCCATTAACAGCAGAACCCAGTTTCCTCCGTCCCAGTTAGATCTCTTCTGTGCTAGGTGCTGTACGAAAACAGAAAACCAGACTCTCAATGCCAAACACTCTCCTGTATGTACAACTAAAAGGCATTTATGGATGAGAGGTCCCTTCTTGCACTGAGAGTACCAAAGGCTATAGAGGCCAACAGTGAAGAGGCTGAGCATTTGGACGCCTGCCCTTGCACCCTTCTAGGGAACATGACCTCAGACAACTGAGGAAAAATTGCAGAGGACGCCAGTAGCAGAAGTGGGAATCGAGCCCAGATCTCCTCCTCCTCACCACTCCACAACAACCACCTCCCTTCTGAAGGAGAAGGAAACAGATGATACTGAACAGGAGAAATAGTACCACAATCTCTGATGAGCATATGGTCAAATTGTTGCATCAATCCAGTCCCATTACAGTCTGGGAAAGCTGTGCATCTTGAGCCCAGATAACCAAACCAGGAAACACCCCAAGGGGTTTCCACAAACACTGAGGTGCTCTCAAGCTCTTCAGCAGCTAAATAAAAATGGGTGACAGTCATCTGACTGCTGGGTGGACACCCTTGCTACTGCCAGCCAGTGTTGTCAAGTAGCAGTACGATACCGTGGGTGCGCGCCGTTTCTAAGGAGAGAATTATCTGACTAATCAACATCTGTGCAGAAGCTGGTGCGTAGCCAAATCTACGATTAGCAAGATTCTCTTAGGACTTAGTTGATTATTGCAGAGAAAATGCCCAAAAGGGATTGGGATAAACCAGACCCTAGGTCAAGTATAACTACACTCAGCACAAGTTACTTGGTAATTCCTGAAGAAGGGACAATGAAGTGGGTCCTGGTTGCCACTGGTCCTGGTTACCTTTACTTTATGCTCCTTCCACCTGAGTCTAACTCTTTTGGTAGAGTGTGACCTTAGGGCCTGATCTCAGCTGATCTCACACTGTAAAACCAGCTGAATGCTGACAATTTCCATGAAATCCATGGTACCTATATGGTTTTAAATTCATAAACTTGTAGTCATTTCCACAACTGGTTAGAATGACAGTGTTCCATGCACAATTTCCACCCATGTAAACTAATTTTTTAATGAATGCAGTTCAAAAGGAGAGAAAAATATCTGCAAGTCATACTCAAACTGAAATATCCCACTGTTATTGCAAAAAGGTGGTTGGGGTGGAAAACCTGTCATGCAACACAGCCCAGTTAGATAAAACTATGTTGTTTGCACAACGGTTTTAATTATTGTTTAATTGTTTTTCAAATCAAGGTTGGTTTTGCACACCTGTTTGGGAACTCAGTCATTTGGAGTAAGCTGATGTAAACTTCTCTACTGGACCTGAAATAAAGCATTCATTTTTGCTAGAACAATGCACTCAAAAATCCTTGCTTAGCCACCAAAGGATGAGATTGGCTTACCAGCTGCAATTTTTAAAGAAGATAGATTTATGTTTTGTTGATCTCTACAGTGCATGTTTCCAAACCTTTCTGTGCAACCACAAGGAACAGAAACCCAAATATAGAAGCACCAGACAGACCTATTTATCAGGATACTCTACCAATTATTTCAAACAGAGCTTGGCTTCCTACCTGAAGCACTGCCAAGCTCCAAAACAACTTTCTGACAGCTCCTCCGAGGTGGTGGAGAGGGGAGGGTCCTTCTGACCCCAGCCCAGCATGACTATGCTGTGCTGCCTCAAAGCTGTATGGGTCCAACTGGGGAAAGCAAGCTGCCCAGGGGAGAGCGAAGACAGGGAGCAGAGAGACAAGGGCACGAGGACCTCACCCTGCATGCAGCTTCCAGGCAAGTTGGAAAGCTATACTGGACTAGTTTTTAATCTCTCCTCAAGGGGGATTGCAAATTATTAGATACTTTAACGAAGACAACTGATGTAACACAAGACTGCATTTCCCAGGTTCACCTTGAACACCAGATATTCAGCCCAGAACACACCAGATGTGCTATGGCCTGAGGAACAGGCAGGAGGTGGCCACTTCCATGGGCACCACAGGAGTCCACATCTGTGCCCCAGCCACAGGACTAACATGACAGAGGCTTTTGCCCCAGCCTAGATGGCTCTCCCCATTTGAGCAGCCCCTCTCAGCTCCCCACTGAGACCTCAAAGCCCCAGCACAGTTGAAAGCCCCAGCATCACTTCACTCCTCTTGTAGGATGGCTGGAGTGGAAACCCCATAGCCTCCTCCCAGGGACTTTGGCTCAGGAAGGGGCGTCCGGCCCCAAGTAGTTTAACGGATGTAGGATCCCCTGCACAGAAGCCCTTTATGTGAAGTCAATGAACCACTGGCTGGTTTAAATCTCAAACAAAATACAGGAGAGTTTTGATTGTGGTTTGAAAAGAAAACTGAAAGGAAGGTGTCCGAAGGGGAGCAGATCTCACCTAACAAGATCCCTGTGAGTGCTGAGGATTAACACACCGTTTGCAATTCCTCCTGAATACTAACAGCTTTGTTACACGGCCCATGACAAGCCTAAGCAGCTTTGTAGTTTCACCACACCATTTTGAACCTTAGGTGCTTCTTGCACCCTTCAAAAAATAAAACGCCGGTGTGAATCAACCTGGCTTCAGAGTGCCTGACACTAGGCTAGGGGGAATAATCCAAGGAAACGGATAGTTTTGCATTGGTCCTACTCTACGGGGTGTTCAGCACCATCTCCAGATGGCTATGTGGCTTTATGCTACCTGAAGAACTTCTTCCAGTTCTTTTTACCTCATTCCCATATTTTTCCTCCCGTACTTATGATTTCTAGCAAATCACAGCCTTTGGTCGTCTCCCCTTTCTGAAGGGCTGGGATCCAGCTGGAAGCTGATCCACTGGGAAACCAAAGGAGAAAAGGAGTAAGCTGGCAGCATGATCCCTTGGCAGCTCATGCTGGAGACAACACTCCCCTCTAACTCACTGCATTGCAGAGTTCAGATTCCAAGGTGATCGCTGCCTTGGTTCCTGCCAACGCACCTTGGTGCCCTACCAGGGGATACTCCAGCAGCAAAGTCCTCCAGAGGACTTTGATGGACACCAGTTGACAAAGGGATAGCTTGTTTTGACCCACTGCTGTGTAAAGCCTTATCTGATAGCTATGCTATCTACAACATAAACCACCATGAACTAAAAAGGACTAACTGTTCCCGGAAGAGCTGAGATTTTACTTCAGGTATTTACACTGCTCTTCAACATAGATAAGGAATTATGATAAGAATTCAAGTGACTTCAAAAAACCCAAACAACTACCAGGTGGTTTACAAACTCAAGGGGTTTCTCAAGAAGGAGCTGAGAAAAAGGTTGTTTTGGTGTCTTAAAAGCAGAGACTAGGACTTTGAGTCCAGGTTGCCTCTCCTCCAATTGCCTGTGTGCCTCTGGGCAACTCAATTCTGGATTATTGCAGCTCTCATTTCAAGAACTGAGGCGGCTGGAAATTAAAGAGTATAAGAAATACTTTTATCATCACAAAAATCTCATTCTGTTAAAACAAAGGTATTTTACAGAAGGAATTTCAAGCCGATATCCTTCTTCTGATACCCAGGACAGCTTCTGGGAAAAGCCGCTTTAGACAACTCTGCTGGACTGAGGAAATTGTCCATGTTTTTCATCTGCCTACAAGGGGAACTAAGAGGATACGAAGTCTCCCCAATCTCACACCTCCAGGGCATCCTCACCACACACAGGTTGTCCTGGAGGTGGCAATCACAGTCCTATCAAGCTCCTGGCTGTGACACTCCCAGGGATCCCAGGAAGATCTGGGATTTGAAGTAACCACAACGTTTTGCAAAATTGGAGGTGGCCGAGTGGTTACTACCAGGGAGGAATTTTAAGACAGCCTGAGGATCTGTTCCTTTAAAAAAGCCCCAAACCCAAGCAGTTCCTTCTCTCCAAACAGCTGGCATGGCTTGATTTTTTTAAAAGGTGCAGAAAATGTCTTGCTTAGTACATTTTAAAAATACTCCTTTTTCATCTTGAATTAGAATGGAAACTTAAAAAAAAACCCCAACCAAACAAACAGGGCAGCATTTCAAGTGGAACAGAGATTCCAAACTTGATCAGCTGTATTCAGACCTGGAAGGAGCCCCGGAGCTGACCCCTCCCCATCCCTCCTGGCCAAGGTCCATGACTATATTGTGGGGAGCCATCTGCTCCATGGAAAGGTACAGAGCACATTCTGCTCTCCTCTGCTCCCTCCCAGCAGCAAGGAAGTAATTTAGCTCCCGAGAGCTTGTCTGATCTTTGGGAGGTGCTAATTTTAATATTACATTCCTCTTTCTCTTTCCAGGTCTTTGCTCCCTTATTTTCACAGTGGAGATAGCATCAGCTCCACCGACTGCTTGTGGCACGTACTGAGGTAGCATGTGCTTCTCATCCTTTTTGTGTTTTGCAATGAGACACCTGGACACTGCCTGGCACAATGAGGTCTTGCTTTTGGTTCGAGCATCTGTGAGCAGCTATTACAGGAATCACGGACATCTCTTAAGAAACATAGATGATTTTGACTTATTGGAGCTGCCCAACAGCCTTAAACGGTTCCTACCTCAAAGTTATGTCCTGATTTTAGGAAGCTTTTGACATCACACAGGGCTAAACCGCTCAGTTTGACATCAAAAGGCTCACTTTGGACTTGAAGGAGGGCTGGGATTTCAAGCCCAGTCTCTCCAATCCAAGTGCTTTGCAGTGACCAGTAGCAGAGGAAATACTCCTGTTTTCACCACTTGTGCAAAGAAAACTCTGCTTTTCAGGGGTTTGTGCACTGAGCAGAGTGGATCATATTTCTCTGACTCCACCTCTCTACTTCCCCTCCCTTTTTTTTTTTTTTGCAATGACATTGGCATTTCTCTGGAAAAATGTTTAATTGCAGAAGGGTTCAACAGACCCTCCCCACCAAGAGCCCTGTTTGCAAGTGTCAACCCCAACTTGGAGTTCAAGCCTCAGTCAGAGGAGCAGTAAAGCTGGCAGGCTTAAGTACTACAGGAATGCTAACATGGCAGATCTGAGAGAGTTAATTTGGTCAGAATGCACTCTAGTAATGTTTATGTTTTAGATAAAGTGCCTACAATGTTGCAGCTTGCCCTTCTGACCCCATTTCCTCATTCGTGTGCAGCTCAGAGAAAGTGATACTTAATTCCAAATCTTTGCTTTTATTAGCTCCCAGAGAGGGATAGGATTTCATCCCAGCCTTATCTCTGTTATAAACATCCTGTTACCATTGACATCAGGGGGATATCTTTGGGAAAATGATTAAATACGTTCCACCAGACGCAAACAGTGGCCCCCCCGGCCGGTTCTGCACAGTACGTGGTGATTTTGCACGTGTGTGTGTTGTCAAACAGCATGAGCCCAATCGTTGCAAAAGGGGTGGAAATTTTACATGGGAGTGTGAAAACACATGGGGGCTCTCCCACAAAACATCACTGTCTGTGCATCTAAGAGGAGAGACCTAAATGCCATATCTAGTCCTAGCTTAGCTGTAGAGGACTAATTCTTCAATCTTTTTGCTAACTCTGCTGCAAACCACCTTGGATTATTTAAGCCACAAGCCTGACATAAGCAGTGCTGCTTCTCCAGCTCCACACCGATTTCAGGATGGAAAAAGCTTGGGTACATTCTTGCAGTAGCATTAACAATATTTGCTTCATATCCCTAAAGTCATTTAAGCAAACAATTTGATGAAACGCCACACACTCGGGAAGGCAGCCTCCTGGAGGACACCTTTCCTCACACCCCACAGGTTACCATCACCTATCATTGCTCTACAGCAGCAGCTGTGCAGCCAAGGCACATAGTCACAAACTTCAGCTACTGAGTCCACAAAAGGAACTGGGAAACCAGGTCTATCTAGGCTGTCCAGTGATACATGTAGGTGATACTTCTGAAAGCATCTCTACACCTCTAGCCTGCGCATCTCAGGATTCACACAAATCAAGAAAACCCTTACCACTCGCACCCCTCCAAAAAGCTTTTTCTCTAGATGTACCAGAATAGCATGAAAAAGAGAGAGAAAGTACCTGCTAACGTATTACACTCAGCATATGGCAAAGCTGGATACACACAGAGGGGCAAGGATGGGGTTTCCTGGTGTTTAAGAAGTTGCATTTCCCACATTCAATGGCGACAGTTCAGCGAGACACACAGGGTGAGCAGATGGGCTTTGCACAGGAGAAGCACACGGCCAGAGGCTCTGTCTGCTGTGGCTACTCCAAGTGCCGACACACCAACTTATTGCAACATCTCCACATCTTCTTGTCTAGCTCTACCTTTTGGCTCTGACCCAGGACACCCACCCTTCGGTTGCTTTATACAAGTGATCTGGGCCAAGGCCATAAAACCCCCGTATGTCTAACATTAAATTCTTGAATCCAGGCATTCGGGAAGATATTTTCAGTGTCACAAAGGGCAGGTAGGAAACCAGTTCTCCGTGACATTCCACCAGAGCTGGGTGCCAAATTATGCACACTTTTGATCCAGAAAATAGGTATCTTACTCGAGTAAACCCCTGGATTTCCAAACGTGCTCAGCAGGCAGCAGTACTCCTTGATTTGGAGCCACAGTTTGGCTCCGCATTCCCCAACACGCATCTGCAAATCCTTCCATATGGCAGATACCGCTTGGAGCTGGGGCTCGACCCAGCCCCCCAGCAAAATACAGCCCAACTCTGAAAACAAACTGAAACCTGGGCCCATATTGACACATATACATGGAATTCAGGTCAAAAAAGCAAAAGTGCTTCCAGTCCAATAGCTGGAGTATCACTGGTTGCAAAATTATCATTGCTTTCTGTGGATGTTGAAAGGAAATACATCTGTCTCCTTTTCTTTATATGTATTTAAAAATCTGTATCTTTTGGGAATTCTTTTTAATCGGTTAGTGATGATACAAGGGAAAACCCCAACAATAAAACATTTTCTTCCATGTTCTGTAATCAGTTTCTAATTCCTTTTAGTTTTGGAGGTTTGAATAAAACTGATAATTTGGGAGTTGAATGAAAATAAAACTCAGAAGTGAAAATTTTAAACACAAACTGAATTTTATGCAGATACTTCCAGTTTCTTTTTTTCTTTCCTGTCCAACCAAAGATTGAAAGATATGACTAAAACTGAACATTTTTCAGAATGTCTTTTCCCCCCTTTGCTGGAGGCCATTATCCATCAAGCAGATTTCCAATTTAATCTTTTGATTTTAACTGCCTTTGTATTTAATTAAATGATACAACCTCCAGGGGATGAGGAGAGGGAACAGCTCTCCTCCATTGTCCAGCCCTTTCTCCTTTTCTTCTCCTTGCTGAAGCCGAAACAGGACACCACATTCTCCAGGGGATGATTGTGATGAGGGAAAGGTCCATCTTTCTGCAGACCTCTCAACATCACACACCAATGTTTTGTCCAGCCCCAGCTCAGGAGCACTATGGGCTGCGATGGCACCAGCTGACAGCAGGGCCCATTCCACAGCTCCCAGCACTGCTTAGCCCAGTTTTCTCTAGTGCCTGGAAAGGGTCATACTCAAGTATGACCAAACAAGACATTGATGGCTTGTGCTCAAGCAACCCATTCTACAAGAAACCTCTATGTGGCTCCAGATAACAGTACAAAACAGCACCTTTTGGGATCATCAACAGATCCAGCCTCCTTGGGAGGAGGAGAGGCAGCAACGTGGGTTCAGAAAAGTAGAAACATGCTCAGAGGGTTGCAGAGAGTACACGCTTATCTCCCCAACAGCCACTCCTCCCGTCCCCAAATGGGGTTAAAGCTCCTCCAGCAAACACTGTTCATTTCCCTAGTTGGCGTGCGGCCAGAAGATTTTGCCTTCCAGTCATGTGAACTTTTCAATTTGTGATTCTTACAAGTTGAGCTTACACCAAACTGTTTCCTGAAACAAACTGTTTTTATTCCCCCTCCATCCCTCTCTCCACTCCACCATTTCTGCTAGAGCAAAACCAAGCCCATTTATTGATCAGCCAACAATAAACAAAGGCTCAGAAAGTCCGAGGCATCCTTTAAAAGCTACGGTGACACAGTCTCCTATCATATTTGCTCAGTTTAAATACACTTCCCTCAAACATTACATCCCTTAATGTTTATTTAAACAGGTCTTGGCCCCATGAGTACACTTTCTAATGACCTTCGTTACAACCCAGTACGTTCTCTGGTGCAAACAAAATGTTGAGAGTCATGAGTTTTGCTGAAGTAGGAATTTGATCACCAATTCCAATAAAAAAACAGATCAGATCCTGTATCTTCCAAAAATCAGCCTGTCTGCTCTTTTTCCGTAGCTGGATATAAGTAACACAACATCATGCGCTGGGATGTTGTTTGCAACATGCATCGTCAATGTGGGCAGAAGAAAAACTGTAAACGCAGTTATTTAGTTCACTCAGGATGAGGACACACTATTAAGTAGAAAGACTTTCTAAAGGAAGGTGAATGGACAGTGGAAGAGAAGATCTGTTGCTGATTGTTGCTAGAAACAGCACCCTGCGGGGACTAACGACTTATATGTAGAGGAGTGTCAAAATCATCACGGGACGGGGAGCGAGGTAACCCTGCCTGCAGCGCGAGAAGCATCTCTGCTCCGTGACAGCAGGGGTGAAAGAGCCAAGAGAACGTAAGGCCGGAGAGTAAAGTAATACAAATCTGGTTATGTCACAGGCAGATGGCAGAACCTCATCTGGAATAACATGTGAACATCTGTTCATTTTTTCCTTAAGATGAAGTAGATTGGAAGGAATGAAAGACACTGAGAGGTATAAAGCAAGTAAAAGCTAGAAGAACGTGCTCAAAAGTAGATAATGTAAAAAAGTTTGTCTTAAAATCTGCTAAAACTAGTTTTGTTGTAACTTTTGTTTTTATTTTGCTTTTTGAGAAAAGAAAACTTCTCTCCTTTTCTAAGACTGAGAAACTCTTGCTGAACTTTTCAAGGCGACCTGAAGCCTGACATTCTCAATCCATGCCAGGTCTCAAAAGCAAGTAAGCAGTGCGTTTTCTAGGCATATATTTAATTTTCATCAATTTAACTAGGATTTAAATACTTATTTAAGATTGGGGTTTTCCAGAACGTGGGTAACTAAACATCTTCAGTCCCATCAGAAAAGCTGAGCAAAGTGTCCCATTCTGGCCATGTACCTCAAGAAGTACACAGCCAGCTGATAGGAAGCACCACACCCTGGGATTTAGGGAGATGGAAAGTACCCCCAGGTTGGCTTCAGACAATCCTGAGAGCCAGTGGAACACAGATTCCTCATCTCTCAATAAATCCTTTGCTAAACTGAAAACTCAAGTGCATTCCAGGGCACAAAAGCAATACATCGTGGGACTGGAGCATGCCACAATGCCTAGCGTCTGAGTGTAGCAGATAGGATTTGGGGACCTTCTGCTGTCTGCTCAGCCCTAGGGTTTGCTCTGGCCAGCTGCTGTAAATTTTGACTTATTTGAATAAAAGGATTACTGAAGGTCATCCTTACCTTAGCAAAAAGCCTAAGCCCAGCTTTCTTCACAGCAAACTGCCTTCCTTTCATGGTACACTGATTACAATCAAGAATGCACAAGGGTTTCTACAGGTAGAGATTACGCTCACTTTTTTAAAAAAAACCTTTTTCCAATTTAATATTTGGTCTCTGATCTACCTCTTCCCTGTATTTTCTCAATAGGTATGTTTTGGTGTTCAACCCAAGGAACTGTCAGCCTGGGTTGGAAATGCTGAGGCCTGACATTTCTAGATTAAATGTCAACCAGATGTTTGTGCGTTTCCCTTACAAGCCTTTCAAGGAGCTTCCCAATTTAGTATTGTGTTTCGCTATTAGGGGAAACCCAAGTTCATACCTTACTAGTTCAAGCTGAAAAAGATTGAAAGCCTCGAGGGCGAAAAGATGTGACAGGTACCTGAGCAACGGGAAATACGATTCCAAACTGCAAACCAAAATAGTGGATGTCCATCTCTTTTTTTCCCCCTCCCAGTGTATTTGAAGTTTCACCGAAATAAGTTAGCTTCAACTCCAAAACCTATTTTTATATAATACTAACATTTTCCCTCAACCACTGAAGCAAGGGAAAGGCAGAACGGGACGTTGCCCTTTCCTTAATCCTCTCAGCTTCGATGCCAGAGGTGGCACTGCTTCTGACAAAGGAGAGCAGGATACAAAGGAGAAACTGAAAAGGGATTTATTCATAAAGAGAGGAGAGAGAGTATTATTGCAGCTGTAACTGTCTTTAAAACCCCTACCTGGGATGCAGGAGGGCACCCCAGGTTTCCTCCACTCTCTCATGTCTGGGTGCAACCTTGCAAAAGGGAAGCCTCAGTGCATGCTCTGTAAAATGGGATGTAGAGTAGGATATTTTTGTGTGTTTGTTGGGTCTTGTACAGCCTTCACAGCAAGGGACGTGCTCGTATTATGCTTCTTGCATGTACTGCAACAGGGCCTCAGGCAGAGATGGGGAACTCTAGGTGCCGATGTAGTCAATAAATAAGGACATAAATAATGCAGTTACAACATGTGGCTGAGAACTGGCTCTCATCCCAGAAATTCAGAGTGAACTTTCCTGTTTTTGTTGGTGTAGTTTGATTCTAGTTTCTTGGTCAAAGTAACAACTTTTTAAACTGAATTTTCAATGTTAGGAAAGAAATCGACAGGGAGACCTGGACAATGATCCTACAAACGGGCCATCGTGAACATCTCCAGGAGGCAAGGAAAGAATCAGCTAATGGCTGCAAGCAGGATCAACATCCCTTCCCAAGCCAGATCCTTGACTTACAGCTGCATTCAGATTCCAAAATCCAAGTTTTTGGGATCAAGTCTATCTATAGAAAAAAAGGGTAGTAACACATGTACATACACTGAAAGAGTTAAGGTTTGTCATAAAGGCCAAATTCTTATTCTCCACATGTAGCAAGCTCCAGAAGAAGTTGTTAGAAATAAGACCCCCAAAAAATCCCCAACTGGGATGAGCATTCTGGAAGAAGTAAACACCTCCACAGCCTCCAAATCCACCCTCTGTGCATGCAGCGGGAGCCGCGCTGATCGGCCAGATCTGGTTCCTACCCATGAAAATGAAAGCAAGATTTTCCTTTCCCACTGAATTTCATTATCGAGAATGAGGAGCAATTCCACCAGACTCAGTAAATGGCTTCTAGACCGTGGCATGACCACGATGAGAGTCTGACCTTGCACACTCGTGTGGCAGGTGGCTGGGAAATATATTGGGTGAAATCCTGGCTCTGCAGCAAAATTCCCATTGATTTCAGGTAGGTCTAGGATTTCACCCTTTATATTTCTGGATGTCAAGGTACCAGCTCAGTCCCACATCCTTTTCCAGCCTCCCAGGTCTGTTTGAAGCTGCTTGTCAGGAATTGGTGTCCCTTCCAGAGCTGTGATACGTTCCCCAGCACACTTGCCACACACTGGCAAGCCCAAGGTGAGCAGGTTGAAGGACTCGCCAGAAGCGTCACCCAAATCAGAGCAGAAAGGAAGAAATCTGATAATTTAGAGCAACTCCTGTGTTATTAGGGACTGGCTTACTCTGCTTAGTGGGGGCCGAGGGAGCACTGCTGAAGGCTTTTGAAAACAAATATACTTAAGCACTGCAAGGGCTTGGTGACTCATTGTCCTGTGAAAAGTCTCTTTAGACAACACAATGGCATCCACAAAGAATAGACAGAAGAGATGCTAAGAACAAAGAGATATTGAAGGGAATAACAAGAGGAAATGAAACCAAAGCAATTAATCTATCCACACTGTCACAGAGCAATCCCATGGTTTGCATGAATCCAAAGATTGGGAAAGCACTAAAGTCAGCTCATAATCCTCTGACAAAAAACATGGGCTCTATCCATCTCCTGCTGAAGTGCATGAGAGTGATTTTGGTGCAGCAAGCAAAGCACATAGTTTTAAGGTAGTATTTTGCTGTTCTTTTAAAACTGAAACACTTTCTATAAAGTAAGATTTTATAAGTCATTGCCATATTCACTGCTGGAGATGTTGGGAGGCATCTACTTGGGACCAGTTTTAGGTGACAGCTGTTCTCTGGGAAAAGTTGCCAATGGCTCCACTGGAAAACAGCACAGATTGAAAGGACACAGTTTGGTTTTGTTCACAAGATGCAGGAGAAAAGCAAACCTAGAGTGTAACTTCTCTGGGGTTTGCAAAGTGTGATTTCCTCCCAGCCAAGCCAGTTCAGAAGTTGACCATGTCATATACAGAATAAATACTGATGTCATTATGATCATGTCTGATTATTTGAAGTGAAAAGGTTAACGTTTAGTGCAGCTCTAACATGAATAGTATTGCCAGAGAATAGAAATAATTCAGCATCTAAATTGCAAACCATGAATCTCACTGTTCACATCACAGGAATAGAGAATATTAAATATATCCCTGGTAAGTCTTTCTTGTTCCTAAACATGATAAATTAACACCTATCAACCTCTTAGACAACACAACAGCAAACCTTGAACAAGCCGTGACTTGGTCTCTCACTGAAGATCCCACATTTGGTTTGCTTCGAGAAAATAAATTCTAGTTACCAAAAAATCACAGCTATTTAAGTATCACCAACTGTGCAACCACAGGTGAATCGTCGCTGCTTGATGCATACTTGAACAGAGATACACCGCCTGGCTTTGTTTACAAATAATTAAGAGCCCCACCTGTAAAAATCTGCCACAATGAATTTACATTGCTCAAATGCTTTTTCCAAACCTGACTTCTTTTGTAGTGTTGAGGCCTGAAGTCAAAAGAGTTCTGCGTGTTTATAATCAACAACTGCTAAGACCAGCTTAATACATAAACACCTTAGTCCAACACACACACGCAGGCAAGAACATGCAGAATCAGAGTTCATCTAGCAAGGCAAGAGATGCTGGAATGTTAATATACGTGACCAGAAAACATGTTCCAGCACCCTAAAACAATTTCACTGATCAGGAACAATCTTGTGCTCCTCAGAACTAAAATCAGTTAGTATTTGAGAAAAAGAAGGTTGTTGAATTGCACTGATAACAGCTTAGCACTCAGACCCCGGAAAAGCGACGACAAGAAATACATCGCGGTTTCCTCCGCCCCAGCCCGAGCGAGCCAGAGGCAAGTTCTTCCCAGTGCTGTGTGTTAGCAGGGCTCTGTGCATTCATCAATGTTTTGGCTTAGCTGCTTGCATCAAAACACCAAAAAGCCCACAAAAACCAACCCCAACAAAAAAATCCAACGCAATCTCAAACTACATGCATCAACCCTGTGCTAATGCAACAATAAAGGCAGCCAGGTAAGAGCACAGGAAACGCAGGTGGCACAGCCGAGCGCAGCTTCCCCTGGAGCTTTTGGCCTTGGCATATCACAACACAGCTTTGGGCCACTGCAGGCCATCCTGGGTGCAGAGACAGTGCTCAGAGCCACAAAGCTACAAACGCACACACCAAAATACGCATGTTTTGGAGTGTCGGTTTGAAAATCAAAACAAACTAAACTTTCCATGATACTGCTGCTTTCCCTTTGTGACACATATTCCCCTTCGGTCTTACATTTTCCACTCCTTTTTACTCTGGGGTGAATTTGTCAGGAGGAAGGAGAGAAAGAGAGGAAGCACTTGAGAAAGCAATGGTTGAGCTCTTTTCAAAACTGACTTTCTTTTTAAAAAGCAAAATAAAGCCTCACATGAATATTCCTACAAATTACATTTTTTCCACCTTTTAAAACAAAATCAAAAGGACAGCATTAATTCCCAGCAGGTGGTGGACAGACTTGCTGTTATTTGTGTCTAGTGCACAGACATCTAAATCCCTGGGCCCTGTCTGAGCAAGTGCTCAGCACGATGCTGCAGAGCAAACATCGGGTAACAAGTAACCTTCAGACCTCACCACCTAAAGCAGACAAGCCGAGAGGCAAGGGGAAGCATCACTGTTGCCATCTTATCAATAGAAAAAAAACCAAACCCAAAACCACAGAACAACTTGTCTGAAATCAAAGAAGGAATTTCTGGTGGAAATAAGAGCACAGCCCAGTCATCCCAAGTCCCATTACATTGTCTTCACCACCAAAAAGAAGTTTTTACTGGGTAGGAAAGCAACTCAGAGCTCAGACCTGTGTCCACATAAACTCCATCTCTGCATTATTTGCACATGCACAGTGGAGTGTGTTCCTCAGACAGGAAACATGGGTCAATATTCCTCTATTTAAGGCACAGAACTGGGAAAATCTTTTACTTGCACATCTGCAGTGTGCAATTCTGTTGCATCCCAGGAACTCCATCAGGAATGCTTCATTAACCTACATGAGCCCTTCAGCTACACAATACTACTTAAAAAGCCCACCATCAGTCACCTTGGACCATGCTCCAATACAGACTCCACATACACCAGACCTCCCCCGAGCTCCTTGCAGCTGCTGAGCTAAAGCTCTTGGTGGAGACATCAACGGAGTCAGGCAAAAATCCCTTCACACTGTTAATGTGCCATCAAAGCACCACCTATTCTAAGGCAGAGATGTTACACAATTGCACATGCCAAGGTTGCATCCCTCCCCCTCCCCCCCTTATCCTCCATAGATCCTCAGACAGAGCATCAACATTGCACCTCACACAAGAGCTCATGCTGTCCCCACTGTAGCACAATACCTTGGGCGTCAGTGGCTGCTCCACGCTTTGGTTTTGGTGGCAGGAGAGGTCTTCATTTCCCCTGCAGAAACAAAGAAAAAAAATAGCTCCTGTTGCAGGTGGTCTTATCAGTGGCACAAACTCCCAGAGTTCCCCGGGTCATGGGCTACTAAATTGCCTGAAACTGTGCCACCTGTGGAAGTTAACTATGCACATGCCTTTGCTGGTGATTTCTCAGCTACTCTGAGATCAGCTGCTGAATAAACACCGAGTCTAGTTGGGTGCATTTGTTCTGCTGGGTTAAACTCCAGACATTTGTCCTAAAGGCACAACAATATAGCTGGTTGCTATGGCTTTTTCTTAAGTGCTGTTTAGTGTGGAGGTGGGTGCCCTGCACCTGTGGGTGGGTGGGTGGCTCTTTGCATAGAGAGCACAGATGTTTCTAATGAGAGCAGCAAACGAGCCAGGGCACCGTAGGAGACCTGCCTCCCTCGCTGTGCGCTTCCCTAGGCACGCATCTGGATTTGGGCTTTGGAGCGCGCCTTGGATGTCTCAGAGAAAATCCCTTTGAAATGCTGTTTTCACACAAATAAAGAAATGAAAGCCTTTTAAAGTGACCTCTCATTAAAGTACTAGAACATTAAAATAACAGAATTGGCTGGAAGTGCTTGTTTTGAAAGAAAAAAAAAAAAGTCATTGTGTTCCATATTTGACCAGAGCTGATATTTTTAATAATCTGCTTTAAAAATGTTGATGATTTTTTTCCTTCGTATTTTTAGAAATAAAACTTCTTTTCCTCCCAAACTAGTTACAGAGGAGGGGGCAAAACGTGTATGTTAAAACATACATGGTATAGCTCCACAACAAAATTCAGCAACTCCTACTTAGCTCCAGAAATCTTGAAACTCGCTATTGTCCACCCTCTGACCTCTCAAAATATAAAATATCCTCAAAACCTCTAACACTGGCTATCTGTACAGTAGATTACTATGTATTAGTATTTCTGGATATACTTTGTCAGTTCACCTTCTACTTGTTTGGAGCAGAGAGTAAGCAAAATTAGATGGTTTGGGCAGATGCTAACATGCTCTAAACAAGGTTTAAAGACTTCGGACAGTAAAATACTCTTTATTTATAGTGTAGTGCTTCTTTCACAGTTCAGGCATAGTTCAGTCCCAGTCATATAAATAATACTCTGACTATTATAATAGGAAAAAAAAAGTGTATAGACCTACTTATTACACCAACCAGATAAGCCCTTCAAGGCCAGGGTAATTTATTGACTACGCTGGAACATTTATGGGCTAATTAGCCAGAGCTACAACGATAACGAGTTTTATGGACATTGAAGAAATCATGCAGATGAGCAGCCTGGGAAAACACGTAACGTCGCACAGCACTTGTAAAATACAGCTCTCCAAGAGCTGGGACAGTCAAAACAGTGCAGTGGACAGCTTCTGCCCTGTGGTGAGATGGGCGCTGGGAAGCTCCTGCAGCCCAACCTCGGCCACCCGTCTTGCCTGGCAAATCTAAGACATGAAAATGTTACGTGTGTTTGGATGACAAGTAGTTGTCACTGAAGTGCAAAGGGACCAGCCCATCGAAGCAAGCTCAAGGCTGCTTAGCCCAAAGATAGATGAGTTCCTGATTTTCACGTGTTTCAGGAGTAAATTATATCCTTCCTGAGATTAAAACACTACGACAATCCTGATTTTTTTTTTTTGATTGAAGCTAGTCAAAAGAGGTAATTGCCTTGTTCTCTCACCAGTGATGGTTTTGTGGTAACCCTTGAAGGTAAGCAAGATCTGCTGCTGCAGGGCACACAGCAGGTTTGGCCCTGGTATGAAAAGGAGGCCAGGAGAGCTGGTTGATTTTCAGGGACAACCTTCTCCACACTCAAGAATGGTCCATTCTACCAAGCAGAAAAGCAAGCAAAGGCAGCAGGAGCCTACATAAATGAACAAGGAGCTCTTGACAAACCTGAGACATAAAGAGGAAGCGTACAGATGGTGCAAGTAGGGACAGGTGACCTGGGAGGAATACAGAGGGTGACTGGACATTGGAGCAGGTTGCCCAAAGAGGTTGCACAGCCTCCATCCATGAAGATATTCAAACCCTGACTGGGCATGGCCCTGGGAAACCAGCTCTAACTGTCCCTGCTCAGAGCAGAGGGGTGGACACTATGTTCTCCAGAGGTCCTTCCAGTCTCAGCAAGTTTGTGGCATTAGTCAATGGAAAGTGCTGAGCACAGAGATGTGTGCGAACTGCCACCGCGCTGGTGTGCCTTCCGAAGGTGCCTGAGTCAGAGCAGCAGGGGAGGTGTCTCCATCCACCTCAGATCCAGAGCCCTCTCGGGAGGGTCAGTGTTTATGGCTTCTTTTTTTCCCAAGTGCAGACAGACACGGGTGGGAATGCCCTGCCGTTTGCACAACCATCCCGTGGTCAGAGCTCTCAGCTGTGTGTGGGGAGCTCTCCCAGGACTGTTTATGTATTTTACAATAAACAGTCTTGGAATAAAACAAAACAAAACCAAACCCAAGCCAAATAATCTCGGGAGTTGGGATGAGAAGCCAGGAATCCTACCTGCCAGCTGGGTGCCCTGGGTGCTGCGTTACGAAACCCTTTTCCTTCATCCCCTGGCACTGTGAAGTTGTGCTTAGTGCCTGGCACCGTGAAGTTGTGCTTGGTGCTGCACTGCTGCTCCATCTCCGTCAGGGGGGTAGAGGGTGCAAGAGGAGAAAGAAACTCCCACCTTCCCTTCCTTTCCTCCTTCCCAGGGTATCATCCTCTTTGGTTCACATGGAGCTCTCTGAATCCCCCATCCGAGCTGAACAGAGGCCCTCAACTTTCCCAGCCAAGCCTTTAACCTCGAGGCCATGTAACGGGATAAGTAGAAACAATTGAACACCTAAAAGACTCTGCAATATATATATATATCAACTTTCCCATTTTTTTTTCTTTTTTTTTCATTTCCCTGCTTTGCCTTACAACACATCTCCAAGTGAAAGTAAACAGCTCGGAGATCTCTAATCCTCTTGCCGCTGTTCCTATGCTGTTATCTCAGGGCAGAAGGTCTGGCTTTGCAGCCGTGCATTGCATGTCACACCTCAGCATATTGATTTAGCAACAGCCTCCTCTGATTTATGGGTGCAACTGACATTAGAAGTGGTTCCTGTACAAAAAAAATACATGATAAAATGTAGCACAGTCAGTAGACATTAATTTAAAGCCACTAAACCTCACCAGGAATAGTCCTGTGCTTTGAAATTAAGCACACACTGCAGGGTTTTACAGGTATTTAAGCACAGCTCAGCACTGTGCTGCCCAGATTTTCAGGTGGTGTTTTCAAAGGTGTTTGACCAACAACAAAAATTGAAGGTAAATATGATTTTCAGAAGCTTTTCAAACAACGCTTTCGTTGCTCTTGGTAGGAGTTAGTAACCAGATCGTCAAAGAGCTTTGGGTGTTTCCTCCGACTGAATCAGGAGATTTAAATCCTGAAATGAACTGGTGCTGGGCATAAAAAGCTCAAAGACTTGGTCCCTTGAAGGATCTGGACCTAGGAGCCTCCTGAAAATCTCGCTTTGCACAGCCAAGAAAGGTGGCCTTCAGGCTTAGCAGCACTGAGTGGGGAATACCCAAACAGGCAGCTCGGAGACCTCGTGCGGGTTTTTCCCCCATAGCGGTACTGAAGGGCACACATCTAAAACAGCAAAGAGAAAACGCTCACCTTGACCTAAACTCTGTACTCTTTGGGATAGGACCTTTGGGTCTGTTCATTCATTTAACTGCCTGCTGACACAGGTAATTCTAGATAGAAAAATCAGGTGGGAGCTACCTCACCCAACGCAGACCTCTGCACTGGGTTCACCTTCCAACCTTCCTTCATGGCCAACAAGAGAAGGCTTTGTTAGGGGCTGATTCGTTGAACTGATTTTATGGTGAGCTGAACTGATGCCCATTTCTCTGCACCAGGTTGACTAGTTCCCATGTGGCTCAGAGGATCAACCTCTACAGGTGGATAAACTGAAGTGGGACAAATTCTGACCCTCCTGCAGGGATGCCATATCACAGAATCACACAGTCATAGAACGGTTTGGGTTGGAAGGGACCCTAAAGATCATCTAGTTCCAACTGCTCCGTGTATTGAGCTCAAGGAGAGTTAGCCACCCTTACGCTTTGGATATCCCACCGATCTCTACCATGGATTTTTACACAAATAAACACCCGTTAATAGATGACCTTTTGTCTTTCTATGTGTCTGCTTGGGGTTTGGTTTATCGGGCCACCAAACAACATCACGGTATGGGTAGAGCTGGCTGAAACTTCTCATGGGAATACCTGTACATCAGGCGCAACAACTTGCAAATACACGTCTACACGTGTGTGTGTATGAGAACAGGATTCAATGAAAAACAGAAATCCAATAAAACATGTCGACTGTCAAAAAACGTTCTTCGAGATTTTGTATTTTCTTTCAGTTTTTGAAACACTGAACACACAAATGTGTTTGACATTATGACTAGGATCTTCCTCTCTCTCCTCTCTCTTTTTTTTCCCCCACTGGAAAATGCAGAGACATTGAAAGTATTCTGATGTGTTTTGATCACCTTTCACATCTCATACTGTTTTCCATTCAAAAAAAGCTGGAAAACAGGAAGATCTTAAATGAAATATAGGAGGCTGGAAATGCAGCTAAACCGTGGCAATACCACAAGTGAATAAGGGAGCTGAGATGTTTTAGTTTATAGAAACCAAAAAATATAAATCTTGCATTTTACCATTTCATTTTGTTTAAAAAGAAAAAAAGAAGTTTCCCTATATTTCCTCCTCAGTCTGACTGGAGATGAAAACTCCTGCCGTATTAATCTCTTCCTAGATTAGGTACACCATCTGCAAAGGTATGGAACGTGCACTGCAAATGGCCTCGCATTCATCGCAGTGATTTCCCCATGGCTAAAAACGGGTGTTGCAGGGCCTTTTATTCCCTTAAATTCTCTTCATCCTTTTCTTTAAATAGCTGAAGTGTGAATGTCGCTTGACATTTCTTTTTCTTTGGGGAGCAGTTATACCACCCATGACCCTTGGCTGTGTCTCCCAGAAGCTGCAGTCATTTTCAGTTAAGGGTAATTGGCAGCAGAATACACTTTGTTCTGTATAGTGTTAAAAATGGGCTACTTTGTTTTGCCAACCTTCCTGAACTTCCTTTCAGTTCGATGAAGGACTGCGACATTTGTATAAGAAAGAAATATTGTCTTCAATGGGAAATGTATTCCATGTGTGTTATAATTTATATTATGACAGATCTTTCTTAACTTACAATATTGTTATTCACTGGGTGGAAAGAAACTTTATCAGCTTCTTTCTTTCTTTTTTTCGAAAATGTGTTCTTTGAGGCACCCATAATTTTTATTTGCGGAAATATGTGATAAATTCGAATAATAAATTTATATTAAAACTCCCATTTGTATTCGATTTCCTTCATAAATCTGGGTAAGATGTCAGCTGAGCGGTTCATATATAAAATATTAGAACAAACATTGCCTGTCTAATTGAAAAATCTGTCTTCATCAAGGACTTGAAGCTGAGCTTAAGAATGAAAGATGGAGGCTTTATTTAATGCAGTTCTGCCCCTACTGTCATGAATGCTGTCTTTTTCTTCCCCTTCACCACCTCAACATAAATAGCAAAGCTCTATTCCCCAACTGGTCTTAAAGGTAGAAATACAAAGATATGCAGAGAAAGGAATGGTCACTGGTGTCTGTAGAGTGGTTTAACGTACTTATGTTCCCGAGCGTTAATCCTCCTGCACTTAAAGGATGGGAGCTGCAATCCCCACTGTATTGGCTGGCCCAGGTTCAAAATTTACAGCTAATGTAATAATCTTCCACGGTCACCCCATGGGGTCATTCCTCTTATCATCAGAGGATGTAACTACAACAGCGGGGAGAGATAAAGGCGAAAGCAGAAAGGGAAATGAAAAAAGGAGGCTGGGAGACTTTTGCAAACCAAGGAAAGAGAAAAAAAAAAGGAAAGGAAGGGGAAAAAAAAGAGCATATGTGTGTTTTCAGAACTTCTGGGATTTCCCTTGCTGATTTGAAACCCGGAGAGTGTGTGTGAAAACCTGCCAAACCCACCAGTGTCCCCTGATCCAGCCAGGCTTTCACAAGAGCGGCTGCAAAGTTGGTCATGGTTTGAAATGGAGGTGGAGGTGTAAGTGGCCCCTGGAGCACAGGAGGGCGAGAGCCAGCGGGACTCCCCGTGCTGCCTTCGTCGGGTGCCGGAGGGAGCCCAACAGAGCAGCACCCCAGCCCGGGAACCAGCTCTGGCCGGGGGGTGCCTGCTCCGCTTGACCCCGCTGAGCTTCAGGGACATGCAGCAGGGGTGAGCAGGACCCTCTTAGTTTGTTATACCAGAAGAAAAATGCCCAAGTATCTGGCCTGATAATTAAAAATTTGAGGACGTTTCTGAAGCTAATTTCAAAGTTCACATGCAAGTATGTGTATAAGGCTTCTCTCTGCTGCGCTCAGGACGCACAGAGGTGACTGAATGAGAAGTAATGCTGGTTTTTATAGAGCAGTCAACAAAGGAGATAAACCCCTACTTTTCTAAAGCTGGATCCTCCCCAGGGCCTAATGAACAGCTTGGGGAGGGTGGAGGCAGCAGCGCTACGGACAGGGAGGAGCTGGATCCAGATGTGGGCTTAGCTGGCAGCAGACAGATTTGTGCAACACTTTGAGCTGGATCAGGTCAGAGATACAGCCCTGGCATCTCCTGCAGATGTGAGCAGCTGTTGGGGTACTAATCCACAGCTCTGGAAAAGTGAATTCAGCTTTTATCCTGTCAGATGCTTTCCCTGCCACCTTGTTCAAAGCACTGAGCTCCTCTGAACCTTGGGTGTCAGTTTTCTGCAAATATATTTCATTTACTTTCAGCTATGATGCTGGTGCTACCACCACAGAGTCAAGGATCTTTGCACTGACCTCAGTGATGCTTTGTGTCCAGCCCTAAGCAAAGGGGCAACTTGAGTAATATGGTGGAATCCAGCCAGGAGGAAGAACAAACAACTGTCAAGGAGAACTAAGAAGACGTAGCATGCATGAGAAGCAAAATCTCAGTGTAAGCAGTGGTCAGGGGACTATTCTGATGGACATGAAATGTGGGCATAACATCAGTATTAACAATTGTCATGTATTGCTTAGTCTGTGGCCACTGAAAACTTTATCTTCCAGATTTTTTAAGGAAATTCTGGACCTTCGAGTACCAAAAAAATGATGACTTTTCAAAAGAGTTCAATCTGTATTTGGGGCTCTTCAAGCACCTCACCAGCATCTTTGCAAAGGGAGAGGGTGGAAGCAGAGCATCTCTTTTAGCATTTCAAAGTCTCCTTTGACTAAAGTACTGCCCCCCTCCACTGTAAAACTCCTGGTGAAGTGAAGTGTTAGTACATTAGAAATACAGGAACAGGGAACTGATGACTTCAGCACTAATGATACAACCAGTGTAAAGAAAACCATAAACTATTGAATCCGTCAAAAAAATATCAGTCCCTCAAAAGATGATATACTTAATTCTTACTGCACTCAGAAATGAAGCCAGTATCAGCGTGAGCTCTCAAAGTACTGGAGATCATGTCTCTCTTCATGGTAGCTGGAAATTCATCCAAGGCATAAGACAATCTCATTTGTGGCTCAAACAATTATTTGTGTAGTCAGTACTGCTACGGTGGAACTACAGCCCGGCAATGCCTTTCACCTCTCAGGGAGAAACAGAGGGAAAGGATGACTTGCAATAGAAATATTTTTTCTTCAGCCAAAAAGATAAGGAAAAAGAAACATTAACCGCAACACAAATACTCGGCAAGAACTTAAGAAAACTGGAATGAATATTCTTCAACTCCTGAACAAATTTGCAAATTAAAATGTCTCATTTTCTGGTTTTGATGAAAACCAGAAACACTCCAAGGAAAGTAAAAACTCTCTGTGATTTGCTTGCTTTGGCAGAAATGAAATCGTTTCTGATAATAATTTTTATGAACACTGTTTTTACCGGCCTTTGCTCTCACCATCACTTTATTAAAAACTAGGGAAGCCTTTTATTAAAAGACATGTAAAGAAATAAGCTAAAAGCAAACCACCTTCTCTGTTTGCACGAGACATGAAGGGATAGTGGACATGTAAAGGAGGTGGCTTCCAATCAAAGTCAGAGGAAAACTCTTACTGCGTCACTGGGGACAAAATTCAGCTGGCAGTAGGGACTTCAACAGAAGCTGGTTTGGTGTCCCACTGCAGAGGCAGTGGCTTCCAGTTGGCTGTGGGGGGCAAGGAAGCCTGGCCAGGGATGGGGACCACATCACCGCTTTCACTTGTGTGCTCGGCCCCTCAAGCCTTTTTCCACTGACCAGCTCATGACAGAATTTCCCGCAACGGTAAACATCAGGGTCATGAGCCTTTAATTAAAGTTTCAAGAATATCATACTAGAGTGGGAGCTGATGCTACAAAAGGCTACTAGCCATGCTAGAAATGGCTACCAACCTTCCTGCCTCACCCACACGATGTGATGCTCACACACCATCCGAACCACGAACGGTTCGGTGTGCAACGTAGCACTACTGCATTCCTTACGGAGCACCTAAACGGGTCGTTTCATTCTCGGGTCTTACAATTAACAACGTACACCTTACGTATATAGACACGTACGTATAACAAGAGGAAGGCAAGAGGTTAACGCTAGCCCTGGAGGTTCCTGGCTCTGGAAGATACAGTTGCTGATGAGAGCAGTGTTAGCAGCTCACCATCTCAATACGATACTGTAATTTATGTAGTGACCTGCCTGTTAACCCTGCCCCACTCTCCCTGCACCAGCAGCAATTCAGGTTGAGCTGAATAACCTCTGTCATTGTCCTGGCCTGCCATGACGTTTCTCAGCTCAATGCCACACTTGAATGACACTCTGTCATTATGCTATATTTAGGTAATGAAAGGTGTAATTAGCTTTGTTCTGCTGCAAGCTGATCCGGCCCTGTATGCATTATAAAAGGTAATAAAATAGGTGCACAGATATAAAATCCTGAATAAGCATATTATTCGGTGTAATTTCACGAGCCAAAAACCGATGAAAGAACTGGGGTAAGGGAGCCTCAGCCACTCCAGTGCCCAGCCAGACTCGCCGTGAGAAGCCACGCAAACAGCGCAGCGAAGGTATGTCGAGGCAGCAACAGAGCCACAGTTAATCAGTCCCCCGCTGCTGCAGCTTTTATATAATTGATGGCATTTTGCGATGATTGCTTTCCTATTACAGTACTGTATCTTATCTCCCCGTTGGGAGGGGAGCGGCTTTATGTTATTGTCAGCAGCCGTCCAGAGCCAGCATTATCCCGGGCCCATGCCCTTTGTGAGGCTGTCGGCTTGTCATTAATTGTTCTGCCCGGCCTTTGTCTGGGACTTTGGCCATCTGCTTTATCGCACCCCATCAGCCTTCGGTAGGAATGAATGGAACTGATAATATAAAAGTCCTGGCAGGAGAGATACTGGGCTAGAAACTCTGGATGCCAAATTGGTCAGTCCTTGGGACATCACACATTTTCTTAGCATGAATAATTCTTTTTGAGGAAAGGAGTGTTGCTGTATTTGCAAAAAAATGCTGGTGTGTTTGATACGGATGTTATCCTTACCAGTAAATCTGGTGATTTACAGCAGGTGAGTGGCACACCCAGACAGTGCCTTAGTTTTTTAGGGAATATCCTCACAGCTTCCCTTGTCTCCAAGTGGAAAATCATGCGATGGCTCATGCACTCTCCTGCCTCTAGACTGTGATCCTGGAGATGAGCTACTCCTCCACCCTCCCTTGATCCCGGCTGCAGCAGGACCAAGGCTTCACAGTGAAATGTGCCAGCGAAAAAATCCCCCGCCTGCTATACCAGAGGCTGATTTGCCGGTGGTTGGGAGCAGGCGAGAGGCTTAAGCAAGGACACGAAGCCCAGAAAACCCAGACTCCTGAGCTAGCAGCTCCTGGCACAGTGGCTGGTGCTGCCAACTCACTCGCACGTGCATGGACCCGCAGGCTCCTGGGCTACCTTGCCTCCAACACCATGCCTCAGAGGAGAAATGGAGAGAAGACAACCCACTCACTGCACCACTGCAGCTCTAGATGGAAGGGTAGCGGAGCAAATCCGACATATCCCATGTCTTGTGGCCCAGTCAAAGAGCTCCAAGACTTTCAAATGCCTCACATGTGTTTGGAAGGGGCTACTCCACGACTGCAGCACTTGTAAGAGCATGTAGCTTCAACCTCTTGCACCCACCTCACGCGTTGCTCACTGGATGTGGCTGCTCTTGGGTGTCTCACTGGGCATTCACCACACACGACGGGAGGCTGGGAGCGTCTGGCCCAGCGTACGCAGAAAACACAACTCAGAGAAGAAGGCTTCAGGCTGTCGTGCTATGTTTTCATGTAGTGGCCGTGATCAAAAGGCTGTTGGAGTCACGGGAAAGACGCGTCCCTCCCATGGACTTCAGTGGGCTTTAAAGCAAGGCCTGTGATCAGCAGTGTATGAAGTCTCCTCACAAAAGCCTCCCACAATAAAGATGTTTCGCCTGATGCAGATGCTTGTAAAACATTTCTCAAGCAATTATAAACAGGTAATGCCTAAATTGCGTGGGAATATCTGTAGACAAAGTGAAACGGTTCTGGGTTTTTTTGGTAATGAACAGGACTATGGGTGTTTGCTCCCTGGTGGGAAGAAGGAGTTTCTCAGACATATTTCCTAGGTGAGGCAGGAGCTGATGGTGAATACAACCAAAGTACCAGAGGCAAATATTCCAGTGACTGCCATCTGGTACGGCTGTGACCACCAAACGACTCATGCAAACTTATCCTTCCATCTCACTTTACCACCACTTGCTCTTCTTTCCCTCTGATGGGTCTCTAACCTCTATTTTGTCTGCCAGGTACTAAGAAATAAATATTTTCAATAGCTTAAATGTAGTTCTTTCCCAAAAAAAAAGGACTGACTCTCAGGGAAGCCTTTAGACCAGCACTAAATGCTCCTGAACATGTTGCCCTATGGTAACAAAGGTAAAGACATGAAAAAGGGCCCTTTAAAATGCATAGTATTTTTTTATTTCTTGTGTGTGGTATTTAATCAACTCTTCCAATTATCTTATTTCCCCATAGCACATTGCCTTCATCAGAATAAATCAAGTGTTCCTGCCCTCATGCCCAGTTCCCACATTTCAGGACAGTCCACAAAGCAGCCAGGAGTGCAAAGGCAGGTCGGGGGACACAAACCCAAAGCCACTCCTGCCACCAGAAACTTCACCCAGGAATTACAGGGCAGAGAGCCCTATTTCTTGGGAGGTCAGAACAGATTTGCTAACCATCTTCTCATGTCTGAAATCTTCTGAAATAGTTCAGCTGGGGCTTACGTGTCTATCCAACAAAACCAACGCACCAGCTAGAAGCAGTCGTTGAGATGATTTTTTTTTCCTTTTTTTTTTTTCCCCCAAAGAGCCAGACAAAGCCACAGAGAGATACTCCACGTCTGCAAGCCCAAACCTGCCATGGGCCCAGCTGGACACAGCCTGGGCGCAACCCACAGCAAACACCTCCCCAGAGCCGCGGCGTGACATTGCAGCCGCCCACACTTTCACTCAGGAATGCCTCTCGTCTCGAGAGATGATGGATATTTTCTCCTGATGCTACCCAAGGAAAAACAAACACACACACACGCCTTCCGACAGCCCCGTAACCTGGCAGCTACCGGGGGGTGGGAATCCACACCCCGCGAGCAGAAAATCACCCCTGGATTTGGGCAGGCACGGAGGGCATCAGGTACCCGGATTCATGAGCTGCTCTGCCACAAACTTCCTCCTCGACCTTGAGAAATTGGCTTTACCCCCACAATTTAGATATTAATGGCAGCGAGACCCATGAGCATTTTTCAATTTGCTCTTCGTAAAGTAGGGATAATGGCTGGGCCCTACGTCCCATGGGGGTTGTGAGAAAAACACAATAAAGGTGGTAAGATAGCCATAGCCTGCTGGGGATGGAGGCCACACACATTCCTGAAATAGATTTCCTTGGGGTCAAGTTTCTCTCGAGGTGGTGTTTCGAAAGCCAAACATAAAGGGGTAATGAATTACCGCTTGGGATAAACCAGGTCCTTAGCTATTCATAGTTTAGATATGTCTTATAATGTTTTTATCAGGGCCGGCTCCTGTGCTTATTAAAAATGCCAGTAATGTCCTGTTCGACTGGGTTTCTTCAGCCTTAAGTGATACTGCTTGCTGAACACAATGAAAATGTGACACTTCAAAATAAATGTGTTCTTTCCAAGGAAATCTGGCTCGGACACCTGATAAATTCCACCATTCACTCAGTTTCTGGAATTTGAAGAATCCCTCCCCATCCTTCAGCTGGTATTTTCTTAAAAGTAACTATCAGGAATTATCAAACGTGGGGAATTCCCAAAGGGCCTAACATCCCAGCTGGATCAAAGCGCGGCGGTGATAAGATCGGTGACTGCATACATCCCTATTCTGTGGAAGGTAGGTGGGCGGAAGAATAAATACAGTAGAGACCGTGCCAGAAGCTAACGCAATACAAACACTCAGCTATCCCAGATGGATTTTCATCAGGCTTTGTCTGTGACAGACCGTCTTCCCACCTGCGGAGAGAGGAGCGGTTCAGTCGGAGTCAATCTGGCACCGGGTCACATTTAGCACCTCTGCTCCTCTGTCCAGCCCTTCCGGCCCAGAAAGGGGCTTTGCGCCCAGTTGTCACCCCAGCTCCCTCTCCCAGGCTCAGCAGGAGACTTCCTGAGCCAGGCAAAAGGACAAGGAGAGCCATCAGAGATACTACGTGTACCGACGGGCGCAAGCCTGATGCTGGAGAAGACAGTGCGTGTCTGAAGAAGATGCACCAAATGTGGTTTTCCACAGTTCCTGCACAGTTTACATTCCTTTAAAGTTCCCGAAAAGCTGAAGTGCCTTTAAAGTCCTTTAAAAGATAGCAGGTCTCTAATGGTTTCCTGCCAAAAGGTAGCTGAGACTTCATGTTTCATCTTAAATCAAGATAGTTTTTGTGATTTCACGTTTCTGCCACAGAAAAGAGCTTTTGGAAGACGGGACTCCTACTTTCCAACCAAGGGTGTTTGGGCAAACTTTGCAAACATAAATATATGCATATTATATTCATGCATTTATTACAATTACAGCTAATGATACCTGTGGATGGAGGGGCTGGCGCTTACCGCCTGTGTAGTTTTCTCTTTTTCTTTGAAGTTTCCATAATGCAGACAAGAGAAAATGGAAATAATGAATTCTGCATCCTCCCCAGAATAAGAGCAGGAGTTGCGTTGACAACTGCTACTGATATCACAGTGTGGTTGGAGGGAAGATGCAGCATGTTCTCAACTGCTGGGTGGTGTTTATCTTTCTACCTTTTTAATTTTTTTTTTTTTTTTTTTTTTTTTTTGCCATTGCCTGGCGGTTGCCAGACAGGAATTAAATCAAGCCAGGTCATTTCTTTTTCATTTTACTCACCTGACTCTTACTGTAACAGTTGTGAAGTTGGTTTGAATGGAAACGTCAGGGGAAGCAATTTTTTATTAGTGGCTTTGGGAGGAAATGTGCTAATAACTGTGCTACTATTATTTGTTTCACCAATTTGAATTCACATGAAGTGAAAGAGCTGACATCAGGACCAGGGCAATTCTTTGCTGGAGGACAGCCCAACGTAGAAATTGCTAATGCCACCATCTGCTGGAAATGGATATATATGTTAGGGCTTTGCTTATTACGGCTTTCCTGATTATTTTATTACTCTTTTCAATGCCAGAGTTTCAATTTTTTCACATGCCGATTGCTATTCAGGTGCACCAGTTCGTACAATACTAGTAGAGGATGTATTTTTTAAGTGTTTTTCCAAGGACTGGGAAGAGAGATTCTTAGGATTTTCCTGCTCTTTGGGGTCACTCATAGTGTAGGCTCTGTTAACACTGCCTATCCAGTTAGCTGTTTGGATGCTAATGTGATGAATTAATATTATTTAAAATGTGCTCAGTGCTTCACAGGCAGCGCACACATCATAATGTGACACGTGAAAAAAAGTAACAGCACCTAATGATATTATCATTCTGAAGGTTTGGGTGAAAATGCATTAAATATCCTCCCTGATGGAAAAAATATTCTGTTATTTTTTTTGACATTCCAGTTTGTACGGAAAGCAAGGCGGCACTCGCGCTCAAAGACAAACGTGATTTTTCCAAGATCTTATATCAGGCTGCAGTCTTCTGCAAAAGGCTTTTCAGAGGAGGAATGTGTGTGGAAATGGCAATGACAGACAGGTAACTATTAAAGATGACAGAAACAGGATATGGTGCCAGGAAGTATTTGAAAGACCCAACCAGCAAAATAGAGCCTGGCTGCTTTAAGCTAAATCTGCAAGTGCGTACTAAAGTTCAGCATCTGGTTAAATAGTAGGCTCAATAAGGACGGACTTATGCACATTCTTTGATGAACACTTTCTTATTAGTGGGTTTAATTTTATACAGCTGAAAGCGCCGGAGCGACTTGCTGGGATGTTAATAGAGAGCGTCTTCTCTGACCAAGCTCAGGTGGTGAGTGGAAAAAGTTGTGGAATGGTGTTAAAGAGCATTCCAGAGCAAAATTAGCTCTGCTTCATATTATATATATTTCAAAACATGGGCAAACTGTTCATAACAAGATGAGACATCAAGGCATGCATCAAGGATAACGATGCATTTAGTTTAATCATTAAATTATTCCTGTCTGTTTACGTTGTCAGACAAAGTAGCAGTCAAAACATTCAGAATGTTGCCTAGGTGCTAGAAAATCCACAGGAAAATACCTTTTAGGCACTTAAAATAACAATTTTCTTGCTACTGAGCCATCAAAATTATTTCTGCATTGCTAAACTTTAAAGGAATTCTGCAGATAAAGCAGTCAATGAAACGTCTCTGAGACGTACAGAATATTCAGCGCCAATTGTGCGATGAAAACGATTTACGCTGGAAAACAAAAAACCCTCGTACTGTTACTTTTGGTACTTTCTCATCTTCTCTAACACCACGTACTATTGTTTCTGTGCTCGATTAAAGGATATTTAATGGACTGACATAGTGAGAGGGATCTTCTTAACAGCCGCACTGACTTATACAGAAGATTAGACCAGCCTCCCTATCGCCACTACAATATCACTCCGGAGAGGACAATCCTTCCCTCACTAGGATCGCTGGTATCTCTCGTTCAATACCAGAGGCTCACTAGAAATGGTCAGAAATGATAGGGAAGGGGTTATTGCTGGCTTAAGATTTACCTTCTCATTTCAAATAATACGGCTGACAAGTCACCAACTCGCCTTGGTGAGCCTACAGTCTGCACAAGGAGGGGAAGGATGAAGGAGAAAAAAGGGAAATTGTAGATGTCTGACCTCTGGTGACTGAGCAAAACTGCTGGGAAAAAAGTTCCCTCAGAAAGCTGCTCCCCAAAATGGTCACATCTGTCTTGCTGACATCAACTGACCGGTAAAAATGGCAGCATCTGGACATGTGTCCCTCCCATGCAGGGAACGGCATCGGCAGGGCCTGAAGGACCTACCAACGACACCTTCTCCTCATTTCTTAATTAAATGTGCAAAACTAGAATATTTTTTGGCATTCAGCTGTGTGTAATTTAGCAGTTCTGCTTCAGGATTCACAAAGATTTAAGGGCACTTCAGAAGTGTCCTGGACAGCCGTCTTTCCTCCTAACATGACTGCTACAAAATTAGGGAAAATGGGAAGATGCTTATGGGAAGGAAAATATAAATCTAGAGTAATCTTCTGTGTTTATTTACAGAATATCTGTAAATCTACTGAGTTACGCCCACCCTAGGTGAGCACACTGTCCCCAGCCTGAAGATCTGAGTAATTTGGGTAAAACTACAAATTACTTTGATCGGTTGAATGTCCTCAGTCATTTCTTCAGTGAGGTGCTCTCCTAATGAGTTCCTTAGGACATTTTCACTTATTTGCTTCTTCACTCCAATGATATATAGTGGACACAGATCTACAACCCTCTACGTTTTCCGGCCATTTTGGAGAGCCAGGTGGCTCATTGCAACATCACAGGCTACATACCCAAACACATTCACCTTTCTTGGGAAACCACTACAGTGTGTCAGAGATCCCCAGCCGTTCAAATTCCTGTGGGCGTGATCGTTTGCAACCATAGCTTTTCAGCCCATCTGCAAAACATACCTCTGGGTCTAAAAAGTAAAGACCGTTCCAGCTGAGAGCCCCGTCCCTAATCTGCCGTGCAGCCCCATGGGGGGTCAACAGCGGAGTGGGCAACACAAGCGTGCCCCAGCCTTCCTGCGCTCCCACAGCTCTGGTACAAAGGCTTTTCTTCGTCTGGCGGATACCTCGTTATCTCCCCGCGGGGCCGTGTTCCTGCACGCAGGGTGGTGGTTCCCCTTCACCCTCGCGCAAGGCTGCAGAATGCGGATGAGATAACCGGGCCCGGGCAGCCCCAGGCAGCCGCGCAGGTATTAAGCCCTCAGCCTGCAGTTTTTCAAGCGCCGAGGGTAGGTTGGTTATTATCAGCAATTACCTGACTGGGTTGGGTATTTCCACTCCTACACCTCTCTTGTTTGGTCACAAGATGTTTAATTAGAGAGATGAAGAGAGTTTCATTATATTCTCGTTGCTGCTTTTCAAGGGTGAAGAACTGCACGAATGCAACAAGCCCAATTTCCTTACAGTCAAGATTAATTTGAAAGCTGACCAGTGAAAGTATATTTTTTCTTAAACTATAACATACTTGCAGCTACGAGGACAGTGGAGGCTGTAAAAGATCTAGCAGATGTAACGAATGAAGTTTATTTCTCCCAAGTGAGAATTCTTTCAATAATGTTTTCAAATAAATTAGTGGCAGGATACAGTCTTTGTTGGTACTACCTACTTCAGCAGATTCCTTGATGATTATTCTTATTTCCTCCTCAATAACATTTTATGTGTTAATTGATATGCTTATTTACTGGCTATTTCTGACTAATAACCATGACAAAACACTACTGTGTTAGTTGTTTTATTTGATAAAAGTAAGATTTTTGCACTGAAATGGAGAGTTATCTTATTTGGTTCTCTCAAAGTCACATGAGTCAATATATTCCTGGTGAAAAACAATTTGATCATTACTATGGACAACAAACATAATTTGCGAAAGAATGAACGGAAAATGACTAGACTTGTGTGAGAATGTTTAGCAAAGCTTGAAATTATTTTATAAACACATTTTTGCTTCATAGAAAGAGAAAGTAAACATTGAAAGCTACCACCTTTTAGAACTATTTTCTATTGAAGGTTATTTTGAGCATCTCTAAAACTGTCACAGAACAGGACTTTAAACAAGATTGAGAAGATAATTCCTGACCTTTGAATATCACGAACATCTACTCGAGTAAGGAATGATTCATGACAACTGCATGAATCCATGAAGGTGATTCAATTTGCAGTAACTTCCATGACAAGTATTTCAACAAGCCCCACTGGTGAGTAACCTCCTACAACACTGTACCACGTGTCACGACATTTCACAGAACACTGGGCATGGCATGGCCCAGTGCAAGACCCCTGGGACAGGTGCCCTGTGAGGAGCAAGGAATTGGGCTCAATGATCCTTACAGGTCCTTTCCAATGCAAAATGTTTTATGATTCTATGATGTGGACTACGTTTTCTTTTGAAGTAATATTGAAAACCAGGGTCCAAATCCATGAGCTGGCTGCCATGGTAGCACACCACCGTGGTTCAGACAAACTCACAAAGCTAAAGAGTAGAATTACATCCCATTAAAATACTGCTGCAGCCCTTTACTGACTACCACCTAGGAAAGGTTGCACATAACTTTAAAATAACATTATAAGCAAACGAACGATGGCAGAGCTTTAGAGCCCAAAGCTGGTGAGATGCACTAGAAATGTCGGTTTGGTTTGATATTCACACTGTTATTGAAATCTGTAATAAGGGAGTGGGCAGGCACCTGCGTGTCCACAAGTGGCCAGCTGGAACGTATGGGTGAGCCAGATGTGGTACCAAGGACATAAACTGGCTATTCCCAGTCCACTTTCTTTTTCAGACCAATAAATTATTCTTTTCCTTTCTTCAGAGCTGCATCACTACCACTCTTCCTGTGAAGCCACAGTTGACAGGGCACTATATTAGCAGAAATAATGTGAGTGGCAACAGCTCTGTACTGCCACTGGGCACATTTCCCGCAGAATGCACCCAGGTTCACCTGTGCTGAGCCTAATTTGCTGCTCATACAGAAATTAATACTCCTATGTTTAAGACAAAACATACCTCCAAGTAATCTTGTGCATAACTCTAATTTCATATTTGTTTTGATTGTGTTTCGAGAGCTTAAGCCTCATTTTCCTTCTTATCTGTCAGCACAGAAAAACAATGTTGTATTTTCTACTAGGATTTATTTGCTATCGTTTTTTTGCAGCTTCATGGGAGGCAAGGCAGGAAAAACTCATGTCCAATGGACTTGGGAGCTGACTGGGTCTCATGGAGAAGATGACCGTGCATGTACAGATACCCGTTTCTGAGACAGAAGCGAGATACTCTATTCAGTGCCTTGAGGAACCATACCTTGTTTTATCTCCATCTTTTGCACTGTTATGGGTAAGTGATCACGACTTAAATATTTCGCTTCATAAGAGCACGTATCCTCTCAGAGATACTGCAAGATAGAGGCAGATTCCTAGGCTGGTACAAACAAGCAGACGTTTCTTTTGAACATGCACAGGGAAACCAAACGCTCTCATAATCCTACAGGACCTCCAAGAGAGATTGTTCATTTTTTCCCCCCTGAAGCAGCTCACACTTCTCAACGCTGACTTCTCCGGTTATGCCAGAAGTAGACACAGGTGATTGAATCCCGGCCCTTTGCAGCACAAGGACATGTTGCCTTTTTCACTCAACTGAGCTGATTTCATGTTCCAAGGGTTGCAGGAACCAATGGCACCTTGAGTGAGAATGAAATCCCTGGGTTTGCCGTTCCTTGCTCGTGATGAGATACGACCTGACAAGGCTGATCCCCGATTTCCGGCTCTGCCGAGAGCCCCCCCAGCCCACCCCGGGGACGGGGACGGGGATGGTGCCCTGCTCCCCTTCCTCCGCACCCTGCGCCGCGCGACCTGCGCTAAGTGGCATGTGAATTACACGTTACGAGTGGAAACAGCACGCAAGCTGGCCCCCCACAGAGGTTATTTACTCACTTGAAATGTCAGCTGGGCTATTTTTCTCTCCTTCCCTCCCTCCCTCCCTCCCTCCCTCCCTCCCCTCCTCCTCCCCGATCCTCACCTAGCAAAGCAGATGAAATGCCAAGAAGAAATGTCACTCCGGTAAGTAAGTTCGCTTTGGGGCATAAGTTGCACTTTGATAATGGTATTTGTTCTGTGGGTGGTCAAATTCCCCTCCACCTCCCCTGGTTGGTCCTAACCATTATCTCACGCAAAGATAAGGTTCATTAGTAGCTCCTCTAAGCTGTGGACACTGCAGAGCTCATGAAGAAGCATGTTTATGGACGATAGTGCTTATTAATGATTGCTGCTTTTGTGCCTCTTTTAGATTTATTTTACTGCTTTCTCTATATGGAAAGTCTTTAAAAACTTTCAAAACCGGGCACGCTTCTGAGACACGTGTATGTATGCAACCTATGCATATGCATAAGTGTACATATGTTGTTTATTATTACGATTAAAACTAACGAAGCACTATGTGTGAGCCCAAGCACACACAACAGTTTTACTAAACCCCATGCATTTATAAAACCTAAAATTAACTCAAATTCATTTATACCATTTATATTTTCACAAGCTTAGTCTGAGATTCATGCATCTCTCTCTTTTGCAGCCTAAATGACAGCATTGTCCTGCGGTTCTGGCAGCAGAAATAGATATTCCTATTTCTGTTGGTTAGAAGGCGGCTTCCTAATTCTATGGCTTATGAACATCAAAAAAACCTAGAGAGATTTGGTACCAATTCTCTTAAAACTGATTCACACTTTAAAGCTCAACTCCTAAAAATATTTAATTGCTTTATATTGGCATAACTTATGTCAGATGGAGGAAAAAATAGATTGTGGAATGCATCCTGCATCTACTCTAACAGGGCTGCGTAGTTTTTCATATACCAGCAATGACAAATGCCTGTAACTTTCTAGGTAGAACCAATCTGAACGAGAAGATGAATGAGAGGAGATAATACAAGCAAATAAAATAAGGAGTAGTACAGGGAAAGTAGGCTGGAACATCTATTTATCCTTTTTTTGTATAGCACAAACAATGAGCTTTCAACATGAAAGGAATGCTTTTCCATAGAAGACAAATCTAGATAGTGCCACTCTTCACCACAAGATTACATTGCCATCATGAATGCAGTGAAAACAAAAAAAAAACCAAACCCAAACTCTATCTATAGGAAAATAATAAACACAGTAGACACAAAGAGTAATATTATAGAAATATAATAGCTACAAATGGTAAGTATTTGAAAAGTAAACAAAAGCTTTTGAATGCATAAAACCTTTGAATCTTCAGGGCATAAAATCTCCATGTTACTGCTTTGGGGATGGGTTAACTTCCCTGTGCCTGTTGCACACTTTCCTCCCCAAAAATGGGTTCTCCTGGCTGTTGTTAGGGGCGGCTCCTGGCCAGCCGGGGCCCTGGTGGAGCCACACAGCCTCATTCTCTGTAGGCATTGCAAAAAAAAATGAATGTGATCCCAAACTGTACAGTCAGATTTCCTCTCTCAAGTTGCACTAATAAGCTCATTAGTGCTAAAGAGAAAAAAAAAAAAAAAAAATTCAAAAATACTCAAATTTGAAAAACATCCAAATTTTCACCTTTATTGTCATAGGCTTTGCCTCCAAGGTAGGTTAAAGGACTCATTTGAAGTGAGACTAAATTTTGTTCTCAAATTAATGTCATTTACCCTGCTAGAAGTAGTGTGCTGCAAGGACAGACATGGGACTTTGTTTTCTATGAGAGGCTTAAAGTACTAGCCAGACATTGGGAGTTCCTGTTATCTCAATACTGATTTTCAGCCTGATTAGGGAGAAAAGTTACAATTGGTGGCTTTCCTGATTCCCAAACTATGAGGCCACATAGCACTGGCATCCAAGCACCATCTCCTCTTACCCTCTTAACCGTTTGTGCAAAGAGTGATGTCTCTGGGATGGAGAACAGAGTCCAGTTTGTACACCAGTTTGTTCTTTCAAAAGCAAGCAATCTTGGCGGTGGTAAACCTTCGATATTTTAGCAAAGCCTCTGGGGATCAATACACAAATTGAGCATATATGCATACACATCTGCAAACACAGGCATGTTTATTATAGGCTTATCTAGCCAGGCTTCACACAATGATGTTGGAAGTGAAAAATGACAGCTGGCAAAACTCTTACTTTGCCCTTTGCCTTTTTGTGTGTAAAAAGCTTTTCTGCTTTACAGTCATGGAAACACGTATGAGCAGAGTGCACATAGGAAAGTCTGTTTGAATCATTGCCATCACTAGAAATTTATCTTGTTCCCCAAAAGAGTAACAGTCCTCTCCCTTCTCTTCTTATTTTAACAACCGGCAGTAATAGTGGCCTATCTTATGGCTGTAATCCGTCCTCTGAAAAGTGAATCTGAGATAGCAGCAATAAAGCTGACTTATCTCTGGCCTCTGACAAGTATCAGCTTCTCTACATGCTCATGTGGAACATAAACTTTCGGAAGTATGCTCACAAGGGAGACACGGTGCAAGTCCTTCCAAAACAATGAGGCTCCTCCTTCCCTGAAACCAAACGAGATGGGTGCCTCAACACCCCAGCGGCTCTAAGGCACTGAGTCACTGCAGAGACAAGCACCCCGGCCCAGGATCTAGTCCTCAGGTGCAAAGGAGACAAAGACCTGGCTGAGAAAGAGCCACAGCTGATTCATGCCATGCATTATGTGCGTGTATATATATATATAACCCTTTTCCATACGGGATCACAAAAGGAGATAGGAGAGCACAATCCATGCAGAGCTGTCACTGCAATCCAGACTGCAGACACTGACACATACTTGTGTCTTGTTAAAGTGCTCTAACGCAAATGCTATGGATTTGGCAGTGGAAAGGCTCTGTGAGGCAAGCTCTCATGGAAAAAAAGATAAAATGAGAGAAGATAATGATGCTAAACATGAGTGCATGCAATTATAAGTCCACAGTGTCTATGTCTTTCACATGCAAGCAGATACGGTTACCTCCTTTATTCCCGACAGTTAAAGGCAGCATTTGTGTCATAGCAACTCTTGAAAATATGAATGAGTTACTTGAGATTTTTTTTCAAGCCGCTCAGGGGATTTGTTTGCCACAGTGATCGTTCAATTGACCAGGACGTCAGCATCCTGTCTCCGGCACAGCTGTCTCCCCAGTCCCAGTCCCAGCAGCACCCCGCCCCAGGCAGGGAGGGCAGTGCCCAGGCGGAGCGGTGCTGCACCATCCCCTACGCGGACGGCAGCACGTTAGCGGGTCTGCACCCTGTTGTGCTTGAGGGTGGGTGCCAGGGTGGTTTCGCTGTGTGTGGCTACAAAGTACAGCTTTCCTTGTATAGCTGCGCTCCGGCGAGGAGCGTTTGACCGTTATAGCACACGTCGTAAAGCGTTTCTATTCTAGACGTGACCTCGGCCATCGCTAGTAGTTTTACTATGCACGTTTGCAGTGGTGTGGCAAAAGGGGGAGGGAGAAGAGTATGGGAATCCCAGCTGAGCAAAACACTGGAGTTCCTCTAGTGCCTCTCCATACAATTCCCCATAAGCCATTCGGATCCCCTTCAGGAAATCACATATGTGCCGTTTTACCACCCAGAAGCTGAAGTGAGCTCTCACGGATTTAGATGCTGTCAGTGCTGTCCAGAGAAACCTTCAGTCTAAGCTGGAAGGCAACACATACTCTTTTATCCTTCACAACTATTGCATGTGTTGAGAGTTTTAAAAGAAAAGGCTGTGGTCACGTCACCAGATGTAAGGACAGAAAATCTTTCTCCAACTTCCCACTGTCACAGACTTTCACTATTGCCTATTCTACCACATTTTAAGCAAGGTGACTGTGCTGTGGTCCACATGTGTATGGACTATAAGCTTCTTGGGACCATCTCTTCTTCTGCATCCCTTTGGAGAACTCCTTATGAGACAGTCCAGTCCTCCAGACATGAATAACCAAATAGGAATAGATGTATGCAAGTCCCTGAAGTGCTGTGCACGTGTCTCAGCGGATGGTCTTTTAGCTTGGAGCCAGAAATGGCTCCAGGGATTTGACTTGCCACTTTTTTTAAGCAATCAGTTAAAAGTGTAGCAGTGTCCTGGGATGCAAAGAAGAGGAAGAGGGAAAAGGAATTTTAGTTGCCTTACAGTGAAATGTGATTGCACTGCTAGGAAGGAGCTCACGGGCCGTGTTTTTGCACGGCATTTTTACAGGCTTTGAGGCCAGTTACGAGCTCACCAGTTCATGAACTCCCTTCTTGGCCAGGGCCCAGGGCTGACACCAGCCGGGCACTTCTCAGCCTTTATAAAGTAAATTACACTCCAGGAGGCTGTCACTCTTTGCACGGATGAGGAAAACCTGAGATGAAGCCATACCAGGAAATAACGTGCCAGCCAGAGGTAGTCACTGAGGCAACCCTGCAGCGCTCAGCTCCTGGCTCGGGATGGCAGACCCTCGGCTGCTGCTCCTACAGCCACTGGCAATGCATGCACTGGTGAGACACGCTCTGAACGTGCTGGGGTTACTGGTGTTATTGGTGGTGCTCTATCCATTAACAAGTGGTGCTTACTTTTCAGGCCTCAGTTTGAGGACAAACTCTGGTCCACACTGTAAAGCAATTTGACTGGAAAGCCACTTGCTGTGTAACTGGTGTGGTTATGAGTTAGCAGTTTAAACAATTTCCCAGGTTTTTTTTCATTTTAATACCAAAAGAATAGCATGAAATCCAACTTTTCCCTCAGTTGTTCCTGGCAAGAGGAATAACTCATATTTCCAAGGAGCTGCTAGGTAACAATTTCACCTGGACGTGTGAGATCAGCTTTCACCAGCTCCTGTCTTGAAAGGAAGAGTGCTCTTACAGCGGGAGCAGAGGTCAGTACTTAGAAGATCTGGTCTCAGCCCCATGACAAGAAGGTATGTGACCTTCAGCACGAGTCTCAGCGTCCCAAGACTAAGCTCCTCCCTCTCGATTAAGAAGTAAATCCTGCCTTTACCATTTGACTTTACTACCCCGTGAAGATGGTGTTGCACCCTAGTGCTCTATCGCCTAACTCTAAGAGGGAGGCGCAAATTGTGCCCTTGATTGCTGTTTTATGAAACGGGATATTCATTTTCTCCTGAATGGCCAATGCAGAAGTGAAAGTGAGTTCAACGCAATAAATGTGGTGAAGAACTGAATTTGAGAAGCACTCTCTCAGTGCTTTGTGGGCTGCCTGACCTTCAACTGAAACCACTACATTTTTCATAGTCCAACCAATACTTCCAGAAAAAAAGAAAGAAGCATAAGGTACCACAGTCAGATTTGCCAGGTACGAGACAACACAAAAACAACGTAACTTTGAGGACACAAGAGAGCTTGTTGCCCTCTCCATTGGTTGTAATAATAATTCTTTGCATTTAGCACTATAATATTTGTCAGGCATTGAGCAGACACAGTGCTGCACTGCTACCATACTGCTCCGTATAGGTCACTTTTGTTCAGTTTAGGGCTCTTTCATGTAGGTATAATGAAAAGTCTTTCTTTTGGTACAAAAGAAAGATGATGTCTCTCTGATGATTAACCCTCAGGACAACCCCACGAGACAGGGGAGAGGTGGGAATGGGCTGAGAAACTGAGGTAGGGCTTTGCAAAGTCCCACAGAGTGATTGGGCTGCAGAGTCGAGCTGGACACCTTCTACCTCCCAAGACTTCACTTCTGTTCCCGCGGACTACACTAACAAAACAGCTTTCCTCTGTTATCTGAGTAGAGAAAAGGTCCCATTAACAGCCCACTGCACATCAGAAGAGCCCTGGGCTTAGCCTCAGTCCTACAGAGAACAATCCTATAAGGGACTTTTGCCTAGAAACAGACTTTCAGGCAAAGGTAGTGTATTTTCCTACAGACATGCCTTCTCCAGAAAATGGGTCAACACTGAGATAGCAAAATTTGCTGATGGGAACGAGTGATTTGGTATCATTAACACCGGTGAAGACTACAGGGAAACTTGGAACAGCCTGAGACAAGCAGGTGAATGGGAAGACAAAATTCACTGATGACAAGTATAGGTAATGCCTACTACAAAGTACAATGGCAAATTACTCATACTTGCATTCGGCATATACATTACCTGTCATTGCCTGTGGCCAGGGAGAAAAACCTCCATACCTGGTACAGTGAGCCAAATAACTAAATACAGTATTAAGAAGTAGAAGGATGTGACAGAAAACCAGACTGAACATATTCTAGTAATGGGGTTTCTTTAATGTGAAAGGAGTTAATGGCTGCCCTCAACTGGGTCATTGCTCTATAGCGAATAACAAGGTTTGCACAAAGCCAGCGGGTGTCAGATGTCTCTTTTTTTGTGTGTGTGAAAGGAGAAAGTCATTTATGTAGGGAGGCAGCTGGAAAAAATAGGAGCCACCATCCCTGCCAAGGTCTGATCCAGAGGCAAATCTTTGGGCAGAGGTGGTTACTCCAACTGCAACTGAATGAGCACGAGTGCTGCTTGGCCATGTTTAGGAGGGGCTGTGTGGCAGAGGAAGGAGCAAACCCAACAGATGATGGGCTGCAGAGCAGCAGAGCTCCCCGCGGCTCAGAAATGATTGACTGAACAGACTCGAATGTTGTAAGCAACAGGACTTTCCTCTGTTAGCCCCTGTTGTGTTTGGGGCTCGAGTAGTCACGAGCATTCTTTGCAAATAAACAGGTTGTGTCAAGGCGCGTACCTGGTTTGTGTCATCCGTTTCTCCTCCTAAAGGGAAAAGTCTTAAAGACCTTAAATATTGATTTACCTCTCAGACCAAAGGGGACTGTTCACTGTATTTGCTAACATACCCTTATCTCTGAAGAACAGCAAGTAATAGATTCAGAAGAGGGTGTGGGGTTCAGGAAGGAGAAGTGAAATGACAAGCAGCAGAGAAGTTTCTGCAGAGAGTCTGAAAAGCGTTGGGGGGTTTCATTTGTAAGTACAGCAAACAAGTGGGGATGCGACAGGAGCATTCCTTTAAAGAGTGGAAGGGAGTGGGGAGCACCTCGTACGTATTTTGCATCCCCTAACACAAGGGCAAAATAACATTCAGTGAAACCAAAAAGAAGGGGAAAAAGAGAAGAAAAGAAAGGCAAAGTCTTTGTATATAACTAACCTGGAAGATGCGTTGCTACAGAAAATCACTGTGACCAAATACCGATTTTCAAATCAAAACAGGATTCAATAGCCATAAGAATAAGGGCATGCAGATGACCAACTTGTTTTGAAGAGGATAGAAGCCCCCATATTTCCAGACATAAACAAAACATAGGCTGGCAGAAATAATTCAAAATTATCCATAAGGGTTTTTTGTGCTATCCTGAAAACACCTGGAACTGATCAATAGGTTCAAGAAGACACTGGGTGAAAGTACTGGACATTACAGGTGATGATGAAGAAAGTATTATCAAGAATAAACTTTTGAACATGTAAACTAGCCCGTGACTTGCATTAGAACAGCAGAATGTCTCTAAACACAGGGAACTCAAGGTACAGGGGTAGCCTTTCAGAGGTATCTGAGCAGATACAGCTGGTCCTCTTGCACTTATGTTATGTATGCTGTGCTTTTGTAATGTGGTTACAACTTCGGACTGATCCTGAAGACTTGATTCCATGGTGCTTTCATGAGTTCCAAATACAAATGAGGTGCCTTTTGGAGAATGACACTTTTTAGTGTGAGGGAAAAGTGGCAGAACTAGATTCAAAGTACAAAGAGAAAAAAAAGCACGCTTGATGTACTTTTAACTGCCCAGTACACCTCTTACAGATCTCGATGTCTTTGATTTATTCTCCCACACCCACACACCAGGCCTCTGGAAATGGGAGAGTTGCTAACTGCACCTGAAAAATAGCAATTACTGTAAAGGAAGAAACTAAATTGAGCAAATCTAGCTTTCATGTGCAGGGGAAGCGTTAATGGGATAGCTACTGAGTCGTCATTTTAAAAAAAGCTTGCTATTGCAGTGAAAAAAAGAACGCACCCGTATCTGTATGCCTATCCATATGCACAGGAATGGAGCCCCACCGATTATGGAGGTCTGTGTTGTACCAGCTATTCTGGCCAGGAAACCCTTTGGGTGCCTGCTCCCTGTCCAGATAGCATGAGAAAGCAGAGAGATCTTACAGCAGCATATGTGGTGAGCTTCATAGCAGCTTTCCAGTGACAGACCTGCTCTAGCAGGAGAGCATCCTTCCTTCTCCTTCCAAGCTGAGCAACAGAGTCCATCACAAGGAGCTCTGGGTGGGAAGGGAGAGCTGCCTTTGGGTGACGCTCCACCTTGGGCAAGACACTGTCACTCTCACTGCTATCCTCTTGTTCAACAACCTCAGCCAGTGCCAGTTGCTCCCCCAAAACCCCAAAAGACACGTGAGAAAGAAGCTCTTGCCCTGCATTTGAAGAGTGGCGTCACTCTTGGTACAATGGGTTGGGAGCGGGTTTGTCCCTGGCAGGAGCAGCTCCCCAGTGGGACCTGCTCTGAAGGTAGGGCTGACCCGGAGAGCAAACTGCCAGCAAAGCCTCGTCCAGCAGGGAACTAATTTAGTCTCTTGTACAGTTGATGAATGAAGAATTTCCTCTTGGGACTAAATTACAGGCCTTGTCAGGGTTGCTCTTTCGTGATCTGTTATTTAGACGTAATTTTCCAACAGGGCTGGAACACATAGCCATGAGCTAGAATAGTATTTGCTGTGAACAGCTGCCACACACCGTCCTTCACATCCCACACCCTTTCCACCCTCGCCGGCATCCCCCCTCCTTCCCTCCCTCCCTCCTGACACACATGCGAGACCCACTAGGCACAACTCACGTTGCGTTTGTAGATCCTCATCGAGGTCCTTAATTAAACCACAAGAACGGCGTTTGCCCACCTTCCCTGTGCCCCTGTTGTACAAAGAGTCACGTCTTGTTTGAACATGCTCAAAAACAGATGAGAAGGCTTTTTTCAGACACTGATGATTACAACCCTGTGTCAATCTTTTTCCCCTTTGGCTTGAAGATAGACTTGTGATCCTCCTTTGGCTTTTTGAACTGTTGGAAGCTGTGTAAACACACAGCGTGTCAGTAAAGCTCTGTTGACCTAATGGCTGCTGAGTGCAAAGCCATTACGTTAAAGCTCTCGTATCTCATGAAGCTGCAGGCTCACCTGTTCTGAGGTCATTAACGACGAGGTCTGAAAACGGAGGCAGGAACATTCTAGCTAATCATTACCTAACGAAGAAATGGCTGGGTAGGACTGTTTAAAAGAGGTTTATAACAGTCCAATAATTGTTTTGGGCTTTTAATCCCAGGATGCTATCTCCAATTAAGAGGCTGACTATTTTAATGCGGAGTAGTAAATCTGAATGCTCAGGGAACCCGTTACAGTGCAGTCCGTAGACCCATCTGGGAGTCACTCTGCTAGACATGCATCATAAATCCACAGGGCATGGAAGCAATCCAAGACACAGGGCTCTACTTTATCCACTTGCGCACACTCACGCCTTTCCCCTACGCAAATTGGGCTGTATGCTCAGAAGCCCCAAGCTGTACAGCCTGCATAACTGAAAGTCCTGCAGGTGAGGAGCTGGGATCCACGCTATACAAGTGACGATGACCAAATAGCCTGAAATAATTTTCAAACGCAGTGCTGGTCTGGAGCCTAAACAAATCGAGTAGCTGCTAACAGAAATGATATAGTTTTAGAATCGCATAAAGCAGTCCAGAGGAGAAAATGCTGAGGGATGAATTCAGAACTCATTTGCACACAGAGGTAGACCAAGGATCTTATTTCATAGCCTCGCTGATGATACCTGACACTTTGACACTATCCAAACATAAGCCCCATGTGATCACTTTGACATCTGTAGGACGGGTGTGTGTGGGCCCACGAGCCTGGCTCAGTTCACATCCTTGTGCCAGCATGATGAGGATTGAGTCCTAAGCACAAGCGCAAGGAGGTTCTACCACAGGCAGGTACTGAGTAGAGACCCTCTTGGGGCCCTCCAAGCTTCCTGGTATCTAGTGGTCTTTCCTTCAGGTCAAATCACAGCAGCCCAGCACAGTTGGCATCTTTTCCTTGCCTGCAGGTAAGTCTTCATTGCTCTGCTTAAGCTCCTGAGGTCCTGCTTTGTCCCAGATGGAAACCATAACACTCTTGTTTGACTGCACTGGAGGCAAGATCAGACCCCAGGAAAAGGGAGAGGATGACAGACCCCAGGAGTATGGGTGCTCCCCCAAAAGAGGCACCTCATCCACACAGCCCACAGGCTGACGGCTACAGGGTTGAGCCGAATTGAGAGTGCTGCTCTCCAGGAAGGAGGATTTCCATTTGCACTTGGTCCCTCTGCCTTCCTGACTCCAGCAGCCCTGGCCACAGCTCCCTGAAATGCCGTTCCCTGGGGGAACCTCATTTCCCCCTCACTCTCAGCCTTACTGGGAGCTCTAGGAAGGAGTCGTGGCCGTGTTTGTGGACAGGCAATAGAACTAGTGCCATCTACTGACAAGTGGGAATATGGAGCCTCGCAGAGAGTCAGCGAGGTTATTGTGTCTGTGACACGCGAAATGCCATCACAACCCACATCTTTGTATTCTGGGATGAGAAGGCGGGAGCATAAATGTTGTAGTGCATTTCCACCCACTCCTGAGCCTGAACAACGTGCGTTAGTGTAGCAAGATCCCTGCAAGAGAGCACCAGATCCTATCTGCAAACCTACTCCTCCCTCTACGCATAAATCCTTCCACCAGCAGATCGCCATTTTCTTACACCTATCTGTGATTTGAAAATACCTCCTCAGTCCTGGCGTGTTGGCTCGTTGGAACATTTACCAACCTCAGGCGCAAATTAGGGTCCCACTTTCCCAAGTGGACAAACAGCAAAACAAAAGACAGATCTGGCTCCCAAAGACCACCAGTCTGTGCAGACCGCGGTTGACTCATGCGTAGCTCATGACAGGTACTCTGTACGTAAGCAATTTTTACTGGACTTGCAGACAATTTTTCTCCTTGTCCTTAAAGGCATTATCCGACCTCATCTTACCTACAGTTTAGACTACCATGTCATTTCTGTTTGTTCCGATGACAGAGACTTTGTTTGCAGAACACTTATTTTGATACAACGTTATGACAGAGCCTTCCAGTTCGTAAAGGGGGCCTACAGGAAAGCTGGAGAGGGACTTTTTACAAGGGCATGGAGTGATAGGACAAGGGGCAATGGATTTTAACTGAAAAAGGGCAGATTTAGATTAGATATAAGGAAGAAATTTTTCACTCTGAGGGTGGTGACGCACTGGAACAGGTTGCCCAGAGAAGTTGTGGCTGCCCCATCCCTGGAAGTGTTCAAGGCCAGGTTGGATGAGGCTTTGGGCAACCTGGTATAGTGCAGGGTGTCCCTGTCCATGGCAGGGAGGTTGGAACTAGATGATCTTTGAGGTCCCTTCCAACCCAAACCATTCTATGATTCCATGATTTAGTTCTGGACCAGCTAGCACAGCTGCATACATATGTGCCCATAGCAGCAGGATGCTCAGTTAAGTGATACACAAGCCTTCTGCAGAGAAGAGCCTGCACAAAAAAGATTTTTCTTTTCAACAACATGCATGGAGTTACATCCCAGTGGCACAAAATTAATTTGAAAGGTTTTTTCCAGTTTCCACAACTCCCCATGAGATGGCCCTGCCTTCTCTATAACTCAAAAAATACCCTCTACCTGGGAAGAACCAGGCAGGAGTGCTGCATTTCTACCTTTCAAGGCCCTGTGGCTTGTGTTGCGTGACATACTCTGTCCTGTGGAAGAGGAAACCAACAGCAGCTCATGCACACACCCAGGAAAGGCTCAGAATACGACCTGGCAGCTTTGTGCTGAGCCCTGGCACTCCCAAAATCCCCAGTCACACAGATAGACCTACAGCACCTTGGCTGGGAGCAAGACTTGCCTTTGCACAGCCTCCTCCCGGTGAAATTTGTATTTCCAGAATCTCCTTGTTCCCAGGTCCCCGGCAGTGTACTTGCTCGCTGTGAGGAACATCTGTTTGCCCTGCTTGAAACGAAACGTTCCAAGCAGTGGATGAAGATCCTTAATTTTGGGCATTGATTTCTAAATGTTGGCTGCTGTTGTGCTTTTTGTACACAGGTGGCAAACCACATGGTGAACGGCTGCTCACACCCGGGCAGGGAAGGAGCAGCTACACACACTGACAGTCACATCCCTGACTGATGAAAATAGGAGCCATCCCCATTTTTCATGTAGTTTCTTTACCAGCACCTCCCTTTCATCTTACTTTCCTGCAGCTCCTCTCCTGCATGAGGTGATGGTGGGGAGGTAAGGAATAAGCATTTTGGAAGAGCCTCAGTCCTCATTGCTTTTCCACTTCATGGACATGGCACAAAGTTTCCGACAGCAACTTCTGGTCGCCACAGCCAGAAAAGTCCCTATGGCCCAAGGTCAACGGAAAGCACAAAACTCACCAAAATGTCAGAAGCAATGTCAGGACTGAACCGCCCAGCAAACATACTCCCTAATTCAGTTGTCATATCATTAGAGACCACTTCATCAATAATATGGAAAAAACCTTGGCTTGTTTTAAATCCTCCTGGCACACAACAGGCTGATCTCTTTCCAAAAAAAAGAGTGGTTTTGACCAAAGGGAGAATGTTCTCTGGATCTCTTTCCCACCTGTATCCTACCTGTGTGACATCTTTCCCTGCTGCCAGCCTTCAGACACCTTGGAGAGGAGCAGTGAGGCGTCCCTCTTGGTGTGGAGGCCACTCTCAGAGCAACACTGAGGAATTGTGAGCCTTTGCCTGCTTGTTCTGAGAGTCGGATAGGTCACATTTCTTCTCAGCAACATCCCCAATTCTCAAGGTCGTACTATGAATTTCAGAGAGTGGCTGGTGTTTTCCTTCAAGACTGGTTGGATGAGGTCCTCCAGAATATTGCTGCTTTTTCTCATCCTCACTTTTTTTCCTGTAGTTTTAAGGTGATTGGAAGGTACTTTAACAACTCAGAAACCAAAAGTCAATGAAAAACTTCCCTAAATACAGGGTTATTTTTGTTTAATCCTGCCACTTTTAGGGCAGTCTCAGAGCCGACACGTGCCTATTAACAGCATTGGCAATCCTGCTTGAAGAGTTTGAGAGAAGCTTTGATTCTTTCCATTAATGGCCTCTTAAGAGCTGCGCCCTACCGCTGCCACATTTCGTGCAGGCGTAAACCCTGACATTTCGCATTTAGCACTGCTTTGTTTAAGGGGGGGTTGTTCTTGCTCTTCCCCATCAGCCTCAGATAATATTCTCTGGTGATTTTATCTCTGGTTTTATCTGCTGCAAACCTCTGGGTGCTTGCTGTATTTCCCCAGCTTGCAGGACTGCTATCAGTGCCAAATATTTCAAGCTGTCAGGACATCACTGAACAGAAATTCCTTGAAGCCACCAGTAGCCTAAAGGTGAAGCATTTAACTATATTGCATTGGGGTTAATGACTCTGACGGCCCCTGCATTAGCTTATTAGCAGTGGCCAGTTGCTGCTGGTGGCAGCGTGGGGACAGCTGTTGCATGGTGCCTCCTGGAGCAGCTCCACCTTTCAGCTTCTGGTCAGGGACAAGAACCACCATGACTTGCTGCCTCCTTAGGATTCCTTAGGATTTTCCTGAAAATGTGACCTGTGTTGCATTTTTTCATACTTCTCGGTTAGTCCCTAGTAGAAGGGTGGGGCCAGGTCCGTTTTTAGCATATTTTTCCTTTGGTTTTAAAGTTTATTTAAACTGACTCACATTTAATTGTCCTAAGGTAAACAGATGAATCACGCAGGGGGGAATACACCTCCAAAGGTCAGGGTTCACAGCAAGTTTTTTTCTTTCTTTCTTTTCCTTGGGCTTAAATAAGGAAAACTGGGTTGGTTGGAAAAGAAAACTATTTTATTTGGGAGTTTAGCAGACAGTGACTCAGATTTTTTAGTTTCCTGAACTTTTTACTTTTATATAAGTAAGACTCTTGATAAACAGGTATAGGGCCCACACCTGCCATGGAAAGAGCAGCAGGAGTTCAGCGCAGGGTGTTAACAGAAGCTCTCTTGTTCTGCCACTGAAATTAGCTGGTTGGCTACAGGGAGATTCTTGATAACTCTGAATTCAAGCCCATCGGACCAAGTGTGCTGCAGGGCTCCTTTTTTCCCCTTTTGGAAAGATCCTAATCAGTCAATAAGAAAACACTATTACAAAAATAGAAGAAGAAAAGAGCCACAAGTTAAATTTTGCTTCTGGAAAGTTAGCTGCGATCCCTTGAAATCCCTCGACAACTTGCTACTCACATTTTTCTCTCCTGTTAAAAACCATTCACAGTAACGGGTTGCTATTTCCAACCTTGCTCATCTGTGTGGGATGTGTCTCCAGCTCTGCATTGATAGTGTCGGCTACAGAGCTGGTACCTGGTGCGGCGCGAGGTTGCCAAAAACCAAGCTGTACATTTGTATTTCCCAACATTTTTACTTTGATCTGGTTCTCAGGCTCGGAGCTTGCTGGAGTCTGTCTCAGGCCATGCTAACAGCACCTGTATCCCTGCAAGAAACGTTGCTCGGTTGAGTTTTGGTATCGTTCCCTTCCCTCCCCTCAGTAATCAAGAGAAAAAGACACCAGTAAAGTACTGTAGAAATCACACTACAGAAAGAGTGATGAAGAAAAGAGATAATTGCTGCGATGGTTGCAGCTGGATTTCAGCTCCTTCTGGCTCATCACACCTTTTCCCGCACCAAGCTAGGTAGGGCTAGAATCGCTATACAATCTGATCAGAGATTCATGGGTGGAAAGGATAAACTGAGGATTTCCGAACCCTCATCCCATCGTGCTCTAGGATGAGTGACAAAACTCTTTGGATGTTCTCTCTAGATCATGAGTCCGTCATTCCTTGCTGAACAAAGCTTGGGAAACATCTGCCTCCCTCTTGTGCTACACCAAAAGAGAGGTCCCGAAAGTGCCTCTCGTTTCAGGAACTGGGGTGCATCATTCTGCCAGCAAGGACAGGCAGTTGGATACAGCAGGGTTTTCCCACAAGCTCCTGATTCGCAAGGCTGTGAGTGCTTTGCACTTCCCTCCCCTTTCCACAAAATACAGGTAGTCCCTCTGAGATACTCAGCTACCATGGTCATACTTTGATTAGACATATTTCTCCATGCAAAAAGGCAGGGAAATATTAATCTTCCCACTGAATTTCTCTTGATATTTTTGAGTTTTGAAAATTGGAAACAAAAGTTTGCGTTTCTAAATCATCCAAAACTTTCACTTAAATGGAAAGATGCTCAACAAAAGTTTGCATAACCAAAAATGCATTTCACAGTTCTCTTTTGCCTTTTTAATTATCAGCTCTTTTCTCCAGCTTGATGTGAACATTTCAATGTGAACTGGTAGCTGATATACTTTGTTTTAAAACAAGCATATATGACATTCTATGATTCTATGACAGCAGCAACTCTAAGGGCAACTCTTGCTACGTTTTGGTGACATTTGGTGAATGACAGATAAAAAAATTCACTGGAAGAACTCACTTCTGCTTTTCAGCACCACTTGGGTTGTAGTGTAAGTCAACAGACAATGTTCCATGTTGGGTTTACATGTGCGTTACCAAAAGTTTTCTCCAATTTGACTTAAAAGTGATATAGTCAACTTCAAGACTACCTAAACCAAGTAATATTTGTTTGCTGGGTCTCTGAGCATCCACAAATAGTCTCCGTTGAAGACAGGAGACTGGACCTTTGGTGTGGTCCAGCATGACCATTCCCATGATCTCTTGTCCCTCTATGCTCACCCTGAATGCCTGGACAGCAGAGCACTTTCAACAGTTTCATCCCAGAATAGAAGACTTCTAAATTAAATTTATAAATGCAGAGATTAGGAATCCAGTTTACAGGAGCTTGGTTTGAAAAGATGGTCCCTAAATCCCCGGGAATTTATTTATCCATTGTTTCTGGCTTTCACAAAAGCCAGACTAGAGCAGTCCCAGGTACCTACAATACTGAAAGCAGTGGGAAGTCACAGCTATGGTTGCTTAGTACACTCTGCAGTGGTAACCAGTATTTAGTACTGAGTCCATAAACCTGTCTCTGACTGTATGTGAAGCCCAGCTGCTGCTTCGCTGTGAAAAAAACAAACCATTGCCATATTTCAGCCCCTAGCCCTTTTGGGGAAGTGAGCTCAAAGTGATGCCCAAAGCCACCGTGTCTCACACCTGAAAAGAATCTCTTGATTCCAGACCCATTAAACATCCCCCACAGAATCTGTTTAGATTTGTTTTGCACTTGTTTGGTTTGCTGTCTGAAACCATCTTACCCAAAACCGTGAGAGGCCCCCATGGTTTTCCCTTCCTCACCCACAAAGCCTCCATCTTTGGAGAACCACCTTAGCCGTCTCGAGGTGCTGTTCCCCCTGCTCTGGAGGAAGAGAAAGCCCAGAGCCAAGCTCTCTCAACATTTTGGAAACAAAAGGGAACACATAGCAACCCGGGATCTGTTTGTATCTACGCTGTAGTTACTAGACCCTCCTTGGGCTTTTCCCCCATGCTCTCTCCCTCTTGTTCTCCCTCTTTTCTTTCAAACGGTGGATGGGTACTTGGTAACACTGGAGCTGCTCTGTATGTTTCTTTAGTTCTGCCTCTATTAGCAGCTTCCGTCCGCTCTTCCAGCCCCAAGCGCGGAGACCTGGCAGCAAGGAGATCAAACAAACACAGCTGCTCCCGTGTCACTCCCGCTGCCAGCTGGCTCGCCGCTCGCCCGCTCCCCGAGCCCACAGCAGCCAGGGTGCAGGTGGAAGCGGATGGCTTTGAGGTCGAGGTGTAAATACCCATAATTAGACATGAATTACATTTAATACCCATGACGAGGTCTGGTGGGAAACAGGTGGGGCAGAAAGCTGAAAGATGCACACTGGAAAAAATTCTCCTTACTCGGCTTGATCTCAAGCCCGTGGAAGCGCATGGAAAGAATCCTCCGGAGTTGTGATGGGCTTCGGACCAGGGTTCTGTGCAAAAGCGAGGGGAGAGCAATAGGAAAAGCTGCATATACAGTATGGATTGGTAATTTTAGCAGCCTTCCCCTTGGCAGGGAGAGTTAAAGGAGAAGGAGGGGGGCAGGAAATTAAAAACGAAAAGAAGAACACATCAAAAAACAACTGGAGGGCAGGGGGAAAAGCAGAGGAACGGTGATTTACATCTTCATTTCAAAGACACTCATATGCTCTGTTTTGACACACCTTGCAGAAAGTAACAAAACAGCACGAGTTGCCAGAAATAAATGTTATGGCTCTCACGTTTTGAGTTCTTGTTTTTCTGGAGAGCTATTTCAGATATTTCTTACGATTTGACCTTTGAGCTGCTTGGAAGATTTACCGAGTGCCTCAAATGCAGTCATTTTTGCAAAACTGATGTATAGCGTTAGCTATAGGAGAGTGTTCCAGTGATGTGCAAATAGGTCAAGGAAAAAAGTGAACCAATAAGGTAACCAAACAGGAATGTAAACTGAATGGAGTCTTTTATGCAAAGGTGAAGGGTTCAATTTTTTCCAGAATTATGAAATATTGAAAAGCTTGTGTCAGAGCCCTCATGCTCAAAACCTTTTGATAAGCAGAGATGTTTTTAAAGCTACCCAGGCTTCAATGCATTTGTCCTTGCACCTCTGAAAATGTTGCTCTTGGAAACTCACCTGTAAGTACAAATTCATGGTTGGAAAACATAACTTTGTTGTAACACACAAAATCTATGGTAAATTTTGAATTAATGTTTGCGTGATAAGGTTTCAGGCTTCCCAATGTTATCAATTCTACCTAGTTTTGATGGGTTTTTGTTTGTTTGTTTGTTTTTGTAGAAAGCAAATCATCTGCTTTGTGCTACCCTGTCCCTGATCTCCTGCACTTCCATCTAAGTTTATCCGCGCTCTTCCTTATGGCATATGCGGGGGCATATCCTCACCCGATGTAAATTTACTTAGTGGTTTTGACCTGCTGAAAATCTAACGGAATGTCCTTAATGGATACTGAGCAACAGCCACAAAGGCCCCACACTCACAGGTTTGCCTCAGCAATATTCAAGGCTGAATTTATAATTTTTCTTTCCAAGATGACTCATACCGGTGAATTTATTTCTCATTTTTCACGACCAGAGTGCCATGTTTTTCACTTGAACAGTCAGGCAAAGCCTTCCTGGGTGTTTGTGTTGATATTTTAAATCCCTTTGATTTCTTTCATTCTGACACTTAACAGTTGCAGTGATTCAATCAAGAAATAGAAGCAACACCTAGTGACCCAAACAACTCAAAATATACCACCGACACCAGAGAAACAAAACAAAACACCAAAAGAAACAAAACGGGATGCATGGAGTAAAACACTTTTTTTCCCCTCTCATTTAAAATGATCCAATAATTTCAAGGTAATGCCAAAAAATGTGAAAATGAAAGTCTAGTCAGAAACAGTTCTGAAACAAGAAGGCTAAATAACTTCATGGAAGTATTTCTAACCAATGTGGTCTCTGGTGTGTTGTGTTTTGCTTGTCCCTATGCAAGAACACCAAAGGGAAAACAAGGTAAAGCCATCCTGCAACAGTTTCACCCGTTCAATAGATACCTGTCTCCAGTCGCAAATGAAAACCCTTTTGTGCTCTAGCAAGTGCCACTCACTGAGAACATGCAATTCTCATTAAAAAAGAAGATTCGGACATGGGTAGTTTCATGTATCACTTAATTGTGTTCAAGATGCCTCCATTTTATTCCATTTAATGCCTTTTTTTTTTTTTTTTTTTGCTAAGCAGGTCCGTGCCAGAGATGCCGAAGTCTTTCCTGGTTTGGAAAACATTTCCATCCATTTATGGAAGATCCTGCAGCACCCACATCTGGACTCGGTTTGCAGCGAATCAATTGCTGAAATAAACACACAGCTAACCTGAAGAGTCAGTGAGACTGTGGCATGTAGGCTGGGTGCCACTTATGTATCCCATGTGACAAAAAATTCCTGTTTCAGCATTGCCGAAGGCTGACAGTCACAGTCCCTCTGTTTCTAGAGTCGGTCTCTCTCAAGATGGCCGGGGGTTGAATCCCACCGTAGAGGTAGCGTTGGGCGTCTGCACCACTGAGAAGATGTTTCTCTTTAGGGAAACTTGCCTGGCCAGTGGCGTGGATGCAAAAATAAGCAGTTGCTGCATTAACACCACACAGAGAGCCGAAAATTTTCATGACTAGCCTTCTCATGGCTTTTAGTCATACCTTAAGCCAGAGACACATGTGATAATTAAAACAAAAATATGTTTTTGAACCTTAGAAGATTCGAGTTTGACTGTATTTGAATTTTAGACAAAGGTTCACATGGGCTTTTATTTCGCCCAAGCCAGTTTATCCGCCTTTCCTTTTCAGACAGGCTTAGATTTAATCCTCAATACCTGTGAAGTTATTTATGCCAGTTTGTTTGTTTGTTTGTTTCCAATTAACTTTTAATTCATTTTTGGGTCTGAGCAGGATATTTATTTTTCAAAATGCTGGGTGTAACCCTTTATATAAACAAATCTGCCTAACTCATTTTTATCCTTTTGATGTTGATTTCCATTACTTGTGGCCCTATGTGTGATGGGAGACTTTCCTACGTGTCCTGGTAACTCTATTCTCAAATAGCCCTCAGTGACTTGAATGCTCATTTAACAGCTGATTAACTGATCAGAGCATGTTGAAACCAGAGGTCCTGCATGACAACCAGGGCTTTTAGTGTTAGAGGCAGCTGGAAAGTTGGGCCACATTTAGATTAAAACCATTTCTTGTTAACCAGATGAACACATCTGCAGAACAAGACTATTTTCATCAGTCTGTCCCCAAATTTTTTATTCCATCAGAGAACTAAAATCTCCAATGTTTCAGCCCAAATAGACAATTCAATCTGGCTTTCATGCCGAGAATACCTGAGTTTTGTAGGTTTCTCACCAGTATATACTTTGCACTATTTAATGAAACATTGTCATTTTCTACAGGTGAATCACAACAGCAACGGCAATAACAACAAACACCTCATTTTCCAACCTACTGTATTTTGTGTACGGCTTTAGAGTACATCAAACATCACCTAGAAATACAAGAGAAAAGAAATCACTAGCTGGCTGTCTGCTGGAGTATCTCCACTGCCTTTTGCTGGGAGTATGGTCCAGCAATCCTCATAACTGCACTAAGAGCCCCTGATTGCATTAAGGAACACATTTGTTAAGACAGAAAAAAAAAACAAAAAACAAACCCAAATCAAACCAGGTTTGTTGGCTTTTTTCAATTCCCATAAATTCAATCTCCTTGGGTTCAGATTCTCCCTAGCTTTTATGCAAGCAAACTGTAGGAAGAGTAAAGGATGATAGCCAGGAAAAAATTGCAGTTCTTTTTTTTTGAGTGATTTCAGGTGTTCTCTAATTCTAACTGCTAGTAGTGAGACAAAAAGTGTAGGAGGTGGCGTAATGGCTTGATCCGAACTCGGAGCAGGCAGCAGAGCTGTGGGTGCACAGAGAATAGGAAACCATAAGAAGCCTTCTGCCTCCTTACAAGGGCATTTAACAGCTCACGTAACTCTCAGCCAGCCTTTACTGTAGGAAATTTAGGGACAGAAAAAGGTCTCATGAGGTCTGCAGTAAAAGCTGGGAGTGTGACCCTCTGTCTATCAGGATACAGAGCAGAAAGACGAACCCAGTCCTTCTGTAACCTCACAGCAGACTGCTCCATTTGCCACCTCCAACCCTCTCGAGGAAGCCCTGCCTAAATGGCACAATCGAGACCCATTTATTTAGTGGATAAAATTGCACGTGAGTTGTACAAAGTGATTCGAGATTTACGCACACATGGAAGCCAGCAGAGACTAATTACTCCTCGGGTCTGCAAAGCACTTTACAAATGCAAGGCAGCACATGAGCACTAAGTATCGTTATTTCTCTCTATTTATCCACTAGCTAGCTTCTTCATGCTAGTTAATAGCCAAATCATTGTAAAGAAACTAATATAAAAATACAGACGCATCTACTTTCAGCTATTTGAGACCCCTTTTCTATCATAGGCTGTTTTAGGCCAGAGCAGAGCTGAATTGCTAATTCAGGTTGAGCATTTTCTTCAGCTGAAGGATGCCTGCAAGCAGATGTTTGGTCTCTAAAGGTAAAGAGTGGCCATTGGCATTTGCCAAGCTTTGCTGTGATGCAGATGAAGGAGCCTGGACTCCAGGAAACAAAGCTTCAATGTAGCCTGTCCCTTCAATCAGAAGAGACACTGAGTCACTAAAAACTCTTTGCCTTTCTTTGAGTGTTGAAGCGATACATATATATCCTTTCCCAAAAAGCACTGACACAGTGCTCCTTTACCCCAGGGAAGGAAGAAGGCTCCATGTTCCTACCACAATGAAGCAGCTGATTTCAGTTTTTACAGTAAAGACACTCAAAACCAGGCCTAGTCCTCCCACATCAAAAAAAAAGGAGGAGGGCTGAAAACAGCACATACAAAATTCTCTATTCCCATTCAGAGTTTTTGATCCTTCATATCCAAGACCAAAACAACAAACTTTTCATCATACTTCATGGCTTCTTGCAGGTACAGGTCTCTGGTTCCCCACCATTGCCTCGCAGAACGGGTTTGCAGGTATGATGCTGTGCCACAGGCATGAAGTGATGGACTTATTTGCTGGGACATGATGCTAAGTAACCCATCATGCCTTGGTCATACACACCAATTCCCCTTCCTTCTCTTCTGGCAGACAAAAGGGTCAACAAATCGATGCAAGTGTAATTCATATCTACTCTAGAGCTCCTCTGGAGTGCCCAAGCAGATATCTTCTGGGAAAGAGAATGAGATCCACAGATTTCCAAGTCCTCAAATCCCTAAACTTTAAAAGGAGAATAGTTCCGGCTTGTGGTATTTCGGGGTTTCAATAGTTGTGGTGAAGAGGGAGGTGCGTAATATGTCTGTCTGTTTGCTTTCCGGCTACTTGAATGGTTCTGCCATTTTCCCAAGAGTTGAAAGGACGATACTATCATAAAGGTGACTACGAAGGTGTACAAATTTCATATGCGCTGGTGAATGAGAGATTCGCTTCCCAACATCGAGTGCGTTCCCAAACTCTCCACACCTCCCAAATGCCGTCAGGAAACCTCATAAGAGCCGACTCCACTGTAAATGGTCTGAATCCAGTTGGGCCACAAACTCCATGAGAAGAAAGTTTCTCATGCCACGATGAACAATTTTTCCCATGTAGACAAGGCCTTAATTAATCTTTAAAGTGTTCCAGTTTTAATTTTAGGTCACAGTTGGGGCTGGTTCTTACCGTGGCTCCTGTCCAGCAAAGCTCTTAAGCACATGCCTAATTCTAAGCATTTAAAGTAGCCTTGTTGACTCCTATGGGACTGCTTACACACTCAAAACTATGCAGATGTCTAAACTTCTGCTGGATTGAGGCCTGCCTCCAAACTTGACTGTCCTCCCCTAGTCACAACAACAAGGCAATGGAAGAGAAACTGTTCCCGAACCGACCTTCAAAGTTTTGTCTGAAGGCATACTGGAAGGGCCAGACAGCTGGCAGGCTTTGCATTAGTTTGTTCACCACGGTATAAATTACCTCCGATTTGCTTAATGACTGTTTGGAATCAGGATGTCTCAGCCCCACTAATACAATGCCCCATGGGCAATAATCCTCTTTTTAGAAGAGTCACAGGCAAAGTACGTTTTCAGCAGAATAAACCACTTCACACAACTCCAGGTGAGCTATGTGTAAGTACCCTGGTCCTGATGAAGGTCGCGAAAGTAAGTCAGCATGTGCTCGCTTTATGTGCTTGGTTTTAAGGAGCGTGGTTCATTTCTCGGTAAAAATAACATTTCTTAATGAGGACATATTGGCCAAAACATTGATTAACTGTGGCTTTTAACAGATTACTTGAAGAGGTATGAATTCAGTTAGCCCTCGTCAAAGCAAGAAGAATTAGCGTTAAGCTGTTTTATAACTCAATTCTCCTGGCTGGAGGACAAAATGAAAGGAACCATTTTTTAAAGGGAATGATTGGAAAGGTGATTAAGTGATGCTGTCATGTTTGCTTGGGCTTTAAATATAAATTTTGTTTTAAAAAACAGAAATATGGAAAAGGCAATCGTAGAAATGCTGAAGGCCCCAATTTGTCTTGGTGTTGCTGCAAGCCCTGATTCTCTGACTTGTGCTACATTAAAGAGCATCACGAAGCAACACAACCAGTTAATGTGAAGTTCAAACAGATGGTGTCCTATTTGTTTAAAGGTCTGACAAATGATGTTCAAGAGACCCAAGCTAGCTGCCTTCAAAAAACACTTTTCTCACCTAGACAAACCTTCCTTTCATATTTCTGTAGCACACCTAACGAAATAGCCTGTACCAAATTTCCTCCCCTCTAAAATGTGAAACATCCGCACCTGTAAGGATTGGATTAAAAATGAAATCTAAATAAGGCCTATTTTTTAATTAGTGTTGCTTCTTGAAATATATTTGGAATTTTTTAGTCATCAAAGCTTTTTAAAGCAAAAAACAGATTAAAAAAAATGTCTGAGAGGTTGGAGAGTTCCGAATAGGACTCCTTTCCCATTCTGAAATGCTACTTCTGAGGACTTCCTCATGGAAGCTGACAGACATTACTGACTCTCATTTTACAGAACAATTCCCTGTTAGTTGCCCTTACTTCCAGCTAAGGCCTCAATACACAGAGGAGCTGATCCACTTCCTTCTCCTGGCCTCTCTGAATGCCTCTCTGGAAACATCTGCTGTTGAACAGTGAAGCCAAGCGATGATCCCCTGCATGTTCCTGGGGCTACACAGCACCCACGGAGCTTTCCTTGATGATTCACAACTTGTCCAAGCTGTACACGCAATGAAATCCAAGTGAACACATCTCGGGACTTGGAAACCTAATCTATGATGCTTTTGCTGGCGGGAATGGACTTTGTTCTTCTCCATGTCTGTCTCTTTAGCCTTGGATCAACTTGGGAAAAAAATGTTTTAAAAAGCAATGGCAGAAAGGCTGCTGAAGAGTGGCTCTAAACAAGCACAGCAGGCTTCGGAGAGCCTGTAGCAACAAGTGGGAAGGAGAAAGTCAGGGGACTAGAGATGCTCCAAAATACAGCAGTTAAAAAAGGAGAGGAACTGGAATCTAAGACTGCTGAGAGAAGATGAAACACCTAAAGTACTTCTGGGAAAACAGCTGCTGGAACCAAAGTGTTTTCAATTTCAGGGGCCTCCAGGGCTGGTAGAACATGCTTACATGGTGCTGAGCAGAACTCGGAGCTTTTAAAGACAATTGCGGCTTGTTTGTTGATGTAAAAGATAGGCTGAACTCTGCAAAAAGTAACTGAAAACAGTGGCGTGCCGAGGGACAGATCCTGTCTTCAAATTATTTATGGTTATTACTCAAGATATACACCTAATTGAGAAAGCCACATGATCTCAGATGAAGGAAAGCTTCTAGCCCGGCAGATCTTCTTACCAGGGCTAAAAATCCACCACTGCTATTTATTTAATCCTTCTCATCTCCAATGAAATATAAATACGATGACTTCCAAGAACACAAGCAATCCAGCTTAGAGGACCAATAAAGGTAAGTAGTCTGATGGTTTATCGGGATTCACCAGATGGTTCTGATGTGGTATTGGCCCCTTCCAGCTTTTCCAGCCCCAGGCAGAGGACAGGGAAGCTGTGACTGAAAAGGCTGGGAGTTGCGTGCTCTCCTCCCAGGAATGCAAAGAAATGCAAAAAGGCTTTGGTGAGCAAATACCCAGCTGCCATGGAAGAGTCCCCGTTGTGAAACAGGAGACCGTGGAGCATCAGTGCAAAAGCAGAGGTAACAAAGGTGCACGGTGTAACTCTGACACAAAAAGTTGTATGGCTGTACCAGCTTCAGCTAATTATTCCTAATTAGGGCAGGCATGGAGCCATGCTGTAGCGTGTCTGGAACAAAGCTAATAGTCCTGCAGAGGCCCACGAGGTGCCAGGTATCCTGCTGGTTTTAGGTGCAAGTAAACTAGAGGTGCTGTGCAGCTGGTAGGTAATGGTACAATGGCAGGTTGTCTCTGCTAAGTGATGGACAAGCAAAAAAGGGATGCGTATTAAAAACTCAAACTGACAGCTGTGAACTACAGAACCACAATTCCACCACTGTCTGGGGACTCTTATGGTCTGTTATGTCACCCAGAAGTCCTTGCTAGAATTGCAGCCCCATAATTCAATATTTCCCTAGCTTTACTTTGTTATTATCATTATTATTGCTAATTTTATATTATATATAGATCAGCATTTTGGAGCTGTGCCTTATACCCCCTGCAGCTGCTTCAAGCTATAACTATATCTGCTGTTGCCTTTGCAATGGCTGCTGCCTCTTCCTCTTCCCGTTCTTCCAGGAGCAATGGAAAGGCGTCCCTTGCATAACACCTACTCCAGCCTCCTTCCAGCATGCTCACGTGCTGGTTTTCTCACTCTTTTGTCCTCCATCAGGAACAGTGCTCACCTCTCTGGGAGCTTCCTGTTTATCTCAAACCAAGAGAGATGCCAGAGCAGTAAACTGGTATCCTGGATACATTTGCACAGTTTATCTCTTTTCACATGCAAATATTGATAAGGCAATTCCTAACCTCATGGAAGGTGGTGATAAACATCTCCTTGCCTTACTGCAAGAACTGAAGACGTGGTGTTCTTCTCCCTGCAGCTCCTCAGCCCATGTATTTGAAGGTTAATCCATCCCCACAGGGCCATGACCACAAGGCAACACCCACAGCTGAGTAAGAATATTCTATAAGATCTGCAACACTGGGTGTTATTGGAATGGATGGTTGAAAGAATGATTTATAACATGAAATACTGCATTTACCAGTTGTTTTTATGTATATGTATGTACATTTACATATATATATATTTACACACATATATATTTACATATATACACATTTATATATGGTATACGATGTTACATCAGTTGGCTGAATCCACTTGACACTTTAATATTGCAATATGGAGTCAACAATAACGTACCAAAACATGTAGCTAGTCAAGCAATTCCCATCATTATTTTTCATAGAATACACATTTGTAATGTTTGCTTCAGGTTTTCTCCCCCAAAATAAATGTCCCTTGCCCCAGAGATGTTCTGTTTTTTCTGCATTCTCATTTGGCTTTTTGACTGCTGAAAAGTGGTCCACTTCAGCCGATTTTTAAATTTTAATCTAGGTCCACAGTAGCATGAAGACCTGGTTTGAGTTTTGCGATAGAAACTTATTCTAGAAAGGAATCACTGAGGTCGAAAAGCTTTTTGTTTCTTTCTCTTGTAAGTAATTTTCCTCTATTAAAAATGGAAATTTTGTATGAATAGATTACTTGACCAGTATCTTTCAGATAGTGCATTATAACAGTAAGATTAAACTCTAGGAGAAAATGCTTCACACAACACACCAAAGGAGTAAGACAGTTACAGCTTCTTCCCATGCATGTACAGAGACTATACCCCTCATTTTGGAGGTGGAATTTCCACAGAGATTTGCCATGGGAATCTTTATCTCCTCTGAGGTTCTGCAGACACGTTGGCTGGTGCTTTAGGGTGGAAAGATGGGAGCAAGAAAGGATTGCTGCAGAAGAACCACAAGACCATCAATGGTGTCATCTGAATGTCCCTAGGGTCCAAATCCTGGCCTTTCAATCTGAAAGGGATTTTCCTATGCACAAGCCTTATTAACCACGTTGGCACAGTCGATTTGCAAATACACAGTGTATTTCATTTGTCTTTTCTGACTGTGCATGCTCAGCAACCTGATCTCCTCAGATCTGCTGATCATTCAAGGAGCCATAGCAAATTACTTCAGCAGTCACCTACTGGGAGTCTGGACTCGGGGCATGGGCAGCAGAGGCTCAGCTGCCCAGCAAGCCTGATTTCCCATGGGTACCATGCATTTTGGTTTGCTGACAACAAGAAGTTACGTTATTCAGACACTAAGCAGGCAGGGAGGCTAAGCTGGAGGACACTATTTCTGGGAAGGGCCTAAGGGGAAGCCACAGAGGAAAGCCCTGCAGCGACATAAGGAGAGAGAGGAGAAGGCCTACAAGAACGAGAGATGCAGAGAAGGACCTCCAACCACAGATGGTGGGTTGAGGGGCCATTTTAGTCCGATAAAGACATAATGCTGTACTGAAGAAGAAGAAATGAACAATGTCAATGTCAGTCACGGTGCTGATCGTTACTACACAAATGCACAGTGGCAGCCAAGAAGGTTTATTCTCGTCCTGCTTACTTGATGCTGTCCTCACAACCGTGTTTATCTGGGGCTGAACACACTAATTGCCCTGGGAGAGTTACAAGAGTGAAAGTGCTAATGGGGGCCTATAGCTTGAGACGCAGTTCCTGCCCTGACATAGGTAAGTCCATGTTCTAACACATCTAGGTACAGTTTAGTTGCCTTCTGCAGCTAGCAGATTATATCTACACTTAGGTTTTCCCAAAGCAAACATTTTTCCCAGGTGTTTCAGTTTTAGAGTATCTTATTTTAAGGGGCCTGATTTTCACCGTATAACCTTTCAGCACTTCCTAACAGCTAGGACTTCCAGCTTCTCAGTATCCAGAAGAACCAGGAGTAGTGGCACTTTCCCTGGCCCCTTGGGAAAATCCTCACTTTAAATTTCTCCCTTCCCTTTACGTTTCTGCCCTTCATTCCTGAGAGCCAAGCAGATACCCAAGCGGTGGCACCTCCAGTCCTGGCACTCTCCCAGTCCTGGTAACCAGGACCCTACGGCAAGGAATGGGGTTATACGGTCACTTTTCTGTATAAGAGCAGAAATGGACTTTGAGGAGAATCTGGGCTGGACCAGCCGCCAGACATGCACCACTCAGTGGATTTTTTTGTGACTCCAAACTTTGTGCAGTGGAAATTTGATAAACCTCAAGCACCAGAATTATAAACTCTAAAACTGACACCTTTTACAACCAAATCCTGCCTCCCAACATCCACCGCCTTCCCTTGCTTCATTTATTTCAATCAAGGGCTTCATAATGCATGAATAACTAAAAAATATAATTGCAGTTAAATGATATGCAAGAAAAAACACACTCTTAGACTAGGTGTAAGCCAGCAGGTTCCTGATACAGGAACCAGAATCTGGTTTATTGCAGCTGGAATAACATCATCTATTTGTTTTTCTCTAGCTGAGGCTTGCAAAGCATCTTAGGACTTACTGATTAAATGAATGAGAAATCTTTGTTGAAGTCTTCTATTTATCTTTCAAAACCTCCCCTTAATAAATCCCAATCATAATATTATTATATGCACTTACAAACGAATTTTCTGGGCAGCAGATTAACATAAAAATTAAATGCTGTGCTATCTGCTGTTACTATCTAGGTTGGTACCTATCACATATTGCTCTAATATCTGGCCTATATTAATGTAATACCCACGCACCACTGCTTCTTTATGAACACGTTTGTCAGCTCACACCAACACTCCGGCAAAGACTTTCATACTAATTCCCTCTATTATATTCAGCGAGGATCTATAAAAATGAATTAAAAGACTCATTTTTCTACCCTTAGGAAGATTGCTTCTTCCTATCGTTTTGCCATCGAGGTTATAATTAAAGACACTGGCTGCTGTGGCCTGTATACATAATTGCAATATATGATCAAGGATTGTAAGCACCAGGATAAATGTATTATCACACTGTCCAATTATCGTGTTATCTGACTGACAGGAGGCTGTTTTATCTCTATCTAGAGATGAAGGACATATCTGACAGACACCAGGACTTTGCTTTGATGTCAGATTTGTATACGAAAGAATCAAAGACTCGAACCCTTTCCAAAATGGTTCCAATGTGGTTTAATCCCGCCAGACAATTCCCTGTCTCGCTGCCAGAGCCTGCTTTGAAGTGGCATTGCACAGCGCACGCTGCTAGTACGTATTCCCGAAAGCTGGAGCGCCGGGTGCAGCCCCACGTGCCGAGCAGAAGGCCCGTGCCCTCCGTCTCGCACACCCACCCCCTCGTTCACAAGATCACAGGCTGGAGAGGGGATGTGGTGTGGCTGGCAAGTGGGGAGGGCTGAAGGAACATGGGTTCAAGTGTTGTCCCCAGCACACGCCTGGGGTGTGCGGCAGGGTGCTTCCCGCTTTAGGCCATGCTTATGGTCAATGCTTTCTATGAGAGCACAACCAACTTGGGTTCCTCATGCCACCCCTGCCAGCACCCCAGCAAGAGCATGTCCACCATCTCCTCCACTGCTGGGACCTCCACATCCCTGCTGAGAGCTTGCATTCAAGTAACCACAGTCCTTGGTGACGCAGGAATATAAAATTCACCTCCCTTCCCCCTTTCCACCCCTGTATGACCTGACTTTGTATCACCAAAGCGTTTCTCCATTGCATTAGTGATAACAGTCAAGCACTGTTAAATGTCAGTGTAATTAGGGAAGGCTGGGAACGGAGAAGACTGGGAAGGGGGACCAGTGGTGAGACAGGCAAGGGTGACACAGACTAAAAGGAGGGAGGAGCACAGAAGTGTTGACCATACAAGGATAAGCAAAAGTGTCCCCTCCTGCACATTCCCAGCAGCTCGAGACTTTGCATCCCACCGTTCTCCGCTCAGCAGAGACCCGCAGATCCCCCTCCCCTGCCAAGCGCTTTGCTGCTCACTGCTGCTTATCTCCCCACTGACCTACTGCTGCTACACTTCAGACAGTCAAGTGGCTCAAGTCCATGTGATGGCACAAAGGTTAATTTTGTCCCCCTGTGCACCTTCATTGTGACATAATCTCTAATCACACGATCCATTTTTTGTTAAGCAGGTTTCTCCTGGGCTGTCTGATTGCCATCTTCAGCCTACTAGGCTAGAAACAACCTAGCATCTCCACACAGCAGCAAAAGCCTTGAAGATTGCTGGGTCAACAAATCATTGCAGAAATGGTTTTCATCATTCGAGTAACTGCATAATTATGATAAGAGAATGAACCAGAATTGTACTGTTTCCAGTTTTTCTTGCAAAAAGAAACCACGCCAGGAACCTGGAAATCGTTTCTAATCATTTCTGTGGTAGAGGAATGAGCAGATAGTTTTGTTGTCAAGGTTTTTGTTTTTTAATTTGGTTAGTTTCATCCTCCTTAGTGCATTCTTCACACACCCTTTGGCCATTTATTGGTCATAGTAGAGAAGGATGAATCCTGTGGAGCTCAGAAACATCCTAAGTTTGGAGTACTTAATTTTGCAAACGAAATCTTTTTCCAGCATGGGGTTTGTTTGTATATTTAAACTGCCAGGTTTTTAAAAAAGAAAAATGAACTAACTTTCTTCACCGCATCCCCAAGACCTCATAATTGCCCTGTGAAAGCTCAAACCTCCACCTCCCTGCGTCAAACCTAGACAGAGTAACCCATTTCTAGAAGGAGGAAGAAGGAACTGTTTCAGCAGAGGGCCACCTCCCTGGATGGAGGAAATAAATTCTCTCACATCGCCCTGGCACGCTGCAGAGTAGATATGAACTGATTTTTTTGTGAGTTTCAGACCACATCCCTACCTCCAAGACCTTCCACTTCCTCTACTTTCTTGTTATTTTAACTGGTGTATGATATTTTAACAATCTGACTTTTAATCCCTGCCTAATTCCTCTTTGTATCCATGGGTTTCTTTGAAGTAGAGAGATATCGGTGTCATTTACAAGATGGGTATTTGTGTATTGATATGTTTAATGTGTCTCTAACAATTGCCTGTCTTCAGGGATATAGGTGAAGGACTCACCTGTACCTTATGCTGCCATAGCTGATTTGTAATCACTTAATGACTAAGACCCAGTGGTCTTCTGTGTGCCCAATCCAGACCATCAGGAGCAAGGCAGTCAAGCATCTTTAGGGACCAGAGCATGCGTTTGCGATACAACAGCAGCAAAAAAACAGACAAGGTAGAGGTGAAGTTGCAGCAAAAAACCCCTATGGATCTGCCTACTGTAAGTAATATTTCTCCCTCTGTCACTGCGCTTGAGAAAACAACCATGAAAGCTTCTTCTCTTGCAGATGCAGCTATAGGAAGCTCATATCACTCTATCCATCACCCTTGCAGCAGCAAAACCTCTTACCATCTCGCTATGAACCCTGGGAAAGCAGATACCTGCCATTGGGCTTTTACCAGTGAGTGAGTGTCTTCAACCCCAAAGAAGCCTTCTGCCAAACTGTTATATCTCCAAAAACCCCTTTTTGGCCATAAGCAACATCCTGCCATTGCCACAGAGGTGCCTACAAACACATCAGGGAACACAAACATCATGGCAAATACCTGTGTGTATAACAATCAAATCAGAAACAAAGATCAAATTGAACTTTGTGTCTTTAAATCATTATGGGCAACCTCATAGTTACCAGATTGACACAACAACAAACTGACTGGGGGGCATCGGCACAGGCAGAGGCGAGGCTTGGCTCAACTCGTCAACATGTCTCCCTTTTCTCCTATGGCACAGACACGTTTACATTTTTTTTAACACTTGAGAGATGCTGCTGTTCTTCTGCATGGGTATTGTCAGAAAAATCTGGTTATATTTATACATATATACAAACATTGTAAGATTAACTCTTTAGAAGTATTTTGAAGATTTTTATAGATGCTCTCAACCCAATATAATCTCTTTTCCTGCCTTACAGATAAAAAACCTAAAAAACTTTGAAATGCCGATGACATCAAAGTGTAGCTTCCATCACTTTTAAATTGCACTTGTAAGTAACTCAAGTAATGTGAGTAAGCAACTCAAATATGGTTGCAAGTGTCTCATTGTCCCTTGCACTTTTAGTAATAAAAGTACATTTTAACCAAATTATTATGCTGTTGAACTCTTCATATAGGACCTTGTCTTTCAAAGCAAAGTGGGAGTAAAAGGGGCAACAATTAACAAATATATTTTTTAATACATATATTAAAAAAACGTATACATACCCACTACACACATGAAGAGGTTAATTATGTGATAAACTCAAATTGTCTTTATTGTTCTATGATCTGCAAATATGTTTGTTTAATGCTGCCAGACATTCATTACCCCCTATTTATTGTTAAAAGCTTTGTTTGCTACGTGATAGGAATCTTTTTAGTATCTTGTCCATCCTGACTGCCAGCCCCCTAGAAGTCCTGGCTGCGACGCAGACATCAGACATATTTATTTTGATTTTAACGGAAGGTGGATATTAGCGATATGATAACATTGAACGAAAAGTCCTTTAAGTAGTTCAGGACTGAGTGATCCCCCAAAAGCTTTGATGAAGGTTTTGTGGGAAACCACATCACTCAGTTAACATTTGAACTGGAACAACGCAAGGCCAAGCTTTTTCCAAACACAAGATAAATTGGGACAATCATCAGCCACAGCTTGTACGAGAATTCATATACTCTTTTACGCACCAGAAGTGTTTTAGTCCATTAGGACACCCTCTGGTTTCAGCTCAGTTATGTGCAGAATAAAATACTACTTACTACAGGTAAGGTTGTCAAAACCTCAGAAATCATACTTATTGCTAGAGGTGCCCAACATTTTCTCATTGAATTTTTTTTTTTTAATATAGAATTGTTTTTTCCATACGAGCATTTTCCCCCCATTGAAGGTATAGCACAGATATGTTTGAATGGATTTTTTAACCACTAAAAAAAGCAGGCAAAGAACTTCCAGGTTTTAAGAAAAAAAGAAAAGCCATTGAAAACATCTAGCAGAAATTATTTACTTTTTGGAGAGGATCCACTCTATTCAGCCTTACCAAGTGTGGAAATAGCCACTTAGGTCATTTTAATTGCAAGCTAGAAAATGTTATACAAAGCATCTGTACCCATTGCTAAACAAGTACTAACAAGACACAGTTATCTAAATAAATCAACAGATTATCAACTTCATTCTGAGCTCTCCCAATGTGTTCAATCAGCATCAAAGACTGCAGAAGTCTTTATTTATTTTGACTAAGGTTAAGTTTTTCTCTATTTTAATCAATACTTTAAATTCATTCTCTGTGTGAGCCAAGGCATCTTTGCATTGCTGAAGAAGTACTTCTCTGCCTTCAGCCTTTATCTGGCTGCAGAAAAGGAGCACCAAATACAAACATCTGGGTAACCAAGCAGTGATTGCAGGGTTTCTTTGTCAGAGGTATCCTAACTACTTATTTAAATCCCTCAAATAAGAGAAGGGTTCATGAGTGACATCTAGAGGTAATTCCTTAAGATGACTGGGGCAACTGTCTTTTGAGGCTCAGGTACCTGCCCTAAGAGCTGACATCTCACTTGCCAGCACAGGCAGTGCTTGTACACCGCGAGAGTTGAATGGAATACAGCAACACAGATTTTAACAAGTAGGTCAGGCCAGAAAGTTCTCAGAGAGAAATTATTTTCTGTAGAACCTCCCATCTAGTGTTGCAGAAGAGAAGTGGAAAAGCTTAAACTAAATATTTCCATTTGAGTTGAGTATGAAATCACTTTTCCTTGCAGATCGCTTAATTCAGGTGTCTCTTTCCTCTTTCCCTTCTATGGGTCTGAGATCTCTGGTCAGATCTCATCTCCCAAACTATCAAGTGTCTCTTCTCTTTCTCACACAATATATCAGAAAAGTCACATAAATACAGGGTAGAAAGAAGAGTTGAAACACGTGGTCCACAACTCACAAAAAACGGTGAGATCTCTTACAGAGTATGGTATAATATAAAAAGGACTTAAACCTAGTCACAAATTCCATCTTTTGATTTTGTTTTAGTGAAAAATGTGGCCAAAAATACTATGCTACCTCCAATTTGAAAATTCCAGGAACTTCTTACCCTTGTGGCTTTTGAGACCTGCAGTGGTGCAGGCAGGGTTTCAAGGCAGCTTCCCTGTCTGTGCTGCCCACCTACGGGCAACCTGAGCCTTCTGCTGCAAGAGCAAGTGTGTCAAGCTGAGCTCCTCCAGGTGACATTGCTGGGTCACCCCTCAAGCGACGCTTGGACCTGTTTAAAAATAGAGCAGCTGCCTCTCCTGGTAAGACCTTGTCCTCACCTGTCTGGAGATCCCTTCCCTTGGCTATCTTAGGTGTACATACATTAAATGTCTTATAGCTCCTGTCCACACACAGGCTTTGGTAGTATCAGAAAGGCTGGCATCTCCTGATTTCTTGTCATAATTTAGGATGAAGAAATACTGACGAATAAGAATTTCTTTCAGGACAGATGTTTTCTCTCACCTCTAGCAGTGAAAGGCAGCCTATGAGCACGTATCCAGCCAAGGATAACAAGATAACTCAACATCAAAAAATAACGGGACCAATCATTTTGCTTGAGTTCTGGCTATTTCGGACATCTACAACAACAAGGAGATGAGCAGGAAGGGCTCAAACTGAAAGAAACAACTACAAAAGCGAGCGATATTAACAAAACACAAACATCTTGCACAACGCTGTAGATGTAAGCTGCTCCGTGCAGGAACGGAAAAGAGCCAAACAGATAATAGAGTCCCTGCCTGAAGTCCTGTGGATATGCTGCTGAGCCTTACAGTATCGGCTGGGGTGTGCCTGATAGCTGGAATGCTCTGAAGAGCAGGTGGCTCTTCAGCAGTTAATCTTTCTTTTTCATCATCTGCATTTGCTTGGCATGTTTGGACACATGCATCTCGTTTCTGTGCCATCACGGAGCTCAACCGTAGTTCACCTATATCACATACCTGCAAAATGGTAGGTCTCTTCTTGTTTGCTCAGTTTGGAAGTATTCGAGGTACCTAAAGAAAGCCTTTAATCTGTCATTTAAAATCTTATTGTGGTTTAATTCATACGGAATAATGTTATTTTCATAGTGTGCCAAGAGCACTATTGGCAGCAGTGAGGCAATTATTTATGTAGGTTATCAGTTCACTGAGCTGATTAAGTAACCTGAAATGTGATGATAATGGCTTCCAGTAATGGCTTCATATCAAAAGGGTAATAAATATTATTTGCTGCTCTTTCTTATAAGAAATGGGATATATTTCAGTCTTGTTGAAATAAAACCAAAACTCCTATTGTTCTTTGGAGAAGTCTCCCAATAGCTCTAATTTCACATCATGTCGACTTCAATATGCTCATTTTGTTGCATAAAATTATGAATAATATATTGACTAATGCAGATACATCTGGATAACTGATGTTAAATCCCAAGCCACTTTCAGAGCACCAGAGTGACCTCTCCATGGTAGCGACTCCATTTTTAATCCACTGCAAGGCACGGGGTGCCAGCTGAATCCCTTTTGCTTAGCTTTATCCACATAGCATGACACCCTAACTCTTCGACATATTTTAGAAAATATTCAAAAATTACTTCCTGCTGTATTTTACCAAAGGAAACGAGATGTACATTTTCTTATGATGGGGTTGGGTAAACCAGAGTTGATAAATGAACCAGCCTTGCCACTAATAACATTTCTTATGGTGATTTGTAGTTTTGTCCATCATGATGCTACTCTGACCTATCTGAAACCCACAGAGTGCCCAGTTATGAAATCCCTGTTCTCAGCCAGGGACACTCATCAGCAGAGGTTTTTCTTATTCATTTAATTATAGCATGAATAATGCAGACCCCGTTCAGAATTGCCACTGATGTGCAGATTTGGATCACTTGCCAATGGCTCAGTTGCTTCAGTATTAGATCATGGTAAGTATTTAGAAAAAAATATGGATCGGGAATAATTTAGAGCTACAGGTATAAAGAAATATTTTTATTCTAGAGTTTCCAAGAATGGCTTGCAAAGACACCTTGGATGTGAACCCTTTCTCAAAAATATCTTATAAATGAAAAAGGAAAGTATAGTATCTTATTTGGAATGGGAAATCTGTAGAGGGAGGGCTGTTCCAATATCTGCAAGAGCTTTTCTGCTCTGCTCTGAGGAGCACTGAGCTGGTGCTGGCTGGTTTGAATGAGAGCCTGTAGGCTCTTACGAACATTTCAGCTCATCTGTATAACATACTTATGTAATATCTACAGCTCAAAATACCATTAAATAAAAAAAAAAAAAGAAGAGGCAACTCTGCTGTATAAGGCATTTGATTTTCAGTTACACTAAAGAATAAGATTTGAATGAAGTCACAGTCTTGCAAAGCAGGTTAATTATTTATAATAAAAATATCTTTTGCAGAGGCAAAAGAGTAATAGATTGCCAGGATCCTTAGGCTACAGTATTTTTTTCTTTTAACCTAAAGACCGATTCTGTAAATTTTGATTAAAAGGATACTCTTCCCATTATTTTTGAAGATACTACACATGCACAGTTAATAGTTTTTCAAACATCTACCCCTCAGATCAGCAGTTTGGATTCTAGTCCTTGCCTCTTAACGCTTAACTTCCTGAACTGGGGCCTAATGTCTGCATGTTTAAAGGAGAACATAGGGCTGGGATGTGAAACTGGTACAAAGAACTCAAAGATAAAGACAGTCACTTTTGAAACCACCAGACAAACTTTTAACTCATATCAAAGAGCAAAACTTTGGTAAAGAAGATCTGTTAGACAATGTTTCAGCTAAAAAGTGTACTGCTTTGCAGCCCGAGTTGTAAGGGTATTAAGATTACTTCATCATTTTCTCTCAAATACCTTTTTTTTCCCTAACTGATACTGGAATAAATTTTTATAGAAAGCCTGCAATTTTGTTGAACTTTCAAGAATCTTTGTGTGCTTAATATTAAGGGGTTTGGTGCATATTTTGGTATCCAACATTCAAATAAATGGGAAGCTGATTCAGCCCTTGAGCCTAAATGCAGTGCTGAACATGGACTCAAGAGCATAAATGTTATTAGCTATTTAATTTCTAAAAATGTTTATCGTTCATGCCTTATATGGATTTCTCGTTTTAGTGTGTAGGAATGGAAACTTATTCTAAGAAATAATATTGGATACGATGGACAAATTTGTAAGTGCTACCGAAAGCAAAAAGCAATCATCCTTTTTTCCCCTAGAAACTAGTAGGACTTAAGTATGCAGTCCACCGAGATAAGAAGCACAGCAGACATAAAAAAGTACATCATTATGTTTCTACGATGATTTACGCTTCAAAGATTGTACATCTATTAGTTACAAATACTGATGTGCCAGAAGATCTCCAGGTTTGATGCAACCAGATCTTACCAACCAAGCAAGAACAGGAGGGTTAGCCAAATGCCCATGGAACTGCCTGGCAGATTGCAGAGAGGAGGCAGAGAGTCCAGCAGATGTTCTCCTTCTTGGGTACATCAAACCTGAGCCAATGCCTGGGTCAAACACTTACAGCACCAGGCTCTGGATTTGTACTCTGACAGTGCAAACGTGCAACAAATCACCTGCTTGTGGTGGGAAGGCACATCGGCGCAGAGTGAGACAAAATGAAGTTGTTAGCTATTTTTCTGAGAAACCCCCAGTCTAGGCAACCACCTCACATTTTATGCTTTTGTTCAGTGCTTCTATTGCCATCGGTAGCTGCATTTTAATTGAACGTGAAACAATTCTCTCATGCTTTCCCCAAACAGGGAATACAGACACTTCAACCTCTGAAGCCTTAACTAAACGAAGGTGTGCAAAGACGCACTTGGAGGCGTAACTTTAGGCATCCAAGTAGAAAATTCTGGCCCATGTTCAGCTCCAGCCTCCATCCTCCTACTTCACTGCCTGAGGCTGTATTGGTTGTTTTATCACATCAAAGATCATTGTTAGAGTGTCAGCGGGGCTGGATTTATGATGTGTGTCACAACCAGTCATTTGACAAGGCAGTACGACTGCAAAATAGGTTTAAAATACCCCATCCTGTGAATCTTATGCTGTGAGGCTACCAAACAGGCCACATTTCACTTGAAAATCTCTGCATGGTCCGCCAGAAAACGCAGACTACGTAAGCACGTGGAGGACAAACATGGGATATTTTCTACGTTGTCTAGCTGTGCATAAGAATAGGTTATGACAAACTCTTGTGAATACTACCAACGGTTATGGCAACACAGTTGAATTTTATTCAGGTGATTTAAACTAGGAACATCAGGAAGGTATGGGTGAGTGACAAAGGAAGCTCCATTTAGAGACCAGGTAACCAGGAGGAGAACAGATCCAGGGCCTCCTTCCAACCACACCAAATGTTACATCAGTACCACTCCACTGATATCCATCCGCTCAGCTACTCTCAACTGACACTTGCCCAAACGATTTCTGACGAGGGATCCTGATCTTTATCCCCCAGTTACCACTAGTTACATTTTGCTTAAACAAAAACATCGAGACACATTCTCTGGGCTCAATGACGACTGTTGATCCCAGCTTCTCCCATCTCCTTTCTTCACTAGTGTGTATCCACTCTACTCCCCATCTCATTTCCCTCCCCGTAAGTCGATGATTCATCTGTAGCCTCAGGGGAGGGCACCTGATTTCATTGCTTAACTGCTGTTACAAGTTGCTGCACAAATTACCTGGCATGGCAGGACGAGGCTGCCAACAACTTTCTACTAGAGCTACAGCGAGCAGGTTTGCAATGCCAGCATTCTTACGAAAATCCGATTTCATTTATTACGAGGTTATTTCAAGTGTATTGCAGCGCTGCCCAAAATACCACCTTCAGTACCGCCGCACCACTGGCAACTTTCTGTTTCTATTGAATCTGGACAGCCACCAGAAAGTACAGGTAGCTATCAAGAAGTTTCTTTTCTCAGTCCTCTTACAGCAGAACAGCTTTCTGTCCATGTTATTTTTCAGCTCAGCTTCTAGTCATTTAAAAATACTTTGTTTAATAGGAATTTCTTCTTTTTTAATACTACGTTACTTAATGCCAACTAATTACTTTAGCACAGCAGCCTTTTAGAATAAGACCTAGTATATTCAGGTATTAGGCACAAGCTAGAAGATGGCAAATCAAGCCTGCTTTATGAAGAGCATCCTCAAAAAGAGGTGTCCCATTCAGTCTTTGGTTTCCTTGCTAAGTCTATTTGCTGGTGAGGTGATTTCTGAGCACCCTCATGATCTCCCATGGCAGCTCTTACTCCCCTGCCATCACTGTAACACTTCTGACTCCTTCCTCCCCTCCATCTCACTCCCTCCTTTACCAGCTCTCATCCTGCATGTTCTCATACCACTGTAGCCCTCAGAGAAGGGACAGAGAAGTTGGGAGGCCAATTCATACCAAATACTGTGTCTGCCTTCCTGCCCATCTTGTTCAGAGGGTGTCACAAGTCGCAGTGGGCTGCCCGTGTGGGGTGCTGCCTGCGAGCGACTGGACAGGCGAAGGAGGGGAAAGGGAGTCCAGCTCTCCTGTAGTCCATTCCGCCGCGCTCCCAGTAATCACGTCTGACTTCAAATTAACTTTCCAAATTCTACCTGTCTCAGTTCTAGAAGGTACAGAAATTGCAGAGTGATAAAAGAAAGAAAAACCACCTTTGAAAAGTTAATTAGCTGAGGATGAACACCAATAGGATACGTTTGGTGCAGCACTGCAGTGAAGAATGCCAAAGTGCAAACCGTCCCCTTGGTTCAGACCCAAAGTGGAAATGAACGGCTCTGTCAGCTTACATATAATTTATTGCTAGAAAAATAAGAGACAGACTCAGCTATCCTCTTTCATGATGAACAGATCTGTACTGGACTGTGGCACCCTATGTTTTATGTGAGCGAGAGGCTTGTCCCGATATAAATCACAGCACGCCAAAGCTAGCCGGCTGCATGTGCTCAGAAATAGCTGCACGCTGAAGGACACTTGTTTCAAAGACAGTCCTTATCAACCTGAGACCCATTTACTTTGGGATCCTGCTTTGTTTTAATCACTCTGACAGGGTTGGCTTGTAAAGTCATTCTGCTTGTTTATCTGTATGTAAGTAAAATACATGTGGACATCCACCCCCAAGGACCCAAGGCTGCAAACGCACATAAATAACTTCAGCTGCGCGATTGGTCTCATTGGGTAAACATCGGGGAGGAAGAAGTGGTACTTACAATATTGACATAAGAACAAATTGCTAGAAACTGTCCACGACTAACCTGAGACTGAAAACGAGGGAAGAGTTTTTAACCATCAACTGAACAAGGTAATGGAAGAGCTTTCCAGCAGGAGGGACGGCAGGCGAAAACTCAGCAAGCTTTACAACAAAGCTTGGCCATTTTACAAGAAGAGTTACGAGCCTTGCCTGCCATACCACAGGGCTGGAATCACTGACCTATGAGGTCTCTTTCATCCCAGTGTTTGTACGTGACTGAAGTTACTCAGAAGCGTAAATGTTTATAGGACGAGCCTGGAGCTTGCGTCAGCACAGCTGGCAAACTTCCACCCGTGTTTCATTCAACCCGCTGAACGCACAGAAACGTTGAAGGATAACTTCCTAGGAAAAATGCATGTACGCACACAAACTATCTATATATATAAATACATATTTGCATGACAGTTCAAAAATGCAAAAAACTTACTAGTTACACATATTTTAATGTAATTGTAAACAATCTGTATTTCTGCTGCAAATTATATACACATTTATGCGCACACGCTGATGAGCGAGCCAAATAACTTTCACTGAACTCTAGCATGGGTTATATTAATATTCCTGTTAAGAGAAACTGAAGGAATGCTTTGAACAAAGACCATTTCTTCAGATGTCCATAGAGTATTTAGGAACTTTTCAAGGTATTACCTGAGCATGATTTGGACACTGTGCCCCACAACTTCCAACGGGGATTACGCACCAGAGCATTAAGGATAGGGGTTGTCACAATTTAAGCCACCAAGAACAGCAATAGGATTTAGCCCTAAGGTGGCTTCTGGTGCAGGTCCCTGCATTACTTAGGTCCCTACATGACTTAGTCCCCTTGATAGCGTCACCCATAGCATATATTGAATCAAGAGACAACTTTAAAAGAATACCTGAATGAACAAAAGTAAGCAAGGAGAAATCAGAATATTCCCAAATTAAGTCTGAACTGGTAATCTGAACTATAATATTTAGCATGATACACAGAACTTCATCCTAAGGTTCTGACTATCTTCAGTACACTGCGTGCGTGCCTGCACCTGTGCAAAGCCTGCACTTGGGCGCCTGAGAAAAGGCTTCCTCTTTCCCTACAGACTGTTTGACACAAAACATTTTCTTAGTTGCATGAGAAAACACCCTTGAGTGAGATAATCAAGCAAAAGATATTGTACACCCAACAGAAGCCTTGTTGAGGACAGAGTTGGTTTCCATCAGTTGGCTGTCTTTGGCTTTCTTTGAAACCATGTAAGATGCAATATTTGAGATAATGCAGTCTATTTATAGGTATTTTTAGCATAACATAAAACCTGCACTTTTAGGAAAAGGAGTTGTGTTATACAATAAAATTATGTATGTTACCAATTAATTTTGAAGAGAATGAGATCAATATAAAAGAGAGTAAGATGCCCTAATTCTATAGTTACACATAATCGAATGGACATAAAATACTGTCTCAAAGGAACTTTCTATTCTCTCTGCCTTTGTGTCAAGGTAACACTGCCTCAATGTCAAGGAGAATCAGCCTCAAAATTTTTTAGGGTTGATGACTAAGAATAGAGGGGGATTTCCCCAACCATCGTTATTTCTAAACACAAAGATCTATTCACTTGTTTACTTTTATTTGCATTTGCATCGGATCTTTTGATCAGTGGCAATGCTAATGATACAGCTATGAGAGCCCGCAAGTGAGAAATCCATTTACCAGATTTCTTTCTTACTTAGTTTTGAGATTCCCTTAAAAAAAAATAATGAGAAGTGTGTTGCTCCAAAAGAACTAGCTTGGATAGAGGCCTCTTGGCCTGGGTGTTTCCTGTAGAAGAAGATTTCTGACTCCTGTTGTGGGAGAAACTCCTACTTGTCCTGCCCCAAGGGACAAGGGTGAAAGATACTGCCAGGGAATTACAGCAATAAACCTCCAGGTCCCTGTCAAGCTGCAACCATCTCAATGAGTTATTATTCCCTTAGGATTCAAGAGACCTCAGGGAGATCGAAAAGCGCTGCTCCTTCTACAGATGACCCAACCCATAACCGCAACGAACAGGCAGAGGAGCATCCTTTGCCAAAGCCGGGGTTGGAAACTGTGGGAGCCCAGTGAGGCCACGGAGTGGGTGGCTGGGAAGGCTTCCCTGCCCCGTCTGGAAGCGGGTGGTCCCTGCTGCAGCACTTGCAGAGCCGTGCAGGATCGTAGCTTGCTTTCTCCCCGGCTGTCGAGGCTTCCGGAGCGCTCCTGGCCATTTGTACTGCCTGCTTGCTGGCAGATGCAGGACGAGCTGCTGCACCAACTGCAGCTGGAGCATGATGGAGGTTCTCCAGGAAGCCCGGTGAAATGTCGGTCTGAGCCAGGCTGCTTCTGCACACACACGTAGGTGCTTGGAGAAGAAAATCTCAGGCTGTCCTGTAGCACAGGCAGGGCAGGGGCTGGACTCCCAGCAGACAGCTGGGTCAGCGTGCCGACCCACGGCAGCTCTGGCTGAGCAGGGCTGCTGCGTGTCCGTGTGTTTCACCAGAGCTGCTCCGGCAGCGCAGGGGGCTGGCAGGGTGCGTTGGATGGCTCTGCAGCCCCTGGGAAGGCAGGTTGGGCAGACAGCTGCTGCCGGGTGGGAGCAGGGCAGAAGGGGAACATGTTTCATGTCCAAAATACGTGGCTGAGTGAGCATCTGCCCATTGGGGAGTAGGATTAGCTTTCAGACCAGATGCAGGCAATTCAAACAAAAAAAAAAAAAAAAAAGGAAGGAAACACTCTCTGAGCTGTTCACATTGCGGTGGAGCGAGTGGGCCCAACCACTCAGTCACATTAATGGCAGTATATAATCAAGTCTAAGAGGAAAAACACCTTTCCCATCCTCATGGGAAATCTAATGGCACCTGCTGTCCTCTACTCTGTGCCTTGGCACTGATTTAGCCATTGACAATCATCTTGGGGCACCTTTACACCACACTCATCCTGGTGCTCTGATGACAACAATGCCTTAAATTTTCTAGAAGTAATTTTTATTCTACATTTTTCATTTTCTCTACTCTTTGCAAAGTATTCATTTAGGTGCTTCTTACAATAACCCGTTTCTGAAGACAAAAACTATGTGAGTTTGAAGTTGACCCTTTACCTGACCAGATGTCTACCATGCACACATCATACACGGTGGGAGCAAGGGCAGGCTTGCATATTTGGAAAGTAAAGGCACCATCAGACTGAACAGTTGCATAGGCAAATTAAATGTCTCCACACACTTACACAGACCCACACGCATGCGTAGAAGAGAGGCTACCACTGATCTCAAGCAGGATCTGTGTCCCTGCTGCCATTTAGCATCAGTAAGAGCAGGACTTTTTTCTTTGTAGACTCTCCCAACCTGTCTTCAAACAAATAGAAAGAAGTAGCACATATAACAACTGAGGGAAAGTCTGAGCAAAACTGTCTGTAACCACTTATGATTCAAATATGCCAGAAGTTCCTAAGTCATCTGATACTAATTTCTGAAGAATTCAAATAGGACTTGTGCTATGCTACACGCCAGAAACCATAAATACAATGCTTTCTCTTATCAACCGTTTCTCTTGCTTTAGGCGGCTTGATAGCATTAGCTCAATATCTGCACTATTCCTCCTTCCTTCCCCTAACAGAACACAAGGAACCTGTAGGACTTTTCTGCTGATTTATGTTCAAAGCTGGAGGTGAAACTGCTGTATTAGAAGATTGCACTGAATGGGAACTAGGCGCCAGCCCACACAGGCTTTACAGGAAGAAATCATAGCAAAAGGCAAACACGAGAGAGAACTTAGAACAGGGATGAATTAGCAAACGGCAAAGTTCACCGGGAGGTAAGGCTGGCGTGTTAGCCTCGGTGTTTACGCGCTCGCTCCTGTGGATGCAGATCTCCACTGATGTGCTCCTGGGGAGAGAGCAGCTGGGACTCTCTCAGTTCACACTGCCAGGACTAGGCTAAAGACAGGAATTTCAGATAATGCAGCAAAGAGAGAGCATCTAGAGTTATAAAAACTGTCAAAACAGTCAGATGGGCAAAATACGTGACCACTACAGCTGAAGTTCTATCCTTAGAGAAAGTCACATGGTTCAGTATTGTAAACTTCCGAAACGTGCCACAGATTTTCATCTAAAGCCAAAACCTACAAGTCCATTGGTTTATTAACTTGCAGATCTATAACAAACAGGTATATAAATATTTCTCTTCCTGCCAGGCTGGAATCCACAGAGCGCTTTGCCTCCCATGAGGCTACGCAGGGATGGTCGGTCTGACGTTAGATGTCACACAAATCCGCTGGGTGCGGGTGCGCAGAGGAAAGACCAGCCAGTGAACCACACTCACAGGAAAGAATGAGTTGATCAGGCTCTCAAGCTGCCTTAAGAAACGGAATATCCCTAAATACATGTAGCTAAACACAGTTTAATGTTCACAGGTGGTTTGAAAATTAATTACTTTTCAGTCATACTAACAACAACAAAAAAGGATATTTTGATTTTAGCAATGTCATTATTTCATCCCTATTCCAAGAACAGAATTTCAGCTAAAAAAAATACAACAGAATTCCAGCCCCACCACTTGCTGAGCTACACAAATTTTCTTTGTGACGGGGATATCAAACAGCAATTCTTAGTTTTTCTCTTCTCAGATAGAAAAAGTTTAATGTGTAGAATTTACAAAATTAAACATAAAGAAGTGGTTTTATTATCCATCAATTAAATGGATAAATTAAAATAAGATACAATGAAGGATTTTACTACGGAGTTATAAAAAAATCTGTAACAAGTATTTGTAGATATAGGAAACTATAGCTATGCTATCCTTGGGATAGAACAGATTTTTGGGGTTCAGTTGCTGAACCAAAACACAGTATTTTTTCCACTCAGAAAAAAATGTTAAAATAAATTCATGTTCATCGCCTCAACTGTTTTATTTAGTTTCCTTTCAGGTTACTTAACTCTTCTGGAAATCCCTTACAGTTCAGGTAATTTTTCAGGTGAAAATAACTGCAAACCAAAACATTACATATGATCTTTTGATAATATTGGAACTAAGCATTGTGTTTTTGCCCACAGGAATGATTGACATCTGCCAGAAATGAACTGATTTGATATTTCTAAATATGCCCTGAAACTATTTGTGAAAAGTGACCTGAATTCAGACACAGCCCTTGTGGTTCTGAACCTCCTTTTTTTAAGGAAATCTGTTATTCAGCACAAGTATTATCATGAAACTATTACAACTTCATTAATTATTGCATTTACTTTAGCAGATGTTAGACTCATAAATTGAAAAAAAAAAAAAACCAACACACAACTACTTGCAACTACTGAAACAAAGATTTTGGCACCGTTTTCACTGACTGTTGTGGCAGGAGGAACATCGAACAGGAGAATCTAGTTCACAAGACTTCCGGCCCAAACTCTACAGATCAGAGATTTTTGAATCAATTTCAATTAAACCTCTAAATCAAATAGGTCAAGATTTACTACATCCACTAATCTACTTCCTTTTAAAAACATATCCCTCTGTCATTTATCTTTTTAAGACCGTTGGCACTCTCCCTAGACTCTAGTGTACTTAAGACACTACTATACTTGAGAACACCTCAGTGCTACTGTTTCTTTGATGACTTTTGCCTCGTAATTTATTCTGACACTGAAAATGCTCAGCCAATTCCTTTCTTGTTTGTTTACTTAAAGGCAAAATTTAAGAGTTAACCTTTTGGAAAAAATCTTTCATTTCCATTTCATTTGACATTTCTTTGTCATAAAATCACATTTGCCATAGCAAGTGTAATTCAGAAATTAGGTGATCTGGAAAACTCAGATGGAGAAATCCAGATGCATTTCACCCTGCTTGACAAAAAGTGGCAACTGGTTCACAGGAATATAACTCAACTGAGAAGAGTTTGGGTCACCACGATGCAAGAAAGTAGACAAATGGAGTGGCAAGAATCGCTATGGACTTCTGAACGTTTCGCAGGAAGTCCAACGTGGTAGCGAGCAGCCCTGTTGCTGTCTATTCTGCATCCCCATCTGGTGTCCTGTAATGGTTTTAATGAAAGCTCCTACACATGGTTCTTAAAACAACCCATCTGTTTAACTGGGGTGAATTAAAAGATGTAAATGCAGTGTAATATGCCAAAGAATATAATAGTCTCAATATAAGATCTGACTGTGTCAACCAGCAACAGGTTCCAGCTGGGGCAGCCTCACGGAACAAAGACAGCCCTTGGCTTAATACTGAGTACGCGCTTCTGAAGTCCCAAATCAGGCCAAAGAGAAATAAAGCTCAAGACCTTGAGCAGATGTGCAATACCCCGCCGAGCGCACAGTAAGCCTGCTCCCACAGCAACCCCGCTATCGACGTGGACAGTTCCGATAGGAGCAGACATCTGGTTTGGATGGCTAATGCAGAGGATGTAGTACATAATCACAGATAGCGCTCGAGCAGGACTGATCCTTTGAACTGCCTTTTCCCTCTCCGCTGTTGCTAGCCACGACTTGAATTAGCTCATGTTCTATTTTAGACAACCAGGGGCAGAGTCGCAGTAACTCAGCTCTGAACTCCGCAGCTGGGGAAGGACTGGATTTCCAAAAGTGCTCTAGTATGACATTAATGGCCAGAGTGGCAAAGTCCACAGACATCCAGCCATATTCCTCCTTCTAATGTTCTTCCAGCCTCTTCCCTGAATTAGATAAATAGATGGAAACGAATTAAATCTACAAATTGATGGTTATTGTGCTAGGGTCCACAATGAGGATTTATCACATAACAGCACTTAGTATTTGTTGTCAGGGAAGGAGGTTAAAGACAGACATTCCTAATGACTGATCATCTCTATTCCCGATGACCGCTCCCACCTTAATCAAACCACCTAGATACATGCTGACAGATACATTCTTCAAGTCCTCTGTTCCACAGGAAAAGCCTCAGATTATCCCAATTTCCAGAGTTTCTAGCTGTCTGCAAAGACAGGGTTGACTCTACACATCATATGGTCACATCGTAATCATGCTATGCAACAAACGCACATGAGAAACGGCCTAGATAACCCAACACCCTTCTGGGTTGGTTTATTTGGTTTTGGAAAAAGGGCTTTACTTTCATTTTGCTTTCTTAGAGTATTTATCACAGCAAATTCCTGATCCATGACTAGAGCTTGCAGGTGCTAACACAACACAAATTATATAACATTCTCCAAATCTGGATTAATTCATAGGCTTACCAGAGGCTCTCTTGCGATGATTTTCCCTCGAAGGTTGATTGAGATGACAGAACTCTTGGAGTTGATAACTCCTACCTTTCGATTACAGCCTTGATGATCTGATAAAGACTATAAAACTGCAACCATTAATTCTCTGGTCCCTGAATTCCCCCTGAGCATTCTCCTTTGAGATCACCTGAAAGAGATAAACAGAGATATGAAGAGCACATGATGGAACTGTTCCAGCATTGATACTGATAATATTACTTGGCTTTGCATTTATGCTAATATCAATTAAGTGGGTTTTATTAATAGTTGCTGTCATTTCTTGAAGCTGCTTTCCAAAGCAATCTAAAATAGAAGCTTTCGCTTTGCACTGATGAAGAAAAACATTACTTTCCACACTCACATGCTCTGTACGGCGTGGTAGGAGAGGCTGCCTTTAGAAAGTGGGTTATCAGAAAAATTTGAGAAGAGTAGCAATGGAGAAAAATGTTGTCTACTTTCACAGGAAAGGCAAGCTTTAAGACTCTTTAAGTCATCCTCACAAACACTGATCAGAAACTTCATGGAGTCTAAGTTGTATCTTTTGGACCAGTGACCAGCCCTTTTAAATTCACATGGGATAGCTATAGAAGTGTTTTTCCCCTTGTTTGTAACTAAGTTGCACACTTGCAAAGTTCAAGAGCCACTGTCAATTTTTCTCTTTCCTTTTGCTGATCGATAGAAAGCGTGCCAAACAATCCCATTTTATTTTAGTACCTTCAAGTGTTTCTCTGACTGAAACTGCAGGACCAGCATCCTTACAACACTACTCTTGGAATGTAAGTGGCTTCCCTTCTGCTTCTGTAATCGAACCAAAGCAAACAGCTTCTCCTTCTCGCCCTGCCACACACACACCTTGTACCTTTCTTCAGACATCCCAATTTCCCTTCCCCTAAGAAGAAAAAATTCTTGCCAAAGAACTACTTTGATCCAACAGAGTCTATGAGCCATGATATAGTATATCAGGATAGAGCAGTAGAGATAATTGAGAGTCCATCACAAGCTGGCCCCTACTGGAAGTTTCCTTTTAAAGAGTGATTATCAGTTACTGTATATTTGCTATTGATATGATTGATGATTACATTCAACTTAGCAACAGAAAAATAATACAAACTGAAGTATTTAACAATTCTGCAGCTCCCATAACCTTAGTGTAAGCACCTCAGATTGTTTGGCCCACTGTGGTGCTGATGTCCTCATCTACTATGAAACACTGAGATGCGGAGAAGATGAATGACTTTCCCAGGAGATGCCATAAATTCTGGAGCAGAGTTGAGATCTCAAAATGTGTATTACACCCTAACCAGCTGAACTTGAAGAAATGAAAACCAGTCAATTTAGATTCCAGCTTTGCCAGGTATTCATACTCCTTTGCTTACCCCAAAAGCATAGCAAGCACACAGTAGCCTGCTATAGTGCAGAGGTAGATACTCCAAGTCTTTACTTCTCTGCCCCTGAGAAGTGCTTGCTACTAAAAATCTAATCTCAACTGAAACTCAACACACTACTTTTCAGGCATGGCTATAATTTATCATGTGTTTTCTGTCTTTTGTGCATGGTATGTGCAGCAAACCCTGAGACCGGTTATCCTCCCGAATGTTCTAGGTTCATCTGAAATCAGCCTTTCCGAGCTCATCTTAATTGTGTCCTCGTGACTCTGCGTTAACTTCAAAGAGCCCTTCGAAGACCACACAGCTCTTATTACAAACAAGCCAGCAGGACAAGTACAACCCTTACTAATAATGTCGTAGAGGCTAGACCACACAGAAGATTCCTGCAGTGCCCTTTGGGCTTAAAGATGTAGGGGGTCTGAACTACTTGCTGCTTAGAAAGATTCACAGCAGCTCCAAGAATCCCCCGTGCAAGGCATGCGGTGAGTTTCGTGCCCATATGGATGGGTGTAGAGCTGTAGATCTTCTCTGTTGATCAGATAGCCACATTAGGTTTGCCCCAGCTTGCAGCATGCCCTCCTCAAAGCTAAACGGAGCAGAGAGAAGGTTCACACCCGAGTACCTCACAGGTTGCCAGTTAAGGCAGTCTCTTAGCCACTGTGAAAGTCTTGGGTCCTGGGTGCTGCTTCAGAGCAAGCTGAGGGGGTTCAACCCCAGTCGTCATTCCCCGTTGCAAGAAAGCGTATCACCCCTTGGATGACTGAATACATTAGGACACACAAACCATCATGACATCCATCTCTGTAAGACTCTGAAGATGCCCGCAAGTGAGCGAGGAAGGGAAAATGTCTGGTTTAAAAGCCCTGGTGTTGTCATGTCAGCCTAAGTAGTGGAGGGGAGTCAAGATATAGGGAGTTGTGAACAGTTGAACTATGAAGCTTCACTAACAAAAAATTGTGGACTCATGGAAAAAAACTGATGGAAATGGAGAGCATCCAAAGAGGGGCTTTGTGACAATGGTAATTACGTGACAAATTTTTGCACATCATCCTTCGCAGGTTCTGCCTCTGAACCTTCAGGTCAACAAACACAACTTGTTGCTGCAGCAGAGGCTTCAGGTTTGGTGCTTGAAGGCAGCAGACTGTGACATGGTATGGAGATTGGGCTGAATCAATGAATAGGGGAATTCATCTTCTCTTTACAAATTGTCAGCAGGTGACTTGCAGTTGTCTTAAAATGAGTAGTCACTAATTACATTTTTGCAATTTGCAATACCTAAAAGTAGTTATTGTTTGAATGTTCACCACAGCCAGTATGTCTGGACTGTGGTCACTGAAAGGCAGCCGTAGAGTTGGCATGGTTACTTCTGGCCAGACACACAAGCTATAGGTATAGCTTTTTTCAGTGTGTTCGGAATTTTTGGCACAGGAGCTTATGGTTTGAGCTAATCTTCATTTCCTCATTGCCTTGGTTTCAAACAAAACTTTTCCTTGTTTGAAACTGGAATTTTATCCAGGGTGAAAGGAGGCAGTTGAGAGGGGAATGAGAGAGGGTTAACATTTTTCGGAGGAAAGACTGGAAGTGGTGGGACAGCTCTGCTGGGGAGGTCAGGAAGAAGTGCTGCTTGCTTTGGCTCAGGAATCAGAGGTGCATCCTCAGGCACAAAGATGCTTTGCAGGAAACTCGGTTCTGGATCAGTATGTTTTGCTCCCCTGTATCTCCTGTGATAGAACAATCTTTCCTTGCCGCATACTTATTTCCCTTTCATTTTTCCCAGAACACGGAAGATATCAATACTTTACTCTTTGTCCTAATTTGGCATACACTTGTTAAACAAAACCCTGCAATTTTGTGATGTTAGAATTACCTTTTTTCCCATCATTTCCAATGCTGTCTAGGACCTTGCACAGTCCTTGAATGACATACCAAGGTTATTTCACCTCGAATACTGGTAAGGAACCCAAAATAAATCACGACTGTTGCTAAAGCAAATTTCTCTGAAGACTCTTTTTTTTTTTTTTCCAGTGGCATTATTTATGGAAAATGTTGATGTATGCATTCATCTCTAGATTAGAGCCAGCTATCCTCAGAAGCACGAGGAGCCGTACTCATTTATTCCTGCTATAAGGAACAAGCCTTCAACTTTCTAAGACGGTAGTATGTTGAAAACAAAATAGGAAAAACTCTGAATCTTCTGTGGTGCACAAGCATCAGTTGCAGTTTGAATTTGAGTCTTTTGCCACTGAATTTTCTCCTTTGCACAGAAGCCAGACAGGGCGGACCCTGAGTAAGATCCCTGCCAAGACTCTGATTAAAGACTCGCTCTCTGCACCTGCTTATTATTTTACCGCTACGCACCTGCAGACTGGTTTCAAGAGCCTCATTATTGCTCACTTGTCTCAGGCCTCATTCTGACAAACTTCACAGATGAAATGCCACATTTCCCTTCTAATGACCGTCACAACAGTTCCAACTCGGAACAGCCTCTAATCATTTCTCTTTTTTTTTTTTCCCTGCTCGCTGCTCACCAAATATGTAATAATGTATAATGATTCAGCAGGCTGAAAGCAGAGTAATGCAATTCCTAGAAAGGGAAATCTGTTCTAAAAAATAAAATCAAATCAGAAAAATAAAGGATTCCAGGTAAAACACAAAAAAAGAAGGAAAAAAAGAAATAAGGAAAAAACCTCCAAAAAAGTAACTGAATACACAGTGACCTTTTCATGTTCCCAGATCTTCTATCCAGAAATTTATGAATGCTTCAGCACCTGGAGAGGCTGCCTCTGCAGCTTTCAGCTTTTCACAGCCCTTAGATGGTGTCTAGTCCCTAATTTCTGTTCTGTGTGAAATGTAAAGAGACCCAGCACGGACTTTCCTCACTGTTGCTGATGATGCCACTGGCCAAACTGGAGCCCTTGCTGAAGCCAGGCTGGGGACAAACTGCTGAAACTCCAGGCTGTCTTTGAGATCTAACCCTGCCTGTAGGCTCTCCCTGGCTGCCTTCTCTGTTTCCTCACAAGATGTACTTAGAGCTTAATATCTTCTCACTAACCAGAAAAAAAAAAATAAAATCCCTTTTCTACTTGGACCCATGGTGTCCTGGGCAGAGAACAGCCCATGTATGCATGCAGGAGTAGCCACTGCTCTCCTGAGCGGCTTTGATTCATATTCCAAGTTATTCTTCTCCCAAGGCAATAAATGAGCAGCTCTCGAAGGAGACGCCATGACTCTGCTTAATGGTACAATTGACAGATGACCAGTGACCATAGCAAAAAACCTCTGCCTAGATCTGGTGTGCCTGAAGAAGTGCTTCTTCACCCAGAAATTGTATATTTTGTTTTATACAATATCAGTTATGCTTGTAAAAATACCCTACTTACAACATCACCTGTGTCTATACACGTGTCCGGAAGTTAAGTTACAACCCTCCCTTTAAGATACCATCCTGCTGCTTCCCAAGGGGCCTTTTCACTATGTTGCTGAAGCATGGGTGTGCAGAGATGACAAACAAACAGGTATTCTAAAGAGATATCAGTATGAAACTTTAATGGGGAAATCAAATATGGATGCTTTTGTTTGGTCCTGTTTTGTTAGAACACGTCGTTCTTTAATCCTCCAGCCAGAGGGCACTCAAAGAGGACAGTGTACCATGTGTGCTTCCAAAGACCTTCCAATAGTACCAAATTCTCACTGGTTATCTAGCCTAAGGGTAGCCAACCATCTTCAGAAGAGAGCCTTGAGCACAGCTGTGGCCTACAAAGAGAGGATTTATTTAGACATGTTGGTCCAGATAGAAGCAAAGGGTTCTGATGCAGCTAGCAAAAATCTCTAGTCTCATTAGTGCAAGCTTCTATGTTATAAACCAGGACCAAAATGGGAGAGGAAAAATGCAGATCTTGGATCCCTACCATCAAAGAGAGAACAAAGTTTACCCTGTGAGTCACAAGTCACAAACCAAAGTGTATATTAATCTTTGCCCTGACACATTTCTTCCATCCATCAGATCTAGTATTGTGCTGGTCTAACAGTGAGGATACATCATGTCATTCATGACACATGATGATTCCCAGATGTTCAGAGAGCTGTGCTACCCAGTGGAACAAATGGGTGTTTACAGTAAAATAAGTACCAAATTTAGCAAAATTAAAGATGAAGTTACAAGTTAATTAGTGCAAGAGGGCCTAAAACCCATGATATATGGGAGCTCATACATCTTCAGTAGATCCAGAAGTACAAATTGAGAAAAGAGCCTAACAATTGAATAGTAAAAAATCAAAAACAAACAAAAAACCCACCCAGAAAGTCACCCTGAGAGAAGCCAGAATAAATAACACCATAGCCGAGCTCTGATGTAGCTCTTCTGGTGGAGTTCCTGCTGATGAATAAAAGGAGCTCTGAGTCAGGTGCTTGTAAATACAGTCATATGTAACAACTAACAAATCAATGAGAAAGAAAGTTGAGAGAGGGAAAAGGATCTAAATACATCTTGGAAAGTCTGTGAACCTCTCAACTTACTATAAGAACTCCTGACTCATATAAGAACATCACAACTCTCTTTGAAGGTTATTTGCTCCTAAATTCCTCAAGAGGTATTTTAAGGAGGTCTATGAGCAGCTGGAGAAGGTGGCCACCTACCTGAAGCTGTGGAAGGGGATAGGAACTTGGGCCTGATTTACAGGCAAAACACAGCCTTCCACTGGGCTGCCTTGGCGACGGTGTTTCAGAGACATCCAGGCCAGGGCCACAGTAGGCAAGGAAAACTAAGAGCTATTCATATCACAAAGATACAGTTCACGCTAATATAAAGAGTGGAGAATGGAAAACTCTAAAACCAGACACTGCTAAATCCCAGCGAGATCGAAAGCGAGTAACTCCCTGTTAAAGGCTGTCTGCCTAAAAAGTTTAACGTTCCCCAAAGTCATTACAACTCTCTCGATCTTCTGCTAAATCATCCTTGCTCTCCCAGACATTTCAGTCAGTACTGAATGGAGCCATGTGAACAATAACCCAATCTCCCATTCTCTTGCACTTCATGTCAAAACCAGGAGGCAGGAGCAGCCTACGGAGCAGACGGCGCTACCAGCAGTGCGGATCCTGATGACCCCGAAGAGCTCGCTGGAGCCAGAGTTCATACAACAACAGAGGGCCAGACGCCAGTGATGGCCATGGATACTTTCATTATTCTGTGCTAGAGCAACAAATTCATTTTCCATAAAGCACTAACTAGGCCAATTTTTCATCTGGCTTGCAGTGCTGAAAACAACCTGCAAAAAACAGGTGGCAGTCTCCTTTCATGCAAGCCAAAAGAGAGATAAAAATAGACTTGAATTGCCATTGAAAACATGGTAAAATAATCCTTCTCCATCTGCTAAAGCAAACCTTGGGAGTAAGTGAATTAACAGGTCTCCACTATCAGACATGGTGAGCGAGGCATTGCTGCTCATTAATTAACATTAACATGACAGCAATCGATTGCCTGTATCTCTTGCATGCATTAATCAAAGCCAAAAAGCTGAGTGTGCACCTTGTATATCACTCACAAACCCTGCTGGCACGCCGCCCGTTCCTTCCTAAATGTTTACAGCAGCGTTCGCTTGCTGAGGATCGTCCCTGTTGCAAGCACACCGTAGCAAAGGCCTTTCCTCTCCTGCCATCACCATCCCCGGCCAGCCCGTGCCCTGTAGATCTTATTATTAAATTCACAGTGTCGTCTCCTCCACTTTGAAGTCAGCCACAAATGATGAATTCAAGATGCAAAACCCAGGTCATTCACCAAAAAGGTTTTTACAAAGAAAAGGATGTCCTTCCAGAGAGATTAGATCCAAAGGCCATAATTAACACGTCTCTGCTGCTGCTACAACAGCGTAGCGCTGATGGCCCACGCTGGCGTTCATCTCGCCAGAGTCATCCCGAAGGAAGGATCCTCAGCACCGTCTAATTATCCCAGACTTCAGCCTATGGCTCAAGAGGGTTGCTCCTGTGGGTAGACTGCTAAAAATATTCCAAGTACCCAGTCATGGAAACGTAGACTTCCCCTCAATCCAAACACAACCACTTTTATCAAGTCAGAAAGCAACCTGTCCCATTTTGAAGGAAAAGAGAGCAGTTTCTGTTTAAAAAAGGGGAAAAAAAAATAAAATAGGCTAAATCCTTATCTCATTTATGGTAATGTAAATCTAGAATAACTGAATAAATATAACCAGAGGTAAAGCTTTTATAAACAGGTATAAAATAGATCGGAATCAGCTTAAACCCATGTAAGTTTTTAAGACTCTTTGGCATCTTTTAAACCTCAGTTACTGGTTAGTCACTCAGCAGCCTGAATCCAGCCTTTCAGCTACTGATTATTTCGGTGACTTTTTGCAAAACTCAGTAGTCACCCAACAGGACATGTCTCGCTTGCATTTGCACAACACTTAGCAGTTGTGTAAGTTGAAAGGCTGGTAGAAATTTGAGAGTACACATCTGAAGGACAGTAGCGCAATAAAGCATTAAATAGAGCTGATTAAAAAAAAAAAAAACAAACTACACCACAACAGTAAAAAAAAATCAAGATGTCCACCTCAGGAAATTACGATTTCCATTTCAAACTGAGATTAAACATCCAGAGCTTTTTCCTCACAGAATCAAAAGTTCAGAACATTTTTTTAGTCTGAAACGTTGAAACATTTTGACCGAAAAATAAACATTTTGACATTTCCAAGTTAGAGTGTATACATACGGTTTGTCAACAAAATTAGGTTAGAAATCACAGAGGAAGAGGTTCTCATGTGAGATTTATCTTGCACTTCCTGCTTTTTGAAGAAATAGTGCAATCGTGTCCAAGTCAAAAAGTTAAGAGATGCTCAAAACCACTAACAATGAATTGCCCACTCTTCTTCAATCTCAGATCAGTCTTGATTTTGGTTTAGATTATCCCTGACTTTATTCCAGCTAATTCTACTTTTCCAGCTGCAAAGGCAGATACAGAGATCTGGGCCACTGAGGGCTTTTATACACAATCCAGGATGAGAAGTGTAGGAAAGCACAGAAATACTGTGTTACCTTTGTATATGTTTTCTTGGACCAGAAGTTTTATTTAGCACCTTTTAAGAGTGAACACTGGATCTCCTTTCAGATTTCTCTTCGGAGTTTAGCCCAGTTGGACAGAGCTGAGATTTCAGCATCAAATAGGTTTAGAGCTGTGTGAATTCCTTCCAGCTGTTAGTTTTCTTGTATGTAAAAAGATTCAGCACTCATATAGCACCTGAATGACAATCCTGCTACCGAAGCGACTAGGAGAGCAAAGGATCTGAATGAGTAAACTACTGCCAGTTCAATTCTTTTTAATTTTTTTTTGTTTGTTTGTTTTTAATCTGCAATGCGGAGAACAGCTGCCTTGCAGGGTCTGGGCCATAAGAGTTCAGGCACTGGAATATTTTAAATCTATGTCCTAAACTTGGAACAGAACTGTATGCTCAGAAGAACTAAATTTGTCTTGCTTTTATTTCAAATGCCTATATCTATTCACTTTCTTGATTCTGGCAAGAAGTTGAAATGCACAGAATAATTCTCTTTTCTCAATATTTCTGGCTTGCCTTCAAGCAAGGTAGCTGGAAAGACTGGAATCAGACAAATCATTTCCATCTACTCTTATATCTTACAAGTGAAAGCCTATGGGAGTTACATAAATTGTCAATGCTTGTGCAACAGGTGTTGATCTGGAAAATATAGCATCTATTTTGTGACTTTAGAAGACTTTACTGAGAGAATATTCTTTTACATATATGTTTGTTTATATGTGTGTGTGTGTACATATATAACCACAGTACGGAACCAAGACTGTTTTTCTCTACCATACACCTACCACTGCCTACCGTGTGTTCTGTGGTAATATATTGCATTTATATGATTCATTGGTCCTTTGGAAGTGGTGTCTTATCTTACAGATACTCAAGCACCCACAAGAAAACAAGGAAAAAGTTGATATCATGTCCAGATTGTTAGATAAAAGACCTGGAAAATATTGCAATAAATATTGAAGATACAATATCAGTGTATGAAGTTGAATAGCCAGTTCTCAGTATATTTTATTCTGATTTGATTTAAACTCATTGCTCAGTCTAGAAATTACATCTACAGCTGAAAAAGTACATGGACACAGTTTTTTTAAAAAAAATAGAACTTCATTACTGGTGTTCAGTGTTACTAATACTTATGGTGATTGAGTAGCAATTTCTAAAATTATAGTAAGAATGTAATCCATCTTCCTGCAAGAATTATCTTTTTGACATAAACCCCCATGCATTATAGTCTGGATCACACTATATTTATTCATTGATGTTTGATTTCTTTCTCAAGGTGAGCTGGCGTTCTTGATATACAAAATGGGGCATACAAAGTAAGGTAAATGTAACACACATATGTAGAAATACTCCCACTGGAAAAGCAGCTATCTTAATAACAAGTAATAAGATATACAGATATTTAACATTATTAAACGAGATCAGAAACATTACCCTTCTATCAAGGGTTAACTTTCAGATAAAATTTGATGCACTTCTGGATTTCTATCCGCAACAAAAGAATATCCACTTTAGAGAGAAATATTTAAAGTCACGTATGTTATCAAACATAGTGTTCTACTTCTTAAAAATACAGACAGCATTCCTAGTTATAATTGTTGTGGTGCCTTGTGAATCCAAACTAAAAAGTTCTGAGTCTGAGGGACCAGCTGCTACTGAGCATCACGTTAACATCCACTAGAATGACCAAGTAACAATGAAGACACGCAAAATCAGTATGCAAGTTTGAAAATTTAAGCAGTTGTTCTTTTTTTTTAACATAAATTTTAAACCATTAGATTCTCAATTCATTTCCTATCAAAAGAACGCTTAAGATCCAAATGTTTGATGTAACATTCCAGTATTTTGCAATACACGCAGTCCAGACTTCTCTAAATTTTGCCTTTTACAAAACCCTCATAATATTTTACTTTAAACTCATTTTAGTTGCAGGGGTTTAACTTTTTCTTGATGGAAGGAAACCGTGTTGGTTTGGCTGAGATGTAGCATTTAATCTGTTTGATCAAGCCATCTCTCTTACTTCAAGGATTCCTTGCTAAAGTAATTCCTTGCTAAAGTAATAATGAATCTACTACATCCATGCAATAGTAAGCATCGTATTGCACTACTGTTATCACTTTCAGATAATGTTTAACTTAAACTCCTTTGCAGCTAAGCACAACACCAACATCTGAGGGAATTTAAAATGTTGCATAAAACCAGAAAGTATAAATTATTTAAGGGGAGAGGATACTACATCTCATATCTTTGAAGCTTTTAGTGCAGATGTAGATGCAGGCAGTGGAAATGAATGCAACGAATTAATATAATGGATACAATGTCTTTTAATTTGGCAGAGTGAATCCAAAAGAATCTAATTCAGTAAGTTTAGGACTTCAGGGAGTACACGTGTTGAATAAATAATTGAAAGGTCTTCAAGTAAAGCAGTAGATTGCACTAACCTAGATGGCCCCTGAACTTCAACTTGCTTAAACTCATTGACATTCACCTCTGAGTTTGGCCCTTGGAATGGTACCTGCTACATAGCGGTTTATATTCTTGGGGAAACAAGACGAATTAGTCCTACTAGAACTGTCTGAGAGGCTTAGCTGCAGGTCACTAACAATATTAAACATCTGGATGAGCGGAACAACCTAACAGATTCCCAGAAAATGAGTAAGCTCTGCTATGGAAACATACGTATTGCCTTTAAATTACTGCAAGGAATACTAATCTAGATCATCCCAAAGAGCTGAGGTTCCACCATAACCAGGGAATAGCAGTGTTACTACTAATTGTCTGTCGGCTGCAGCTCTGAGATCTGTTTTACTAGGGAGCAGCAGCCACGGAGCAGGAGATAACCTTGTCTTCAAGACCCTATGGTTTATACGGGAGTGAGACTGTTGATATATCTCCTGCAGCATCACACACTCCAGAGCCAGGAATACAACAAAGATCCAAACTGTGGCCCCTGTATAAAGTTCAAATTATCCTACCATGTGAGAACTACATGTCATGACAGTTTTCCCCATAGCTCATCTCTGCCTCCTCACATCATCTGCATGTTGGTGAGAAAGGAAAGGAAGAGCCTACCTGCAAGGGGAGAGGTGGTGTAGAGCAAGAAGATCCAGGAGCTGGATATTTTTGTTTCCAGCTGTGCTGTCTCCAGGAGATGCTTGCAGTGAAGCCAGGGCCATGAATCCGAAAACTGGGTCGCCATAATCTTTCTGAACTCAATCTACCATCCCATATCCTCATCCTAGTTGGAAATACCCTGACTTCATTTTCCCACAGATAGGAGAAATAAAGTTTTATGTCACATAAAGCGAGGAGCCTTTCGCTAAGCAGATGGATGGCCAACTTCCTGGTCTCTTAGGTAAGCAATACAGGAAATTATACTGTAATTCAGAGAGCTTTGAAATAAAATGTCTTTTGGCAATGCATAGACTTGGGCTAATATCACAGCAGTTATTTCTGTCAACTTCAGAGTACTATGCTATGGCCAATTACTGGAAAAAAGATGAGATTCAGTTAACCCCTCGGGGATTTTCTCTTTGAATGTTCAAGGTAGACTAAGGAAAAGACCTTGCCTTAGCTCATGTAGCCTCGTAATGCTACTGCCTGTTATTTCCAATTGTTGTTACAGCAGAGCTGGCCTCGCTGCTATTGTTAAAGGTCAGTCAGTGTTTCCACTATAAACCTCCTTTATTGCAGATTTCACGTAAGCGTGTGATTTTAATTTACTTGGGACTGAAACACGGGGTTTTTTGACCTGGAAATGGATGTGTCTTGTTCTGTTCTTTAAATCTGTGTGCTCGTTTCGTTATTAACCCAGGACATCTTCAAATAAGGTGATTTCTAACCTTCATTCTTATTTAAAAGATTTCAAGGGTAGATGACCCCGTATGGATAACTGACTCCTTCATAACACCAGCCAGTGGTTTCTTGATTTAGTCCCAAAGCAGTATTGGCAGCTCATTGCATGCTATCTGAGAAGCTATGGTTATCAAGCCTTATTATTCAATAGTGGGTGGGTCACTTCTGAAAAATGAAAATCTGAAGGGAAGGTATTATTACTTGGAACAATTTCAGTTTCAAAACAAAAAGTTGTATTTCAAAATGGGCTGTGCACACAACCAGTGTATTAGACACAGTGCAATCCCCAGGGCGGATTATGAAAATTATTTTTGCCATTGGGCAGGAAACAAAAAAGCACTGGAATCAAAATCGTGTATTCTCCAAACTTCTCTAGAAATTAAGCACTCCGTGGGATATCTCTAGGGGCAACTGAACGTCCCTTTCAAATGAATAATCACCAAGGAATTATTTGTAAAGTCCCCTCATTATACACCCACACACATCTTCTTTCCCACTGAAGCAATAGCTCCCTGCTGTCTATCTTTTGCCTCCCTCTGTTGGGAAGAGGCCTCCTTCGCAGGCAGGAGAAGCCAAGTGCCATCCGGTGCCCTGGCACGGATGGCTCTGGTGGGTTACTCACTGCTCTGCCTTAGCTGGTGCAGACAGGACGTGTGCAGCCCCCTTGCCCTCCCTGGGACCAAAGCTGGCCTCTTGTTCTCCCTTTCCCCTCGTGAGAAGAAGAGTCAGGGGACCCTTTCCTCCCTCTAGGAAGCAGTTGCAATCAAAGGGGAGGAGGCCCACCAGAAAACACAGTTCTGATGTCACGTACATTTCATTGAGGTGTATAAGAAAGGACAGTGAGGATACCTCCGAATCCAAAAATAGCTTCGCATTACATGTTATAATATAAAATCTGTCACAATTTTTGAAAGGAAAAAGTCAAAATATCTCCTTATTGATCATGCTTTTATCCTCAGAGAATTATTTGGTGGAAATTAACCAATTTGTGAGGTTTCACTCTGAACAAAGCAAAAGCAAAATTCTTTTTCAACGGTTATTTGCATTCTTTGCCCATCCCTATTTTCAGCTTTAAGTCTCTACACACGCACGCACATACATTTGCTCATACACACACCCGTGCACCTGGTACTCCATTAGGATTGACTTGGCACGGCCCCAAGAACGGTGGATTTTGAAGCCAACACCCATTTCTCATGCAGAAGACAATCCCACACCTATGGCTACGCTTTCAAACTATCTAAGCACACACGAGGCATCCACAGAACTCAGTTGTATCAGAACAAGTTGAGGTGTAAATTTAGACTGTTACAACTATCTTGATGGAGATCTCATGAAATTCTTACTGCATCAGAAGGATTGGGTCCTGGTTTAGCTCAAGCCATTTGGAGGAGGTTAAGCTAAAGCAAAAGCCACTACGTGAATTTTAGAGCCAGAACGGTCACACGGGGAGTTATGCCGTCGCGACTGCACAGTTCACCAAGTCAGGTGAGAATTGTCTGTGTATCTCCGTAGCAGCTGAAAGTAACTTGCATTTTGACACTCTTCTTCTGAGACTTGTGGATTAGAAACCTGATACTTCAAAACAAAGATGAATGAGCTGATGTCTCACAGGCTTCCAGGAGCTGGCTCCAGAACTGCAGTTTGGGGGATCCTAAACCTTACCATGTCATGCACGTGCACATGAGCACGCAGACCCCCGGTTTGTCTATAATTACAGCTCTTCAGCTTTGCACTCCACATTGGCTAGATGCAAACTAGGTCTAACCTGGGAGCTGGCAAGTCATGTCCATGCAGTGCCATGTTTAAAGCATCTTGTCTCTCAGCAGGGATTTGCTTGGATTGCAGGCAGCAGTAACATGGTGATACCATGTACAAATAAAACTGGAACAAGTTCAAGTGATGGGTTGAGCTCATTCACATCTGCCAGCATCAACTCATGTAGCCATGTCTTCCTATCAAAATTCATTAGTATTTTACAGGTCTGACACCAAAGAGATGAAGGCTTACCAGGCAGCTTTACAGTACAGCCAGCCATCATGAAATAACCCGGGGAGGATGCAAGTGCATATGAAGAAATAGGACCATCAGCAGTGCAGGTTTGTGTGCCTCCATTTTCATCACTGCTCTGCTGGGACAGCGGTGATGAGGCACCTCGTGGAGTGTGGGAAGAATGGGTAAAGGAAACCTCACTGGAAGAAATTCATTAAAGAAAATCTCTTAAACCAGTGGGACTAAATGCAAAAAGGACCACTCGGTATCCTCATGGAGAAAGAGGTCCTCAGGCTGACACTCTACACCATGGTCTCTATTCAGAGAGAAGAAGAATTCACATTTTCAGTCCTGCTAGTAAAGCGGGCTCAGTCCAAAACAGAGAGACAGCTCAGTAGCAGATTGGATCTATAAATATTTACCTTTAAGTGAGGCTTGGCTCCCATTCCCTTGACTGAAGTCAAGATTTTCCATGCTTTCCACTTTAACTGACCCTCTTACTATTTACCTCACCCAAAAGAGCGTGACTCTTAAAGGTAATTTTAAGTGGGAGTATTTCGTATTTCATCCTCCATTTGTCAAGGGCTTCTCCAGTCTGTATTTTTGCATCTCCGTATTTCTGAGGCTATGTTGTATGCCTGATGGGAAAACCTCCTAAAAAATCCTAACAAAACAAGCTTAAACAGAGCCAACAAGATTTCACTGTAAGCTTTATCTGTAGGTTAATTATATTGCGTAACTTAAATGATTGACAATCAGCTACAGAAGAACAAAGCATGTGTTGAACAAAAGAGGAGAATTTTTGAGTCATATGACACAATTCTCTGCTGTTTCCAGCTCTAACATTCAGTGCCGTACTACCACTGAAACACCGAAGAAGACAGAGATGTTCCATCTGACATGAGCTAAGGCAGCATTACTGTCTCAACTGAGCAGAAGTCTTTCTGTCCAGCTGCTGAGGGACTGATGTCACTTACCCAATCCTGTCCGTTTGCTAAGAGCCTGTGTTAATGGTCCATTTATTTAATAATTCTTTTCAAATTGCAACAGGCTGTGCTTTTATTCACTCAAATTGCCTTTGGTTTTTGACTTTTTTACTTTCTTTAAGATGGAAACCATCTGGAAAGAAAGCTTCAGTAAAAAGAGAACCCAGCAACTTGTGGAATGAGTTCAGGACTCCTTGGAAAGAATAGACCCAGAGAGCATATGCTATTTATCTTGCATTACTCCACTTTTTTCCAAACGTGTTTTTATATAACATGACAGGTTATCACTTCTTGCCTTTGGCTACAGATGGGTAGGACTGCAAACAATCAAATGCAAATCAAGAACAGTCTACAGCAGACGCACTATTGTATTGTCATGGCATCACTCCTACTCACTCGATTAGTCAAAGCACTCCCTTTGGTTTGGTTATTTGGATGGAGTAGCTGGGTGGAGACAGAGTGTGTGGGTGGATGGCCGTCTTCCAGCAGAGCAAACGCTCTCCTCCGGGGACGTCCCTTACGACAAGGAATTCCTCGTGACATCATGGGCTGCTTGACACTGGAGTGATATGCCTGAGCTGGAATTACTCCTGTTGCGTTTTATAACACAGTCAAAATAGGATGAGCAAATCCTACAAGAATAATCAATTTAGAGGTGCGGCTGTACTTATACCAGAATTTTTCCTTCCTTTTTCAACAGTTAGATGTGTTTCAGAAAGGCAGCTTCTAACCCCAAGAAAAGCCAGATGCACATAGTGACTGTGATCAGAAGAGCTTTTGTTTTGTTGCTCCTATGCACAAAATAACCAAGACAAAAAAAATGTTTTCCCTTTCAAGATCAGTTAAAAGAAATCACCTTCGCACAACCTCATAAAATAACCTTATAGTCTTTAAGAAAGGATCAAGTAGTTTTAAAACTTTAAGTCAACCACACCATAGATTCAAATCTGTCTTTGATATCTAAAAAAGGACTGACATTTTCTTAGTGAAAAAGAAAAAAGAATGGCAAACGGGCTAGATGAATTAAGGAACTGTTTGTCCCATCTGATTAATGAGAAACCCAAGAGATTTATTCAATTGCTTCACCTTTGAAAACCGTTCACACAGTGTACAGAGTGGGCTGGTACCATTGTCAACAGAGCATATCTCAGCAAAATGTAACATGTTCTATAGAAACCACATAGTGGGCAGCACCTTCGGGATGAGAAGCATCATTTTTTTTTCTCAGTTTTTGGTTAACTGAGCACAGCAATCCCTGGTCAAGGCTGTGAAACACTACAGGACAAGGCAGACCAGGCTGTGGATATACGATCTTCTCTAACTCCTGGGTAGAGGTTTAGGGCAGGTGCTTTCACTCCAGTTTTCTTTGCTTTACTTGTCTTAGGACAACTGACAAGGGTGATTCCTACATACTTGCGTTGTTTCAGTTAAAACAATTGGGAAAGGACAGGTGAATATGGCCACACATATCCTGGGCTACAAAAACCATATTCTGGCATGATATTATGAGAACAATGTGATGAGAACTGATAAGCTGCAGTATATAGGACCTGATTTTAAAAAAAAACCAACCAGCTTGCTTCACAAAATTAAAGCTTTGTCTTCTAGAAAGGATGCAGTCAAGGAAGATCACAGAGCTTCAGTGAGCTATCATAACCTGGTATTAGCAAAATAAAATTTCCATGTAAAACTGAGCTACTTTTCAAAGCAAAATATTGTATAATAATGATAATTCTGTGAGAAACTTTCTTGTAATTGAGAGAATTACAGGAGCATGTCCTGTGGCCACATCTCTGTCTTGGATCTGCTCACAAGGAGCTTGGTGAGATGTTGGTTACAGGTGAAAAGATTTCCTCCTACATGACAAAACAGACTGGAAGCCCCAACATAAACTCTGAGTAAGACAGCTTCCAATAATAACCAAAATTACAACACATTGTTATCTTTATTACTCAACGGCTGAAACCCTCATTTGTAATGAATCGCGAGGTTGCGCAGAAGATGAATCTCTGGTGTTGTTCTTGTGATAGTTCAGAGTCAGGTCCTCTCTGTAAGCCTTGAGCGGGGCAGGTCTGACTCCTGCTGTCCTCCACATCCCAGGCTGTATTGCACTTCTCCTTGGCATCGTGCTACACAAACACACCCCAACAGGCCCCAACACACCTTTCCGTTTATTTCAAACATTTTGCACCGAGGAACATGTGCATTCTTACAAACATGTGTAAGAGCTTACGGAGGCCCAGAGGAGACGCAGACCCCATGGCGTGCAACAGGAACACAGCCGGCCAACTTGCAAAGCAGCTCGTTCTAAGCAACGCTCATTCTTAGATCGTACTCAAACGAGAGGGATATCCTTGTGTCTGAAAAGCACATCTTTCGAGAGGTGCTACCTATTGCAAAAGCTTTCCCAAGTGGCTCCAGGTGTATCTAGGTTAGCAGTAGTATTCGAGAGAAGGTGAAAAACTCTGGCATGGCAGAGAGGTAACACTAAATTCCCCTCTTAATCCTCGCTGTTTAAGAGATTGCTTTAAACCCTGCAGCATGAGATTTTTGATTCATGACAGCGTATGTTCTTTCTTTGGGTTATTCCTGTTATTCCTATCAGCCTACAGTGTCATCTCTCTCCAAGAGGAGCTTGACAGCCGATGAAAGCAGCACGAGTGATTGGCAATTTTAAGCGAACCTTTCTCCTTCCAGTCCCATTTCTCACTCTAATTTAATCAGCTTATTTTCCTGCCATTTGTTTTTCAGCCTGCTATATCACGCTCTATTCTCCAAGGCACGCTACGGCTAAGACTCACCTACACACTGTGTCACTGGCATCTTAAATCACTGTTCTGGCTCCAGGGCAGCTATAGGAGTATCAGCATGTACTGACTATCCCTCATTAAAATTCAGCAGCGCTTAGTGGAGGAATTGTGCAACCCCATTGTTCCTGCTGTGTGGTTGCAGGCGTTCATATAATCTTATTATGACTTTTGGGTGGTTCGCATGCATATTTACACTTTAATTTTCTGTGCTGTAGGTTCAAAGAAGAGCGTGTAAAATAATATTGTATGGCTCTCAGTACTGGGAAAAGATTAACAGTCTCCTAGAAAAATACAAAGTGATCTGACAGCATCACAGTGCAGAATTAACACTGGAGTATGTGTTGTTTAAGAAAAAAATTCTGTAAACTGTTTCTGGGAAAACTTGTATTTTTGTTTTGGAAGAAAGTGTTGCCTCTGAAAAGCTTCAGGTTAAATAAAAGGTGTTATATTTTAAGACCGGTACGTATGAAAGTGACATCTTGAAGCCCTTTTCACAGCCCAGATAACCGTAGTGTTAGCCACTGAATAAACACAAAATAAAATTGCAGTGCCTACCTCGGGGATCTTACAGTCCTGTTGTCTGCCTGCTGACATGTACCGCGTTTCATCACGCTAGAGGAGACGTCAGGGACCTACGCTGTGTACATCAGTCCTCAAATATCAGTAAGCTGGAAGAGCATATTGGCGAAGCTAGCTAAATCCAAAGGAAATACTGAGGCCTATTTTCCCATAAACAATTTTGCATTAAAGGACTCAGAAGGAGATGAAGGGAAAATGCTTCCGTGTTGGCTGTGAAACCCTTCTCTGAAAGGATTTACATCGACAACTGAGGGATAACTCAACATATTTGAAACTTTGCATAATGCTTACAAAATAATACAGATGAGCAAGCCTTGGAAGATTACAAGGAAGTGTGCCTGCTAGTGATTCCCAGAAAAATGCTTTCATCACACAAAATACAGTTGAGGGAGAGATGGAAGGAAAAGGAAGGACTCAAAGGAATCCTGACCCGACAGGGAAAGAGATCCCTCCATACCCAACTGTGCTAAGCTAAGATGCTGGCAACATCAGCATTAGCAACTGGCTAAGACATTAGCAACTTCAACAACAAAGAGTGTTGGGATTCGGATCCTCAGCATTATTAGTCACCTTCCACCTTCAGAAAACGTGGCCATGGCATCCTCCAGGTTTCATAACATGGACTGACTGACTTGTGCCTTCCTCCAGTTTTCCCTGATGAACTTCACATGAAACGTTTATGCCTCAGCATTAGCTCAGGAGGAGAAGGCCCTGAGCTCTTTCCACTCTATTCTTTTTATGATACACCTCTATTATTTACATGTGCTTTTATTTACACAAATGTAGTTACATTTCTCTTAATATATATTTTATGAATATAATGCACGTAGGGATTTAATGGCACAGACAGAAGAGCCCAAAAATCCTAATCTGTTTCTCAACTACAAAATTTTATTCACCCTAGCCCTTTGCTTCTCTGCGAGGACTTCCAACAGAGGCAAGAGCTGAAGACAATTGCAGTGGTTTTCTTTGGAACATGAACACATGGAATTCAGCAGACACCAGTGCTGGAGGGATTCAGGACAGGAAGAACAAGCTGTTTAGAAGGCTATCTCTGCTTTTCCCCCCCCCCTTCATTTCCCCATTATAAAATAAAAGCAGTCCATCAGATAAGGCGGGCAGAGCAGAAGTAAGAGGTACTGTGAGTCAACAGTGGATGGTAGTAGAGAAACACCTAGTAGGAGACTTGGCCCCAGCTCTGGGAAGCTGGACAGCCCCGCTCCATGCTCCCATTCCTCTGATGCACCCGCGTGCAACCCACATGGCTTCTTTTCTGTTCCCCCTTCCACTTTCTCCTTTTTTTTGGCAACATGGGAGAAGTAAAGTGGAGCAGCAGCCATGAAGTTTCTCCTTTTTGTGGTTTAATGTGTGTGACCTCAAGCAAATTAAAAATACACCCTTTTTTTTTTAGTGGCAAGTTGGCAGGTACGGCTTAGATGAGGCTGTTGCAGTGGAAGTGAAATAGACGGTCTAAAAGGGGTGGCTGGCACAGATGACTTCAACAGAAAACCTTGTGTTTACTGGTCCGGGATCAAGCAAACCTTGTCAGCCTAAATGCTTTCCTATATATATTAACCTACTTCATTACACAAAGTCCTTAACCATGGTAAGTGAAACATTACCAATGGGAAATCCATAAAAGTTGGAACTCACAGAGTGGAATGTTTTGATTTATTTTTACCTCCCCTCTCCCAGAGTCAATCAAAGAGTAAACAGTATTTTACCTTTCCTCGAATTAATTATTTGTAAGCTTTTCCCCATCAGACTTCCCACTCGGCACAGAATAACATACCTAACCTCATGAAAAAAAAAAAAAAAGAATCTTTAAATTCCAGAGGAAACATCTTAGCACCTTTTGCCTGGCCCAAAGAAAATAGTTCATAACCCAGTAAAATCTTTATTAAGACTAATGGGCAAGGAAATGGCTAGAAAAGTAGTTTCTGAAAATCCAACAGCAGCACAAAACAGGAAAACGTCTGGGTTTTGCATCTGTATTTTACAAACACCCACTTTCTAGTCAACTGTCTGCTTTTTCGCCATATGAATCTCAGGCTTGACTTCATCACACTGATTAAACCTTTCAGGTTTCAAGGGCTGCTTTCAGGAAGAAAAATCTGGAGGTTGTTTACAATCAGAGAAGTATTACAAAGATGCTCTAAGTTAGTACAGAAGTTCCAAATAAAATCACCGTTGAGGAAAACAGCAACTTGTTCATTACTTCTAGTATCTTTGAAATTTTTAAGGTTTTCTACATCGTTTAAATCCATGCAAAGGATATTTTCACCACTGTATATATTGCACAAAGAAATTATTTCCTATCTTCTGTATTTAGATAAGTGTATATATAAGTATTGGCTTAATAAGGTAGCCCTTTTGTACAAGGACGTCGGAATCTAAAGTTGTGACAGAAAACCAGGTAGTTTGTGCTTAAAATTGGAAGGATTTGAGTGGAGCTAAAAGATATCAAAGATACTTTTTGTTTCAGAATGTTTAAAATGGCCACAATTTCTCTTTTGTAATTTCTCAGTACAGCTTTCTCAAATGAAAACATTTGAGGGTATGTACCTTTTCTTTGAAATGTCATGCATTTTTTATCATGTTTAGTTTAAAAAAAAGTATTTTGAAAGACTTTTTAAAAAATTCCAATATCAACAGTGATTTTTTTTTTCTGAAACATTTAAAGTTCATTAAGATTTTTTCCAAGAAAAATGCTAATAATTTTCTTTCCCATTCTATAAAACCTAGATCAGAGAAGTGCTGTTAGTGGGATGTGTAATCTAGCAGACAGGACACGCAGAGCTCCTGACTGGAAGCTGAAGCTCATCTTGTTCAAGTAGGAAATACTTTTTTTTTTTCTTTGCTTTTTTAAAAAAAAAAAACAAACCAAAACAAAACAAAAACGAGAGTAACTTCTCCTGGGTGTTGTAATGCTATCACCACTTGGAATCTGAAATCAAGATTGGATGCCTTTCTAAAAGCTGTGCTCATGGCTCAGTCACAGATTAATGTCATTGATAGTTCACGCACTTGGTAGGGAATAGTATAAAAATAGCAAGGTCAAATCCTTTGGCTTGTTTTACACTACAGGTCAAAGTGGACAATTTATTGGTCCCTGAGGAATTTTGAATTCACTGCTATTATCAACAACAGTAATAAGTAACGTGTGCCTGTGTTCTTTGATTTAAATCCTGTTTGCAAGTGCAGCAAAGGAAGGCATGAATATCATCGGAGCAATGAGCTGTTTGAATCCTAAGTCACTTGACAAGTGAGATTTTAGGAATTCTCCTGGCTCTGATCCTTTACCACAGCGCAAAGCAATCATCTTCAGTGTCAGTAACGTAGATAAGAGTTTATCTTTAAATAGACGTCAGGGATCTACCATATATTTTACACACATCAGGGGAGACATCTTTTTTCAGCTACATCTGCCAGGTTGCGTTCAGATATTCAAAAGTTTTTGGAAGATCATCCACCTAACAGGTCACAAGGGTAGGAATATCGGAGACAGGCACAAAGATGAAGCTTCCATCTATTTTTCTAACAACATACAATCCAGGCCAGTGCTCCACTGTGAACTAAAACTCAGGACAGAGGTCCCCAACATAAGGTGTACAAGCAGTAATCAGGTCTGATACTTAAATAATACAAGTGTATAGGGGTGGTCCTGAAAGTTGGCTTGTTAACCCTGCTGGAAGAGAGAGCTATAAACTTGTGCTGCACAAACACAGCCCACAACACTGTTCCAGGTGGATGAATCACCTCGACTGACATTAGCTTGGGAATAACTACACTTACAGGTTTGCTTTAAACAGTACTAGGATGAGTAAGGCATTGGCTGTGATTTATTGCTATCTTCCCCTAGAGAGAATGAAGATTTTTAAACAGTGAGTAGTGAGGTGATAGGTGCTGAATCTTGTCTTTTTTCTTAGATAGATTTTGGATTACCCACAGTTTCATGGACAAGGTGGATCAGTCACAAGATCCTACCCAGCCAGTGTTTTAGTCTGGCAACACGTAAGTTAGCACATTGCCCATCTCCGCTGTGGAAGGTAGTATGGATAACTTGGATCATGCTAAAACTGCATACAAAATCATGCCTATCAGCCAGATTTCTTCCGAAGCTGATTGAGGAGATAGCTGAGGGCTTTGCAATGTCCTCTTCTCTCTCATGCCAATATCCCCAGCACTGAGCAGCAGGCAAGAGTGTTTCCCGTGGATATCAAAGAAGATGCATATGTGTGTCTTGCTTTGCATATTTCCTGTCCTGGATTTAAAGAAAGAATGAAAACCTAGCCAAGCCATTGCCCCATAAAATTTGTTGGCCGCAAGAGCTGCTGTACTTAGCAGGAGACACGCCGAGTCAGCTGCAGGTGCAGAAAAGCCTTCCCTGCTTTCTGCTTCTGGCAGAAACAGGGATACACAGCAAGGACAGCCTGTCCCCCCAGGAGAAGCTTGCAGAGCCAAGCTCCTGCCCTACATCTCCTCCAATGCTACGTGCTACCTGCCTGGGGCCTCCAACGAAAGTGGCTCAGAAACTCTTTACAGTCTTTTCTAGTTAAAAATTTTCTGACCAAATCTCTCAAAGTAAAGCCTGGTTCTTGATAAGACAAACTCTTTTGCAGCAACATGACTTTCATTAGAGAAAAAAAACACACTAGCACTTTTTCTTTGGTAGTCTGGTCTAGATTTTGCAGAGCCCTTGAAAATTTGAAGTTTTCTTGCTTGGCTTTTTTGCCAATTAAAAGCCTTCCTTTTTCTAATAAGGACAATAAAAAGCCAGACTGGGATGGTGAGAATCACATCTGAGATTTACAGTCCTCCTTTTCCCTAAGAACAAAAACGTGGAAGCAAACATCCTTGGAGTTTGAAATTTTGGAAGTTTTGGTTCTGTTCAGAGTTTCCGGGGTTTTTTTAAATTGTACCCAGGACCAGAAAAGAACAACTTGAGTGGTATGGCAGGAGGAGAGAGGAAGGGAGCAAAAAAGCCCATAAAGGCTTTCAAAATCCTGCAGTTCTGGTTGCTGGGAACTGTGGCAGACGAGGGCTTTACAGGGCAAGTGCACATCTTCAAGGTGGTCCCCACAGGTCCACTCCACCTGTGTCCCCTCTGATCCCTGCCAGTCCTTGGCTTCCCTCCCCAGCTCAAGTGGCCAGCTCTTCTCCATTCCTGTTCCTTCTTTCAGGAAAGCACTTTTTTTTTTTTTTTTTTAAGTGAAACTCATCCTTTAAAATCTAGTTTTGTCAAACTAAAAACTGATTGCATACACGTATGCTTTCTCACTCACACACAAGCCCCAAAACCAGTGGAATTGGTGGAATTGTCCAGAGTCCTCTGATCTTCATCTTCTAACCATATCAACCATGAGGTCACTCCTACATCTACAACAGCTTTTGAACCTCTTAATCTCAGGACTAAATTTGCAAAGAGTTCCAGAAGGGCAAATCCTTTTGGCTCCGGAGAAATCACTAAGGGCTACACATATTTTTGGCAATACAGAAATCTCCCTCATGGCCAGCTGCACTTCTGAATCAGCCATTTGAAGGGAGGATAAAGACTTGGGTGTTGTTTAGTCTGGAGAAGAGGAAACTGAGGAATGAATGTGACAAAAAGTCCTCCAATGCATAGAGACTTTTAAGAAGAGAGGAATGATTGATTGCTCTTCATAGTCAGCGGGAGAGAAAAGAGGAGGAATCAGCATAATCTCTAGCAAAGACAACTTAGGTCAGATACTAGAAAAACATTTCAGCTACAGCAGTGAAATACTGGAACAGCCAACCTAGGTGTGTGGAATCTCCTACATTGAATTTATGCAGACAAAGTTTAGATAAATACCACTTGAACAGGCAACCCAGAAACGTGGAATTTCCTTTGCCGGAGTTTTACAGAAAATGTTAAGACAAACGTCTGGTAGGTATGGCTTAGCTACACTTGATCCTGTTTCATCCAGCTCAACGACCTCCAAGGTTCCTTCCAGCTCTCCATTTCTGTGACTGTGATTTATAGGGCAGTGGCAAATGGTATGATGGGTACACCCACATCTCACTGCATGAGGCATTGGACCCACACACACACCATGAAGGAGCCCCAAGGAGCTAAATGGACATGGCCATTGAAAAAGCAAACAGAAAACAAAACCGAAGACTTGTCTTAGCAAATTAGCAGCAGAAAGACAGGTATCGCCTCCGGAATCTCATAACTCACAGTCCAGTCACCCAGCCATGGGGTCATTTCCCATCTGCTGCCTGTAATAGACCATCCCTCATCAAAAACTACATCTCAGCCCCGCTATCGTCTTCCTCTCATTTTCCCTTTGCTTAACGAAAGGAAGAACAGCCTCTTGTTGGCTGGAGTGCAATCGGTTGCATCCTGCTCAGCACGGCTGAAGTCGTGTATTTGCATTTTAATATTTTTTCTATTACAGACCTCCCTGTGCTATCATAAAAAAACACAGCCTCTAATCCCCTATTAACCGTATTTAGCAAACCTCAAGTGTTTCCTCCATTTGCAATCTGGCTGGGCTTCAGCCCTGAAGCAAATTTCAGGTGGCTGTGGTCTAAACATTAACTCTGGTCTGGAGCGATTTGAATTACAAACCAAACAGACTGTAAATGGAATCCTAAAGCGCAGTCAGAGCTCAGTCTGGGAACCTGGCTTTGTTCTCCTGAGCCTGCAAACCTACTCTTGCACTGCTCCTCAGGCAGTCAAAAAATGGGTCGTTATTCACCGAGAGGAAGCGCAGGTGTTACATTAAAGGACTGCAAAGGGAGCCATTTGGTACCAACAATATAGATTTATTACTCATAAATTTTTAAAATTTCCTTGTGTTTTGTGATTAAAAACACATCATACTTTGATTTCCTAACCACCTCCTGTGTTTTGCTTCCAAATTTTTGACAGCCAGTTAATTATGAAGTTTTGAACTTATTTGCCAAAGCCTACTGTGCGTGCATTCTCTGTGTTGCAGCTACGAAAAAAAATTCAGCCACAAATACACCCCTTTTCTGAAACTGCAACAGTTAAGACACGATGCACGCTTTAATTATTCACATCCTCCAACAATACTGAAGCATCATCTGTTATGCAGGAGGCATCGAAGTGCTTCTATCCTCGTAAGAAAACAGGGACCAAATTTAAGCCCCTGATAGTACTTCACTCGCGTGTACTACTGGAAGTGGAAAAGGCACGTGATTTTACCCATACAGCTGGCATTTTGTAGACTGCTTTTAATAGGATGCAAGAGGTGATCAGCTAGACCTTTAAATAACTAGGCATAAGAAAAGTTTTGAATAACAAGCTAGAGTTATAATTCTAGGCAACAAATCAGCTATTGTACTTGATTTGTGAGAAGGAAGTTGCTTCCGTGATAAAATCCACTCGGGCACATTAGATGATCAATCACTGAACGTCTAGGACTCAGGAATGCATCATAATCATTATGATAGTAACTAGTTTTATATTGCAGGCTGAAATCAATGGGACTTTTCATGTACTGGAAATCAGGTATGTGCTTCAATAGCTTCCTGAACCAGAGACTGATGTCAAAGAAGGATAAGCCTGTGCTGATGTAAACTGCTGAACAACCTTCTCAACTACTATCGTGGACAGGGGGTAGCATGAATTTACTAGCAGGCTGGAGGTGTCTTTGAAGTATTTGTTCTATTATGGGTTTATGTTACACACTAGTCATTCTGTCTTTTTATAGCACAGGAAATATTTTCCGCAGAAAATAGGGAAGAATATAATGGTCCTCTTTGAAGGATCCTCCTCTCTTCCCATCTCAGCCCTAATATTATACCCATATGCTGGCTGCTTTTGGACAATCGTTTGTTTTTTCAAAGGCATCCTACAGCATTTAAGTAACTCTGCATCTGAAAGTTGCTAACCTTGAGGGATTTTCCACAGCTGCACAAGGCATGACTTAGAGAGATTGCTCCACAGATACTGCTCGTGGCCAAAGTCAACAGAAAGTAGTTTGATTTCTTTCAAGATACACATAGGTAAAATGAAGCCCGTGTTCTCAAGCAATCCACACTGTAAGCACATCTAATAACTAAATAAATCCTATTTGAACTACTTTGTTTGATTAGCTTCCTCATACAAAGTGCAGGTAGTGATTGACTTGCTCTTGTGGGCTTGGGACCAGAGCTTTCATCCAAAGCTTTTCTCCTTTGTGCCCTCAAAACAATTACACTAGTCTGCAACGATGGATGAAGACTTCTCTAAAATTGTTCTTTGTTAAATTTGACTAAAGACAGTTTTTATTTTGCCATTTGAGGTAAGACTTGTGTCAGCTAAATACTCAAGCTCTCACTCAAGCTCACTTCCCAACGTGGGGGAAGGACAACACGTGAGAGTATGCCCAGACATCACAGAGGAGGGATGCAAATATTTATGAATATTTATTTATGTTCCAAGCATTTCTTTCCCTCGATAGTCTTCATGCTCTTTTTTATTTTCTGTGAGCTGGCATTACTCCTTAGGATGTTTTATTTGTGGGAACACACACGAAACACCTGTTTCCACGCAACATGTGACTACAGATAAGGTATGTGTATATAAAACAATTACTGGTTATTTGCCATTTATTGTTCACTGCTCCTTCTATGTCAGATGCTTAAATTCGATGTCGCATGGGTGGAAATACCGCCATGCTATAAAATTGGAAAACACGCCATGCACTACGGAACTACACTTTCTATCTGCGGGTCTCAAAACACTATCCAACAGGAAAGTAAGTCTTTGCAATATCTCAGAGTCAGCAAACCGAGTCACAGAGGCTTTCCTGTGTCTTCAAGACCTGCTTGTGTCATCAGGCAGGTGAATGAGAACAGTCTCCTGCCTCCCAGCTCAGCACACTCGGTCAGGTACACGCCTGTCACCTCTCCAGACTGTCTTGATGAAGAGCCCACAGGACAGCACTCAGGCTTACCCTAACTTACTCCTGGTAAAATCAATGGGAAAGCTCCGGGCAGTGAAGCTGGACACACCTGAAAACCCTCGCTCAGTACACAAGAAATGGTCAATGTTGGTGAAAAATCCACATGTGGTTTCTCCTTCACTTGAGAAAATATTCTGCAACAGAGGAGTTTGTTCAACAGCACTAACTACTCCTGCTAAGTATTGCCTAGAGGCTATAGCCCAAAAGGAAATTTTACATTTTCACATATGAAAGCAGAGAGGACAAAAAGGCAACTATTCCATATCCTGGTTTCTGTACCTCAGTGACGAAGGTTTGCTCAGGCAGCCAAGCTGAATGTCCTTGCGCTGCGTAGGGCACCTGAGACCCCAGGGTGTTTGGACGGGCCACACAGAGAACATCAGACCTGCTGGAAAACGACGTCAATCTCCTGCAGACATGGCACCACGGAAAACAAAAGGTGCGAGGACATTTTCACAGTTGTGCCCCTACCAAGGGCTAGGCACAACACATCACAAAGACCTTGGCCTGGCTATGTCTTTGACCATCTCTAAGAGGCCGTAGTTGGAGCCTTTCTGCTCTGTGCTACGTAAGCAAAAATTATTTCAGAAAAAGAAAACAACTCAAAGTGGTGCTGTCAGACATGGCAATGCTTATTTTCACATGTAGCCCCAGCGAGTACAGCTCAGATGCAATCTACATTGTGAGTGAACAATAAACTAATAGTGGGAAACTTGATTAATATCTACTCATGTCAATCATACCCCTTTCCACCATCCTGCTCGATGGCCCCTGTGGTTACTGGTACCAGCACATTCATCACTTCCATACAGAATCCCAGCGCCAAGGAGCCGTGAACACAGTGGAAATACTTCTGCGCACGCTGCCCGGTGTTTCTGTTTCAGGCTAACATTCCTGTTGTACAATCAAGGTTTACAGTGATATTCAGAGGCACAACACTGCTTTTTTTCCCCCCTCCCTGTGGTTTCTGTGTTACAATTAATCTAATTTCTAGTGACCTGGCAAGAGTCACTGGTTTCCATGTAATTTGGCAACGACACGTCGATGCGAAGCATTAGCTTCTACGTGCCAAGAACTGGATTTTCTCAGCTTGGCTCCAGGTGCTAACAACAGGATGCAACGTGACCACCAACACCAAAGACTCAACAGTGAGAAGGTGTATTTTTAAACCATGGAAATAACAAGTTAAAGTAGGGTTTTCGTTCTAGATTATTCCAGTTGTTTTAGGTTTTGGCATTGCAGCTAATCTCTAAACCCATGCTGATTTTGCTATGTTTCAAAATGTTTTATAATTATTTCATAATCCATTATCCAAGTATAATTATTTTTAGCTTTGTCCTGGGATGTGGATAAGGACAACTTTCAGAGAGAGGCCTCAGCTGCAACCAGAGACTCGGGGTACCGGGCATAGGACAAGATACAGCCCTTCCTCCGGCACCAGTACAGGATTTGGGGAAATTGCCTCTCTGCCCTCTGTGCTGTGTTTCTAAAACATCATAAACTTACTACCTGAGTACAAACTGAAAAAACAAATCTCAGCCCAGACTTTTAATTTAGCTTCTCTTGTTTGATGAATTAAGGTATAAATAATATTTGTTGGGAATGCATTCCCTAAATGCCTAATTCTTTATTCCTGGGACATGTGCTTGATAGGTTGTGGTTTATACTCATGTCTGAACATAATAGACTCCAAAATGGATTTCTTTCTACAGCTGCACAAAGCTTAGGGATTTCAGGTCACAGAAGGCTGTACAAATATTTCCTTCAGTTTCAGTCCACAGTGCTTCTGAATCCCTGAATTCACTTCCCATTTCAGATTAAAACAAATACTGAAACGAATAAGAAGCCCTCAATCACATAGAAGTAAAACTAGCAAAGCCAAACATTGCATCATTTACCTGCAACACCACTAAGGGAAAGGCCCAGGTTCACCTAAATATCTCTGGGAACCTTAAAGTCACCAACACATCTGGTCAGTTTAACGGTCCGGACCAACATATTTGGGCAGGTTTGACATAGCTTGGATTCCGCTATGATCATTTTTACAAGATCCTTGTGTTATTTTTTGATTGGACTTGAAGAGAAGAACTCAAGTAGATCAGAAGTACTTTTAATATCAACAGACTTCTAAAATACAGTTCTGTTTCATACTCAACAACAACAACAAAAGTCTATCATAACTATGGGCTACCTGCTTTCAAAAACTATTGTCATCAGGAAAAAATTCACATATTTTCCTGTGTTTTCCTTATATAAAAACATTGGCCTCCAAATACAGTGACTGTGAACCAGGAGAGACAACAAGATCCACTGGAGAAAAGAGAAGGCAGATGAAGAGGCAAATTAACTGCATTTTCCTCCATACACACTTCCACTCCCCAACTAGCCAAAACAGCTGGGCTGATGCAGGCTGTCAGTTAATGGCAATGCCCTGTAACATGGAAGTCCACTGACTTAAAGGAATAACTGAATCCCAGAGGCTTTTCCCAAAATCTCCTTCTGCCGTAGTGGTAGCACTACACGAATGCCCCTGGTTTCAGCACAGCATCAATACATGCTACAGCCCAGTATAAATTCCATTGTCGCTCAACATTCCAATTTATTGTGGTCAATATTACTTGTGTTTGACCTTTTTCTCCTAAATAAAACTTACCTTTATGGAGGAAAGGGCAAAATTAAAAGCAGCTATGAACATAATAGGCCCCTTAAGTTCTTATCCTGCCCCCTCCATTTTCCTTGCACCCTCACACTCCGTTCCAGCCACATAATACATCCAAAGTATTATACAGGTGTCTACTTAGTTCTAGTCAGAATTTCCAACGGACAGGTCTTATTTTCCAGCTGGAAAATCCTCTGGGTCTCAGTCATTTTTTCAAGAAAAACAAAAACTCTATTGGGAAATTAAAATAAAATCCTGATGGTTATGATCAGTTGGCAGTTCAGTGGAAAGACATAAAAGTCTTAATGGAGCAGGCATGGAGCACCGGAGAGAGATAACACTAGAGCCATTCAGATACTAAGAGCCTTACAGGGAGCTCTGCAGCCTGTTCCAGTCCCCTCCGTACACTTCAGGTTGCCTCTTATTAATGGGTTTGACTGTCTGCACCTGAGATTTTGCCTTAGCCTTTATTGGGCTGCTTCTGCCATCCGTGAAGACGGTACGGTTCCCATCGGAACTGGTGGAAAAGCTGCTTTTAAAGTGCTCTGCAACAGTACACAAAGCTCTGCAAAGATATGCACGGAAGCACTTCCAGAATGAGTGCCAAGACTGGAGGAGAGAGGTACAGCTTCAGCCTCATCACGGCACATGGGGCTTTGCAAAGGGACCTGCCACCTACAGAACAGCCTTGATCATTGACTGCAGGAGAAGATGAAAATGAGCCACAGGGAGAGTATGGACTGGCAAAGGAGAACGCTTCAGCATGGCAAGGAAGAGCAGCCACACGAAGGTTGTGTTATTGCCCTGAAATACACAATTTCATCTTCATGATCTTCCATTGTCAGTTAGGGCTCTGCTCTAAAGCAGGTTGCTTGTGTTGGGCACAGAAGATACAAACTGCTCAAGAAAACCCATCCCTGTTCAAGCTGAAGTCCCTGGCAGCCTTTATATGTATTTCTGTAGGCTGGTGTTGATCCCACAGAGAGTCTGGTTGAGCTAAGAAGACTTCAGTGCAAACTGATGATGCATGTCTTACAAGCAAGGCAAAAAAAAAGTCAATGTGCCCAAGCCCAATCCCTGATTTTCATTCTTAATTTTGATTGCAAAGGTATTTCCTGATCAATTCTTTTCTATAAGGGCTCTCCTCAGCACATACACTATCCATAACACTATAACTGGTTTATTTAGGGTTGTGTCCTCTTATTTTTAATCAGCATCACTATACTAGTATAGTCTGCAGCATGGACACAACTCTCTTGGCAAAGGGATCTCCTCTGCCTCACAGGAAACAGCTATTTCTGCAAAAATACTTTCAAGTGGAATAGCTGAGCCTGCACAGAGAAGGGTGTGTGTTGTCTGTAGCATAAAAAGAGTACAATATTTGTGTAAGAATGAGACTTAAAATTTTAGTTTCTTTTTTGTTAAAAGCAAGAAAATAGGTGTTGGGTTTTTTTTTTTTATTAAATGATTACTTAGTTCATTTCAGTCCTTCAATTAAAGATTATAAATTGTTTTAAAGAAGTGAACTTGACAGGTTTTACAGGATGTTGCCATCTGGGCAACAGACCTAGGGCTTTGTACATTTACCATATTATGAAGAAATAAAATCTGCCTCGGTGTTGTAGCCACTGCTGCAGAAACAGAAAACATGACCAGCGTGGCAGGAGCGATGTGTGGGAGAAAGGTAGTGCTTTGGATTTAAAAGGTTTTGGCACCTCTTTCAAAGTCTGAGACAAATTTATAAAATTTGTTTTATCAACCACATTAACGGTGTTGCTGAGTGAACTATTGATTTATTCAGGTCCTCTCCAACAAATTTTCAAAGGTAAGTTCCGTTATGAAATAAAATAAAACCTCGATAAATAAATTACTTGTGTCAGAAATGGGGGAGGGAGCAAGGAAGCCGTCAGGGAACAGGTGCTAATGTTGAACAAAAAAAAAATTAATTGCTACAAAACAGTACCAAATAGAAAAGGAATCTGTAGTTCATCTGGAAACTGGGCACACAAAACTTTATGGAATGAGCACTGTGACCTAACATTTAAAATAATAATAATAATAATAATAATAATAATAATAATAATAATAATAATAATAATAATAATAATAATAATTCTATGATTCCAGGTGAACATTTATAGAATAGGATGCAATAGCTGCAGCAAAGGGACCCTTAAAACTCTTTAACAGACCCCCCTGATGCCAAGCCAGAAGTACCAAAAGGCTGATAATGGGATTGCATTTTCAGGTCAGGAAAAGGACTTTACAATTAAACCACATCCATCAAAAAATCAGTATTCCTACTGTCACTTTTTCTACAGTACACATAGTCTGGGAAATTTTAGGAACAGTAAGACTTGTGCTCCAGAAAAAAAACAGAAGTATTTTGGAAAACTCTCACTTCCAAAGATTTCCATATTGCACCCACATTCTCTTATGCCAAGAATACCAATAAAACTACCATGGAAGCTGATGGCCCTTTTCCTGCTGAGCCAGCGGCTCTCCCTGCCCCTCCGCACGTACCCGCAGCCCTTCCCCAGAGGGTTTACAAAGACCCCAGCACTGCTAGGAAGCCAAGAGGGCCAAAAGCCCTGGCACCACAGGTGGCTGCCTACACACCTACCTGCTAGTCTGCTTGGGGGCAGGTCCTGGCTCATGGCACTTCGTAGTCAACACCAACAGCATGGGCCATTGACCACTGCCAATACGCATTATGGACCAGAGCCAGTTTGGGTTTTTTGATAGGGAAGAGAGTTAATTACACAGCCATAAGCTGCTGATGGGCCATTTGCCTTCAGAGCCAGATGAGAGTCCTTGGCCCATTTTATTTGCTAGCATGGACCTGGCAAGCAGGGGGTTAGAGAAGCAAAATATTATCTTTCATTCAGAGGTGTGGAATGAAGGGATAAGAAAGCAGATCTGTAGACATATTAAGCACATAAAGATATTTAAATGCTGTAAGAAGGAGATAAGACTTTCTCAAGGGTTTTCAGGAGTGTTTAGGTTTCTAAATCCTTCAAATTTGTATGAGAGCGCAGACTCTAAATCACCTCTGAGGTATCCACAGTCACACATGCTTTACAAAAACTCTGGTCTGGAGTGATTTCCCTAAGACATACAAGGAGTCCAGGTGAGAACCAGGAATGAAGCCACTTCTCTCAAAGCCCAGCATAGTGCTTAAAACTAGTTCACCTACTAATAAGAGTATGTCCTCCTTCTTACCCTGACTTCAGCATGGAAATCCTTCAAAGCTCTGGAGTTCTTTGCAGCTCCCTGCTGGAAACCTCCCCACACCTGATGTTTCCTGGTTCAACACCAGTAGAGGCAACGTCAAGTGTTAGCACACATCAGGTTTGTAACATGGTCTGTTTGTTCCCTTCAGACTTCTCAGACAAAATCCTTATTATCTTGCCTCAACCCATGAAAGCTTTGCCTTCATCTGTGCGAGCACCAGGATTTTGCCATTCCTGTTTTACCTCCAAAACAAAGGCTAAATCTCCAGGAATTAAAAATAAACTATAAACCAACAGTAGAACAGCAGCAACCACCAAAAACTTGGACATTACACAGTCCATGGAGAGGGGTCTGGCAGTAACAACTGGTGTTAACTGCAGGACTGCAGAGGGGCTACTTAACAGGAGCTACTTAGCCTGGCACTTAGAAATAGCACAGAGCTATTTCTGCCACAGACGCTGGAAAAACATATTTGCCAATTAAAATAATCCAAGCAGGTCCCTTATGCCCGAGTAGAGGAGCAGAGCTAAGGAAAACAGCATCTAACATCTTCCACAAAGAATCCCCAAACCAGAAAGTATTCCTGACATCTGAGATACTTAGGGTGAAATTCCCACCCTGCTGAAGTCAACATCAAAATGCCCATTGAGTCGAACAGGGACAGGATTTCACTTTCAGATTCCACAAATAGTCTTAGCCTCCTTTGGCTCAGGATGAAGGACTGGGAGAGCCAAGTAGGCAGCACAATCCATTCCTGAATAAGAAGAATAGGCCAAATTCAACAATACCGCAAGCCCTGCAAGACTTGCTTACATCAGGCCTGGACCAAACCCAACGCCTTGTCTTCCTCTGCAGTGTTGAGCAACAGCTGCTCTTGGATTTGTGATCCACGTTCACAGCAGTGCTGCCGCAAATCCAGAGAAGGAGGCACAGTCTTCTAGATGGCATTTATTCCAGGGGCACAGAGTCCATGGGATGCCAGATCAAGAGGGCATTTTAGGCTTGGAAGACAAGAGAATTGATCAGAAATCCTGTACTAAAGCAAAATCTTGATCAAGATATTATTGTTCCATAAACGAGTGCTAGGAGGCTTTCCATGGGAGCCGTGTTTTCTCCAGGGAATTGAAAATAATGCCTCTGCTGTCATCGTTCTCTGGTGGTCTACTTAATGAGGTGCTTTTGCAGATGACATCCTCAAGTGCACTGTTCCCATGGTGCCGAAACACCGTCTGGGTCATCGTTCCCAGGATGCTGACTCACTTCCTCTGCCACTGTCACGCCGCCTGCGATCGCACTGGGTCATGCAAATGCCAGAACGCCTCACTTTAAGAGCATCCTCCGCTGGTGCGTGTCCAACATCACTCAATGCACCAAGCAACCAAGAACATGCAACATTGTCCCCGGTTGTTTTATCTTCCCAGAATACTAAAGCATAGGAAAACATGCTCCACCATAAACCCTGCTGCAAGAAATAAACTTCTGTTGTGGGGCAAAAAAAATAAATAAATAAAACTTGAGACTGATTTCATGCAATTCTGCCAAGAGACCTACAGACATTAGAGAGGACTCTCCAGGAACTCTGCAACAAAAATTCATCTGCAGTCAGATATTCCCAGTCAGAATCTACTCAGCTCCATGTGGAACTGGCCCAAACTCACCGAGCCTGTGGAGTTACTTCAGATTTTGTGGCTATAGTTGGGTTAGACTCTGACTTGACCTCCTTAACTTAACTAGAAGTGAAGCAGAAGTGGTCTTGGCCATAGCAGAGATCAAATGTTAGCTGGATGCCATAAAACTCCATGAGAATGTTAGATACAGCTAAAATTACTGCTGAGTAAGAAAAGGTTGGTGGGAAAGAATTAGATGAAAAACTGAATGAAATTACTAGGAAAGTTTTCTAAATTCTGTCTCTTGGAAAAGAACTAATATTCAAATTCTTGTATAGTGCTCACTCTGCAGAGCAGTGCACTGAACACACAGGCTCAGACAAAAATAAGCAGACACATTTTGGTTATATTTACATAATACTCCTGAAATAACTCACACGATAACAGAAAACTTCCTGGCTATGGTGATGTTATTTTAACCCACATCATGCAGACAAAAGATGCTGAAGATTTTTTTCTACTATAAGATAAAAGCAAACAAGATAAAACTACTCTGGCTTTTTCTGCCTTTTCTTTAAGGGTCAGCCAAGATTGTTTGTGTGCTGGACAGAGGGATGACAGCACTGACACTTACTAAGTTGGTATTTTTCTATAATACTTGGAATCTTAACAAGTCTTGTGAAACGTGACTTTATTTCCCAGCTCAGCAGCAGTGTCTCTGTGCCTGACATGGACTGTACTCCCAGCTCCGCTCCCATCCCAAGGCTCTGACTAATACCCCCTTCTCTCTACGTGATCTATTTTGACTGCATGTTTGTGAAGCGGGTCTGGATGTCACAGAGTACACTACGGGGTCCTCATTTTCAGACAAACCCTCTGACTTCTGCTGGAAACAGAGTCATAATGATCATGAACAGCAAGTATCAAAGTAAAGCATGAGAGACATCCCAAATTCCCAAGTATTTGGCAACACAAGTCCAGCTTCGTTTCTAAAAACCAGGACAGCAATACATGTTCTTTGTTTGAAAGCAGCAACGAGGGTGCCGTGGTCAAGATGTATCATGAAAAGAGCTCACAGAATCAAGTTATCTTTCCAAAATGAACTGCTAATGCTAGAGAAGAGAAACACAATCAATTATTCACCAAAGACACCTTGGTAAAGACCAGCCATGCTTGCTTACTCAAAACCTTCGTTTCACACACTGACTACAAACTCATCTTGTGCTGTTTCCCAGCCTGGCCGCAGCTGGAGGTACAGGCAGACTGAAACGAGCCATCGGTGTTACGGCAGCGTAACCATATGACGCCGTAGCCCAGTGTAATCCAAATTCAGGCCATCGCTAGGGGTGGAGGGGAAGGGCCAGGAAACCCTTTCCTTTCCCTAATAACTACCCTTAGCTGCAACACTTCCTATAACAAACAGTTAAGGAGATCCATTTCTGTCCCTTCGGACCTGTCACCTGTTCTAGCTCAGCACCGCAGCTGGGAGACCTCATTTAGCTGTCTCCGTCCACAAGCCACACCACGAAGACCCACATCAAAGACATCCTGCTCCTGCTCTGCTCCACAAAGCCTTCCTGAAAGACATCCTGCCACTCCCGGGAGGTCTGGAGAGCACCGCGCATCGGTACAAGCCAGAGGGCAAGCAGGAGGCTCTGCCTGGGAGCCTCACAGCTGGCTTTGAGGTTTTGCTCTGCTTCAGATACGCGTTCAGCCTTTCAGGTGCTTATAACAATTAGAATTGAACCTCCAAAACCTTTTGAGGTTCACCCATCTCTACACATAACCACATACAAACAGTGTGCAGAAACCTGCCAAGGTCAGCAGCGAGCACACAGGACTTCGCTTGCTGCAGACACTGGTTAACGCTTCCTTTCTCAGCCACCGAGGAAACCCACAGCACCTGGTATTCAGGAAAAGGTCTCCTCTTTGGAATCATTGATTCATCCAGTCCTCTAATATTGTTGTTCAGGTTCCAATCACACACTTTTATTTTATTTTATTTTATTTTATTTTATTTTATTTTATTTTATTTTATTTTATTTTATTTTATTTTATTTTATTTTATTTTATTTTATTTTAACTAACAGAGCTAAAATATAAACATCAACTACCTGTACCTTCAAATAGAAGGGTACAGAAAGTTAATAATTTAAACTTCCTTTCTGACCATGAAAATTAGTATGTGCACTTATTGCCAATTTTAGCAAAAAAAACCCAAGCAGGAGTTTTAAAAATACTTTATATTTAATTTCAAAATACATTGTTTGCTAAGCAGATACAATTCTGTTTCTGCCAACTGGTCTATTATAAGGATAATCCACACATGCCTTTCTGGTTACCCTGGAAAAAAAAAACACGAAACACTTCCGAATCTGTGGGTGGTTTCTCACCAGCGAGGGAAAGACGTCAGTGCTCACGTGCACGGGAATAGTTGTCCGCTTGCAAGCGTGGTGGGTTCTGTTTTTCCAGCCTCAGCCTTTAGGTCCGAAACTTACCAAGGATTTTCCACCCTGACTTTTGATTCAAATGAAGTCCAGATGATACCGCTCGGAGTCAGCATTATCTGGAGACTTTTCAATGGCTGGTAGAGCTTAAAAGGTTTTGAGGTTAGGGAGGGTCAATTTGATATCCTGCAAAACAGAGGAGCTCACCCCACCATTCCTGCATCAAACCCATGCCAGAGAGCTGAGGCACAGAAGACCTTTAAAAATACATCCCATCTTGTTTTGAAGACCATTGGTGCAGCTGAAATTATTAAACTCAGACTAAAAGCTTCAGAGAACTAAGTTTGCATTGTCCCATATCCATACTGCAAGACTGACTCTTCTATTCAGCCACGTTGTGCAGGACAGGGTCGGTCCCTCTCTTCTTGCCCGTCTAAGATTCAAGTGCATGTGAGGTAATGGGAAAAAAAAAAAAGGAAAAAAAGGGAAAAAATGTCGAAGATGTTTCTATTCTTTAAGGTTGAAATCAGAAATAAATCCCAGTTTCTCAAAGTATGTATGCTTCATTTTGATTTTCCTCACTTTTTTTCCTTTTCTCAGCTAAAGTAAATACTGTCCTTGTCCTTCCTCACTTTCTCAGCTTCTATTCTTCAGGGATTTTGCCTTTAACTATTTCAAACAGCTCTGGGTTTTTTGAAAGCCTGGCAGTACTTGAAACCACGTTTCTTTCATGTTTTGTTCTTGTCTCTTTCACTTTTGCAAATCTTGATAAGTTCTGAAAAGTTACAAAATGACAAAATGAAAAAATGGCAGGTGATACCATCCTCCATATGGAAATAGGAAAAATCAGAAACCACCTAAGCAGATACAGTGCATTTGCAACAGCAGGACCTTTTTCCCTCAACATAAGCAAAATCCATCAGCAAAGTAGAAATATGCATTCTTTCCTTTTCCTTCAGTAAGCATCCTACTTAGCTTAAACTATCCGAAACCACGGAATATTGTACTGCTGTATTCATGAACGGTTTTGGAAAATTCAACAGAAGTCTCAGAGACGACCAGGAAAAACAGATAGACTGGATAGAACATCACCAGATGCTGCGTTCCACCAGCCTGGATAAATAAAGTCTGATCCAGTTACCATAGTAATGGCTCTAAGCAAGGTACCAGAAAACTCTGGTACCCCAGTGGTTGACCCAAGGTGTTCCCAGAACTGCTGGCTCTGTGCCTGGAGCCTGGGACCACATCTTCAGAGATGAGAAGATGCAGATTCTACAGTATGAGCAGCCAAGCTCCATAGCTCAGATGCGTGCTCACTATGGGCTCCATCAAAAGCCTTTCAAAGTCAAAGAGACTTCAGTAGGCTTTGAATCAGACTAATTTCAGACACCTACCTTTAAAATCTGTCCTCATTAGTCACATACTACTGTACCAAGACTCTTCCAAGACTTCATTCTTCCCATTTATACAGGCCCGTTTCCTCTAAAACGGCCACCTCTAACTTTTTTGCTGATCTGATTTGGCCCTGGTGAGTTCATGTGAAAAGTTGGGCTCTCTCCTTCAGATGAGCGTGATGTTCAAGTAGGTGCTAAACTTTCAAGGCAAGGATAATCTTTCTGAAGTCATCCATCCAATCAAACTATTTACACAAAGAAATTCAAACACATTCCAAGCACCACGTGAAAGCATAGCCTGAGAGGTACACCTCCAGCCGTAGTTCCCTTTAGCTATAGTCATTTGGCTATAAATCAGAGAGTACAAGATCCTGACCAGTTATTTCTCTAATTATTTATTCCACTGTGTCAAAAGCTTTAATTCCATCATATTTTATTTTCTCGGAGAAACAGACCCCTCCCACATGAAAGCATGGAAATTCAGGATATTTAGTTGTCAAAATGGGAAAAAAAAAAAAAAAAAAATCTTTTCAGCATGAAACATTTCCTTCCTTATCATAGCAGAAGACTTAAAAACATGCTTGATTTTCAGCATATGCATAGTCCCCATGACGTAAATGTACATCTGCTTAAATGTTTTTCTAAATCAACATCAGGATAAAAATTCATTCTGAGATGAAATTTGGCAGGGACATTTCAAGTCTGGAAACGAATTTTTTAACATATTTTGAAAAATTTAGTTCAGCTATATTTGACTTTTATAGAACATACAAAGAATCAATTAAGAGTTTCCAGACGTTTTCTTCTTTTGGTTCTCATGTGATTTAAGAACGGCTTTGTTTCTTCAAACCTGAAGTTGCCAAGTGATTAATAGAAGAGTAAGTATTTTTCCCAGTTTGAAATAAGACTCTAAAAAAAACCTTCAAAAGCCCTTTTTAAAATATTATCTATTGTTGTTTTAAACATTCTGGGCACGCAAAGCATGGGTTTGAATCTTTTGGATGCTGCATATTGCAGCTGCAAGCTGGATTTTTCACCCAGAATCAAATAGGAGACATGAAATCCTCTTAGCCCCAAGGTGAAGTATTTCCTTCCAAGGCAAGGACTCCATGAACTCACCGCAGATGCCGTATCACTGCAGGATCGTGCTGCATGAGACGGTGAACAACCAGTCCCTGTGTAGCCTCGCCAAGACAGTCATGGTTCTGGGTGTCCGTGTTCTCCATCGCACTTTCTTTCACATATTATGTATGGCCTTGTGATATCCATGTTACAGTGGTAACTCCATACAGGAGTCAGAAATTTTACCCTTTGCTTCGCTTCAAATCCCAAACCCAGAGATCATCCTTATGGTATCTCTAGGCTTTCAATGAAACCCAAGCAAGGAGCAGGTTGGGACAGAGATGCTGTCAGCCCTGCTCGCTACGCAACCACGTATTTGTGCTTGTCATAACAAACACAGAGCCCAGAGCGCCAGGGGAGTCACTCCAAACGGGGATCACCAAACTCGAAGACCTCCTCTCTTCCAAGGGATGGGCGAAGATCAGCACAGCACAGGTGAAAATAAACCATCTAAGAAGAAATCCATCAAACTAGCTACGCTGAAGCTAACTCTGCTCATTGAGTATCTGGCCCAAACAATGGAAAATAGGCTAAATTGTTGTATTTTAAATGACTGTGTATTTAATGAGTATGTGCATTATTCTGTTGAACTTCTACAGCCAATAGGGTGCATTTGGTCACACATATAGACTCGTGTACGCATTTAACCCCCCACTAAGCCCTTCACTCCTCTGCTGCGGCAGCGCAGTCACATCCCTGTTCCCTGCGCAGAGCTGTGGCCAGGCAGGACGTGCTGCTGCACCAGGAATGACAACAGGCCAAAACCTGTCCCTGTCCTACACCCGCATGCCCCTCGCAGGCACGCATAGAGCCTGGCTCAGCAGCGTGTGGGGCAGGAAGGCGTGAGATTAAAAGGAAGAAAAATGCAGGAGCACACATCCCGGCTGAGATCACACTTATCTCACACGATCTTTCCTTGGGTCATATATTGACTTTCGTTGGCTACGTTGGTTCATTCCTTGAACTCTGGCTCAGGAGTAACTCTTAGGACTTGACTGGACTCATTAAACTTAAGAAGACATTTGAGAGTAATGTAATTGATTCTGAAGGAATCACCATCCGCCGTGGAAACGCTGAAGGGGAAAAGCAGGTCCCCTTGGACACGGCTTGGAGAACAGGCTGAGTCAGCAGTTCTCTGGTGCTACTAAAGACTTCCTCTACCTTCAGGCACTAATTTGTCTGAAGACTTTTGTAAGGCTTTTGCTAAAGAGAACCAGAAAGCCTATGAAAACGTGCTTTCCTGGTAACACTTTCCATCTGTTCTTTCTGAGGCAACAGGCAGGGAATGGTGTGTTTGGAAACACCTCAAACTTAAGTGCTGGGGCTGTCAGGTCTGTCCGGGTTTCTAACAGTGCAGCTGTCAGTGACTTCACCGAGGTGGTAAACTTAAAACTCCTTGTCTCTAAGAAAAGGTACTTTTCTTGCTCTTGACCCTACACACAGATTTCAGGGGTTCAAGTGAGAGTTTCCACAGAAGATCCATGTGCTGAATGTGTGAGCAATGCTGTAAATGCAACATCCTCACCCGCTGCTTGGAGGAGCATAACCACACAGTGCTGGATAACAGAACTGCTTCGGGGGGGGGGGGGTTGGGATTTTTTTGGTGGTTTGGTTTGGGTTTTTTTTACAGTGATATGCTTGCCTCTCCTCTCATCTACAGCACCATCTGCATGGAATAGCTCTGTTAAAATCAGTCAGATCACCATCTTGGGGGAAAAAAAAAGGCCACCAAATGAACTAAAATATAACATTTATAAAAATTAACTACATTATAATAACTAAATTATTATAACTCTCAAATTAACTAAAATATAACATTTATAAAAAAACACAACAAACAACCACCAAACAAAAAAAGTCAATGGCACTCTTCTTTCATTTGGAGATTTCCCTCCCTGTCAGAGCTGATAAAAACTCTTCTAAATTTTGAAATTTCACCTTATTTTTGATGCCAGCAATCAAGTAATATTTCAAAAAGATGTTCAGGTAAAAGACGGCATAAGGGCTGGGTGGCAATAATTCTCATCAAGTTGAGTTGAGCCTTCATTCCGAGAGGAGGCAACCCAAGGATGATAGAAGTATCCCTGTAGCTCCTGTACTTAGAATCACTATTTTGTTCTGAGTCCTCTGTGTTTCATTGGCTAAGTAACCTTATTTTTATTCCCTATTATGCTTTTCCAAACTTTAAAAACAGATACTTATTGCTGGAAATCTTCAGCTACTATTAAACACCCACAGCAGAGAAAAAACCTGACCTTTAATCCTATTTCGTTGCTCTGTTCCAAATTAAAAGATTATCTAAAGTGGCTTATTGCTCAAACAATATTCTTAACTTGTCCTCATGACAAATAAACTAAATTATACGTCTTTAATACCTAAATAGCTATTCCAAATGAAAGCAACATACACATTATTGTATCCAAAAGATAAGGAATTGCAGCTGAGTTACCAGTTTGCAGTACCAGGCCATGACTGCTCCCTCCCTGGGTACAAAACCAAGAGGATCAGTAGTAGGAGCATTTCTCACCTCGTACACACGCATACAGAGACCAGCTATATACAGTCTTCTCCTGAGGCACGTCTATTGCAATAAACCAGCATCACCTTCGTGATGAGTGGATACACTTTCTGATGGGACCTCAAGAAATTTGCTTTGAATTGACCCTCAATCATAGCTGTTGCAAGCTTATTTTTAAAGCACTTGGAATCTATTCACACCCATGTGTTTAAACATGATTTATTCCAACTACAACAGCCAGCCAACAAAGTCACAGCTATGCCACATCTTGCCAGTAGCGGTACCTTAAACTAATGCCATTTACAGTGCCAAACTATGCTTGAAACACAACAGTCTCAGAGATGGTTTCTTTTTCTATATCGTAATATTTTAGGCAATTTGTACCAACCAGAAATCATGGGAGGAACTGGCTTAAACCAAGCGATGTTTTCAGTAGGAGCCAGATCTCCAGCTGTTACACAAGGTGAAGATGTAGCTGCTGTGCTTCATGATGTTAAGTTGGTTCAATTTGATATTCAATATAGACATGACCTTCTTATCTACTCGAATAGATTGGCAGAGCATGAGGCATTGGTTCTTTTTTACGCTTGTAGTTGAAACACTGCAGAGATCTTCATTGCAGTAAACAACAACAAATCACAAAGGAAAAGCTGTTGACCTTGGAAAAGAGAGATTTAGAGAAAAGAATGTTGAAGTGATCTGTAATAACAGCTGGGATCAGTAAGAATTAAGTTCACAAAATATTTGCTCAAAAGTGGTTTTGGTTGGACTTTTTTTTCTGGATTTGCAAAATTAGTGGGTGAAAGAAACAAAAGACTGGAGAGGACGATCTCCTGCAGACTTCCAACACTGAAGCCAAGTATGGATTTGAGTAGAGAGGAATCCCCAAAAAGGTTTTCGTCCCACATGTCAGAAGACACAGAAGCCCTCTGGCATTATGGAGAAAAATCTCAGGCTTTCAGTATAAACTACCACAAAAACCAAGAATAGTACCAAATATTGCCAACGGAGAGTAAGAACTGTCAGACAGATACAGGGAAGCCTGCTTAGGAGCAGCAGGAACACCAGCACACGTCAGTCACCCAACATCCTACCTCCAGCTGAAGCCAAACTCTGATGCTTCAAAGAGAAGGAAAAAAAAAAACCCACCCACAAATAAGCCAACAAATGAATCATCATCAACAACAGCAAGAACAATAAACAGAAGCCATGTTGTTCAAATGAAAGGAAAATAAATTGTTCCTGGGAGCCACACTGGTAATCTTAAGACTGGAATATAAGTGAATTCCACCCTTGAGTATCTTTTGAAGCAGTGTCATGAGACCTCTCACAGTACCTGGGATAGAAGCATTGCTGTTAGTAGTAGAGCAGAGTGAAGGGGAAGGTACACCTCACTGCCCTGAGATGTGACCCAGGTGAGGGCAGACTATCCCAGATGGTGCTCCCAAGCGCACAAGCGCACAGTATTTAGCACATGAAGTGTGCAAGGAGCTGTGGCTGGCTCTTTCCCTGCACATCTCTCTCCCATTTTTCCCTCGCTCCCTCTTTAGAGATACTCAATGACAAGAAGAGCTGTCCTGGAGTAGCGGTCAAGTTTGCCTTTTATTCAAATCTGTCTATTTTAGCTCCTTTGACTTTATTCCATTCTGGTTTCCCCAGCCACCAGGTAGGTGCAGCCCTACAAACAACTGCTAGAGCAAGCTGGAGCCGAGGAAGAGCCAGGGAAAGTCGGGGATAGTTTTCATTTGAGATTCACCCCTGGGTAGAAAAGTAATTATGGTGAGCGTTCACGGCACCGTTTTCTGAAGAGCACTCACTTGGGGTATATTTACAGCACAGGAAAGGATCCTGGATGAACATAGAGCTACAGGATTTGTCTGCTTGTGGTCCTGCATGAAAGCTTAGGGGTTTATTACCTTTCCTGTTGATGATTCTCATTCCTAGAATTGTCTGGTTGTTGCCTATAACTTTTAACACTTGGCAGTGTGCTGGTTACACAGGGAGATCCTGCTAGAGGACAGCCAGGCTTGTCCAGGTCACAGTCACTTCTCTCACTGACGCCTTCCGAATGGCTGGGCTCTGCTTTTATTTCAAGCCTCCTCTACTTTTCCTCTTTGTCTCTCTCTCTCTCCAGTTGCCAGGCCACATTGAACTTGGGAATTAGACTGAGTACACATTAGGTAGTCCATGGATATGAAATGCAACCTGTTTTCTCCCACTTCTGTTACCCCCTTTCACTTTTCCCCCGAGTTTTTCTCCATTCCCATTTCTCCTCCTGACCATATTTGCTTTTAGGCATACAAGGGGGAAGGAGAGATGGAAAAAGAGACAGGCAGGGTCAGCAAAGTTGGGCTCAGCTTTGGCAATCCACTGCCCTACTAAACTTGTTGCTTTTTCCCTTGCTGCCGAACTGGTGCTTTGGGCTCCAAAGGCTGCACAGTGCCATTGTCCCCCTGCCAATGCTCTTTTCTCCACCAGACCAGTCCTCATTAAGGAAGCCCAGCTGGGCTTCACTGACCTGGTACCAGGTACCCCAGGGCTGGCAGCGGCTCCTCGTTAGACATCAGCCTCATTCAGCCCACTGGAGGGTGAAGGCAGCACCCAAGGGCTGTCAAGTCCAGCACATACAAGCTGCTGAGGCAGCTATATGCAAGGGACACGGGTGGCACGATTTTCCCGCATGTCCCACTCGCTATGCGTGGCATCCCCAAACATTAGGACGTGACACAGAAAAGGAGTTACAGGCACCTGCAGCAGATGATTCAGCTCCAATAGAGGAAGCTTATATGGTCTTGAGGTAGTGAAGGAAACTAATCACATTGGCTCTAGGAAAACAAATAAGCGCTGAACAGGTGCCAAAAATGACTTGGCACTTCCAGTCACCTTGCAGTTCATTTCCAGGGCAAGCTGGGAGGCAAATACAAGTTTTTTTCCTGTTTTACATGTGTCACCCTGCAAAGGTCTTGAAAAATGGCAAAGTACAGAGGAGGAAGGAAGCAGCTGAAGCAGCACAGGGTAAGGGACAAGCTCATTCAGCCCTAACGATCCTGCAAGGAAGGCAGACCTGGAATGACATCTCTGGGCACCCTAACCAGCCGATGCCAGTTTCCCCAGCTCGAGGCGCAGCATCCACCCAGTCACCGGCTGCAAAGGGAGGTGAGCAAGGAGCAGGTGCTTACACCGAAACACCATCACGCTGAACGCTGACCATAGGGAACTCCTGCCACCAAAACCTGTCTTCAAGTGTTAATGCCTTAGTTAATAACACTCCGGAGGTTCACACAGGGGAAAGCAATTTTCTACGAATGGTAGAAAGCCCCAATTTTGTCAGCAGACCAGTACCATGAGCATGACTGAAGCGGGCTGCTGGGCTTAAATGAGATGACTTTGAAATAAAGGAAATGAATAGAAAAATATGAGCCACACTAATGATCATAGATCTGGAATACAAATTGCAACAGGCTACTACTGTTTATAATGTTGACCTTGCTTTTTATTTTTTTTTTGTAAATCCACTGTGAAGGACAGACATACCACCTACTGCCTCGTCCACCAGACCAAGGACTGAAGCTATTTTTGGCATTCGTTATGGTCCAGGTGGCCCATCTGGCCTGATTCACTTGGCCAGTTTTCCTTTCCATCTGGGAATTTTGACCCTCCCGCTTTCCAACTAATTGTATCACATTATCTCCCTTTTTGTTCCCCACTTCCCTCGCTGCAAAAGGTTGCAAAAATCTCATGCGCTGTGTTAGAAAGTCTCAATTAACCTCTAACCCTGCTTCAGTGCATGCGGCTTGGGTTACTTCTCACACCCAACCGTGGGCCCATTAACACGTTGTCGTAAAACAAAAACTGTTTTGACGGGCTGTAATTGCTGCTAAGTGATGCCGAACAAAGGCGCTCTTGTCCCGGGGAGGCCGGGGCTCAGCCCCGCTCCCAGCCCCGGCTCCCCCCGGATAAGGAGCTCCCCGGCCCTATGAGCTGATGAAGGGGCCGCCGGACACCCCGCACGGCAGCTCCCCCCCCAAAAAAAACCGCAGAAAGATTTCGGGTGGTGGGTTTTACCCCCCTTCCTCCTCCTGCCGCAAATATAATTAGTTTATGTTAGCTGGAAAAGGTCGGAGGTGACGGAAGGGCAGGGCCCTTTTTGTTTTTAGGCAAGATAGTGGAATAATTGCTTGACGCTCAGATCTGCAGGTGCTTTATGAAGCTCATTTGGGGCTGGCAGCCCGCAGTGAAAGCTGATTTCCCGGGAAAACGCTGGATTCCATGTGACAGGGTTTATTTGCTGTGGCAGGAGTGATTGGCCATTCATGCCATCCATCATTACCGTACCTGTTACGGCCAACACTTACCTTAGCTGCCCGTCCTCCTTTTAACGCTTGTCTCCTTCTCCCCAGCGCTGGGCACCTGCAGCCCAGGCAGGACGGAGCCGCTCCGTGCCTTTCTGGAGAGGACGTGAGGATGTCGTGGGGTTTGGTGCCTGCCAGCCCTCCTGTTCCACCCAGGACGCTGGGAAAGCCGTCGCGGGCGGTGGCAGAGCCATGGGGATCCTGCATGAACTGGCCTTATGAAACAATCCCTGGGCATCCCGACCGCGACCTCCAGGCACCCTGCGGCGGCTTTCCTGGGTGAAGCAGGTATTTCAGGCCCAGGCCACCTCTCAGTCAAGCTGCAGGAATAACAGTATCAGTTTTGCCATGAGTGCTCGCTCAGAAAGCTGTAAAATACATGCAGTTTGGCAAACATGCCATGCTAAAAGCCCCCACGCCAAGGAAAAGACATAGACTGAGTGTTTCAGAACTCTCCTTCAGGCCGAAGTGAGGATTTTGCTAGAAATTTAAGTCTCAAAGAAACTATCAGGAATTACCTCCAGAAGATAGATCCATCTGTTTGAAATAGTGCGTTCCAGTTGTCCAAAAGATAAATAGCCCTTAGTCCCTATAGACTGGCCTGCACAATGCTCCGGATGGTCATCCATGTACAGACTGCTGCTAACTCAGAGTCAGGACAACGGGGATTAGTTGTGGCCTCTCGTCAGCAGCACAGAAACATCTGGGACCCTGCTGCCTTCCCACGGCGCCCTTGCAAAATAATTTGGTTATTCATAGAGCCTTTATTACAGCAGCTTCTTAGGACATCACAATGGCCACACAGGCTCTCTGCAGAGCATCTTCTCTCGCACTCAAAAGTGCATCTTCCACTGACAGAGTCCCCTCCTCATTCCCGCAGCCCTCGAGTGCCACGGTAGCCTGTTCCGCAGGCGTTTACTGTAAGAGTACAGGTGGACCAGGACAGATGTAATCAGATAGCGAGGCTACTGCAAGACATCCTATGCTGCTTTTGCAGGGCCCATCCATAACCCAGATAGCAGTGCCAGCACGTCTCCTCACCCATCCGCTATGCCAAGGCAGAATCATTTCCCCCTGTGTTGTTCTAAACCCCTATTTTCTATCTTGTTCTTAAATATGGATCCCCCCGGCAGACCAGCTGGCAGCATACTGTTCTTGATGCCAGAAAGTTCCTCCTGCTGCTCGGTCAGACTCTTTTTGAATGCAATTTAGTCTCATCACTGTTGTCCTACCTGCTACGAGAACAGAATTTTCCCCCTTGTTCTGCAGAAGCCTATACATTGTTAGAAGATCCTCGTTACACAACATCATTAACTTTCGGAGCCCGGCCAGAAAACTCATTGCCACAGTCTCATCTTATCCCTTTGTGCAAACCAGCCATTCTCAGTCGTAATACAATAAAAGCCATCCCATCTTTTTTTAATTCCAAACATCTCCCCATTCCTTCAAGTTTCTATGGGCTGTTATCTTTACTTCTTACTGTAAATAAAAGCTAAACAGCTTCAAGCATTAGCATTTCAAAGCAGCCTGCACTTGGAAACACATCAAAATAGCTATTCCAGAGTATCTGGAATAGCTGTTTTGGTTAATTTCCAGGCATAGACCAACCTCAAGATTTAACCTCCCCATGCTGCCTGCAAGGGGTTACTGACCCCAAATCCCAGCACTAACCTCCTGTGCCTGGAGGTACCACCCGGCTTTTAGGAAAGGAAACTCTATCACAGCCAACAATTACATCTCAGACATTGCCACATCACTGTATTTCTGGCCTCCTGCACTCATTACTGGTTTATATCTTATTTAGCTCTTTATCTTCGGGCAGAGGAATGAAGTTTCTACAAACATTATCTGAGTCCTGATTAATAACGCACAGATATTTCCTAACCAGTGTAAACTGGCACTTTTCCATGGATTTGCACAGAGCTACTTTAATTTCTGTCAGGTGAGGATCTAGCCTGCTTAAGACTGTGTTAATAGAAGACAAAGTCCAAATATGTTTTATCTTCGGAGATAAACATTGCATTACACAGTGTGTGTAGGATATACCTTCTCAGAAATACAGTCTTGGCTGTAGTGTGGGCTGGGCACAATAGCTGGAAAGGTTTGGATGTTTTCAAGCAGGGGTGGTTAGAGATTGCCAAGAGCTGTCACTTGAGGCCTGAATTTTGGCAATTTGCTATTGCCTGAGGAAAAAATGCTCATATCCAGCAGGACAGCTAAAAGAGACAAAATCAGGTCTCTGGCCCACTTTTGCAGCCAGAGGAGGAAGCTTCTGAAGGGAGGCATAGGCAAGTCAGGGCACCTCAGAGCAATCCAGAGCAAAGATAAAGCCAGTGCTGGCTAAAGATGTGGGCAAAAAAGTCTGAAAGCAGCATTTCTGTGCCTGTTTTGTAAAGCTAATATTACACACAGAGGAAAGTGTACGATCCAAAAACACAAGCACAGAATTAACTGAAGTGCCCAGCAGACGTGCAGCCCTAGAAATGTCTGTTTTCTGAATCAGTCAGTGAAGTTCAGCACCTGAAGTCACACCTACCAGCCCCACCTAGCTCTCACTTTGCAGTCATTGCAGGATGCTTTCCATCAGTATTTCACTTGTGAGCCCTAAAGCCTGTCAGATGAACGTGTACAACTGCACTCTCCCTCCTCCAACAGATCAGGATTCGTATCTGTAACTCCAGGAGAAATAAACCCCTGCAAACAGGACAGGTTAGTTCTCTTTCTGGCCCCACTGGGTGACCCTGAGAAAATCCTCTTTCTTTCTGTTCCTCCCTTTCTTTTCTCACGCCTTTCTGTCTTTAGGGTGGGACAGATCTGTCCAAATGCAGACAGTTGAAGCTAACTGGAACTACATGAGAAGCAGCAGAGTCATCTTTTCAAGAAGATTCTAGTGCTGTGCATTAAATACAGCTGCCTAGAGGATCTAGCATGCCATCAGCTCCACTATGATAGCTGTTCTTTGACTGAGGCTAGAGAAATAACTCAAAGCATTCTCCATGACAAATCAGAATAGCAATTTAGCCAAAAAGTCCCCAAATAAATACAAAATAAATTGTTGATAACACGCGTTAGCTTTTTATGCTGAAAAGTTCTCCACAGAGAAAGAAAACACGAGACACTTTACAAGATACATTTTATAGATGTTTCTGTGATTAGACACTGCAATTTGTACAAACAGTGAAGGGAAATGATGCATCAAATGCATTTTTCATCTTTGAGGAAGATCACATTAATCTCTTCCCAGGGACACAACGAGCAGGGACAGCACTACAATCAAAGAGAAAAGGTAAGAGCAGTATTTGATTGTCAGAGCCCAACGCTATGCCTGTATAGCTCCAGAATTTCCCTCTGCCCCTTTCACCCGTGATTCACCAACATATTCTACTGAACTGCTGAAACAAAGCCTATAATTAGGTTATTATCTTTAAGAAAGGAGTCTAATTGTAGGACGACAAATGCCAAGCACATGAAAGATTACTTGAGTCTTACGAGCAGCTGATGATACCTTCCAACGCGTGCTCCTTTTCATGTGTGGAAGACTCAGATGCCAGTTTCAGATAGGACTGAATCACTGACATCTACTCAAAAAGACATCTGGAAGTAGATGATATCATGTGGTGAAAAGGAACAATAAATTAACTACATGAACAACATCATTTTCCCGGCAGCAAGGAAAAAAGAAACAGAATTCAACTGTGTACAAGTGGACTTCCAGTCCAGAGGTAAAACATATGGGAATCAATAGCAGAGGCGGGAGGACCACTGTCATACAAAGGATGCGGGGAATTTAAGCAAATTAATAGCTGTGGGAAGATGAAACAAAGATGACTCAATCGTCAGGCAAATAATTTTGTTTCCCCCCACAGCCATCATTACTAGTTATTTGATGCAGATTCCCATTAAGCTGGCTCAAACGAGGGCAGAGAAGCATACCTATGGGTTGAGCAAGATCTGCGCTGCTCGAGATAACGTGAGCTCTTACGAAGAACGGCTCAGCCTCTGGAGCACAGCTCTTGGGAATATCTACTGATGACCCAGGGCACTGAGGCCACTGGATTCACCAACTTGCCTCAGACTATGGGAGTATTCGCAGACAGTCAGACCAAGTGACCTCTAGGAAGGTATTTCGGACACATGCAGCTTCGATTGGTCTCCTAAATCCACAAAGTGACACCCTTCAGCTCTATCACTTATAAATTCAGGGAGAACTTCCAGGAGCTCTGCCCTTAGGAAGACAGTAAGGAGCATGACACAAGACTCAAAATGAAACTTCTATTTTTTTAAGCTGTTTGTCAAGTTTGCAATAACTGTCAGATAAAATGACAGTTCCACTGAAGCACCTTGATTCAGGTACTTGACTGGGGGGAGAGTGAGTGAGGAATTTTTTTTTTTCCTTTTTAAAATCAAAGCTATTCGTTGATGCCCCGGATCAAGCAATTCAGAAGCAAAGTTTAAGGAAATTTCAACTCTTGTAGTAGAAGAGTCACCCATCCCATTCCCCAGTCTGCTCACACGTTTAACTTGGTGACCTCCAGCAGCAGGGAGGTTGACAGGGGAACTAATACACTGTGTGAAGTAGTACAGTAAAGCCTCGTTAATATTCCCATCGCTAATCCGCACACCTCATAACTCACACACAGAAAGCAGCGGTCTCTTCCCCCTTCTCCGCTAAGATTTAATAGATTGTTTTAAGGAGGTCTCACGTTACCAAGAGTTCAGGAGTATTACAAAACATGCTCCTGGACATTTCTTCCTGTACATGAAGGATGAACAGATATCATCCCAAAGTCTACTCACGCAACAATGGACCAAACCCACAGCTTTACAATCGTTTCTGCAGCTGGTAGTATGAATGATCAAAACGTGATTGTTTTATTTTATGTTTCTTATTTCATCTAAACAAGCTTGGTTAGTAACATTATTGAAAAGCGTCATCTCATTGTGAAAGGAAGAAGTGACCTGTTTCTAATGTTTCCTCCAAAATTTGAACGGCTTTAGGAAAATTCCTTTTAAAGACTTTTTCACTGCAAAGTTAGCTCATGCTGTAACTTGAGTTACCACCTCACACAGAAGAGGAATTCTTAACTTAAATGGGTGGGCTCGTTAGCTTGCCTTGGCTGGCTCACAGGCAAGACATCTGAGTAGTGACTAGATGAGTACCACTAATTCTCCACTGTTTTCCCATAGCTCCTGCTGGGAAGCAGGAAGGACAACAAAGTTTCCTGGATTCATTAAAACACAGCTTGTAGAGCAGCCCAGCCCAGCAGAGCTGTCTTGAAGAACCAGGAGCCTGTGAATTAATTCTTTCTTCAGGATTTCCAGGAGAACTGTTATGTCATTTCTGGGCCCAAGAGAAGTTCAGCCTTTGTCCTCTCAGCAAAATACGTGGGTTACTCGTCTACCCAAGTTAAACAAGCTCACATCCCTTCTCTCTTCATGGGCAGAAGCATGGAGAAGGTCTTGCACAATCTCTTCCTCTTACTCATTTTGTGTCCTCAACACAGCTAACCACAGAGCTGGGGACCACATCCAGAGTCCGCAGCAGTTGTGGGGAAGATCCTTCTCAAACTTAATGGAGTAAAACCTGTCAGACCCTTTATGTTATGTCACTATATTAAGCAGAAACTCACCAACTGCATGCATGAGGTCCTAGGTTTGTTGGTTTTTTTCTTTCCCCTCAAAGTATCCAAGAAATTCAGAACCCGCTTGGGTACAAAAGAAATCCTGCTCTTCTACTGCGTTGCCAGAGCCTGATGAAATGAAACTTTCCTGCTGTGTACGGCAATAACATCTGCCCTATTGGCTGCCCGTACTTCGCTCCACTAAACTTCAGCTTACGACTGCTTGCTTAAAAAACAAGCACGCAAAACCTCCAAACTCCCACTTTAATAATTAAAATAAATAACTGGAAATAAATTGTAAACGCTTTTCTGACATCACGTTGGTGTTGTGCGTTACAGGAGGACACATGCTAAGGCTGAAATTTGGCTTTGGGGCCAAGTGCCTCAGCTTCTCAGTGGACTCAAACCAGTTAAGGCTACTTCATTCTCAATTTCTTCTCTTGTTGCTGCAAACAGAAACTACTTGAGAGTCAATAGCAACTTCACCATGGTGCTGTATACATAATCCTCCAACACATTAATGATATCAAAATACCACCACTGCTACTGGCCCCAAAACGCTCTCAGTGTCAGCCACTCCTCAGCAGGAACGAGCTGCCATCTGCTTCTCTGGGACTCAACCAAGCGTCCCAGGAATCACTCTGATTTCCTCTTCTAAGCTTATATATTAGGGATGTCACAAAAGCAATTTGGTCACTTAAATGAATTGAGTTCTGGTTCATTGGATAACCTTTTAATGGAGTCACTTAGGTCAGGAAAAGGGATTATTCCCCTCTAGAGCAGCTCTGTTGTTTTGACCTTGGTAGATGAAATTATTTATTTTAAAATGAAAACTAAACAAATAAATGACAGGCAACGCAAGACCCAAGAACATGCTCGTGTTTGTTTGCTCTTTCAGTGCTGAAGGCTTTCATTTTTGGCTGGCTGGGGGGAGGAAAAGGGGGAATGAACATTTTTTAATGGAAACACCTCCTTTGTCAGAAAGCTGCATTGGCCCATTTGCCTCTACGTATCCAAAGGTAACTCGCACTGCTTTGCAGCCCAGCTCTGCATCTGCCCACTGTGAAGCAGCAGCTATAAGACTCTTTGCTTCATAAAGGCTAATTTTATACTTTTTTTTTTTTTGCTCAGCAAAGGGTTCAAAACCACAGGGCCAACGTTATTAGTTAAGCTACAGAGTTCCTCTAACACAACCACCAAGAAAACAGCAAAAGTCGCCATCATTAAAATGAATCTATTTCTGCCCCTCTGCTTATTGAGTTAGACCTTTCTCCCCAAAACACCATTATTTATTTTCTCAACTTGTTATATAAAAGCTATTCCTCTTGGGGACCACCGCACATACACACACACAGATAATTACTAATAAATTGTGACGCTCTGGGTTTAACAAATTAATTCTGGCTTAATCTTGCCAATCATAGACATGAGAACTTGTTGGCAGGTTAACTTACACACTTTTGGTCTGACTAAAAGCAGGAATTTTAATACTTATATTGCAATTCCATATAATAAAGACTGATGTTTAAAAAATACTGTCATTGTTAAAAAAAATATTTAAAGTAAGCTCAAAAGCTTTTCTTTTTAGTATTTATAAAGGAAATGATTGCTATTTTTCTTGGGAAATTAAGCTTGCACACCTACCTAGAACATAATTTGCTTCTATTTTTTAATACCTATAAATTGGATTTGACATGTCTTCCTTTATTAAGCTTCTAAATTTGTCCTCAAGTAAACGTGCCCTTGTTGAAAGTAGTTTAACACAGTGGTTCAAAACCATTGGGGCTGCCAGGGCAGAATTTTGAACTTTATGCTCCCAAGAAATGTGTGGCCTTGACCTTGCCAAAAACTCCGTTTTATGTTTAAATGGTCACAGATTTAATAACGGGCTGCAAGAAAGACTTGCCATTAACCACCTCCTTTCCTTTCCTCCTAGTTAACAAAACACTTAGGTCTGCAGCGGATGCTGTAAGAATTGAATTAGTTATCTAGGGTAATCTGTCCACATTAGCAAATGGTGTCCCACTAGGTCAATACAGAAATTAATTGTGGGATTCTTGTCAAATCCACATTGTTTCCTGGCGCAGTTGCAAGCCACTCAATTAGACACCTTTCAAGGCCTTTTGCTGGTCTAAATGTAGCTAATTGCTCCAGTTCTGGAAGGGGATGATTCATCTCCCAGATGTCTCAGACCTCTCCGCAGCTCTGCTCAGCTAATATCAATACATACATCCAGCCGACAGGATATTCTTGTGAACAGGATATTTTTACTCATGCCTCCCTTCTGTATGATTAATCCCAAACAAGGAAGGTCTCCTGAATCACGCTCCTGACACGGCAACTCCTTTACGTCTGCTGGCTTCCCACACACGAGGGGCTGGCCATGAATGCCGCCTCTTTGTCAGCGCTCTCCAGGTGCAGCACTATTCACACTTGAGCTTGACAGTGGAACATAACAGTTTTTATTCGCCGGTCTCCTCTGTCAAGTATTCTTTTCTCTTCTGCCGCTTCCTCATTTGTCCATATATCAGTGGCAGGGCCGGCCAAATTGAACATGAGTGAAGCACAAAGACAGACTGTAGTTTCCACAGTGACTGTCTATGGGAAAACAGCACGCGGTTCGGGTTGTTTTTTTTTTTAATCGAGTCCTCAGAGGTCACTGGTAGCACTTAGAGCTGCAAGTCCCAGAGGAAAAGACCAGAGCATCTGGTCCACTGGTTACCAGTTTTCAAGGAGAAATCCTCACGAGCTGTTGCTTAAGAGCCATGGGGGGAAGAGGGGGTGGGGATTAAAAATATAATAATCTTGAAAGCTCTTCCCCAGCCCGCTTTGTATGTGAGTAGGACTACAGGAAGAGGGAGAGAGAGGCAGCTTGGTAACTCAGTCCCCATGCTGTAGAACGCAGCGCTGTATGTGGGAGGTGTGTGCTTCCAGCCTTGGTGGGTGGCTGCAACATGAAACTTTAACTAGATCTGGCGCAGCACCTTTGGCTGTATAAAACCTCAGCGAGGCTCCCCGTGAGGAACACACGCTCACCTGCCATTAGTGCAACCAGCCACCGGATGTCTTCGTTGCTCCATGCCAAGACCCATGGAAAAGCATTTCCTTCAGAGTGGAAAATTAGGTCTCTTAAGGATTGCAATACACAAAGTGACACCTGGAAGGTAGCAGCTCAGCTCACGCGAGCATCATGTCTGTGCTTTGGAAGGAAGAGATGCGCAGGGGTTATGACATCAGCTTGAGGAACAGGTTTCTGTTCAACGCAACGCTGACTGTCCCTGGGACCTTTGCTTACAAAGATCTGAGTTTCTCCATCAGCAAACTGGAATGCTGGACATCCCCTGCTAGTGCAAGTACCAAGAGAAAGGCAGTGTCCAGAGAGCGTTTTGTAACTCTGAGATCCCTACTCCAGAACTGTAGCAATCACTGTCAAGCACATGCCTTGTCTGTGCCTTCTCCCGCCATCCTGTGCCAGTTGAGGGCACAGCACCTCAGCCACTACGAAGGAGCAGCACTGTCCACTCTCGAGAGCTAGTTCTCACCCAGCTCTTCACATATGCATCCAACTTCAGAAGAAAAAAGAAAAGGGAGCAAAATGATGTCGATTTCACGTATATAGACACCTACATATACACACAGAGCCAGCTGTTGTAAGCAACAGCTGTAATATGGCGGTAGGCGGAGGCCAGCACTGAGCTGCGCAGCGGCACCAAGAACATGCAGAGCAGAAAGACAGCACCTACTGTCTCCCTTCAGACCCCTGGAGCGTGTTTGTCAGTTGATTCATTTACCTTGTTTTTTTCTTTTTCTCTCCTAGTAATCCCTCCTTTCGTGTTTTTGCTTGTCAATCCTCTTTCTTGCTCCTCCTCCCTTTTACTAATGTTTGTAATTCTGGATCACGTTCTTCATACTGTCACCGTTTCCCATGATGGGAGTATCGCTGGGCACAGGGCCCCTAACATTTCCCCTCTGTACCCTGACCTCTACGTGAAACAGGAGAGAGTGTTTCTCTCAGCTGGCTGCTCATCCTTATCAAAGCCTGTCTCCACGACAGCTAAAGCTTCCAGTCACTATTGCCAGGGCTGGGCTGGAGATGCTTCAAAACAGATCACTAGAAGCAGCTACTATAGCCTGTGGCCCAGCACACCCTGTGCCCCAGCTTTACTGTCTTCAATCTTGGGACACGCGCTGCCAGCACTTGGCTGAGGCAGTTCTGGAAATGCCTTTTCCAATCTTGTACCAGGCAGGTTTTCCAGGGACACAATCAGGTAAGAAAGACTCAAGAGATGTAGCCCAAATATTAAAACTAAAGTAACACACAGTTGTCAGTAAATCATATTTTTGAGATCTCATGAGACCTCAGCATAGCATTATAAAGAAATTTATCTTTCTTACCCAAACTATTCACGTGCTAACAACTGCACGCTTCTTTAAACGCTTTCATACGGTTGGGTCCATGACCGATACAGCAGCCATTCAAAGCCCCGTGCACTCAGGAGTTTCTTGGTGATTCCACGATCCCTTGGATCAACTCTGCCTTTGAGGGAGATGTAAACTCCTACAGCATCAAAACCAACCTACTTCAAGTTTTCTGCTGTTATTGACTCCCTTGGTACCTCAATTCCCTTCACTCAGAAATGACAGCAACGGCCAAGTCCCCATTACAGTTCTAATCTTTCCCATACCGTTGAAAGTTACCATGATTTTCTTGGTGCGACAAATTAATTAACTTAAACACTCTTCTACAGTGAGCAGTCTAATCCATTTTTTCACTTTAGTGTGCTGGTAAGCCTGCCACTAGCTAGAAGATGCACTATTTTAATTTTTAAAGTAGCTGAGGTCCCGGAGGCAGCAGACGCTGTGCTCAGAGCAATGTCTTCTGGCAGGAGTACCAAGCACCTTTGAAAACTTTCTCATTCAAAAAGTAATCAAGTCTGTTAGTTCCAGTGACCACTCCATGGTGACTTCTTGAGAGGCCAGCCACATGGTATTTTAAGTCTGAATCATATTTGTTAATAACTGAATCACATTATTTAGTTTATTATTGCTCCACTGTTATCAAACAGCAAATGAAAGTAACTTTGGTGTGATACTCCTTAACATGAACTGCAACTATCAGTAAAATTGATGGCACAGTATCTATTCATTTTATTTTCTGGATGTCTGTCTTTAATTATTTCACTTATTCTGACTAATAATCATCATCTCATGCTTGCTTTCTGTATCACACTGTTAAGCTTTCAGGCATTTTCTCCTGGTTTCCATTTCAAGCAAAAAAGTTTTCAGACTTTTTTATGCCTCCAGAAAATTAAATATTAGTTGAGTCTTTTGTTTTGCTTTTAAAGAATAAAGCTAATGAAAAGTAGGTCAAGCTGAACCCTGTTTTCCCAAGCATTATTCTTGAAATCTGTTAGCACCTTGTATTTCCATTCTTCTCTTAGCACTGCAGTGTTTACAAGCTCTCTGAGCATGCATTCACATGCCAATTATGCCAAACAGACCAACTCAGACAGGAGAGATGAATCCCAAATTTGAGCAAGTAGCTTTTTAAAAGGGAAAAGAAAAGAAAAAAAAAAAAACAACATCATCCAGATGGACAAATTCACATTTCTTTTTGGCTTATTTCCAGGCTGTGTCTTAAGCATCGAATAGGGACTAATGCAGAATATATACACAGAAGTTTATTATTCCAGTGCTGCTCAGAGAATTTAATGTCAGAGAACACAATGCAACATGTGCAAGAGGACAGTAGCCCCATATAGCGAAGTTTTGCAATTTAAGATGAAAAGTTAGGCGTTCTGCTACGCTGACTGCTGTAATCCTTGTTACAACAAGCAGTGCTACAGATCCCTGCCCAACACCAGCACCAGAGCTGCGCCCAAGTACACTGCTGCGTGATTCAGCGTTTGCGTTCAGCTCGCCCGTAACCAGCAAACTGGTTCACACAACCGTGGGTCTCAGCTGCATCTGTTTTAAAAGTACAACTACCTGCAGCACCGTGCACCTCAAAAAGAGTCTGGCCTTTCTCTTCCAGCTTCTGCACAGTCTCATACAAGGCAGCTCACTCAGAAGCCCCCAAAATCTAAGTAGACAAGGTGATAGGTCGAGGGAGGTGATTCTGTCCCTCTACTCTGCTCTCCTGAGACCCCACCTGGAATACTGCATTCAGCTCTGGAGTCCCCAGCACAAGAAGGACATGGAGCTGCGGGAGCAGGTCCAGAGGAGGCCACAAAGATGATCCGAGAGCTGGAGCACCTCTGCTATGAGGACAGGCTGAGAGAGTTGGAGCTGTTCAGCCTGGAGAAGAGAAGGCTCCAGGGTGATCTTATAGCAGCCTTCCAGTACTTAAAGGGGGCCTACAGGAAAGCTGGAGAGGGACTTTTTACAAGGGCATGTAGTGATAGGACAAGGGGCAATGTATTTTAACTGAAAGAGGGGAGATTGAGATTAGATCTAAGGAAGAAATTTTTCCCTCAGAGAGTGGTGAGGCACTGGAACAGGTTGCCCAGACAAGTTGTGGCTGCCCCATCCCTGAAAGTGTTCAAGGCCAGGCTGGATGAGGCTTTGGGCAACCTGGTGTAGTGGAGGGTGTCCCTGTCCATGGCAGGGGGGTTGGAACTGGATGATCTTTGAGGTCCCTTCCAACCCAAACCATTCTATGATTCTATGAATAGAGGTCTTACTCTAATAACTTCGGAGATGAGAAACTGAGGCACAGGGTAAGTAAACACACAGGCTGTTGAGTGAGTAAATACATACTGCCTGTGATATTGCATGACCTTAGTGGGTTTTACTTTTTTATTACCTTTTTCAAAGCACTACTGCTTTGCTCAGGCTGTCTTATGTGAGGAAACACCGATCTTTCCATTTGGTAGTTTTGGTTTTGGGCACACGATTTGGCAGACAGAGCCTCATCTCTCAGCTGATTCTATTGTGGCTTTTGGGTCAACAGTTGACCTAAGTTATTTCCCTAAGCTACCAGAGCTCTGGAAAGGCAGGGTTGCTGTCTAATGAATACCAACTCGAAGCCATTTCAGGATCCAAGCCCTGAAAACAGCCCCTTCCCACGTCACTATTAAGCCTTTTGAGCATTCAGAACCCACGTAGGGGCTCTGTGGCTTTGATTTACACCTGTATCTAGATATGAACCCTCCAGCAAAGACCAAACATGCATCCTCTTTCACCTCTCTCTTTCTCCCTGTTCTTTGGTCTTCCACCTTAGAAGGCTTAAAGAGCCAGAAATCACAGCAACCCAAGCTGAAAACCTATTTCTGACGGCACAGAACCTGGCTAACACCTGCAAGTTATGCCACTACAAAGAGAACAGACTACACCAGTAGCTTTAGTGGAATAATCCCTCTTTAGAAATAAATAGAAGCTTGGAAACCAGTGTAAAGGAATACACTTCACCATGGAACTGGATATTCTGCTGGCACCTGGGCACTGAGCAGTCAAATGGGCTGTGTAAGGTCCAGGGCTCGCTTGGAGAAATCACGTGCTGCTCTGAAGAGGCAGCTCATGGCTAGATCTTCACCATGACCATGAGAAAACTGGGGGAGAGCCCATGCTGGGGGAAATGGCTGTCTTGGGCATCACAACCTCAGCAGATATCTGAAGCTGGTTGGCAGCATGGCTCTGTAACTCACTCCAGTGTAAGATGGAAATAAATAATGTAAGGTGGCTTTCACCAAGCCACTTTCCATCATTTATCAGCAATCCTGGCTAACCAGGGAGGTCCCAGTTGGCTGGAAGTTAGCAAACATGACAACTATCAACAAGAAGGGCCAGAAGCAGGATCCAGGGAACCACAGGCCTGTCAGTCTGACCTCAGTGCCAGAGAAGGTTATGGAGCCGCTCATCGTGAGTGTCATCACACAGCATGTACAGGACCACCAGGTGATCAGGTCCAGTCAGCACGGGTTTATGAAAGGCAGGTCCTGCTTGACTAATCTAATCTCCTTCTGTGGCAAGGTGACTCAGTGGATGAGGGAAAGGCTGTGGATGTTGTCTACCTAAATTTTGGGGAACCCTTTGACACCGTTTCCCACAGCATTCTCCTGGAGAAACCGGCTGCTCATGGCTTAGACTGGCATACTGTTTGCTGGATAAAAAAAAAATCTGTCTGCACAGCTGGGCCCAAAGAGTTGTGGTGAATGGAGTTAAATCCAGTTAGCAGCTGGTCACAAGTGGTGTTCCCCAGGGCTCACTATTGAGACCAGTTCTGTTTAGTATCTTTATCAACGATCTGGATGAGGTGATCCAGTGCACCTCCAAGAAAGTTTGCCGATGAATCCAATTTGGTGGGAGTGTTGATCTGCTTGAGGTTAGGAAGGCTCTACAGAGGGATCTGTACAGGCTGAATCAATGGGCTGAGGCCAATTGTATGAGGTTCAACAAGGCTCAGTGTCAGGTCCTGCACTTCGTTCACCACAACCCCGTGCAACTCTACAGGCTTGGGGAAGAGTGGCTGGAAAGCTGCTCGGTGGAATAGGACCCGGATGTATTGGTCAATAGCCAGCTGAATATGAGCCAGCGATGTGCCCAGGTGGCCAAGGCAGCCAATAGCATCCTGGCTTGTATCAGAAATAGTATGGCTCGCAGGACTAGGGAAGCAATCGTCCCCCTGTACTCAGCACTGGTAGGGCTGCACCTCGAATACTGTGTTCAGTTTTGGCCTCTCACTACAAGAAGGACATTGAGGTGCTGGAGTGTGTCCAAAGAAGAGCAACAAAGTTGGTGAAAGGTCTAGAGCAGAAGTCTTATGAGGCATGGGCTGAGGGAACTGGGGTTTTTCAGCCTGGAGAAAAGGAGGTTAAGGGGAGACATTTTTGCTCTGAGTGAGTGTTGGTCTCTTCTCCCCAGTAACCAGTGATAGGACAAGAAGAAACAGCCTCAAGATGCACCAGGGGAGGTTTAGATTGGATATTAGGAAAAATTTCTTCCCCAAAAGGATTGTCAAGAATTGGACCAGGCTGCCCAGGAAGGTGGCTGAGTCACCATCCCTGGAAGTATTTAAAAGAGGTGTAGATGTGGTGCTTAGAGACATGGTTTAGTGGTGGACTTGGCAGTGCTAGGTTAATGGTTGGACTCTATGATCTTAAAGGTCTTTTCCAACTGATATGATTCTATGATGTTTATGTACTATACCCAGATACTCTTTCCCCCATAACGCAGCCAACACAGAGGACTGATTTGCAGCTGAAACTAAGTATTGGTCTCAAACTTGTCCAGAGCATCTGCTGCGGGTTGAAACTCTGATTTTTCACAATAACTAAATGAAAGCATGTCTTGCCTCTGCGTGGTTTGAAATGAGAGAAGCAGCAACCTCTAATGATATTTTCAGTCTGGTGATATGAGACAGAGCACAAATTGCCTAAGAATTTTGCCCCAAAGCATGAAGCAACAATGTGAGACTGCAACAGTGAGAAAGTTTAAATAGGAGTCTGTAAATTTGCTCCTCGCAGGGCAGAAAGTCTGCATAACTAAGGAGCTGGGTGCAGCCTGCATTGCTTTTCAGCTGTAGGCCACTGGTTTGAATCCAGCCCAAGTGGTAGGGACAGAGCCATTGCCATCTGGCAGATGTTGAGGGGCTCCTGTGACATGAGCTATCATTCACAGTCCAGAGCACAGAAGACAGGTAGAAACACTTCCAAAATCTCAGTTATCTACAGTAATTTCATCTTTGCTGGGCATAGTGCTGGACTGAGATTGGGATGCTTTATCAAGTCAGGATGAACATGCACTGAGAAAGAGGCACATGGAAGAAGCTCAAGCTATTGCAGTCTGCTAAACCTGCAACATGAACGAGTGAAGCTGGTGATCTGGCACAGGCTCCTCATGGTAGATCCACATACAAAAATTCGAGAAAAGCTTTGGTTGCCACAGGAGGAAAAGGATCAAAATCACAGATTTCTACACAGTTACATTGATAAGACACTCAAATAGCAGAACTACAGTAAGAATTATCATATAATTGATGCTAACGTGGTTATTATTCAGCCTTACAGGGTATTTTCTTTATTCGTGTCAACCGAGTTGGCGTTTCTTTTCCATTCTGTTGTAATTCTTTTTTTCTTTTATGAAATACAATTACATTTCCACAAACGTCATGTCTACAGAGGAAGCATGCCAGAAAGTTATGAGACTAGTACTTGTCCTGCTGCTGTGCCAGATGCAGTATACATTGATTTGCTGAAGATCATGAGGTGTCTCATTTTGCCCAGTTCTTCCCGTCCCAGTGAAGGCCCACGTGTGGAAATCAACACTGCCAGTTTACAAAGGTGTCGGTTCATAAGATCACCAAGTTCAGTTCACTTCCACCACAAGCAAGGTGCAAGTCACTTACATTATTAGGCACCACTAGAAAATAATATTAGAAGAATAAGAACTACTATTTCCACAGTAGATTACTCAGACCTGCTGCAGTTATCTGAAAGACAGGGCTGCACAAATATTAGCATGCATAGTAAGAGTTTTCCCATTCCTGGATTCCTGTGGAATAAATCTGGAATTTTGCCGTGCCTTTTTCATTACAATGTTTTCGCTATCTTCTACCACCTGCCACATTAGTAAGCTACCAGAAATAAAAGTCTAAGTCATCTTAGGGTAAACTTTGTTATTCTTTATTAATGCTCTATAAATCAGCCTTGTTATAAATCAGGGAATGCTCATTAATCAATTCTCCGAAAATATTTGATTTGGCTAAGAGTGTAAAATTGTGAAAGTAACAAAGAAAAAATTAAAACCATGTGCTAGAAGTGGGTTCATGACTGGATGCTTACGTCAACAAAGACTCAGAACTGCACAAACAATTACCATATATCATGTTAACTTGCATTAAATAAAACCATGCTGAAAACCAGTAGTACGATCCTTATAAAACACACATGTTTTCTCATATATTTGTGCATGCAGGACAGCATTTTGCACTCGGTTAACTGCAAACTTGGGTTGCATATGGGTAAATGCAGGCAGAGTTCCTCCTGCCGGCTTTCCCTATGCAGATGCATCGGAAACCGTCGTCTCCAGCAGTTCGGTCTGTAGACAGAGCAATGTTATCCTCCTTTTAAGACAATCTTGCTGAGGGACAAAACCAGAGGACTAGAGGTCAGGGATATGCAGACTTCACTCCTTAACCTGTTATCTAGTTATTTAATCTTTGATAAGCCATTAGGAATAAAGTGTTTAAACCTGGCTGAGATCAGATCAGCAGTTAATTAATGAACACATCAGTTCACACTAAGAATATCGTCACTTGACTGGACACTCCCTGGAATCAGCTGGGATCTGGTATCCTTAACATAGAGTTAGGCAGCACTATCTACATTTAGAAGTCAGTAATAGAAAGCTGTGCCAAGAACACAACAGAAGTAAATCCTCCTGGAGAAGGAACAAGTTAAACCAGCAAAATAACGTATCAGTTCCCTGTGCAAAATAACTCTGCCAATGAGAGTGTGATTTACTCGTGTAAAAGTGTGTGCAAGCTCCTTCTAGAGCACTAGAAAAGTACTTTTAAAAAAGAAACCATTGCATTTGTCATATGCAAAAGTCTACAGCAGATCTGCCTCAGGAGCTGGGGCGACAGAAGAACATAATCACTTCCCTAGATGACAGCAAACCACACAAACTTCCAGTTCCAGCCTCGGCCCATTTGTATGTCAGTTTTCTTCTTTTTCCACGTTTATGTTTACTGATGCCTATATTACAGCAGTTCCTAGAGGTCCTAAGTGATAGCATGCTCCTACTGAACTAGGCACCATAAAAAATAAATACAGCAAAATGAAACCTATTGAGAGGGTCTACAAACAGTCAACAACTAAAACAGATGAGAGGAGGAAGTATCTACATCATACTCATTTTTTTTTTGTATGTGCATGAAGACCAACGTATTTGGCCCTCCTTTATCAGATGCTTAAGTCAGTAAAAATATATACCTGGAAAGAAGGTACTGATACAGAGCTAGATGAATAATAATAATAGCTAAAAAATTAGTTGGAATTTGGGTAACGAAGCCCAACCAACTGATCCACTTGTGGATCATGCGTGTGATAGCAAGTTGAGGTATTATTGCCGGCTGCTGAAGCACATGCAGCCTGATCATACGGTAGTGGCATTTCTTCATACTTTCCTCTTGCTGGATACCTTCTGGTCAGAACTCTTGTTCCTTCTAATATTGTCCAATTACCAAGAGTAGAAAAATGCATCTCTGGCCATAGGGGCTATAGAGAACAAACAGCAAGTCCTGACAAAAAAAGCTCAGAAGGCAGAGGGAAACAAAAAGAAAGCCTTCCCAAATTATTACTTCTAGAACATCTTCACGTTTCATCAGTCAGTCTCTCAGGGCTGCTGGGGGCCGATCCACCATACTGGAAAGCCTGAGGCTGACTCCACAACACAGGCAAAACTCCTGCCGAAGCACAAGCACAGCGACCCGTGCATGCCTGAGCCTGTGCGCTGCCCTGCTTTTCCAAGTTTCTCGTATTTAAGTTTCTAATGGTTATCAATTTGTGGCTGTTTATTTTATAAAGGAAAGGCTGCCCCATGGAGCTGGTAGTTGAAGTATTTTAAACAAACGTCATCTCTAAACTTTAAAATGATGCATTTGCCAGGGCTTTTATATGCATTCAGATGTGTAGGGAAAAAATAAATAGGAAAGAGGATAATTTAAGCCTTGTCATCAATGGAGTTTCATCTCTGAACTTTAGTGCCTGATGCTTATTAAGCAGTTGTGGCCTGTGACATTGTCAGAGTCAAAAAAATATCCTGCCAGGATTTTAATCAGAGATAAGCACCAGCTGCATCTATAGAATAAATTCTGATTTGCTGCACGAATTTCAGGTTGTGCAAAAAAGGATGAGACGTTCAGTGTTGATGCAGGACTGAAAGCCCCTGACGTGCAGTGAAAACAAACGCCTGCCCTCTTACAGGCCTGGTGCACATAGCACCCATCTGCTGATGAGTTGCATTGATTCTGTGAAGTGTCCCATGAAATACGCCTTCAGAGCAGCGAAAAACCACCCTGAAAGAGGAAAACCACTGTGAAAGATACAGAACCTTCTTTGTGTCTTTGCTCCTCACTTTGAACTGAGGTCTTAGTCATGAACGCACGCCACAGCGTGGAGGGGAGCCGCAGTTATTTGCTGGATCTTGCGGTCGCTTCCCTCTGTATCCATATTCTGAAATTTCAGAGCCAAGTTCACGCCTGTAAATCACCTGGAACTCGACTGCACATCAGGCAGACTATTATGGGAGCAGGATGCTGGACTAGCACAGTTACAAGTGGCCGATACGGATCTACTTCACAGGGGGTGAGAGAAGTCCTTTCTGAAAGTTTCAAGATAAAACAAGAAGCTGGTTCAAAAATAATTAAGTTTTATTTGGACTCCTCCTCCCTGCCTTTCTCACATTTTTTCTGAATTATCTAAATAGCGGTAGGAAAGGGAAAGAGGGAAAATTCCACAATAAAAGGAGGAAAAAAAGCCAAATAACAACATCTCCAAGGGATGTTAAAAGCAGTCCATGCATATGCACCCTACAAAGTTTGAGCTTTCTAGCTGTCTCCGCTTGCTCGTTCACAGAGCTGCCATCTGCAATTGTCTCCATGCACTTCAAGCACACACTGCGGCTGGAGACGTTGAACTTCACTCCCCTCTCACCCCCATGGAAAATTAGATTTTTAATTGGAGCAAAATATCTATTTTCCTTGAAAATCATAATTACATTTTTTCCCCCCTTGTCACAAAGTTCATTTGGGAAAGTTTTACCTGAATGATTTTGTTTGCCTAAACTGAGGTTGGGAGCAGAAGATAAGTGAAGGCAAGGGGGAAGGTGTTTTTTTTCTACATTTGTGTCTTGGAATAAAGGGCTAGATTTCCTGAAAACGTTGAGATAAAGAGTGTGGTAAAATCTGCAAATTACACTGAAAAATTAAATCAAATACACAAGTTATTTTAATACCTGGTGACCACTTCCCTCCCTGGATCAGTCCATGGGATAAGCCAGTCTATTCTTCTCCTCCCTGAACTCAGATGTAATTTTCCAGCTGAGGCAAACGAGAGCACTTCCGTGCTGAATTTCTGGATGGTGTCTAATGCAGACCTTCACTGATTTCTTATTTATCCATTTGACCCTTCCTGAAAGCAGCCTGAGTCACGAGCTGAGCCTCCATTCTAAAACCAAAATCACCAAGTGCTTTCAATCCAGGAGCAAGAAGCCCAACTCAGCTCCACTATGCAAATAGTAACCATCTCGCAGACTTCAGTGAGAGCAAAACCAGTCCCTCCAGTGCCATATATGGTTGTACATATGACAAAGATGGGAACCAAAGTTTCAGTCCAGACCACTTAACAGATCTAGTCTGAATCCAGCTTTTACTTTGGGCTGAAGTACTACAAATACAACAAAGGCAGAAGAGGCTTGTTTGTGAAAACCTAAGTTCCTTACAGGTTGGAAATGCTTCACCATAAAGCAGGGCTGGTGCAGGTGTGCAAAATACAGAGGCAATTTTCATCTGATATTTTATATCCGAGGGGAACCAGTCCCACTGATGTTCCCAGGTATCAATCTTGTGTTCAGGACTTAGCCCTGTTCACAGATTAACTTGATTTATGTTTAATAGAGAATTCCATTATTAGGGGTTTTTATTAATGTTTTTCTTACATGGCTCCTGGAACTTTCTGCACGTGTTCCCCCACAGCTAATGAATGTGTGTTGGGAAGGAGATACTGCAGATATGGTCAGGACATAACGAGCTGTAAGAGGTGAAAGAGAGGTGGTAGCTAGGAGGAGGGAAGAGGGGGAATTCAAGCAATTCAGAATGCGAGCCAAGGACCCACTGAATCCAGCAGGCTTCGGATAAAACTTGCACTAGGATTAGACATGTATCTTCGCACACTACAAATAAAAGGGGCAGAACTGATCCTTTCTTCTTTATACTGAGAGGAAAGGGGACACAGGAAAACCAGGACTAAGTGCAAGCAAACATATATGGAAGAGCCTTTGAAAGATGGGTGAGGGACAGAGTCGTGTTAGGAAGAAAAATGGCATCATCCTGCAAGAACATAAAGAAACAGTGCAGCAGGCAGTTTGGCTGGATCGGCTCAGCAATGAGGATGCAGTAACCAGTGGCGACCGTCAAAAGTAGGGGGAAAGACACGTCCTTTGGTATTTAAGCTCTTTGCTGGAGCCATCTGCCAGCAGCGCTGCTGGTGGAGACAGAGCTGCCCTGAGTGATGCTCTCAACCTCTCTGACCACCGAGTGCTCTGCAGCGCTGGGAGCACAGAGCTCACCTTCCACCCCTGCAACCCAACTCAGACCCAGCAGGAAAGGAGACAGACTGGTCCCTCTTAAACTGTTTGCTTATCAGTAAATATAACGAAATCATCTGCTGCTGCAAGCCTTTCTGAGTACCAGTTCCAGAAAACCTATCCTGAGCGTGCAGCAATGTTTGTGTCCCATTCCCACAACCCCCCCACCTCAAAAAGGGGAAAAATCCAACTAGAAAGAAACTTTAAATAAGGCTTAAAAGCATGGCAGCCTAGGAGGGCTTAGGAAACATTCCTTTCCCTACCACCAGGAAACACTTTTACAGGAATAGCCATTGTCAGCATTTTATGTTCTGACAAAAAAGTTCATGTTCATAATGAAAAAAAAAAAAAAGATTTGGAGAAGTTTTTCAATAAACTGCACTTAATTTTAAAGGGAAAAAGTGGCTACAGATTATATCATGAGAGGAAAACGTCCTCCCTATTAAAAAGAACACTTCATTCGGGCAGAAAAAGTCCTCAGAAATGAAGTGAGTTGCATCTGACCTGCTCCACCATGCGCACTGCTAAATCTTACCCATTCCATTCCCACCTGCACACGGGCTTCGCTCCCTCTTTCACGCTCACCCCTCAGATGTGGAAATAATAAAGGAGAAATGAGACACCACTATTGTTTTCTAAACCGTACCAGCTTCTTCTGAATTTATTGTCAAGATCTATTTTTTGGCAGGGATAACAAGAAAGGTCAAACTGGAACACAGCTGCAGGTGTGCGGCCACAATCCACACTGCTGCTTTGTGCAGTGATGAATGAAAACATTTTTTTTTTTTTTTTAAACTCTGCCTAACGATCCAGAAGCTCTTTTATCTCTCCTTGAGGGACGCTGGAGGGGAGCTGCTCAGCTGCTGCTCTATCAGATACATTTGGTCCTGCTGACTTCTGGGATGGGAAATTTTATATCACAGCTGATCTGTAAACCTGGTCTTTACTCCTTTAGCTTTCATGCATCTTTGCACATGGTGTTGGAAAAGTAAATAAGAACGAACTACTCTGAAACCAAAATCGAGTCAGCGCTGAGAGGAGACTGGAATAAGGTTTTGATATTTTCATTATTACAAGAACACAGAGAAGCTCTTCAAGCAAAGGGAATGCTCAGCGACAAAAACAGTGCAAGTGCTGTGAGGTATGCAGAAATACTGACGCTTTCCCTAAAAAAAGATACACTGATTTAGGACTTACTTTTTTTTAAATCATGCCTTCAGGCTGATGTCTCCCTTTAGTCCTCAAAGATTTGTGAGTGGAGCAGAACTTGCACTAAACATTTGGGAAATGTGTTATTTGGGGGAGAAAGGACGTGAAACTGAGCGAGAAGGGAAGACACAACTCTGCCTGCATTGCCGGGGGGACAGCAGAGATCTGAGAAAACTGGTCTCATTTGATTCATTTTGTAACTGCAGAAATCTGTATTTCCTTTCCACTGCCGCCTCTCAATGCCACCACTACACAAAGGTCCTTGAAACTACTTTGGTCCCAACAGTTTCTACTTAGACACTGAAGCAAGGGGCTGTATCACAAGAATTCAGCTTTTGGGTGGGGAGAGAAAACACCCATCAGCTCTCCCCGAAAGCAACGGGAGCTTCACCTGCCATGTTCTTCAGTCGATGAATGGGACCGAGCACTTTAGAAAATACAGGCTATTTTATTTGTTTGCTTCAACAGGAACACAAGTCAGAATATTCATCTCTCTTTGCAAATCTTACCCAGCATCTTGACTTCGAGCTCCAGCTCTGGAAAAATCTTGCCCTTGAATCAAAATCACATCCTGGAAATATTCCAAGTAGGTGTACCTCAAGCTTCTTTCTAGAAAAGCCAACTTGTAAGCACAAATAGGCCAACTCTGCCCCGACTATTAGGCCGGGGACTTCCACAGAACTACAAGCAGCATTATCCAAAATATATACTAAATATATCAACACACAGACTGGACTGTGCTGTGCCTTTGCTACAAGTCCTACAAAAATGGCAATTTTTAAAGTATTAGAAATATGCTTTTAAGAGCCTCTAGGTTCCAATACTCATCACTACGGTCCAAGCACAAATGTTGTCTCATAGTTATTTAAATGTTCCTGAAGAATTAACGTCCTCAGAAGCTACTGGACCTTTTTTTTGGCCGGGGAACCGAGGCGCAGGCTTGTGATGTGTCCAAGGTCATATAAAGAAATATTAATAGTGGAAATTTATGTCATGGCCAACATCTGGTGTAGATTATTTACAAATAAGTTGACTCTAAAAACAAAAAACAACACAACAACAATAGTTTTTAAGTTTGTTTACAAAGTTGCCTCATGTTGTTTCCACTATTTTATTAAGAGCACATGAAGCCATGCTTCCAAACAGCAGCATTAAAAATAGACTAGGATTCACGGTGGGTGAAATTCAAGCTTTGGTTTTGATTAGCATCCAGAAGTTCGGATTAGCCAAACTTCTTTGGTCAGCCAAGAATTTATAGTAAGACATTTATTATGGAACGCTAGAGTATGAGAAACCTGAACAGAAGTAAGCCATAATCTTCCAGACAAATCCATCTGCCATGTAAAGATGACATGGGTTGCCAAGGCTTAACATACAGGACACCTTACAGGAGTGATGGAAGATCATCAGCTACACACACTGGAGTTCAAATGGAGCACAGCATCCAGGTCAACATAAAGGGAGATGGATCATTTCCTTTGGGAGGCTGTCCCTGATAGGAACGCCAGTTCCTATGGATTGCTCTCAGGCCTTGGTCAGCCTTTATCCTCTGTTGCCTGTTTAACCTGACTTCTGTGCATGGTCATCATGGAGAGAGTAATGACTCTACACTGAGTAAACTGGTGGCTTGCTGAAATCAGCATCAGCACTGCTGACAGCGTCTCATCGACCATAAAAATCATCCATTTGGACACCAAGAGTTTTATACACTTGTACAGAACAGTATGTTACTGATATCTTGCCACCGAAAGGCAGGAAGAAGAATGAAAAATGTCTAAGCAGTTTGAGCTGAAGAATTCAAAGAAGGTCAAGTGTGCTTTATTACAGACCAGTTGTAAACTGGTTTGCCTGACTGAAGATTTACATCTGGTAATGACACCTTCTGATGATGGCAGGAACAAAATGTTTTCTAAAAGCCCCCAAAATGGGTTGAATGAGAATACCCTGGAACTGGCAAAGATGCACTGTGTCCTAAATTAAAACATAACCGAGCCAAAGTAAAGAGATGTGGTTAGTGGCTGGCTGCTCATCACCACTTTGTTGGCTCATCTTAGCTTACAGGTTACTAAAGAGAGAATTCTTTTTTTCCTCTTGCATCCAGGAGCACGGCAGCAGTCCCAGGCAGGTTCAGAGGAGCAGCTGCTAGGTGTTCCCAACAGTGGCAGATCCCCTGTAACTCTCACACAGTGCCAGAGTCCAACGGAACACCAAACAGGGTAGATCAGGATGTCACATAAGGATTTGTCTTTTAAACCAGCGCTAAGTTTTCCCTGTGAAATAGCCTACTTTGTGGATGGGTCAGGAGGAGCTGAAAAACCATTAGCCAACCAAGGAGCGATTTCTGAGATGTCTGGCTCTTTGTTTCACTTCCATTCATTGCACAGGTAAACTAAACTAAAATTTAAAAATCCAGCTGAGAATGTTCAGTGCTTACACTGGGTTAAGTTGCATATTGTCATCTGAAGACCCTGGCCAGATTACAGAAGGAACAAAAGGGAGCGCCTCCAGTATTTAGAAATTCATCAAAAATTGCAGATTAAAAGAACGAGAGCACATTGAAAAAGAATAGACCTCCAGCCACACGAAATCTGCCAAAACCAGGATTCTACAGGAAAAAGATCATAACTGGAGAGCTTTTCTGAGCATGAGTGGGTGACCTTCACACAATTCCATTGACTGCATGCTTGCATTTTTGTTTTCCATCTGATTTTTAAACAGATAGCAAAGGTCCTGGCAAAGACTAACTACCTGTCTGCACATCTGTAAGGAATGTGTGAGTTTACCTTGGAACCACATCCCTCTGTTCAGCAGCCTGGTACCGAGACGTACCGAAACAGCTTGCTGTCTATTTAGGAGTCTGGCTAACATTTATTCCTGCAGATCTGGGTATGGTTGGACCTGTTTCTGTCGCAGCCAGGAAGGATACTGCAGTTCTTTCTCCTGAGTCTTATTATTTTTACAGAAGTTTCGGTTCACCCAAAATAAAGCTGAAGACCTTACCGGGAGCTGAATATCTGGCACTTTAAAGAAGGCGGCAGACACCCACTGTGAAATCAAAATACTGATGCCAGACTTCAGCCAGATGCTGTTATCAACAGCATTATCAACAGGGAAAGAAACTCTCACAGTCACCTTTCCTCATTACTCCATACCCTGAGATGACTTTAGGAAACGGGTCTAACACCAATACCCATGTTACAAATTACTGAGATTTTCTATACTTGGCACAGCCTCTCCTCCTGCGACTTTTCTCCACCCCATACCCATTACTCCATCATCACCATCCATATCATGGCAAATCTTGCTGCTTCCATCTACTGTCCAGGTTTCTTATCTGCTGCAGGTCCTGCTCCACCACCCTGTGGCCAAACTCATACTGGCTTGTGTGTTACGTGATCAAACTGGTGTAAATCAGCATTGCTCAGAGGAGTCAGAGGGCAATTACACCTGCTGAAGTTGAAGCCACTTGTTTGCAAAAGGGGTTGCTGGCAAAACGGGGCCAGGCTTTGAGTTTCAAGTTTTAGAAAGTGTTAACTTTTCAAAAATTAGTGTAACTTAATTCCCCCCTCAGATGATCTGTGATCTCATGAGCAGGCAAATCTGTTCAATACGGTGAGGATAAGGACAAATGACTTTTCCTTCACCTGCTCTTATGCCTCACCACAAAGGTACAGATGTCCCCATCGTTCTCAAGGCCTGTTGTACAAAATCAAAGAAGAGGGGAAGTTAAAGCTCTGTTTATGAGGAGTTTAAATTTGTTATAAAAGTTGGTTCTGTCCACCTGGCATCATTTAAGCAAACAGGTGAACATCACTCATTGAAAAATAATGGGCTCGAGTCTCCACTCAGCTATAATGGATTTACACTGTTATAACTCTGAACAGACCTACAGGATGTTTATGCCCTACAAATAAACAGAAGTAGCTTTTCTTTCAGCAAAATACAATCTGTTTCGCCCTAATGTTCGATGTTTCCACTACTGAAAGAAATCTTCATCCTACTTGGCTAACCCCAGTATTAGTCAATAATGACTTATTCAGCCAATCTTCTGGGAAAAACAATATTATATATGGTTTTTGCCAAAGCAAAAATCATAAGCAAAAATATCAGACCAGCTGACATAAATTAGCATAGCTCCACTGACATCAGTTGCATAAACTACAGGTTTTGCAATAGAAAAAATAAGCAAGTTATAGTACTAGTTCTAGGAGACAATGCTGGTAACAACAGTTGGGATGCTTTCGGTTCTTTCTGTATTTTTGTTTTAAGAGCACATAAATTCCCATGGCTAATTTGAAAAATAACAATCCCAAATAATATGCATACAAGAAAAAACCCCATTTTTTAAAAAAATTAACAAGCTATAATTCTGATTTTTATTGTCAGAACAGAACTCTGAAGTGATGTATGGGGAAGTTCAGCTTTTGATACGTTTCCTAAAAATTACAACAGGTGATGTTGGAGAAGGCTTAACCAAATCTTTACTCAACTGCTGCAAACACGGCTTCCCAAATGCCCAATTTTGCATGAAAGAAAGGACTGTTCTGTTCAGATGTGCCCAAGAGGCATCCAAGGACAAGACCTTTGGCTGGTGTCACCCAGAAGAAACCTTGACTGAATTCACATGAGCTGAGAATCTCACTCAAAAGATTGGCCATTGCTTCCCTGTTTGCTTGATCCTCTTTGACCAAGTCTGATGCAGAATTTGCACTTTCTTTCACCAGTGAACCTTTTGTTACACCGTGCTGCTGGACTGGGAGGAATTTCATAGCCTTCCCACAGGCACTCGTAACATCACCCTCTCTACAGAGCTGGAACTCCAGTGACTGGGGGACAGCAAGCATCCCAACGTTTGACTCTTAATCCCAAAATGAGACATGGCTGATTAGCTCTTACCCTTGTCAGCACTACTCCTGCTCAGACATGACCCATTTGCCTGCTGGACTGCAGATGTGAACTTATCAAGCCAAAAGGAAACTTGACTTTGATTCTGATCAAGCCAACTGTAAATAAAATGTCAATGTTTTATCATCACTTTTCCTTCCAATCTCATGGGAAACAAGATCTGGTTATGTAGTGTTCGGCCACTAAACCCTGAAATAAGGTTAAGGCAGTGTGGCAAAGATGTGATGCTGAAAGCTAGAACAGGGAAATGCAGATTCTTATGAAGGCATCAATGCAAAGCCTCCAACTCTATACTGGCTTCCTTCCTCCCTCTCCACAGACATGGAAGAAGCTGATGACATGGTGGGTTGGACACAGAGTCACAGAAAACATGGAGCATTGCAGCATCTACAAAAAGATCTGCATTTTGTTAAGAAAAGCCAACACAGTCTATCCTCAGAATTGATCTCGGTGCCTATGAGGGATAACAGGGGAGAAGCTATGATGGAAAAAGCCGGTGTGCCAAACCTGTCACAATTTCGACCAAAAATGGAATTTCTGATCAAAGTCCCTTTTCACTGAGAAGTTTTATTTTTTGATTTAAAAACTATTCCTGTTCTGTATTGAGACAAATCCATAGCAATTTCAAGCACAGGTGGAAAAGGAAGAGAAAGGTCTCCTACCCATTTTAACCCACTTATCTGAGTGCTTATTTAGGTAAGAGAAACTGAAACGCAAGGGAATGCAGAAGCCCTGTGTTAACAGACAGGTTTGTTCCTGAACTTGCTGCACAGCTTGGAGGAGTGAACCTTAGAGTCCATAATGTGGCACAAGGAGGCAACAACACTAAATAAATTGAGTTCACCTCCAAAAGTGCTCAGCTGAGATGTTCAATATTGGTCTAGGAATTTATTTCACACAACTCTCATTGAAGTTTATAAGTATAGCATAGCTTAAAGAAACCCCAAAAAACAACAGCAACAAAACCCACAACAAAAAAACAAAACAAAACAAAACACTAAATCTCAAGGGGACATGGCAGAGAGTAAGCAACGCACAAAAACTTTTAAAATGTTGAAATGGACGATACCCTGATAGACAAGTTTTCATATTTTCTGTTCAAAAAAATAAACTGGAATTAGAGCTAGTAAAAAAAAAAAATCAGAAAATATCTGACAGGCCTTTAAAAATTACTTTTTCTTTAAATAGGATCAGTATTGTTTTGTCATTTTAGTTCATTCTTTTGCTTTCCTCCTCTTAAAAATGCTTAAACTAGAAGAGAAAATACTCACTTTTCATATGTCAATTAAAAAAGTAATTATCTTTTTCAAAAAGCAATCTCCAATTTAGAAATAAAATTATCATTTTCCAAAACACAGCCTGCACAAAACCAGCAGTCTTTGCTTATTTCTAAAAACAAGGTCATGGCTCGATGTGGTCACCTTTAAAAATCTTTCCCTTACAGAAACACTCATTTGGGGTGACTGTAGGACCATACCCAAACCGAGATCACATCAAATTTTTATGCTGATAGAAGTTTGGCAGATACAAGGATAAATCTTTTAGGGGCAAATCCCCACCTGGAATAAATGGATTTATCTGCACTGCAGAGCTCTACTGATCTCAACCAGCTGATGGTCCGGCCCTTTGTGATTCAAACTATTGTTATAACTCAGCCCAGTCGGTTCATGCCTCAGCTTGCTCTGACACCCCATAAACTTGAGCATTTCAAAGGAGCAGTGCACAACGACCCTACCAGGTTGTCTACTGTCTCTGATTACTCTGTGATAATCTGCAGCTGTTTCTCATCAAAAAAGTAAAGAAATAAGTCCTACTAATCACAACCTGAAAGTCCAACAGGAATTTTTCTTCTGCTTTGCATATTTGAATGCTGATTTGCTTATCTCCCAACCAGTGCTAATTATAAAGTTATTCACCTCTTTGTGAGCTTCATTCACATCACAACCTGATTCCTTTACCTGCTGACATCCAAAGGCATGAGCGATACTCTAAGAGGTGGAGTATTCAGCATAGGAAACATTATTACCAGGAGACATTATCCACAATTTCTCATCAGCTGAAAAATCATATTGAATTCAGAAAATTGCTAGGTTTGTGTTCTAGCAAAACAGCTTACCAACTACATTTATTTGCAACTCTGCTTGTCTATCTTACTGTAAATAAGATTAAGTGAAGTGATGCTATTCTGCCAATAGAAAAGCTTGCACACCATCAATTCTGTCTCTTTAAAACCACATACAACAGGGTTGGTTGGTGCTCATCTTCTGACGTGTGACAGGGAACCCCCTACTTTCTATATACACACACGAAGACGTTGAAAAGCAAACACTGCAAATATAACAAGTTTGGCAGAACCACCTCTTAATCGAAGGATGGATCAGCCAGCAGACAGTGAGCCTCCTGGAGAAGACTCAGTTCTGCACGAGATCTATCACTGCTGCTGGCAACACTCGCCTGTTTTATTTTCGGGAAGCAAGGAAAACAAAACAACCTTCCTGAAGCACAAGTCTGACAAACTTTATTGAAGTTAACAGAAATGCTTCCTGTTGATTTCTGTGAGCTTTGGATCAATTCCTGCGTTCGGCAACTGAAACAATGCTCATGCACTGGAGACAGGAGTAGCTGGAAATGCGTCCAGTAACCGAGAACCGGGGTCATCTGCTAGTGCAGTCAAAAGCACTGTTAAGAGGAAGCGTGTGTTCCAAGAGAGACATAAACCAAAATATTTTACATTATTTCTCCTTATGAATAGCAGTACTTTTAGTAATACACTCTTGAGTATACCTTAAAAAAAAATAGCTGTTTTTAGTTTGCTCACCAAAACCCACAAATAGAGGGCACAACAGACAAACCCAAGCAACGAAATGACTACTAAACACTAGTCTCTGGGGTACTTGTGGAGCGAAAGCGCTACCACAGAAGTTTGATTTTGTACAAGCATATGGTACCTGGTGGCTCAGAAGGTCCAAAGACCATGGGAAACTAGCTACAGGGTTATGTCTTCCTATCCCCACACCAGGGCAAAATCATAGCAGCTAAAGATGACCCACAGCTCAAACTACGTTTTTTCCACGATGAGGAACTGCCTCGGCATCAGACACCACAAACTATTGTAGAGCTTTGCCAGACCTAACGATTTGCATGCAAAGTAGTCACAAGCTGCTATGACAAAGCAACCTAAAAGCTGAAATAATCACATCTTCAGGTGTACTACTCAACTCTGTGGATTAATCCATATATATTTAAATATTATAGTATGACCTTTCATATCAATTGAATCCTATTTTCATATGGTACCTCAAACACCTCGACATCTTACCGCATTTCACCAAAGCAGAAACACTCCTCAAGCATAAATCTTCTTAACATAACTGTCCACAGTGGAGGTGAGGAACAAGTGAGAAGAACTTCAGCATTGCTGAATTAAAGCTCTGCTTTAATTGCACAGATACAAACACATCTTGTTGCTCTCTTGTGGCATAATGGGGGAGAAAAATTCAAACTCGGAAGCTACGAGTTACTGTACACATTGTAATTAAGGACATCCAAGGTTCATAGAATCATAGGATCGTCTGGTTGGAAGAGATCTTCAAGATCAGAGTCCAGTCATTCACCCTGCACTGTCAGGGTCCCTAAACCATGTTGCTCAACACCAAATCCACATGTTTTTTAAACACCTCCAGGGATGGAGACTCCCTGGGCAGCCTGTTCCAAATACTTCACAACTCTCTCTGTAAAGAAATTTTTCCTGATATCTAACCTAAATTTCCCCTGGTGCAACTTGAGGCCATTCCCTCTTGTCCTGTCATTCATAACATGGGAGAAGAGACCGACCCCCATCTCCTGACAACTTCCTTTCAGGTGATTGTAGAGAGCAATAAGGTCCCCCCTGAGCCTCCTCTTCTCCAGACTAAACAGTCCCAACTCCCTCAGCCGCTCAAGAGAGCAGTAAAACAGATACAGACAACAGATAGGAGTAAGCATCCGTCCCACTGTAGCACACAATTAGGCAGAGGACTAACGATAAGAATCTGCGGAACACAGACATTAGTATGTGGCCACAGGGACACGCAATTAAATGAATCGCTTGCAGGCACGTGAATGCAACGGAAAAGGCAACAACTGGATCCAGCTCTTAAGACTAATTCTTCATGCTTCCCTGGTCCAACAGTATTAGGCTACTGTAGTTAGTCGAGTTGTTTTAAAGAAGAATATTTCCCCCATGCAGTAAAAATTAAAGTTTTCCACTTGTTTAAAGAAACATGCTGTAAAAAATGAAATGCAACTTGCTAGAAGTATGTTGATGCATTAGAAATACCGCAGGCAGCTACTGGGCATTACTGGCAAAGGTATTAGCTGACATCATTGACAACCAACCGGAGAGCTTCGCTGTTGTCCCAAATTCCTAAGCTATTTCATCACCAAACAGAGCATGCTACACCTCTGCTCCGCCTCTGGAAAACCTCCCACAAGTCGCCAAAGCCCAAAGGACGCTCCACAGAGCATCGGGATGACTGCCCACCTGGATGTGAACCTGGGGTTTAAGTCAGCTATATTGTTACAGAAAAATCTGGCTAAAAAAAAACCCCAAAAACCAAGGAAATAATCTCGCTCTATTAACGACCCCACGTCAAGTTCAGACATTTGTTTCAGCTGCTTGACTACTACATGCACCTATTTTTCACATGGGAGGGGAATGATGGTAAGTACTAAAGGTCTGTAATGGTGTTTTGCTGGGTGGAACAAAAATGCAAAATTTCCTGGTTATTTTCGTAAACGAACGAATGGAAGAGTTTCACCAGCTAGCCTGACACACTGAACTTTCGCAAACCTTTCAGAAGAACATTGACAAGTTGTATTTCAACTGTTGCGAGGGAGAAGGGAGATAAAGGGCAGAGATAATTTCTGCAAATCCTTTGCAAAATGGTTTCTTTGTGGGTTTTTTGGTTGCCTTCTCCCCCTCCCCCCCCTTTAGTTCTAAAATGTTTCTTTTCAATCCTCCTCTTTCACTTAAGGGGTGTTCCAAAATTTTCATTTATTTTTAAACCTGATTTATCAAGAGCTGCTGAGCCTGGCAGATTAGTAAGGCAATGGAGTGGTGAATTCAGGTCTTTGGTATGTGAACATATGTGTACATGTAAAGTTTTCATATATAGGTACATTAGTTTACATTTTTTTAGTGACTCGTATATATAACTTTTAAGTCTATAATCTTAGCCTGATGATGCAACTTCAGTTCCTATAAAACACTAGAAGACATGCACAGAAGGCTGCAGAAATCGGAAGACACATCAAGATCCACCGAGTTGTAAATCATTTCACCTCTGCTGTCATCACAGACTCCTACCAATCTTGGATCACCCGGTAGGAAACAGGGCATATCGTACAGGACATCCCATTCCTCAAAGCAATGCTCAGCCTCTCTGTCAACAGAGCCAAAATACAGAATGCAACATTTCTTCCACAGCAGTTATAACTCAGGCTGCGGAAGTAGTGAATATCTCCATTGGGTGATCAGGGGAAAAAAAGCCCAGCTTGGTTGTGTCAAATGTAAACTTTGAGGTTTAGAGATAAAGAAAAAATCGTTCCTGATCAGCCCAAAATGTTGGATTTCAAGAGATTTTTGCTTTAAAGTATAAACCTTAAGTTTTGCGTTTAACAAAACTAAGTTTTCCAAAGGATTAATCAGTAACCTTTCACGCTTTTCTTCTCTTTAGTTAGGTCACTTTACACGTTCAAACTCTGATATAGAAAGTAAAAAGCCAGAAGTTCCATGCAGGTAAAACCTACATCAGACTTCTAAATTTCCAAGAACATACATATGGTGATAAAGCACTGAAAAAAAGGTTCGACATCTCTTCTATCCACACAGTGCTTTTAGCCAAAACTGTTTACCAGTTTGCCCCAACCTTACAGAGAAAGCACCTATTTCAGCAAATCTGCCATGTGTTGAAGCACCTGCAAGCACTTCAGCTGACGTACTGAAAAACACATTAAGGCTTGAACCCAGAAAAGAAAAATAAACTTTCACTTTCCTAAAATGAGAAGCAAAGCTCTATAAGGAAGAATACTGCTGCTTGCCTACAAATCATGCTGTTTTCTTCTGAGACAACCAGGTAAAGCACTACCTGGGGTTAAAGACCAGGCTAAGCTATCACAGCAGTGGGAACAAGGAAGAAAACAACTGGTGCTGTGTTTGTGAGACTCTCCAGCTGAGCTCTGACAGTAGCCAGCACATTTCTGCCCGGGATCTTACCTGCAAAGCACAGTCGTAGTGCTCGTCTGTCCACTCCCTGGTAGCCATTTCCAGCACAAGAGGACTGGGTCCTCAGCCTACCAAGGGGCTTTGGTCCTCCCTGATCAGCAGGCAGGACCCACAGGCATGTGCAGCAGAAGGTAAAGAGTTAGAAGAAATGGTACAATTTCTCCCCATTCATTATTTTTTTTTCTTTTTTTAAGGAAAGGCAGAACAGAGTGGGAGAACTCCAAAAAGACACAGCAACACTGAAACCTTCGCACTTGGTTTTATCTTTAGAAGGAGCAACTCACTGTGGATGCACTCCCCTCAAAACAAAACTATGTTACTCATCACACAAGTGGCTACTGGATTTCAATCATTAATCAACAACATTATTCACCTGTCTGTGCCGATCCCACACATTGTACTGGGAGAAGGTGGGGTTTTTTCCTTTGTTTATTTTTATTTTTTTGCAAGAGTCTTGCCCAAATAGCAGGAACAAGTGGGGAAGACCAGCCCTAGAGATGTATGGGCAGGCAGCTCCTCTGGAGCCAATGCTGACAGCACACGCCGTACCTTCTGCTGCACATAAATGACTTAGCAAGTCCAAGAACACTGGTTCCTGCTCTCCTGGAGTAAAGCTGCCATAAACTTAGGATGTTCAACCCACAGATAACTGTCAGGAGAGGTTTGGAAGAAGTGTATTTTGGAATCAGACTTTGGACGAGCAAGCAAAGATGGAGAAACTTTGAATACCATGACAGAGTCAGGAAGTGATGGCAGGGTTGAACACGGCTCAGTTTTTATCTTGTTTTCACTAGGACTCTGCGTTTTTGCACCACAGTTTTATAGACAAAACCAGGTTGTACAGTGGAGAACTGACAAGTAGGATGCATTCCTCAGCCCAAACACAGGCATCTACAAGCTCTTGGTCTCAATTGTCCCTATAATCACAGCGGAGAACAATACACTTCTAAGTCATATTTTACCTCCAAGACAGAGGATTAGAACAAGTCAGAAGAACTGTGCAAGTATTGCCTGTAACTCCTACTGATGATAAAGAGGGCCCAGAGGACTGTATCAGCTGTGGATATCTGCACAGAAAATGGCTGAAGGTAGGCAATTCAGTGACACCAAAGAGCCAGCCCTGCTCACACACACAATTTATCCCTCATTGTTTGCACAGCTCAGTCGCTGTTTTCCTCCTCCTCCACAAAGACAGGATAATTCAATACAGCTTTCCAGGAGTTCACAGCTCGCCCTCAGACTGCTCCATTCACGGTTCCTCAGCCCACCTGTAAGACAGGTCCATGGCTGTATCATGATATGACACTTGTATCTGTGCTCTGGTTAAGCCTGCAGGAGTTGCATAGTAAGTGCTGTAATGTCTGAAGCAAACCAGTAAGAACATCTTTGTGTACAAACTCAAGGTCTACCTTACAGAACAAGACTTCTTTGACCCAGGATTTGGGTGAGGATCTGGCCCTCAAAGCAGTAATATGTCAATAGCAAATGGAGTTGAAAATGCTGTTGGACACAGTCGGAACAGATTTCTTTTTCCTCACTTTGCTGTAAATACCAAAGAAGGGTATACAATTTAAACAGTGTCTTCTCATTGCTGAAAGGTTTAGGCTGGGAATTTGCTGTGTCCATGGAAACACCAGGAAAAAGGATCTCAAGTGAGATTCCCGCTTTCTACCACTTGCTATTTTGAGCCTTTCCTCAATACATGGGTTGCTGTTGAGTTTGCCCGTGAACAAAGACCTGGGCTTAATCTCACCTGTCAGCCAAGCGCTGCAAACAGCCTCTCTTCATTACCATGCTCCAGCCCTACTTTGGAGTCTCACATGGAGGCAATAAATATTCCTGGATTAACATCCAAGAGAGAGGTGGGTTGAATAGGAGCGTGAACACCTTACCCTGAGAATGGGCTGACATAGTCCATGCCTGGGATGGCTTTGTTACAGCAGTCAGCAGGGCAGTTGGAAGATGAATAATTGAAGAAACAGCTTCTCTAATATAGTCCATGGGCAGCATGTGGTGCAACTTTCCCTCTGTCTCCCCCTCCCCAACAAGAATTCTTCATATCAAGCTGGTTTGGTGTTGAGCGCGCATATCTAGGAGGCATTTCTCTCCAAAATTTGGATCCAAACACACATCAAAAATAACAGTTCATCCGTCACGGTTGGGAAGCATGTATGACAAGAAAATATTTGCTTTGCTCTGGTTTTGTGTTTGGTTTGCTGACCGCTTATATCAAAAAGCTAGAACAGCTTTTTCATCTTGGTGTAGTTTAGAAACATTTATAGGACAGATGGTCTAAATTTGTGGGTTTTATAAACTTAATGAGAATGTAAAAAAAAGCGCATATGGGTGCAATATTTTCTGGGGCTTCTTTGAGCCGGCCAAGAAGTAGCCCACTGCCGCGCGGAGTAACAATTCGCATTGGGAACTCATTCAAAGGTTTACAAATGACTGAGGAAGAGGGACTGCCACAGGCTTTCTTCATCTCAGTGGCAGTTTCACTTGCACTGTGTGGTATAGGGAAAAAACATACATTTATTCTTCCCAGCAAGCAACTTTCTTTAAACTTTGCCTTTACATAACCGTTAAACGAGCTGGCTGCAAGAGCTCACCAAAAGGCAGAAGTAGCGCCCCATCCTCTGTCCCGAAGACTTGCTCTTGGGACTTCTTGCTAGCCCCAATAAAGATGTTCAGCAATCAGTTCCTCTAAGATGATTATTATTTTAGTCCTACACACAGCTTTCTCTCTCTCCAGACAACACCATTTGAACAGAACAATGGCAATGCAATCTGGTCTTGATGTCAGGCTGCAGCAGAGGGACTTGGGAGGTCCGTTTGGAGGCCCTGGCCCTGCTCCAGGCTCCGTCACAACCTTTGGGTAGTTGCACAGGATCAAGTCTGAACATGGCTTTTGTCCCAAAATGACCCTCAAAATAAGAGCCACCATGAGCATTGCAGGAAGAGGGGAGAGTCTTCTTTTCTAAGAAGCACCATGTAGCCCAGTATCCCATCTCTTTTTCCAGGCACTTCCTCCAAGAGCTGCTGCATGAAAGCCTACCTCAAAGTGAATACACCAGCGTACATCAGAGTAAAATCAATCTATAAAGTCAACCAAGAGTCCTATTTCCTCACAAAACAATGACTAACAAGCACCATCTTCTCAGGCTCTCCATACCAGTCAGTCTCTCCATCTAAAAAGTTAATCTCAGCTGAAACACTTACAAGTTGAAATAAAGTAGGCTGAAGATGTTTTCATGCAACAGCACCCTTTGGGTAAGATAGATAGTAAGAATCTCCTGTGAGGCAAAAATCCTCCTCCACCCAGCTCCCCAGTCTGAAAAAACTAAGTTAAAAAATCAGCTTCCATTCCTCCCTTAGGTAAGCTATTAAGATATCAATGAACAAAGCATAATTCATCAAAACAGGCTGCATTAACTTAGGAGCTCAATTTTCACCTTGAACAGCTCTCCGCGAGTGAAACGCACTAGGAGGTACAACCCTGAAATTATTATCAGCAAAACATTTTGGAATGTTGGCATGTAAGCTATCATCTTTAGATTTCCGCATAAACACAGCACTAAGAAAAAATAGGCAGCAATTCACTCAAAATTGGTTTTTAAGCCCTTTCAAAATGTTAGGCGTGTACCATCTCACTTTACACCCCGCTGCTGCTTCCAACATTTGCTTGAGGATTCTGAGTTTTTATTTTATTTTTTAAAAAGTGACAGCTCAGACTATAGCCAGGTGTGAAGTTCGTGGCACAGGAACTGTGCAGTACTCTATTATGAGGAAATCTTGAACAAATTCTTTAGCCCACTAATTTCATCAGGAATTTAAATGAGTGAGGCGTGCAGGGTGTTGAGGCATCGCTTTACCTTACCCACATTTCAGGCGCTCTTTTGCCAACCAGCAGAGCTGAAACACGTTGAAATCCTACTTATTAATGGGCAAGAGCAAAAGCAGCACTGGGCGATATTGTGCTCCAGTTTAACCTCCCCAGGATTCCTCTGCATGTTATCAGTTAGAGACAGAATTTCCGTATGTACGAAGATGGTTATTCCCAACAAAAAGTCATCTCTGTACACGATCCAACAAAAGCCGGCTGTGCCAGGGGTAGGGAGGAAGGCCGTGGTTACACAAATGATCTCTTCATGCCAGGCAGAAGCAAGCGTGTCCCCCCAGCTCCCTGCCCACCCACCAATAACTAAAGCGCTCAAACAAACATCCAGCCAACATTTGGACAAACAGCCAAGGACTTCTCAGAACATCAAATGATTATTAAATCTTAAACTCTACGTTTCAAAAATAATTTTCTGCTGCTGCTGTTTGTTTGAAAGGAGGGTAGTAAAATCCACAGATGTGTACAGTCATAAACCTTTAGATGAGACTCAATTTCCTTGATGTCCAACGATAAAATCCACTAATAAACGCGTACAGATGCAAAGGCCTATTTGTTGTCCTGTCAAGTCAGGCCATGTGGAACAAAAAACCTAAAAGCAACCAGGAGAAGAACTAATGATGTAGGCTCGCCTCTGCCAAGATGCACTTACTGCAGTTCCTGTGACATTTAAGGAACATAATGATGGGACATTCCTTTTTAACTTTATTGTTTTGTCAAAAGTGGGTTTTTACAGCTGAAGATCACGTTCCCAAGATAGTCAATTAGGTTATGCAGATTTACGCACATGCTGTGATCTCTTTTGTGCAGCATGACTAGTTTCTTTGCGAACAACCACTCACATTTGATGACAAAGATGAGGCTGGTGTCAATATCTCCCATACAGAACAGGACTTTTTTCTTATTTTAAATGCTTTCCATGAAAAGCTCTTTAGATCTCATGGTGCACCAAGACAGCCTTTTTTTTTTTTAATCTCCAGATAATTATTTCTGAATGTGCAAATATAGTTTTCAAGGGGGGGGGAAAAACCCACTCTCTGGAGTAACCAAACACCAGATTTCCGCAGTATGAAAGCCATTTTAAGGCACTGTGGTGTGCTCCGTGGTTAGCCCTGCTTCTACTTAATTAGGGACCTAAGTTTTAAGTCCACAGCTGCAGGAGAGCAGTAAATAGCTATTGCTGACTTCCTTATTGCCAATATGTACATCATGATTGTAGGGTGAAGAGCAGGGATCCTTTCATAAACGCTGCCTTGTGCGGCAGCAGTACTTTGATGTCATAAAAATGCTGTTACATATTTTAAAGTCTTAATTGTGGGCCACTGTGGTGCTGTCAGCTTCCTGGTGAAACACTAACCCTTCCCAGGATTTCTCGGGTACACAGAACACTTCTTTTATTTGCAGGTTTCATAATTAAGTCTACATGTGCCATGTCCTCAGCTCTCGTAATGCAGCCTATCTGCACTGCTTTCGAACCACCGAGCCCTCATATAGTACATGACATACAAGCTCAGGAGGGAAGGAGGGGAGAGGGGAAAAAGAAAGGAAAAAGAAAAGCCCTGCAGTATGAAGGGTACTTGCTGGCTCCATGTTGTTCTGATTAACAGCATCCGCTTGCTTACTGTTACCAACACTGCCTCACTAAACACCTTGGCCAGAAACCCCTTAATTCAGTGCCTCCGAGACAGGGTCCCCACACCAGCGTTCCTAGACAACCCTCAGAATTTGACTGATCCTTCCTTCGGTCTCTGGATAAACACTCCCACTCCAGCATGTTCTGCCTTTGTGCATGAACTCCACAGCCTCTCTCTTCCAGCTGCATTCTCATGATTTCAGGTCACCCCAAACTGAATGCCTTCAGCTTTCTTATACAATTATTCAATACCTGATCTTACTTCCATGGTTGTTATTGCCATCTCAAGGACATTTTTTCCATCCAGTTCTCAGTCTCTTTTTGAACCTCCCCATGGCAGGCAGCTTCTCACTGTTACCCCATAAATGGTGGAAATTTGGCTGAAAATATCTAAAATCAAATCAAGTCTTGCAAGACCAAAGACTTGTGTGTCAGACTCATCTGGTGACGGGAAAAACATTTCTGCACACAGTCCAGTGCCAAGCCCTACCCCTAGCCGAAGGGCCAATTCCTCAGGAGTGGTGGGACAGATGCTGCAGCACCCACCAGCCCTTCCGAGCTTGTGCACTTGGCATTAGTAACTGAGTCTGGTGACACAGCGACCTGACCCCAAGTGCTGCTTTCCCTGTCTGCAGGATGCAGTCATGCACTGTGCTTTGCAGGACTTCTATATGACCACAGAAGTTCCCCCTGGCCTTCAGAGCATGCGTTCTTCTAGAAACATCAGTACATCAGCAGGTAAGAACCCCACCTCAGAATAAAGCTTGAAGGAATGGACAGGACACTGAAAAGAACTTGGGTCCAGTCCCAGCTCTGCTATTACCCTGATAAACACAAAGATGTCTTTTCCCCTTTTCACACCTTTGTCCAAACATTTCCACAAAGGTTGCAAGATCCATGAAGTCAGGCTCCTTTCAGTATGAGGTATTTGGGAGGTATGATGGGCTGTAGAGGATGGCATACATAACATTCTACTCCATGTTAGTAAATAAAAGCCACCAATTCTCACCTAGGCTGGACAGGCTGTCAGGAAAAGGTCCCAGATTCTGACCCTATTGCCAACAACCTCAGAGTTCAAAACCAAACATCACTTCTAAACAGGCTGGTGACTTCAGGTAGTCTTTCTAGACATCCTTGTAACAGAAATCAAGAGCAATGCTAGAAACTTCAGAGGGAAGACTGGCATTTAAACAGAATGGGTTTGTACAGTATCTCTGGTAAACACCAGCACTTGGGAACTTGTCTTGATGAATGAGTTTGTCCCAAGACAACACAATGGGGACCGATGATGAAACAGTGACAAATGGATTTCCTCTCCGGCTGGAGACAGCTATTGTTTGCCATCTGCACAGTATGTCTCATGGAGGCATATTTTGCAACATGAACACTGAGTTCATGCAAAAAAAGCCCTGCCTGGCAAAGGCAGTTCCCAGAGCAAGAAACAATTGGATTAAAGGTACAGAAGAGGACAACAGCTGTCTCAGAGTTCTAGACTCCAAAGAATGTCTCAGAGAAGGGAGAGATGGCTTCTAACTTATACAGCTGCATTTACCAAGTAAGGACAGCATCTGAAATCAGCCTCAATACCTCAGTCCTTGGATAAGGGGGTAGGAATATCACCGATCCACAAGGAGTGCAGGAGAAAAGCAGGCCAGGATAAAGGAGAAGAGTTAAGACAAATTCAATCAACTTAGCAGTAGGAAGCAACAAGGGGAAAGAGATTTGGGAAGCCATTAAAAAAGGGAGTAGGGGAAAAACAGCCAAATTAGTCACAGGGGAGAAGAGAACAGCTTGCCACAACTGCATTGCCAGGTCACTTCACAGTGACACCCAAACCCATTCGGTTGTTTCGATTTAGGAGGAGGAACTCAAGCTAAGTTTGTAGGGTGCCTGGGCCTGGAGGCAGCTCTTTTGAAAAGCTGCAGACATCACCACCAGAACTGCTTCTGGCTGGGGAGCTCCCCTCTGGGAGCAGCTCATGATCCCTACAGGAACACACAGTTCTCCACTCCAAACACAAAGACAGAGTTTGAACTTCTCAAAGAGCACACCAAGAACGAGCTAAGAGAACAGAGAAACCATAGAAATACTTTTCCCTTCACTCTTCACCGCCCTAAAGGGATTAACAAGGGCAAGAACGCATTGGGGTAAATTAGAGATTAGAGAGAAATTTAAAAACCTAATTAGTCACTTGGCACGCGGAGGAGAACTCAAAGCCATGCATCACTCTCCTGAAGAGATCCCATAGGATATCACTGATAATATAAGAGGTGCTCAAATGCTACATCAGCAAGCACAACACAGTGCAACAAACCACTAAAAGAAAGAAAGGTGTTAGGTACATTGTGGGCTGCTTGGAAATTAAAAAAAAAAAAAAGTTTCTGCTTTGTTGACTGGTTTTTATGTTTACATATCCAGCATGACTGGATACACTTTCCCCAAGGCTCTTGCTGGCATCCTATTTGTTGTTGGCCTATTAGAATTTCACCAGATAAGTTATTTTATCATTCCAAAACTCTGACTCAGAAATAAATTGTCACAGGTTTCATGCTTTAAGTAAAAGACCGAATTTCCTCTCATTTCTAAAATCAGACAGTTCCTGCTTCTGCCACAGTTACTGACCAGTCACTTTGTCTTATAAGACTTCTGCGTATGTACAAAATGGGGCTAATATATTTCGCAATATATTGTCTGTCTTGTCTATTGATTTTATGAAGCTCTGGAGTCTAGGAACCATTCTCAATTCTATAAATACAGCATCGAGCATGAGAGGCCACCATATCTGCTGGAGTCTGCGGTAACAAATAACCCTTAAAAAGAAAACCAATCAAGTCTCTCTTTTCTATGGTATGTTTTCTAAAGCACATGCAACAATAAAACTGATTTAGCAGCCAGGAGCAGCAGGAGTGGCTTATCTTCATTCACAAAGCTGCACTGACAGACACGTCAATTCCACTTTCCTTTCTTCTGGGGGAAAAAAAAAACGTTCAGAAAGTCTTTTATGGCAAAGATCAGTGATGGTAGGCGAAACCAAACCAAGAGATACAAAAGCCAGGAACGTCATGTGGGGCTATACTGCATGCTGCTTTGATGAATCATGTCAGAGATGGAACTTGAAATAATTGTAAAACCATTACCATGATTGAGATTACAAACCAGTAAGTTAGTCAAGCTGCCTCCATCCACAGACAAGAGTAACTGGGGGACAGTTTTTAGCACAATCAAAAGGCCCATTGAGGCAACACTAACCCCTGAGCTCCTAAAGGACTACTGCGTAGTAGTTCACGCGAAAATTATCCTGCCAGTGGTATTTACACTAGATGTGAGCGGGTACTTATGCACCCACCTACAAGCATGGACTTGTGGATACCCCCAAATTACTGACTGACTCAGGAGGTAACATTTCTGGAAATAATGATTCAGTGCTGTGGGGTGACTGGATGAATCTGTTCCCTCCCACTAAACCCAACACAGACACCCGTAACCTCAGGTCTGTGGTATTTCTCTCTTTGGAAGCATGCAAAAATGTTGGGAGTGTTCAAATATCTTTAAACTGTGTAGCAGATCTTATCTGCAGTGCTGCATGCAGCACCCAACGCTGGCAGGCTACCTGGAAATACCATTCCCTTGGCTTTAACTTCCAGTATGCAACGAAGTGTTTGTTTCTGTCCCACCCCCCTCCCCCAAAAATAAAAAATAAAAATCAGCAAGGTCTATAGACAGTTCTTCATCAGCTTAAGTTTTAAAACATTGCAGTATCTTAGGTGATTCTTAAAACAGGCCACAATAATTTAATCTCTCAAAGGAAATTGATTTCTAAAACATATTTATGATCCAAATGAATTCTTCCAAGTTCTTCCAATAAGCTTTCTTTTACCTTACAGTAAAAGTACAGGAGCATTTGCAGGCTGAAATCCCATTTGTGACCTACATTCCTGGCACGTTCACCAGCACAATGTCTATTTTTCAAAGAACGTGAAGTTCTGATATATGCTTTTATGTGCTTAGTGTGCCATTTATTCCTGAGCAAATGCAAATAGAAGACACTAAAATGACTGGAAGGGGGAAAAAAAAGAAAAAAGGGGAAAAAAGAAAAAAGAAAAAAGCTCAACTCCTTGAAGCAAACACACCTCAAAATCCATTATTTTAGGAAGAACACAATAACATCTGTCCAGTTCTAATAAATAAGATTTAGGATAAGAATCTGTAGTTCAAGAAACAAAAAATTTGTTACAGTTACACCTGGGATGAATTTGATTTAGCAGCCCACTTATCTGTACATATAAGTGAAATAATTCCCCTTAAACAGCAGGTTATTAAGCAGAAATCAGCAACACCTGTTACATTTGTAAAATAACAATAACAAGCTGAGATGCTGTTCATTTACGGTAAGAATGCCAACTTTGCCAAGATTTGTTTTGGCCGCTGGTAAATCCATGTCTAATAGGCAAGTGATGCATTTCATGGAAAATAAGCTGCACCTGGATTTGAGTCATACCTTGTCCCCTTGAAAACCTGTCATATCCTCCTACTTCAATGTCTCTGATACGATAAACACATGAGCATAAACAAGGCCCCAACTCTTTTGCCCTGTCTCCCTCTTCATTCCAGACAGGAAACATAAAACAGCTAACAGCCCACGATGCATGAAACCAGTTCTAAAGCTACTTTGGGCCATTTGTTTAACGTCATCCAGGATCTCTTTTGTGCACTGGACAATTTTCCTACCATGTGTTCGCTTATTGTGTTACCTGCTGGTGCACTTCCACGTAGAAATAGCCATAGGATAAAAACTGTAGCTGGTGTACTTCTTCACAAATGGTGCCTGATCCTGCACCACCGAAGTAAACAGGAGCTTTAGAAGGGACAAATCATAGAATGGTTTGAGTTGGAAGGGACCTCAAAGATCATCTAGTTCCAACCCCCCTGCCGTGGGCAGGGACACCCTCCACTACACCAGGTTGCCCAAAGCCTCATCCAACCTGACCTTGAACACTTCCAGGGATGGGGCATCTACAACTTCTCTGGGCAACCTGTTCCAGTGCCTCACCACTCTCTGACGGAAAAATTTCTTCCTTATATCTAACCTAAATCTGCCCTCTTTCAGTTTAAAGCCATTGCCCCTTGTCCTATCACTACACGCCCTTGTAAAAAGTCCCTCTCCAGCTTTCCTGTAGGCTCCCTTTAAGTACTGGAAGGCTGCTATAAGATCACCCCGGAGCCTTCTCTTCTCCAGGCTGAACAGCCCCAACTCTCTCAGCCTGTCTTCATAGGAGAGGTGCTCCAGCCCTCACATCATCTTCGTGGCCCTCCTCTGGACCTGCTCCAGCAGCTCCATGTCCTTCTTGTGTTGGGAAATGGTGCAGGTGAACTCATGAAACGTAGGTACATTAATATTGCTGCAGTGAGAACTATGTGAAAAACATGGAAAAAAGTTGTAGATGGACTAGAATATATATCATACGGGAGACGCTACTCCCTTACTAGTATCCCTGACTTGCAAAGCTGTGAACTAACTTCTTTCTAACACTAAATGCGCTGCTTACAACTACCCCTTTTAAAAAAGTTAGGGGAAGAATTGACAGAAGCACCTGTAACATGCATGTGCCTGAGGATCTTATATCTTCACTACAGCAGCATCTAGAGGCCCCAGCACGAATGGTGCCCATCTCAAACACAAATGCACACAGGTGACAGTCATGGTTTTAGGGAAACTGTTGAATTTGGCAGCACACAGGCAATCTTGAGTGGTCCACGGGAGTGAAGCAAGCCAGACCCATAACCATCCTGGGCAGACAGGGAACAGCAGGGTGGGGAACAGGGACAGAGCAATGCCTTAGCTGATGTGAGGAACTCCCAACACCTACAAACCCCATCTTGGACAAGTCACTTTGCTTCTCCCCATCTCACATCGCAACAAAGAAAGTAAGACACTGGCACTCCCATCCCAAGATGCTTGCAGAGGAACATGAACACCACTATCACAAGTTTCTCCACTAGAGTGACAGAGGTCATGCACCTATTAGACACACCAAAACCCCTGGTTTCAAAAGACCTTCTTCCCCTGGCAGTTAGCAAACTCCTACGGCACGAGGATTCTTGAGGCATAAGAGTTCTCACTACTATTTTAGGTTTCAAGTATTTTATTGGCATAATTCGGCCAATTTTCCCCTCTTTGCCAGTCGTATGTCACACTGCAAGGCAGGTGCAAGGCTTGCAGAATTTCAAACTTTCACATTTAACACATTTTTGCCTTCATTTATGCATTGACTTTTCCATATAGGATCTACGCATGTCGACACACCTGAAAATGGGTAACTAGATCGCTTTTCCACATTTAATGAGCGCTTCCCTCGTTATTCTCCTTCCTGTAGGGCCACACAGGTAGATGTAAAAGGAAAAATTAAAATAACTCAAAGTCACTTTAGTAATCAATCCCCAGACCACCCATGTCACTAGCCCTAGTCCTCTAGCAAATGCCCCGTTTGAAGGGGTTCTATGTCACTTGCAATAATTTAGGAGCAAGACAGACCATAAAACCTCCTAGACCTACTAGCAGACGTACTCAGCAGTGGTAACAGTGCACTGCAGCGCTCCAATAACTCAGGTTAAACACAACAGCTCGCCTAACAAATCACAAACACTGGTTAACGCTGAACTATAGTTTCCCACCCACCCCAACGACTTTCTTCAGCTTGCTGGTTTATGTCTCAACTCGGTTTTCCTTCTCAGACTCTTCAGTCCTTCCCAAAGCATATGGGTGGAAGGAATCATCAGACCAAAAAAAAGTTTACTGAGTAGTTCAGAGAAGAGATTGCCTGAATTGGGGTTGCGCGTGTACGACTGACTGCTGAAGTAATGTCAGGGCAACCAGGGAGAACATGGTGACCTGGAAAAAAGCCTAACCCTTGGGAAGAGAATGTGGGTAGTGATAACAGGGTTATACAAGGGACAGAAAGGGAAATGGAGGGTCGATTTGCTGATGTCTGCATGTTCAGGCAAGTAGTATGGGAAATGAAAAGGAGGAACTGAAAGCATCAGTACATAATCAAAATTATAGGTTAGTTGGCATAACAGATATAATGGAATAACTCATGTGCCTGGAAAATTGACACTGAACATACAGGCTACTCAAGAACAGCAAGCAGGGCAAAATAAAGTTTATTCAGAAACACAGAGCAAATTGCTGGAAGACTGGATAAAACATCAAGAAAAATGGTAAGAGCCACAGATGGGGTTTGCTAAATACTCAACTTTGAAGGTGATGTTGAAAAGGCTTTTTCCCCACCCTGAAAATCTGCCAGTTGCATAAGATTGCCCAAAGGGAGATTTAAGGTGTCCTGATGTCTTTTGTAACATCTGTTGTACTGCTAACTTTCCAAGAGTACAGCATCCAAGGAAGGCAACAAGGGTAAGCAGAAGGAGCTTGATCTTGACCAGTAAGGAGGAATTGAAAGAGATCAAAAGCAAAAGGCAGTTTTAGTGATGTTAAATGATAACAAGGCAACTGGAGCAAGAAGAAAGGTCACAGACAGTATTCAAATCACCAAAATTTGCTCAGGCTGCCCCGATTCACACTGGCACACATGTTGTGTGTCTACATGCAGATATGAACACAGCAATGCTCCAGTTTGATTAGGAAGCACAGAGCAGTGTCCCGGAGGGGCTATGATCCAGGTAGTGCTGTGGTATCCAGCTGGTACCTACTCTACCCATTCCTCGTGTTCTAACGGGAAAAGAACAGAAAGTTACAAGTGTGTTACTATAGTTAAATTTTCAACCACAAATTAATTCCAAGAGGTGAAAGACGACTTCTGTCTAAATATTGTCCCACAGGTATCTAGGGCAGTGCCTACAATTACTAGCAGAAGTTACTCAGTAAAAACTCTATACTCTGTAGCATTTGGTCACTCATAGTAGCAGAAGTTCACTTGCAATGTCACATGTCACCATCAGTGACTATCATATGCTCCGTGCTTTGAAGGCACAGCATTGATGTAGAAGCTCCTTTTGAAATTGTACTTGATTGCTGGTGTTGCAAACATTTGCACGTTCAATGCCCTTTCTAAATGATCAGAGGATAAGTCTGATGCAGTTACTTGAATTATCTCCAGGACCTCTCTCCTTTGCAAGAGCTGAACCACCGACTGCGATTGTTTGTGCCCAGTAAGTCACTTTTCTAAGACAAAAAGCACAAAATCAAAAAGCCCAGTATCCCTCTGTGGATCACACTTAAACAAGTCCAGGCAAGAGTTTAATTTACGACCCATGAGTATAGTCTCATGCTATTTGTAATATCATTGCCCGAATTCCTACAGCAGATCCCATCGCACAGATTGTTAGGATATATCTGTCACTTAATCCATTTGCAGCAGTTACAAAGAGATCGTGCAAGATGTTTGACAGAGCAGACAGCAAAGTGAGATCCTTTAGAGGGTAAATCACTGGAAATTATTTGATTTGAGCGGTCTTAACTCTTCCATCTTCTGCGCTAAGACTAGATGAATTCCTGCACGTTACTTGAAGGTTTTCAGAACATGCATCAAGCAGACTCAAAAATACACCCCTTGAAAGTGTTCCAGCATTATCTACATCAATTCCCAAGTTGCTTGTGCATATTTTCATAAGATGCATAACCTGAGCTTCTCTGGGTATGTTGGCTGCTCTGACCACCCATCAAGGTGTGCAACCCAGGGTACTTTGACCGTCTCCAGATCCATCCCCTTCCTTTTCTGTGTCGATGATGGCACAAAAAGCAATCATTGCTGGCTAGTACATTCTTGTCTCAGTGTTGTGGCAGTGATCACAGAACATTGCCCACCTCTAGTCATGCAACACCTGTGACAAGCACCTCTATGCCTAGGATAACAAGGAAGCAGGTGATTTAGCATGGGTGCAGAGCATTTTCCCCTGCCAGCACATTTACAAGCTTGTTTAACTCTTCAGTGGAATCTCGTGTCTTTTCTATCAGTTCAGTGATGGTTCTACACCACAAAAAAAGGAAATATTTAAAACTGAAGGCAAGAGGCCTTCTGCCATAGAAGAAAAGCTTTAGTCTTTCTCGTGGGGAGATGCCACAATGCAGGCAGTGGTGCACTGAAACGATGTGAAATGCCCCAGACAACATTTGTGCCTGTGCACTGTCACAAGCCCATGTGGATGGATACCATTTGATTTTCTTGCGCAGCAGTTCTCTCAGGACGAACCGCTGCTGCTATGTTAGGTAAAAACCTATAACAACAACTGACCACCTTCATAAAGGAGCATCATTGTGACATGCTTTGCGGTTGGGGTGCCTTAAGGATAGCTTCAATCTTGTCTCAGGATTTATGTAGACCATAATTATCAATGGTATGGCCACCATATATCATTAAATCTTTGAAAAATTAGTGTTTTTCCTTGTGTGCTGGTGACGTGCCTTAAGAGGAAAAAGAACTTATTTTGGAGTGAAGCTCTCCACACAAGGACTTGCATCTGCACAAGTTGTATGACTATAGCTCCACTCAAATATCCCACAAAGATAAGCTCTTTCTAAACCTTTTCCCTCAAAGAATCCTCTCTTCAGTCACCTTTTCATGCATCTTCTACTCTTGACAAAACCAAACCTCTACATTTAGAGAGTGCAAGCTGTTTGCTATTGAAGAACATATGGAATGGGACAGCAGAGCAGCACATACACACACAGTTGCTGCTGGTTTGGCTCATGCCTGAGCACAGAGCAATGAGAATCACCAGGCAAGTCAAAACATGTTTAAGGGACATGGTACAATTTCTGTAGCCTGTATCAGGGCCCAGATGGATCACTCGTTCTTAACATTGCTAAGTACCCTTCTGTTTGTAGTGAATTGACTCAAATAGTAAAGCAGGGAGAGATGTTCATGTTTTAGGCTTTATTCCACTTACCCATTCTAACACACGTTTGACTGGTACTCAAAGCTACAGAGAACGCACACACCGAGAAAAACAACAGCCATGCCACTCTGTTGGTGTTGTAAGCAGTCAGGTACGTTCTCACGAGAACGTAAAAGTTACAAGTGTGAAGGCTGGGAGTTTAAGCCTATGATCTCTTCCCTTGGTAATGCTGAGAGGAAAGAGGGATCCAGAAACTACACTACGTGAGACCGTCCACATTTTCATAAGCATTTTCAAAAGCCAAGTCATACCAAAGTGGTGAATGTGTCATTGACAACGTCATATTTAGGAAGCACGTTTGATGCTTTGCGCTTATGTAGCAATTGACTGACACAGTTGAAGCACTGTTCTAAACAAAATTTAGTCCTCATTGTTTTTCGATGCACTGCCTTTTTTTTTTTCCTTTATTGTCTATAGCATCCATCTTAATCCTCTAACAGCTGCTTAAATGGTCAAAAAAAAAAAAAAAAAAAGAGTGATTTTTGTGATCTTCAGTATAGCTGGTTGGAAAGTGCTTCAATTTTCCTGGGCAAAACTTCAATGGAAATACAAAATAGTTTTCATCTCTATTTTTCAAAGGAAAAATGTCAATGTTTTGGCTGAAACTCAAATACCAAAATATTTCAACCAAAACCCAAAATAATTCCATTAGGAAGTGCTGCTGCATGGTGCCTTGGGAGATGGAATTCCAGGTCTCATACTCTCATTTCCCTTTATGCCCCATGATACAGCTGATTTCCCTTTTTCCAGACTAGAGCTGCTGCATAACCAAAGTTGTATTTCCTAATTCCTGGTGGAACACACACACCAGAGGAACGAATGAGGACCTGAGGCTGCAGAATACCAAGAAATTCCCACACCACTTTTTCAGCTTATCCAGATGGAAACATTTTGGATTTCAAGACATAGGTTTCAAGAAAAACGTTTCCCTGGGAAGCAAGTCTTTTTTCAAGGTAAGCTTAATTGAAAACCTGTGATTTCTGTCAACAGGCAGTTTCAAGACAGCTATTTTGTTTCAGTTGGTTGAAAAGATCCTGCTGTTGAGCATTATTCCAGATTCCCAGACAGCTTGAGTACAGTCAGCTATAAGCAGTAAGACTTCCAAAGCTTTCTAGAAGATCTGAGCAATCCATTTCTGTGAGTTTTAAAATGAAAATCTTGATACTACAGGTGGCACAGACTATCTCCATCTATGCATTTTTCCCCACTGCTGCTATTTTCTTCAGGCTTCATCAGCAACAGATTGAGAGAGGGCAACGCCAAACAACTGTGTCTGGTGACAGGCACCTCACAAGGCTTTGAGTCTAACAGCTTTGAGCATTAGTGACTAAAATGCTCTTTGATTTAAGTAAACACCAGCCTTGCTTTACCTTGTGGCATGCAAAGTTGCTAGCAGAACCCCGAGCATCCCCTGGATGCTGAGGAAACTTTTGGATGCATAGGAAGAGGAACTTCTTTACACCTTTTTTGGGACTCTTGTCTCTTCGTGCCACTGCATGGCAAGCTAGGAGAGGCTCACTCCCCAGAGAAGGAAGGGGAACAAAGCATTTAGAGGGAGCAGGAAAACCAGCCAGTATAACATTGGGCATCCAAGAGCCCCAGGGCTCTAAGGTGGAAGTCTGTCTTCTAATGTTAGTGCTAAAATCTTTGCCTCAGGACTCTGAGTGACAGCCAGTCTAGATCTTGTCCTAGCGACAGAGGTGAGAGGGCTGGGAGACACCTTACTGAACTCATAGTTGGGCTCAATCTGAGCATCTCACCCTGAAGTCCTGCCTACAACTGGGACTTTCTGTCAGTGGTCTCAGCTACTTCCTTCAAGTTGCCACACTATGAGCCCTTCTCTGCTTTTCCCTTCCAATCGAAACGCCTTGTTATGGTTTTGGGCCTTACTGAGTGATGCTGAAGAAAATTTATTCCCAATTCTGGTAATCAAATCAGTTTGACCAGCCAGCCATCTGCAAAAAGAGGATTTTATGTACCACATCCAAGCACTGGCCTACCTCCGGTGTCATGTCTCCAGCTGGGAAAAAATCTAGTGCCTCGGGGAAAGCAAACAATAAATCCTTCCCAAGTCCTGCAGGCTGAAGCCCTGAAGCATGAGATTTGGTTACAGCTTTCCATTTCAAAAGGGTTATGAACGCACTAAAACCAGTGTAGATCTTCCTGTTCTAAGGAGGGAATGAACACTACCACATACCAAATCATTTCTCTCCTTAGTTGGATTAAAGCACCAGTATCCTTCAAACAGACATGTAGAGTTTGCTTCCATTGCATGGAGATATTTAGGGCTATTTTGGATGCTGGGGGGGTGTGTGTGTGGGATCTCATCTGCCTGCTCTTCCAGAAGGGCATGAATGTTTGCAGTCCTATTTCAGACCAGCCTCAGTCAGATCTCTCTGAGACCTTAGGTTTTAAGTGCCTTAGAGATGTTCTGTCTGTAAGAAACTGAATCAAGTCCCTGCTCTCACTCTGAGGACCTCAAGTGCTGATAAAACATTTTTTTATCTTTTTTTTCCTCTTCTTAATTTGTTCCAGGGCTTAGTTACATCACTTACGAAATTCCACCTTCACTCTAGGCTGGAGCAGTCTGACTTTGGCCAGCCATTAGATCTCATTCTGCATGTCAGCAAACTGGAACCATCCCAGCATCTTTTCACATATAAATATCTACACGATGCTCAAGGCACCTCAGCTGCAGCTGTGGTAGCTAAATAAATTCAGATCTAAAAACCTTGTGCTTAGGTTTAGACTCATTTTGAGGCACTTTTTAAAAATTATTACACTGAATACTTCCTCATGAAGGAACACAATGACTGGGCTCTTTTGCAAGTCTTAACGTGGTGTAGAGAGGCAAAAGTACTGCTGATATATACTCTTATATATATTCAAAGGTCCCAGTCATCACAGAATTGAACTGAGAATGGAAGTCTTCATCAAGTCTGTATCTTCACTATAGTGGAAACTAACTGACATAGGTGATACTTTGAATTAGAAAAAAAATAAATATTTTAGAAGTATTTTCACAGATCACAATCTTCCCACCTCCAACAGGTGGTTTCTACCAACCTTAAACTATTTACTGAAAATTCAGGTATTCTTTTTCAGACTGATTTGGGGTTGACCAGGACTGGCAAAGGGAAAAGAATCAAGTTCCAAAACCACTGCAACAATTAACACAGCCAGAATATTCAATAGCCAGTGATAATATCAATGACTGTTTCAAGTACCGTATACCTTTGAATGTTTGCTCTTTCTGCCTGCTGGCCCTATTTACTCCGTCTACTTGTGACGTTGCTTCCTCTATAGAACAATAAACTTTTTTTAATTCACTACCAAAGTGGTTCCTTATGCACCAGCATTGGATACTGTGGCAAACACTCAGAAGGAACATGTACATATCCAAATGATATTAATACGCAACCTAGAAATTAAATTCATGTGCTAATATAATTTGTGACATGATTCCACAGCTTATGGGCAGCTTTAGCCTCAGATAACTTATGGATCTGCAGTTTATCACACACCAGGGACTGCCTTGCCTGACTGTACTCCCTTGACCATCTCTCCCATGGCACCACCTTCTTAAAGTACAGTCTAGTCCAACATGCCATTAAAAACAGAATAATATCCTACCTACTCCAGCTATGCTTCTGAAGAGCCAGTCATGATAAGTCTTGAGCAAGGAATACAAGTTTTTTGCATGGATTTTCCTTACATAGAGCAGATGTCTGAAGCTGCATAGAGCTTGGGGCTAAGCCTCTTGACCTCTCCCCTACCAGGGAAAAAATCCTCGCCCAACTTGGACGGGGTGGAGGTTCTTGAGGGCCCCTGTTCAAGGAGCAATGCAAGTCTTTGCATAACAATAAACATGTGTATACCAACGGGACCATACACATGTTGAAACACTATGTGCATGCTCAAATACCTTGCTGAATCAGGGCCACAGTAAATGCATTCTTTTCATAGAAACACTTTTCCATGGACCTGATCCAAAGCCCACTGAGGTCAGCAAGAGTCTTTCACTTCAATAGGATTTGGATCAGACCCCATGAGCATTTCCAACTAAAACCAGCACTGGAATTTGTACATGCCCGTGCATTGAAACAATTTTGAGTCTAGTTCACCGTAAACCCTGAACTCAAATACTCCTCAGCTCTGGTAAAGCCGGCAACACAAGCTGGGTCTTTACTTTGCCCGGGCCCTTTCTTTCAAAGGCCAATTCACAAAAGGTTCAGCCTCCAATGAGCATAAGCCTCCAGAACATTCATACCTGCATCAGGGTCTAAACTTAAAACCAGCTGGAATACCTCTGAGAAGAGTTTCATCAGATCTTTCATATAGTACTGCAGGTTAAGTGTAAAAATAATAATCTAAGAACAGCTGAGGAGACATCTGCTGAGGTATACATTTTAGGGTCTTCATACAAAGATAAGCGTTCTGTTTCCTAATAGCTATATAAATCCACAAAGACTCATCTACAGTTTCACTGATAGATCACTCCTGGAAAAAAAGAGAGAGGGAGGGAAGAGAAAAATCATAAAAGCATTCCACCTGTATTGCTGGCAGATGGCTTATAAATGTCACACAGACTTCGACCTACTACTGGCTCATACAAGAGGTATTAAATAAACTGCTGAACATCTGCTGGTAAATACACAGCAAACAAGAATGCAACTCAGAGCCAAACATCTGGCGAGTGTGGGCCACATCTCTGCTCATAAACTAAGCAATGTTTTCTGCTAATCATTAACAGAGTTATTGATTTTAGAAGTGTATCACACAGCTATAATTTTGTCAGAGAGTAGACCACATAAGTTGTTCTTTTTCTGGTTGTTTCATTTTGTCTTATTCCAAAAGTCTGTAAATTGACGAGCGGGACAAAAATTATAATTGACATCATCTGTGGGAAATATTTCATAAAACAACAGGCCCAGATGTAGGATTAAAGCCATGTGGTAGTAAAATACCACACTGAAAAAAGTCCAGGTTCCATGATTTCTTACGAAAACAGATGTGCTATTACTCCACTCTACTTGTTTTTCAATGCTTTTTACTCCAAATAATTCTTCTTTTTTCCTCCTTTTTTTTTTTTCCACAATTGCACTAGGGAGAGATCACAAATTGATCGCAGATGGAAACTTGTACTTCAAAATCCTAACTGTCACAAACTTTGAAATAAAAATAAATGAAACATTTTGTGAAATTATATTGAGCTGTGTTAGAAGTAATGAAGATTATACAAACACATGTCCGTTTGTCATTTATACAGCACCTTCAGGCATGACAACCAAATCTATTAGACAATACTTCCCTCCCTGGGAAGCAGTTATTTCCCAAGTCCAGGATGTACTGAAATATAGAAGGTAACCTATAGTCTAAGCGCTCCATTATCCAAACCTCGAGATGGTCTGAACCTCCTGCACCACAGAACCAGGCATGCACATCCTTGATTCTCTCACATACAAAGAGGCAACATGGAAACACGACAGAACAGTTCTGTGCATCCTGCTTTGCACATCATTCCGTATTGGTACATTCTTGATAAACATATTGTCTAAGAGATCCATGAAAGACAGTCATATGGTTTGAATACTAATTTGTCAGTGCTGTGCAGAATGGCAAACAACTGTATTTCTTCCTAAATGACTTACTAACATATGGAGCCCATTATGATGCCACTAATTACAATTCATTAAGTTCTGAATATATGCAGTTTCACAATGGTCACGTAGAGAATCTTCATTTTCCAGTTATCGGAGATTTTGTAAGACCTAATAAGATAAAGGATTAAACAGGCGTCATTCCTGTCACTTTAATGCCTTCAGACAAAAACCATTTCCAGTAGAGCTGATGCTGTTTGATGCTGGTTAAAAAGAGCTTGACCTAGGTGCCTGTTACAGGGATTCCTGAAGATAGAGAGGAGGAAAGCTGCAGATACTCATTTGAGAAAAGGAGACGTTCATCTTCCAGTATACTTCAGGAGAAGCTGTGAAGGAAATGGGAATATGGCTCAGTTAAAGCGTAGCCCCTCTTTTGTCTCACATAAAGGAAGAATAAACCAACAATAGCAGGTGATGGGAAGAGCAAGAATGGAGGATTTTTTGGGACCACAGAAATCATCTGAAAACTAGAGCAGGGGGCAGAGTCTATGCCCACAATAAGGTGTTGGCTGAGAAATAGTACCGTTTCTTCTATTAAATATTTATATCCAAGAGAGTTAACAGGAATCCTTTCGTTATTCCCTCTCCCAGGCAAACCCTGCAAAGATCAGCAATCTTTGCCATCTAGCTCTGAAAACTTCACATCCTTGCTGTGAAATCTGCTCATGATGCAGCTCTCAGAACATTCCTTCTTCAGTAGAAGCAAAACTTGAGCCACTATTCACACGCCAGTCAAGAGTCTCTTCCTCCAGAAATGCCAGGAGCAGCAAGGCTCAGTTGATGCTGTTGGATGCGGCGTACATTAGGTACGATACACAAAACTTTCAGACACTGAAGCGGTGTTTGAGGGAGAAAGAGTGGGATTGAACTGTTGCTCAGTTGGCCAGGATAAAAGCTTTCAAGCAACAAGGGGAAGACTTGGAGGAAGTTCAAATCAGGGTCATTTGTTTTTTGTAACAGATGAGTCTGAAATCCCATGAAGACTGGTGCTCTGGAGCACAGAAATTCACAGCTCCAGTAAAGCCCCTGCAGAGGGACAGCAGTTTAACACTCGATCTTCCTCCCTAAAGAGACGTGGTTCAAATCCTTCTTTGAGAAACTCCATTCCTTACATTGCCTGGTATTGTGGCCTGTAAGGTTGAGCCTTGTATGCTGGATGTGAAGATTTAAAGCCAAGCGACAAAACTAGCTCATGGAGAAAGGTAACACGGCCCTTGGAGGCCAGGTAAACACAAGAATTGCAGCAGCAGCTTGCTATGTGTGCCTACTTACATATATATCTTCCCATGCTTTCTGTGGCTCTATCCAACCTCTCCCTCACCTCCCAATTTATTGGGGAATGGCATTCTGGTTTGCAAGGAGCATAGCTGCAAGCTATGATTGGGACACAATACTGTGAAAATCAGAAGATAAAGAGGTTTGGTTGGTTTTGGTTTTTTTGTTGTTCCCCCCCCCCCCAGTATGCTTTGGACATTGTACTCTCAAGTTATTCTTGTTCAATCTGTGATATCATCTTGGTACCACCTGAAAGCCTACACATCCTGACCAGTCAACTGTGTCCAGCACAGCAGTCCAAGAAAGTAAATCAGAAAGTAGATCATACTACAGAACCAGACGGAATTAGGTGGTGTGGACAAGAATAGACAGAAAATGATCCCTATGAACATACAGCAGAGCAGAGGAAAAGCTTGAAATAAGATATTGGTCAGCTGACTCCTGGGCCAATTTTCTACAAGATGACTCCAAGAACTTTCTCGTGTTTTCCCATAATGGCTTAGGGGCTGAAAATGTCATCCAGAGGAAGGTCCTGTAGTGCTGCACACTCAGCCAGACCCAGCACAGAGCAATGCCACATTTACTGATCTAGTCCGAGTATTCTGTGACTTGCAGGCTATATTGACCTTCTTTACGACAGGAGTTTTCTTCTTTCAAAACCTGCTGTTGCTCCTGAAAGGGTCAGCAACTTTCCCTGTCTTTTCAGTCTTATTTTCGCACACACTGGAAAAAGAGAGGACGTGTTTCAGAGAGACTGAATAGGTCAGAGAAACAGAACAGTAAAAAAGGATGAAAATGGAAAAGTTTGTTCCTGAATCAAGATGTGACCTTCACTTGAAAAAGCCTGCACTTGAAAGCTTCCATTCATTTTCAGGGTTTTCCCTGTAGTTCATAAAAAGCCTAGAAATACATTTATTTTTCAAACAAGACTTTGGAACAAGTTTCTGAGCTCACATCGGATGGGCTAACATGGTCAAAGGGCTACTCCTGTACCCGCAATTTAAAACCTTGCTTCATAGCTGCTATCTCCTTCCACAGCTAGCAGTGAGGAGGCAGTGGGAACAGGGAATCCGTGGGGTGCTGCAATTAAGATTTTGTTTCATCATCAGGACGCCTGCTGGTATTCCTGACATAAGCCAAAACCACCCCACTGAGCTGCCTGAAAAAGGGGTGGTTGGTGCTAGAAGAGGATTTCAAACACTTGAGATGGATGAAAGGAAGCCCATGGCCATTAGCACTGTTGGAGACACAATTGTTATTATTAACACCATCTGCGACATGGACATTTCGGTCTTTGATGAAGGAAGTATGGAGCTGGAGACCACCAGCAGCAGTCTGGAGTGGGTGGAGCGGGGAGGAAACATACCATAGTAGCAGCAGCCACAGGATTTGTGATCAATAGCAAGGAGGACGGATCCGAACAGGATGTTGTTCGGTTAGCAGCCATACGTGCTCTTGGGCATTTGAAGCTCTACATGCTTTACTAGGAACAAGGGGAGAAAACAATTCTTTGAGATCTATTTCTGCTCTGAATTAAGTTCAGCCATTGTAACAAATCATCAGAGATTTGTGCCTATCAGCAGCTGGTCAGAAGTCTCAGCAGCAACCAGCAAGAGAAAGTGACATTAGCAAAATCTGCAGCAAGACAAGGTTCTAGCACTGAAAAAAAAAAAAAAAAAACACCCCAAAAAAAGCCACAGTAACACTCGATTCTGTTTAAACTTTCTGAACATCCTGATACGAACCGATGAAGGAAGAAAACCAAAACAAGACAACACACGTGCAATTCACACGAAGGTTAGACTCTGCATAAAGGAGAATACAACTACTGTGGCTCACGTTTCAGGCCCTGAGAGCAATCTTGCAACACAGCAGCCTCTGAACTGCTTACGGAAGCGAACATGTCCCAACTACACAAGCTAGTGTTGGCAGGACAGGTAACACAATCGTCAGCAACAGCAGTGTTGCCAAACACTCCCACCTTCTTCTCCTTCCAACGCTAGCATTGAAAGCATTGCCTCCTGAAAAGGGCTAATTATGGTTGACCCCACCTTTTCCATGCTGATGTTGGCCTTGGCGACAGCCACAAGATGACAGTTCTGCCAGCAACAGAGATATCAACCACAACTTCCACAAGTTGCATTTCAAGCCACAGCAAATATTAGCCCTTAAAGCTTATGGGAAGGCGTACGACCTGACTGACAGGGCAGCTGATAACAGGTTCTCTCAGCATGCTGGTGTATGTTTTGTTGCCCGCTTCAGGCCTGGAGAGGCCTTCTCACTTTCCACCAGCAGTAGGATCTTGGGAACTTTGTTGCAAGACTGAAAGAAATCAGGTGTAAGAGATGCTAAAAAGCTCCATTAGCGTCTTTTCTTCAGAACTGGCTCCTTAGGGAAGGAAAAAGACCTGTTTGGAATGGGCTGCAGGACAGCAGTCAGTAGCAGAGGACCATGATTTATACTTGACTTTACTTTGTCAGTCACTGTCATGAGACCTTTCTACACCTTTTTTGCCTGAGAGCTTTAGTTTTGACTGCATAACGTTGTATCAGAGGTGATTTCTCTCATCTTGCTATTCACTCTTTTTAGATCATGAGTGGTGTTCCTCAGGGGTCGGTACTGGGACTGGTGCTGTGTAACATCTTTGCTGGTGATATGGACAGTGGGATTGAGTGCACCCTCAGCAAGTTTGCAGATGACACCAAGCTGTGTGGTGTAATTGACACAGTGGAGGGAAGGGGTGTCATCCAGAGGAACTTTGAAAGGCTGAGAGGCAGGTCCGCGCAAATCTCATGAAGTTCAACAAGGCCAAGTGCAAGGTCCTGCGTACATGTCAGGGCAATCCCAAGCACAAGTACAGGCTGGGCAGAGAATAGATTGAGAGCAGCCCTGAGGAGAAGGGCTTGGGGGTGTTGGTTGATAAGAAGCTCAACATGAGCCAGCAATGTGTTCAGGCAGCCCGGAAAGCCAACCGTATCCTGGGCTGCATGAAAAGAAGCGTGGCCAGCAGGTCAAGGGAGGTGATTCTGCCCCTCTACTCTGCTCTCCTGAGACCCCACCTGCAGTGCTGCATTCAGCTCTGTGGTCCTCAACATCAGAAGGAAATGGAGTTGTTGGAAGCAAGTCTAGAGGAGGCCAAAAAGATCAGGGGGCTGGAGCACCTCTGCTCTGAAGACAGGCTGAGAGAGTTGGGGTTGTTCAGTCTAGAGAAGAGAAGGTTCTGGGGAGACCTTCTAGTACCCTTCCAGTACTTAAAGGGGACCTACAGGAAAACTGGAGAGGAACTTTTTGCAAGAGCATGGAGTGATAGGACAAGGGGCAATGGCTTTAAACTGAGAGAGGGGAGATTTCGATTAGATATAAGGAAGAAATTTTTTACATTGAGGGTGGTGAGGCACGGGAACAGGTTGCCCAGAGAAGCTGTGGCTGCCCCATCCCTGGAAGTGTTCAAGGCCAGGATGAATGAGGCTTTGAGCGACCTGATCTAGTGGAAGGTGTCCCTGTCCATGGCAGGAGGGTTGGAACTAGATGATCTTTGAGGTCCCTTCCAACTCAAACCATTCTGTGATTCTATAATCACGGATGATAGGTTGAACTGTACAAGTCTTGACACAAAACCTTAATTGAATCATCATGATCTTTCAAAAAGAGGTAAAGACAAACCAGAGGGCTATATAAGTAAGGTCTTGTTTTAGGTTTCCAGTCCTACAGGGCCTTCCATGTCAAAGCCCAGGGCTAGAAATGACCATGTAGCAAAGAAAAAAATCAGGAATTATAGTTTTTTATATCTGCAAAAAACGCATAAATGTCTCAGTTTTGACATAGAACAAAAGTTGTCTTTCGTCACTTGCCAAAGAAGCAATTTGTCTTCTTGTGCAACAACAGATCCTAATGGGAAGCACACTCATTGCTCCATCACTGCTAGCCACCAGAAATGGATTTGCATAGAACCAACAGCATTCTCAAGTTCCACTCAGAGCCAAATCACCTAGAATGAGCCCTTGTCTCCTCACTCAACTAAACATCCTTTCTTACACGCGGACCCAGGATCAATACTTACAACCTGATTTTCTGGCAAATCAAATCCAGTAAGCTATAGGGTCCTTGGGGCTGTTCCTAGGCTCATTTGTTTCACTAGCTTTCAAAAATACAAAAGCCCATGAAGCCATGCACTGTGTGTCCTACCAAGAGCCCTTTGGTTTTGAAGGCCTCAGATCTCTCTGAGGAAGACTCTCAGTATCATTGCCCAGGTTGCCCACTGAATCTAATAAAATATTTAGCAATTTAGATACCATTGGCGAAGTTTAATCAGAGTTAATTTGCATTTTCCTGGTACAGAAAGAAACAGGGAGCCATGCAAAGAGTGTAGGTTCTTGGAAGTAACTCAAAGAAATCATTTTTCACCTACTTGGGTCTGATGCGCAGCCAGCTTCTAGCAAAGGTCCAGTAACTCAGCTGTCTAAATGCTTAGGAAAGAGACACGGGTTTTCCGAAGTTCACTTTTCCCCATCATCTACTATTAAGGAGCACTGAGTCTATCTGCAGTAGCTGCATATGATCTGCCAACCTACTGTAAAATCTTTTTTAAGCAGCAGCTTACATTTCACCACTAATAGGATGTAAGGCAATAGGAAACGTTCACTTGTCATTGGTATCCCATGTCCTTTCCAAACTTTATCAATTCCATTAGTTTTCATTTCCTAGCAGAGCATGGTACGGTTTAACATTTCACATGGTCAAAGCTAGTCAACCTAACTCCATCTCAAGAACATTTTAAGTGAGCTTTAGCCAGTTGCTCTGAATTACTGATTCTTCCCCACAGAGGTTCAAGCATTTAACCTCCCTGTGTCCAGGGTTGACCAAATCACTGGCACAATAAATAGGTCAGTATTAGGAGACAGAAGTAAGAAGCATAAGGAAGCTTAATTCTGCTTTTTGAGAGATTCTCTTTATTTATAAGTACTGCCTTCCTGGAGATGAAGGCCTCTTGAGAAAAAAAAAAAACCAACTGCAAACAGTAGAATAGAGACACTTCAACAATTCTTCACCTATGAGCAAAGGCATCAACCATACCAAAGCAATTAGTCTTGGAGATATGGTAAGGGAATGGAATGATATGAACATATCGATAACGAGACTTTGTGGCAGTGATGTCAAGTTAAGTTTTGCTCGTGTACTCTGGCAGACTATATGATTTCTTCTCCTGTGTAACCTGTGCTACTAAAGGGTTTGCTTCTGCAAGGTGCACAGTCCTTCTAATCCATTTGAAGCCAGAAAGAGCACAGCAAAACAGAGAAGTATTATTTACAGAGAGCAGAACTAGTTTTTTTTCTCCTTCCAGCCCCAAAAACTTGCAGTTATGCACTCCATTCAGCAAATGACTAAATAAAAACAGGTAAAAGGTATATTTCTGGTTAACCAGCTGAGAACATTCCTGACCAGATCTCTGATTAGCGCTTTACACCCTTTTTCTTTAGCGCACATCTGTTTTCAAAGGGTTAAGTTGTAGAAGCCTCTAGTTTGCTGGCAAGCATTAGAAGTAATTTTCCTTTGGTCTTCCCACCTATGCCAAGATCTACGTGACAAAAATATCATAATTGCTACCATTATGCAATACTAACTGTAGATCTTGACCACCTACAAAGCCAAAAAAGAGCATAAATAGCTGGAAAGTCATCCAGTATTGGCCCAATGAAACTCTATATTTGTATTAGGATTCTGTCAGTGCAACATTTCTCCTCTCTGGTAAGCAACTCATGGGACATCTCCTCAGTGTCTGCAAAAAGGATCAGTCTTGAGTATTATTTGCAGTGTCTATGCACCATTAAAAACTTGAACAGGCAGCTGGACAAGACTCTGGAGATGTTCCCCCTCTGGAGTTGTCTTTCTCTAAAATGGTAGTCAACTTGATCAGCTTATTTATTATCCATCTTATAAGTCATGATATTTCAATCAATGCTGAATAATTTCAAAATCAGAAGGAATGACAGTACACTGGCACGATACCATACACAAACTCACATTTCCAAATCTGTCCATTTAGTTTTGGATCAAAGCACTAAAAAATCGTAGCATACAAACCAGCACTATACATAAAGTTCAGGAGGAGATTCATTGAGTAATCAATCGTAATAACAATTAATGTTCCAATCAATACTCTTACTTGGAGCAAGCCTTGGTCTTCCGTGATTTGCCAACTCAGTTTGTAAAGTGGAATCTCCCACTTAGACCTGTAAACAGCTGTATATCCAGAAGCATTTTGCAAGCATCCAGTGGGGCATTTTAATCCTGGGAATGTTGTCTTTTCTTCTTGGAAGAGTTTGCTGCTGGGTATTTGAGTGGAGGCCCAGTCCATTCAGCTACCATGTGGGCTGCAAGACTTTACATGCCTTCAGGTAGATCACATCTGCTAATGTGGTGAGACTGTGGACGCACTGTGCTCAGTTGAAGCCTCCCAGTGCAGCTATAACACAGCTTAGAACTCTGGTATTTGTCATCTAGCACAGATCACATTAAAAAAATGAAACCTCTTCAAGCCTCCTCACCATGACACATACCCTGGGCTAGATTCACCATTCTCCTAGGTTGTCTTTGCATGGCACAAGCAGTAGAGTAGCCCTGCGCAGCAGAACTCTGCTGTGAGAACTAGCAGAGGCACCTTCAGCTTTTCACCTGCTGATCACTCTCAACTCAGCCAAAGGAGGGAATGGATTTAGGATAACACCCAGGGTGACATGGGGGACTTTATACGCACTACATTCCTCAGTGGTATTATTTGGAGGCAATCCTTTAGTGTCTTAAGAGCTGCTTGCCCCCAAATCATAAAGCAACAAGGTCCCTCTGCCTTCCAGTGCCCAAGCAATGGTTTGCTAAAACAGCAGTATCGTCCCCAGAATGACAGATGCTGCTCATCTGAAAGGAAGATTCCTTAAAGGATGCATTCAGCCAGAAGATCATTGCTTTACATGCTGAGCTCCAAAACATGGAGTTCCTTTCCTCCTCTTAACTGTCAAGAGCCCTTTGTAAGCATTGCATTTTTATTATTGATTGTTTTGCAATGATTTTTGTTCTGTTTGGGGCAGGAAGGTTTTGTGGTTTTCTTTTTCTGTTTAAAAGCAAAACCCACTGTTGATGACTTATTTTTATTATCTTCTTGCCAGGGTTTCCTTTAGCTGAGTTAACTCTCTAGAGTTTTATAGTCTGTCCCATCACTGTGTCTCGAGTTATACAACTGCCAACACCCTGGCAACGGGCAGTATGTCAAAGACTTTGCAATGCATTTGTAGCTATTAGTTCCTACTTGGAGTTTCTTTTACCCATTTCAAAAGCATTTGAAAGAGAGCAGCACTGGAGCACAGATGGCATCATTAAAAGTAAACATTGGCCAGGATACAGCACAAATACCATGCTGTGGCATCTGCTCTAAACATAGGGCATACCACAGTCAAGTCAATAGCGTGCTATGATATTGGTTTACCTTTTAATGAGATCCACAACATCAGTAAAAACATGGCAGACCAATACGCAACGCTCTTAGTTTACAAGAGTAAAGCATCGCCTTTTGAATGCTGATTGTTTGGCACAGGCTCAAAACTGACTTTTAGGCATGGTCTGGATGCATGTTTCTCCAGATCACAGTCCTCCCAGGCCAAAATGGAGATAGCATCAGTCAATTTGTTAAGCTGGCGACAGCTCCTCTGCACACTGATCTGCACTAGCAGTGGTTCTGCACAGCCTGTAGCTCTTCCCAAGAGGAGTATCAAGCCGATGTTTAATGTTCACTTTCTCCTCTGTCCCAAGGTTTGGTAACTGTGGCAGCAGCATAAGGCACAGTAGTGTTTTACCCCCACATATAGGCTGATGATGGGAATTTTAAGCACATAAGTGATTCAGGAATGCTAGTGCTGGGGTGGAGGGAAATAAATCACTGGATCTTATGTTTCTAATGTATTCATGAAATCCAACCCATCCTAAAGTCCTGCCTCTGTTAATATCTTACAGTACACTGTAGATCGGCAGTTTTTGAAAGAAGATGTATATTTGCTGGTTTGGGTACGATTTTCAGAGCCACCTGGAGAACCAGATATGCCAGTCCCCACGGTAATCCCAGCAGGAACCATGTACCCCATTGCCTCGTGCAGATTTGAGAATTTTTCCCCAGGTGCAACAACTGCGTAGTATAAAGGCCAACAGCCCAGTGGTATTTGCTTAATTCCTTGCCAGTGAATCCAAAAGAAAATACAAAAGATGTTCATGATCATTGTACTGATGATGCCTTTCCCTTTCAATAAGACAGCCTCAAGAAATACAGGTCTTCTGCTTCCACACACTAAGGCTGATCATCTCAGTGTAAATACTTCATAATTTACAAATGCAGAGATAGAATGCAAACATCTTCTGTTTACGTATGTAACTAAACATCAGTTTGACTTCTGTGTACCAAGTCTGGCTGCTTTACTGACCTACATCAATGCAAAGTAAAAAGGCTACAGAAAAATTGCTATTCATAGCAAAACAGGAGCTGCCGTCTAAGACTTTCCGTTGGACAAAACAGCCAGTCCATTATTTTCTTCTTCATAGTGATCCCTTGTGCATTTCAACTGCTCTGCTAGATGACTCTTCAGGGATTAAGGAGCAATGTTTCATTTTTCACTGATCCTTAACAAAATACAGCAAAAGTTTCTACAATATAACAGAAGGGGTGCTGTCATTGTTCCAAGCATATTATATTTTAGACCAGCTGAATAACCTTCTGGGAGTCAGAATGCTGAATCACACATGAAACGTTACATTCTTGTATCCATTAAGCCACATTTATGCAGAAATGCATTCCCTGTTTTGGAATGAGGTTTGCTCATCTATAGAGAAAAAGACTTTATTCTCAAATGGGGGATAAGATCAGCTAAACATCTCATAATATTTTTCTTCCCATTACAGTTGGCCAGGCCACTGAGTACTTCAGTTACATATGACCCGCAGCATTAGGTAAAGCTATACTGAGTATCACCTCCTCCCTCCCATTGTGTGGCACTAATAACATGGGAGAACTCAAAATGGAATTATTTTCCTTCTTCTCCCATATGGGTTACAGTCTCATCTGGTTTCAGCAGCAATATTTGTTAATAAAATGCTACTACAGCAGAAGCAGTAAGAGAAGGGAAAAAAAAAAAAAGAAAGAAAAGAAAATTAGCCTGTAGTTCAGATCATCACCCCCCTTACTTGACCTGGCTGAGCCAGGCCATAGCACCTTTGCTTTACATCTGCTCACAGCCAGGTTGCTGTTCCAGCTTGTGTCACTCACCTAGCAGAGCTCTGCTGCAGTTGTGCAAAGGCAGACATTACATCAACCATGTTTGGGTACATGCTCTTCTTGCACCAAGTCTCAAAAGCTATTAAAAAAATTTCAGGTGCTTCCTCATAATCTATTAGCTAGTACCTTTTTGCAAGTTATTTAAATAGGAACAGCCTTTCAGTCACTAGGCTGCTGGTCTTTTGAAGATCTGCTCTGAACTCCAACAAGTTGCTTGGAATCTAATTATCAGTGGTGGTTAAACCAAAGATGTTTTCTGTAAAGATTCAAGTTCTGCCTCCAGATTTGTTTCATCATAAGCAAGCAGAGGATGTCAACATCTCCATAAAAGCACATCATGAAAAAAAAACAAGTCACATACTGAACTGCAGAACATCAGAAAACACCTAAAGATGTTAAGGCTCAAATAATTATCTAGTAAAAGCTTTTACATCATTTGTGTCATCACACTTAAATCTAAGAAAAGCTTCAAGGGCCTCAGATACTTGAGATGCATTTGCCAGAGTGTTGGAGCCCTGATAAAACTCACAGGAAAGAGAAGAGTAAGTGGCCCAGTTGCCAAGCCAAGACGAACATCACCAGGGAGAAAAGGTTGGAGTCATGTATTCAGGCTTTACTGCATACTAAAAAGGACAGAGCAGTGTAGATACTGTCTCCTGTGCTGCCAGCTATCTTCCCATCCATTACAAAAGTAACGTGGAGTCTTGGTCAGAGCAACCAATGGGAAACTTCAGCATTAGGCTCACACTATAGTACAGATATTTGCATTTCACAAGTACAGGAGTAACTCTCACTAATGCAGCCTTCACTGCGTTTCATATCCCGAGGGGCTCCTGGAGATGTTGATCCTGTGGTAACGAAAGTTAAGATGGGAGCTTTGCCATCGGTTTTGGCAATGCAGGATCAAGTCAATTGAACTACTGCAGGGCTGGAAGCTGCACACCTCCTTAACTGCTTGGGAAAACAAAAGCCAACTGGGACCAGCACTGGCACCTCTAATTATCCTGAGTAGTACCATTCAGTAGGAGTCATCCTCTCTTGAGCAGCAGGGCCTATGCATCACCTCTGTCTCAACCCAATCCTTTTAAGTGGCAAGGAGGCTAAGTGCCCACCCTCTGCTCAGGGGAGGATTTCATCCTCCCATTGAATTTGGGGTGGCTGGTAGCAAGACCTCCACTCTCTCAGAGACCGTTATGTGGTAGAGAGAACCACTAAATCATTTCCTTTGTCTGTGGCAGGCTTGGCGTTGCCCCATCAAATCCCCATGTGCGCAATCTTCTCCACCCTTTCAATTTTAACATGAGGGATAAGAGAAACAAAGACTAGCACATGTGTAAGAAAGTCTCAAACCATAGGTATGCGGGTTTCATTCTGGAGAAAGGTTCTGAAATTCCATGGTTATTGTTGTGTAAATGTTAAGTGCCACCTCAAAAATGCTCTCAAGTTAAAGGAAAAAAAGAAAAATAACAAAAGTAGCAATATGACCCCAGCTGTGGTTACACAGGCACACTTTACTCCAAGGCCAGATTCAGCACTGATATAAGCTGGAACAACTGCCTCTGGCTACTGCAGTTATTCAAGCTGTGAGACAAATGCCCACCTTTCTTTTGCAAGAATAGGTGTTTGTTTTGTTTCCCAGAATTGAGCAAAAACTGTACCTGCTCAAATCTGTTCAGCATCAGAACTTCAGGATGGAAATCTTCACTAGCTTCCCAGTTTGCCAGGGTCGGACACGAAGCCTGACTCATCAGGGACAAAGTTCTTCAGGGAATGGGGAAATAGTTTGGTAAAAGATCCCTTCTACTGTAGAAGTGGAGTTCAACCTCTCCAGGTCGTTGAATAGTGCTCAGCTGCAGTTTTCCTGTAGTAATACCAGAGCTCCTATTCAAAGGCAAAAATGGCTTGCTTTATACAGTTCCAATCAGCAGGAACGCAATCGGTTCTCTCCCACATCTGCCTCTTCCCCCCCCATTCCCCCCCCCCCGGCCCATAGCAAAAGAGAGAAAAAAAAAAAAAGGAAAAATAGTTTATTAAAGAAAACAAACCCAAAGCTGTGCGACTGCTGTTTTAGCCTCATTGGAGAAGCTTTTGTCTAGTTTTACAGGGCCTAACATGTGTTCGATCAAGTTCAATTTCTGAGGAGATCTAGATGGAAAACAATCAGGTGTTATCAACAGTATCACTGGAGCAACATCAAAGCCTTGCCTTAGTGCATGAGCCCTGATGCTCCCCAGCTGCTGCACACGGAGTTCAAGGAAAAACTCCAGGATCTGACAGAGGTTGCAAGACACCTTGTAAAGATGGAGACAATTAGCCAAGCAGGTGCCTAGCATGGAATGTTTCTAGAAACTCCTGCCTCAGCACTACAACATGTAAAAACAGAAAAAAGAAAATAAGGACGTGTTCTGTAACAAATACTGGTTTAAAAGCCAAAATAGCCACAAACAAGTATTTTGCAGATGGCTTGTCCCACAGATGTTTGTTAGGAAGTATTACGCACCAACCCTGCTACTAACCACTGCCGGACTCAGGATTATGCCCATGGCTGTATTTGTTTCAGAAGAAACATGGTCCTGCTGTAATGACTCAAAATAAACTTGTATGTGCTGTAACTGCTTATGAACTAGGATTTCGTGCAGAGGTCACGGGCCCTGCTAATTAGATAGAGCCACAATTAACATGCCCGTGGCAGTTGTCAAGTTATGAGTCTGTTTGGCAGTAGGGCTCTCCTGGTCACACTTCCATCTCCAAATCCTCCATGTTGCCTCGTCAATTCGTGTCATGGTTTTGCCTTGAGATAGAGGCAAACGGGCAGGAGCAGCGAGGCATTAGACAGCTCTAAAAACCACACAGCAGCTGGCACGTCTGCTTGTTGGCCAGGTGCGGAAAGACACCCAGCTTTTACTTCGCATGCCTCTTCTTGGGCAGTGGAAAAGGTTAAATGGGATTTGATAGCTTCACCAATAGTCCAGCAGATCGATTCCCTGAGTACGGAGGGAGATTTCTAACCATTTACTGATAGCACATCCTTCTGAGCTAAGCAACACATCTTGCTCTCTGCCATGTGTCTCCCATCTGAACAGCTTAGGCTACACAGCAGATATAATCAGTTCCAGCTGGGACATTTCCTGTTTCCCCACAAGCTGCATTAACCCCTTCTTTCTTTCTCCTTTTCAGAGGACCTTAGAGCATAGGTACTTCTCTCAAGCATCACAACCCATCCCACAGACATCATGACCTCTCGTTCCTACCATTCTGAACACTCCAGTATCACTCAGGACTCACGCAGCACAAGTTTAACCCTAGCACTTTATATAGTCAGGCAACGCAGAGATGCCTGATCCATGACTAGGCGGACTCGGAATGGATCTTTCCTGCAAATCACTCTGCTACTAAATATTTCTTCCAAGACATGGCCTTCTTTTTCGGGATTTATATCCAAGTAGGTTAAACCAGGTGACATTCTTTGAAATAGATGTCCCTTTTCTCAAAGTTAAATCCCTGAAAACAGAACTAGCCTAGTAACAAGAGATGCCATTCTTAATCAGAAACTCTACCCTTCACTGACATCTGCTTGATCTTTCTAGGGCCCAGCACTTCAACAATGTTTGCAAGACAGGCTACCAATGAAGTAGGTATACATTTTCTCTGATAACTAGCCAAAAACCGAAGAAGGGCATAATCACCCCTCTACTCCCAGGACATGCGTTACAGCAAGACAACTGGGATCACTATGAAGCTGGTCTAGCCAAATCTCACAGTGAATTCGTAGGAGAGGTATCCAAATGGAGTAGTGCATCACCTTTCCCAAAGTCAATACATCTTATGAGCCCATCTGGCTTCAGGACTGTGAAGCTGTGCCGCTCACTCTGACCTCTCTATGACCACTAATTCCTTCCTATTCTCACTATCCACTCTTCCCAACATGTATTTGCCAGATTTTCCCAAAGCACACAGGATATATAGAAGTGGTAATCAACTCCAGCTGATGTGCCTCCTGCTTCCTAAAGCCTGCCTTGGCTACACTGGTATTTGTCACAGGGTTTATACACATACCAATGTAGCACAAACCCCATGATGCATACCAACATCTTCAGCAGCTCAGCAGCCATGCCGACTATCTGAGAGCCTACAAAGTACCACATTTTAAAATAAACACAAGTTTGCTTACACTGTATCTTGATCTTTCACCAAAGTCTTGGTCTATGCCCAGGAGGCAGACAGAAAGACTCAGCTGGGCAGAAAGCTGGGCTTGTGGTTAAGGCACTGGTCTGGGAGTTGACACAGCTGGGATTAGACCCTGCTCCCCTGCCATCTTTCGCCATGACCTTGAACAAGTTGCTAATTCCTCTGGGCCTTAGTTTTGTCATCTTCAAAATGGGATGCAGACCTCTTAGTACACCTTTCTTATAGGAATTTAAGTCGAAATGAGACTTAAGTTGCATTTCTATCACAGTTCCCAACATTTAAGCTAGCATTAACTGGAGCATATTTCTCTGGCCTACACAACATAACGTAGACAGATGCTGTTGCAGCTACAGGGGAATATGTCTTGGAGGACAGGACTAGCATTCTGAATGATATTAATAAATGATATGGTAAAAACAATGTCAGGTGAAATTCAGCAAGTGCAATATTTGTACCCTGAAGTGGAAATACTCACTTATGGCTAGAAGAAGAGGTGAGGACTCTGTAGAACTGCTGGCTACATGAAGAGAACCAGACTTTTGAAAAAAATAAACCTGGAACCATCATCCTGGAACATATAACCAGGAGTAAAACCTGTGAGGCATAAATAAACGCCCACTTCATTCAGCTTTCGCAAGACCTCAGTGGAATAATTATGCCCTGATTTGGACCATTCTGTGAAATTCCAGAGAAGAGTCATGGGAATGGTCTGAAATTCAGAAACCATGAACTGCCAAAAGAGACTGAGAAACCAGGGTTGCTTAAAGAGAAGAGAAATGGGCTGCTGAAAAAAGGGGAAAGAATTAAGCCACAGTGGTCAGAACAACTAGAAATATGATTAAGTTACACATATTCAGGAAGCAAAGGAATAGTGAAGAACAGAAATGTTTTTCTTGGACAGAACATCCACGATTAGGAGAATTAAGGACAGGTTAAAAGAAAATCTGTAAGGAGTGACACAGTTTGATCTGATCCTGCTCACAGTCAGAGGATGCCCTAGAAGAACTGCATTCATCTTAGATGTACTTTTTATTATTCTCTCATTTCTATAGAGATTGGCTACCTACAGAGCCCACATCATGGAAATATTCATAAAGTGAACATACCTGAAAATTCTCAGGGTTTGGGTTTTCCTCAGGTCTGGTTCCAGACCCTCATTTTGAGGAAGAGTCTCACCACAAGCATGTTCAAGACAGATGTTTCATTCTTATGTTACACCTTCCAGTCAGTTATTTCTAAATGTTTGAGAAAACAGAGTTTACTTTTCAAGTACCCTGGAGATAAACCTATAAATAACCATAACTCGGTTACTGATTCATGATGGAGAGATGCAACTCCATACCTTTGGCCAGGGAGTAGTTTGTTTTTTTCTTTTAAGCATCAAACCCAACAACTGCTGACATTCAGCAAGTGACTCAGTATGGACAAATGTCATTAACTGTTCATTGCTAAACTGCAAGCCCACAGTCATGGAATAAAACCTTTCAAGGCAGGTATGTTATGGAGGCAGATAAGAGACAGTTGCCTCTGCAAATACTTGATGCAGGTATCTTTACAAAGAGACAAATCACTGGTGCCACATCCCTGTGCCTATGTCAGTGTAACTGCAGACAATTGTTCTACAGCCTGTAGTAGAGTTGGTGAGCTGCAGATCTGGACATTATTCATATGGAACTTATATACTGCCTACTGATGATCTGGTAATTACTCTACCCCCTCATATTTAGACATGCCTCACACATTTTAGGAACCTGTTGGGGAAATTGCTAGATTGTGCAGGAACAGCAAGTCATCTTTGAGCAAGTCCTGAGAAAGCAACAGGCAGCACGAGATACTTTGTGTAAAAGAATAAACCCTGTGATGAACAAGCATGAAATAAAGAACGTGTGGAACATTTTCTCCTCAGCTAAAAATCTTGCACACAGATACTGAGTAGTGAACTGCTATGTCAATGTTAACATGCATGTTCTCATTGCCAAGTACAATCACTGTTTTTTCATGAGAGCAGTCCCAGCTTCTTCCTCTCCTCTAGACATATCCCTAGTTTTCAGGCTCCCCAAATAGGAGAAACCATCCTTTCATGCCTCCTGCAAGGTCCATCAGTAGCAATGAAACTGTTTTCAGTATTATTGCTGTTGAACCCCCACTGCAGCCTGCTCACCTTTTTGTGTAAGCTCTGCCCCAGCATGTTAACAACGAGCAGAGAAATCACTCACAGCTTGTCTTGCACCCAGTTTTCACATCAGTTTAATGACTCTGGGGAGAGCACTGCGTTTCTGTTGAAACACGAGAACCAAGAAGGCGTTTTGACTACATTATTTATGCCACTGTGAAGATGCCACAAGGGATTTGGAACAAAACTGAACCACAGATGACATTACAGCTGAACACCAATGTACCTATACAACTGCTGCTACATTAAGTGAGAGCAGACATATTTGTAGAGTACCAGCAAGATGATTTCTAGATGTAGAAAAAAACCTGCCCTTTTAGATCCCAGCAGAGGATAATATACGTCTGGGAAGCAAGCAGAAAACCAGAAACACAGTGAAAGAACCATGATTCCCAGAGTAAGCTAAGGAATAAGGAGCAATCACCCCTTACTTAGAGCATCATAAATAACCACCTCTCTGTCCTGCTGCTTTCCTTCCCCATAAAAAAAAACAAAACACCAACGTTTTAAAGTTGTACAGTGCAAACCAACCTTACAATTAGAGATTGGGTCTAGGGTGCAGAGACTTGGATCAGGACTCCTCTCAATATCAAAGTTTAGACAAGTTTGAACGTTTGGGGATCGTCTTTATTCATGTGGTTTTTCATTGCCCCTAACACCAGTTCCCTGGAAGGTGAATAGCATGGCAGCTATTTCTGGTTCTATCCCACAAAACTGTATGACTTAATTCTCAGAAAAAGAGGAAAACTTTCTGGAAAGACCAGTGCAGGGCCTTGTCCGCTCAGCTGTAAAACTCCTCTAGCTATTTATATGGGTTATACACAAATATTTACTGGGCTTTCAATCAAAAACAAATATTTACTATTCTAATTGGAGCAGTACTTGGCAAACATGCTAGTCTGCAAATACAGAGCATCTTCCTAAGGAAATACATACTCATCCACCAAAGATAATGAATGCAAAAGAAAAACCACTCTTTCCACTATTAAAAAGACATTTATTTCTGTTTTCTTAAAGTTTTGCCAATCACATAAACCAACAGTGATGACTTTATCCCATCACAGTCCATTTACTGACCTGCTATAGGTTGTTGAAATCTCGTGACCCTTTTCCGAAATAGCCAGGATGGATTCCAATCTATATTTATTCCTGCACCCCAGAACTCCAGCTGATCAATCCTATAAAATACAGGGAGCCTTGCTGCTACTGAGGGAAATTTTCTTGATTTCTACGCCCAAGGACACCATATGATACCTGAAAGGCAGTCAGACTCTGAAAACCTACTAAGAAGGATCACCACTGCAAGTACTGCACTGACATTGTTTTATGTTACGGATAGGAACAGCTTTCTTCAAGTGGATTGCGAGTAAGGCACCCTATAGACACACTCAGACAGTGCAACTTGTGTTGCAAGACAGCAAAAAGACTACCAATATCGGAATCATAGAATGGTTTGGGTTGGAAGGGACCTCAAAGATCATCCAGTTCCACCCCCCCCTGCCATGGGCAGGGAAATCCTCCACTACACCAGGTTGCTCAAAGCCTCATCCAACCTGGCCTTGAACGCTTCCAGGAATGGGGCATCTACAACTTCTCTGGGCAACCTGTTCCAGTGCCTCACCACTCTCTGAGGGAAAAATTTCTTCTTTATATCCAATCTCAATCTGCCCTCTTTCAGTTTGAATCCATTGCCCCTTGTCCTATCACTACATGCCCTTGTAAAAAGTCCCTCTCCAGCTTTCCTGTAGGCCCCCTTTAAGTACTGGAAGGCTGCTATAAGATGAAATTCAATAAGATCAAAATCAAGAATGCTGATTAGATGTCTCAGTTTTTAATCATATCTTCTCAGAAGCCTTGTTCTCCCTTCCACCTTTCCAAGAAAGAAGGATGGTCAAATCTAAAACCTTTTGTCTTTTTCTAGCCTAGGAAAGAATAAAATCACATCCTTCATGGAGGATGTTTCACTCAGATCACTATTTAGAAGTGTATTTACATGACACCTAACAGAAGTGATCCTAGACCATGATACAGCATCATAGGCACTTCTGCAATACATTTTTAAACCCATGAAGCCATGTTTTAGGGAGTAATTTTCTAGAAAAGTACCTGACACACACTCCCAGGACTTTTTTGGGGACCTGTATAAACCACAAACACAAAAGTTATTCAATATAGGAAGAAAAGGTACTGAAAAAACAGAATCTGAGATCCAATGGTATAATCATGAAATTGGACAAGACTGTGTGCAGAAGCACTTTGCAAAACAGAAATTTGAAATTTTCTTCTGCAGAGGAAAAAACCTACAACCTGTTTTGCCGATATAATATTCGAGTTTTGCCCAAAGTCTTCAATATGTAGAAACAGTTAAAGTGCCTTGCTTACATATTAGTCCTGAGTGTGTGCTTAGACTAAATAGCCTCTATCCTCCTTCAGATATAAGAGGATTTTCAGCTGAGCTGTCATTAATAATATGCTCTGCATTAAAGCAAACATTAACATGCTTTCTCAAGTTGCTGCAGAAGAGAGCACCTTTAACATATATATAATAAGGGATCATTTTTATAATTTCATTTCCATCCCTGAACGTCAACCAACTTAAACAGAATAAGATCTGTTCAGTGCATGCTGAAATGCCACTTTGACCGCATGTCATAAACAGATGGAAAGTTTTGCTTACCCGCTCTGTTCTCCATGACCAAAGGTGGAGAGCACACAGTAGTAGCTTCCAAGACACCAATATGTTAGAGAGGAAAAGCCCACACACTCTAATAATCCACACGCTCCAAAATTTCACTCGGAATACGCAAGTGCTGTGAACATTAATTGACTGCAGCAGATTTGGAAAGCTGGATAAAGTACTACAAGAGTCAGACTGAACTAGAAAAGTTAAGCAGGTATTTTGGTTCTAGCTAATATTTCAATACAGAGGAAAAACTTAAAGAGACCCTCCATTTATAACATCAAACAACAAGTTTTATTTATTAACAAATAAGCTATTTATTTTTATTATGGAATATGTCGTAAAAGTGTCTTTAAATATCCAATAAAAAACAAGAATGTTTAATTTAAAATGATCAGTTCTGCATAAGCAATGGTGCACAAAAAGGAAGGTTATAAAGAATTAACTGCCTACACATCTTCATAGTCACACAAAAGGTGAAAAAGTAAGTAGAGAGTGTTCAGTAACAACAGTTATATTTTCAGAGGGCTCCCTCATCATCCTAGTCCTTATATTTTGGAACACAACAGGATTTTCATGCTTTGAAAGCCTACATTAAGTCCTTTAGAAGAGGATCCTGAGTGCCTCAAGTATGTTTGAGACAACTCTGAGTTAAGGCATGCATCAACTTAATCAATGTATTTTGCAGTTAGTATGCCCACATTACACTGTCCATCACCAGTAATGGAATTCTGCATTAGAGGTTTGAGATTAGACAGCCACGAATTTCTTCCTTCCTTTATCTCACAATAGAAATCTAAAGAAATCTGAACATACAGAAGGGGAGGGAGTTGCTCATTCTGAATCATTTGTAACCATAAACCTGATGACTTGGATTGTAGTTGAGGGACACGCATGTCATAAGACCTGTTGAAAAAAGGTCTGTTTCAAATAACAGACACAGTGTCACACCCATCTGGATGGTCCTTCTGGTTTTGTCTTCATTTTGGGTTTGGTTTGGCTCTCTTGGAGCTTGTTATTTCACTTTTTAAAAAAAGCTGCCAAATGCGGACAGTGGGTGTGTCTTGGTGGCATCTTGCGGTCCACATAATCTGGCCGTTTTGCTGATTGTCAGGGCAATACGATTAAGACCTTAAAATCAAGGGAGATTTTAGCCAGCAACATGTGTTGAACAGCAGCAGAATTTGTTGAACAGCAGCAATTAAGCCTCATTTCAACAGTCAAGTATGACCACCTCCATCACTCTTCATCAATGTAACCTCCCTTAATCCCCAGCTGTAGCATTTGTCTGGATCCTCCTTTACCAACCATTACTAGGCATGGGTCCAACCAGCTATTCCTTTACAGAGAAATAACAGCAACCATAGTGAGTTAAATCAAAGGTCCTTCTAGTCCAGTAACCCTGTTTCCAGTCATGTCCAGGAAACAGCTGTTTAGGAACAGAAACAAAGCAAGTGAATTATCCTTCCTGTGGTATAGTCTCCCAGCAATCAGCAGTTTAAGGAAATATTTCTTGATTTCCAGAAGTAGACTGTTCCCACAAGATTATGTACATCCAAGTCTCGGTGTTCCCTCCTAGCCAACTGGCAGAGGTTGGATCTTCAATCTGTCAACCCTCAAACATTGTGGAATAGGCCAAATTCTCTGCCAACAAAAATCAGTGACATTTCACCAGTTAACATTAAATAAGTACTTTGGACTCCTGTCTTAAAATGAAAGCATCCTAGGGCCCAGTTCTCATGTTCACAGAGGATCTTTTAAATCATAGTAGCAATAAGGAAAAGATTAGAAGCAACCAGGAATTTTAGTTGGCCACCCCTGAGGAGCCTTAGCCCAAGTTAGAAAGAGGTCCCATTACGAATTTAAAAGCTAATAGATAAGCCCCCCAACATTAATCTCCTTTTAAGCACCGTGCATAAGACACAGTACTAAGAAAACCAAGTTTCAGATGTGAATATACAAAAGAAATTAAATAAATGTTGCAACCTTCACATAGCGAAAGTGATTTACAGCAGCCATTAATTCAGCCAAGCATTGATATGGAGAGTAGCACACACTGTGAGATGACACTGTGTGGTGCACCATGTGTTAATCTTTTCAAGGATTATTTCATTATAAATTACTTCAGTGAATCAGAAAGTCTCTGCCAAAATAGTATAAGCTATATCACACACCACACAGAGAAAGGTACCAATGTAGGGGATAAACTCTTATGATTTTATTAAGAGTAAGCAGGAAGGAACTTTTGGAAGCCATCTACTCCAACATCTAGTTCAGAGCAGATGTAATTAGATCAGGTTGCTCAGGGACTTGTCTAGTCAAGTCTTGAACATTTCCAAGGACAGAAATTCCACAAAATTTAAGTCATGAGGCTAGAAAAATCATTCCATTTAAGTTGCAAGCGTCAAACAACATTATTCCTCCCTTATAGCGTGTACATTACATTTACTACTCCCCATCATTTCTGATTCTTATTGCTGTTCTGCTGAGACTCAGAAAAAATATTTGATGAGGAAATTCTTTACAGAGGCCTCCCTCAGTCTCTGGAACTGATAGGAAGGGGGAAAGGACAGGTTCCTACCACACCATTCATCACTTGAGCCAAAACATTGGTTAGAAAAAGCATAAAATGAGACAGGATGTGTATATACTTTTTCAGTGAAGGATTTAGAACTTCCTAATGGATTGCAGGTCTTGGGATACAGCACCACCACTCTGGAGGGACACAGCAAGAGACAGGCAAGGGCTACAAGATAACCTGAAATTAGACCTCGATGCATCTAGAGTCTGGCTCCTAGATCTCCTCTATAGGACTTCCACACAAGATCAAGACATTTGCACGCCAACCTTTCCTCCTACCCTCTTCTCCTCTAGAAGAGGTTTAAGAAGTTCTACCCAGGCCCCTGGCAAGGTTTTTCAATCCTGCTCTCTTAATATTGGCTGGCTACTCCCAAGCAGGGGTTTCCCTGCCTCTCCTTGAGGAGCAGGTTTCTCAGACTCCTGCTGCGATGATGTTACCTGCCCAATCCTGCTCTGTCCAAGAAGATTCAGTGGTCTCCAGGCAGAAATGATCTCCTGCTCCAATCAGAGTTTTGTAGGACCCAATCTTAGCAGACCACAACATTATTGTGAATGAAAGCAAAACCAAAAAACAAACAAACAAGCCAACCCACCAAGAAATATTGGCCACTACAGAACTCCAGACAAGCCAGTAAGTGACATACTTTAGATAATAAGCCAGGTTCTGGACCACGCACTCTTTGTTCAGCATCTCTGTTGATACATAAGGGAATAGACTGACTTCAAAAAATGCTGGGTTTGATGAACAACTTCTACCCTCTCTATCCTGCCCAAACCACAGCCTGTTTCAAAAAGGAGGGATTAATTGCATCAGGCATCACACAGAGCAGGCAAAACATTACTAGTATTTTCACTCTCCTGGACATTTGACTGCACAGCATAATCACTAACACTCCTTACACTGAGTTCCTCATCATGCTGCATGCCCCATTAGTTGGGAAGAATGGGTCAATATCAGTAGCCAACATCAGTTAAGTGGAATGAAGAGAAGGAAGATCCTGTAGCTTTAGAACATCTCTTCTGGTTTCCTCAAACGCCCATCCCTCATCCTTATAATGAAAGAAAGGATAGTTATGAAGAAGCAGCAGCCAAAAATTAATTTAGCAATGTATTACAGAGTTACAGATGGAACAAAAATCAGATGTGGGAGATGCATTCCCAGCTCGGGATGTCAAACTCAAAGAAGCGTTCTGCATGCCTCCCTGAGCACAGAGACAGGGGAGGGTAGGTAAGCTAGTTGGTGCTATAACCACCATCATCACTAGTTTGATTACTCAAACGATCAGAGAAGGGGCTATTCAAGGCAAATCACATACACCCAGTAGTCTCCCACAAACATAACACCCATCAGCCCAACACAGTCTGGATCTACAACTGGCTTGGGCAAGGAAGAGCTCCCTTACTGACGTAAGGGCGGTGTTTTACAGTGATTTTCTAGCAAAAACCTAAGCACCAGCACCCCTACCACTTCCCCATAAATCGTTCAGGCACAGGCAGTTGGAAAGCTGCACAAGAGTTTTATGAAAGCTTCAGACTTTTCTGTGGAATAGCAACTCGTGTGCATGATGATGACAAGCCATGGTTAATGCCCCAGGAATTAACTGTATCTTACTCAACTTGGTAACAAAAGAAAAATGAAATTTTACATCCTAGAATGAAGGATTTCCAGTCATTCCTTTCAGCCAATAACAACAGCATATATCAACATCTGTCTTAATTCTTCAAAGTGCAAAAGAAATGAAGGTCAGGCATTAGCCACCTGCAATCTCATCTGGACCAATAAATGTCTGCAGATAAAGGTGAACCTGCTTAAAAAGCACGTCTAAGTGATGTCACCCTTTCCCTGAACCTGCAACACCCCAGGATTTACAACATCCCCTTGTACTTCAAGCATCACTGCTTGTTCTGATAAAAGCTTTATCTTCACAGACATTCCCCCAACAACATGCCATCAGTTTAACAAAAGGCTCAGATGTCAGACTGGCATCACAAAAGTCAGCCTTAGTTTTCTCCCCTCCTCTGCCGCAGAGATGCACACTGGGAGCTACAGACAGAGGGCACTCGCAGTCGTGCAAAGCAAGTCAGCAGCCTCACCACAGCTCTGCAGGAGGTTGGCGTGTACCCTTTTGTGTGTACACACATCAAATAATGCCACCCAGTGCCCATCGTCTCTGCCAAGGGTATTACAGACTGCGATATGCCAAACAAGCCTCCCAAACGTTTGCACTTTCAGACCCAACACTTACCATTCCGACGCACCTACTAACGCTGCACGGCTTCCACGAGCTGCCTGTGTCTGGAGCAGTTCTCATCTGCCAGCCACTTGTAGACAGGTAACAGTGAATGAGTTAATCAAGTCCCCAGACCTCCGAAGGAGGATTTTCTTGAGGAAAAAGGCAGCCTTGGATCTCTCACCCAGCTCAACTCAGCAGAGTTCGCTTTTACTCTTTGCTGCTGCCGCCTTTCAGCCGCACCAGGCAATGCAGCAAGCTTGCCAGGCCTCATTCCTCACCACCACAGACTCATCGGAGGACCAGGGCTGTAAGCACATTGCCAAGTCTTTCGTTCTTGCTCCTTGCTCTCAGCAGTGCCCTCAGTAGTGTCTCCTTTTCCAAGGGAAGAAAGTTCTGAGATCTCAGGAAACACTGTGCAAAGCAGTCAAACTCCGTTCCTCTCTGCTTCCCCAAGCTATTTTTTCATTTTCAGGAGGCACCTCCACAGCAACAGCTTTCATCCAGACAGTATTCCTCAGTCTAACATCGTCACCTTATAAAGAGAACTCTGCCTCAAGCTCAGAACTGCTACAGCTCACTCTCTAAGAGTAGCATATTCCCAATCCAGCCTTTTTCTCAGCTTACAGCTCTCCATAAAAGCAGTATGGACATACTACTTGCAAACCAGCTCCTTCCTTGCTAAAAAACCTAGTGCAGGTGTGGCCAATTGAGCAGGGCTGGCCACAGCTTAGAAGGTGCAAACACCTCCCACATCCCACCAGTGACTACAGGGGATTTACTTTCAGATTTCACTAACATAGCTGTAATAAGGAGAAGAAAGAGAAAAAAAAAAAAAAAGTATATTTGAGAATGCTTTAGGCAGCCTTCTGATTCACAAGAAACAAAGCTTCTTTTAGGATGGTCTTTATTTGAAATGGAAGGAGTTCCTTTATTTAACAGTCGCAAAGAATCAAGAATAAACATGATGAACAGCTCATGGAAAATTAGATAGTGATGAAGAAAGTGTTTCCAATTATATGGGACTGGCCCGAAGTAGCCTGGATTAGCACCTAATTAAAGGAGTACCTTCCTTTCCTTGCAATGCGAATTGTTAATGTAGCATATCCAGATAAGATGGAGAACTAATGTATTCCCTATTTGTTGAATCAAGGGGTTTGGTAGGTTGCATCAGAGGTGGCTAATCTGTGTGCTTTTGGGCTGGGCTGGGCTGCCAGTAAGGAATTGTTCCAGCTGTTCTGCCCCTTTCTAGAGGTTCAGTCACACCCCCCTGCACGCAGATGAAAGCTGCCCAGCCCCAGGTACAAGCATGTGCTTTGGTCTATGATCAAACATGTACCCGATGACAAGATGCTCTGCTTAGGTGCAGGGAACATCTTTGTTCACATCACACAAATATAACAGGGAATGGAGGAATATAACTGGGCTATGGAGAGAAAGGTTCATCATTCACAGGGTCCTTGCATAGTTAAGAGGAGTGGCAAGGTCATGGCAGGCTGCCCTCAAGCCTCTTCCCAGTCAGAAAACATCAAGTAGTCAGATGTGGTCAAACTCCAAGCCCGCGCTTCCTATCCCACTCCAAGACAACAGCGCTAGCAGTAAAGGGAATGCTTGCGACTTTAAAGGATTATTATCTGCTGGAAGGTAAAACAGGAAGGTAGAACCATAATGCACATTTAATTACGACGCTCAAAGCAAGCCTAACTGGAGTAGATGGAAGTCTTTTCATCGACTTCACTTGGCAATGAATCAGGCTCATCCTCAGAACAGTTCCTTGTTTTCCCTTCAGATCTCTTCTCTGCCTTACAGCTTTAGAATCATGTGTTGGGAAATCTGTGGTAATATCTTTACCCTAAGATCATCAATTCACATTGCCAGTAAAGAAATGGAGAACGATGTGACAGAAGAAATTTGACTTCCTTTATCTTCAGCAACACAGATCCTCTCTATAGCATTCTGCTCTTTCTGGGTGAGAACAGACTTTCTCCTGCTTTTCCCCAAGCAGTAGCTCAAACTCGCTGATCAGTGACTAAAGCAGGACAACATCCATGATTGTCTGCGTGACTTTTGGTACCTGATGCTTTCAGGGGTCGTGGCAACACAAACGCTACCTGTGAATACCATCTTCTCAAACCCAAGAATGGAAAACATTTAAGGTTTTCAGTTTGCACAAACAAACTTTGTCATCCTGGCAACTTAGTTCCATCTGGAACATCCGATCTTTGTAATTCGGAAAATACAGAATGAGGGAGGACAGGAAATATTAAGAGTTCATAAATGAATTTTTTAAAGTTCTTTACTTCAGAATCAAAATAATTTTCATTTCCACTCCTTTTTACCCCTTCTACTCCCATATGCTAGACTATTTTCCTTCTCATTGCGCTTTGTATTTGACCTCCTGGTGAAAGTCAGGAAACATCATCCAACTAATCATGAGCACCTGCATTGCTGCAGGTGTGAGAGGAAACACCTAATTCAGTGGGTCAAGGAACTCTATGCTAATCTATAATATTGAGACCTGCTATGTCCAGAAAAAGCAGCCTACGTTCATCGTTAATGCAGTGATGGAGGGACAGGTCAGAAATGCTACTCATGGTAGTAAAAGTGGTTATAGCTGCTTCATCTTTGAGAAAGAAGGTTGTTTCAGAACTGTATGGTCTGCATTTTCAGCAAACTTTGTCCTCACTTTTGAAATCTTCCACTTTTGTTTTTCAATCTAGACCAACGTGAGTGTACACATATGTGCGCTCTGAGTACGTGGAGACATGTTGCACTGCCTTCAGCAGTACTGACCACACACAATACGCTGCTAGAGTACATTTTCAGTGCTTTTTCTGCTTAATTTTTAAACTGGACTCAGATGAGACTCTCTCTAGCCAGACACCTCATTAAAACTGATAGATTTACAATCCCCAGCTTACGGTTTTGGGACTGTGGGTGGCCTTGGCCTTGGACAACTTGTGAAATTTTGCATGCCACCATTTTCCAGTTGTAGAGTAGGAAGAAGAACAATCCTCCTTACTCCCATATACTGTCTTGCTGCTCAGAATAAAGCATTAATATTTCAGAGAGGACCTGCCTGTTATGACATGTCCCCTCTGGTGATTGTAACAATGGAACCCCGACCACAGCTGGGGCTTGTAATAAAAAGAAATTAGTGCTGCTGCTGTAAAAACAAATAAATAACACTAATAACTCCAGAAGAATTCTGTCAACACAGATGATGGGCAGGGCTGTCATAGTATTTTGTTTGCTAGGTTTCTAGAACTTTGCTTTTGACCTTTTACCTTCTAGAAACAGCCATGTTACAGAAACCTCCCTGAAGAACGTTCTCTGTCTCTCCATGCAAACAGCTGAGAACTCTCCGGAGAGCTGCTAGTGAGATATATGCACTGTCTGTCAGTGGTGAAGGAGTCAATTCAAACCCACGATTCCAACAAATGTACTTTAAGAGCTCCTAATGTTTATGTTGGCTTTGTGTCCTCAACACTATTTTGAGCATGGTCTGCCTAAGGCATTTTTCTCCTTTCCAAACTGAAAGGTGCTTTAATGGGGCTATGCCTGCAATGGTTTAGTTCCTGCGTTGGGCTCCTTGCCGAGGCTTCCACCTGCCTGTTTAATGGCCGAGCTTTTCAACTCTCTGCACAGAGCAATATCTGGACCTTAAAGACTTCTGCAGTGCTGATGGCATGGTATTGTGCGCCGCACCCACCTTCTGTCCCCAGGCTGAGAACAATCAGAGCTAGACAGAGCAGGGAAAGAGTAAGAAAAAGCAATATTTAGACAGTAAACTTTCCAAGCATTCAGGAGAGAATGGCTTGCAGATGTATATGTTGAAATGACATTTACACTCCCATTGTTTCCTTTAACTTGGTGCTCATCTTACTCTGGGCTTCTTCTGATGAAAAAAGCAATACTGCTGAGAGCTGTGTTCTTGGTGAGAAATAACACCCTGCCCTCTCAGAAGTACTGAACGTTAAAGAAAAAAATCAGCATTTAGGAATTGTGTGTTTAGGGGGGAGGTCTCCCTTAGATACACGAGCTTAGTCTCTTGAGTTCTTTTCAGCCAGAAGAGAGAGCAGAAGACTTCACGTACCCAGTATAGGGGTTCAGAGCAGTGCTGGCTCGACATTTTTCTATCGCCCACTCCAACACTCCAGGTGGAAGGAGAAGAAGGAAGGAAGTCTCAGCATGATGTAATATTCAGGTCCATTTTCTCCTTGGCAAAGATACATAACTGAACCAAACCTTCGGATATTTCTTTTATAAACTGGCAGTCCAGCAGACTGACTTCTACAGTCTTTCTTTGCTCAATAATCTTGGTCAATCCACAGATGTGCCTGTGTCTACTCAGTACATCCACATCTCTGAATGGAATGTCCTCTTAAACCAGTCTAGTTACGCTGCAGTGTTCGTGCCACTGCACTGAGTATCAGCACAAACGGCTCAGGTGGTTTGGCATGCACTTGTCATCTTTGAGGCTATAGACTGTCAGTGTGGTCCTCACTTCAGGCAAATGATTTTCTCACTAGCAAAATCAGTGAAAGGATGTCAGTTTATACCAAGGAATCACTTTCCTTAGACTGTACCTTCTTAAAAAGCAGTGCTATTAAACAGATTGGCACACCTCATGCCCTAGGCTGAGCAATGAAACTCACCAGCTTACACTTCTGGTAGTCAGCAGACAAAATAAAAGCAACAAAACTTCCTCTTGAACTGTCAACTGTTTTGTTTTGAGTACTTCTCTGGGGACTGGGACACTGCAGTGAATACATGTCACATCACCTTGACAGTGGGCCAAGCACTAGGAATCAGCAACACAGGCAGCAATAGCTCACTACTGGAAGCTGACACTGGAGTTAAATGCTGTTTTCTTCTACAGGCACAGCAGGGAGGGTAAGAGGAAACATATACACCAGCCACTTCCAGTTTCCTGGGTTAATATTTTCATTCTACACAAATACACACTCACATGTGAGTGGTGACAATTAGCACAAGTAAAAAGCAACAGCTGAGCAAAGGTCGTTGGGAAACACCAATGCTACCTTTTCTATAAATAATTAGCATACCAAACAGCCACTCAAAGTCCAGTCCACCACTCACCCAGATCAAGGACTACAGAGACTTCCGCAGGCTTTGCAATACACTTGCCATTTGTTACATCTCCACAGAAAAATTCCATTTAATTTACCCAACAGCCTCTTCCCAGATGGCAACAATACTTTGGCATCCCACTCTGTAACATCTCTATTTTTGATTTTCTGTCTTGGAAATTGGTTTTGTGGTTTGACCACATATTTTTTTTAACTTCCTATGATTGACATACAATCTGAGCTTGGCTAGAGCAAAGAGACATGCTGCATGACACATCATCAGGAGAAAACCTGCCCAGACAAGGAGTCTGTATAGACTTGGTTTGACCGGTAGAGAAGGAGATCCGAATCAAAACATTCAACATGTAAAGAAACAGCCCAATGAGACTGATGTGAAGGCAGAAGAGACGTCAGATGTTTAATGTAACGGGAGCAGTCCTACACATGGTGTACTTTGTAGCTGCTTGGGACTTCACTGAACTGGCAATCTGCACGCCAACCGCAACTCAAAGAGCTTGTCACTCCAAGGGTCACTTTGGCACTTCTCTGCCTGCAGAACGTGACAAGTTGCAGCACACAGAGTCCTGCTCAGGCTCCAGCTTAAGAGCATGAAATAAGAGGTTGAGCTATTCATCCCATTGTGACACATGGGATTTGTTTATCCAGAGATGGAGGATGAGTGAGTCTGCTGATATTTCTAATAACTCAACTCCTGAGGCAGTCTGCTTCTTTTGGTGTCACGCTCAAATAATTGCACATTTATAGAAATTCAAAAGTATTAACTTACACATTGGTGTACAGTTATGTATTCGTGTCACAAGCAACCCAAAACATGACTGTGACCTGTAAAGCCATTCCTTTCACAGCTGAGGAGTCTGATCTGGCTTTTATTACACACATTCAAAATCAGTATCACACCGTGTGGACCTGACTTAGTCAGTGAGGGATTGTGTCCTCTGAACCCAGCAGACTCCACTGGGATGCTTCAGGATTACTTTTATTATATGGTTTTGTTTGGATGCACTTGCAAAACAGCAAGTACCTGATACAGTCAAGAAGGCAATAATTTGCTAGGCATCGAGTAGGTGAAATCCTTCTTGTGAAGAATTTACATAGGTATGTACGTAACAAGCATCTGGAGCTAAAGATCAAACTGGATTCAATGCAGATCGATATTTCTGAACACATGTGAACTGCTAAAAGTACAACACAACTGCGTAACCCAACAGAAAACCACCTACACTTGGACTCATTTTACAAATACCAAATGCTATTTTTCACCAAAGCCTTCTTCCTGTTCTTTTTTTTCTTTAAACTAAACTGTCATTCACTACAGGACTGAATGGAAATGATCAAACCGCAGTCACTGGAAAGACTTCTGTACATATTGGATTGGATTCTACTGGAGTAGCTTGAAGCAAATGTTTATATATACTTCTATTGAGTTTATTTTCTTAGGGTGAATGAAAATAGTAACTTCTTGGAGCAGGGGATGGAGAAAATCAGCCTTCCACAGAAACCACAACTGAGAAGAGTTTGATAACAGTGCAGAATAAGGAGTATTATGATATTTAATTTTCCCTAAAGACTTAATTTCCTTCAGAAATTGCTCACACCTTATATACTTAAAACTGGTTCCTGCAGGTTGCCTTCATCTGATCATTGCAAAATACTGATTTCAACAAAGGTATTTTGATGTTTTATCAGCGTATTGGGAAACAAAATCTGAGCTATTTTAGATAGAAGTCAAAGCAATTTTGTTTCCAATGCCTCAAGACGTAACAGAGCAGTCAATTATTTCCCTCTCCCCATTCAGGTAGGCTTGAAATTAGCAATATCACCCAATCATATTTCAAAGCTACACAACCACTTTCTAAATAGGTTAAATTCTGAGCCAAGACAGTAAAGATACTCGAATAAAGCAAGCTCAGGAGAAAGAGGCATGTTATCTCCAGCACCTTGTCCAGTACCAATAACTTCATCTCCATATAGAAAACGGGCAGGTATCATGTGATGTTGAGTAATAAGGAGTAAAAGTTAAGCTCTGTAAGGTTTCAAGGCTTGATAAAGTGTAGTTTAGCAGGTAGAGGTTTTAGTGTCTTTCCTAAACCTAAAAAAACCTTTCGCCCTTCCCCTTCAGGCACATTACAGCTTCCTTTCTCAGTTCTTAACATCAGTCTGTCCCTGACACAAGTTTCCAGAAAGGAAACTGGTCAATCACTTGACCAGACCCTGCTGTTTTTTTCCACTGAAGAATTTCTAGTGCTCTGGTATTCCTCACTGTGAGGGAGGCAAAGAGCGTGCCCTGCCTTGGCACATCTGAAGTGACAGACATCAGCTGGAGCATGAAGCAGTTGGGGTGATTGGGACTGGTCAAAGACCACTGTCATCGGCTGGATGGGAGAAACTGCCAATCCAGAGTGAAGATTTGAGAAATGAGAAAACGTCCTTGAAACTAGTTTATTTTAAACAAATAAAATTTATTTTACCAAAGATTCTACAACACGCGGTGCAAACTCGTCAGTTTCTCTTACCTCTGAATCCTGCTCTTATAGATTCTCTTCAGGAAGGGAATGTAAAAGGCCTATGTGTTCAGTCACTCCCAAACTTTGCTTTTTCATTTGGTTCTTACTGAGAGGATGCCTAGTGCCCAGGGAAATGAGTCCCAAACACACATGGGACCTCTAAGAGTGACTACAATCCAAATAATAACAAATTACCAAAAAAAAAAAGAAAAAAAATCCAATTAATTATTTTTCCAATTAAAAAATAAGCAGTAATTGCATTCTTCTTATTCTGCAGGAAAGAAATGATTGCCACACAATTCTCATCAGGAAAAAAAAAAGCACATCAAAATACCTTTTTGATGTCAATATCCATCTCAGTGAATAAATGAATCCCTTCTATGGCTGAAGGTGTGTAGTTCTGGGTGTCTTACAGCATCTGCAACCCTAGAACCTGCTTTTTTTGCCAGACTTCATCACCCAAAAACCAGTGCAGTATCAGAGCAGACCCTGCAGTGTAATGCAGATACCATCTAAGTCCTGAGGGAGAGAACACAACAGGAGAGGCTTGGAACTGCAGGTCCCATGGGACACCACCACAAAACAGATTTAGAGATTTATTTCTATTTTAACTAAAACCCATTTTCTGATGGGGAAATAGTCTGAATTGTCTCTTCTGACCTCATTTATTGTTCAAGTACAGAGCTACAGGAGGAATTGCGTTCATTTGTTTTAATATATCAGAAGCAAAAGTCAAAGCGCTATCAGCCTAGTTTCATTTCATGTGTTTAGGAAAACTTTTTGTATTGTCAATAAAGTAGCAAGTCTTGATTTGCGCAGAGCTCATGATAATAAAATCGCACACCAACAACACTTTTGTCCAGACATAGGGACAAACGTGGAAATGACTGACATGAAAAGATACATCAAGCAAATCAAGACCATGACCCGAAAAGGCAAATAATAAGTTAACAGCCCTGAAACCACAGCTCTCCATGACTTGTTCGAAGTGTGTGGAAGGACAGACTGCTTTTGACTAAACTGCTTCACTCTGCCAGATAGTTATTTCTCATGAAAACTCCTCCGAGCTTTTCAACCCACAAAAAAACTTCCATTATATTGTCTTTTCATTCAGTTTTGGAACTGAAATAAACATCCCCCTGTCAGGATTTCTTCAAGATGGAAATTCTGAGGAAAGTTGCTCAGCTCTTTTTGTCAGCTGGCATGAAACATAAACGATTGTCTAAGCAGAAGTGTGCCAGGGCTCCTTCCACGCATAAGCAACACAAACACAACCATGGGTGCCCTGCCTGAGATGAGGATTGTCGTCCTACCAGATGATGCTACAAAGCACCGGTGTGACTTCAGCAGGACAGCTCCAGAGGGCTGGTGAGAAGAGACAAAAATGGCAAAGGTGGTAACGGTGTTAGGCTCACTGTGTACCCACATACAGCCTTCATCCTGATAAAGCCAGTCCTGCTACTGTGGACTATGACAAGACTGAAGAAGTTCCTCTGTTTCCATTAGATCCTATAACACCTATTCAGCTTCCGTAGTGTCAGCCTGAATCCTGCAAACTGGCTTGAAAAAGTCCAAGTTGCTTCTACGCATGCAGGTTACAGCCTTTGCAATTTGTTCATCTATTTTATAGTAAACAAGATGCTTTTTCAGTTATTTACCAATATTTGCAGAAGCTGCTTGTCTGTACTTGCCTGCACTGAACATCATGAGTCATCATCACATATTTCTCACAAATTCCTTCCTGAATGACCTGTCACACACCGTGTAAAGGCTTCTTTTGTTAAAAAATGACTGTACAAACGGGGCAGCACAGGTACGGTTTGGTCAGTTCACATTGCCCATCCCTAGAGGAAACAACCAGATGATTTTTCATTGGACTCTAAGTGAGGCAGAACTCAGTGAATGAGAACCATTCACAGACAGACTCCATACTCCAGACAGACCACAAGCAGGCCGTGGGTTTGTCAAGGCCACCTCCACCTTGCCTTGTGCAAAAACACACTGACAGTTTTGCAGAAGCCTGCAATCAGACTGTGCACCTCATCTGCGTAAAAACCAAAACAGCAAAAGGATATTGAAATCAGTTGAACTTTGGGCATGATTCAGCTCCAGAAACTACTGCGCTCAAGTTCATCTTCTCCAGTGTATTAACCTGCCACCTGATCAGCATCACCTCCAGTTGAGACAAGGACCATTTCTATTTTTACAGGGCATAAGGAAAAGGTCTAGCGAAACACAGGCATGGCCAAAACTGGGCATGCAGAAAGGGACTTCCTTACTCAGCTTCCCCCAGCTAAAGATATCCTCCAGTGTCAGCTAGCTGACTACCTTCTTTTCCTCATCAGGGACCTTCCTTAGACCTTTCTCCCCTTTTCCAAATTATTCTTCTTTCCCTTGTTGACAAACCCTTTCCTGAGGTTGTTTTTCAGTTAAGGAGCAAGCAATTAGATTTATTCTTTTAACGGCACCCTATTAAAAAAAAAAAATAAGATCTCGTTTGAACAGTCCACTTCCTCTTCTTAAGTTTTCCTTCAAAGTATCCCAGGCAGAACATTACCAACACATTTCTCAGTGATGCCTTGAGGAGAAGCAGAGGTTCCACTTGCAAAACATGATGTAAATACGGAAGGAGCAAAGCATGGCACCACTCTCTAATATTCTGGATAACACAGCAATATTCTGGATAGCACAACTATTCTCCTTAATTCCTCCCCTCTTCACTTACATCCCAGGTATCTCTTTCAAAGGGCAGGGCCCCTGCACAGCTCCTGACCTGTCCTTAGGCCAAGAGGCCCACTTCTGGCAGTCTTCTGGCAGAGTGGCTCTAGATGCATCTGATTTGGGCATTCCCAAAAGAATGTCATCTCATCTTAGCCTCTGTTCTGCTGATGGTCACCGCACAAGTGCAAAGACTCTGCTGTTTCTGTGTAGTTCACAAGAAATCCTGGTATTAACCTATCTTGTGATCATCACTTAGCACCAGGAATCCAGGCTGTTCCAGCATCCAGCCTGGAAACTGAGTTGCTATTAGTGACTGACCCAACTTCAGAAATAACTTTTGGTCTCTGGTATAAGTCCCAGAACTATTTTTCAAAGGATTATTTCATTTACACACCCACTTGCATGCTGAGAACGTAACTTTCCCTCCTATCAAAATCTGCGCTGTGCTCATAGCCTTCCAAATAAATCATTTCCAAGCTCTCATTAATCATTTATTTTTCATCTCCGCTATAAAGATTATCCCTCCCTGGTAATTTGAATCTGGATGACATGGAAATTTTGAATAGATTTAATTTCATTTTCGCTCAGCAAGTGTCCTGCCCATGGCTAGTGAGAAGATGGGTGAGTTTTTCCAAAGTGAAAGTTATTACATACTCTTTTTCTTATTTCAACTGTTCACTCTCACTGATTAAAACCAGCCATTTTCCCAGGCAGAAGGCTACTGAGTGTTTATCTTTCAGTCACGGATGTCCAGGCCATCTCCACAGAACACACACTGTAGCAGGACGATCTACTGGCGTAACTAGTGACACTGATTACATTTCACTATTTTTTCTAGATAGCTCCAAGCCAAAGTATTCACATGAAAAATGCAGGATATATTTCACATAACCCTGTGGAAACATGACCCCATCCCACCAAAGAAGAGTATCTCATGCTTCATAAGATGCTTCACCCTTACCAGGTTTTGCCAGCCTTGTAGCAGATGCTGCCAGATCCAAGAAAGGAGAGAATTTTGGCAGCTTCAACTATTCAAATAGCGTTTTGGACATTTCACATCTCCTTCCTCACAAGATGACATGGGGGCTCTAATAAGACCGAAGCTCTGGAATAAACATGTGACATTATCCTATACAAGAAATACCATCACAATTCTATTGTATTCCAAGGCTTCATTCTCTGCAGTTGCCATAATTTCTCCTTTCCTTCCTATGCAGTAGCCCAGACTCACCATTTCTCATCTCCAGGAAGCGAAAAATGATTTGGTAGAACGTGAATTCCTTTGTTCCTCTCTTCCCAGCTCTTTCTCCAATACTGATACATTTTGAGCATTATTTCTGCCAGTGCTGTCACTCCTCAGTCCCGGCTATCCTATGCTAAGCAATCACACACTTAAGTGTGACTCTCTGGAAAATGTTCACAATTCCTGCAACAACTTCTTAAATTCATATAAGCATCTGTGAGTGATTGTAATGTTAAATTTCTTTCAGTTCTCCTTTGGTCCCATCTTTTGGCATTCCTCAAATATATCAACGTACTGATACCAGTACTGACGTATCAGTAGAGCAAATGTTTTATGAGCAGATCACGGTACTTGCTGGACACAGCTTGCTACAGCTTTGTATTTCCCATCAGATGCAAAGGGTTTTCCAGTTTAATTACGAACGCTATGATGTTGTCCTTTCTTACTCACCTAAATCAATCCCTACCTTCCTCTCTGAGAAGGTAAGCAACCAGCTCCTCTGATCACGTACTTCAGATTACTATTAATATTACCTTAACTCTTACACTATCTAAAATTGCAAACCTGTTTGGAACACCTGAGAGTTTGTCCTATCGGGCTTTTTCAGAGGCTACAGATGATTATCCTGTTTGCGTTTAGTACCTGCAATCCCTTACTGCCTGGCAGATTTTACTTCAGTCTCAAGATGACTAAAAGTGTGAGTTTTCTCCTCAAGGAGAAATTCCTAATGCTTTGGGCCACATCCACTTCCCCTTCTGCCAGCAATTGTCTCTGAATGCTTACATTATTAACACCACAAACTGAACTATCCCTCTAGGACATTTCTAAAAGAAAAATATTCAGCTCATCTTTTTTAGCTCCACCACAGCCACAGGGGCATGGCCCAATGTCCAGAGCAGCGCTCATTGCAGAGGCTATTTGCAATAGATGCCCCCTCTACACCAACAGACAAAAGCAAGTCCTGGACTCCTGGTGGGTTGCTTCCTCACAGCCTTCGCAGTCCTAGGCCCAACTCTGGGCTGCATCTGCTCCTTGCTAGTCCTTGCTGGCCTTCCCTGCCCCACTGCAGCAAGTGGGAGGCTGGCAGGAGGGGCAGCTGGTCAGGTAGCCACGAGGCTACTGCTGCCTTTTCCACAGAAGGCACAAGCCTGCCAGGCACCATAGAGGCTGGCACAACCAGGGGCAGTGACAATGCCTGCAAATGAAATATCTTCTCGCCCCCTCCCAGACTTCCTGTGACTTTTCTCAAGGTGGTCCAGGCACTGCCACAGCTGTTGCACAGTTCCGCATGAACCAGTTATCGTCCCAACATGGTGCTTCAGTGCTAAATCCCCATCCCATGCCAAGACTGCATGAGCAGACTGTTCCACAAGCATGAGCTCTGCAACCCACACCCCACTACGACATTTCAGCTTCAACCACAGCCAGAGGTCACAAGCCATTATATACAACCAGCTTCCCCAGAGATCTGTCTCTTTCCTGGAATCACTGTCAGAGCATCCCTTCGGTTAGGTCACGTCAGTTCAGTATGGCCAGCCTGAACAGGAGGGCACAATTTCATGTGGACTAGAGAAAAGATGAGGAGATGTTCTAAGGGGTGGTTGGTCCCACTTATGACCACTTGGCATGATGCCAGGCTCCAGCATCATGTCACAGCTATGTGGCGAGGACTGTGCCTGCTCCTGGCTGGGTCCCACGCGAGCAATGGGCAAATAGACAGGCCAGCTCATCAGAGGGTCACTCAGGTAACGTCACAATTTGCACTGAGAGAGCAAAGTATACTCCTGGTAACCCTCATTTTTAAAAGACTCTTTAATTCAGTTGCTAACACTTGTGCTAGGCTGCTGGCAGCACTGCCATGTGTTAACATCAGGGCCACTGCTTGTCAAACCATCTGCCAACGTTGTCTGTGCTGCTTCTCCTCCTGGCAAACCAGTTGTTGCTATTGGGCAGTCATTTATTGTGGCATTTGGTGCTGCTGTGTCAGTTGTCTGCTTGCAAAGATATTACATATTGGCCTGAAAGATGATGACTTTCATTTTTAACCTCAGCAGTTCAAAAGCCAAAGTTTGTGAGACTTTTACTCTTTATCACTGAAACTCTGCTGCCTACATTATCCAAATTAGTTGTAAAATGGCTCCTCTCCCACAGCACAGAGCTGGAGTGCAAATCTGCTCAAAACATCATCCGAACCTTGTGAATGAAACCACTCTGGCCCCTGAGCAATATGATCTAACTCTGAAGTGGATCCCACTATGAAGCTGGCCTGCTTTGAGCAAGAGGTTAGACCAGATGACTTCCAGAAGTCTCCCTGCTGTCAACATTATTCTGTGGGCTAGACAAATAGAGGTTAAGTTCCATCTCTCACGTCTATTTTTGCTTCCAAGCAAATGCACCCATTCTAGTGTTATCAAAGTCCAAATATAAGCACCAGGTTGGAAAAGATGACATCTTTTTAACCCTGTGGGTCACAGCACAGCTTCTACAGGTTACTTCTACCTACACGCGGACAAGTAGACACAAACTCATCTGCCTGTGCTCTTAGAGCTCTGCCCAGCGAACATACCCTCTCTCTTGGCAGTTATGCAGAACAGCTTCTCCTGTGGTCAGGATACAACACAAATAGTGTGAACCTACTGACATACTTTTTGATTCCTACTCACTTTAGGCATTATGAAAAAAAAAAAAAATTCCTCTTTTGCCTCAGTCTTCCCATCTGTAAAATGGGAATAATTATGGCAGCTAGATACAACTTTTTGCTATTTATTGATACATAAGACTTCCATTTCTCTATTTGCTGCTCTCTAGATCTGAATGAATGTGAAGGTTCTTCACAATTTTCATTTAAAGGACTTATTTAGAATACATGATATTTCAATGTTTATCCTTTAACTTCTTTTTTAACAGGAGTTTGCATCTCAAATAATCATTTAGGTCTAGAAAACAAAATTTTTCATTTATTTAATGCCATGAGCTCCATTTACAGCAGTAGACATACATCATGCTTTATATTGATGTAGCTGATTAGGGAAGTTTTTATCGCTACTGTACCTGAGAATAATAAGCCTTCTCCAAAGCTTGTGGTAAGCCTGTAGAGAATTTCACTCGTTCTTTTCCTTAATTACATTGCTGCCAGTTGATACTATTTCATCAGAACCTAAATATCAAAGTAAGACATATTCCTGTCGAGGTAGTAAAAAGCCATATTGAAAAGAATCAAAGTTTGGTATTCTGTGTTCTCACTTCAGCAAAAATCTGAACGACTTCAATAGTATTTTCGGTTTAATAAGGAACATAAACTAAAGCCCAGCGTTATTTGTGCGTGGATTTTTCTCTACAAATTTTTGTTTTAAAACAGTTATACACATAAAGCATTTGACTGATTAAAACTTATGTCCCAAGAAAAAAAACAGTTTTAAAAATCTTTTTCTTATAACCTTGTTCGCTAGCTGAAAAACAAGATGAAACAAAAAATTCTCGTGACAGGCCAAGGGGAAAGGCACAAACGGAATGGGATATAAAAGTCCACTAACACATTAAAGATGTACCAAAGAATGCGATAGAACATATCTGTGGTCACTTGAAGATGCTTTGAGTGGAGATAATTTCCCTGAATTATTATGTGATAACATTCTTGATCACAGTACACAAAGCTCAAAGTGAGGATTTAGAATATTTTTTTCCTGCATAGGCAAAACATTTCCAGGCCTTTTAACAGTCATCAGCTTGGTTTTTCAAAGGGGCACAAACAACCAATTCAACTGGAACAGGGGTACCAAGGCTAGAACCAGGAAAAGGATGTAGGTAATTAACTTGTAGTTGACCTAAATTTCGGGTCAAAACTCGTGGTGGATCTGATTCACACTGAGTCTCCCATTTCTATTATGACTGACTTAAAAATAACAGAGTTAGTATCATAGGCGTTAGCAACAAAGTTGTGCACATCAGAAACATTCAGGGGACGATTCTTGTTCTAGAGGAGCAATTCCTGTAGTTCTGTGGCCATATCATCACTAAAAAAAAGTCACAAGGTCAGATGCCTCCTCTGTTGAAATCAGTGGATTAGTGTGGCTGTCACAGGGGGAAAATGTGACTCAGGATCCCCCCAAGAAATATCTACATCTCAATGAGAATAAGCAGCTGCTAGTTTGGCCTTTGCTCTCAATTTTATTGCCAAGCATATAAAAAGAAATGTTCCGATATTTTATTCCTTTTTTTCCCACAGCTGCTGACTCAAGTAACTTCCTTTCACCAGCACCCCTTTTTTGCTAGATATCCTATAAAGCTCTACGTAGATAACAGCCTGATCTATAAAGTGATGGAATCACCCCCTCGTCACCCGAGCATCTCAAGAACAGGGCATTTAATACAGTCAGGCCAGATTTAGTGTGTTACGTTTCCATAGGAAGAGCTAAGTATGTAGTGGACAGTGTAAGGCGACAGCTGCACTAATGAAAGCTTTAGCTACAACAGATGTAGGCTACGAAACGTAAAGGAGAGACACGCTTGCATCTTATTTTTTTCTTCTTCCCTCTGTTATCTCTACCCTGCTTTTTACTGTTTAGATGAAATTTCTGAGTCATCAGGAGATTTTTGTGGTTGTATAATGGCTGGAGCCCATTCCTACCACCCTTGAATTTCACTGCAGGCATCTGGCACGAGCAGCAGAGCTCTGGAAGGAGTCTTCTGGGTTTAAGACCACCAAAGAGAAACAGGCTGTAAAAGAGACACAACTACAGCAGAGAAGAGAGAAAAGGAAACATTATTAGTGGACATTTGTGAATCCCTCTTTTTTTGTCTGACTGTAAACCAATATCAAACCTACTTAAGTAATAAAGATTTCAAAGGTCAGCTTCAGTAAAACCAGCTTCTCCTTGGTTCTGTTTAGGACAGACAAGAACATCAAGAAAAGACCCAAGCAAGGAACAGTCAGTGTGTTGTTTAAGCATGGACATTGTTTCAGCAGTCAGCAAGAGTAATTCTCATTAACTCTTTGCAAAAATTGCTCTGAGACTTGCTGAAATCTCCAGTAAGGCCAAAGACATGTGGGCTGCTTGTCCATCTAATGACCTTTATCATAACCTTTGTCATAACCTTAACCCCCAAGGCCACAGCTTTACTGTTGAGTCTGTGGGACCTGGACTTGGCCTCCCTGATGTTTCTGCAGCTCATCTGCCTCAATGCTAACGTGATTCAGAGCACGAACTGGACCACAGGACCTCTTTCGCCAAGGCCTTTCACCACCTGCAGCAATTTACACTTCTGTGGTTTTTAGCTGGTTTCCGAAGGAAATGGGGCTGATGTAAGCATGTTGTGTTTGTGGGCGTGGGGGTGTTCTCCCCCCACACCGGGAACTTCTGAACCCACTGCCTGATTTTGATGAAATCGGACACAGGAGTACAGATCTCATGGAAAGTTGAGATGGATAAAGACAGACAGGTTTCACTGGAGGGAATTCCTTTGTTGCAATAAAGAAAGGCATAGATCGAAAGAGGTGAGAAGAGACACAAAAGAGATTCAGTTAGTATCATTTCAGCCTTTAAAGGACCATCTCGATAGAGAAACGGCAACTGTCCAAAGGAATAACAGCATGCTTCTGACACGTAACTCTGCCAGAAGAAAGTGCAAATCCAAAGAAGATGGTCAAAAATATTTGTGAAACATTTATAGGAGACAGTCAGAATATTTTTGACAGAGCTTTTCTCCATAAAAGAATACAGTTGTGCTAAAATGTTCCACGGAAAGAGATTTTGACAGTAACATTCCTAACATGAAGGAGGGCTTTCTAGTCACTTTCAGAAAAAAGAGGGAGTTTGGTCAAAAACTTCAGTTTTTCAATTTGAAACAGAAGTTGATGTTTCTTGAGAAAGCATGTGGAAGAGCCATTGGTTTGGGTGGACTTGTCTTTTTTCCAAGGCAGAACAAAGAGAAATTTTAGACACCTGGAAGTCGTCATGAGATGGGAACATCATCGCTGGGACAAATAAGAAATAACTCTTGAGAGCATAGCCACTACAGTACCCCACTACAGCTCTGTGAGGAGGAATCCCATGGAAGCAGGCTACTTCCCAGCCAGCTTTACTGGGAAAGCAGTGCTTCACGCCCAGTGGATTATGCTGTTCATGGAAGTATTCAACCTCCATATTACAACCTGCTTTATGACCTGTTCGAGCTCACTTTGTATTGCACCAGTGCATCATTAAAGCTTATTTAACTCCTTCGTTTTTTTTACAGAACTCCCGACATCATCAGCACTGTGTTCAAAATGCTCATGAAGTTTTTATTGAAATCACAACTTCAGAAGCAAATACCATAAATACCACTTACTTCTGAAAAATCACAGTTTACCAGCTTCTTGCAGAAACTCACTGGGAATTATTGTATTTTAGTGAAATACACACTTATCCTCACACAGGTGAGAGAAGGAAGAAGTGCGCTTTTTTTTTAATGTACCCATTTCTAAATGTAGAACCATAATTTCAAATGCCCTGATGTGAAAGAGAAACTGCTGAAACCTTCATTCAGAAAACATTCTATTTCCTCGGACCTGAGCTGTGCAAAGGGCATTTTACTGAATAGGCCAAACAGTGGTTTCCCCTACACGCAGGCAAAACTGCAGCAAAACTGTAAAAGAAAAAGTAACCACTTTCATTTTAAGTGTTTTCTCCTAATAAAAAAAAAATCCTTTTCAGAAAAAAAAGATAAAAAATAAAAATCAATTGACAGAGGCTGCTGCAACGCTTCACATGAATGGTAATGTAGGCTTGTTGGTCAAAGTATCATTTTCTCTAGAATGCTTTAGTCTAGCTGCAGCTATTGGGCCCAGAAAGGGTTACAGGTGTGATTTCCAAAGGCCAGTAATACCCAGTAGGTCAAAATAGTGATTTTCATGGGCTTTTTGACACTTGGAAGCTTTTGTTTATTCTAAAAGGCAGCAACACAAATTCATCTCATATGAGCAACAACACAATAAAAATAGATAGAGAAGAGTCATGGATAAATTATTCCTCTACAGGAAACTCGAATGATCCTAAGATTAAGAAAATAAAGCCCAACATCTTAAAAAAAGGAGAATACTCTCAAATAGATTAAAAAAAAAAAAAGTTCTCAAATGAAAACCATGTTGATAATAAGTAGCATGCTGGTGTAAATAATCTGCCTAACTTCTGTGCAATTAAAGACTGTGCTGAAAAGCAAACTTCTGCTTTGCAAAAGACAGATAATTTAGACCATGCTCCAGCATCCACATTCCAGAGACTTTGGCTTCTCCAGTGAGAATGTGAATGAGGAACAGCAACCGCCGAGGCAACTGGGACAGTAGTTGTGCTGGTGGATGGCTGGCCATAAGGAAGCACATTGAGTCCTCCACCTCTCTAAATATAGGCCTTTGACCCAATGGAAGAATGCAAAGATACCTCTGGGGCCTGGCTTTGAATAGGACCCAAATATTTTCAAATACATTTTCAAACACTGTTTTAAAAAACGTCCATCTTCAAAACCTTTACGGGACAGTGCTGGATCTCAGCTCCAGTTCTCTAATCCTTAACATTTTGGCTAGCAAAAGTTCTAGTCCCGTACCAAAATGTAGTGTCCAGAAAGTATTAAGCATTTAAGCTTTATGTGTTCTTACAGTTTACTTAAGATTAATGTAAGCATCACTTCTTATAAACATTTACATACTTTGGCTCTGCTGACAGTGTATCCTCAATCTCTTTTTTTTTTTTTTTATTGGGTAGCTATAAAGTTGGAGAGTGAGAAAAAGCCTATGACAACAATGGTGGTAGCATGGCCCAAGCCAAAGCAAATTCATATATGTGGAAACAATGGGAAGTTGGTAAAAATAAAAAAAAAGAAAAAAAAAGAAAAAAAAGACAAGTTTCTTGGATATATGCAAAGAAAAGACCACCCTATGTGTGTGGTATATATTTGCGCTAAGTCTCACATCTTTTCTGTGATATATATTTTTTACAAGGTTCTAAGCTTTTTTTATGAGGTGAATAAAACACACAAGAGCAAAGTCTCCAGCAGCTAAAGGGCAGTAGTAGATGTCTCTGCTATGCATTTGCTTCTAATAGAATTCCCATTCACTTTTCCTTGAGCAAATCAAAACCGTTGTTGGAAAAAGTTCTTTAGAGACCAATGACCCAAATTATCCTTTCCCAAAGGAAAGAAAGAGGCATTAAATGTTTGGAAACCTGCCCCCAAACATACATGCACAAAACGCACTGTTGAGCAAATGAAGTGCACAGTAGTTTTGACGAAATCCTGCTTGATTCTGAGCTCTAGCTGAGAGACCTCGAAGGGAAGTGTCCTACTGCAGAAACCTGCTCAACATCCCACATTGCACTGCACTCTACCGTACGACTTTACTCAGTTTATCGTGGAGGTGCAACGTTTTCCCTCATTTGAATTCAGCTAATTGATTTTCTGTCTTTTGGGCCATTTTGAAATCATACATTCCTCCAATATTAGTGAGAAGTCTACCTCTTGTCTAGTTCTCTTCTCATACCATTTAGCATCTCTAACTTGAATCACTCATCACGTTCTGCAGTCCAAGGCCTCTTTTTTTGCCATTCTTTTTTGCTCTTCTCCTCTCCCCTCTTTCTGAGAGCAGCTTTTAGTTATGCACAGTGATTACATTCTTCTAAGGATGTGGTAAGTCCAACAGGCTTTGGTTACTTCTTGTAAGGCCTCAAAACCTGTCAGTGGTAAGGGAAGGATGCTGGCCTCCCATGTGTGGGAGAAATGACTAAAATTAAGCACATGACAAAAATTAGCAAAAGAAAAAAGGAAGCTTCAACACATGGAAGGAATTTTGGTGGAACAAATAAGATTTGCTGGACCTTTCTCATATGATTCAACGATTCTGTTGTTACACTGCAAGATGCACTAATGGAAAACAGAAAAACAGTTAGAGGGTGGGAGGTAAACTGAAAACAAAACAGTATGTTACCTTGTAACGCAGAAGAGGTGAGGGTTACGTGTTTATGGTGCATTAAAATGCATCATTCACTTGTCAACACAAAATCTATCTTAAAATCCTTTCATTCATTTTGTTTTCTTACATTTAAGGTATCAGACCAATTCTACATTTTACAAAATAATCCAAGATCTACTCAGAAAAAAAGGATTACTGTCTCTCTTTGTCTGACAATCTTTAGCAGTATATCTCTGGAAAATATCTATGCCAGGTTCAGAAGCAGGTTGCTGTAAACTCTGCTAACTCATGGTTATGAAGAAAGCATGTCACCACATTTCCTGACATGAGAGTCTCAGCTAGGAATAAAGCTTTTCATTTTCTCCAGCAGGGTTCATTAGCTTTCACCACCCATTTTTATTACACTTGCACTACTTTTCAGTAAACTTATCTGTAATGTTAACATTTCTCACCATTGTGTCAGGAATCCTTCAATATTTGTGGTTCTTGTTGAAAAGATTTGGCTCTGCCCGTCAAAGACACTAAACTGCAATCAGAGCTTTCACCTTAAAAGCATAGATCTCTAGTTGTGATACAAGCAAAAATTGGAAGAATCCTTGGTGACTATGGAAAAATACACTAATTGGGCACCAGAGAAAGCTAAGTGTTCCTCTTATATGAGAGTTCAAGAGCATTCAGTTCCAAAAGGGTTAAAACTACACATAATTAGCCACTTTCAAGTGAAAGAGATAAGAAATAATTCAGTGGCAATATTATGGTTTTCTATGTCTTAATACTTAGGGCAGGATTGCTATTTTGAGAGCCTGGGAAGACAATTTTGGAAAACTTCAGGTTAGCATTTCTCATCCTGGTGCATTTGCCCACAGCTGGGTCCTCACCAGGTTACTGTGTTTGGTCCTCTGAAAGCATCTGCTCCACAAGTTTGTTATGTTCTGTCAATCTGAGTGTGTCGCAGTACTGCATCTGTTCTTGACTTCTCTGTTGCATCCCCTAGGCATCAAACCTGCAGCAGACAGGAAAAAAAGGTGGCAATGAAAGCAGAAAAGCTCACAGCTTTGAGGGCCTGAAGAATCTTTCATCTTCATCTTGGAGATATACTGACCCAAGCAAAACAAACAAAGTCCGTTCTGAACACAACCTCTTGCCTCTCATTCCTTCCTAATCGTCTTCTCACTTGTTAGTGTCCAGACAGTTTCAGACATGCTCTGAACTTGGATGAGGGTTTTGGGGAATGACACTTTTTCTTGCAGCTCACGGTGTCTTCAGCAAACAATACTCTCTCATTCTCAGTCTTCTTTGACCTTATGTGGTCTTATGCTAAGAAAGTGTCCTGTTCTGCAGAAGTGGTGTGGTTTTGCTTCAGCAGGTATTCAATGAGGAAAGAGCAGAGCTGGGCCCCACTGTGCAGGCTGGCATTTACGCTGCTAAATTTGCACCTTAGTTCAGGATCTTAACCTGAGATTTCAACAACCACTGTGCAAAACCATTTAACTGGGAGGTGTGTCTGAAACCATGCCTCCTGCCTGAGGTTAGGTCCTTAATGCACAGATGCAGAGTGGCTCCTCTGTAGGACTAGAAGGTCAGACTGAAGTAATTTCTTGCTTTTATGTATTTAGGTCACAGTATTCTGCAAGGACTCTCCAAGTGTTTTACCTTAGGCAATCATTGAATAAAAATCATGGCCAAGACACAACAGAGATGGTCTTTCTCATTCTTAGCAAAGGGTCTCAAACACCCTTCTATATGCTTTCTGATCCTATCCATTCAGCAGTGTCTAGCTTCAGAATGAACTTCGGAATGGAACAGAGGCCCTTACATCCACGTAAGAGTTGAAGAACCTACAGAGCCCACTTTGAGCTCTTCTGACTCCCACTGAAGCCTACGGAGGCTTTCCATTGCCCTCATAAGAAGCTGGATCACCCCATAGGAAAGGCTTCAGTGTAGCAAACATAATTTCTTGCCATGATGGCACTTGGTTTGCGAGATAGATTTATTCCAGACATGGTGGGTGAGAGTCAAAGTTTGAATTTCCACCGCACCCACACAAAATGAATGGTAAGAAGTTTTCTCCTGTTCTCCCTTCCCCTGCCCATCACCACTGCCACCTGTAAGAGCACAAACCTTGAACTCACACAGACACAGTTATATAAACTGACATTCCAGTTAATAGTCGCTTTGGAAATTCCCAAGCTATGAGCTGTCCTGCAATCTAGAAACTGTGGTTTCCAGACATGAGCTAAATCACAAACCACTGCACAAGGAGTCATTGCAAACATTCCTTGTGTCATTGTTTCAAAACAAAGCTTGTAATATTTTAATCCCATGACCACAAGAGCTTGTCTGTTACAGAATGTAAAGACTATCCAGTGAGTTAGGAAAGCATCCAGCTTCCACTCCACTTCCGCTCATCTACAAGATCATGGTCTATCAGGAACACTGGGAAAAGAGGGCTACAGTGGGACAGCTACTGGCTTACCTACAGCAGTAATAAATATGAAGATGATGATAAAAACTCTCAGCAAATGCCATCTGCCCTTCTCACAGGTGACACCAGGAACAGTATACGCTTAGAAAGTGGGAGGCACAGGCTTTAGGTCTTCTTCAGTCTCATGTTTAAGCTTGTATCCCCACTTTGACGCCAGGACTAACTCTTCTCCTTTCTGTAGCCATGCCACTGTGCAACAAAGGGTGTCAAGCTCTCCGGGTCTTCAGGACAGCAAGCAAAAGCATCTGTATAGCCTGGAGAGGAGGGCACACAGTCCTTGTCTCTACTTTCCAAACATTTTCGTCTCATTTTAAAACTCAAGAGGTCACAATTGTCCACACCCACAATTTCATTGCCACCAACTTTGACAGGCAGATCTGTTTTGATTGCTTTTACCATTTTTTCCTGCATCTCACCTTCTTCGAGAGCTTCGTCTTCAGTGTTAGAGAAGAGCAGGTTCCGACAAGCTATCAGGATCAGCTACCCACCTGAGACAAAGGCTGCTACGAGGAGTACCATTTAGCTTCTCAGCAATGCTCTCAAAACCTCCATTCATTCTCCTGTAATACAGTGAACTCAGATTTCTTTGCAGTTGTTCCATTTCTGATATCCTTCCTTAACAATTGGCTTCCTAAATTGTGACCTCTGAGAATCAAGCAGATGATGACATTGTGCATGGTCGTTTCAAATTCGAAGACCTAGAATTCATGGGTGAAATTATCACCTGTATATTTTGTTGCCTGATGATTATTCCTAGTTTGATTCAGGAAAATCCAGAACCTTTCAGAAGTAATACACCAAGGTAAAAAGGGGAGGGCTAGAATAGAAGAAATTAATCCGAGAACAATTATTTAGTCTGTTTTTTCCACCTAGAATGCCTTACAGGGAATTATTCTGAAGTAATAAAATACAACTAAAATTTTCTCACATTTAGTTCCATAGTAGAATGCAGATGTCTGCAAAAGTAAAAATACCCAAGTATTTCAGCCCACAAAGATTCCAGGAAAGTGACAAGAGTTTGACTGAGTCAGGATAACACAAACTATTAACTTGCTGAAGTTTCAGGACATAGAAAGAACTCCAAATTTTGCTTGATCAGCTGAAACAATTTAGGGAATAAGTTTCTCCAACTCCATTGCCAGAACTTTAGCAAAGAATTTCATGTCAACATTAAGTAAAGATATAACTGTATAACTGAAGACATTATGAAACAAATCTGGATGCTAGAAGAATGCTAAAGATTTAAAATAGACTCGGGAAAAAGGCAAGCTGAAACAGAAGCTTTACTTGTTTTCAAATTAAAGCTGCTTTTGTTACTTTCCCATTCACAGGTTAGTTCTTCCAGATCAGTTTGCAAAGCTGAAATTAATTGTTCTACAGGGCAACACTTCCATTTTACACCTTACACATTTTCAGTGCTTACATATTGAAGTGTGATGTTTGTATCTACCTGTAAAAAGCAATTAAAATCTGCTTGGAGGGGATGGACACTCTTGTTCCATCCTGTTAACCGGACGGATGAACTCACTGTTAGTTTAGTGAAGGACTGAATATTGCACAGTCCAACTGAAGCTACAGAAAATGACATTTGTAACAATTTGCATGGGGTAGGGGGAAGAGTCTTATATAAGTAATGCTCCTATAAAAATGTATCTCAAATTTAAGAAAGTAGATTTTGGTGAGTAACATCTTCCTTAAAGAATTTTTTGCTGACTATGCACACGGTCTCTGGGATGGATGTGGTTGACCAGTACGCCCAGTCCAGTCCCTGACAATTGTCCGTGGTAGGAATCTGCAACTATTTAATTCTTCTTCTGCAAAAATGACAAAAATGCTTTAAAGTTAGAGACTGGAATAATAAAACCATGTAGGGTTTTACAGAGAAAGTGTGTTTTGGGGGATCCTTTGATATGCTTTGTTTATTGTTGCAAGCAGTTGTAAACCACAGTCTATTTTCATTGTTGCTCTGATCCGAGTTGCACATCTGGCTGTCAGTGGTAGTGTCAGCTTGGTGGGAGACTTCTCCAGAGATCCGTGCATGATAAATATGTGTATTCTGCAGAATGGTTTGCAGGTCTGGGATTTATTTCTTTCACCTTTCAACCTTACACTGAAGGCTTGCAAGTAAAGCACAGTGGCTCATTAAGGACATCCAAGGTTTCCAGCTAAGCCCAAAGCTCCCTAACAAACACTAAACTTTCAGAAAAATGAGCTAGGAACATGCCAGCTTGGTCTCTGTTAACCACTTTGACCAAAACCTTATTTGTTTGCCCATGTCCAATAAAACAGCACATTTTAGTGGTCAATCCTACTGTTGTCTCCCCACAGGTCCTGTGGAAATGTCTGATGCATGAAGGCACTTGGATTGTCTGAAGATTAGCAAGGTTATCATGCCTTATTTAAGCATTTGCTGGTAAATGTGGAGGTAACAGAAAGGGGAGATACTAAGAAGTGACCTGTTCCATGGTATCAACAAAGCACTTGGCATCTCTGCTGGAATGTTTATGCTGAAAGCAAAATAAGGGAAAGCCAAAAGCTTGTCTGGCTAAGTGTGTCAGAAGCTGTACACTCTCACAAAAGGCTGAGCATACCTCACTCCAACAGCTACTTCACCAGGTAATCAGGCATCTCCTGCAACTACTTGTTCATAAGATCACAATGCTTCCAGGCCTGAGCAGGTTGCCCCAGCCTAAAAACTGGAACACACCCAGCTGAGTTACATCTATATCCTCCTACCAGACAGATGGTCAATGAGAGAGAAAAAAATTGAGGTCCTGTCCCCATGAGCTCAGAGTTCCTCACACAAGGATCTGTATGTGTCCACAGGAGGAGACTGTGCCCCAAAGAACTTACTGTCTCAACAGGCAAAGGGGCACAGCCCACAAGCAGAAAACAAAGAGCTGGATCCCAGAGACATTAAAATGGATTTCTAAAATGTATTTACATCCTTGAAGTCCAGGTTGGAACTTAAATCTGAGCCTCCAGCTGAGAAACTCAAAACCTTGAGAAACTTGTAACGAAGCTTGCAAACGTGGACATTACCTCTAACCTTCACATTGCTCAGAATTTCCCGAGCTCTCACAGCGCTTCATGAAGGCCAGTGTCCTACCACCCACACCCATCTTTGTGCTATGAGTTCAGCGTAACTCATGGAAACTCCTAACACTTTGAAAACAAAAATGCTGAGTTCTAAGGAGAACATTGTTGGTTTTGAAACCTGGGCTATTATATTCATGTTTAATACGTGGATTTGGAAAATGGAATTAGACCAGAAATGTATTTTTAATGTGCTTCATTTAGTTTTGCAACGCCCTGCAAACCACACAATCTGGGTTTTTTTAATCACAAAATTTGACCAGATGATAGTGAGCCAGAATGCTTCATGTGTTGCGTATGTACGAGTGAGCTGTAAATAGGCCCTTTCTTTCTTATGAAGAAAGGTTCTTCAAGCACTTGATACACCATGGCATTTACTTCTGTAAATATTTCTGACTCCTGAACTTTGGAATCTGTACATTAGAACAATCTTCATATAGTAACCAGCAAAAATTAATGTGAAATTACCTATTCTATGTTCAGAAATTAAAAGGAAAAAAAATCACAAAAAATCATAGCATGGCATAGGCTGGAAGGGACCTCAGAGATCATCTAATCCAACCTCCCTGTCATGGGCAGGGACGCCTCTCAACTAGACCAGGCTACTCAAGGCTCCGTCCAACCTGGCCTTGAACACCTCCAGGGAAGGGGCATCCACAACTTCTCTGGGCAATTTATTCCAAAGCCTTACCACCCTCGTACTGAAGAATTTCCTCCTAAGATCTAATCTAAATCTGTTCTCCTTCAACTTAAACCCATTACCCCTTGTCCTATCAGTGGACACTCTTGTAAAAAGTCCCTCCCCAAATGACTGCATGGTGAAAAATCCAAACAATGTATCTTGAAGAAAAACTAGGAAAATTACAGAGGACAATGCCAGCACTGATGCCAGGGTGCAGTATGCTCTAGGCATCCTACATTCTGTCTCATCGAGAGCAAAGTCAAAACCAGTTTTTAGAACCATCAATATTTGTAATTCTAATGCTTGATCCACTAGATTAGGCAGGATCCTGATTTTAGAAATTCTAAACATTTGTGAAATAACGCTTATGGAAATTATCCCCAATATGCTGTTCTGATATTGATGTTCTTCAGATTAGGCAAAACAAGCTTTAGAGAAGTTGCTACAGAGAGAGAAAAAATCCACCTAATTGTCTGATATCTGAATCATTAGAGAGCAAGATCCCTCAAAACCAGTTGACTTTTCCAAGCCTGTATAAAATACTGTAATTTATCTACGTATGATAAGCCATACCTCACTTACACCTGTGAACAAACAATCATATATTTCTGGACTCAACTCCTAGTGGACTCCAGTTAAAAACTCCTAAAATCAAGAGGATTGCAGAGTAATTCTGTAGCTGCGTGGAAAGTTCAGCTCTTAAGAGCCTTTGTCCTTCTATCGTCCCTGAATTCAGTCTGTAGCTCAACAGTATCTTGCTTAAGGTAAACAAGATTTCCTTTCTTACCACTTGTAATAGGAAGACATTTCTTCTTTTCTCCTGTCCCTTGCAATACCAGTGCTCCATTGCTTCATGGAGCTTAACTAAAGCATTGACTGGGTACGTGTACACTTTAAAATCAAGAATTCACAATTCAGCCTCAAGTCCTGTTCCCCAATCACACAAATTATATGAACATCGGTTTCCTTCCAGGCTGTCTCTTTGAATCAGCTGACTAATTCCTTCTGAAACAAAATCCAGATTTAACTCTCTCCAGTTCACTTCATGGAACATTCTCAAGAAACATAGCAAATGAGACTGCATCATCTTTGTCTCTATCCTCCCTTTGTAGAGCTCCATTTCTCCAACAAGATTTCTATTTTTGGACAACAGCGCATGTACCCGGACTCATGACGATTTCGTGCTTTAAGAACCTCACTCTGGTGAGCTGCAGAACAGTCCCTACATAAAGTATTTAAGAGATTTTGAGCTCCAAAAATATCGACAAGTAATTGCAATGTCTTGGACCGTAGAGAGACAACATGAAGGCCAGGATTAAGTGCTGTGTGATGTGAATGTGGCAAGTCAGCTCTACCTGCACTTAACCCAGAGCGATGTGCACACAGGTCATCTTACAATATTCAGCTTGACCTCAGGGAATCATTTCCTTGAATATATTTATATATATCATATATATCACATAAACCAGAGTCCACTGTCCACTCACTAAAGACCACAAAGGTCTAAACTTAAACTTACACCTCATTATCAGCAGTTGGCAGACCAGAAATTACACTGCCTTTCAAGTGACATCCGCTGCCAGGAGAAGCTCATTTTTCCAGTGGAAATAGGACAAGTTCCCGGACCACACAGTAAGTGATTCACCAGGACCAAAAACTAAGTATTCCACATGTTGATGAATTTGCCACCGCCATTTTGGCAATCCTTCTACCACCAAGAAAGTATAGGAAATTAAAACAAGCGCATGATTTGCGCACTTTTCATCATGCGTTGGTATGAAGAGACAGTTTCTTCAGGAAAAGCGTCATTTACAGACAGATGGTACCTTCTGGACCAAAGTCAGTGCTGAGTTTTACCACTGCTCGTCAGGAGTCTGATAGGTTAGGCCAGAGGTAAGTGATTTTATGGGCGAAATACCAGGGGAAATAATCATAGCCAGATAAATAGAACTCTAGTTGTCAAAGCAAAATGCAATCAGAAAGGTTTCTTCCATACAGTCCCGTTGCACAGTTCTCTCAATATATAGAGTACTTTTTCTTCCTTTTTGTTTCAGAAACTGTGGATGAGTAACATTTATTCTCTCAAAATAGAATCTAAAGTTAGTTCATGAAAGATGAAAAGATAATGGAGTTTTTCTTTTTCAATTTCAGTTATTTGCCAATAAAAAAAAAGCAGAACATACTTCTACCAAATGCCAGCCTCACTGGAAGAGTTTTGGATGGGCAAGCCTTTCTTCCCACCACCCCCAAAGAAAGATACATGTTGCAGTTCAACAGCTTGTGCCTACCCCAATAGCAGTGGGGAAAAAGAAAACAAAATTTTCTTTACTGCTGGCAAAGGCATGACACAGATCTCCAAAAAGGTTGGAGTGCTATCAGCAACTTTGACAGAGAGCTTCCATCTAGGAGTTCTACCTTCTTTCTCACCGATACTGAAAAGATTATTTAAAAGGCATACTACCAAAGGCCTCAAACTTTATTACAAGTATTTCTCACCAGAAACATGCATCTTTTCTGCAGCATGAGCAGTCACACACGTGAAAGGTAGGGACACGTGAAAGGTAGGGACACGTGAAAGGTAGGGGAGGGGTACAGCTCCTTAAGCTGCTTTTATGCTATAACAAACAGAATTTGTAGGTGCAAAAAAAGACTTTTGAAAACATAAATCAATCAGGCTTAGGATTTGTATTGTCATTAAAAGTTGCAAAATATGACAGTGTTACAAGACACTTAATTTTCTACCCATGAGTTTTCCTATCTGTGAAATTCAAGGAATAGAAACACTTAACAGTGGCAAGAGGATATTTGTCAGTCCAAGATGAGCATATGAAAGTATTTGGTAAAACATCTTCATTTAACACCATTTAGGTACAAGACGAAAGACTTAACCAACGTGCAATAGCTTTTGGTCTTATTGGCTCTGTAACCACCTGTCTAAAACCAGATCCGTTGTTGTTGAGGAGCAAATGCTAAGTAGAAATCAACAGTTCCATTTTGGCACCATACCCTGGAGACAGCATTCATCCAAACGAACGCAATTGGTCCAGGTCTTACACTGCTTTGCAAAAAAAATTTGCAAAACTCAGCATGAGATGATGAAAGGGAAACGAAGAGAGCTCCGAATAAATAGCATTTCATAAAACACCGGAAATTTTCACTTTCCCTACAACATCAGACCTACTTCAACAAAATTTTAGCTAAGAGAACAGCTGTGTTAAGTAAGTCTCACAAATTAGAATGGAACCTCATTAGCTCCATCAATTCTTTCAAAATTCTTTTTCCCTTTCAGTTTTGCATTACCACCATAAGATGTTACTTTTGCAACATAAGGATCAAACAAAATGCCAGCAAAAGCTTAACAAAGACATTGCCAAGACTAGCAAAGTTCAATGAATCCTAAAGTTTTTCTGATCCAATTCCAGCTTATAAATGGTCGAGGCTTTGCAAATTTTATGGGCCATCTGCATAAAACAATTTATGTTCTCTGAATTACATCAGATCTTTAAATTCTATTTTCAAGAAAATAAAAAAATGCATAAAATTTATGCTTAGGAAAACTTCTTATACCCAATTATATCAGCAAAATCCATATACAATAAAAGCAGATGTCTTTTCACGCTTCCTAATATGTGGTGACCTTTCATCGTTCTACAATGCATTTAGGCATTTTAATGTTCTCTCTCCTGCCTCTTCCTCCTCTCCTTGTAATCTTAGCAGAGGAGCAGTGGATAAGGTCTGTCCAGGGAGGGTACAGTAAGAAGTGACCTGAACATTTATTCAAACCACAAGCCAAAACGCTCGTGACTTGACAAAGTTTGGTTAATGTTTTTTACCAGGTTTTGGCTCACATTGGAAGTAAAAGTGACAAAACCTCTACTGACAGAAGGCCATTCTTACGAGGTTTCCTTTCTGATTTTACACAGGTGTGAGTTTCAAATCATCTGGATATTCCATGCACCCAAGTGCTTGTGTAACACAGCCAAAAAACGAGGATATATTTTGTTTCTCTTGCACTCTGAGGTAACTCCAAACCAGTAAAAATCGTCAGTTACAAAGCACACATTTACACAGTTGGTGTGCATCTCTCACCACATGCCTATACTCGAAACTCTCAAATTCCTCAACAGAGCGATACCGGTAGTTAAGTTCCGTGTTAAACCCAACAGTCAGAATTGAGTTTATATTCTTGTTTTCCAGGCATGTCCCCTATTTCCCTAATGAATATCCTGCTTTGATGACTTGCTTTTGCTTTTAATTCCAATAATATTGGTTAAAGGAATTCCAGTAGATAAGTCCAAAGAAGCCTAGTTAAGTTCAACGAGATGATATTTATCAGCATAAGGGTGCCACCTATTGTCATGACAATTGATGTGAGAAAATCTTCAGTAGACTTTTTTGGAAAGCATACCCTTATTTATTCCTACTTTGGATGACTTCCAACCCTTTAGATGATTCAGCTTTGGCAAGATTATGTTTCTGTGTAAGGTACACAGTCTGTATACATACATATCTCTTCTTCCACTATGTCTTCATGCCGTGGAGCATGGCGATAGTAAGCTCTGATTGTGCCACTACAATTACATTTTCGTACTTGCCTCAGAAGTTGGTTTGCTACACCCATTACTAGAATAACAAATAATGGCTCAAAAGTGCCTGTATGCATTGACATCAACACAAACACATTATATGTATTTATCTATATGTATAAATACAAAATTGCTTTTTCAGTACAAACACACGTATTTGACAAAAACACATCTAACACTTCCTATTTTTCACAATTACTGGAGTTTAAAAAACTACAAATTGGTCCGATATCTAAATTCCATTAGGCACCTGGTTTGGGGAGGTAAGGGTTGGGGTTGCAGAGGGAACAGCAAAAGAACAGCTCTACTTAAAATCCTGAAAAAAGCAGCACTACTCCACTTCTGGAATTTTAAATTGCTTCCCAAAAGGATTCTCCCATTTCTTTGACCAGCCCCACATATAGTCTTTGTAACTATGCAAAATGTAGTTTTCAGCTATAAAGTGATGATAGCTTTCTTTAGTGCTGACACAACAACAACAATTACCAGCTCTGCTTTAGCCCTTTAACTTCCAACTGGAAGACTAGATTTCAGTGGACTTCCAGCAGCTCAAACCATTAAACGTTACATATGGGAACTACTATTAACTATGTAGGGAAGCTAAAAACTGTACAAATGAGTGCACTTTTATGTAAGGAAGTGCAAGCTCCAGTACTTCATTTTTGTGGACACTCACCCTTATACAGTGGTCTTCAATAATGGGTAACAAATGCTCAGGAGTCTGACCACCCAGTCACTGCTGAGTTGAAAGAAACATCTATTTCCAGGCCTACTGTTTTGAGGGCCTTTATGTTGACAAAAACACTGGAGAATAAACAATGTGCTGTGTGCCAACAGATCAGTATCTGGTTTGGGTTTTTTTTTGTTGTGTTTTTTTTTTTTTTTAAACAGATCTGTGGGAATTGAGAAGGCACCAAGACACTGTGAAGCTGGCCCACCATATAAAAACCCAGCCAGATACAACAGACTCACTGGATTGCTGTTCCTAAAATATTCCGCACTTTTGTCATTCTACAGGGATATCAGGATACAGATGGCCACTTGTCTCAGAGCATTTATTTGTTTTGGTATAGATTCATGCTACGTTTGAGCTTCCAGTTTTTCCATCCTAAAGAAAACTTACCAAATCTGAAGTGATGGAAGGCTGTCTTTTTCCTGAGCATACAGGTAGAGAGAAACAGACCAGCAAAGGTAGAACCAACCTGGAAAATACAAATATCACCATTGTTAACTTGATAGTTGAAGATCATTTGAGCAGACACAACTCTAAAAGACCACAGCTCTGAGTCTGAAACGCCAAGGCTGTGGATAGTGTCATCACTTCTTCCTTCCAAACCTGAATCCCAACCCTGAATCCCAGCATGACTTTGGTTCTTACATGTTCCAGACATAGTTACTCTGAATTTAATGTTTGTTTCAGCTTCATGTCCAGCATGCAAACAAAAAGAAATTGTGTTATTTTTCACGGTAGCAGGAGAAAGAAGAAAATGCTATTATAACTTGGCTTCTATTTGTAAAAATACTTCATATTTTTTTAAAATCTTTTTTACATTAAAAACAGGAAAAAAAGGACAGAGGAAAAAAGAAATACCTAGTTCCAGGCTCACGCTACCTACAGTTAGAAACTTTAAGGATATGCTGAAGTTTGAGCATCCTATCCTTTTGTAGCCAGCAGGAAGACAGACAACATCTACCGCTTGAGATATTCTCTGGAGATACCACCCTCTGTGACCACAGAAGTATTCTTGGACTACAGGGATCATGGCTCAGCTGGTTCATAGCTTTGTAACCATAGATTACCACTCACCATCAGCAGATCATTATCTATGCATACACAGTTATAACAGAAACTTAATTAGTTCTACAATATCAGTATTTTCTGCCAGCGAGTATTTCAGCGGGAGTTTCTCCGTCAGAATTGCTTTGCAGCTCTTGTGGTACTGAAGCCTGCAAGAATTACATGGCAAGTCCATAGAAGAACTTAAAAAAAAGAGAAAGCCTTGTGTCAGCACTTCAGCACACTCAGAGTACCGTGATCCCTACATGCCATGAACCCTCTCCTGAATTGGTATGCCTGTCTTGTTCCCCAAAATCCAACTGCGACTGGTACTGGTTATTGATAAGCCATAACAATTGCTACCTGGGACCTACACCATTTTCTTCACCTATATGGCAGATGAGACAGAAAATGAGTCTGGGACAGGATCCACTTCACAGTTTGGAGAATATTTCTGAGGCAATAATGAAAAACTCTACATTTTGTTTTGACTCAGCAGCAGTGAACACACATTTCCTCAGCTGGTAACACCTTCAATGCACTTGCTGATTTGTCACTGATCAACAATTGAGATTAAAGGGTTATTCATTTGTATCTTGAAAGAATAAGTTTAATAAGAGTGGCTGTTCCTAGTAACTCACTAGAACCTATAGTCTGAGCAACTAATGGAACTCCTGAGGGCAATGCCAAAGCACACATCTTCACTGGAGAAGCCACATTACTTCTCTGTTGCCACCTCTCCACAAATAAAATAGGAATTAAAATAATCAGATTGAGAACTTTGTCTTGGTTCCTGCCAATATATAAGCTCTGTGCATGCTCAAAGGAGTCATGAATAGATTTATTTTTTAAAAAACCTTGGTAGAATAAGAGCTGGTCTCTGAAATTAAGTCTTTGGAGGGGTTTCCAGGTAAAAATAATAATTAAAAAAAAAGGGTTTAAGATTTAGGATTCTGGGCCTTGTCTCTCAGCACTTTACAAGTCTGTACCCATGTAACTAGTTTCAAGTTGTCTTTTCATGGTGATTCAACTGGCTGCAGTGGAATGAGCCAAGTGAATTAAGACTGACTTACTTTGCTATGGGCAGTCCCTTCAGGAAGACTTTCAACTGGTATCCCAGATGGAGGCAGGGAGAAAAAGGGCCAGGTCAGGTTCCCAGAGCACCCAGTATCAGTCTCAGCCTTGAAAATTGTATAAAGGATGTGAAAGCAGATCAGCTGCTTGGGGCTCTACATAGCTTAAACATCTGCTGAAAACTCAGTAGTGTGCCAGCTTTCTCCTTCACTTTATACTCTGACAAATATTCAAAGTTCCTAAAGAGGCTGACAGGAAAGCTAATGCTGCCCATTTACACCAGTAAACTCCCCTCCTCCAGAAGCAGACAGATGTGACCACAGTGTAAAACAATAGGAACAAGCATATTCAACAAAAATATTCACACAGGTCCAGACTCCACAACTTTTGTACACGGGTCACTGGTTTTTCAAAACAGCATTCTGCATTTTGGTTTTAAAATCAGTAAAGATATATCAGCAAAACAAAGAAAATTGGAATAAGGAAATTTATCCTGGTGTAACTGAATCCACCTTGCCGAACTATGGAGTTAAATCACTGAAACTATAACAGTATGTGCAGAGAACACCGTAAAGCTGGCTTCAGTGGGAAAGCTATGCATAAAGTCCCAACACCACGAGATACTTGCTTAGATGGACAGGGAATGCTTTAAAACCCTTACTTCAGGACACTTCACCTCTGTAGTGCACCTGGCTACTTCCTCCACCCAGAAAACCACACATCCTTTCAACAAAACTAAATCTTCTTGGTGCTGCAACTTGTAATTGGCAAAAACACTGAAAGCAGAAAAATAAAACACAAAACCAAAATAAATCCAGCCAGCAGCACTTTGTAAGAGCTTCATATTGATTTAGCAATACCTTTGTTGGCAGTTAAATGCATATTATCATCAGGCAGCGTCAATATATATTTTGCTTTATCTGTTCTGCCAGCTCTTTCTCCTCTCTTTTTTCTCCACTCTAAATTCCATTTTCCTCTTCAAGAGAGAGGTAAGGAAAACATACAAGAAAGCAAACATGGACTCTAACTCACACAGTATTTCCATCCTCAAAATTCAACATGCAGTTGTATAAGATTGGGTGTCCGTTTGTACTTGAAGTTATTTTCTTGGCAAAGGTGAGCTTGGAGCTGGCTAGTGAAAAATCTCTCCCTTGCTCTATTTTGCCGGCCTACTTGCCTTCAAAAGCCAAAAATCACAATGTGATGTACAAAGGGAACACTCAGTGGCTGCGAGTAGCCTGCCTCCTCCATTTATTTGCACTGTATATACTCCCTTGAGTCTAAGCATGCACATCAATTCCCCTCCTTGTCTAGTCTTTCTGCTCTATTGACACAGCAACATGATTGACACTGTCCATTGTCCACATCAAAATGAGCAAACATGAAACGACACCAGAAAGATGCCTCTGTCCAACATCTCTAACTAGAGAGGGGAGAAGAATGGTCTTATTCTTGCCCTAATTTCTGACTGAAAATATGACCACAATGCGTCTAAAAATACGACCGCAGCTTGTCTCTAATATAAATATCACTTGAGAGCTTAAAGCCACCTGGCCAAAGATCTTTTACAACTGAAGAACTAGAAATAGTTGTAAAACCTAAAAATGTAACAATAATCAATGGAACTACACGATATGTAAGTGGGTAAAAACTGTAATAAAAAACGGAGCTATCTATTGCCAGCTTCTTCCTTTCTGTATGCAATAGTCATGCTCTGTACTCTTTCTGTGTTTGTATTCAGAAACCTGACACAGGAGAAGGATTGCTCAAGTCCACCTTGGTTGGATCTATTCCATGTCTTGGGAGCCAGCACGTAGCCTACACGTCATGTATGTCCTCAGAGCGGGGCCATGGGAGCACAAGTGGGAAAGGAGCCAATAGATGCCCCAACACGGATGACCATGGGGCAGAATAAACATTGGGACTTTTGACACTGGCTGATTCTCCCGCTGAGTATCAGCACAGAAAATCTGTGTACCATCATAAAATTGTTCATTCTCACATACTTACCCATTGCAGACTAGATGTAAGTTCTAGGAGAAAGGCACAGAGGAAGAGTAACGTGCCAGCGTAAGTCCCTAATTTTAGTAAAGCCTCTTGTTGGCATTCACTGAATATCCACCAATGCTACTAAAGACAACAGCAGTCCTTCTTTTGCCAGGCCCAGGTATTCACTTGGGCTCTAAACTCACATAACATCAACTAAAAACATCCACACTCTTTGTGATTTCTGCTGCTCCCACAGTCAGTTAAAAGTAGATCAAATGGGAGGTAAAGGAACCCCACTCGGCAAAATCCCCTCTGTCGCTCGTTAGGTATCTTACAACCTTGCAAGACATCATAATTTTCCTTCACATAAACTGTGAACAATCTGCTTAGCAGTAGTAGCAAGAAATGTAAATACTTCCTTAGCCAAAGGCAGACTAATACTACGCTGGCAAACCCATGCTCTCCACCTTAGTTTGGGAATAGTTAAACCAGTATAAAAGTGTAACACCAGTGGATAAAGCCTGTAGCATGCTGTACAGCCAAGAAGTAATAGTTGAATTCATGTGGGGAAACATATTTGTGTGCTGCGGAGACCAAAACTCAGCTCTAAAGCCCCATGGGAGAGCTGATCTGGAAACGCTGGATAATTCTGTCTTAGTTGCCTCATGGAGCTGGAGTACAAACAGGTGACGTATTGTGTATTCTGGACTTCTCTTTGGAAAACTGGGCTCTAAACCACAAACATTTGTACACAGTCTCACCCTCTCACCAGGGCCATCATCTGCTTAAAAAAAAAAGTGCAGGAAATTCAGTGTGACAAGAGGATTGCTACACTTATGATTTTTGCTACTTATTCTGATACTTGGTGGGGTTTTTCTAAGAAGGAAAAGGAAAAGGAAAAGGAAAAGGAAAAGGAAAAGGAAAAGGAAAAGGAAAAGGAAAAGGAAAAGGAAAAGGAAAAGGAAAAAAAGGAAAGCCCCAGCTCATGGAATCTCGAGAATTTTAGTGTTCTTTTTCTTTTAGCTTCTAGTCCACAGAATTACAGAGAAAAACCTGGAAACATGAATTCTAAGTTATTTTTGCTTAAAAATATTTTATTTTATAACTGTCTTTACTTTTGAAGCCTTGTGGAAGGATCAACTTGTAATTTAAGAACCACTAGAAATAACAAGATTGTAGGACTGTCCCCTGTATATTCCGTAGGTTACGATCAAATGTCTAGAATTATCCAATCCATGTACTATTTATTATGCAATATTTTTTCTGCCCAGAAAGAACTTCCATTTCCTCATCTGTGAATTTTTTTTTTTTTAAACAGGTGAAATGAGAAAAATAATTACTTCTAAAGACAAACATAATTCCCCTGGAGAATTCCCTGTTTGCTAGAGTACTTTATACACTTAGACCAGCCAGTTCAAACTTACATATGTACAGTTACACGAGCAAGTGCTGCGGATGTGATTCAAGTTGGAGAAGCTCACTCAGTGCTGATTGACAGTCCAGTTTTCACCTAGTTTTGTTTTCTCATGGACATCTGCCCTGGGTGAACTGCAAGCCATACACAATTAAGAACACTTGCTTCAAGTAGAGAAGTCATCTACAGATTTTTAGCATCCCCTGTGGCTCGGTGAACGAAATAACTCTACGCTGGTAGTCTGGCATCCCCCTGGATTTGCAGTTTGTATGAAGTACATTGCATCCCTCTCCGGAAAGTACCAAACTAATGACCTTGCCTGTTCATTCCTGCCAAGTAGTAGTTGGCAAGCGAGGAACATGCTTCAGTGAGCAATGCCGTTTACCGATGACGTTTTTACCCTTAAGCTACATTTTTTAACATGAATTTTATGGACCGAACAAATCAATACAGGAACAAGAACATCAGTTTGCACATTTCAGTATCAGTTCATAGTAAACAGGGACCTGTACATAGAGATCTAAGCAATATTAGAAACCAAAGCTAAGTCTGGAGATATAGATAATCTGAATAAGTCTGGAGATTCTGATGATTCAGATGATGAGACAAAGATGACCAGAGGGCTGGAGCACCTCTGCTATGAAGACAGGCTGAGAGAGTTGGGGTTGTTCAGCCTGGAGAAGAGAAGGCTCCAGAGAGATCAACTAGCAGCCTTCCAGTACCTAAAGGGGGCCTGTAAGAAAGCTGGAGAGGGACTTTTTACAAGGGCATGTAGTGATAGGACAGGGTGCAATGGCTTCAAACTGAAAGAGGGAAGATTTAGGTTAGATATAAGGAAAAACTTCTTTGCTCTGAGGGTGGTGAGGCACTGGAACAGGTTGTCCAGAGAAGTCGCGGCTGCCCCATCCCTGGAAGTGTTCAAGGTCAGATTGGATGAGGCTTTGAGCAATTTGGTCTAGGGGAAGGTGTCCCTGCCCATGGCAGGGGGGTTGGAACTAGATGTTCTTTAAGGTCCCTTCCAATCCAAATCATTCTGTGATTCTATGATTCTCACATCATTCCTAAACCTTGTAAGCAGATCACAGCATTTACAAACTAGTCAGCAAACCATTTCCCTTTCTGAGTTAATTTGCTCATGTTATAAGACTATATTTTAAACTACAGAAGGAGAATCACAGCCTGTATGCAAAGGTAGCTGATGTGAGCCACAGCCTGTACCAGCCCATCTGCTGGAGCAGTGTTTGCAGCGTGCAGATAACTCACTTGGCTTTAACCCTGCTGTGCAACGCACTGACAGGAGTCAAGCTTGAGACAGCAGGAGCTGCAAGAGTCTTGGGGCACAGATAAAGCTTCGTCAACCAAACAGCTTCAGATGCTTTAAGACTTCCCTGTTCCAGGAGTGTTCCTTCAGAACACTTCACTAGAGATTACTGACTTCTCCAATAGCTATGAGTGAGAAGACCTGTCTACATGCCCTGCTTCTTCCCTAGGTGGATGGTGGGAGCTACAGCTGATCTTGGCAGGTTTCAGTGCTATTCATCTCCTCCAGGCTGGCTGGATTGAAAATGACCCTGTGTGTATATCAAAGTCCCATTTTCCCCTGGTCAAACCAGCTTTAACAAGCTCTACCATTTACTGAAAGCCTCACTGTAATTGATTTGGTTTTTCCTCTATAAATCCTCTGGCATTGGAGAAAGATGGTTATCTGAGCACTTTCTCTTTCATTTTTGAATCTCCACTTCGAAATTAAAGCATATTCTCAAATTTACAGTGTATTTAGATGGGAGAACAATCTCGTGCTAATTTAGACCTGCACCCTGCAACCGCTTCCACGTGTGCTTGTCTTTCCTGGAACGAGTGGATTCCAGCAAGCTGGTGTCAGTGGCAGCAAGCTGAAGCCAGCTTCCAACTGTTTGCAGCATCAGGGCTTTCTCCTCCTGGAACGCATCATTGTAAAGGAGCACAGTTTTCAAATAAGGCATCTGCGTTCATACACTGACACTCACTGGAGACTCTTAAATGCTTCTTTTATGTAACTAAAGGTCAAACTGAACCTCTAAATGTGGAATTTCTGACATCCAATTAAGAAGCCCACATTAAAAATTGGGCCAGCGTTTAATTATGGCTGGAGAACACGAGTTCAGCTGAGACAATTCACACTCACCTCATGTGTTTCTCAGTGTTTTCAACAGTGGAACTGAATAAATATTCTTTTGCTCCACAGATGCACTGGATCAAGGTTTAGCTTGTTACGCATAAAAAATAAATCAGCTCATATTTCCTTGACTTCATTTTTCCAGCTTTGTCATTCTGTCTACGAGCATACTGCACGGTCAAGCCAGGCATGGCTATGCATGTTAATAACCCCTGGAAAACTATGGATACTTCTGTGCAAAATCCTTTTTATTTTTTCCAAATAAATAGTCAAAGTGCACCTGGTGAAAGATACTTTTCTTTCTCTCTCTCTTTTCTTTTTATTTTTTTTTTTTTTTTATTAAAGTCTGTGTTTCAAAAACCCTAAGTGGAACCATGACTGTGGTGCTGCTTTTCAAATCAAAAGGACAGTACAGTCTTCACAGGATATGGCTCCCAGCCAGTTGTTTAATGCTTGTAGGTCAATATACAACCAACTCAGGTTCTGCTGCCTAATTGACAAACCACATATCAGGCACAGGAAGGTTAACAACTGCGCTTTCTTTCACCTAAGATCCTCTGTTGAGGCCCTGGGCCCTCAGCCCCTTTTTATTTTATCATCCACAAATATCTACTGTGAGCTCCCTCCAGGCACAACTAACTAACTGCATGCCTGAAAAAAAAATGAGACCCCTGGTAAGTCATGGGTGTCTGGTCACTCAGGAGCCAGGCTAGCTGTTCATCATGCTCCTCGATTTCAGTCTGCTGAAGAGGTTTAGACCCACTGCTCCCGGTGTAAATTATTTGTGAATGAATGAACCAGGAAGAATTTCCTCCAAAATATTTTTGATTAATGGAGTCATGACAACAAACATCAGCGTATCACCAAACAGTCTTGATACAATCCAGTAACCTACTCCAGCTTGTTTGCCAATTGCGTGCATTTTAAGGTAAATATCTCTTTGCAAAAACAAATATTAAAAGTTTTTGCATAAAAACGTTCCCCAAAACAAGAACAAAGAAGTAGCCTTCCTTTTATTATGGTTTTTCCTGGCATTATTCCCTGCCTGTTTAAAGGGAACAAATCTCCTGCTAAGGGAATACTTCTGGAGAGGGGCACCTGAGAAGAGCAGAGAACACAAATATCGACATGACCCAGGAGAATCACCTGATTATTTCACCCCTTCTGTCCCCTCCACATCAAGGCAATCACGTATAAGGGAAATACATGGACAACACCAGATCTCCATCCAACACTGCAATACCTTAGCATAACGGGGTGTGCCTCAGACTAGCTAGGCCAGCACTAAAGGGGCACGAGAAGCTACTAATGTTATTCCAGTTAATATTCTTGTCCAGATGCTTGGGGATACTGCCACTACTATATCATAGTTACTAATACCTTGTACTTCACTCCCGTGAAGCTGCAGCACAGTCCAGAAACATAAGCACATGTGGCCACATGTGTCACTGTACAGTGACACGAAAACATCTCTATGCGTCCTGCTTCCATTAACGCTGAATGAATAACTGTCATCTGGAAGAGAAATAACTTGGTGAAGACTCTAATAGCTAGTTCTGAGTACAGCATCCCTCCAGTCAAGGCTGAGATTCATAGTCCCTCAGGGTTGAGTGCTGATCGAGTGGCTAAACCCTAATATTTATTCATGAGTGTGATGTGCACCTTCTTTGAAGGAGACTCTAAGTAGTTCCATTAGCAGCACACACAGCTGTTTCCACCTGCTTTTATTAGCCAGGAGAGACATGCTCCTGTTCTACCAGTTGTTGCTTTCAATGTTTTTAGGAGTTTCTGACCTTTGCTGTGTTTGATGGTGCTGAGCCTGACGTGTGAGGATTGTGCCCATCCAATAGTCTCAAAGTGATAGAATTACCTTCCTCACCTAGTTCAAATAGAGGACATGGATAGTTTTGCAGAGATGCAGAGTTCAGGTCTAAGTGAAATAACCTTCCCTGCATTGTCTGTGAAAAGTAAATCCCTCTCAGGCCTCCTTTCTTGCTACTAGTATTTGCACTACCAGAGGAAGAGATCAGAATGGCTCCGTGTCATCCTTCTATCCACCTGTTTCAGGTAAAACCATCAATTTCTTACCCTCAAAGGTTCTTGAAGAACAACGTTTTGAGGATATCGCCTTTCAGCAGGGACCTCCTTGTGTGCATAGCACAGGTGTGAACGTGTAGGCAAAGCAACAGCAGTAGATCAACCCACGCAAAATAAAGCAAAAGCAGATATAATACTGCAAAACCAGTCAAAACCAGTCAAAACACTTGTGTCCAAACAGATGCTGATACCTTGCGACATGCAGAACACAAGAGACAGGCAACAGAAGCCAGGCTTTGTGTCTAAGCTTTTCCTTTACCTCAAGAGACAAACCCCAGCCTGCTTGATGATCTCTGCTTCCCCCACAATTCCCATTTTTTCTATAATACATAGAACTGTATCTTTAACAAGGTCAACACAGCACAAAGGGCACAGATACAGGAGTTCTAACTTGAGGTCACAATGATTTCTGGCAGGAAAATTACTTCGACTTTGGAAACACAAATGTATCTTCAAAGATTTGAGGGTCAGTTGCTGTTTCTGGATGTTTGTTTCTTTTCCTTATGTGACATTGAAAAATGCAATTCCTCCTGTTAAGGGGGGAAAATTCCAGTATCCGTCATTTTGAAGGATTACAGTCAGTGCCATTAGCTTGTGAATGCAGCTCTAGTCTAAATTACATTTTCTCTTAGGGCACTCCGAAAGTGAAACTGAGCATGAGACTTGAAATTAAACTGGATTGGGAGCAGAAAGTCTGGGAACCTTTCCCCTTTCGATAAGTCACTGGAGCCATTTTACTTTGCAACAGCACTGTATAATATATTTCCATTGGCCTGGAAGACAAAGCTCAATTTATTTGAATAGCTTAGAGGGACAGAATTGTTATGATTTACAAACGTAAGTTGTTCTTTTTAGTTTGACGTCCAAAAGCCAGTTTTCACTTCCCTTAGTTTAATTTTTCAGGCCTTCATTTGCATGAAGCTATGCTGGTTTTCTTCAGAATTAATCAGGTAGAACTGTCATATCTATTTCTGCACACATGCAGGGCCTAATACTTTTTTCCATCTTCAACATTTTTCATGGAACTGAGATTAAAAACCTAAAGTTTCATTTTTAAAATAAACTGCAGACAAGATTTTCAAAAGCACCTCTGCATTTCTGCTCCCACTGCAACCAACAGGCAAAAATTCAATCTTCCTTTTCTGTGATTACAAGCAAAACCATAAAAATGTAAGCTGATGCACTGTTATCTTCTCTCATCTGCAGAAACAGTACGTCTGAGGGATGTGAACTCCTGTCTCCCATCCTAGTGGAGTAAATCTGAAACCAGAAGATGACAGTCTGCGTCAACATTGTTTACCTCTTCCATAGCTAAGGATGTCAGCAGAAACACTCAGCTGAACTTCTGCAGCCTACCATTTTTTTTTCCTCAGTGCTGTAATAAAACCCCCTAAAATCCTAATAGGTACCCACTATTTGGCTGTACAATTCACTGGAAACTATTAGTAGAGTAGTTCATACGATTTATAGCACAATGGGAACTGCAAACACACAAGGTAGCTGGGAGCAGTAGAGCTCTCCTAATCTCCAGAACATCTCCACAACGGCCTCTTCTTCTGCCGTCTTCCTCTTCCAAAGAGAAAGCCCTCCTTGCTGCCACCATGCTCCAGCCTGATGCATGCGCTATACAAAGGGTCCTATGGGAGAAACTATGCTTCGGAGACCACAAAACCCCTTATTTTCTACCAATACCAAACTCTCAAACCAGACAGGAAATAAAAATAACTGAAAGATATTTATTCGAGGCTCTTCCATTTTAAACCAAGTTTACAATTTACGGAAGCATAAGATACGACTGAGGAGGATGCTGAGGTTGGCAATGATGGATGCAAAGCCATTCCAAAGTTGTGCTGGGAAGGTACCACTTCCAGTAAGGACAGCAGAGCTCTAACCCACTACTAAGCAGCTGAGCAAGAGTTCCTGATGCTCTTATTAAAAAATTAAGTAGCTGCTAGTTGCACTATGTAAAGCCATGGCATTGTCCTCAGATGTACTCTCCCTAGGATTTCAGAAGCTCACAGGCTATAAATACAATTACACCAGTATACTTCTCCCTCTGTTAGGAAAGAAAATTTTATATTGCTAAACCACCTTGTTCTCAGGTTGCCCAGCTGACTCTTACGCCATTTATGCTGCCTCTTGCTCAGCTGACACGGTGCTGCAATGGTAGCATTAGAAAGGTTTCTGCTGTCATTCTAAAAATAATTTCACAACCCCAGTCTAGCTGGATTTACAAGCAGCTAACAGTCTGATAATTTCAGTGGATCACGTATTTGATAGGATTTTGGAAACATAACCTATTTGTTTTCATCTTAGTTTTTTTCCTCTTTTTTTTCCTATCATTTACTCTCACCAACGAGTCTGTTGAAAGGTAAAGCAAATCTATTTTATGTACTGTTACAGCTTTTTCAGACCACAGCCATCAAGTAAATATTTGCAGGTATTCTGTGGTTTAATTAATTAATTTGCTATGGTCTGCTCAAAGTGTGTGCAGAACGTTGGTCTATTTGGAGAACACCACCACTAAGCAATGCCTCTGTTTGTTCCTGCTCTTCCGTGTACGTAACATTTGCCATTACCTGGTATATCAGATTAGAACTGTTATATGAATACACTGATTCTGGCAAGGAAGTTTGGAAGTAACTGTGTAGATCCTGTTCATCGTGTTTCTATGGTTATTCATAAATATTATGGCTAACCTCAGTCAATATATGCCATTTGTAAATGAAATATATATTTTCTTTTGCAAATTGCTGAAAGTTGTTTTCTTTCAAAACACGTTTCAGAGTACTCAGAGAAATTCAGTCACATTTTTATTAATGTCATTTAAAGGATGCCCAAAGCTAACACAGTTGTTCAGTGCCAGTGTTTTCATATCTGGACCAGTACACCACTTCTATGCTTTGTTTACCTCTACGCTGAGTTTGTAGGGAAGGACAAGTGGGAGGAGTGGAAAGGGTGCTATAACAAAATTTAAAATAACCAAAATGTCCTTTGGCAGTTTCCCTATTCCCTGAAAAATTTGTGCACTGCTTGGAAAATTAAAGGAAACCTCATCTGTAATTCCAGTGGAAACCACTTGTCATCTATTGTCCAGCTATGAGAAATGTTACTTTTCCTCTTCCACACATGCTGCAAATAGCAATCCAGTGGAATGCTTTGCGAGGACTGGAAGGCCACGAGAGACCAAATGCAATCATCTACTCTGGCTTCCTGGATGACACAAGCCACAGAATTTCAAAGCCTATAACTCCTTCTACAGCAAGCAGCACAGTCATCAGAAAGACATCCATTCCCGAGTTAAAGACTTCCAGTGATGGAGATCCACTATGTTCCTGGATAATTTTTTCCAAACTTGTTAAATAACCTCATTGTTAAAAATGTAGCCTTAGTCCTGCTTTGATCCTCCTTCTGTTTGTTGGCTCTTGTTACACCTTCATCTGTTAGAGTAGAGAAAACTCCACAATTACAATCTTTTGACAGAAAATTGTGCACTGTGAACACAGCACTTCTCCTCAACAAAGTGAAGAGCCTGAACTACTTTCATCTTTTGATGCCAAGGAGTGCTATTTATTTACTCTGCTTTATCTTGCCCTTTAAATAGTCGGTGTATGGGAATAGTTTCTACACAGGGACTATGTCATGCTCTACCACAGGGACAGCTGACATCTGGTTTAGTCTTTCCTTCCTTTAGTATTATCATTGCTATTAATGCTATTTTAAGGGTCAAGAACCCCTCCATTATGCCTTCACCTCCATCCACCATGCCTTCCTGCATAAATGAAGCAGATGAAATACCAATGTGACCAGTCAGCATGAAACTCTCATTCATAGATATCGGAGCGATATGAGACTTGCAAACATTGGATCCTACTTCCAGGAGATATCCCTTAATGCAGGAATACCCACCATCTACTCAATACTCTGTAAGCCATTCAGTTTAGAAATTAAAATGGTGAAAGCCAGAAATGACTGTTCATTTTCCCAGCCTTTTAAACAGGAATTGAGTTCAGCAGTAAAATTAATTGATTGGAAAACCTCCATCTCTTTTTCTTTTGTGTGTGAGTAGCTTGAGATAGTCTCAGATTTATTTGAAAGAATTTGTGAACTTATTTGCCATTTCCTTCCCAAAATAACTTGAGAAGTTTGTTGTTAACATTTTGTTATTTAATTTAGCACACTGCCTTGTGTAAATTTTTTACAAAAAATAGTCATTACTTTTTCTGCCCCATAATTGGTTACTTAGACTAGATCTGCAAAGGTCAAATTAGGAACTTTACACAGAAATAAGCAATGTTTCAGCCAGTGCTTGAGTAGTCACACATAAAATGGTCGTCTTGTGAATGTTACAGAGTAAGCATCACAGATGAAGAGATCAGGCAGCAGGAGGCACATGTTTTGGTGCGGGACCGTAAGTTCAGGATGAAGAGAGACAAGCAGTAGAGCTGCATACACAGCTGCTAAACAAATGAAATCCTGCTTCTTTCAGCACCTTCCTGGTTGCTGCATCACATATTGTTAATTACGCTATAAATACTCTTGCTGCTTCATGCATATTCAGGAAAAATGGATGCAAAGGCATTGTGAGCAGGCCTGAACTGAAAGTCAGCCTTGCACCACCTGCTCAGGAGCAGAGAACGGGGTCAGGCTGTGGACAGCCAGCTGGCACTTTCGAAGTGGCATTTAGACCAACCTTAGACTTATTTAATTACACTTTGATAACTGGCACCTCTCTGACTGAAGGAACAGAGCCACAAATTACAGCCGCTTGTTTCTCCTTCCTAAGAGTTTGTAAATTGACAATATCACCCCAAATTTCTTATGTAGAAGTGCCCTTTAAAGATAGCATTTTTTTCTACATTTAGAGCTTTTTTCTGGAACTCTCTTAGCTAGTGCCTGAATACAGTTCAAATCCAGTCCCAGTGCTGACATTTGTGCGTGTTTCTATCCAGTATTTTCTCAGGCAAAACTCCACTGGCTTTGAGAAGGGTTTTGCTTGAGCAAGAACATCAGGTTTGACCTTTCAATTGCACAATGACAATTTAATAACAGCTCAAACCGAGATTTTTTTTTTTTTTTAACACAATACAAAAAATCCAGTCTATTACAGAAGGTTTGCTGCCACTGTAGCTTTTTTCTCCCAAAACCAACAGAAATAAATTGGTTTTTTCCAAAGCCGCTTCATCATCCGGTGAAGAACCTCTACAGAGTTCAAGAGTTATTAAATCAGCACCTTTGTACTCATGCTTGCATCAAATTCAGAAGCACAGTCAGAAGTGTCTGATTCCTACATATGTAAATGCAGCCTAAACCAGCCATACATAGACGTACATCTGTGGCAGAGTGGGAGTGAAAGCTCAGCTCCCATCCAGTCCTCTATCCATTAGTAAATGTTTTTTTCCCCTTTCGACCTCAAGACAAGCAGGGGAGATGGTGTGGTTTGGAGTCCAGTCTAATTTATCTCCTTTGTAAATCTTGTGAATTGCTATCTAAACAACTGGTCTATGAAGCAAACCCTTTGACTGATGGGTCCCATGTGTCGTAGGGCCAGGTCAGATAGGTATCTCCTCATTTATTCCATGGATGTGAGAGAGAGGCCAGCATAAATTTCATGTCAAATCTATGTTTATTTAATTAGACTATTAACTTCATGTGACAACAAAACTTGCCACTGAAAGGAGGAAGGTGACTTTATACTCTAGAGGAGACCAGGTGAGTAATCGTTAAGTTTATGAGCTAATCCATCATTTCATTCCGTTCATTCATCCATTCACACTTTTTTATTTTTTATTTCTGACATTTAAGTCAGAACTCCACTTTCCAAAACAGCTTGAAGCTCCCTCATCTTTCCAGTGGCTGGAGAAGAAATATTGAAGTATGCTGAGATTACCCAGCTTAGCCCATGTGTTTGCCTTCAAAGTTGAACAAGAGGCACTTTACCTTCTCTTTCAGACTTGCCTGCTGTTGAGATCTGGATAAAATCTTGGCCCCTTGGAATTAAAAAGCAAAATTCCCACTAATTTCATCAGAACCAAGGTTTCCATTCTCACACTTCCTAGCTAAGACAAGGAAGTCTGGAAAAGCAGTAGTTCTGAACTGATTTTTTTCTTTCTACAGACAGGTAAAACAGCGTAACTGTTATCACTTGGAGGCATTAGAAGTCTCAATTTTGGAGTCTGCCTCTTTTATCAAAAACATTGCCAGGCAGACTGGAAGCTGCAGCCTAACAAGGAACAGTAAATCATGAATTTAGATCAATTACTCCAGTCATCACTTGTGGCTTTGGGAAAATACTTGTCCAAATGCTGCTTAGGTCAGTACTAGGGTTCTGCTGCATCAGAAGCTAATTACGGAGTGCGATGCTGTATGGAAGGGCAGATCTCCTCCAGTTTTCCTGCTTTGAGTGTTCCATTCTGTGTGCATTTCACCAGAAACAATCTCACGTTTTAACAACATTTCTATTAGTTCTAACACAGAGCTTGTACGAGTGTGACATGGCCCTCCTGATTTGCCTTGCAGATCGATGGGAATTGCCCATTCTCTCCCTAGATTGCTAATATTTCCTTTAGAGTGTGGATAAACCTCAGATGAGAACTCTATTCATGCTTGGATTTATTTCCTTGAGATACATGTTCATGAAAGAAAGCTGAACCTGTAGACAAAGTGCTGTCCAACACCTCAGGCACTGCTGGTAAAATACCTGGTTCTGCTGTGCTTTTTAATGCTATTTACTTCATCTCTCTATTTTAATTATTTTAGTGTATCACGTTTCAGTAGCACCTGAGTACCCTGATGCATAAAACTGACCGAAATTGAGAACACACACAGTGTCCGGAGAAGATGGGTTTCTATCCGCCCTGTCTTTGGGATTCAAGAGCTCAGCTTTGGCATCATTTTTTCCCAAGTACATTGATTTGTGATTATAAGATGAATTATTTCATGGCTTTTTGTTATTTAATATGAGGTAGCCTGGGGTTTGGGAGGGCTGAGATAGAACACTGTCAGTATTGTGTCACTTTCACAAGTTTTCAAAGAGAAAGATTTTGTAGTGTTTCCTGCTGATGGTCAGACCCTTTACTGCCTTTCAAAGACCTTGCAGGTCAGATCCGTTTGCCAAATAATAGTTTCTTTTTCAGCTCTCTCTCCACAGTTCCACAGGAATGAAGCCATAATTGCCTTTATGAGCTTCAAAATGAGCCCTGTGGGTTCACAAGTTCAGAGATGATTGTTCCCTATTTTGAGTAACATCACCTAGAGTAGCTGCCAGTGAATAGACCACCTCAATGTGCATCCTTCACTGTATCAGCAGCTAGCACAGAAGAGCTTTAGCTATCATATCCTCTAGTTACTTCTGTAATGACATTGTTAATATTTTTCAAATCTGATAAATTTAATTTGGTAATTTCCACCTCCTTCTGCAATTGTCTTAGACCACGCTGGATTACAACAGCTAGCTCACAGGGGAAGAAAAGGGTTTTTTTAGTGCTAGTAAGTGTTATAGTGAGGATAGGCTCACCAGAATGACGGAGTTATAGAAAATATGGAGTGCCTAAAATACTGCTAAATCAACATCCAGTCTGAAATTTTCTTCTGTACTCTTCTACTTTCCATTCCAGACTGTGTTCACCTTTCTGCTTGCTGTCATGCTAGCCTTTTAATCTTTTACCAGCTCATTGTAAATCTTCATATCATTATAACAACAGAACTGAATCACACTAAGGCATACATCTTGACAAGGCTGAAGGCTGCAAAACAGGAAGTCTTTAAGATAAGTCCACAGCTCAGAAAGTATCACACAGGGGCCCTAACAACTACTGAGCTGTAGAATTACCAGTTTTGCCAAAAGCAACAGATTTCCTTCTGATCTCAGAGCAACTGTTTCCACACAAATCACATGTGGAGACATTTTATAGGGGTTATGTTATCTATGCCTCTTCTGTTTTCTTCTTGCATAGATTCTTGTATTTTGACACTACTTCTCCTCCCATATAAATGACCTTGTAAACTAAATTTATAGCTTCACAACTGGGGTCAGATCAGTACAGTTTGTTCTAGTTTGGAATATAGAATAGGAAGGAGTGTTCTTAATGGGTTTAGGACAGACATTACTGCTTGGGAATGGAAACAGACTCCACCAATCACTAGAACAACAAACTGGGAATTGGGAATCCCTTGTTTCATTTTGGCTGGCCGTATGAACAAATCATGAAGTCTTTCTGTGGCTCCAGTTCACTCATCAGTAAAGAGGAAACCTGATCATTCCCGTCTACTTCAGAGGGAACTGATCTGCATTGAGCACTGACGTATTGACATAGAAATGACTATAAACACATAAATCTAGGTCTCGGTGGTAAATGGTAAAAGTTAAATCAACCCACTGTTCAGGAGAATGACTCCAAGCCCAACACTCCTATCATACTCTGAGCATGTTAATTCATACCAATGTCTTTGGACCTGGCAAGCACTTAGTTTTCCTACCATATGCATAGCGTGCTTTATCCATTTCCTACAGTGAACACGACGAGTGCTGCACATACCATGGCATTGTTCACTGTCAGAAGTGGAAAAACATTTCTAATAAAAGATTATGGCAACCACTGTACATGTCCTGTGCCAGTGTATAAAGGCTTCAGGAGAATGGACAGAACATTTGTCCAACTCTTCCTGAAAAGGTGATTTGTCAGGCTTTAAATTTCCATTACTTCACCACTTTAAGATGTCTAATTTCATATATTGCTGTTTGGTCTATATGCTATTCATTACTGGAAAGTTATAAAACAATAAAATGAAGTATCAGACTGTATGGTCACTGCAGAGAGCAATGTTAAATAGAGGGAGTATGAGAAGTCAAGACCCACCAACAAATTTGGGCGAAGAGCAGAACTCAGCAGACAAAACCTGCACAAGCAGTTTTGTCACTGCTTGTGACAAATCACGATTATGGCATCTTCATAAAAAGCTGAATATTGTTTTTTTCTCTGCATCTTTCCCACTCCCGTTCCCACCCCAGACTATTGCAGCATTTTGGCTTCCATTTTCCTGCTGAAGAAGGCAAGGTGCAGTAAGCAGGACACAAGACCAGGAGTCAGCACGCTTGGGCTTTACCCTTGGCTGTGCCAGTGACCTGCTGTTTGACCTCTACCATCACCCCATGGAAACAAATAGCACCTTTGTGTGTCTTTATTCCTGTTCCTACACTTTGCAAGTCTTATGAGCAGAGCTGTCCCTACATGTGCGGAGTGTAATGCATAACAAATCCCCAGTCTAGGCCAGGGCCTTGACATCCTCAAATACTAAAATAAACCAAATCATTGTTACTAAATGACAAAAAACATGCATTCTCAGAGAAACCAAATGGTTGGCAGAGAAGCCTGTACAGAAGCATCATTCTTTACATTTTCACATCCTTTCTCTCATTCAACTTTATATGTTAACCCTACAAATATTCATCCAAAAAGTAAGTCAGTCATTGCTCATCTTTCAGGCCTAATACTGGTCCTTACTCAGGTAGTCTACCCACTTTCTAAATTAATAGTGGCTTGTTTGAAGACCCCATCATGACCAATGGTTAAGAGATCATGCACTTTATGCTGATAAAGGAGGCAAAAAAGAAAAAAAAGAGCAACCCAGTACCTTATAGCCTTTTACAAGTTATTCTCCTGCTTTCGTCTGCTAGGCTTCTTTGGATCATGTTTTCAATGCCTGGGAATAAAAAATGAAACACTTACAACCTGTCTAAACAGAATGGCCGAAATAATAAGGAAGTGATAAGGTGTGATGGTTTGATGTGGGGGGGTTCTGGTGGCAGGAGAGGGGATTTGCTCCCTGTGACTTCCCTGGTTTTGGAACCAGGTCAGACCCAATTCTGGCCACCAGATCGGACTTCCATCCCCCTCGAGGTTGAGTCAATCGAATTTCCTCTGCGAATTGTCCTATTTAAGTTGGGACAAAGGAACCGGAAAGGTGTGTCTTTGCCCAGCAGTGAGGAGAGGGGAGGAGGGCGCTGCCCCCGCTCCCTGGTTCCCGGCCGGGGGCTGCCAGCGCCGGGCCGGTGCCACCCGCTGAGGATGGCCGCAGTGGAGCCGCCTGGGGAACTCAGGAGAGTCCTGCTCCCAGGGTGCCTGCTGGGCCGAGTTCACCCAGAGAGGACTGAGATCTGAGAGAAACAGCCACACCGACACCGGGTCAGTGAAGATGGAACAAGACGAGGTGTCCCAGAGCTGACTTTCCCTTGCAACTGGTGGCGAGACGGCAGCGGCCCCCCTGCAGCCAGGACGGACTTGGTAGTGCAGAGACCCACTCACAGCCCGTGGAGAAGCCCACGTCAGAGAGGAGATGCTTGAGCCTGAGAGAGGTCGTGGAGCATGGGACACATGACAAGGTAGAGAGGCATCTAGAGTTCGCGGGACCACCCACGCCAGATCAAGTGGCAACAGCGCCCTAAGAATCTGAGACTGCGGTAAAGCCCGCATCAGAGCAATCCACTGGGGAAGGATTGCATCCTGCAGGTAGGACTCACTCTGGAGAAGTTTGTGGATTTTTTCCTTGTGAGTAGGGGATCCACTGGAGCAAGGGAAAAGGGTGTAAAAACTCTTCCTCCTTTAAGAAAAGGAGTGGCAGTAACAACATGGAATGAACTGACCTGCACTCCCCCATTCCCTGTCCCTCTGTGCCGCTGGAGGGAGGAGGTAGAGCTGGGAAGAAAGGGGGGAAGGTGTTGTTTTTAAGATCTGGCTTTTGTTTCTACTTACCCTCTCAAGTAACTGGTTTTGTTTGTCTTTACTCTTTAAGTAACTGTTAATAAATTGTTTTGCTTTGAGAAAGCCAAGTCTGTTTTGCCCAGGACCATGGCTGGTGGGTGCTCCTTCTCTGTTCTTGTCTCGATCCTCAGACCTTTAATTATACTTTTCTCCTCTCCACTTCACTGGGGAAGCAGTGAGAGAGTGGCTGTGTGGGGTTTAGTTGCCGAGTCGGCCTAAGCCACGACATAAGGCATGACTCACTGGAAAACTAAGTTTCATGAGGGTTACACTGAAAAGTTCAAATCTCTCCCTAGTATATACTCTGCAACATGACAAGACTTCCAGACCGTCTGCACTGCAGGAAGGTGTTCATCCTGTACTTCAAGCCAGGGTCAGTTTGGTGCACATTTGGAAGCAAAATGAAATCTTTGTTGCCATTATGATTTTTTTTTCATTAAATCTGATAGAAGTCTAGACATGTTATAAATAACCAGGAGGAAAGCAATAGGCAGAACACAGGTAAAACCATCAAAAGCTGTATGATGCACATGGATTATCCACACCCCTCTACAGTTTCATCACAGTGAATATAAATAATGCATTTATGTATGTTTATGTGTGTAAAATGTAATTAAATAATAGTGACTATAATGTATCTAGCAATAAATATTTGTGAGATATTTTATCCCATTTGTGTTTGAAAACTCCAAATGCATATAACTAGTAAATTTTTCCAAACCTACAAAGGAAAAAGAAACTCTTGTTTTCTTGAGCGTGTAACGATATAACCCAAACCTTAACCACACAGAGCCGAACTCCAGGATGTATTGAAAACTATATCCAAATAAGCAGGCTTGAGTCCTTCCATAGCGTAGAATGTGGGGTAGCAGCACTACCACCCTGATCCCCCAACTCTGCTTTACAGTTCACTCTTGGTTAAAGCTGCACTAGAAACAAATAAGGTTGAAGGAATCTGAAAACATACTGTTCCTCAGCAGTGAGGTCATCTCTTACATTCAATCAGCTAGTAGGTAAAGAGTATAACAGGAAAATCCAAGTTGAAATATTCCAACTGCCAACTGGATTATGAATTCTTTGTTTTGCTTTGGAAACAAACGCACAGTAGAGACTAGAGTCACAGTGGAAGGAAGACATAACAAAGGCTTTGTTTGTAAGGGGATGGAACCACTGCTCCCTGGTCAGGGATGAGGTTGGCTGATGTGTTTTCCATAATAGTCAACTGAACAATCTCCGCACTCAATGCTGGCCAAACACTAATCTGCTGAATTTATTACATTTGGGTTTTCAAATTAAAATTACCATCTGTAACTCATGTGTGGTAAACAGCACGGAACATGTGACAAGAGGAAAAAAAAGCACTTCATGAAAAGGTGGGCACTTGGTTTGAGGAGCCCAGAGAGCTGCAACACTGCGCATCAAACGTTTCTTGCTGAGCAAAAAGCCTAACAGCTTAATGAGGTTATTTGTTAAAAACCCCTCTGTTCACCGCAGTAATGGTCTGTGCAGCCCAGGTCTGGAAATGTAGTTGGTTTGTCCAAAGCGATACTATCAACTGAACAAGGCCAAATTTCATAGGAAAAATGCCATGGTAGCCAGAAATAATACACGTACACACACACAAAAAATCCCAGCTTGCGTTTTGGGGTTTTTTGTTTTGTTTTGTTTTGAAGATTTCTGCTCTCACAATCATAAATATTCTCAGGACAACAAAAACTGATTCAATATCACAGCTACGGGGTCTGAGGTAGGTGAAATCCAGGGCCACTAAACAGAGGGTATTTGGACTTCCGCAGGCCCACTGCGTCGCCCACCGTTTCTAGTCAATAAAGTTGCTGGTGGTGACACTATGGATTAATTTCTTTATTTCAGGCAAGGTTGTGGACTTAAACATTTTTCTCTTTTATTACAACTCTTATACAAGTGCTTTCCTCAGAAAAGCTGCCTTCTGAAAACAGCAAGCCTATTCATCTCCAGTTGAACAAAATACAAGGTGCGAATGCCAGTTGGTTACCCATTTCGTGCTTTCAGTTTGACTTGTGCCAAACCATACGTTTGACATGATTTCTGCCCAGAAATGGAAATGGGTCTGGGCTTAGCGGAAACACGTCACACTGCAAATGCACACAGAGGGGTCAATTACCTGTAAAATGATGCTGGGTAAAACCAGCCTGAAAAAAAAATTTGAGAACAAGTCTGTTGCTAGCAATGCTTTTTTATCAACTTTCTTCTGTTCAAGTGTCTGCAAATCCTATGGGTGAATATTGCAATTCATTTTCTAACAAGGGTATCATACAACAAGAGATCGAGGAGGCTCCGGGGTGACCTTATAGCGGTCTTCCAGTACCTCAAGGGGGCCTATAGGAAAGATGGGGAGAGGCTGTTCAGGAGGGCCTGTTGTGATAGGACAAGGGCTAATGGTTTTAAAATAGAGGGAGAAAGATTCAGATTGGATATTAGGAAAAGATTTTTTACCATGAGAGTTATAGAACACTGGAACAGGTTGCCCAGAGAGGTGGTGGATGCTCCATCCCTGGAGACGTTCAAGGCCAGGTTGGACGAGGCCCTGAGCAACCTGATCTAGTTGGAGATATCCCTGTTCCTTGCAGGGGGGTTGGACTAGATGACCTTTGAAGGTCCCTTCCAGCCCTAACCATTCTATGATTCTATGATTCTATGATTCTACTGTTCCCAGGAAGCCATAAGAGTCTCACAGAATCTCAGGAGCTACCCAGATGCAGTCTTCTACCCCTCCCATGACACCACTGCTTCCAGTTCATATTTCTTAGTATAGACTAAAACAAAAGAAGTGGGACCCCAGAGATGCAGGTGTTGCACAGAGAGAGGCCATGTGTACAGTCCCTGTGTAAGAACGAGGCACTGGCTAAGAACTGGTCATAAAGTCTCCTCGTACAGTCCAAGGAGATGGGCATGTTCAAAGGACAACTCATTCCATCCATGGGATGAGATGGCTCTGTATGTGCACATGTCTCTGCTTTCTAGGAAGAGAGTACTTAGACAAAAAGGTTAATTCAGTTCTTTAGGGCTTTAGTGATGACTAGTGCTAGATATGAAAAATCCCATGTTTGAGACTAACAAAAAAGGCTTACTGTCCTCATTCTCAGAAGAGAACAAACAAAGCTAAAAAAAACAATCAGAGTCACTTGCTGAAGGTCACATAAAAAGTTTGTAGAAAAGCTAGGAGTTAAAACTCATTTTTTTTAGTTCAGTCTTTCCTTCCTCATGGTGAAGTAAGCAGGAAAAAGGTTCTCACTGCTTTCCAGTAAACCACAGTGAGAATACATAACCGACTTATTTCACACTTCGTGCTTCCTGTCCATTTCTCTGTGAAAAGAACACCATGTCTGTTGTTTTCTTTCTTATTGACCTAAGTCAAAGACATACAAATTTAAGTCACTTTTTCTGTTTCCTTGGCATTTATTTCTAGAGACATTGTTTATGTTGTGAATTTCACTACGGCCTGAGTCTTCAACCAAGATCTGTGCAAGATTTGCAACCAACTTGAATGAATTCAGTACAAGGTCTTAGACAAAACTGTCTCAAAGCAAAAAGACAACAGAAATCATATCAGCACTTCCAGGGGAGGGGGTTGTTAAGGCTTTTTCCAAGTCTATAATGTGAATGTAATCTTTCACACAAGATCTCAGTTTCTTTGACTCTCACTTCACAAATTAGAGATCTAATAGATCTTTGCCCTTTTCAGATCTAGGACTAACAGAAATAGAAAAAAAATTAAAAATCATGCTGCTTCTATTTCTTCAGCTGAGGCATTAGCACAAAAAGAGCAGGAGTAGAAGGACCATTGCAGAAAATTCTCTGAACAAGAATTTCGTTCTCTACCTACAGACCATGAGCCAAGTTATTTTTAATGGTGAATTATTACAAATAAAATGGCACCTAAACCTGACCATTTGGCAAACTGAGCATCAGTAACACAAGAGCTCATGAAATTACTGAAGTGGTGTTGAAACCACCAGTTAATGGTAATAAAAGCTAAGCAGAAAAGAATAAATTTCTCAAATTTTTCAAAAACCTACCTAATTGCTTAGGTGGACCACCCAAAGACTGTTAGAAGCATGATGTGAATTTTCACTTCAAGAGGTAAAATTGGCAAAGAGGTTGGGATTTGAAAACCAAAGAAAGTCTCTTCTCCTCTTATAATCCATGCATGAACAGGAAAGCCTGTTTTCCTCTTAGCTATGAAAAAAAAGATACTTAAGAGTGGATGATGCCTAATAACTCCGAAATGTTGAAGAACATGATAACTGGAAGATGGCTTTTTAATTTATTTACTTTTGTGTTTAACAGGTTAGTTTTACATGCAAAATATCTTGAGATAATTTTTTTTTTCCTATATAATCAGGAAACCACATTTTGGTGGTCTTTTTGTGCATTATATTTTAATTCCAAATTTTACCTAAATACAGTTCGGGATATTGATGAAGCAAATAGTTAGTAGATAGCTAGTAAAATGAAATATCTTGTTCTTTCTTTTCTAGCATAATTCAAATTCTAGCAAATTTTGATAGTTAATTTTGTTAACTAATTTCTTAAATATACACATAGGGATAACAGTACAGCAAAAAAAGGTCAGGACCAAGGAAAAATGTTAGTAGAAATATATCAGTGAACATCAAATTTTTGAAGATTTTAAAGTAGAAATAAAACAAGGCTAAAGTGGATTATTCAATAGGTTGTTCATATTAGGACCTCACCACTGATGATATTTAAAGACAGAAAGAATGTATTTGCTGCTCACTGCCTCTCCAGCACGCAGCATGGACTCTCAGGTGCACGGCAGCGTTTTTCTGCCTTCTCAACTCCCCAGACGTAGAGAAGCACATGCAGGTTCCCGGAAAAGAACCATGTAGAGAAAACACTACTGGAGAGGCATCTCAGCAGCCACCTCTTGGTCTACGCGTGTCTTTTTCTCACTCCATCTCTGGTGCTGTTTGGCCACGGGTGCTTCAGCCAGTTCTCTTTCCCCTCTCGTAAACGGAAAGATTCTTTCTTGTCTATCACATTGTTTCTCCCCTCAAACAATCTCTCCCAGTCTCAAGGAACTCTCAGTGGGAGTCAGAGAACTTTTACATAGCCTCTGCCAATATTTCACACGGTTTTGCACAAAGAATACGTGCCCTACTGCCCGTAGCATTCACTACTGTCCACGGGTGTGCACTCACTTCAGAAAACAGAACTAAGAGCAGAGCGCAGTGCAGAATTTGGGGAGGAGGAACACAGCAGCTAGGCTGTTATTTGCATTCAGCTGCTACATGGAGCAGAGCGAGAGTTACAAAGATTGACATTTGTGTTTTTAAGTTGACATTAACATAATGGAAATGGTGCGTAACTCCCATTTCCCCAGCCATCAAGGGTCTGACAGCCTTAGTCAGTGTCCCAACGCCCTCTCACTCATCCTCCTTAAAGTAAATGAGTCGTTATGCATCTGACGTTCCTTCCAGAGGCAAGCCCAGCAGGGTCCTCCTTCCCTCTAACTCGCCGTTGTCCAGAGTTTTGTGTTTTAGTAACTTGAAACATCCTGCAAAATCTATCAGGATTAGTTTCCAGTATAGAAGCACTTGTACTTGATCCAAGCTAATCAAATGTTCTTCAGATACTAAGCCCCAGGGTTTAAGTGAGCACACCCAACATATTAAGCAAAAATTATCTTCTTAGTGAGGCTACTGTATCCTCCTTTTTGACCCCTTTTGACACAGATTTGGCGGAGACAAGACAAAGAGTTAAAGCCATTGTGAATGGGCCAAAAATAATATAGCAAGTGTGCCTCTGATGTCACCAGAATGTTATATCCAAAGACAAAAAAAGCAGGTTTCAGATGGAACTGGACATTTTTTACATACTAGTATAACAGGCTTTTTAATAGATAACATTTTGTTTTCAGACTCATATTTCAGTTTTTCCCAATGGAAACAGTAACCAAATTGAGGGGTTTAAGGGAACCTATGTTATAATCAAACACGAGTCTGAACTTACAAGTCATGTATGACCTGGCAGTCAAGAGGTTACGGTGAGTAAAAAGGTAGACCACAGAAAAAACAAGGAATAGGAAACTTCAGTCTAGTGTTGATGGAAAAAGCTTTGGATTAGATGGATGCAGTACTGAATAACTTATTTCAAAGCAAACAGCTCTAACAGAAGTTTCTGACCCTTTTGTAGAGGAAACGCTGAAGATGTATGATGTAAGAATTCAGGAGTGCACATGTTAAGCTGCAAAGTCTTATTTTGAATTACATACAGCAAGATCTGTGTTTACGCAGCGATATAGAATGACTTCCCCTTCTTCCATTGAGGGGTTCCATCGACTGACCGGCTTCCTTAATTTCAAAAACCAGTATTTATTATTCCAGGAAAGTTGGTTTAATGCTCAGCTATATGTCTATATGCCCAGGTAATTTAATGGAGTTTCTGGAAGGCCCCAGATGTACAATACTTAAGCAATTCAGTTCAGTCCTCTGTCAGAATCACTCTTTCTGTAGAGCCATAGAAAGAACTTCTTTTTCCACCAGTGACAATACCAGAGACATCCAGATGCTGACAATTTAAAAAATGCAAAGCATTTCTGTAGAATTAAAATCAACCCAACGCAACATTTCTCCACTATTCGGGAAAGGCCTTAAAGTTGGAACATCACAGATAAGCCCCAGGTTCTATTGCTGATGGATATCAAGGGGCAATAAATGAAACAGCTTGAAAAGGTGTGTTCCCAAAGCCAGCTCTAAGACTGCATGAGGTTGTATGAGCCTCTAGCTCTAGTATTGTCTTGGATTCAGGTGAAAGGGATGCTAATCCTAATTCCGTCCATGAAAATGTGACACAACTTGTCAATGAAGAACTTAGAGTAATAGGACACCAGGCTAATAAGAGGAGCTGATTTCCTTGAGTGAACTTAGACTTGATTAAATTTCTGAAAATATAATGTAACACTAATAACAAATTTAAACTTTGACCGAGGTTAGCTCTTTAATTTCCACTGGAATAAAAGCAAACAGATGTCTCCAGAGTAAAATGAACAAAATAAAAAATATTTTAAGATTGGACAAAAAGTCCAAACCTCACTAGGGAAGCGGTACATGCAGTTCCCATTCATATTAATTGTAAGCATTTGTCTAAAAAAACATGTGTGATCGGTTGCTGCAGCCCAGCTGACGACTGGCAATTTGGTGACGTGCTTGAGGCCAAAATCCATCCAGAGGAAGCCGCTTGTGCCGGCTGACAGAGCTGCCTGCTGTTTAAAAGGATGTTGATTTCAATTAATATTGAAGGTGTTCAGGATAAAAAACAAACATGAAAAATGAAAGCTGATAAAACTCAAGATATGTTCATTTCAGGGGGGAGAGCCTTCCCCACCCTTTCTATTTTGGGTAAACCTGCTCTGATTACTGGGAGATGTTCGCTGGTAAGGCTTCTCATGACCATGGTGTAAGAATCCCAGGTCTGCTATCTCTATAAGGTAGAAATTAGTCACTTGAATTCAGGGAATCTAGTTCTATCTAAATCCAGACTAACATAAAAAAGAGACATTTCAGTCACAGCCAGAAAGTTCAGACTAACACACATTAACAAATTTGGGGACCAGTGGACAAAACTCAGCCAAAAAGCCCACACCACTAAATGGCCAGATGCTGTTCTGGTGTGAATCAGTATAGCTCAACCACATGTACCAACTTGTGTGCTTTTTAAACCAGCAGCAACTCAGGTACCAGGCATTTGAGACCTGACTCCTTGTTCCAGACAGTTATTAGAGCCATATTACCACATACAATAATAGGGTTTTTTATTTCAAAAATAGCAGAAGATTTTGGTCCAAGTGAAAAAAAAAAAAAGAGAAAACTTTTTTTATTTTAAAATCTCCATGCTATTTTTCTGGTTGTAACTTCGTGGTTTTATGACATGACATTTATTCCTAGATATCAGATGTTAAGAAATATCAGATTACATTAAGAGGCAAATTAACTTTATTTTCTTCCCAAATCTAGATCACCCAAGCTGGGCCACAATTACTGTGTGCTATAATCCATGTTTTATCATCAAGGTCAATATTTGCTAATTCCACTCATTTTTGTCATACTCAGCCTACAAAGCTTGCTTTAAAGTATCTGAGAAAAAAAAAACATACAATTCGTATGGAAACGTGTACAAATAGCACACTTTGGTGTCACTTATCTGAACCTAATTTATAGATTAATTTAAATATTCTGGACTTGTTCTTGCTTTAAATTTTTCCCCATCAGAGCACAGTGATAGTGCAGGAGGCCTTGGGATGGGAGAGACAGTGGGACCAACACTATGGTGCAACTGAGCTACTAGGAACAACATAGGGTTACTATTCGGAAGAGGGAAAGTTTAGTGCAGAAAGGGAATGGAGGGCAGCCTGGAACGGGGATTGGTGTCAAGGGGGAATCCTGCTGTGAGGAATTTACTGAGCCCAGAAACTGTCTCTGTTTTTATTACTATTTATAACCATAAATAAATTACGGTAATTTTTAAAACTTTCCTTTCACAGCAAAATCCCAAGGTCATGGGAATCACCAATGCCACAAATAGAAGTTTGAGATGAAGATAAGAAAACCTGCAGCTGCACAGCATCTGCCAGCTACGGGCTCCCATTCCTTCTCCCCTGTCCACCTCCACCCAATGCTCCTCACCTCCGCTGGATGGACTCCCTGTGCACTGTAAGGTGAGCGCTACCTCAGTACTAAGCTCAGGCAGTACTGGCAAATTTAAGAGTAAATCCAGGTTCACAACATGCCAGGACACCACTCTTGCTGCTTCCCTGCAAGATCCTTTTGGGTTAATCCAGGCACTCATCTGCCTTCTGCTCTCTCGTTGATGGTAACGTAGCTGTGATTGCCATGAGGCCCTTTGTCGTCAGTAGGGGCTGGGATTAGAGCCCAGAACAGATAGCACATCCTGAGTAATAGTTGTGCCTGGAAGAGCACTTTAGCTCTGACTCTCGCAGTTTCAGGAGAAAAAGACACATGTGCTTTGAGTGATGGCAAGGAAAAAGCATAAGGAGAAAACAGCCATGACTATGGCAGTCAGGCTTCCCTGATGGACTGGCTTCTTCCAGCCCCTCACCTTCCAACCTCTTTTTCCTGCAGATCCCAATCTCTTAAGATCTCCACATCTTTCATCATTTGTACTACAACACTTGCCCAGACAGCCAGACCAACCTGGGAGACGATTTTCCTGCCGTGTACTGCTTGCTAGGATCTTACTCACATTACTTTCACATCCACCAGAGTTCATCTTCCTCTTTAGGTGCTGAAGGGAGGTTTGGCTACCACTCAAACTACCCAGCTCCTGTAAGCTTTAAAGAGCTGTGTCTTTATCAGTACTCAAATGTGAAAAAAATCGTTCTACTGGAAATTTGGGAACCATTTAAATTTGCGTGAGAGTGAAAACCCACAAACTACCTTCAAACCATCATCACTAGAGCACGCAGAAACTCGTATAACTTTGCTATGAATCAGTTTGAATCAGCTTCATTCTTTACAAAAAAAAAATACTAGTGCTTTCTTTACTGCAGGTCTGGGCAATCATAGCTGTTAGATCACATAGCTCAACATAACACCTCACATTACAGGAGTTAGTATAGATAACAGTAAATTTATTACTGAAAACAAGGTGTTTCGTGGCTGCTCCTGCATAACACAGAGAATCTTGGAAAGAAAATTACTTGTCTTAAAAGTAACAAAGTTGGGCAGCTTGCAATGAACACAGCCATGTGCCAATCCACAGACATTCTGCCTGCACAGGAATTACTGGAATAGCTTCACTGTCACTAGGGAAGCTCATTCAGAAACAGTTTCTTTTGAATGTGAGGAGCTGGTAAGAAA